>NC_138823.1:137074466-139474466 GCF_965183815.1 Platalea leucorodia
TAAAACAGAAGAGCAGCAATAAAAATTTTAAGAAAATAAGTAGTAGTTGCCAAAGTCCCTGGCATATTTCTGAGATTCTCCTCAAGGACTAGGTGGTGTGGACTTCAAAAGTACTCTTTCATGTGGATGAGGAAAAGAAATTAAGATCACAGAGGCATTCCAGCCTTCTCTGGATACCAAGAGATAATTTTTATAATCCCACATCAGCAGGACCACAACTGCAAAAGATTCAGAGTGAGAGCTCATTGAACATTCTTCCCTTCCTCCATTTATGGCCATAGATAACAGTGGATAATCCCGTGAACTGTTAGTCATTTTCAAATAATGTCCAAGCCAGAATTTCCATTGACCAACATGAGTGCTCAGTTGACTCATTTCTCCATGTTATTTCTAATAGTCTTGTATGCAAACTATTATAATGCAGAAATACAGAGTTGGAAAAAGATCCAAAAAGATCATCCTTTCTCATTTGTCTATACTTTTCTTAATGTGGTATCCAAAACTAGACACGGAACACTGGCTGTAGCTTTATGTTAAAATCTGTGCCCCCTTTACTAACAATTTAAATTTATGGACATGATATGTTAAAGCCTTTGAATATAGTACAACTGTCGTGTTATGTGAGTGCTCCCTAACCCAGAGTTAGACACAAGCGTAAAAACATCTTTATGTTTCTAATAAATGGTGATGATAGAGGTAAAATTTATTTCTTACTTCCTTTATGGTAGTCAGTCTAAATTATAAAAAATAGCAGAGGTTCCTTTGTCTTTTCAGTTAATAAGGTTTATTCCTGAAGTTCTTGCGTAATTCACTCTTTATTTCACAAATTACAGACTACTCTCCCGTGAGAGAGTAGCATATGTGTGAATGTTTTGCAATGTTTTTTGCTTTGTGTGTTGAAAATCAAACTAAGCCTACTAAGAGAGTAGGTTACTTTTGTAAGCATGTTGGGTCATACTGGAGATTACATAGAAGCTTAGGGGTAAATCAGGATTATATGTGTGTGCCGTCACATATATGCCTCCTTAATAAATACATTTATCAATTTTGTCTAGTTACTTTTTCTTATACTATGAAATATATCCCTTTAGGACCAGCAAGTCTCTGCCTATGCAGATAGATGGGGAACCTTGGATGCAAACTCCTTGCACGGTAAGGATACTGTTATTTCTAGGAAGAGAACTGGACAAAAAAAATTAGGAACTTTTTTTAAAGAGTAATAAAAATTACAATAGTCAGAAATACTAATTGATTTATTCACTTCCACTTCAATGATAGAAAGAGAATCTTTTGGTTTAAAAGGCAACCATTGTCATCAGCGTTAACTCAATTTACTTACATAACATCTTCGCACGCTGTTATTATATAGTTCAACACCCACTGCATTTTCAGTTTATCATGCTGTTTTTTCCTCACAGGTTAGGATGGAATAAAAGGTATTTATTTCAAAAAGTTTGGGAAATACTCAAAGGGTGCAGTCCCAGCATCCCTTTACCCATGTGATCATTTATTTATGATGATGTATAGTCACTATTGCTGAGGAAAAAACAATGTTCGTTTTGATGCTAAAATGTATGAAGTAAAATAATTGTTCTTTAAAAATTTAGTAAGATTTTCCAGTGTGCTTTTGAGAGTTCATATCAAGGAGGTTGCATTTAAAGCTAAAGTCTTGACTGTGCTGAATTATACGATAGAACTAATATTTTAAAAATCCTTACAGTTTAAAGGAGAAATTAAGGAAATTATTTAGTCTCTTGTTTCAGTGCCCACACATATGAAGTGAGGGCAGGTAAACAGCGATCCGGATAGGATAGGATAGGATAGGATAGGATAGGATAGGATAGGATAGGATAGGATAGGGAGGAGCTTGCTCAGAGGAGGTTCTTTGAGTAACTGTTTACAGACAACACAAGAAAGGTGTATCTCTAAGAACTCTCCATTTTCATCTCTCTCCAATAAATTATAGAGGCTAACTGAGCATTTGGAGAAGATGTTGAAGAAATTTAAGCTCTTTATTGTTGAATATAGTCTTAGTAACATGTTTTAATATACAATTTTACTAATTTTGTTTCCCTAAAGAAGACCTGTGTTTTTAAGTAGATGAATTGCTGTAGCTTTGCAGCTTGTAAATATGACAAAACAGTAACGTGACAAGGAAGAAATCCCACTACAGATGGGAGTAATTCTCCAAACTAGGGTATCGGATCACTTTCATAAGCTTTATGTCTGTAGTAGAATTAAAAGCTACACAAAAAAAGTAAAAGGGATCACCTTCAGTAAGGTGCTAACAGGTGTGGCAGCTGATAATGTAAGTGTTAGGATGACAGAAAAGGGTTGTGATAGTTCATGTTTACCAGATACACCATAGTGTACAGCTGAACAGCAGGGAGAATGCCTGCACTCTCATTCTCTATGGTAAATGCTCAAATGCTGCAATGAGAGGAGAACCATGTGAACACACACTGTGTGAAGGCAGAACAGTGGGGATTTTATGAGATTTATTCCAGGAAGCCTTTTGGAGTTAAGAGATATCATTATCTTTACCTCTTCTACAGCGATGTCTCAGTGCAGAGCAACAGTACTGAATGCAGCAGTTACTTGCTCAAGAAAAAGACATGTAATTTTTCAGTTGCCAGATTACAGAAGAGAACTTATGGAAGGATGCTGGCAATAACATGTGCTTTTTTTGTCTTGATTGCTTGCTCTGTGCAAAATCCCTGCTATCTGATTGATAATGCTAGCAGAAGCTGCCTGAACGATTGAGGACAAACCTGGAAAAAGAGACAGTTCTTACATTTCAATTACTGCCTTGAGGAAACAGTAAATTGTTACTGATAATTACTGCTGTCCAGTTGAAGTACCGTTTTAAAGGGGATGGAAATGGCATATACTTATCTGTGGAACCCATCCTTTTTGCTATGCCATTGTTAAGGGAACAGACTTTGTGTTACGTAAGAAAACCATACTGTTGAATGTATATATTTCCTCTGAAAAGAAAATATGTGAACTATTTGTCTAGACTACTGCACCTCTATGAAATTTAGATATAGAATTATTATTTTATGTTATATTATTCATTTTTCAGGAAATGTTTTTTCTCTGCTGGGGAGCTTAATATATTTATTGCAATTGCTCCTTGCATTAGTGTACATGTACCCCGCTCTGTTTTCTATATCTTACAAAGGAAAAACATGTATGGTCCCACCTCTCCTCTCCTCACTAATTCTAACTACACTGCAGTTTTTCCTTGAAGTTCTCTGCAAGGCAGATAGGAATTCCTCCTAAGACAATGACAAAGGTGGATGTTAGCTTTCTCTCAATCGAAGTTTAGGATTTGATTTCTAAGTGTATGCTTCAGAGGGGTCTTTGTTTGGAAGCCAAAATGTATTTGATTACATAAGTATCAGGATGATATCTCAGTGATGTGTATCCAAAAGCAGAGTCGAAAAAAAAACATAACATCAAAATAAATTCTTATGTGTGGCCAACTATGTAGCCAATTATTTGAACCTGCAAGAGCTCAAAGTTCAGAAAAAAATATGAGGAGACCAATATAAGAATCATGAGCTTTTGTCTTCTCTAGAGGCAAAACTGCAGTTTTCTCCCAAAATTAACTGAAAGCAAATGATTAATGACCAGTTTTTAAATGGAAAAAAATGCGACGATCAGATAAAGAAATCAATGGGTTTAGTTCCTTAGGAAACATATGAGAGTTTGGTTTTCTTTTTATTTCTCTTCATAGGAAATTTCTTTCCCTAGCTCTTACAAGGAACTGAGGCTCATATACAAAGATGCTGGCACTCCTACATCATGCACGGAGACACGGGGGGACATTCTTGTTTCACAATAGTTCACTTCACTTATTAGTTTACTAGCTATATGGCTTTTAGGACAGAAGCTACTGTCTCCACACAGTACAGGCCTGCTTGGATATACCATCTCACTAGTTCTAGGGGAGAGACCCCTGCACCTTGTTCTATTGCACAGACCAGTAGACACAGCAGATGAGCCTCAGGTTTTTGATTCTTTGGTGCTCCAGCCAGAAAGCTATTGTTAAAAAAAAGACTGCTATCCATCTCCAACTGTCCTTTAGAAAGCTGAAATAACACGTTTTATTTTGGTATGGTCATATCAAAAACTTCAGTGTCATCTAAGTTCAGTAGTTTTATGGGCTGACCTGTAAAAATTACAGAGACTAAGTGAGAAAGAAATTCATACGATTGGCAGGTATTGAATCAACCCTGGCCCAAGGTGCAAGTGATTAAGCTCAGAAGTCCTCTTCTGTTTCTGCTTCAGGTTTTGATACAAATGAGAGTATTTTGCAAATGATTTTTCAGGAAATTGAGTTCAACATGATCAAAATTCTCCTGCTATTCCATTATGCATATTAAGGAAAACAAGTTCTGCATCAAGTCCCTGTTATGCATGGGATGCAGGCTGCACATGCAGGCTTGGAAGTTTATTTCCTGTTGAAGGAATCAACACGTTTATGTTTGCTACTTCTCCCTTCTGACTGGAAAAAAGTTTTATACAAGTAGCATGAGTTGCTGACAGCTGTCTCTTCTCATGCATATAGAGATCCTGTTCCCCCAAAATGACAGTATGGGCTCTGAGAAAGTACTGTGGGATGCGATAGACAATGCAGTGATTCCCCAGAAGCTGTGATCTGTGATTTTTCATTCCTGCTACCAGTTTTAGTACTAAAGAAATTGTCGTGTGCTTCCTTTAAAATCTTTTATGATCTTCTATTGCACACGCAGCTAGCATCCCTACAAGAGAGCAAGAATGCATTCCTGTAGGTCCTGTGCATACTTAGAAATGTGAGTGGCTTGGTCTAAAGATCTGTCATGCAGAATTATTCAGTACATTGAACACATGCAGACTGCAGTGTCTGACAAAGTCACTCTGCTCTGGTATAATAAGATGCAGAATCTGACCATCAAATTGTATTGTTTTCACTGGTTTTTATAGAGGAGTCTTTGGGAGGAGGAAAGATGATAATGTTAATGTTATGTTAAACGTCTCGTCTGACTAGCTGAGGAGGAAATTCTATCAGAGCTCTCCCAGACAAATATAGCAACATGAAAGATATCCATGGTTTCACCTGATCTCCAAACAGGTCATTAATAGTAATGAAACTTCAAAGACTCTCAAGTTAATTCAATAAACTTCTAGCTTTAGCCATCAGGATTTTTTTTTAAGAAAAGTAATGTTTCAATTTAGCTATATAAATTATTAGCATTGTTTTGAAAAAATCCATAAGAATATTCCATCTTAATTAGAAATAACTGTGATTTCAGTTCTTTCATCTATTCCTGACTTGGTTGGCATCATATCTGAAAGAGTGTCAAGCTTCTAGCAGCATTAGATTAAAAGTAGAAGACAGAAATGTCTACAGAAGATGCAAGAATATTGCCTAAATGAAGGAACGAAAATGAAAATCCAGTCAGAGCCCACATAACTGATTGCCAGAAATATAGTTTCATAGACATCTGAAACACATAGTATTTTTAGAATTATTTGCTGATGGGAATACTTGTAGTAAGCCATTTAATAATGAAACTCAGAAATAATATTTCAAAATATTATAGTTTGAATGCACCTTAAAAATAAGTTTTGAATGAATGAATGAATAGTTTCTCTCTAGCCTTTCATTTAGCTCCTAGAGACGTGATGAGCCTGAGCACAGAGGTCCTACTGAAGTCCTACCTTTGTAGTTCAATCCAGAGAAAAACAAGAACTAAAAAAAAACCCCACTTCTACTAATAATCACTATTACGCCAGGGCTGGATGAAAAAACTAAAAGAGAGTCACAGATTTGCTTTCATGTAGATCCATTGGCTCCAACACTCCATAGATCGCATGAAGAAGCTGCAGCTGTATTCTAGACTCTGTAAAGTATCTTCTTTCCAGGTCACTGAGCGTAGTAATATTTTCTTATCAGTTGTTCATAATGAGAGAATTTAAACTTTTGTGTCTGCTTCTTTAGAACAAAGAGGAATGGGGTCCTAGATATGGAGGCTGATTTTAGTAGAATATTAGGCAATTATTACATAATTAACCCATAAATGGAAGTCAATCACTAGAAAAAGGTTTTGGTGTTAGACTAAAATGCTGCATTTTTTTCCCTTTTGAGCAACAATGTGCTGCTGAAACAATTTCTGTTTCAAGGCCAGAGTGATTTATCGAGTTTCTAACACTTTAATTTGCAGCTGGGCTTTATTTTTTGTGCTCACAGGTACGCTGCACATTAATTAGTTTTGTTTACCTATGCATATTTTTTCTTAATTTCACAACAGTAGTTTTTGTAATTGACAAAGCAATTTACTGCATGTGTGCTTTCTGCACCCCAGACAAATACTCTAACATGTAGTGCACCTTTCTTTCCAGTTCAGATTGTTAAGAAAAGAATTAGTTGTGACTAATTGCCAATTAATTTGCAGTGGTTTTAGGGAGGGGGGGGGGGAAACAATTGCACCTACTAATTAAAATTTAAAATATTCCAAAGTGTCATCTTTAGGTGTCTATGGAATACATAATTTCCATTTTAGTTCTGCACTGGATCTGTAACAACCCTGAACTTGACAGCTCCATTAATTTAAAACCTCAGTGATACCTATTAGTACAAAACATGAAAAAAATGCCATTAATCATTTATTTTAATTTTGCAGCTCTGTCATTTTCTCAGTATGTTTAAAAATTATGATGACACCATAATGTTTTCCAATCTACCTGTGTGAAGGGGAAACGGATCACACTACTTAGGAGAGAGACTAGAGTATATTATTAGAGCTTAATTAATGCCAAACTGATTAGATTTGATTGCACTTTGCACAATAATATTGTTAAGAAATTTATTTAAAAGATGTGTTGCATAATGCTATATTTAAAACAACTGGTCTAGATCTGAAGAGATTTTGACCAAAGTGCCAAATAATGCAAGTCACAGGTTAATTTTGTTTAGTACTGTCTACATTCTATAGGTCTTATTCATATCATGATACCCAGTACAGCTCTTGATCACCTACGGGAAGATAAAAGTATCTGGTACTCTTATGATACAGAGGTGTCGCATCCCTCCATTTCCTGCAAGGGGAGCACCATATGGGCATCTAGGTTGTGGGAAAACCCTCATACCCTCAAAACTACCAACATCCAAACTGTGCTGATAACATGGAAAAAAGTGACTGTAAACTAACAGATCCACCTTGACAAGTTTTTTTCTGTCAGTTTTTTTCCTCTGTCCTCAAAATACAGGACTTCTTTCTTTAACATTAATTGAAATATTATAAGCAGAGCTGATTATATGTTTCCAGTTTTCTATTGTCATTTAGCATTGTAGTTAGTACCTGTATTTGTAGCACCATGTTCCATGTTAACAGTAAATATTCAGGCATTCTGTGAAGTCAGGAACATGAAGGTAACCAGCACATATTGCAGAAAAAGGAACATGAAAGCAAAACTGACTGACCTAAAAGGTATAGTTATCACACTAAAATTATTGATGCACACTGCATTTCATTTAGTGGATGCATTGTATTAATGTGGCTTCAAGGCATATTTTGAAACTCTGACCTGCTCCTGAAACAAATAAATGTCTGGTTTATTAATTTATAAATATCTGTAGTATCACAAATTCAGGCTTCTCCTTTATCAGAAAATTTGCTGTTGACACATGGGGAGCAATTGCCATCTCTTCTTTGAAGAATTATGCTCTTTTTTAATTAGATCTGGTGTTCCTTCCAACAAATACGTCATTGGACATACTTTCTAATACTGGAAAGGTAATTTTGAAATTGCAAATGCAGTATTTTTCTGCTAAACTTATTTACTAGATATACCAGCCCTTTAAATTTCTGTGTTCATGAACTCGTAGATTAAATCTTGGCTTCAGTTAGTGAGTGAGAGTTTTGCCATTGGCTTCAACAGTTTGCGTTTAGCCTATAATGTTGTGTATTAGGCTTACAAAAAAAAATCCATGATATCTTAGCAATTCATGTAGCTCTTTACTTTCCCCCTAGATGGAATTTTGTTATTTCCCCATTTTGCATATTTTTAAATATAAATTTGTGCCAAATAGAAGGGTTTTTAGTCCAGCAGCACTTCAGGCACTCCCCTAATTTATGTTTAAAATGTCCTCTGTATTTTCTCTAAGTTATTGTATATGTTCAGAAAAACTGAATAAATTATCTCAAAAATTATTTTCCAGAATTCCATAGTAATTTGTATGAGTATGTTTGTTCAGAGTATCATCAGTTCCTAAAAATATGTTAGGTTAGGGTTTGAGCTTTTGGGATTTTTGTCTGAGCAATCTGTTTTTCTCGCGTGTGTGTATGTGTATGAGAGATTCACCTAGGAAAAATTAAAAAAAAAAAAAAATAGTATGTCTTATTTAAAGCTTTTATAACTGTGCTTCTACTAAAAAAGACATGAGGTTGCTTGCTGAATGAAAGACAAACTGGATGGTAAAAGTTAGTCTATAGACACTGCATGTGCACGCACACAGAATCTATATACAGCTATACAGCTATAGGTAGAGATTTCTTTAACTAAACTAAATCTTGGTTACTTGTAATTAAAGAGTTCTCTCTCTTGTTTTTTTGTTTTTGTTTTGGTTTTTTTTTTTTTTGTCCATTTCAGTCTCCCAAACAGCACTTTCAGTGTTCAGTCCTACTTTGACCTACAACACTATTTCTCTGTCTGAGACCCTTAGCGCTCCTTCCCATCTCTACATACACAAGTGTGTACTCTCGCTTGTCACCCAAACTCACAGCACCAACTCTGGCAGTGCTGCCAGTATGAAAATAGAAGCAGAAGTGAGAGTCCAGGGCAGAAATGCAGTGCCTGAAAGTCTTGAGAAAGACAAAATCAGCCTGTTTCAGGCAAGATAGTGCAATGGTCCAGCATGTTATTACAAACATACTGATCTCTTTTTAACACCCAAAGATAAGATTTTTTTAATCTTTTTTTTTTCAGCAGGAAAATAAGGCATCAATGGTTATCATTGTTAGCCAATGCAATGCTAAAATACAGTACCATGCATAAGTAAACAAATATACTTTAAATTTACACTTTATTTTTGTATTTTCAGAATGTAAAATATATTTTACACCACTGGAATCGTGCCAATTTATAACAGTCGAAAATATGTCTTGGAGAAATGCATATAGGACTCCATCCCCATGCGCATGAGTGGTTAATCATGTTCATGCATCTTAGCTGATCTCAGCTGATAGGATACAACATACTGAAGAGGTCACGGTCTCTGAAACAGATGGCTCAAGCCAAAAAAGAACATTACAAATGATAAACATTTTCTCAATATGTAATTGCACTCGTCCTCAGCAGCACTGAACAGCCCCAATCCAACATGCAATCTGTATGGGGTCTCAGGATTACCTCACCTCTTCATACTAAAGCCATCTTTTGAGCTTTGCTCTTTTATTCATTTTAAGATGGAATTACTTTGATTTACCTCTGAACAGAAACTCTGAGGCCATTTCTGCTGCCACATCATGGCCAAATCTTGCAATAAGCTGAACCCTTGTGGCTCTCGAAGACTTCACTCACAGCAGCTGCAGATTACTTCATGTATTGATCCTCAGGATCAGGTTGATGTCATCACTGTTCCTGAGCCCCAAAATATGTCTTGTGAAGCATGTGAAAGTTACAAAAATCCTTGAGGCAATTTTCCAGGACCAGATCATCAGCTGGTATAAAGTGACATCAATGGAATAACGCCAATATACCCCAACTACAGATTTGGCTTCCAAAGTGGTGCCTGAAGCAGAATTTCTTGTGAGAAAATATGTTGATGCCAGTCTTTGAAAGTGAGAGTTATTATCCATGTGAAATTAATTTAATTTGCCAAAAAAACCCCGTATGCTAAATTTGATACTAATGAACAATGTTGACAAAAACAGGTCACGTATGAAATTTGAGACTAATGAACTAAGGTGGCGTGGAAATGAGCATTTGGAGAGTAAAGTAAAGGCTCTAATAGAGTTAAACCAACCCACTCATTCTGTTGAGATTTTTATGTTTCTGTCTCCTTATATTGTAAAGTAAATTTCCACCCCAAGAAATATCCTGATCTATATTTTAATGAGCCTCTCCACGTGACATACATTTTTTGTTTCATTACTATTAGTGAATGACAAGTGAAGGATATTCATTTTAACTTGAAAATGTCAGGTATGCACTTTAAGAGATATATTTTTCCAGTTTTTAATGAGGTGGTGTTTCTTTTTGAAAGAAATACCCATCTCTGATGTGGGTACTATGCAGGTGACAACTGATATTTAATAAGTGATGGTTCTTGTATTAGTCGTAGTTCACTAAAGAAAATGTCTCGGATTGCTTTTGAAAAACTCTTAGCGTCACTAGCCCAAAGGCAAGATGTGACCTTTTTATTACATAATGAGAATCATTTATTATCTTACAATGTATCTTAAAGTCACAGACAAAATGCCACTTTGATAATTGCTTTCAATTAGCTTTGAGCATAGCATACATTCATAAAATGTCTTCTCTAATTTAGACTTGAATTAGAGAAAATTGCAGACATAATCTACTTTAAGGTTGTCTCATTTAAGGTGATTCGTAGTTTTATATCAAAGAAATCAAAACGGGTGGCTTTAGAGCAGTCTTACAAAGTGTTTTAAATAGCGTTTTCAATATTTGAGTCTCTTCTATTAACAATTAATTAACAAATTAGAATGCTAGTCCATCTTTTTTGACCTTTTTTGTGTATTAACTTTTGACTTTAGTTCATAATGGTTATTTTGAAATTAAGCAGTGTCATGTGTTAAAGGAGAAATACAGCTTGATTAGATGTATAAATAAAGCATACAAAGACATAGCTTGTATCTTAGTAATAGGCAACAGCTTGGTCTGTCAGCATGTATGTCCTTTCCAACTTTTAAATTCTTATTCATCTTGTAGATATGTAAAATATTCAACAGCAAGCAATAAATCCCACACACAAAAAGAAAGATCACATATTGGCATGTATTTTATTGCATATGATTTTTAATATTGATTGTGTGTATAATTTCAAGTATTTGTGGAAACAATGATTACACATATATTGGTTTACTGCATATGTAACATCATTCATAAAAAATACAGGTATTTTCCTTTCATCTTTGATTAAATTAAGAAGGTTTGGAAGTCGCATATTAAGATAATTCGGGCATCTCAGATACTTGGAATTGAACTAGCTCAAGGGATAACTGTTTTTGTTCTTTCTTCCCCCAGATAAAAATTACTCACAAGAACCAAGCCCCCATGTTGATGGGACCTCCTCCAAAAACTGGTCTTTTCTCTTCTATCATCAAAAGAACAAGGAACCACAGCAAGGAATAAGCCTATGTAGTTTAGTTTTTAGAAAACCAATTTGCTTTGTTGGGCTTTGGAATATTTATGCTGGAAATCTTTCACGAGTTTTAGAATATCTTCTACTTGCAAAATCATGGATTTTGGTTTAACATTTTCCGTAACCAAGCTAATGTAAAACTATGCTATTAGAAAAAAATATTGTCACAGTTTTGTAGGCATTTTGCATGATGAAAGCAGATGTTTACATAAAGTGATACAGCATATTTTTTGTTGCATGCGTTACCATTTACTAATCTATGGGCTAATTCTGCCATGGAATATGGGAAGATAATGCCATGGGTAATTTGAGTTTCTCTCTTTTCCATTTCAACTTTTTCTACTACAATGATCATATGCCATAGGTTCAGTAGTATCTTTTGAATCAAACATCTTCACATCAATAGCCAATTAGACCTGTTTCAGAGTAAAGTTTATTACAGGTCTCATTAACCTGTACTGTTAGTTTATCATTTCTTTCTACCCTGAGAATAGTTTTATTCAGCTAAGCATTAGCTTTTATCTTATTCTGATAACTTCTATGTATGTGAGTAACTGTACCTGCTGAAAACATCTAACAATGTGTGCAGTATTCAAATGATCATGATTACTTTTGTGTAAGTTTTTGTAGGATTGGAAGTCAGTGCAAGTTTGAGCAAAAACTATAAGGCTAAGGAGATCATGCTAAGAGTGAAAATAATAATACTTGCAAAACTAGCCATCAGTGTTGTTTGTTGAAACACTAGAATTATTTTAATGAGCAATACATCTCTGTAACATGGCAAACTTTAAATCATTCTGCGTATTGACTGATAGAATAGTGCGTATGCACACAAATAACCAAAGCTCATGCCTAATAAAGTGCATTTCCCACCAAAGATTTAGTGAAGGATGCTTCAGACAAATGGGTTAATGCATAATTAATCAAGCTCACTGAAGTAGACTCACTTCTGAAAATTTACAGTTCTTTTGATTACGTTGGCAATGTCCAGACAAATGTTGGGGTAGGAAAAAACATTAAATTAATTGCAAGTAAATACTCACTTTTCATTTGTTTCATAAGTTGATAGACATAGACACATACTCTAAATATTGAGACATAGACACGTACTCTAAATATTGGAAAATACAACTTATATCTAATTTTGTTGTCATTATTATTTATAAATTTATGCCATCCATAATTTACTCATCCCCTAAATTAATCTTTTAAGGAAAGGATAAACTGTTATCTATTCCACTGTGGTAGTCTGCTGTCTGGAATCAAAACATTTCTTGTCATAAATTTTGGGAAGGCAGTTGCTCAGGTTTTTACTTTCTTAGCCCTCTGAGAGACTTCCTAACAGCTTAGAAATCATAATACAGGGATTTGTCTGAGGTTTGCACAGCACTGTCTAACGTTGAAGGGAAGTCGAAGCATAGCAACTTTTTCAGTCTTGCATATAAACAGTCTCAATCAAAACTTTTTGTGCAGTCTTAACATTGTTCTTTGTTCAGAGTGAGCTGCTTCTCAGCTCTGCATGTCTTAAATTCTCAGAGATTTCATCAAAAAACAAACAAGGAAAAATAAAACTGCTTGAAATGCATGATTTCCCATTTTTATCTAGACTTTAAAATGTTAATGATTTATCAAATCTATTTTTCTATTGATTCATTCATCCATTAAAAAATAGTATTTCATCATTCTGTAGTGCACGGTACTGTGCATGTACTTAAACAAAGTTACTATCATTTGTTCCTCAGTATAAGAATTCAACAGAGTCCTAATTTATATAATAGACACTGAAATAAAAGTCAGTATATAGTTGGTAAGGATTATGTCTTTGAAATATACAGTCTGTGTTCTGTAAACCTTAGGAGGTAAATACCAATTAATGTTATGTTCAGCATTAGGTAGAAAAATATGAAGGCAATTATTTGCTAAAATTAAGATCCTATAATTCCCCATTCTTGGGTCCAGTGGTGTTGACAATTACAGTTACCGTAGGAGTAAACTAATATTTTTCCTGTGCTTTACAAACACACAGAGAAGCATTCAATGCACTCCTTAGCTGCAAATATACGTAAGTATAGAACAAAAAATATTTGCAAAAAGAAGGAACTTGCTGACATAATATTACATAACGTGTACATTGGGTTTATGAAATTATGGTTACAGGTGATAAATATTTTCACATAACTTGACATAGGATTTTCTACCAATGCTCTCAACTTTTTGTGGCAAAAATGTGTTTAACAATAATATATAATGTGCTCTCTATGATTATCTCATGAACATTGTAACTCTGAAAACAAATAAAATTATACATAAACTATTATTTAATAAAGTATGCAATTTTAAATGTGCCAGTCTGTGATAGCAAATTGTTCACAACACACTTTTTCATATAAAGAGGGATAGATGGGTTCATATAATCACAATTACATACAATTCTGACTAGACGTATAAAAGGTAAATCAGATCTGTTGGTCAGTATGTATCAAATTCTCACTGTAGCAAAATATAATGGAGCAGCCATTTACTATATTGGCACTTATCATAGTAGTGACTGTCTATTAATATCGTTTGTTTTTTTAGCATGGCCTCCAATAATTTAAAAACATGCTCAGGTTGAAAGTATTGATGATGAAGAGAAAATCTTGGAGTACATAAAACAGTATGAAAGGAAAATGTTTGATTTAATGAAAGAGAACTTCGGGGGGGGTGTCTTTTTTTTTTTCACTCTTGTATACACAGAATTAACATCATGAAATTATACACTAGTATATGAAATGAAACAAAGAATATATGCATGTATCTTCATACAGCTGAAATAGATGCACTGTTCTTACATTGACTGAAGAGTAGTAGCTGTAAGCCTTCCACTGTTTACAATGAGGCATTCTTTAAGGCCTCATTAATGACATTTGCAATATAAATGGAAATTACAAATATGTAGGAATGATATGTGACACTGGATTTGCAAATTTTTCATCTCCCTACTAGAGCGTTGCAGCTGGGCAATGTGCTGAGGAAAGAACATGACGTTTCAGGAAGAAATCTTAACTTCTGAAATTGGTTAGCATCACTCTCACTTTGCATGAGTTCCTGTTAAAAGGAGGTGGAAGCAGAATTTGTTGCAGAGACAAATACAGAATTACTGTTTCCAGTACTTGCAAGATATTTGTATGCATATCATCACGATTATTTAAAGCTAGGGGGTTAGACCTCGTGATTTAGGCTTATTGGTGTGTGTGTACGTGTATGTGCATACTAGATCAGGTAACGTGCTGATATGCTTAGGACTTTGATGAGCTAGGAAGTACTTATTTTCTGAAGCAGAAGTTGATGTTCTATAACATTCCCTCACTCTTATCAACTCTGTAGTATTGCTTGTAAATTGCAACAATGATTAGCTAATATCCAAAATTATTTAAGGCAAATAAAGTCACAGACTTCAACATGTTTCAAAATAAGTAAGAATATAGTCAAAGAATGTGTGTGTTTGATATAATTATTGTAAGAAAGGGAGAGAAAGACTTCTGTTTTTTAATCTCCAGGTTAATATTTGTTTGCTGAGACTATAGCTATTCAGTGATTATTAGTGATTTAGGGTACTAATGCTATTCTGTAACAACCCCAACTGGCTTCTGCGGCTTGTAATTCTGAGGTGGATCATAGTGAGACCAAGGCTTTCTGGGAAGCAGTTACTTTAGAGAAGTGTTGTCCCTCACCTCTCTGGAAAAGTGACTGGAGAGAATGGCTACAAAACTGAAAAAAAGTCAGGAATAATTATCTCTAGACAAGAAAGCATGAGAAGTTCAGAGAGCTCTGCTAAGGAATGGCAAAACAGGTGCTCAAAGTGATGCGTGAAAGGGGTGGGTCGCTCCAAGACAGCCCACAAAATGGTGGTGTGGGGCCTGGGAGGCCAGATGAAGGCACTCAGGGTTAATGAGCATTGATGTGCCAAGGAAGTGAATTAATTAGATTAATCTAGAAACCCTTTCCATTCAAGGCTGAAGGACTTGGGTAGCGTGTCTTTCCTTTATGGGAAGAAAGATTGTTGGATAGGAGTTAGGCCCAAGAAGAGGAACAACTGAGCCCTTCGCATGAAGGAAGAAGGACTTGCGGGCAAAGGAGAACTGAAGGATGGCCAAAGGCAGGTAAAGGACTTGTGAGGGCTTTGTTTATTTCTGAGTACTTTCATACCCTGGAAAAAAGAAGACATTTGCCCTTGCCATTAAATAGCAGTTTGCCAAAGTGCTAAGCAGTTAGCACAAAAATAAATAAATAAATTTAGAAAGCTGAGATGAGCCTGAGAAGCACTGCTCAATGTTTTATGCAAGAGTGGTGAAGAACGTGTCAGCCTCTTGTCAGATAATTGCTGCTTGTCTCTAGCTTCATCAGGTCTGAAAGCATTTTGTTTTCTCTCCTCTGTCCATAAGGAAGGAAACTTCTTGTGGTCCTGCTGAGGTGAGTAAAAGCCTTACTGTAGCCCTGACTGGAAAATAAATAAAACATAGGCGAGATCTGGAAGCTGAATCTGTTAATGACATATAAAGTAATAGGTTAAAATCTGCAACATACGAGGCTCTGAGGGTGTGCTGTGCAGCAATGACTGATGGTACAAACTCTCTTCAGGTCTGTCAAGATTTGCTGGTGTCTGCCCAACCTGGCTTGTACTGTGGTGAGCCTCCTGGCTCTTATACCCTATTTACACTCAGACTATGGATTTTTCAGTTGATTTTGAAATAAGGAGGTTTGACCTTCCCTGTTCTGATCTGTGTGTCCGTGGCACATATACAGATGGAGCTTTCCCATTATCAGGTTCTCTTAATTTTACAAATATAGCTGAAGCAGAGAAACTTCTCTATGACCGTTGACTTCCATTATGTGAAATTGCCTGACAGCTTGAAACTATAAAGAGGCAACGATACATTCTAGGCATCTAGAATCTGGGCATGGTAATATTTCACAGGCTGCTTTTTTTCCTTTCTGATTCACGATTCAAAGAGACTACCTGAGAAGCACCTCAGGGCTCTCTTTAAATATGACTCATACAAAGAGTAAGTGATAATCATCAGGCTTTGTTATTTATAGAAAGGTGGTAGCTGTGTTGATAGTAAAACAGCAGTTTCATAGCGAGGTGCCCATTTCTAATAAATGTGGAAAATTATTTGCTGGGTCTAACTGAGTGAGATGCAAAGATTTTGAATTTTCAGGTCAATTTTTAGTCTAAGGTTGATAATGACTGAAGATACTTAGCTGCCGATTGGCCTATTTGAAATAAGCTTTTGTTTCATGGGATTTTTTTTTAACCTAGGGTCAAACTCACATGTTGTGAAGGAGCATAGCAATTTGCATTAATAAGTAGCTTTTCTGGACAGGAAAGTGAACGCTTCTTACTGTTTTGGTGAAACTCATACTTATGAGCCATGTTCTGCCTATCAATAAGAGAATACGGGCTGTCAATCTTCAGACATGTCAGTCTATTTACATTAAGTACAAAAAAAAACCCCACATAATAACAATTCTTCTTTAAACTATTTGTATCTGCAGAAAGATAGTGGTGATTTGTATATCCCTCAGTGAGGCAATCGGACGTTGCAAAATGAGCATCAGCACTGTACTTTTCTGCCCAGCCATGAGGTTGGCTGTTGCAAAGGGTGTGCTGTGGGGTTTTTAAGTGTGATGGTTTGTTGTTTGGTTGGGGCTTTTTTTAATAAATATAAGTGAGTTCCAAACCTCTCCTTTTACCCCAGAATTATAAGGACTAGAACGTTGATTCAGACACATATTTTATGTTTATGGTGTACACATAAGTAAGCAAGCAAATGCAGGAAGATCTGTTCCATTTGAGCTGAACTTTACTTCCATTTGTTTAAATTCAGTCCTATTACTGAAGAAAACCGAAAAACTTCTTAATTTTAGGTAGCTTGGGAAGATTTTGGGGGAAAATGGGTGTGTTGGGTTTTTCTCCTGAGTAGTATGACCTTGTTACAACAACATATATATGTAGATTAAGGAATTTTCACCTCATTTACATCAATCACTCTTTTCTATGGCTATATTCTAAACAGTGATTTTTTTTTTTTTTTTTTTTTTTTTTGAAAACCAGCTTAATCTGTCTCTTAATGGTTCAATATTGTCGTGGTTTAACCCCAGCCAGCAACTAAGCACCACGCAGCCGCTCGCTCACTCCCCACCAGTGGGATGGGGGAGAGAATCAGAAGGGTAAAAGGGAGGAAACTCGTGGGTTGAGATAAGAACAGTTTAATAATTGAAGTAAAATAAATTAGAACAGTTAAATAGGCAAAGCAAAAACCGTGCACGCAAACAAAACAAAACAAGGAATTCATTCACTACTTCCCATGGGCAGGCAGGTGTTCAGCCATCCCCAGGAAAGCAGGGCTCCATCACGCGTAACGGTTACTTGGGAAGACAAACGCCATCACGCCCAATGTCCCCCTCCTTCCTTCTTCTTCCCCCAGCTTATATATACTGAGCATGACGTCATATGGTATGGAATAGCCCCTTGGCCAGGCTGGGCCAGCTGTCCTGGCTGTGCCCCCTCCCAGCTTCTTGTGCACCCGCCAGAGCATGGGCAGTTGAAAAGTCCTTTACCACTGTGAGCGCCACTTAGCAACTACTTAGCAAGAACAAAACGTCAGTGTATCCTCGACATTGTTCTCATCCTAAACCCAAAACACAGCCCCATACCGGCTACCAAGACGAAAATTAACTCTATCCCAGCTGAAACCAGGACAAATATAATTAGTTTTCAAGATGAAGTTTTGAAAGATTTGGTCCAACTGTCTATTCTACAAAGTCAAGCCTTGCATTGAGAGGCGAATTGAGGCCTTCGTACTTTGTCATTAGTGCTAGTCGAAAATTCATTAGCCTCCGTTTCATCAAAATATACAAAACTATGGAACCTACCTTCCCTGATCAATCTATTTTTTCACTGGATTCCCATTTCGGAGCAAAATCAGATTTACCTTTTTTAAATGTCAAAATATTTTGGGCTTGAATGTCAAAAGGAAGTGTAAGGTTTTAATTTGTTTTATTCATTAATTCTGTTTCATTAAAGTAGTGATTAACTAGTGTTGTAGTATAACTGACTTTTCAATTTAAAAAGCAAAAAGTGAATGAAATGATGCTCTTATTTTATTTCAATATGAATATAATTCTTATTTCCTTCAGCAGAATTTAAAAATTCTTAGTATTTTTTCAAGATCCTGAAATGAAACTTTCAACATTTGCGCTGCTGCAGTTATCACCAGACTAAAAGCCTGCACATCAAATTCTAGTCTTTATTTAACATCTCTGCATTTTTGTTATTCCAATAGCTGCACAAATCCTAAGAGTTATCTTCAAGGAGTTGATTTTTGATTCACAGTTCCTCCTGTTTCAGATTAATTTGTCAATACAGATCTATTTTGTCACCAAAGAAAAACAGAGATGATAACAGAATAACGTTAAACAAAAAATTATTTCACATAGCCTAAAAATTTACCAAATATCTTGATAGTTCTCTCAAAAAATCCAGCAGTGGACTCTGGTTTTCACTAAAAATAGAATGGGCAGACAGTTAACTTAATAATGGAATTTCCCTTCTTTATCCTAATTATTATAAAATAAGTGAATAACAAGAATATTTTAGACTAGGTATTGTAAAATAAATTATTGACAAGGCAAGTATAATACTTGTAAGTGTTTCTTCTAAGGTACTGAATACACTGTATCTCAATTGAGAATAATCATTCAATCACATTGATAAGGCATTTGTGCGTCACTGTAATTTGCAAAATCCCGCGGTCCTTAAAGTGTGTCTTAATCTTTTGAGTGAATTATCAGCTAATACTGTGTCATAGCTAATCTGTGAATGCTTTTCACCTCACAGTTACCCAAAACATGTATGCTGTCTGAAGTTTTGCTATTCCTCTTTTGGTTGCTGTACCTTTATCACTAAGTAATGATAGAGTGTCTAACCCATTTGATATCATGTTAAAATCCTTGCTGTGACAATCATCAGTTTTATTTTTATGGTCTTGGGACAAGAGGTGAGTGGATTCACATGAGGTTAATGGGGCTTTAAGAAAATGTTATGTTCCTTTGGCGCAAGATAAGGTTCTCTTCTTCTGATGGGAATCCTGTCACTTTATCAGATATAACAGCTTTCTCTGCCAGAGTTGAGATATGAGTCTATGTGAAATGATTTATAGTTTTTCCTTGGCTTGCCTGCTGAATCTTAGACAAAAAATAAATCTTATGGCAGATGCCAATTGTTCCCTGTTGGTCTGTGTGTAGAAATATGTACTACCACGAGAGCTAATGAAAGCATTCAAATACAATCAGAGCAGTTGTGTAGACAGCTGAGAGCAGAGCAGAATACCTGGGGTCAGACTCACAGAGGCAGAAGTTGAAACAACCTGTTAGAAGTTCAGAAAAAGTTAAACTTCCTTTACTCATTTCTAGAGTGACATCTGTCTAAAAATGTAAGAGTACAAGTAGGTAATAAATAAGCTTGTAACTTACTACTGATAACACTCATTCCTCTGTGCAAATTTGTGCTATTTTCTTATCTGAAATATAGCACAAGTGGTAACATTTAACTCTTTCTCCTGCGTGCTTCCTCCACAAAACCTAGTGCAATAGCATAACATATAAAAGCAGATTTTAACAAGTGCAATAAAATAATGTTTTAAGGAACCTGAGATACCTTCTGGTCAGGACACCAAAGGGATTTGCAGGAAAAATCACATAATGCCATTTCCATCTCTTCTCAGTAAAAGTTTCTAGAAGAGGGGAGTTCTGGCAAAATTACAACCTCATTTATTCTTTTATTCTAACTTGTTTATAAATTAATTTGGAGAGTTGCTATGATATGAACCTCGTTAGAATAGGTAGCTGCAATTGTGTAAGGGAGGACAGAATATTTTGCCAGATCTGATTCCCCTTACATACAGAAACTCTTCTGTAAATTTTCCTTGATTAGAAGCAGCCTACTTGCAAGGTACAGAACCACAGAGGTAGTCACTATTTGTTTAATTACTTGGTTCCTTTAAGGTGTTAAAACTTTTTTTTTTTTTTTAGCACGGCTCTGCAATGGCTACTATGAATATTTTTTTGCAAGAATAATCAACATTGAAGAATGACTTGTATAGGAGATGGCAGCATACGATATAGATAATTTGTGTGTCATGCTACTTCTGCTACACCAATGTGGATCCCCTTGAGAGCATTTAAAGTCCTAATGTAGAATGTGACGCTAAGTCATAGCTTTGGAGATTATGATTGAAATATAGCCTTGTTTGAAACAATGTTAAAGTGAAGTAGGGATGTGGAAGTGAAATCCCAACTCCACTGAAATCATTGGTTTGCCATTGCAGTCACAGAGACAGCGTTTTGTCCCTGCTGTCTTATGGTAGGGCTCAGAACATCTTTCCTGCCTCAAGTAAAATGTCTGCAAAGAAGTCCAAGAAAGAGATTGAGAAGTTTTGTGCATTCAAACATCAGTAAAAACCTACTGAATGCTTGCACCTGCAAAGGTTCCCCACACTACTGGGCTGGAAACCAGGTCACCAGGTCTCATCTTTCAGCCAGGTACTCATGGCTTCCTCTTTCTCACTCTTGTCCTGTGTCCTTAGCAATCTTGTATTTCTGTCTCCAAAAGCCTTAGCTTCAACATGATGTACTGGAGTATGTTTTCACCTACAGGGTTCTATTGGTTGGGGGTTAGGCATTATGCTGAGAAATGCAAATTTGAAATTTCTCAGATTAAGGAAGAAATCAGACTTCAACTTCCCAGCAAATTGCTATAACCAATGATATGAGTCCTGCTCAGTTAAGGACATGTCCTTAAACTCCTCCCTCTGAATCTCAAAGGCATGAGAATGTTGAAGCTCCAACTAAGTGGTGTTCACACATAGGGTTTTATTTTGCATTTGCCAATTCACATGTAAATTTTATGGATTCTATGTGTAAATGTCCCTCTCCTCTCACTATTCAGAGCCTTAAAAATCTACCCTTAGTGCTTTGAATCATGTTGCAGGGGTAATGTAACACCAAATTTGAGTACGAATAAATAGTTGCTTTGCACCTAGCTCTTAGGACTTGTGTGCTCAACAGAGTATTGACTTGGTATCAAATTCTGTACTGTTGCCTTAAGAGGCCCTGACACAGTGCTGCAAAACCATGTCTATGTACAGCATAACACAACCCACTCCTAATTATTTCTGCCTAGAGTAGCTGCTGCTGTTGGATTTCTTGTCTTTTCTGCTTAAAACAGCAGTGACGCAGTAGTGAGTCAGGCCTTTGACAGTGCTTAAATATCCAGTGCTAGGTGCTATATAAAAACTTTAAAAAAAAAAAAAAAAAAAAAAAGCAGGCATGTGTGCAAACCTTGATTAGCATGTGATATGTTAGAGGTATGCAAATTTTGTACAAAGTGTAGATATTCAATCTCTTGCATTAACATACAGCTTTTTGTTTGTAGTATCATTTAATGTCTCTGTGTCTCCGTGTACTCTGACTGCTGTTTTGTCATTTCTGGCAGCCATTGTGCACCTTCAAGCTTGTGCTGTCCTAAAGTGTAAAGCCAATCTCATAGCTTATTCGTTTCAGTGTTATTAGATTGTTAATTAACAGTTATTGTAAAGCAACACAGTAAAACATAACAACAAAACATATTTTGTGACATTTTCTCCACAACAATAATCTGAGGAAGAAGAGTGGTTACTTGCCATGAGACCAAAAAAAAAACCCACCTTCCTGAAAACTACTGGTCTTATTCCTTAGAAAAATGTTGCAGGTGGATTTATGAATCTTTTTTAAAGTTAACTCATTGCTTTAATCCAGTGGTAAAGGAGAACTGAGAATACTTATTTAAAGTAATCATTTTACTTGTCACATGGCCATACTGAATGTAGACAAGGTACAAAGTTCTTGGCCTCATTTCTTTGCCTTCCATCACTGTTCAGTTTCATCCAGCTATTCCCATGCATGTCATTAGGCTGGACTGCTACTTAGTATTTCTCCGACTTCTGGCTCATCGCTTTTGTACCTTTACCTTCAGTCATAAAATAACTGATTGTCTGCATTCCCCTCAATCTTTGAAGTTTTTGTTTGTTTTTCCATCACTTTGTTTTCCCTCTGCTAGTTTGCTTCCTTTGCTTTGTTCCTACACTTCTAATTAAACTACTTGCTATTTTGATCTCGGTCACAGCCCTTGTAAATTTTCCTTCCTATTCAGATCCATTCAGAGTCCACCTCTAAAAGATTCCTGGTCTGTCAGTTCACAATCTTATCTTCTCTCAGGAATTGTCCTCAGACCTTTTTTCTCCCTGCCCCCCTTTCTGGTTACATTAGGCACAGGCTATTTGTCTTCACTTATGAGGCCTTTAGTGGCTTATGCCTACCTTAACAAAAGGTATCTTTATGTCTATACCTAAAATCATTCTATGTTTAGAACTCTCATTGTGTAGAATCTGTTTGATACAAAAGCAAGTACCTATTCGTATGATCTATAACTGATCAAGCCATGATGACATTCTGTAATGTGTAGGTGTAGTTTTCTAAAGCAAAGATTTGGGGGGTTTTAGCATATAGTGATCTTATAAATTAAAATTCCTCTGGAAATATATTTCATATAAATTAAAATTCCTCTGGAAATGTCTACAAAGCTACTCCATTACCTTCTTTCAAATCCTTCCTTCAGCTGTCTACAAAAAGACCATGTTTCAGCTATCACCACAGAAATCAGAACTTGTTTTCTTTCATATTCCCACATATCTGTTCTTAACTGTTTTTAAATTACAAGCTTTATTTTAGGGGTGGGGGGAAGGGAGCCCCATGGTCTGTGGTGCTAGAGCATCCAGCACAATAGGAGTTCTGGTCCACGGCTACATCATTTAAATGTTAGAGCAACAGAGATATATCCATGTAATGTTATGTTGGCAGATGCATTTATACCCTGCTGATGATTACATTGCATGTCCCATCTGCACATGATCTGCAGGGAACATGATCCCAGCTAGAGGATTTACTTTGTCACAGTTTCAGCTTTCTGTTCTGAAACTTTTTCCTTCTTTTTCTCTTCTGTTGGCCAAAACAACAACTGTGACATACAGTGGGATTTCACTTCTTCCTACTGTATTCTCCCCACTAGTAGAGGGAACTGTAAGACCTTTGTCCCCCAAGAGCCCCGTGGACGTGCTGCTTTAAAATCCCTCCCCATCCCTGCCTCAAAAAAAAAAAAAAAGAAAGGGGGGGGGGAACCCAGTCTGAGATCCAGCAACCTTGGAGGCTTTTGGAGAGATGCTGAATAGACCAAGATCACATCCTTCCTTTCTCTCCTGTATACCACAGAGAAGCTGGCCTTGCAAAATTTTTTGACGTTTAATTTTTTTTGCCAGTGACCTGATCCAGGATCAGAAAGAAAGATGTGAAAAATCTTACAGTCTGGATTTTGACTTGAGTTTTCAGGCAAAAATACAAGCCCCTTTACCCTAACTGTGATATGGGCATGCAAGATTAGAGCTTGAAGGCCAAATATGACTACCTGAGTTTACAAAGAGAGATTCATGGCTTAGAGTGCCTCCCTATAGCCTACAGCGTGGCACAGCAGTGGTGATTTCTGGAATGGAGCATATACTCCTCTCTTTTGGTATGCTTTACCTGCTGTTTTCCCTTCAGTGACTGCTTCGTTTCCATTCCTCCAGTGAGACGCTGCATTGTTAAGGTTCATTCCATAACTTTAGTGAGGGAAGTCTGCAAGCATAAAGAAGTATATATTTTAAAAATAAAGAGAAATAACAAAATGCAGAGTTTGTCATAACTTCCAGTAAGCTACCTCAGTTTTGTTGCCCCCACCTGTTATTTCCCATTGGTGTTCGCCCAGGCGGGATGTGTTCAGGGATAAAAGAGAGAAAGTAAGATTACTTGGAGTCAGGGGAAATTAATGTGTTATTTGCAACAGAGCTGAAGTGCAGTGCATTGTATAGAAGGTAGCTTTAATTAAAATCTTTATTTCGGAAATAAAAGAAGTAGGTTGAAGCCCACATGAAAGAAAGGAGGGAAATAAAACTTGCATTGTCTTGCATTTTTCTGTTTTAGAGACTGCCTGCAAGCTGAAGGCACTCTGTGCCAGGCTGCACCTGGTACGTCACAGGCTCTGCAGCCAGGTGGTGGGAACACTGGCTGGCTATAGCCTCCTGAATTGGCTGCCTACATAATAGCCTGGGTTTCTGCAACTTTCTCAGCCTGCTTTATGAAGGAAGCACTATCTTAAATCTACATAGTACTGATTACTCCATCCTCCTCTCTAAATGTGCTCTTCTGCCCTGATACCTTTATTACTAGTCTTAAATACTTTTCCCAAGTTTTAATAAAAGGTATTTTGTGCCTTCCCGGACAAAGACTTTCAGGGTGTTTTACGTCACTGTACGTAGCTGCATACTTTGCTTCTTTACATTTTCCTGCATAGCTAATTCTTCTTCTCCCAGACCCTATTAACATAGGAACTAAAACATCAGAGAAGACCTTCTTCTACAGTATTTCTTTGCCATACATTTTTGGGCAGGGAAATGGACATGTTTCACTATCCACTCATTTGCTGGCCAGGTAGTATGTACAGAGGAAGCTAAGTAGTAAAAGGGTTAAATATTTTACTTCTCCCAAGATTCCCAAGGTAACTTTTTATTTGTTGCCGTCTGTTCCCTGAATGAAAGTATAGACGAAACGTCACTATTGCTGCCTTATGCATTTCCTTTACAGAAATTACAACATTTGGACTGGAACCTCATTCATTGTAATGTAAGTCCACAGCAATCAGCTAAATTGTTCTAGATTTCACATGAGATTGGAATCTGACCTGGAATGTTAGTTAAGTAAAGTAAGAGCAGGATAAAGAATTGTTCTGAAAAATGTTTCAGACTGCATCTAGCCATCTGGATTGAGTCTACCGCCATCAATGTGTTTTGCAGATGTGAGAAGACATTCCAGATTCTGCTAGCTGTACTGGCAATGGTGGTGGTACTGCCTTGAGTGGTCCTTCCTTTCAGCAGTAGTATGAGTTGCAAAGTCTGGCTCCCATCCCCAAGGTAACCTACCTGTTTTAGAAGAGATCTTTTGTTCAGCAGACCTGTCTTCCTTGAGAAGCAATGCTTGTTCAACTCCATAGAGAATTATTTATCAGTTATGTCAGAAATGCTTTAGTAAAGTGAAACAGTGTTAAATACATGACTCGTGGATTTTAAAATAAGAAAAATAGCTAGCTCTTACAAAAGGGTTTTCATCTTGTATGTTGGGGAAAAGCCAAATGAAACTTCTGGATTTAGAGTCTAAAATAAGCTTAAGCAATGGTTTTTTTTTTTTAAATCACATTAAAAGTCTAAAATTGTTTGCTTTTGACTCTAGAAAATGAATTTTTGGAGACCTCTCAAATTCTCATTGAGAAATTGCTTAGCTCTTACTCAGGCAAAGTTCCTGTTGGGCGATGATGTGATCTCGCCACTACTACACCTGTAATATTCAGTTTATTTCAAAGAGGGACTTCTTGTTGATGTACACAGGGTGCAAGCTTATTTAAGGTTTGCTTGAGGAAGAGATATAAAAACTTGATTGAAGATTTTGAAAGTTGACATTATAATTGTGCTGACAGGGCATTATCAAGACAACTCTTGTTAATGAACAGAACAAAAAGCTATAGACTGCAAAACCCACAAGACACGACTGATTTTTGCCAATTAAACACGTACTTCACCACAGGCAGCTAGGACTCGGGACCTAACCTGAGATATGTGGCTTTGCTTGTTCTTTCACTCCCCGTGAGCATTTGTTCATTTACTGCCATGCAGATAATGCATTGCATTTCACAGCACAGCAAGTTTAATCAGGACATGTCATCATTAATTTGTACTGATATGCACTGATGGACAGGGTTTTCCAGGAGCATGACTAGCTGTTTATCAAACGATCGTCAATTCTGGAGAAGAAATGGTGCAATCCCCCTGTTGTTTTACAGCATCTGCTTTATCATCTGCTCACAGGAGCACCTCTTTTTTTTTTTTTTTTTTTTTTTTCTCCCCTCCTTCTCTGGGTTTCTCTTTTTAGCTGTCACTTGTAGACAGCTTCATTTATTTCTGCTGATTTCTAATTTCTTTAGGAGAGATGTCTAAAAGACACGCTTGATTTACTGAACCATGTTGTGGAACTGAAATGGTTAACAATGGCAAGACAAGACTAAATACCACAATCTGCATTTGATTTCTGAAGCTTTCCTGTTATTTACAAAGTGTCTCTTTGAGTATCATAAATAATTTACAGTTCAAAGTGAATACTTCTAAGTGCTAGAAAGCCAAATTCACATTTATTTCATTTGCTAATGTTTCTACAATATAACACAAAGCATAAAAAAACCTCTTATTGCTCTATAGTTTAACAAAAGAGCTATTAGATTAGCACAGAAACTGAAAAGGACTCTCATAACAGCAGGTTAAGGAGAGGTATTAGTTGTTCAGTCTTGCAGTCCCTACTATGGTAAAATTCTACCTTCAAGCACAGAAGATGTTACCTGACTAAGGGCACGAGGGTTAACCTTTTAGCATGCAAAACTTGTTATCTCACAAGTGCATTGTTTTATTGCTTTGGGGAGTCTCATAGTGGGAATAACCTGGAAAGCTCATCCTAGAGAATAATGATTTCATTTTAGTTGGACATACTGTGAATTGCTTGTAACAGGTAGAAGTAGCACACATGACTTCCAAAATAAACTAATCACAAATACTTGAAGGAAAGAAATGCCACAGAAATAAAAAGTTTTGTCACTGATGTGCAGTTAGGCACACTGACTTTAAACTCTTTCTGTTCTTGTTAGTATCACATAATCTAAGCCAAGTTAAGGGATCTGCTAGAAGCAGTGATTAGTTGAACACTTCCACTACTTTACCTATAAAATAAAGACTTTTATGTTTTAATGCCTAGGTTTTCTTGAAGCTAAACATCCCAAATGTTACTGGCATAGAGGGAGGCAGAAGGAAAAAAAAAAAAAAAAAAGCCATTAATCTTGGGGGCAAAAAGCAAAAGTATAAACTAAAAACGAACATAGAAAGCTTACTCTTAAAAAAAAAAAAAATAAAATCACACTTAACTGTATAGTAACTATCCCATCTCAAGATAAGTGACCTCATGAGAAGATTTGCTAAAGGAGATCAAACCCCACCTGTCATTCTTTGGTAAAAAGATAAATATAAACTGTCCCATACACAGACCAAATAAATCACTCTATGGGACATCACATTTCAGCTGAAATAAGATATGAGCTATATCTGTAAATGATATCTAATATTTGAATGATATATAATTTTGATACTATAGAATCAAATATTGACAAACATAATCAAATATCTGCAGAATTTTTGTAAAGAGAGGGAAGATGTTGTTAAGGATCTCTCTACATTCAGCTTATTCTAACAAAATAGTCCTAGCATTACTCAACTGACTGATCAAGGTTTTCATAAATCAGATGTATTTATTATCTGTCATTATTTATATGCTATCTTTTCATTCTGAATGATCAACATTTACTTTGTGCACCAAAGTTGATATAAAGGATCACTACATTCACTGTTAAAACTAGTCTCCAGTGTTTAACGTTGCCTAACAACTTCACAGAGTAGTGGGAAGGGGAAAACAATCAATGCCCAGAAGGAATTTTAGGGAAATAGATACTAACTCATCAGATCGACATTTCGGCACTGGGGACAGGTTCTTAGCTGGGGTAAATAGGAGTAGTTGCCTCAGAGTCAGTGGAGTTGATTTATTACCAGCTGAAAGACTAGCGCTAGACGGACAATGTCCCAGCCCCTGTGAAAGGACATGTACTATTCTCAGTGAATACAAATGGGGTGGGCTTTTTAAACGGGCCTGAGTGGAGGTTTTGTATGTCTATGTGATTTGGCAAGTGGGCCGTTTTCTGAAGCCTGAAACGATTTGCAAATTTGGAGAAAGAATTCAACTAGAGGAGGGGAGGGGGAAAGAAAAAGAGAAGATTTTTGGTAAATGAAACTGTAAGGACAGGCTGCTTGTGCAACCCTTCTATCAAGTGGGATGGAGCTAAGGGCACTTTCATGGCAAGAGTCAGCCTGAAACCCTGTCTGCCTGAACGGACTTGTGCCCTGATCCTCCAGTTTCTACGAGAGCTCTCTGTCACGAGGCCTGATATACTGGGGTTGAGGGGATCCTTTCCTTTCAAAGTTGCACTTTAAATATACTTTGGAGCAAGCCTAGAGTGTATTTTTGGGGAACAAATTAGTAAATAGAGTGTCTGTTTCATGGGCAATAAATGCCTTAGAGCAAGGACTTGGATTTCTCTCTTAATTGATGGGTTTCACAGAAGTTGTAATTGACAGCTGACGAAATGAGGAACTTATTAATTTGTGGCAGGCTAAGAAGGTGCTTCATACCAAGGCCCCAGCCTCACCTCCCAGGGCCTTCATTCCCTCCCGGATGGTCAGGCAAGAGTGCATAGGGGTGCAGGAGAGAAGCAAAATGGCTGTGGCACATCGGACACACAGGTTGCAAGTGCTCAGCTGTAGTTAAAAGTACCCTCATGCACAGAATGAGATTCTTAAGTAGTAGATTTGATGTAGCTATTGATAAATTCCAAGTTTTCTCAAGTGTATTTGATGCCATTGTCATTTATAATATCTTAGTTTAATACCAGAAGTCACAGTGTGTGAAGTGGGGAAGCATTGGTTGTGAAATGTTTAGTTTCTTCAGCTTTTTAAATGAGTAGTTATTTGTCAGTATTTCACAAGAGACTTGCAGATTATTGAATCTGGTCCTTATTTCAGCTGACAGCATTTAGCGAAAGAATAATATTTTATGAAATATAAATATATAGCTATATATATGCATATTTATGAACTGAAAACTGCTATAAATGTAGTAGTTGTAAGTTTAAATGTAACAACTAATTAAGAGGTACAGTTTCAATGAACAGAACTATGGTATTGGTCTTTTAAGTGCAATTTTTCCTCCCTTTAAAATAATCTTTACTGTATTGATATTGTCTTCATAACTAAGGATGCAAAGCATTCCACTTTAAAAAAAAAAAAAAAAAAAAAAAAAAAAAAGAGAGGGGGAGGGTGTAAAATGCCAGAAATCCTTGAGGTGTATATTCATAATCTGAAATGTAGTTAGAACTGCAGGCAGTTTTAATGATAATGTTAATTCCCTCCCGCCCCGCTCTCTGCTAACATTCAAATCCACTATTTCTTCTGGATTTGGTTTGGCAGTCGCATCCCACTCAATATGAAGGCGTGTGAGAGAGAAAAAAATCAGTCTGCTAGCATGCTATATTGGACCCAATTTCTTACTCATCTCATGGCACTAAGACTTCTTTTATCTGCAGGAATGCCAACTGATAGAGCAAATGACAGATGAAGCAGTCACTTGCAACAGTTTGGGTACAGAATTCAGGATACTTTTGTCCCCCTTGTGAAATGCCCTTTAGTACTGGCAAAAAAACCCAAACCCAAACCAACCCCAAAAAAGAAAAAAAGCTTGAAAAAACCAGTCACATTTACAAAGGCACCCAAATGAGCTGGCAACCAAATCTCAAATTCCTTTCTACCATCACATGAGAGCTCCAAATATTTTTTTTTTTCCCTAGATAGACAAATTGTTGGGGTGAAAGCTGTCAGTAACTGATTTGTTAAAGGAAAAGAGCAGTGTGTCCTCAGTTTCTTAGAGGCTTAGGTTACTCTTATTAACTGACAGGTTTTTTTGTTTAATTCACCAACATATTGAACACCATGAGAATTATACTGCGGCATAAGGAATACATACAATTTTTAAAAAGGTAGTAGGACTGTAGTTCGATCTTTTCTTGTCCTAAATTCTTTTAAATTTATTCAAAAGATTTCCCCCTTAACATTTTTAGGACTTATCTTCTCAAAAAGAAATTGCTCATTGCAAAGCTTTCATAAGCAGCTTCCATTTTCATTTTTTTGTTAGTAATGTAGTTCTTGCCAATTTTTATGAAATATTCTTATACAAAATCACAAATTAGAATCACAAAATAATTTAGATAGATACCTCTGGAGATCATCTGGTCTTAGCCTCCTGCTTAAAACAGGCCTGCAAGCCTAAAATATCTGAGTTTAGACCAAGGCCTCATCCAGTTGAGTTTTGAATATCTCCGAGGACAGAGATTTTATTATGTCTCTACTGCAGCATCTGACCACCTTCTTTGGGAAGATCTCTTCTTAGTGTCTAACTGGAAATTACCTTCCTGCAAATTATGTCCATTGCCTCTTCTCTACTCCATGGGTTAAACTGATCAGCCTGTAGTTCCCTAGATCTGGCCTTTCTGAAAACAGGTGTGACATCTGCCTGTCTCCAGTCCTCAGAGAGCTCCCACATATGCTAGTTCATTCAGAGACTGCAGAAGAGTATGTCTCAACAAAACTTGCTGGCTCCACTAACAGCCTCTGAGATCATTCAGTCTTGTCTCACGGATTTGTATGTTCAATTTGTTTTGAGTTTCATTTCACTCTTCATTTTAACACAAATAATACATTTCCCAATGTTGTTCCCCAAGACTTAGGAGGCAGACCTGAAAGCAACCTTTACACGTTAAAGCAAAGCAAAGCAGAGGTCATGTACCTCATTCTTTTCTTGTCTTCTGTCATTAATTTCTCTGCCTCATTCAACAATGGACCCACGCTTAGTCTTTCTTTTTCTTCCAAGATAACAACAGGTTCTTATTGCCTTTTGCATCTCCTGCCATCTGAGCTTTGCCTTTCCTAATTTTACTACTGAATGCCCAGAAAATGTTTTTATAATGTTTTTGGGTAGCCCAGTGTTGCTTTCACTTTCTTTACACTTGCCTTTTGCATTTAGGCTCAGTCAGGAGTTCCCCATTCAGCCAAGCTGGCTGTGCTTGACTTTTGCACATTGGAATGGAAAATTCTTGCACTTTGAGACTGTTGTTGAAGGTCAACCAGGTCTCCTGGACCCTTTTGTCCTTCAAGGCAGTTTCCCATGTGATTATGCCTACAAATTTTATTTGGCTATTTGACCTCCTCATGTCTCTCAGGATCTTAAACTCTACTGTCTCCTGCTCAGTTCTGCCAAGGTTACCCTTGACTACTGCACTCCCAACCAGTTTTTTCTTATTTGTGAGTAGCAGCTATGCCAGGAAGGCATACCCTCCCTCCATCTTCATGACTTATGTCAAACAATTGTCCCTGACATACTCCGTAAATCTTGTGGATTCCTTGTGTCCTGAGATGTCTCCATTCCAGCATATATCAGTGGAGTTAAAGTCATCCTTGATGAATAGGGTATGCAGTTATAAGGCTTCTTCCAGGTTTTTCAAGAAGGCTTTGTCCCCTTCCTCTTCTTCATCAAATTGTCTGTCCTCCATCCATTGCAGTTTTCCAGTCATGGTGTCATCTCCTATTACGTCAAAGTGTAATCTTAGACTATCTCCATCAACTTTTTTTTTTTTTTTTTTTTTTGGGGGGGGGGGGGTGGGTGTCACCAAAATGTAGAGCAGGTCCACTCTGCACAATTTATTTATTTATCTATTTCTTTGTTTACCTTCCTCACCCTCCCTGAAAAACAGCTTACTCGGATTGGTACTAGCTTTAAACATTAAAATCTATGCATTTCAATGTTTAAAACTTTGCTGTCTGGGATGCAGGTTTAAACAGTTTGGGGTTTTGTTGGGGTTTTTTTGTTTTGTTTTTTTTTTTTTTATGGTCTGAATGCCCTGAGTTTGTAGTAGGATGCAGTCTAAATTTTCTGAATGCTAAGAATTCTCCAGTGACTCTCTAGCTCTCGCCAAAAGGACCTGTACATAATTGATGTGCAACTGAGGAAGAATACAACAATGTTCTTATCTCAGAGAACCACAGTATACACCAGGTTCATGAGTGAGCACAGGGACAATGACAGTCTAGGAACCAGGACACAGCATTGCAGCTGGGCTCTTGCACCATGCTAGCCTGTGTTATCTCAGGTTCCAGTCACCAAATTATACTGTGCAGGTAAAGATTTTTGTGTTTTATACAGTATGACTATATTATGTCTTGAAAAACAATATCCTGTTTTACATCATGAAAACTTAAAATATACAGATAATCTTTTGATTTACTGGAATTTGTTCTTTATCTTCTTAGTGAAAAAAAATACTCCACGTTATGTTTCACAAAACAAAATGGGACCAAAATGTTGGTTCTGTCTTGAAGGAACCAAAATACTTTCATACACGAGTTCATAGCAGGATTTTGAAGAAACTAACAAATGGCAGTTTCATAGTCCTGTGTTTACGTTCCTCTTACCTATTCTGTTGCTCAAAGCTTTCACCTAGCAGTTGCTGAACATCTAGAAAAACCCGAGTGATGTCTTGGAATAGTAAAAAGGCAGAGTTATTCAATTACATTGCAAAGACCGGCAGCCGTCCAAGGGTAAGAGTTGACTCTGCAAATCTTAATGAGTGTAAGATTCACTTGTGAGCCTCTAAATATACAGACCTCATAGATGATATTTCCAGTGGATTCTTGAACTCTGGAAATAGTCCTGATACAACAGTATCCTTGTCACTTGTCTTCCCTGAGTGGAAAATTGTGCTTCTTTTTGGGCAAACTCCCCTTTGTTGGGGTTGTCTTTTCTCTTAAATACTTCAAATAAAATGTTAAATATTTCCTTGGCTTGCTGAACTTAGTGCAAGCTGGTTGCTAGCTATGGAGATGGTAGCTTGGTAGATGATTTAAAAAGAGCATTTAAGTCTGTGTATGCTTTCATTGAAGACAATGGGTCTATCAGCATTCTTAAAGTTCAATATGTTTTTAGGTATTTTGCTGTAATGGGGTTCTTCTTTTTAGATAAATTTCATGACTCAAATTTTTGTAAGTAATCAGAAGGTACTCAGCTACTACAGATAAAAATAGCAATAATTCTTGCTTTCCCTTATGTAGAGGAAATAGCTCAATTAGCTATTTTTATTTGCTTGCTTGTATGCAAGTTACCATCCATGCGGAAGTTAGATCCATCCAAGACAGTGAGTCTAGTGAACTTCATCATCACCAAATGATACCCTCCTATCGATGTCTCAAGACAGATTTTGATATCTGGGAACTTATGGATTGGTGAATTGTTGCTCAGGTTAATTTTGTCTCTGGCTTTATAGATTTAAAGGACTCTCTGAAGGCTTTGCTTGGAAAGAAATTTCCTTACACTTCAACTTAGACAAAAAACCTCTTTTTTAAATCCTCCTAGCCTTCATGTCCATGGGTTAGGTACATAGCATGAATAGGAATACATGTTTACTGGCTGAGCAGAGGAGCTAGTTTCCATTAAGGCAGACCACATGGTGTTATTATACATAGATAGGAAAGATGGGTTAAATTCATCTAACATCAGTCAAATGAAGCTGGGACCCTGCATGTTTATATGTTGATAAATAACTGATAATGATAAATAATTAATCATTAGACTAATCTAATGTTCTTACCTCAATGCTATGTCATTGACCTAGGTCCTCTGTTTACTAGCTCTTTGATGGCAGTGATGACTTATTCCAGCCTATTTCTGACTTTGAACTGGAAGGCATGTTGGATCAATCAGAAATGCAGGCAACATCTAGCAAATTTTGGAATATATGATGAAGGCTTTTTAGGGTTTTTTTGAAACCTGAAGCAAAACTGAATAGTGAGAAAATTGGAAGAGAAGCCTCTCAGAAGGTGCACAAGAGACCTCAGGGAAGAATTTCGAGTTGTTCGGAAGCTCGTATCATTAAAAAAATTAAACAAGCAACTTACCAAAACAATAAGGCAAAGATCAGAGAGAAAACTGAGGCTTAGACTTTGTAAAGATAGGAACAAACTACTCTACTATTCCTGTTCTCATTTCTGTAACTGCTTGTCTGGCATACTGTCTGGAACCCTTTAATTCACAAACATCTGGCAATAAAACTAAGAGATTACCTTTCGTGTTTTCATCGCTTTCAGTCTTTGAGCGCTCTGCTTCCTTGTCTTTCCAAGAATAAATCTAAGGCTTTTTGAAAATTTTTGCAAAAGTTCATGGAATTGGATTTCACTTTTGTGTAACAACACAGATATTTAATCACTGCAAATGAGTTCCAGGTGTTGTAATCTTCACTGCTCAGGTTAAGAATATATTTCCGGAATAAGTGCACCTCGGCAATTTTGTTACAGTGTATTGTATTTGTTCCTATGTAAAAATGTTCATTTTTATCTCTCACTTCCCAACCAATTGGTGGTAACATTTAACTATTCTCATTTTTTTTTTTTTTCAAAGATGTCACTTTTCTTCATACAAAACTGTATTAGTTGTTTATGGATCCAGTAAAATGAGTTATGCTTTGTGTTTCTTTAGAATATTACTTAATTTTGTTGATTAATACATGAAACATTACAGTTTCAAAGAAGCTGAAATGATTTGAGAATATAAATCTAGAAAAAATGCAATATGAATAAATAGCTGTTTTCTAATAAGAAAAAAAAAAAATCTTCCTGGAGATTTTCGGGTAGTCTTTGACCCAATGTGTGTACTTTTTAAAAATTAATACTCCTTTAAAATAAAGGTTTTAAAATTTTGGAAACTGTTGGGGGAACTGTATGTTCTCTAGTTTTTAAAATTGATCCCTAGCACTACTGAATAGGAACATCCATCCTTAGAATTATCTGTTACTTATTTCATCCCTTTTGTTTCAGAATCAGCTGCGGATTATTTTTTTTTCCTCAAGCAAATTTTTAAGAACTGTGTTGATTAGCTTGTTTATTATATGACTCAGTATTGTTTCTGCTCTGAATTTTAGCAGTTTTCTTTGGTCACTGGAAGAGACCTAAGCCCTGTAGTGCAGTCCAGCTGCTGTCTCGCCATTTTGTACACTACATGCTCCACAAACAAATCCTAAAAAGTGCTCTGAGGGAAATGATGGACTTCTGGCATAGAATAGACTGAGGATCTGTGGGATTTGATTCTCTTCAGTATAAGGTTGTGGTTTTGGTTTGTGTTTGGTTTTTTTGTTTGTTTTTTTGTTGTTTTTTTTAATCTCTTTTCTAGATACAATTTGACAAGCATAAGGAGCATCTTAGCTCATAGCAAATTAGACAACAAATTGCAGCCCATCACTTTTCTTCCTACTCCCTCATCCAATGAGGAAGGAAAACATTACGTCGCTTCTTTGTGTGAACAGGTTTCTCTCTTATATACTTGGCCCACTACTTGAGGCAGTGAGGAGGAGTGAAGCCAAAGTCATTCCTTTTCTTTACTTCATTTGGTCCTTTCCCAGCTTTTTGTCAATGGAGTCACAAATCAAATGCTGCTGAGGGAGGGGAGCACTATTACCCTGGATAACATAATAAAAGCGGTGACAATGTCCCTCTCTTTTTATAAAGAGGCAGTGGACTTGTCCTCCCTTGCATTTGGAATTAGTCAACGAGAATCTGGGAAGGATAGGAAAACAACCTGTGGAAACAAAGAACTTGAGTTTTGACCTGAGCTTCTGTCAGGTCAGGAGCATAAATAGTACTTCTTTGATAGGGAGTAAAATAAAACAGTACTCTGTTCACTATTTGTTCCTTGAGATACTCGGATACTCACGCTATTTACCTTCGTAGCATGCGTGTGTAGCGTGTGTCAGGGGTCTTTTTTGGGAGAGAGGAATCATAACGACAACTTTTCTCTCAGTGAATAATTAGAAGTTCGACTGGTCACATCACAGGCTTAGGAAAGGACAGACACAGATGCTGTGGGAGCAGCAGTGACTGTGGCTATCACAGTGTGGCTGTGATAATAGAGACAGATACGCTCAACCAGGTGGCATTTACTAATGCGTTTTCTGGCGTTCCAGCAGAATGGGCTTATCTGTTCACCTTACGTTATGTTAGGAGTAGCAAATAAGTCTGTATTAGATTTCTTGGTTGTTTGGTTTTGTGGTTTTCTTAATACGTCAATGCTTGAGACATTTTGTTACTCAATATAATCTAATATCTATTATTGAATTTTCAGTTTCTAAATCTGATCTCCATTCTTTCTCAAACTTTTCCTTCAATGCATTTAGCACACAAGAAAAACACATTTTCACTCATTTCTGTCTTAATTTAGAACACAGTGTACTTTTGATGTTGTTTTTTTCCTTTTCTTGACTTAGAAAAAATGAGCATTTTGTTCTCTCTTTTTTCTTTGTTTTTTCTTTTCTTTTTTTACATCTGCCTGTAAGTGGCATTTTTTGTTCTCGTGACATAAAACACACCACACTGTGATACTGTTTGTGTCATCTTCTCTGTATGCATTTAGGGCTTGTGAAAAGTGACAACTAGACCAGCCTGTGAAAGTGAAAGTTCCTGATGATCCATAAAGCAGATGATACTCATAAGCAACAATGGGAACTCTCATTCTATTGCATATCATTTAAAAGTTAACTGTTGGGATATTTCTAAGGTTTTCCCTTGATATCTTGCTTGTGGACATCAGATATACAAATGATGGCTAATGTGACTGAGGCAAACTAACATACTTGACTCATATCTATAACAAAGACCTACCTGTCAAAAGCAATTTTTTTTCATGCCAGCCAACTGATCTAAATTCGTCTGGTTTAATTTCATTCAGCAGTTCAGGAAAAGATCATTGATTACTGATTCCCTGTTGTGCTACTTCTAATAGATAGTTTCCACCTTTGACATTTTTTTGTACGTGTATTTGTTATATGTAACGATAGGTACAACTCTGTTGCTACAAGCAATTGCCAACCTAAAACTAAATACCTCTACAAGTATTCCAGTTTAGAAGTACAGTTTTACCTAACATTTGATATGTCTAACAATGCATCTAAACATTTAAACAAGATCTAAGTGAAATTTAAATTTAAACAGTTAAAAGAGAATACCTGACAACTATGTATGTCTGTCTACAGCACTTTGTTACGTTGTCAATGTGGAGTGGGGCACTATTCAGCAGTGGGATGCCTGTACAGGACTGGGGGATGTGGTCAACAGAGCCTATTTAGTAGCAATGAAAAGGCATACCTTAAAAGCAAACGTTTAATTTACTTGCCATCGGACTGTGACCCATACTTCAACTCCGTTTTTGTGAAGTCCCTGTATGTTTTGATTGTTATCACCTAATGGTTCACATTTGGTACCTCAAAACAGAGATAGAAAGTGCTCAAACCCCAGAATGTATGCGGTATATGAAACTTCAGTTTCAAAAAAGCCCATTCTTTTCTTCTTCCTTATCTTTTAAACCTTACCACTTGTGCATGTACAGCTTATTTCACTACTTGTGCAAGATTTATTTTATTGAGTTAAAAACTTAGCAACAAGCTAGCATGATTGTTTTTTGCTTTTTCTGTCTTTTAATGCTTTTCGCTCAAAGAGAAACTTTTTCTACTTGAATATTTTTTGTTCACTGTGATACAGAAGATGAATCCAGATGCCTTATTGTTCTTATGGGTTTTGTGACTTATAAAGCAGAAGAGTCATTGCCTGTACTGTTATTTTGTCTATATTTCATGATCTTTGATCTTTCAACCTTCACTCTGTTGCAAATCGAGTTTCCTCTAGTACAAGCAGCTCCTGAAGCATCCACTTTGGCCATATTCCACCTACACAGGTTTCTTGAGGATGTTCACCCTGTGGTTTCACAGATTCTGAAACAGGAAGCAATTTAGCAAACTCTATTCACTGGAAGGGTCAAATGTCCTCTGCTTAGAAAAAGACAACTGACCTAACACCCATTACTATCCAAGTGGAAATAACTCCTTGGGCCTGCTGCTCAGTAACTTCTATTGTCTTTGTTATAGTATTAAATGTGTTGTCTTATTTTCTGCTGGTCCGTTACATTCTTCACAACACTACTCCTTTCAATGTGTGCTTTATATGAGCAAAGTTGAAAATTTTATTTCACATCTATACACAATTTACACTTAAATATGGATAGATATACATAATGCAGTGCTTGTTCTCTCGTTCTCTGTGCGTTGGGGAAAAGAGGTAAGAGAAATTAGGTATGCAGTTCCAATTAACAAGCTCAGGAGTCATAATCTTGAAGTTACCATTTAAGCTATGTGAATGATGACAATATCCAACTTTGAAACTAAAAGCAGTTGCTTTCAAAGCAGCTTTTTCTTCTTATCACTGAATTGGGAAAGAACAAAGCTTGAGGTTTTTTCCAGAAAGGTGTATGTACATTTTCCCTCTGCTAGAGACGGGAACAGAACTTGCAGAGGTTCATAACTATTGCTTCATCACCATACTTTTCAGTGAATAAATACTGCGCATCAATAAAACCTCAGGCAGACAGTCAATAATGGTGGAATATTAGGTAAGGCTACAATGAATGTCTTGATAAATTTATAGGTTGGTGGTAAAGACAACAGAAAACTCTGAAGGCTGAAGAGAAGATTTTTAAGCGTTCTGTAGAGATTAGAGCCAAGTCATTCACTGGAAATCAGGTAGCTGCTTTACCCCACCGGGAAACTTAATACTAAAATCCCACATAACTCTTAGAAATGTTAAAGAACAGTTATGTCAACAGCATTATCTTGTCCTAAAGATTATTGCTTAGTTCTGTATGAAATTTTATTTTTACTTGTTACTCCCACTGAAAAGCAAGATAGAAGTTTGTTTGCTAGACATTTATAATGAGTTACACCTTGCACTGGATGAAGTTTCTCTTAAAAATTCCAAATGTTACATGTGGTACCTTACAGATATATGGCAAGCCATGCTTTAACAGATTGTGAACCTAGTACATGAGGAAGTAGGGTTACATCAGAAGTCACCTTCTGAGGTGGGTTTAGACCATGTGAGAACCCCTTGTTTCTAATTCTGTGCTTTAAACTTAAAACCTTTTTTCCTCTGTTTATAGTAGTGGACATACAGTAAAGATACATTTTTTTTCTTTATGGCACCTAAGCGGCAGATTATTCATTTCTTTGTGAAGCTGAGGGCAAGTTAGACAAAATAAAAAAAGTAAAAACTTATATGTTTAAAAATCTAGGCAAGAAAGAGAATTTCTAGTTTGTCCTCCTGCAGTATAGGGTCAGACTTGAGAGCTTTGTTATCATACTGTTTGTGTTTGGTTTTTTTCTTTAGTGTTTGTTGTTGCTTCCCCCCCCCCCCCCCCCCCTTTGGGTTTGCAGCCATTTGATCTGGCTGCCAAGAGTATTAGAGATGATTAGTAATAACCCATTAGTTCTCTGTCTGCTGCAATGGGTACCAAACGTAGCATTGTCCAGAGCTCACCGTGTTTGTCCTGAAAAGTTAGCAGCACAACAACTAATCTACTGCAGAACAGCCTTTCTGTCCATCTCTGAAATGTTTTCAGAAACTTCTCATTGCTCACCTGTTTTGACTTCCTTCTCAGCAAGTTGTGGATAGCAGAATACAAATTAATGTTGTTTTGTGCCTGAGCAGCCTTCTTGACTGGTGCCCTTTACAGTTCCGTCAGGAAGTTGTGAACGACTTGTGTAAAATAGTATTTTCAAGTGTAGAAAGGTTCTGAAACCTGCTTGTACACCAGCACCAAGATAAAACTTTAATTCGGGTCCTGTAAAATGCATAACTGAAATCCATGTTGTAGATTTCTCTATAATTACCTTGTCCATTAAAAATTATAATCCTTGACTGATACGCACCATGATTCCTAAGATGTAAGATATCATTCCTAGGAATGGAGAAAAAAAAGTATACTCACTTTTTTAGTGGGTAAGAAGTGCGTTATAAATCTGAATATTCCCTGAACCTACATAATTAGAATATCCAAATATCATTTAGTCATTAATTACTAAAGTCTTCATAAATATGAAGAAATGGAGTCCTATTCATTACCATTCTCTGTTTGCATAGTCTTCAGGGGACATAAAGGGTCTCTTGGGGGGCGGGGAGGGGGGGAGGCCCAGAGAGGAAGGCAATTTAGAGAGATGATAACTGTCGTGTTTAAAAGGCAAGTATTTCTGCTATTTGGAATGGGCCATTTAAGAATATGATGAGGTGGCTTTTATCTGTTTTGCACATCCTTATCAACCATTATACACCAGTTGTTTCTGTACATCTTTTTTATTTGGGCCTAGAGATGATTCAATGAAATATATTCATGCTCATTTTTATGAATATACAGGATTACATTACAATATAAGTAGAGGTATCTACCTTAAAGGGTAGTGTAGGAAACATAGGAATGCCCACATTTTATCACATAAAAATGATGAACCTGCTAGAGGTATCATTTTGGAGTCTGTCCACAGGAGGATGATGTCTGCCTGATAAAGAGAAGTTGATGGCTATTTACAGTTGCAGATGTGAGGTAGATAGATAAGACTTTTATAGAAAATAGAGAACAAGGCTATGCTTATCTCTTTCCTTTTTATCCCTCTCCCCCCCCACCCCCGTGGTGTTGAAAGGTAGCAATATATTACAGAATTTTCTGGTATGATGACGCTACTCTGAATCAATAAATGAAACCTCATGTTACACAAAGGATACTGAGCAATTTTATTTTATAATAGGTTGCAGAAAGTGACCACACTTTGCATTTCCTGCCCTTACAGTGGTTTTTGGCTTTCAAAGTCTCCATCAATATAAAGAAAGTAAGAGTCAAGTGAGATACAGCATGCACCAAAGAGACATGAAAACTAACGATAAGGTAGGAAGCAGACAGATCTATACCAAGGTTCAGGTTACAGTCATACCTCTGTCTCCATGTATGTTGTCACACTACCCCCAAATGCTGGAGACTGCTGCATACTGAAGAAGCTATTAGCATCTGAGAGACAGGTGCTCTATCTAAAGAATAGTACTCACAAAAGATCTCCATTGGGCTCTGCATTACCACATTGCATTTAATTAACTAGCAAAACACCCTGAAGTAAAACTAAATTAAAAGTCTCACTTAAGCCAAGGAAGGTGGAGAGTTTCAGAGTTAATTTGCCACATGATATTTCATTATTTCAAAGGTAACCTGCAGCTCTTATATAAGATCAGTTATGGCTAGCTTCATCTTTGACATAGTAAAAGCCTTGAATGGGTCTGTACCTTAAGCAGAATTTCTTCTCTTTTGGCCAAAGTAAATTTACATCGTTTGCAAAGAGTTTGTACACCAACTCCATATTGTCTGAGATGCATTATGTACAGTATTCTGGGAGCAGCAAACAGACTCAGTTTCTCTCCTTTATCTAGATGGGCGAGATAATGGTTGTGAAGTTCTTTCTCCCCCTTTACTTTTGGAAAATCCTAACAAAGATGTAGGAAGCTACCTTGGAGTAGAAGGAAATTTTTACTTACCTTCTTTCTTTTCTTCATGTAATTTTGTGTGTGTGTATATGTAATCCAAATCACAATCTATCACTCCGTGTTTCTACTAGAGAAGCAAAAAAAGCCCTCTTGAAAAAAATCAGCACCAGCTATCTGTTCATAACTGACAGAATACATTGGAAATATAAAGCAAGTTTTCATGCTGAACTTCTCCATTTCTGGTGTTCAGATAGGCTAGTTACATAGCCTATCTAAAGATGCTGAATATTTACATTTTAAACATGAAAGATGTTAAAAATGTCATTTGTCTTTTTCCTTTCCTTTCAGTAGCCAAATTATGTATAGACTTTTTCTACTGACATCATAATGCTTGAGAAGTCAAAGGAAGTGTAGGAGACAGTGATCTATTCCAATATCAGTGGAAGTATACTAACTCTGCAATTGGCATCCTCCATGGAAGTTTAAAAGTCACTTTTCAGAAGTGTAAGATACATTCATTGGCATGTATGGAATACATCTATGGATAGACTTGGTCTGATCTCATTTTGAATCATTATTGCATGTCTTTGACAATTAAATCATATAATGTATAAAAGGTCATAAAAATATCTACAGTACATACACATTAGCTTTCTTTAAAAATGCTTACTTTTTACTATTTATATATGTTGTACCTGTTATAGAACTTCATCTTAATAAGATCAGTTGCATAAAGAGTGCTGTGGATCTTAACTAGGCTATTCACATGAGTAAAGCTACTGCCATAGTGCAAGATCAAATCCCAAAGACAGTAACCAATGGTTACTCTATATGGCTAAAAGATCAAGAAATGAAGTGAGGAAAGAAAAAGTGTGTTTATTTTATATTTTTTTTAAGAAGCTGGCCCAGAGTAAACATAATACTGCATTTGACTGCTCTACAGTTGGAAAGATGTCAGTAGAAAACAACTGTAATTAGAAGAAAATCCTATTTTTGGCTAACAATTTTCATCTCAGATTTTGGATACTTGGAGTTTAAAGCAACTGGCATATGAAAAATGAAACCTCTGTAAAAGATGATAAGGGTAATGCTGATAACACAAAAATCCCATGGAATGTCTAATTACATGTACTCTTAAGGAGCTTCTTCTAGTAAATACTAATTTATGACTTCAAGTCACAGTTTCTTTGATATAGTTCACAACTGCAATAACCTCTTTGATTCATTTACGTTATTACATCTCAAATATTTTGTTCTAAAAAAAGTCTAGAATGTAGCTTTTATCTATGTGCTCCTTTAGGGGCATATGGGATTTTAAATAATGCTGATCTTCATTTGAATGCAAGTAGCTATAAATACCTATATGTGAAAAAAGCTACTCTCATTATACCAGATTTTTAACTTCCACTTCTGTAGTAAGGAGGTGATACCTGCATAAACAATAAGAAAATATGGTGAAGGTTGTAAGACCATTAGATAAGTTTGCATTTGACTTTATGGAAGAACCTATGCCTACATAATTATGGTGTCCTTTCATTATTATTCTCAATACATGACTATAGACTATTGGTAACACTGGAATGAGTACTATTTTATATTTCTATCTGCAATATCTCCCCTCATGTTTTACCCAGTTACCTTTACTCTGAGGCTAGAGGATGAGTTGTGTGCAAAGATGGAAGAACTGAGATTATTTAGTACAGAAAACAGAAGATTCCAGAGAAATGTTAGGACTTCAATATGTAAAAAAAAAAGTTGATGCTAAAAGGGAAAGAATAAGCTCTTTGCCTGTGGACAGGGCAAGAAGTTATGTGATTAGTCTGACTATTAAGAACAACAATCTTGATGTAAAGGACAGTTAAGCACAAGAGTAGTTTGCTTGGGGAGATTGTGGAGTCTCTGGTGCTGGAGGTTTTCTAGGAACTGGTTAGATAAATGTGTTAGGAGTGGGTTTTGTTCTGTGTGTGGCTTGGGTCTGGGGATGGCCTAGATGGCCTCCTGAGGTGTATTCCAGCCCTATTTTTCCATTTCTTCTATAAAGCTTCCAGTACAGATTGCATGAAAACCCTTCAATTCCTATCATGTTTTTATGTTCACGGATCCATTCAGCATTTTCAGTGGTCTAGTCAGTGCTTCTTTGCTGGCCTGAGTAACCCCTCAAATCTCACAGTATGGAGGACTTGTGGCATGCAGTTGACCTTAGCTACCCTTGACAGGATTTACATAACCTCCACCACCCCCAAGAGGAAATGCTTTGATTTAGCTGCACTTGAGGCCCTTACAATATCAGAAGTTTTAGTCCTTTTAATTGCACAGTTATTTGCTATCTGTAATATCACATGAATTTCTTAAAACCAGAAATATTATATTGTACAGTAGCCTTATGAAAACTGGAAAGGGAAAAAAAGCCAAGAACAATTTGTCTCAACTAGCTACAAGAACTTGAAAACAGAAGAAAAATCTCAATTGAAATCTGCTTTAGATTTTATAAATCAGTGATTTGAAGAGCATTTCTTAAGGATCCCTCATATTTTTTTTTTTTTTTTTTTCATACATGGAGGCTGTGATAAGCATTTTAGACTAAAAAGGACGGAAGCAAATTCTGTTCTGAAAAGAGAAACATTAATTTAAAAGACAATTGAATAAAAACTTATCAGAATTTTATGGCTTTGTTTTGTTTTGGCATTCCTTGTCCTTCTTGTCTCTTAGAGTTTGAGTATCTGTTCTCTAAGATTGGTACCTTCAGTCCTGAAATCAGATCTAGGCAAAAAGAGTTGTGTTCCTTCCATTGGAAAGTCAGATGTATTTTACGTTTTTGCCTGAACTAGGCACAACTTGCATCATATGTTTACAACAGCAGTATGTAATTACACTAGTAATATTTGCATTAGCAATAAAATTTCAGTGGCAAGATTTTATTTTTGCAAGGTGTGGAGACTGTAGAAGCCCAATATTGCCATCAGCCAGTCATGTACCTGAAAACTTAGTGCACCCTGTTACAGAACCTGTAAACAATTAATGAAATTCTTGTGGATTTGTTATTTGCAATTAGCAAGTCCTATTACCCAAGCAGGTATTTTACAGGCATTGGATTGTTCTAATACAGCATAACCTTCCAGGAAAACTTGTTATTCTGAATTGAATTACTGAAAGTTCAAATGTTAACTAATAAAGCAGCTTTGCTTTAAAAATTACGATGGCATACATTTCTATAGAGCTATTCATTAGTGCACATTGTACCTATAAAAAAATCAACTCTATTTTGTTTACCTCTGTGCCACTACATTGCGTATTTCCTGAAAGCTTTCCTTTGGAATAACTGATGCAAAGCAGAAAAATGGAACATTGAGAGTAGAGGTATTGAAATTTGCATTGAAGTGTATTGACATGGTATAATCTGTAGTGATTATTAGTTTGCAACATGATGAGACACCCCCGAGATAGGAATATATATATGTCTAATACATCTATGCCATTTTCATGACACCACATTATTTTTGCAATGGAATCCAATTCACTTTCCTCTGCATAACCTCAGCAATTTATTATGCGCATGTCCAGTGAAACCGAGGGCCATAGGGCTTTGAAGCCAGTCTGAGGGAGAGCACCTTCAGAGCAAAAACTTCACAAAATTGTCTGGCATCTCTTCATTTTAGCCCTGTCCTCCAGAGAAACAGTACTAAAGTGGATTCTTAGTATGAAAATGCCTCTCTGTCACAGTGTGCATCCTCAGTGAAACAGTAACAAGCTTCTTATCGTGACTAGTTTACATGAAGTGTTAACAATTACTGGAAGCATGTTTATGATATGACAAAAGCCAAGGTAGTTGAATATTCAAAGCTGATGCTTATGGTCTCTTCTTTGACTTACAATTTTGTTGGGGGGGGGGGGGGAGGGGACACACACACACACACACACACACAAATTAAGCACAGTGTGAAACTTAAATGGATTATTCTTTATGCCAAATCCATAATCTACTATTAGAGCTAAATATTCTCAGGGAATATATATTCCATTCCAGTTAAATTAAAAACAAGCAGCTCTCCCCCTTCACCTACACAATGCTACAAATTTAAAATTCACTTATGAAGGCAAGTTTTACTCTAATTCCTTCACAAATATTAATGCAGCAGTAAAGCATATGATGCATATATAAATATTTTATATGTGACATTAGGGTAAATATTCCTTAGAAAAGGTGTACTGGAAGGGTGAAAAAAATTGAATGTATGAAAGTTTCTTTTCATTGTGATCAAACTCTTCGGAAGTTAACAGAAATGTTTCCACCAACTTAATGTGGCTTTTCATGAAGAATTAAGGGACAGATCAAATAAAGTTGGTAACTTAAAGTGAGTGTGGATAGATTTGTTGCCCAAGTTGAAAATTAGAAATTCCTACTTCTCTGCTCTGCTTCTCTAGAGGAAGTCAATGGAATAGGCATCTTCTTTCCTTCTTACTTTGAAGTTACCCAGAACTAGGTATCGGCAAATGTGTAGAACTGAAATGACAGAGCAGCTGAAGAGTCACTGTGTGACAAAGCTTAACTGGTGTCCAGAAACTGTTTTTCTGCCTAAGTAGCAACACGTAATCAATCCAGTAAACCTTCTTAAAGCCTTCTCTAGAGAGATAGGAGTCGTGTCAACACCACTGCTTGTTACAGCTGGTTATGTCTCACGTCTTGGCACAAACCAACCCATCATGTGACTTCACTTGCATGTGTCTAAAAAAACTATGGCACTAAGATTAAAACAAGTTACAACAGTCTGAAGTGGACCAGTTTCCATGTATTTGGAGGCCATGTGTCGACTACAGTGTAATGAATTACACTAATTTTGACAACCTTAGTCTTTTATAGAATTAGATTTGAAATACATGGGGATTATATTGCTTCCAAAAGCAATGTACCAAAATTTTCCATGTGTCTGTGTATCTAGTAGCTACACTGAAATTTTAGTCATCCTACAAGAAACACTATTTTGGTATGCAATATCTATACGTGGAAGTAAACTATTTGCTTCATATGCAATTATTATGCAATTATTTTTAAGATGAAGAGGTGTTTTAAAGCTGAAGGTGAGAGGAGTTACACTTTCTCAAGTATTACACAATGACCTTTTTTTAAAGTCCTCTTAAGCCATCACTAGAGAGTTGATGATGCTCATACAAATCACTCAATTATTGATTTCTAAGCACTTTTAAGATTTTCAAGATGCAGTTTATATGCTTGTATAGTTTAGAAGATGCACCACAGCTCATGCTTTGGAAAAGATGCCAGATATTTATGGTTGTATCTCACACATGACCTCCCAAGGAAGTACTCCTATAGCTGAAGTGCAGTCAAATCAAAAGAATAGAAAAGAGTGAAATGCTTTAGCAATAATTAACGGTATCTAAAAACATCAGTCTCTAAAACCCAATAGAGATGACAATATGAAGCACAAATGACACTTTTCATTCCATGTAATTTCTTCCTTAAAATTTTTCTAGAAATCCTTAGAAATTTTGTCAGACACTTTCCTTTAACTCATCCATGTAGACAGATGTCAAACTAGAAAAAGGTGTTTAGCCTGGAGCATACTGTGAACTGGTGGTGGTGGGGTTTTTTAGGGCTTTTTTTTTTTTTTTTTTCCTTGCATTAAGGAACTTAATATACAGCACTCCTTCAAGCAGATAGTAGTGCTGCAGTTTAAGATGAGCTGAAGTTTGTATGTGGTCTATTGGAAAATCCATAGGAAGGAGTGCCTTTTTTACTTGCTTGAGCAGATGTGGATTAAATTCCCCAAATAGGGAACACCACCTCATTCACGTACATTGATAATAATATTTTCTTCCAAATTGTTGACATTTAGGACTAGATTTATATTTGTCTTTAGGCTTCTGAATATGTTGGTAATGCATAGCCCCTATTGATTTCAGTATGGGTTAGGAGCTACATATCCATCTGTCTTTAGACACCTTTATATCTGTCAAAACCATAGTTTTAACTCTCTGAATACAAAGTATTTCCTTTCAAACTCAATTTGTTAATGAGTCATAAGAATGACTGTTCTAAACAAAAAAATTATTTTTCATAACTATAAATCTAAGTAACTTTCTTAAATAATTTTAAAGTATTTCTCAGCTCAGACAAATTTAGAGACTATAGGAAGATAAACTTGTATTTTGTGACAAAATTTTTAAAACCTATCCTTTATATGCAAATACATATGAGGTGTACTTTTTAATGCTATTTTCAGTTTCTGTTTGTAGTATGCTATCAGAAATATTTTAATTTTCTATTTCTTGGTTAACAATCTAGTCTCTAGTAGAATTTTAAATAGTTAGCTAATTTTTGTGAGAAACACATTTGTTCACAGGCGGGACTGAGGTGACATCTTTTACTCACCAATTTGACTTTTACAATCAATGAGAACTTAAAAATTAGGCCAACAGTTTTGCAGATTACTATAAAACCCAAATCATGGGCTAACTTTAAGTTTATTGTTATAAAATCTGCAACTTCTGTTAGAATATTTTTAATGTTACAATTGTCAGTTTTCATCAATGAATTATACTAATATTTTTATAAGTATTTCCATACATAATTATTTTTGCATTGCTTCTTTTTGGCAGAGGATGGGGTTGCACAATATAGCCAGGTGAATAAAGAGGATAGCTCAAGGACAGATAATCTGGTTTTTACGTGTCCAGGCAGAACTGTCCATTTCAAGTTCATATATGTATAAAACTGAATGTTTCTTCAGATATTTCAGGGGAAAAAACCAGCCCTATGTGTGATTTCATGACTGAGAACTTTCCCTCACAGGCTCTTTATCTACCTTGTTTCTTTGCAGGCTCTATGCTGCAGTCTGTTAAAAGCCATGTAATTTGGAAAAGGGATGCTTGTGTGCTTTGGTGGCTGCTGTATACAGGGTGGGGAGCCCTTCTGGGTGAAAGGGGAGATTAGACCTTTCCCAGGAACAAGTAATCATGCACAGTTGGCAGAACCTTCTGAGGTGTAGCATGGAGTAACTGAGCTTCTCACTTTAAAGAATATTATTTATTCCAAAACAAATCCACTTTTAGAAATGTAAAGCTTTTCATTTTCAAAGAGGAGAAACAGAAAGCACTCATGTCAATGAGAAGTTGCCGGAAGTTCCCCTTAACATACTGGCAAACTTGGGGTGTCACTGTGCAGATAAATAACAGACCATTTTGTCAGATACCATTTTACAGTTGGCTGTGCCCTAAAAAATCGCTCTACTGCTTAAGGATAGTACTTTAAAAAGTAGATCTTACTGAAACCTTTTCCCAGGTTTTCCTATTGACTTAAAAAACCCCCAAAACCAACCAAACAAAAAAAACCCCACAACCCCCCCACACATTCAGTTGCAAACAGCACAGCCTCTATGTCTGTATGATGCTACCAAGGGTTGACCTCTGTTCTTAGGGATGGACATGGCTGCAGTGTTGGAGGAGAGAGGGAGGTGTGCTATGTAGCACCCTAACTGTTGTCTTATTATACAACAAGGAAAATGCATAATTCCGAATAGTATTGTCAGACATGGGTGACATCCCTATCACCCTCCTACTTTTATGTTGTCTGTCCCCTGTAAATCCCTGTATAATCTGTATTAGAGGTCCAAGACTTACAGTCTTGTTGAATCTCTGTGTGGTATACTGGTTTATCACCTACAGAAATGAAGTACTGGCTCAAGTGAAGATTATAACTGAATGTAGTGGATGCTTGTTAAAATTATCTATTCCACTCTATTGCAGTTTCATAGCAGAGAACGGATGGAATAAAATGTGTGCTGATTACTATACAGCTGGGACTTTTTAACAAAACGGCTGCATACTTGTGGTACGCCAAAGAGCTAAGCTATGTTCTCAGAAGCACTTAAACTGTGAATCTATGAGGACTCTTACTTGCAGGGATGAGGTCCCGGCTTCAGTCCCTCGGCACGCTGGGCTGTGTTCCCTGTGTGGGTGATGTTTCTGGGAAGCATGGGAAAGTTCTGGGAGTCTCTTTGGTTTGATATGGTCGAGAGAAATACAATGCACTCTGCTGCTTTTTGTCTCCTTGTTTCTTCCCACACACTTGTTCTGTTCAAATGCAGTAAAAGGAAAATACACCATATTGCATAAAAACCTCACAAACATTTGAACTGCATTCTATTTTCACTTTAAGGAATTTGTTTACTTCAAATGCTAGGCAAATTAGGTGAACTGGAACATACAATTAACACAGCTTGCCAAGCCGAACCGAGCTCAACTCTAAATACGATGGTTGCTACCACCTTGTCAGTAGTGTGTGGTGTGTATGAGCTGAGATCCAACATCAAAATTCATTTTGACTTGAAATGTGAGACTAAGTTCTTCCTGTCATCTCCATCAATGTTTTTCAAAACTTTTCACTGAAATTCTGAAGTATATATGAAAGTCTTAAGCAAAATTTCTGACTGTAAAAATGTCAAGTACCTGTTATTTTGGCTATGCCCATTCCATCCGACTGTCTAGTGTTGATGTGATGACATTATTTTTTACTGCATGTGTTCTTTGTTTTTGCCCATCTTCCTGGGGAAAAAAAAATATGTAATTCCTGTAAATCAGACTCCTCACGTGATATTTTACATCCCCACCCACCCCCTGCTTCTTTCAGGACAATGTTCTTCCTCATTTCAGTGAACATAAAGGCTATAGAAAATTTAAAGATTTGCCCTCTGTCCTTTGGTACAAAACTAAGTAATTGTATATGACAAGTATGTGCTTTCCTAGTCCCATCTCAAGACCTCTAGACCCCACTAGTAGTAGTTACACTGGGCATTACCAAGGACAGCCTTCTAGTTGTCATACTAGACAAAAAAGTCCTGAGTTCATTCTGCGCAATTGCCATCTCTATGGAAATTTTAGTCAGAACAAGAAAATTAATATCAGTTTGGCTAGAAAAGCAGACTAGAATCAATAAATAAAATTAAACTAAAAGCTGTTCTATCAAATTTGACAAGGTAAATTTTTGTTTAGAATTAGCAAAATATGTTCTGCTCCAAGGGTGATTCATAAAAGTTGACCAATTAAAGCAACAACATTCTTTGAAATGTTGAAAAAAAAAAAAGAAACTGAGATGATCCTTTCAGGTCATGCCAAAAGCCATGCAGCTGATGACTATGGAGTGAATTGGTCAGCTCTTGCAGTTTTCCAAATCTCTTCTTTAGGGTTGCTAGATGTAGCTCATTTGATATTTAACATTTTTGATAGCTCTTTCTCTTTTACTGTAACAGTTACTATACCACTGTTTAAAAAAAATACTGCTATTAATAAACAGCATATGACACTATCATCATCAGCCTAACTAAGCAAGCTACATTTTTTTTTTTTTTTTGTACTTGTCATTCTGATATTTACTAATTTATCCTAACAGTGATAAATAGGATGAATGTGGTTTTGTATTCATGCTGAGGTGAGTTATGGTTAGTGTTTTGCTCTAAAGCTATGTGTAGTATTTTTGTAATAGTTGATTCTGGAGATGTTTGTACAGATAAGAGAGGGCTTCTGAACATGTTTCTATATACTTATATTGCACCATTAAACATTCAGAACAGCAGATGATATCCATATGGAAAGCATGACAAATATAAGAAATGCTATATTCAGACAGAAAAAATAAATTGTGTTTAGTGGTCTTGCAAAAGCACCACTACAGTTGGCAAGAATACTTTTCTTGTTGACAGTCTTTGCTCAGAAGCCTAAGCCTAAATGCTCATCAAGACTCAACTGCACTCTTGCCTTAGAAGTGTTCCCCTTGGAAAAGCTGAGGGATGTTTGTCAGACAGTACTGGCAGCACAGATTTCTCTGCTATATTAAACCTAATATAAAACTGCCACTTTTTAAATGCGCAATGTGGATACTTCTTTGAGTTGCCACTCCAGCATTTTCCCAAAGCGCTCAGTTCCCTACAAGATGATGTGCTTTCATTGTTGTTTTTTGGTTTTGTTTTTTTAAGTAAATACCAGAAGTATTTGGTTTCTCTTAGTTCTGAGCAGGGAGGTACTTGTGCTTTCAGGAGAAAACTCTGAATTTAAGCTCTGATAAGGGCTTTCTGAATGAGCTTGCAAAATTTCACAGGCTGCACGACTCTGTAAGCTACATTCAGCTGACTGCCTCACATGCAATAAAAGACCTATTGCTAAAAAGAGCCACAGAATAAATGATAAATATTTAGAAGTTATAATAAATTATCTCTGATAGTCTTGACTTACTATACTATTGCAGTAAAGTGTCATGGAAAGACTATTGAAGAGCCTAAGCTAGTTTATGCAGAAACTACTTCTGTATCATCAAGTGCCTTCTGGAGAATCAAAAGCCACTAGGAAGCAACCATTAGTTGGAAAATGGTGAAATCGCATCCTCTTTCTAAAGCTGTTGAAGGAATTTTACAAACATTGTCTCGTTTTTTTGTGACATGAGATCAAGTCCTTTCTTCAGCTCTGAAGAAATCAGTGCAGTCTACAGTTGCTCTTTTCTAGTAAGGAGGAAAGCTAAAACAATTATAGATGCACTAGTTCAATCATCCTTCATTACTGTACCATATACTGGAAATTAGGCCAGCATCCCTCTTTGTAGCCGCTGGTCATTCCGGATTAAAACTATGTGAATAATTCACTTTTCTTGGGGCAGTTCCAAAAACTTGAAAGGTGAATTTGTTTCAGAACAGCTAAGATATTTTTAAAAATTAATTCATGAAAAGTATCTATAAACTTAAAACCTATCATTTAGGGTAACTTGAAATATCTCTATCTGCTATTTTCAAACATTTTTAAAAAGTGTCAAAGACTTTTCTAAAAGAAATCTAGTATTTTTTAAGTGTCAAAACAAAAATGTTTTGATTCGTTCAAACTTGGGTGGTGGGCTTTTTTGTTAGGTTTGTTTTTTTAATGGGAGGAGATCAGGAATACTTGAAAAACAAAGTAGTGATACATTTTGGTATACCTGTAACTGGACTTGTCAGCTGAAAAAAAAAAAAAAAAAAAAAAAAAGCCTCATGTAATAAATTTAACTGAGAACCAGTACAGCAAAATACTTCTGGTGAAACTAGGAAAACTTGATGTGGAAAACACCATAATGTCTGTTACATGGAGTATCCAATCTACCACCTTTAAAAGTGGAGCTGGCGCTTAATCATCCATCCAGCATTTTCCATTGGTTTACTTATCAAATATGCAACAGCACACAGGAAATGTACAATTTTGTGAGGGATGATTTAAAAAACAACAACAAATATCTCTGCTTAATGGGTGTGGAATGGTTTTAAAATCATGAAGGTACCTACAAGAATTTCACAGATGAATTACTATTAGAGAAGAGAGGATCATATTTAGAGCCCATGGACTGAGTAAATTTAAAGCCCCCTAGTTCTCCACAGTATACAATATACAGTGATACAGAGAATGAATTGAACTAATAAAAAACTGGACTAAAGCAGTAATAGAAGAAGTGATATGTATGAGCCAAGGTCTCAAATGTACCTCAAGTTTGTGCTGAGGAGCTGCCCCACACCCAACAGATGAGACAATTCAAGATTAGAGATGCCAAACAATCCCGGTTAAACTATTAAAGCAAATGAGATAGTAACACATTTCTCAATGTTTAGCACCATATTAGGTAATCTATCCAATTTTTTTCAGTAACTGGTAAAATTCAGGGCCAAGTAAATGGTCTGCAGGTAATTCACAACAGCTTTGAACATGTTCCAATCATGGAGGTGCCCACAGTAAGAAACCAAACACTCCTCTTTCTGTGATCTATTGCAGAAGCAAAAGGCTAGAGATAAAGAGAATAGATCCAGAAAAACTAGCCAGCACCACAAAAATAAAGCTTGGGGAAATTTGCCATATTTATTAACCAAATATCTTTAAACATCTAGGAAGTCCTCTACTTTTGGTGAACTTCCAAATGCTTTTTTTTATACAAAAAAAAAGGAAGAAAATTAAAGGAAGCCATATCAATTTGTCAACTTGCCATATCTTTTTTTCATATTTTTCTTATTTCCTCTGGATGAGGAAATAAGACTCTATGTGCATAATCATAGAATCATAGAATCGTTAAGGTTGGAAAAGACCCTTTAAGATCATTGAGTCCAACCGTTAACCTAGCACTGCCAAGTCCACCACTAAACCATGTCCTTGAGCACCACGTCTACCTATCTTTTAAATACCTCCAGGGATGGAGACTCGACCACTTCCCTGGGCAGCCTCTTCCAATGCCTGACTACCCTTTCGGTGAAGAAGTTTTTCCTAATATCCAGCCTAAACTTCCCCTGGCACAGCTTGAGGCCGTTTCCTCTCGTCCTATCGCTTATCACTAGGGAGAAGAGACCGACCCCCACCTCGCTACAAACCCCCACCTCGCTACAAGGCAGAACTAAGAGAATGCCTTGGCAAACCTGTAAGTCTTTGGTGCCTATGTGCTGGTACAAGACAGAAGGAGGAAGGGGAGGATTTCTAGTCCTATTTTTAAACTCATGGTGTTCTTCTAGGATCCTGATATAACCATTTTAAGTAACAATTCTATTTATAAATGCCTTTTTTGAAATTAAATTTTAATTCTCTGATTTCTTTAACTGAAGCTTTGCTTCTCCAAGTCTTCAAGCTGAGTCAGAAATCATAGTTTAGAAAGCAAATTTAGGCAAAGTACCCTATGAAAGAGACTATCTGCATAGAATGATTACTCCTATAGACCAGCAGATTCTCTAGTGATCCTCTTTAGACTGTGAGAGGAAATGTGTTTCTAAGCAGCTAGTGCAAAGGGCTTTAAGTATAGACAAATCTTTCCATATTCATGTTAGTGAAAATGAGCACAAACACATGGATATCTCAAGTGCATAGTAGATATCAAGTAGGTGAATAGAAAACATTTTATTTGTGTATGTGTAAAAAGTTTGTGTAGTGAAAGTTTCTTTAAAGAGGACACTGCGCTGGTTCTTAGTTAGCAATATCTGCCTCGAGAACAATTGGCTTTTGGATGACGAAGGCATTTTGACTTACTCAGATGCAGACTTTTGGCAGAGAGTGGATTCATCTTGCTTTTGATCAAGGTCAGAGAAGATGCTTTGATCAGAATAAATGACATAAGTGATAAATTGAAAATTGAATGACCTCATAATGAATCACGATGACTGTTAGTAACATTTTGCTACAGGATTGTGGGGAAAAAAAAAAGGAGAAAACAGTCCTTTTAATTATGTTTTTTGTAAGCAGACCTTAGAAAGTTGGAAAATTGCTTTTACAGAATCTAACAAAATAAATAAATCTCATAGTATGTATCATAATGTTGCTGACTGATATCTTTGAGGGAACAAAGTATTTTTATATCTGAAATGATAGGATCTATGGAAGATGTTTTCTTGAGCCTAAACAACAGATTGGTGTGTCTTCTTTTTTTTTTTCTTTTTTTTTTTTTTTTTTTTTAATTTTCAGTGGTACATTTGAAATAGAAATGTTCTTAATTGTTTGCCAGTTTTGAACATCCAGAATTTCCAAACGTTTGCTTCCCTGTTTTTTAAGGTTGGTCTGTCTTCTTTTCCCTCTTTTATTCTATAAAGACTTATAGAGCACAAATCAGGAAATATTAATTGTAGGTATATTTATTCTAGTTCTTTATGGGAAACTTTCAGCTCTATTTAATAATAAAAAGGTCTTAATATATTCCTATATGAATAAATGGGGGAAGATGTTAAATGGGGGAGGGGAGGGGAAGGCATTTTCCCCTGCTTTTGTAACAATCATTTATCTGACATTGGTTGTCTTTGAGAGGTGACACCTTCTATTCTAGCAAAATAATTTCTAATTTTGCTTTCTTTAATTTTTCAAGCTCTCAGCTTCAAGGCTTTGTTTACTCTCTCTCTGCTTTTGCTGTTCTGGATTCAATATTTAACTCTGGAATATGGATATGTACTTTATGGACAACTGTATTTTTACTATGTGATTCAGCCAAAATACTTAGATATTTTGTCATTTTACCATTATAATTTGTTGATGGATTTTTGAACTAATTTGACTTTATGTATGTAACCATGGCATTCTTGTTGTCAGTAGTCTAAGCTGAGTTGCATTATGCATGGCTCTAACAATTTACACATTGCTTAAGCTTTTGAGCATTGTCCAAGATTGTCCTAACAAACTGACCAGTGTCTGTCAAGTACACCATTTTTGCTATCCTAAGGGTAGAATTGTGAATGGAATATTTATTTTTTGCACAATTTTAGATGTTTTTAACTGCTCCTCTGTATCTGTGTCATCCAAGGAACTTGTACCAAAGATGGCATCTTTATGAGGATGACATGAACCTCCCTGGGAGGCAATGATAATGTTCATCCTGTATCTTTTAGCTTTTGAAATTAATATTTTGACACACTATGAAGAGAACTTGACAGTAAAGAATGGCATGCAGGCCAGGGAATGAGGAAACAAAATCACTATATCAACTTAGAAGACTGAAAGTCCTCGTTGGAAGGTTTTTCTTTGACTTGTAGTTCAGTAGTTCAGTGCTAGCCTTCAAACACTTAGTACATGTTTTTGCCATGAATTACATTTAGAAAATACAATTTAGTAATCAGAATTAATAAAGCAAATCAACATCAAGAGCAAGCAAGCAAGCAAGCAACTTCCATAATTCAGGTATGTTTTCCTTTGTATCTTCCCTGTGGAAAAAAAAAAAAGAAAGAAAGAAAAATCACAATGACTCAGGGGACTGTGCTTAGTAAATTTGAGCTTTCCTTTGTAAGATGTGAATAGAAGGCAGCTTTCTTCCTTAGGCCATCATTGAAAGCATAGTGATGATAATAGAAAGAGTCAACAGAGTTTGTAACAGGAACATCCTGAATAAAGTACCAGATTTCAGAGATTGTAACCTTAGATATAAGAAGTCTTACATTCTTATGGTTTTCCTGAGGCAAATCTACAATCTGAGGACTTCTATGTCGTTCTGAGCTTCTGTTCTTATTTGCACTGCATTCTAACTGAATGAGAAGTGGGGGTTTTTTTATTTTTTTTATTTTTTTTAAATATAGCCTAGCCCTGTTCACAATGGGATTCCAACATTTCCTGTTAGAATCTGATTTACCAGGAATTTAATTAATCTCCAGTTCAAACTGTACTGCAGGCCTCTAAAATTAAAAAGAAAAATAAACATAGCAACTGATGTTGAAAGAGAGCTAAACTTAGCACTTGAAACTAAAATTACAATAAATAAAAATGAACCCAAACCAAAACTGAAAAAATGAATGCCAGTGAAGCCTATTTTGTTCAAAAGCCAAATATGATTACTGTGTTTTAAATCTTAGGTTAAGAAATAAAATGGATCATGATATGAATGGCATTATGTAATTACATAATCTGAGTCCTATCAAACATAAACTGTACCTTTTATATTGCTGTTTTTCTTAGAGATGTTTATTTCTTCTCCTTCCCTCTTTCTCAACCAAGATGTGATTTCAAAACACAAGCAAATAAATGTCAAATCCTTCTGCCTCTGTTCTGCCATTCCAGTTCTGAAATTCTGCCAAACTGAAAATTTCCATTCAGACTGACTGGCATTTGTTGAACTGAATTTTTTTTTTTTCTTATTATTATTGTATTTTAACACTTTTTCAAAAGTAGTGGAAACTTTGTGCAACCCTTGCTGTGTCTATGCATGACATTTTAACAGCAGCTGCTTCTGCAGATCTTTTTCACAACAGTACTTTTTTTTTTTTCCTGCAGATGCTCTGAAAACTCCTCACAAAAAAAATTCAGTTGCTTGTAAGTCTTGGTCTATGGTGTTTCCAAACTCATATGTAGAGCAGGTACCACCCGGTTTAACACCATGCCAACCTAAGAAATACAGAGACCAAAAAAAATGCTACAGTAAAGAGTAAATAAGATAAGTGGAAAACTTGTTAAAATCTCTGCCCCCTCCTCCTCCTTTAAAACAAAACATGAGATTGTACAGACTTTGGCTTCAAAATCTCTGCTCTACTACTCAGTTACACTTTTTTAATTATAAAAATGAATAGGTAGAAAAATATGCACACAGAAATAGATGGAGCAGAATGGCTTATGAGGAAATTCTTATGTAAAAAAGGCTTTTCACATTTACAGTAGAGTAATTTCTCCAGCCTGCAATGTGTTAGAAAGAAATGTAAGACCATGAAATGTCACTATGCTACATGAATCCTTCTCACTCTTTGTGGACGGTACACATGCTGTTTGCTTATTAAGGCAGCAGACAGTTTTTGGAAGATGTACTATTTTAGTAATAGAACCAATTTTTTTTAATATACAATAATGGAAAGTCACCGGTGAATTCTTCTATGGTAGTGCAGACCTGAAAAACCTAAAACTGTGTGGATCCATAGTAAGATATTTCAGAGAGCAAGATGCTCCTTTTCTGGGGAGCTTCCTTTAAGCTGCAGTCATCTCATCTTATTTACTTCCCTACGGTGAACCTGTAGCTGTAACAGCAGCAGTAGCAGGAGGGGCTAGACCATATTTCCCCTGTTTGGCCCTCATTGCATATAATGGATCTTCAATTCCACCTCCTGCTTTCCAATTCCATCTTTTTGTTTGCTTGTTTGAATGCAGGAGATTTTAAAATACAATTTATTTTTCAAAACAGACAAAAATCTTTAGAGCAAAATAAAATCCAATACGAACCAGTAATTTAAAGAAAAGAATGCCTTATTAAAACTTGATACTTTAAAAATGAAATTCCTAACATTCGAAGATTGCATATTCTTCCCTTCTCCCCTCTTTTTCAAATACTGAAAACTAATGAATTGCAAAGTTGCGAATGATGGTAACCTTGTGCACTCTATGTGGAAGAAGCCTCTAAAATCAGAGCTGAGTTTGGTGACCCAATATAGCTAGGTCAGAGAAGCAATGAAGTCCTTGAATATGACTGAAATCCTCCCAGCATGCAACATTTGTCCCTCTTATTGATCCTCGGTATACTTGCAAGAGCCTAATTTTCCCTTTTTGAAAAACAGGGGTAATTATGCTTTCCTATCTTGCTAACAGATTTTGGGAGGTGCAAATGAAAGTTTTTAAGCGCATTAAATTCACTCATTGACAAAATCGCTTCCTGCTTCTAAATGTTCTGTGACTGTTATGTTTTATAATTCTAAGGGTTCAAATGTTATTGTGTTAGTATATCTTCCGTCACATTTATTATTTCTGTGAAGACTTGCACAACTCATTTTGGGGGACTCTTGTCCCTTGTAGTTCCTGTACATCCTACTTACTCATATAATTAACGTACATATAATTTTAGGCTCCCTTTTTAGGTGATTTCTTCCCACCTGGAATTTCTTTCCAATGAGGAATATACCATATGGCTAAAATAGTTGTTTAGTCCTCAATCTAAACCTTGCTTTCAAGAAAACATTAGTTTTTCCCAGTCACTGCCTACCCGCAATTTTCTTATCTCTGAACTTCACTTTCTCTTTTGGCACCTCTGCCTGCACACGCCGTGCAGTGCTAGCAAGGACTAGCTCCTTATCTGTGTTGCCGTCCTCCCCCAGTTTCCATGGCCTCCTCAACCATCTTTTCTAGAAGCACTCTGCCTTTGGTTCTTTGCAATGTTGTTTACCCTAACTGTGATACTGTCTGCTCTAGGTAGCTGTCTAATAGCTCTAGTAGCCATACAAGCAATAACAAAAGCCTGCAGTGTCCTGCATTTGCTACTTTGTTTTGTATGGGAAAAATTTCCATGGAAAGCTCAGGAACCTCATATGTTGTGTTCTTTCAAACGCTGCCTTAAAACCTCTTATTTCAAATGCTTCTGCCTGGCACAGATAAAAATCATAACTTGCTACTGCCTATTTCATTAGTGCTGCCTCTCAAGAATACCAGTTTTGGGGGAAGGAGGGAGGACACATTTTCATTTCTGTTTGATAAATGAACACCTGTGCTCTCTAGGGCAGAGACTGGCATCTTTATTCAGCACCTTCACAGGCACAACAGAGCCCTGCTGCCCTGCCAGGCTGGCATTCTCAGCAACTGAAAATTACAGAACATATTATAAGTGGCAAAACTGAGAATATAATGTAAATGATCTGATTACCCTCACAGAAGTTAACATAGTCCTTTTCCCCTACATTAGCCACTCCATAACACATACATGCTTCCTACTGCCAAGGGACACAAAAAATTAATTCCTTACCTGAACACAAATGGCAATACATATCTCTCATCCTCCTGCCAGCAAAGCACCTTCCTAATTAACTGGAGATTTGGGTGGTGTTTGTCTCTGAAACAGCATTTACAACAAATATGGTATTCAACTAATGTCATGGTTTACCTAGGTCTTTATTATTTGTTTCTGCTATTAAAACAGGTCTTTATTATTTAGAAAAGCATTAAGAAATACTATTCAATGTCTTTTAATTTCTTTTTTCTATAAGTAATCTACATCTGCTTTTTCACGTGCTTGGAGCTGAGCTTAGATTTTGTCCTCTTTCTTTGACTCTAGTATTGTTTCTCTTGGAATACTCGGATGTTGTATTTGGACATCTGGGTTTAAGGATGGTAGGCATGCAAAAACAGACGGTTAGGCCTTAATGGTTATAGGTGTTTATGATTTCACATATGTATGTTTAGCTCCAGATGGGAAGACTAGGATATAAAGAGGAGAGAGTCACAGATAGCTATTAATAGCGTGGGTAATGCTAATAACATGATGTTAACATGTTAACATTGATGTTAACATCAATATAGCCATTGCCTGCTAATATTAATAGTTTTGATCATCGCTGTAACTGCCAAAATTCATAAATGAACATTTGTAGAGAGAGGTCATATTTTTTGCTAGGCCAGTTGATGCAGTTACTAAAAAAGAGGAGATAAACTTAAGGCCCTCCTTTGGGTCCAAAAGCTTGTTTGGTTTTTTGTCATTATAGACACTCGTTTAATAAATGGCATTGCTTTTTCCTACAGACCTCTTGCTGCTATGTTAATATCTGTGCTCAAGCTCTGAGCATGTCCAATAGTGATCTTGAGTGAGAGTGTGTAATTCTGAAAGGCCACTTTGCATCATCTTTCTGTCTTCTGGATTTCAGGCTGTCAGAAGGGCTTAAATCATGACCAAAGCCATTTAATGTGTACTGAACAACTTCTAAACAACAGATTTTCCAGCAAACTTAGTAAACACAGTCTTCAAGCATTTCCCTTCATTTTCCTTCCTTAGTGTTTGTCTTAGACTATAACTGCATCAGGAGATTTGAGGTTTTCTACAACCCCTATGAACTATAGCGGGGCAGAAATCTCATATAAAGCATGTGAAGGATTCTGAAGTGTTTGCATGATTCTCTCTTGGTATTCATAAGGGAGGACATGCAAATTAAAACCATCTGTGAGATTAGGGGTTGCGCACAAATTCTTTGACTGGCCTGATATCCAAATGACTTCTAGGCTACTTCATTATGACTTAATAATGGCTGGCCATTTCGTTAGTGTAATTGCAAGGAGAGCAAGCTGGGAACTTCACTGACCCTGCAAGAACCTATTAGAAATTACATTTACGTGTTTTTACTTGGTTTGCTCTTTCAGTGTCTTGTATATTGCTATATTAGGTCCTGGGCTAGTGTCTTTTTTATTTTATTTTGATTTGCTCAGTTGGTCAGGAAACGAGCATTGTTGGGACAGGATAGTGATGATTTATATGAATCAATCAAACTGTCATTTAACTTGTTCTCTGGTAGTTTGTGGTAGAGGACTGCTTACTGCTTCAGTTGTGATGGTATGCAGAGCTGAGTGTTCTTCCCTGAGCATCAATTCACACATCTAGATGATCCACTCCTGTTTTGTAGCAACTGTTATTGAAGTTACTATGTATGTGTAGCACAATTTTTGCCCTTCACCGATTCAGAGGGAGCTAGACTAGGACAATCCAAGGAGCTACGTGCAGCCAGGATCTCCACAATCAATAGTAATAGACTTTCTATTATTTTCAACAGTACTTCTCAAGTGAAGAAAGTATCACTGACTCACTTTATAGGCACAAAAACACCCAGTGAGACGATAGGGCTTGCCCGTGCAGGGATTACCCAGAAGACTACTAGCAGAGCCAGAACAATACTGAGGTTACTTTGCTCCAGCAAATGGACCAGTGCTCTAAGAGAGTTGCCAGGCCTTCTCCTTTCTAAAGCTTTTATAGTCAGCCCTAAGTTTGAAGTCTTAGTTATGATGAAGGCTGAAAATACTATTAAACTAAATTTACTTTTCACCTTTCGGCAATAAAAGATTTGTTTGGGCTTTTGGTTTCTTGCACTGTTTGTGGAGTATCTTAATTTTAGTTTTCCTGGCTAGCATAATTTTCTAGTACATAAATGTTTACTGAAAATTGCCTTGTGTTGCATTATTAGGTAAACGGGCATTTCAATGCTGTTACTTACGGAGGTCTCTAGGTTTGTGCAATGCTAGTTTTAAATTACAGTGATGTATGCAATCTGTTATTAATCCATACGATAAAAACAGTGAAACTGGGATTACTTCTTTGTTTTCTTTCCTTCTTTCTTTGAAGATACTTGTTTGCATGTATTTTTAATTCTACATCTGATAGTTTAGCATATGGATACAATCATTATGTGTTTTCTTCCTACTGGTAGTTTCCTTTTTCTTAATTTAAGGTTCAGTCCTGGATGCTGTATTTGAATCAAAGGCTTTACAAAAAGTCATGCTGTTGGGCAAGTATCTGCCCTATTCATTTATCTTTTTTTTTTTTTTTTTTTTTTTTTAAATTTTGCTATTATTTACTACTTTGTTGTATGCCAGTAGCGTCATGATAAAATAAGCACTGTTAACCTGCTGAAAGAGTCAGCATCAGGAGGTTAAAATGGGGTCAAGGGTTAATTTACCAGACAGAAATCTCATTAGGTTTTCATGGTTTTGCTGTAGTCAGTCACATACTTAGTTGTTATTTTATTGAGTCTGCTATAGACTATGTTTTAAAAGTTGCTGTTCAACAGTTGCTTGGATTGACAGCATCCCTTTTGTTGTATATCAGGCCCATAAGTACATAATGTTTACTGGGAAAATGACTGGAAGGAATGGTTAGGCTAAACAATTTCAGAAAAACAAGTGGAATTTTTTTAACTTCATGTTGTTTTGAAATTTACTTGCCTATTATATTTCAATTGTGACTATCCTTTTTCTGAAGGATTTTTTTTGGCGTAAGCATAATTTTATGAAGGTGTCCAAAAGGTTTATTTTTTCAGCATAAAGCATTGTTGAGTGTAATTCTCTATCTTGTTATCAAGTTATTTCATGTTCGTTTTTTGGTTTTTTGTTTTTTTTTTTTTTACATATATATTGAATTCAGATTTTTACCATACTGGACTGTGATGGTTTATTTCTTTATTTGAAAATGTCGTTAAACTCCTCTCACATTTTCCAGGAGAAAACAGTGTTTATCAAATCTTCTCTTTGCACTGTCTGTCTGGATTTACTTCTACTTTTTATGTTACAGCAATTATTTGTAGTTCCATAGTGTGTCAAATCAAGCAAGAAATATATATCTCATTGTCCTCTTTCAGATAAGTGTGTGACGTATATATTGCCATTATGAAATGAAAATAATATAAATTTTTCAATATATAGTGAAGCTTTATACTGTAATTGAACATGTCTGTTTCTAAAAGAAAACAAGTATCTTGTTTCTAAAGCAGTACCATTAGAAAAGCTGAATTTTTTATGCAATTTTTGCTAGTAAAATAAATTCAGCACATTTTTTTTAGAATATTTTCAATTTGGTAAAAACAGTTCAGTCTTTTCAAGTAAAAATAAAGTTATTTTGAGGTTACTTTTTAGTTTTCTAAAAGGACTATTTAAAAAAAAACCCCAAGATATTTAAGAGTACTGCTTTCTGAAAATAGTAATTAAAACATAAAAAATCTATTAAAAAAAGAAAAAACAAAAAACCAAAGTTGCAAGAATTTTGGACAAACATGCAAAGTTACAAAATAATTACTGTGGCTGCACCAGTTTACACGTAAGACAGGTATGACCGGTGATGGTATGAGACTACATTTTCGCACACAGACCTTGGAGTGGCTTGCCAGTAGATATGTGGGTTGTTTTTTGTTGGTGGTGTGTTGTTTGTTTGTTTTTTTTTTTTCCTGTAAGCATCTACCTCTTAATAGTTAATGAAGTTTCCCTGAGTACCACTCAGCACAGTGGCTGAACAGAGAGGAGGATAAAGAGGGCTTCGAAATAGCTTTACTCTTCCTTTCCTCCCCAGCATGTGTGAAAGGGCCAGATAGGGGGAGGAGGGAAGGAAGAGGCATGTGGTGTGAGGAGTAACAGCAAGCAATACAGCATCTCTCTTGCCCAGAACACCTTTAATGCACGGCTTCTCCTGGAGTTACAGCCCAACTGGGTGCACAGAGAGCTCCGCTGTTGCAGAGTGCTGACCTCCTCCAGCTCTGTAAACTGGGGTGCCAAACCTGTGGCCATGGGGGTGTAAGTGCTGGAAGGTGGCCATGGTGCTGTGCCAGCAGCTTGTGAGGTGCAGGCTATGGCGTAGGTAAGCGCAAGATGGGATCCAGCGGTGCAAATTTCACAGGCAGTACCTAACACCTGATGGGTCTGAGGTCCCTTGGAAACTTCAGTTGGGGCTAGTTTAATTAGCTTGCCTGACTGACACACCAACAATTTTTAGTGTTTAAAGATAAGTCAATCCATCGCTGATTTTGGTTCAGAAAGAGTACACAGTGAATTCTGGCTCTTCAGGAGCTTGTTGAAGAGCTAGTCAGCAGGGCGGGATGGATGACAGGAGACAGTAGCTACATCAGTTCTCCTGGTCCATGGGTTACCGTGGCCACAAGCTCCCCAGGGACAGATCTGTAGCCACAGCCTTCCCACAAGGCCATCATCCCTGGCTCGGCAGCTGCTCTATTCTGGGTATGGGTATAAATAAGAAAACGATGGCCTCATTATCCAGGAAATTTCATTTATACCTGGAGCATTTGGTAGAGTGGTATTCCCCTATTATATCACAAAAGTGGCTTACATGGGCAGTAACTCAGAGATTTGGCCAAGAACACAATAAAATGATTGTAGGTTTATACAACATTTAGAATATCATTACTTTCTTGTAATTCCAGGTATGCTGGGGCACGTGTATGGAACAGAGGCAGCAATAACACAGAAAACAAGCTGCTGGTGGTAGACACTTTCCCTGACAAGGCTGTATGGGAAGGACAGAAGTGGCGGGAACATGGTGTTTCCCTCTTCCTTGGCAGGACAGGACAAGTAGCAAGTGAGTATGAATATTGAGATCAGAAAGGAGGAGAAAGGGAAATAAAAAAAAAAAAAAAAAGGTTGTGGCAGAAACTAATATGCTCAGAGTAGACCATAGCGAATCAACTGTGATTTTCAAAACAAAGTAGTATAGAAGTAGTAACCTGAATATTGTTAATACCACTGCAGGCAATTTATGCAAAAGCAGGTTTATTCAGTTGCTTTTACACCCTTAGCTACAAAGAAAACCCTCAGAAAGGGCTGAGGGCAAAGTTGGACTTGCTAGCTTGGGGCTCTGCCTGTTAATTGCTGAACTACACCAGATCATAAAAATCTGAAATTTCCTATCTCGCAGCAAGACAGCGTCATGAATACCAAAATTTACCACCTGATTCCTGCAATACCTGGAATTCAGTGCTCAAAGAGAGGATAAATATAGCTGCTATATGAAACCACACAATCTGCTTTCGTGCATTTTGGCAGTTCAGAAAAAGCAGAGTTTTTGGACACAGCCCTCCAACAGCCACTCTATACAGAGAAAAGAAAGCTCACTTTCTTTGAGAAGTCCTCAGAAATCCTGAGCTTGATATGTCCTGGCACCACTGCGCCAAAAAAACCCTAGATCCGGTGCCTGGATGCTGCCAAATTCTGTCCACAAAACCTAGAAACTATGTCATCATAGTAGAAATAACAATTGCTTTCTATGATTCAGCTTAAAAAAAAAAAAAAAAAAAAAAAAAAAAAAAAGGCGACCGCCCTGGGATGCCACCAGATCCTGACAGAGCTGTGCAAAGACTCCGCCGATGTGGCGTGAGCCTCTGGCCGCGCTCACCTCTCCCTCACCTCTGGGCTCCCGCGAAGTTGTGCGGGACCGCTCTGCCATCAGAAAAGCCGTGTGTGTGCGTGTTGTTTTGCTTTCCGGAGTCAGGGTGGCTAAACTTTTTTTGTTTTTTAAGATAAATTACGTGAAGGGAGGGGGTTGCCCTGCCCCACAGAGGGTGTGGGGGACGCGGCGTGCCCGCAGCAGGCTCCCGCGATCCGTGTGGCGGCACCGCCGCGCACCCGAGTTGCGATTTCCGATCCCCCCCAGCTCCCCACCCCCGGCGGAGGAGCGGCGGGCAGAGCGGGGGCTCGCCCCCCGCGCGGGCAGCAGGGCCGGGGCGGGGGGCGGCGGGGCCGGGGCCGGGGCCGGGGCCGGGGCCGGGGCGGGCGGGCGGCGCGGCGATCCGGCGGGGGGCGCGGGGAGCCAATGGGCGGCGGGGATCCGCCGGCGCGGCTCGGGGGCCCCTGGAGGAGGAGGAGAGGAAAAACCACGGGATTGAGCTCTGTCAGTGGCGCTCGCTGCTTCCAAGGGGGAAGTGCCGGGGAATAATTAATGTTTTTATTAAATTTGGAGGGAATTTTTTGCAGCGGATCGCCGCGCGTGGCCTTCAGGTGGGTCCTCCCCGCAACTTTGTCCGCCGCCCCGCAGGATTGCGCGGTGGTGGGCTGCACAGGCGATCCCGGGGGGAGAAGGTGGCTCGGTGCGGGGGGGGGGGGGGGGGGGGGCTGGGGGGTGCGTGTGTGTGTGTGTGTGTGTGCGTGCGTGCGTGTGTGTGTGTGTGCGTGCGTGTGTGTGTGTGCGCGCGCGTGGCTGCGGCTGGCGGGCGCTGCCGCCGCCGCTGCCGTGAGGTGCGCGGCGAGCCCCGCCGTTCGCCATTACGAGTTGAGCACACGTTTGCGAGAGTCGGGGCTGCCACTTGCGCGGATCGCCCGGGGGATACGGCGGGGAGTGTAAATAAAACCCTGCCTCTCGCCTTGCTTTCTGCTGCTGCCTCGAAGTGCTTTTGCTCCGTGTTTTCCTGGCAGAAGCGTGTAAGCCAGGTGAAGGCAGAGAAGGGAGGGTTGTTTTTATGAATGGGACTCTTTGAGGTTAATTAGCTATGCAAATTCAAGCAGTTCATTCATGGCTGCTGCTTTTTTTTTTTTTTTTTTTTTTTTTTTTTTCTAAAAATCTAAAAGCCATCTTGTATTCCCCTCTAGGCTGATTGGAGTCCAGATCCCGAGGAAATCTCCAGATCAAATGCCCAGTAAATAAAACACTGAGCTAAGACTTGTGGAAGAGCTGCAGAATGGATGGATTTTATGACCAGCAAGTGCCTTACATGGTCACCAATGTGAGTGATCAGTTCAAAGTTGGTGTTTATAAACTTGACTCCGACTTATTTCTGTGGGGGAGTTTTGCAGCCAGAGTATCTGCTTTGTTACTGCTGTAGGGGTGATTCTTCATCTGGGAGCTTTGCCTGCAAGATGAGCCTATTTTCTTAGTTATTTCAATAAAGCATCATGCTCTTTTAAAGACAGTTTTGGGATGATTAAAAAATCATGCACATGATTAGCGGATGAGAGAGGCAAGAGCAGCAACAGCTGCGTTCAAAGTTTCTGGCTGTGTTTGCCTGCAATGCTCAGAAGAATGAAGTTGAGGCAAACGTCGTTAACATTTTTTTTCCTTTTTTTTTTTTTTTCCTTTCAGGACTTTGCAAACAACGTTATAAGTAACATAGGGAAACAAAGCAGTCTATTATAATTCATATCTGGGTTCTCCTGTGTAGCTTATGCAGAGGGGATTTATATGCTATTGTGTAGGTTTGTGTACTTTAGATGCTAAAAATACATGGTATTGTGTTGCTACTTGAACACATTATATATGTAACTGTACGAATAGATGTCTACATAGATAGATAGAAATGTGTTGCATTTAGACACAGGAATCTTTTGGAGGATGTTAGGTCCTCAGCAGTATCTTTTGCTAGAAATTGGAGGCTGCAAGACGATCGTTTCCCTGTTTGAAAATGTAAAGAATTCATGCCGGCTTTGAGTATTCTTGATTGAAAAAAAAAAAAAAAACAACCAAAAAAAACCCCAAACCCTCAGATTTCTAAAGTAACTGATCTTTCCTGTTTATAGAATCCGCGTGGGAGAAACTGTAATGAGAGACCGACAAATGTCAGGAAAAGAAAATTCATTAACAGAGACCTGGCTCATGATTCAGAAGGTGAGGGCTTATTCTCCACCCCCCCTCCCCCTTACTAATGCAGAGAAGCTTTTTGAAAGCTATTTATTTATTTATTTTGGAGATAAATATATCTAGATCGATCTGAAATAAACAAGACAAGAAAATTACATTTACTACTGCAAAACAAACTAGCAAAGGCAATAAACTGATAAAGTTGATATTCTTTCCTTGACTTGCCCTGTTGCATTTTAGGTACTGCTGCATATGTGGCACACGGATGTAATGCACTGAGGCCAAGCCTTTGCAGCATCTGACACAAGTCATGGCACCTGGCTGCTTCACCTTCGGGCCTCTTGAGATTCAGGGCTTTCCTCATTAGTCCCATCTTTTAACATCCTTTTCACTGGTGTGTGTTCACTGGTGGTAGCAGGGGTGAGAATGCCGGTGTGGAGACTGTTAGTTTTCACTCTAGCTTTACTGTAGAGCTAGTAGTCAGGGTCCTGGTGTCTGGTAGCCTGTTTCTATTGCTGTGTAACACTGGTAGGGTTAAAAACCCTGGGAAATTCGGTTAAGGAGCTCTAGAGTGGATGAAGTTTTGGAGAGCCAAAGATTTTGTAACTTAGTCCCATTAGTAGCCACTCACATGATTGCTAGACTACAGTTCTCAAGCTACAGTAGCCGTTAACACTTCTCTATGTTACAGGGTCAGTATAGATGCTACCGGTGTAAGTCCGTAAGACACAAAGGAAGGTGTATAGGGGCCTACAACTTACCACTATATAAATCTTATCAGGGTGAAGACACATTGATACACTTTTCCAAATCCCTACTTACTTGTTTGGAAAAGTTTATTCTAGGGTAGATTGAAAAGAAAACAACTTTCTGTTTTTCAGTTAAGTGATTTCCCAACATGAACGTGAGGTATCAGTCCGCAGGATAAATGAATAGCCTCTGTCATTTAAGTGTATGTAAATAGTTATCTGTCAGCATTCATAAAAGAGGAAGTCTCTCTCAAAATACAGTAAATTAAAAATAAACCATTTGTCAGTTCAAATATCCTACTTAGTCTTAGTAAACAGAATTTTCATAACTGAGTTTCTGAGCTTTGCAAGTAAGCTGAATGCTGCTCTGGTTTACATCCGTTATAAGCAATTGATTTCAGTGAATTGCAAAAAAAGATAAGCTGCTGCATAACTCAGTCCATGGAGAAAGTGGTTTCACTTTTAAAAAGTACAGTAAGTACAGCATAGAGGAAATAGTGGTGATTCTCTTGTCATACAAAGTAAAACATAAGGGGAAGTATAAAAGATTTCCCATTTCTGTTTGCTATTGCAGCATCTCAGGTCTTTGCTTCAAAATTTTTATATGATAGTTACAACTCTACTAATAAAAATACTCAGTCATTGTTCAGGCAGAACTCCCATTGAAGTCCGAGAGAGCTTTATCTGGGGCAGATATTGCAGGAAGAGGCCCGAATTGTATAAGGAGAAATAGTTCCCCTGTAAGAAAGATTACAATTTTAAACTTTTCTATGTATTGCTGAATAAGCCTTTTATACTATAGAGCTTGGTTAAGATTCTGGTTATTATTTCAAGAGTTGATAAAATAATATAGTAAGTACTTCTTTTTTATTAATAGGTGTAGAAAAATCATTAGCTGCAACCTGAAAATACCTACTTTGTCTGTACGTTTGACTGCCAAAATAGAATTCATGTACATTATTCTTCAAGAAAAATATATTTTCGAACATATTTTAATCCTATGAAGAGATTAAAGGTGTGAGTCTTTTATCCATGTCTTCATCTTTTTGCAGAACTCTTTCAAGATCTGAGCCAATTACAGGAGACATGGCTTGCAGAAGGTAAGGGAAAAACCTGCTTGTAAAAAGAGGAAAAACAACTCTGGAGGGGGAAAAAAAAAAGTCCTGAACTTGCTGTCTTAATGTTCAGCCCAATTAATTGAGCTCTAAAAGAGCCACCTCATGTGTCATGCATACATTAGAGCCTCTGATGAGTTTGTCTTTGGGGACTCTGGGGCTGCTCTACCCAGTGTCATCACAAATTACCAGGAGAAATTGCTTCCAGCTCACAATCACATCTGCTTTTGGCAAGAACTAATGCACCAAGACTTCAAGTTCTAAGCCTCTGTTCAGATTTTAATTGCAATTGATCAGGTTTATATTATTGTACCTCGAGAGACTACATACAGCCAGAACTGGGCTTGCTGTTTCCTTTAGAGCAGCACATATAATTATTTGGTGTTCTGGTGGAGTACTTTTCTGATGGCAGAAATTAGTTTCTCTGGGTTCATCGGGACGGGATGCTTCAAGATTTAAGTGCAAGTGTCTTCTTTCCACCTTGTTCACAACACAGAACATTAGGTGTGTATGGAATACTTAAAAAGTACTATTTCTTTTTTTTCTTTTTTTTTCCAGAAACCTTTAAATATTTTGCATGTTATTTTTGTCTTCGTATTTGTAGTTGTGAGATTGTGTACTGGGTGATGAGAAAACTGGCATCGGTCTGTTTTACACCTGCTTGTGCTTTTAAGTATTTCAAATAATCTTGCAGAGCACATTCTGCTGAAGCGAGAAGGTTTAAGAACAATAATGTAGAAATCTGAATTCAGAGTAGCTGTTGAGAGATTCATTTAAAAATAAAAAATGAGCTGCTGCATTAAGAGAACTTTAACAAAATGCAGGGTAGCTTTCTGCTTGTTGAAGTGTATTTGTTCTCTTCAGCAACATTTTCTGATTTTTTTTTCCTTTGATATTTACAATACTGTTTATGTCAAGAATAACAATTTTTATGTATTGTCTGTTCTTAATATTTCTGATTGAAATTTTTATGTAAACTTCTGCATCTGAAATAAACATGATTTTGATGCAAGTTAACATAATCTCTCCAAATTTATCCTGATTTAAATGAATGTGAGTATTCACATATATTTAATTTTTATCCTGTACTGCACTATGCACAGTTGTTTATAGAATAGGTGTTACGCTTTTTTTGGGAAAGGAGGAGTGTTGGGGTGAACTGCTTGCTGCTGGTTTTCATAGAAAGAGGGAAATATTGCTGATGACTACTTGCCTACATACTGATTTTGTTTTAACAGCTTTATATATAGTTAGTGAAGTTCTTAACCTATAAGTAAGTTGTGGGGTATTGTTTATTTTGCTGACATTTTTATTCTCCTAGCATTATTTTTAGCATGTGGTTATTCTGTGTGCAATCAAAAAGTTCTCTTTAAAGTAATGGACCAGGGATATATTTTTATGAATTAATATGGTTGTTTTCTAATCATTGAAAACAGGATGTCCTGTACTAAGATCGTTTTTGTAGTATAATGATCAGATACAACTGTAACTGTCTCCCTGTGGTAATTTTCCTAAGGATCTCTTTATTTCGTATCATCTCATTCATTCTAACAAGCCAGAAGTATGTTAAAATGCTGCTCAAAAGGTACTATTTTTTTGATGGAGAGGAGAACTTTTAGTTTGATTTTTCACTGGCATGGATGTTTTTGTTTCTGAAAATGGTTAAATTTCTTTGATCATAAGTCAGAAAAATACAAGCAGATTCATAATGCATGTGCAGATAATAATGTAAGTTTGAAAAATAATATGGAATGTAAAACTGATTTAATCATTTCTGTAGGTACATAAATGACTGTAATGGCAATTTTTATTCTGGAGGCACTGTTTATTTTAGACTAGAATGAATTGTTTGAAAGCCTTTTTTTCTCTTTAGCTGAGTCTACTTCACTTAATAAATTTAGATACGTTTTGAGAGAGAAAGGTGTCTAGTCCTGTGTCAGCTAGGTTGAGGAACCTTTGTAAAAGCAGATAGCATCATCTGGTAAGTATTTAAAAATGAAAAAAAAAAAAAAGTTGCCTTTTCATGTAGCAGAGGATAATAACGCTAAATGATGTTATATTTTTCCACAACATGTTACAAATAAATATTACAAATTTTTCAATGTTCTAGAAATATTTTAAGAAATCTGTGTGTTTCAGGCCACGCCATGGTTTTAGCTATTACATAAAACACAAACTTTGCACAGCTTTTCTAAAGGCTAGACTAAAACTGAAATAAAAAGTCAAGATGAGAAAATCAAATATTGAGCTGTTAACTTGATCCCAAATTTTTATTAAAAAAACCCACCCAAAACAACTTTTGGTAGTCTTTATAATATACTAGTGTTTGAGGATATTCTAGCTCTGCTCAAATGTCTACATGATTGAGCTTAGCCAGGAAACAGATTTTGAAATCAGACTTGTTTACCCATTGCTAGATGTGTCCATTTATGTTCTTCTGGACCTTCATAGGCTAGAAGTCTGCCAATTTGGCAGCATCAGTAATGTTTACATATTTCTTTTCATAATGCTCTGGAGCCAGGGAAATGACCATGAAATTTTAAAGCATCTTGACCCTTTTTAAGAAAAGCAGTGGCAGCTGACCAGGTTTCTCCCACGAGTTCAGATCCCCACTGGGGAGTAACCAGGTCAAAAATCTACTTATTAGTTAGGAGAAGAAAGTGAGTTGCATTTTATGACACACAAAAAATCGTTGTGGATTTTTTTATTTTGCTTTTCCTGAAACTATCCTTACTACATCACATCTTTTAGCCTGGAGATTTTTACAGTTAGTGTCACCTGTGAGAAGTTGGTGGCAAACAAGTAAACACCAAAAAAATGTATTATTTCCTGATTGAAAATGATGGGAGATTCACATGTATTAAAGAATTATTCGAAAACGTAAACAATTCAGTAACCTCTAATATTTTATTACTCCATAATTAACAAGCTGAATAGTACTTTCAGAAAACTTAAAAATGTATTCCACTAGCTGCATACTAGAATTTTATGGAAAAGAGTTTTGCTTCTTACTCTGTGTAGTATTAAATACGTAGAAAAGAATCTAAATTATTTTGATGTAAAACTTACTCTGAATAATGTTCCCTCATGGCAGTTGTTATGCAGGACAGAAGATAGATTATAACTGTTTCCTGATGCCCTAAATTGAAAGTGGGAAGCCGTTAATAATTGTTTCAAGCTTCAAACTTGAAAGGAAATAGTTAAAATTGCCTATTGCTAACCAAGGCAAATATTATTCAGATATTATCTTTTGTTTTATATTTAAATAACTTGATGGCAACATTTTGTCATAATAATATTATAAAATGACTTTATTGATTCTGTATATTTGGAATCAGATTGGTTTTGGCCAATAGCAATTGTTCAGTGACTTGAAAAAAATGGTTCAAATATTAATCCAATGTTATCTCATCATGGTAGCTGTTACTTCGTATTCTGGAATAAAAAGAAGAGAGAACAAATCTTAGTGGGTAAAAGTCTCCTTTCCGTTGTGAAAGATTTGGTTTTGGGGGAATAACAGATTAACAAAAAACTCAAATTTTTATTTAAAATTACTCCTTCAGATACTAGTTTCTCCTAGAGCTTGTTAAAAACATGTAAAAGGCATCCCAAGTAAAGACAAATAATGAATTTATGCACTAGATCTGCTTCTTAGAGCAACAGATAATACGCTTGTCAGATGGTAATAAACTGAAAAGTAAAATATGAAGTTCTTTGGGTCACTTGAAAAAATACAAAGAGATTAAGTGAACAGTAAGTGGTTTGAAATAATAGCTACAGGTAATGGGTTCATGCCTCTACTGCAGCTGAGCTGCATTTGCGTGGATGGCTACTGCAAGCTACCAGTATTTAAAAGACAGTACCTGGTATCCGAAAGTACGTTATTTCTCTCAAATAATTAATACCCAGATTTGGAATGAACTTTAGGAAATCAGTTTCTGCCCTCTATTTTCCTATCATGAAGGATGCACCATTGTCACAGTGATGTGTAAGCTAGTGTTGACTTCTAGTTTATTTCTTAAATGAGGAGGTATGAAAATGAGTAGTTTCTAGTTCTCAAAGGATTATTTTTAATTAAAGAAAGCAGTAGATCTTCAGATATTAGTCTAGTTAAAGTGCCTTCATTTAAATCAGTGTAGATGTGTAGCAGCTTACTCTGGTTAACAAGCTTTCTTCTGCCAAAAAGTTGTAAAATTTACCCACTGTAAGGCAAATGCTATGTAGCCATATTCAAGAACTATCCACATTTTTATAGGAGCAAAAATAGTCAAATGATAATTTAATACCTCCATGGCTGAAATCTGTCTGATGGGGACAGACACTCTAAAAAGCAGTGAAAAGATTTTCATTTTGGAATTTGTAATACAGAGAATAGCTGCCTTTTTTTTAATTCTAGTGATCAGACATATTTGCCTTTCAGATACTCATAACTCTTGATCTTAAATATCTGTGCACGAGAAAAGTTAGATTAGGCACAGTGGGGGGGAGAGAGGGGGTGCTCTTTTAAAAAGAAATCCAAAAGAAATAAAACCACCAGAAATCTACAAGTCTGAAAGTCTGTTGTGTAGGGATAAACTTGTTAACAATCTTCTTGTTTGCTGGAAAAGTAGATGCCTTTTACTCAAAAATTTTCAAAGGCATAATGGGGTTTGTGAACTATGAGGGCTGTAGCTATGTTAAATGTGAGTGTTCCTTTTAAGCTAACTTTTTTTCTCATTTTTAGTATAGCAGCAAATGAAGAGCAGATTCTACAAACCCATCTTCATATTCCTAGGGATTATTCACATAAGGAAGAATTTTGCGATCTGGAGCTAGTTTTGAGCTGTATTTAAGTTTGTTAGTCAGAGCATCTCACTTTATGTAAAAAGGGTTTTGGGTTGTTTTGACAGCAAATCCAGTGCTTATGGGAAATAATATTTTTTACCATCTTGAAATTTGTCACTGTTTTGCCTTCTGAATGCTCCTTTGTTAGAAACAGTTGTTCCTGTGGAAAAGAAAAAAAAAACAAAAAAAAACAAAAAAAACCCCAACAAAACAAACCAAAACAAAACATCAACCAAACACCCCCCTCCTCCCCCCAGCTCTTTCAGGAATACTTAAAATTTATACAATCTTTCAGATATTCAGAAGTAACAATGAATCAAAGAAAACTCAATAGACTCATTACTGTTGAGGCCTGAAGTCTTACTTTAGCTGAAGCCAAAATACTGCTGTTCATATATAATTCCCTGTCAATTTCAATTTCTTTTGCCACTTTGAATAAATCATTGATATTTTAAAGTGAATTGCTCTTAGCTCTAAAAGTGAAGCTTGAGGTCAGAGAACACAGTACCACAGGAAGTGTTCTGCTACCCAAAATAAAGTCTTTAAGTGAAGTGAGGAGGTTTGCAGCTTCTTGTTTTTCTGGAAAGTTTCCGTTTTTTAACAGCAACACCTTTCCCTGGAGTGCAGCTGAGCTTTTGGAAGCAGTTTGTGATTGGGAGAAGGAAGAGTTAAATTTAAGCCCTTTGTAGTTCGCTTAACTTTTCATTTATTAAATACGTTCCTCAGCAGGTCTGTGCTGCATCTTGAGACAAAGCAGTGAAATCAGTGTGTTTATGCCTAAAGTTCAAGTTTACTTTGCTGTAGCTTTCTGGAAGGGTGTGACATGAAAAGCTTGTGGTTGGGGCCACATGGTTCATGCTGGACTGTGTTTTTGTGAATGGAGGCAGAACTCCAGTTCTGACTGCTTGTCTTGAGGAATTGCTTCGGAGATCAGCTGTCTCATTCACTGGCAGAAAGAATGACTCATACATCTTCTGCCTTGTTTGGCTCCAGGTCATTGTTACAGTGGATAGAGCTGGTTTTAATTAAATATTAACTCCTTTTGTCCTGGATGCTTGTTAATGGGGACTTTTTATTTTTGTTTACTTGCAATGAAAGCAAGCTAACAGGCCCTAGTTTTAAACTTTTTTTTTTTTTTCCAAATTGCTTTCCCTTTGCAAAATGGCCTGTCAGTTCAGCTTTTCAAAGGCTTTTTAAAGCTGTAAAAACTACAAACAAGTATTAAGTATTTTTGTGCTGTGAATGTTTGCTTTTGGCAAACTGATTTTAACTCAGTAGGTTGTGAAACTGTAAAATCTAAACTGATAACATCCTCAAGATCATCATTAACATTTCTGTACACTTCCCAAATCCTCTTGAGACATTATAGCTATAATCAGAAGAAAAAGAAAACTTTTGGTAATAGTCTAGACTGAGCTGGATAGCTTATGCTGCAGATGTTGTCTACTTCAGGAGTTTGAGACTTGATGACTCTGAATGTGGAATGAACTAATGTAGCTGCTTCTGCTATTAGCAGTAAAAGCCACGTGCTTAATATCCTTCAAAACCTTTTATTAGGCTTTTGGAATATACTTGCCTTCTCAAACCCCCATAATTAAGTAGCTCAGGGAAATATTCTCATTCAGTTAGATGATCATTTCAGAGATCTTTTTCAATTTTCCTCTGAATGGCAAAGTAAAAAAAAAAAAAAGTTTTGGTGATTTATGCATTGTATCTTGTGTTGAGTATGTTAACAGAAGACCAATGAAGATTTTATGGCATCCTTGCAGAATTGCAGTATTTGTGAATAAAAGAAAAGAGGAAATGAATGGCATACGTATCTAAATGTGCACACAGTTGCAACACTGCAAGTTAAATTTTCCTTTCGGACATTCAGGTTGAAGTGTCTTTACCTGTCTAATTTGCTACAAGTCTGCCTGTAATTATCCAAACTCAAGGTACAAAAGCCCTCTTCCCTTTGAGTAGTAATGGGATGATGTATCCCAACAATTTGCCCTCTTACAGCAAAATGCTGGTGGAAGAAGTCTGTGTATTGGGCTGATGATGGTTGATTGCATTTCTGCAGTATGATCATGTGCAAGTTTCAATTCTGCTAGTTTAAAAATAGTATCAGATTAAACAAAGGAATAATTTAAGTTCTCATTTCCAACGGTTAGCGGGTCCTTTTAATTTCTTTGTATAGGCTTGTGGGCTTGTTTCTAAGGTACTGATGCTACTAAAATTAGATTCCAGTAGGAAATGTATGTTCCTGTGTTTAACATTTTGGATGTTGTTATTTGTTTTGTTTATATTTGGCAGAGTTTTAAACACTTCTTAACTTGCTGTATTCCTTTTCCTACAGAGGCTTTTAAGGCTATGTCAATATTGTATTTAAAATACATTTTGACAGCGTAGTCTCCATCTCTATCTAGAGTACTGATAAAGTGATGCGCCTTGATCTCTGTTAAATATGCCTTCATAAATTTTGGTGACCCATGAATGAAGTATATTTTTCTTGTTTACTCCAGACTAAATCAGGGGTAATGACAGTATCTCTAAAGTAATATACTGGTTTTCTGTGACAAGTCAACCAGATGTATTTTATTTTTTCTTACTCTCTGGCTGGAAAAAAATACCTCATTTACTGATACATACATATCTCTCTACAACAGATTTGTTCTGGAGTAAGTCAAGTTAAACTGATAAAACCAGAATAAAGCATCGGTAAAGCAGTCCGGTGTGCAGAGTTCAGTCTAGAAAGTTATATAAGATTGCTGTCCCAGTTCTGCAATCGCTAAATGTAGCTTCCTGATTTCAACAGGAGGGGTTTTGTTTTCTTTTAGCCTTTTTCGGATATCCGGGATTCACAAAGTAACATATATATATTATATATATGTATATATGTATAAAAAATGCATGTATGTGTATAAAAAATTAGAGTCATACTAGCCTCCTTGATGCATTTAAAAATGATAGCTGGCTTAAGAAAAATGTGTGGGATGTGTCTTCTGTAAACAAGAAATTACTTGATAAAATTACTTTATCTTTAAAATTACTTTAACTCTGAATGTACTCAAATGTACTTCAAAAACAATTGGAAATGTAAGAAATCATTAGGAACTGATTTTTAAGTAGGATACCTTGATTTCATAATTGGATTCTTCTGTGACAGTCAAATATTTGGCATTTTTGTAAGGAAAATGCCTAACATTTGCATGCAGTGAACTGCATGAAATGTCAGAAATTGCAGAGTGCTAGTATTTGGGCTCATATTGTGCCTGAGTTCATTTCTGGTAAAAGTCCTGTGGTTTCTCTGGTGGAAAGAGAAATTTAATGCATCAAAAATACTGGGAACATTTGGTTTGGTAAAATACGTGTTTTATACAGCTTCAAACTTTGAGGAGCTCACATGTCCTCAGAGGTACTGGTTTCTTCTAAAAGGGTAGGTTATTAAAAAAAACTAACAACAAAGAAACAATAGCTATGCTTTTTTTTAGAGTAATGTTAATTACACTTCATGTATTTATCTTACACTTCTTTTCAAATCTGTGTTTGCAGATTTCCCAAGGTCATTTGTTCTTAAGGGGTATTTGCTGCAATTAAGACAGTAGGACTTTAAACATTTATTTTACAACGGAGAGCAAATAATTTTTCATATAATGAGCCTGATTCTGAACTCTTTACCCAGGGGAAAAAAACCTCTCAGTTAAGTCATTAGAAATATTTCCTGAGTAAGGATTGGAGGTCTGGTCCATGAAGAGTACTGTAGTGCACATTCAAAATAATTGTGAGTAATTATAACTAAACATGTATTTTTAATTCAAATGAATTCTGTTAAAACTGGTAGCAATTGCACATATATAAAGGGGAATGTATGCTTCCTAAACTTATAAAGTGTTCAGAATAGCATTAAAGTTATATTTTATCATTTAACGTATTTAATGGTGTGGGTAGTCACTGTTTCGACAAATGATTATATAACCAGTATTTACCTCTCAAATCTTGTTGGGTAACCAGATCGTGGCAAATGTTAACTTTTAATTAAGATCATATGAATTATTTGCTCATGTTTAGACAAGAACTGTGTAAATTGAAATATTTTCAAACAGATAATTTTATGTAGCTTTGCTGTGATGATTCTGAGTTGGTGTATGTTGAGGACAAGGTGACAAAGTTCAGAAACAGTAAGCTGGATCTCTCTCGGGATGTACCCAGAACGAGTCATTCTCCTAGGATGCCGCTTCTCTGCGTAATGTTCGACAGTTATTTGAATGTATTCACCTATAATATACATTCAGTGGTATTTCAGCGTAAATGGTTTAAATGAGTTTACAACACAGTATGAGAGATGGCTAATGTCTTAGATATACAATGAAAAGGAACTGTGGTATCACAGACGCAAAATTATGTATCAGCAGACCGGGAAACGATTGTATTTTATAGCTCAGGTTTGTGATGAAAGTTTCCTAAAAGCAAGGATGTTCCTACACAAGGTGAATGGATGTTAATAATGATTCTTGCTTTAAGTAAATATTTTTTTTTCGATGTCTGAAATTTTCTTACTGAACCAGGAATTCTGTGGTCTTGTAAAATAGTTCTTTTTGAGTATTTAAAACAATAACAGAAAACCTCTACTGTGTTGACTGACTGCAATGAAAAATTGGAATCGCTTTTGAGTAAGCTGAAGGTGTGGTAGTTTGGGGTTAAAGATGCATAAGTGTTAAACATTAGGATTTGGTTTTATGTAGACTTTCCATGCAGATATTTTGAAAATGAGCACTGATGGATTTTACCAGTGGCATGGTAGGTCCAGACCCTCATGCAGGGAGTGAGGCAGTGCCAGTGTCAACCTTCACATCCTCCTATCCCCATCGCTCTGTACCGGTGCTACTCTGGACTCGTACTGCATTGCACAGCTTCACCCCAGGGTTTATCTGATACTAAAATGATGCGCTTGCCTGATTTTCATACCCGACAATGAGAAAAAAAATCCAAGTTTTAATCTTGGCTGTGCTTCAAATTAAGCACAAGAGTCTTTATTTATGCTTTAATGGCTTCTTTTAATTCTTCCCTTGTTTTTGTTTTTTGTTTGTTTGTTTTATGTTTTTGTTTTCCTTTCTTCAGCTCAGGTACCTGACAATGACGAGCAGTTTGTGCCAGACTATCAGGCTGAAAGTTGTAAGTATAGTATGAATCATCACTTTCTTAAAAATATGTATTTGTATATTTATATTTGGGTCTTCATATTTGTCATTTATTGTGTCATTTGTGGTCATGTGATAGCTCCTTTTGCGAGTCGGTGACATCAGCGCGATGAATAGATAAAGCAAGTGGCATTTTGACATGCAGCCTAAAGAAGTTGTTTGGGCTGAAGGTATAACCTTTAGCAGCGGGCCCTCTCCTGTAATTCCCACCCCCCAGCCCCAGGGAAGCAAGGAAAAACTCACATTGTGGAGGTGGAGGGAATTTCTGTGTCCATAGAGTGAGGAGAGGAGCGTGTTGAGCCGGTGCGGATCAGATACGGTGGGACATAGGAGGCAGCTCTGCTAAGCAGAAATCAGGCTGCTCAGTATGTTTTGTGTATAAATAAAAAAATAAATAAAATTCTCCACATAATCAATCAAAATCAGCCACTGCTGAAGCATTTGTACGTCGTCTTGGCACGTGGCATTTTGTTGTTCAAACAAAATTTCCCTTTGAATTAACAGGAGGAAGCAGGAGTTACATTACACTGGATGCTTTGCATTGTTTGCTACTTTACTTAACATGTCCTCAAATTTACTTTTTTTTAGCCTGTACCCCTCAAGTCTTGCCTTTACCTGCTAAAGTGCTACTGTTCTGTTAAACGCTGGGTCCCCTTCACTGTACCTGCTGTTCTGTGGTTTTGGATGGTTGCAAGGGCGTAGTAAAGAAACGGCATGAGAAACATTACCTGATGAAGTCACAGACTTTTTGGAGCTTCTTTATGCATCTTCCTCATGGCAATGCTTCTCTCCATCATCAGAGGTCTCTTCTAAACAGTGTCTGCTGATTGCAGCAGAGCACATGGTAGCTTTTCTGTCTTGCTAAATAACTTAAATAATTTATCCTATCAGAGTGAATTACTGCAGTTCACTAAACCAGATAGCTGTTAAATACAGCATTCATGTACTGAAATGTTAGGATTAAAATTAGAGAGATTAGAAAGAATTGCATTAAAATAGTCTTTAACCTAAAAAAACAAATTCAGACTTGTTGAGTTTTCTTATAAAACTTTTAGAGGATTTTCTCCAGTAATTTAGAAACTGTTCTAAGAAGAATTTAAGAGTATTCATAACAACATTTTGAAGGGAAAAAAGAAAAAAAAAAAGTTTTTTTCATCCCCTGGACTCTGATAGTATACCTGCACAGCAACAATGTATTTTTGTTTTTCTCTAGAAGTTCGTGTACATAGACCAACCAACAGTCATGGTCACTTTTAAATTTTTAAAGTTGCCCTTTGTAACAGTGGTGTTTGTTTGTTTGGTTGCTTGGTTTTTTTACCTCTGGCTTCAAAGACTTTTTTTTAAATTAAATTATAATATGAAAGCCAAAACTATTCTACAAGTTGAAAATCGGATACCTTATCGTACTATGGAGCTGTGTCCAAATATAGTCATGTATGCATACGTCCTTTGTGTAAGAGTACAAAGTTCAGTTAGGGCTTCTATTAACCCACAATTATCGTTACACAACAAGTCAATGATTCTTGGAAAATAATTTGTGAATTGTGAATGAAAAGCTCCATTGAAGCTGGTCGCTGCTTTTGGTGCTAAAGAAATTCTCCTAATATGGCTGTTTTATTAATGCTGTTAGCCACAGCTTACACAGTATTATCAAAGGAACATTTATTTCTTCATTTCAGTTGGTTTCTTTATCTTAAGTAAAGGTCAGGAGAGCTTCCTGGAGAGTTACTCTGGCAAAGGTTATGGAGTTTGAGACATATACTTGGATATAATGTATGTAGCTGTGGGCTCTGCGAAACAGGAACAGAGATCAACATAACCAAAGCCATGGGGAAATTACTGCTGCCGAAGTAACACAATTGTGACTGTTTTCTCTAGGATCCCAACCTGCCTTCAAACTCCATTATAATGACTTACTATATATAATCTAGAAGTCTGTACAGTGCTCAACCTGTTACTGGCAGCAGCCTGGCAGGAGCACTTTTTTTTTTGCCCCCCCCCCCTTTTTTTTTTTTTTTACTATTTTGATTTTTTTTTTTAATCTGGGAGAGGATGGGCAAGCTTTCGTAGGTTCAGTATTGAATACACTTAATTGAGCCAAAAATAGTGAAGGACAGAAGTATAAACCAGTGAAGGAGGTCACGGACGCTTTCTAGTTCAGGGGCAACCACACTGTGGTCACCCACCTGATTTAAATTTGCTGCACAAATTTCACTTATGGAGCTGTATATAGGTAGGGGTGTGTGTGTGTGATTTGCAGAATATGTAAAGAAAACTGAAGTGCTCCACTGAGACAGTTACAGTCTGCAGTCCAGGTACAAAAATCAGTGACATTTTATTTCTAGCTTCGTTGCTTGAGAAATGGGCTTTAAAACTGAGGTAGATTTGTGGTCTTAAGTTGAAACTTGTAACATTGAAAGGAGTTGTAAGAAACTTCAGTAACAGTAGCAGTACTGGAAAGCTGTGGTTAAAACTTTCTTGCCTAGAAATGACCAAGTTAGTCAACTCTTGAAGCAAAGATGTGGAAGGCAGCAGAGGAACTGATACTGCTGAGAACATGTGCTGTGTCCTAGCACTGAGCAGGATTAAATGCCCCTTAAAGTGCCATGCATTTTGCGTTTCTGTTCTGTAATAATGATTTTAACTAGTGAAACTGCACTGGTATTAGTAACTAAGGGAAACATTTAGTTTAGATTAGATATACAGTTCACTTTATCCACTTAGGGATTTAACTTCAAAGCTAGCTTGGGACCATGAATATTTCAATTATGAGTTGCTATTAAACTTCAATCAGTTTTTGAACAGCAACCATAATATATATATTTATAGTTAGGTGTGGGCTTTAGATATTATGAGTGAGATCAACAACTAGCATAACTTCATATGATATTATTGATGTTAGTGGAATTATGCACATTTCTACTAGCTAATGATCCAGCATGTCAGGCTTCCCCTTAATGCTTTAAACTTCAGTTTACCTGTTTAAAGTTGAATTTATTTTGTTACTCCATTATGTCTTCTGTAAGGAGGTCCTTCCTACCATAATAATCTTAGAAATGTCGGCACTTCCAAACCTTTCTTTTTTGTCACAGAGTCCAAAGCCCCATCTTGTCCATCCTGTATTATCTTTTTATTAAATATTTTTTTTAACTTCGGATACCTATCACAAAGAACATTTTTGTAGTTTAGCTCAGAGTGAGCGGAATGAAGAGTAGATAACAACTAGCCTGTTTGAATGAAATTTGAAAAACAAATCACAGTTTAGTTTCTCATAACCTGCTTTCTGCAACAACTGAACTTTTTGAGTTCTAAGGGAGAAAAATGGGTATCAGAAAGATTTTTTTTGGCTTGCAATTACACTGGAAAAATACCGCAATTGCGTATTAAATAGTGTAATTTTCTTACTCTTGCATTTCCATTCTCATAAGAAATAAAAATTCCCCAAAAAGCGGGAGGAATCACTTTTACAGGCATTTACTTGGAAATTCTCTGTTAGGGAGGTTGGTTTTGCCCCGTTCTGAATCCGCTTCTACGCTTCAGCTGACCTGTTTGCTATATATTCAAGTGACTTCCTAATGACTCTTCTTTTAGCAATTACGTGAAAAGTTGTGTAAAGCAAAAATGCAAAATCTGTGTCTCCAAAAAGGTGAATGCTTTTTGTTTTTTAAAACACCGTTCTGTATGTGACACTTTTTGCAAATCGTTGTCTAATTCATAAGACTTAGTTAAGCTGTTTTTCTGTCCGTATAAAGTCACTATTCACGTGTCGAGAGTGGTGACCTGTGCTAACTTCCTCAGATAAGGTTTCCTATTGTTTCAAGTCCATTTTCATATACTGAGGAGGAGCCAGATCCTGAACTGGTTGTAATCAGTGGCGAGACTTTCAGATACTGTAGAACAGCAAGGACTTTCCAATCTAGGAGTAAAAATGAATAAAGTGTTCAGTTTGCTCGAAGTCAATAGCTGTTGAGGTGAAGATTGCTTGCTCGCATTGTTTGGATGGTTTCTGTGACAGACACAAGAGGAAGTAGGTAGGATTTGCTGATGTTTAAAGGATGTAGTTGGCAGAGAAAACTTGGTATTGTCAACAATACACTGATTTGTAATTCGACCTTGGTACAATTGGTTATAAATGGGGATTACCCTGCACCAAACCAGATTGCCTGGTGTCTTAATAGCATGATTGTGTTTTGTTCTGTTTTAATAATATGTATTTACATTGGTCTGTTCTTCCAGAGTTTGTTTTCTTCTCTCTTTCTTCTTTTGCCCTAAAATGTAGGTTACCCATTTAAAATTCATGATAAACTCTAGCTATTTGCTTTTTATTTGTTACTGAATTTCTGCTAGTGAGGATTTGTGCTGTGCGTCGCCTTCTTGATGGGTTTCCTTCTTTCTCTTTCATTTTGTTCCTATATTGTTTCCCTGACCATCACAGCCTTAACTTAACACTGCCAAGGGGTAAATGTTAATGTTAGACCACAGCTGTTGACAGTAAATGGGAAGGGCTGGCTGTAAAATCCATGCTCCTCCATGTCTGATTAAACTTTAAGATAGGAAAAATACTTTTTTTAGTAGTGATTTTGTTGCTGATCTTTCATGACCTTTATTCTTTCTCTTACCTCTGTTTTTTTTCCTCCAGGTTTAGCAAAGGAGCTCTTTCAATGTAGATGCCAGGAGCCTTAAATTATTCAGGGATGTGCTTTTTAGATGCTCTGGCTTGCAATCTTTAAAAGCCTGTTAAAGAGAGATTCTTTACATAGGTTTCAGGTAGCTATATTCTGTCATTTTAACTAATGGCTTAGGATATTCCAAATGCAGTTTAAATGAGGAAAAGCTTTAATATTTATTTACATGTTTGTAGCATACAAAATCATGATTTTTTTTTTTCCCCCCACTATCAGGTGAAAAACGCTCCGTTTATTTTCTTTTTTTTTTTTTCTGTGACTTACATTTCAAAAGCGAATTTCAGAACTAGAATACCATTTCCTGTTTGCTTTAGTATAGCAAGAGCTGGCGAGCAATTGGTAGAGGTTAATTTTCACTTATTTTGACATATTTTTGAGAAAAAAACCCACACGATTATAACAAAATAGAAAACACCAGAATAATATAAGTTCTGATGGGCCTACTGAAGTCAAAAGGAGATCTGTTTATTGGGTTTATTTTTGTTTATGATGCAGAATAGTTTAATTTTGCAGCTTCTAGAAAAAAATTTAGTGGACTGAAAAAAATGACAACATTTTTTAACGTGATGATTCACTACGTAGGCAGCTGGTAGTCATGTCTTGGTAGTGCACAATGTCCTAGAAACTGCAGTTGGTAGTGTTTTGGTTTACTGTGTGTGGCAAGTTGCACACACCACCGTGTTTTTAGGGGTTTTTTGTTGATTTTTTTTTCAAATTTCCTTTTTTTCTTTTTTAGAGCGTCTATGGCTGGAATTGCCTTTTCTTTAAGTGTAGCTCTGCAAGTGTGGTGCTGCAGCAGGCAGTCGGACAAATATCCTACAAGGTGGTGCTAGTTTTTCTTGGTGCTTAGCTATTCCCTGGTAGGGCTTTCTGCTGCAGCTGTGTTTTGTTTCTTGCCACTTGTCTTGAAACTACTTCCTTTGGTAGGTCAGACGTTGTCAAATACAGAGACATTTACTTGTTTATTTTAGTGCATGCCCGACTGTGACAGATTCTTTCTAAAAGGCTGTGAGAGTCGGGGCTCTGTGGTTTGTGCCTGCCCTTAGCTTTGCATGACCTTGGGCATGTTGCTTAACATCTTTGTTTCTCGGTTTGAAGTAGGTACAGAAATGCATGTATCACTCTGCTGTGAGATACACAGCTTTCTTAATGATCACTTATCTAGAGATCTCAAAAGCATTCTACAAAGAGAGTCCAGTGCAATTGCTGTTGTAAGAGCTGGAGAGGTCAGACTGAGGAGTCGATGCTGACCACCTTATCTCCCTTCTTAGTTGCCTTAGATAGCCTCACTTCTGTCATTGTGTCCCTGAGCACTTGTTTCCTTTGTTTAAAGCAGGATTGAAACTGTTACCAGCTGTTAACTTTCTTTCTTTTTTTTTTTTTTTTTTAAAATTTTCATTCGAAAGAAATTAGGAATTGATGTCTTTTGGAGAACTTTGTGGGCTCATTTTGTGGTTCATCACCGGGCATTAGCCTGTGCTAATATGGATTGTTTTCCTCCTTCTTCCTCTAGCGCATTTTTGGAAATATTTAAATTTGCCATAGTCGTGACCTTTTCCATAATTGCAAGATTTAATTCTTGAAAAAGTTTTACCAAGAGGCAGACTGTTGACCGTAATGCCTTTAACTTGTGATCTTAGTAGTAGAGAATTTGTGGGTTTGCTTTGAGTTTAACAAGCAGTTTCTGTTTATTTGCTTTTCTGCTTGTGTTCTTATACTAGATCTCTGGCTTTGAAGGTGCAAGGACTTTAGGTTCTCCTGGGTTGTTGTAGTGGTAGTGGCTCACAGATTATGTAAATACTGATCATGGCACTAGCATTGTGAAACAAATGACAAGACCCCATCGAGTACATAGCTTTTGATTTTTAAAACTTTTCAAGTGGAAGCTATTCCTTTCAGAGTGCCGTGCATGCCGTGATGTGAATTTTAGTGCTAATGAAAAGGTACCTCTGGGCATCTCAGCAGAGACAGCAGCCATATGATGCAGATGTAGTTTAACTGCACGGGGCCCCTGTGAACCTGATGGTCTCCAGCTCTCTGGGGCATGGAGGAGTCCAAGCAGCTGGATAGGGCTCTTCTTGTGGGATTTTGTCCCCCTGTCTCCCCCCTCGCCTTCCACTGGCATGTCCCCTCAGCCAAGCTGACTTAGTTCTTTCCTCAGAGCCCAATCCTCGTTTGCCGTTTTATTGCAGATTAAAGGCTTGGGTTGCATGTGGAGGTTATCAGCTAATGAATAAACTTCAGTCATCTTGTCCTGTGATAAATCTGTCTTGTAGATCAAAGATGAAGCATGTAGACCTTTTTTCTTTCAAATGGTAATTTCTTAAGGCTGTCAGATCCCTTCCTAAGGTCTGTTTACATAAAAACAAAAACATTAAACATATTTTATTCAAAATGTTGAATTTTCAGTTTTGAAAAAACCTTCTATTTCCTCTCTGAGGAAGCCTCCCCTCTTCCCTTCCCCATAAGGACTCTGAAGATCCCATCTGTGGAAATACAGGCGAGCCTCACGTTGTAACTTGTAGTCACGGCAGTATTTTCTTAACACTACCGTTATTTCTGTTTTAAAACAGATAGTTGTTTAGTTAATTTCATCAGGAGTATGTATATGTATTAGAGCATCTGTTCAGTTCCAGTTGTATTAAACAAAGTATGCAGAAATTTGTTTCAACTGTATTTTCACACAGAAACCAAACAAGGCAGATTGAAGGGTCTTCATGATTCTATTTTGATACAAAACTGTTATTCTCCTTAAACTGCTTTCCATGCAGTGTTTTTGCAAAATGTGTTTTGTATTCCAAGAGCAGCCTAAATAATGATTTGAAAATCCATAAGCTCTGGGATGGTGTAAAATAAGGAGGCAAGCTGAGTTCATCCACTTCTATTTATTTCATATGTTCTTCTAGGTAAAATGTATTTACAGTCTGTATTATTTTTTGTCTTTTTTTTCTTCTGCTTGCTGCCTCAGCAACTGAAGACAGAAGTCAGGCTCTCCCACAGACTGCCGTGAAGTTTTCAAAGGGTATAGCAGGAAAAAAAGGGAGGAGAGAGTGACAGTCCTCAAAACATCACTTAAGCATTGGAGAGCCTGTGACACATTCGTGTCATGTAGGACTGATACCACTAGCCGTCTGTAAGCATGCAGGAAAAATAACCTTTGTTTCAGGTTCTGTGTCCTTTTGTTTTGGTCCTATGTATTTCAGTACTGGGAAGTAATTAAGGTGGAACCATTTATAAGCTGATAAATATGGATAAATTATGATATTAATTTTTTTTAGTTTTACAAGTTGTCGGTGTTTTTTCTAGGAATGATCTAAACCTAGTCTAAACTGTTAAATGGAAAACTGATAACTTTTTCAAGGCATGTGCTCGTCTTTTCCCTGAGAAGGATTCTTTTCTTTTCCTTTCACTTACTCTTCACGTCCTCCTTGTCTTCAATACATTACTCTTACCTGTTCCTGGACTATAGTTTGACCTTGATGAGGTGAATAGAGAAGTGAACTGTCTTGGTAAAGGATATCTTTATTCTTACATATCTATTTGTTCTGTAAGCTGAGGATTATGCATGTTAGAAAAGAGTGAATCATTAGCAAGTTTATTTCTGGTTGTCTTTTTTTCCCGTGGCTGTTTATGAACTTATTCAGCAAATGTGGTTGCCAGTAAGTTAATGTAGTGAAATATTTTTTAGCAGTGACATTTACTGCCAAGTCCTGCAGTCACTGAATAGGAAGGTTACTGACTGGCCAGGTTTTTGTCTTTAAATTTATATATTATGAGTCATCATCAAGGACATTTGAAAAATTACATGTGCAAAAACAATTCCCAGTCTTGCTAATTTGATCCTCTTTGTTCAAATGTTGTTTCCTTTTTGCTTCTAATGTATACCTAAAAAAGATAAACAGTTTAATTTTTTGTAATACTCTTGTCTTCATGCTGAAATGGAGTGCAATGTTTCCTTATTAATCCATCCGTAAATAAAATTTCACATGACCAAAGCACTAACGTAAATGGAGACAAAAGAGACTTTGAAAAGTGTCAGTATTCAGTAAAGACCAAAAGTTTCAAGCAATTGGGATTAGAATTTGGGAGCTGCATTTATACAAGTGTATGTGTATGTACACAGTATATACTCAGTGTGTATATATTCATATTCTGTATATACATATATATGTATATATACACGCATAAATGCGTATAAGAAATACACACACCATGTAATTGTCAGTCTTACTGATTGCATGCATGTGTGAAATAATCATACAACTTCAGGAACTATTGGCTTCAGAAAAAATCTGCAGTGCCTGTATTGGTAATGTACATTCAGTTGTGAGTCTCGTATACAGTAAGAATGCTTTAAGTAGCAGCAGAAGCCTTAAATATCTGTGCTGAGAACCAGAGCGTGGTTGCAGGTGGTCAAAATTCCACCAGCTCCAGAAAGAGCACTTTGCTTAGAGTCTTTGAATATTGGGCTACTTATTTAAGTCCTGACTTCATGTTCCCAGACGTAACCACTTCTGACAATGGCTTCTTTGTTTCTCTGTTGAATCAGTGATAAAAGTTGTGAGCTGAATTTTATTGTTGACTTATTTCAATGGCCCACACCTTTTCCAGTGGAGACTGCAGTTTTTGCAGTGTTTTTTTGGTAGTGAACTAAAGATTTAGATTTCAGCCTTGCTTTAATTAACTATAAACTAGATCTGTTAAGAGTTGCCTTGCTGGTGAGCATTTGTGAAAATTTAACATTGAAGCATGAAGGACATGTGTATTTAGAGTGGTGACAGTCTCCTTTTTGCAACGAAGTAAACAAAAATCCCATTAGCTACCCTGAGTTAGTGTATACTTGTTTTATGAATGTATACATATTTTTGTTGTTAAAGGCAAAATCAAATTAAAAATCATCTTCTCAAAATGCAATTTTGTTCCTTTTAGTACCTATCATTGTGAGTTGCTAAAATAAAAACAAATTGTAAATAATTTTCTAAATTAGTTGTTCAGTTCATCCTAGACAGAGCTCACTGTGTAGTCCATTTCGTTATTTATTGGCTTCTCTTGCTTTTGCATATTCTTGAGTAGCTAACTGACAGACAGGCATGATTATCCTTAAGGATAATCTTTTATTATGATGTTCTTTTATTATGAGGATATTCCTATTTTTATAGGGAAGCAAACTGACACACTGGTTATGAATCTCTGAAGGTAGGCTCCTAAGACTGAGCTACTTCAAACTAGAAGCAGCCTTCTGAGACCAGTTGTTTAGGTTATGAACAAATGGCAGATCTAGAGATTAAATCCAGTTTATTTCACATTTTGTGCAGCTGCAAGTACAAGATCAGCAGCTTTCTCATCTGTAGCTGGCTATTAGCTCATTGCATGAATACATCAGAAAAGAACAACGAAAAAATAATAACTAGATTGATGTAACTTGAAACTTTTCCATAAGAGGGGCAATGAGGCAGAATCAGTTCCTGTTTGTTTTCTGCTGTGAGCATGCTTTCCTAAATATCAAGTTGATGATACCTTTAAGACAACAAATACAAAAAATAGGAAATGGTTTATTTTAAAGCTTACTGTGACTTCTGGCAAAAATACTTGTTATAATTTCCAAAGTTTTCTTTAAAATTCTGTTTCTATAAAACCTATTAAAATCCAGATCCGAAACCCTCAAACTGCAGATTTACCTGAACTGGAAAGTGTGCGTGTGTGTGAAATGCTGGGATATTATCTCACTTGAATATTTTAGTAATGGAAGTTACGTAGTACTTAGACATTACCTCTTACAATTTAAATTAAATTTTGGAAATTGCTGCAAATGGAAATCCTGTCCTCAGAAAAGCACACAGACCCTGATTTAGTGGCCAGCTCTTCTCTTTGCATTTAACTTTATTGATAATTCTCCGGTAGGAATAAAATTTAAGTTTTCTCCGAGGCTTAGTTTTACGTTAAGACCTGCCTCTTTAGCAGGAGTTCTAAAGGTAGATGGCCTCTCCTTGCGCCCTGCCTGGGAGCCTTTGGAGCCACGTACGTTATAAGTAACTGTAGGAACAAATGCCCGTGATCTCCTCCCATGATTTTAACACCAAAAGCTAATGCAGACGAAGAGCAACCCTGTTTCTCTGTGGGGTCCTGGAGGTTGCAGATCCAGTATAAAGGGATTAAAAATTCTTTAGATTTTTTTTTCCCCTACAATCATCTTATGCTATCCACGGGTTTTAGATCAATTGCTACAGAATCCAGCTGGTTTAATTTTTATTAGGTTACTGCTTCCTCCTCCAGAGAGCCCTAAGCCTCTGTTTATTTTGGGGGCAGGGGGAGAGGGGGAGCTCTTCCTCCTGCCTCACCTATTCTCCTCTGACATCAAAGCAAGCCAGTTTGCTCCTCCTAGCTTAATCCTCCCTTTCTCCTTCCCACCAGTGTTCTGCAAATTTCCTTGTATTCTTCTCAGAGTTATCCAGTGTCCGTGGTATTTGTCAGCAGGTTAACTTTTGCCCTGGAGGTACTTGCTGGGAGGCAGAGCCCCTCTGGCAGCGCTTTCCCCTTGTCTGCCTGCAATTGCGGGTCTCCTATGCCTGGACAGGTAGCTGTCTGGTAAGGGAAGGAGAGCACTGCATGAAGGAAACATAAATCAGAATAAAGCAGTGCCAGTGACAGCATTTCTGTTACATTGCTGCTTTCAGAGGCTAGAAACTGTGTCGGTAACTGTAGCTCCCACTGCATGAAAATACCTTCTAGATAATTCTTAACTGGAAGCTGAAATCTTTTGGGGGTGGAGGAAAAGAGGGGTCAACTAACCAAAATTGTGTCAAACCGGTCCTTTGCTTGGGGGTAGAAGAGTAGAGACAGTCTTCTAATACCCTGTGGCAGTTCAGCCAGTTAGCAGCTGTCCAAATATAGTGCCAATTTAGGCTAAAGGACCTATAGTGTCCTAACAAGGTGTTTACTGACAGCCTGTTGAAAAGTTTGTCTTGTAATTGCTCTGTCTTTGGGTTTAGGGAGAAGGTTAACTTTTATTGATATTTACTGAAAGGCCCCCCCCCCCCCCCCCCCCCTTCTCTAGCCAAGTGACTTACCCTTTTGGGTGGGCTTTTTAATTTTGGTATACTGAACATGCTCGCAGACTTCAGTTTTCAACCGGCATGGTCCTTTTAGATGAGAAGCCAAGTGGCTACAAAGATCTAAATTATCTCAGTGCTGCCTTCAGCACTTAGAGCATCAGTAAGCTGCAGGTACCCTTAGTAACTCTAATGAATATTTCAGAAATCACAACTGCACAGACAAGCAAATGAGGGATATCTTGCACTAAAAATGGGCATTTATAGAATTGAACCAATTATTAAGCTGTATGGGTACAACCTCTATTATTGTGCCCCCTCCTCCACCCTGGCTGGGAACCCTCCACCTCTCAGGAAGTCTGCATCCGTTGTGGCAGGGGGGTCTTGCGTTAGCTGCCCAGAAGCAGCTAAACTGGCAAAAATTTTTGGTGTCTTAGCACACAAGCTTTAGAAAAGCACATTTCAGTTAAAGAATGGCATTTATTTCCATTTGTGAAAAAGCATCTAGAAGAATTTCTTTCTGAACAGGGGCAGGAGCGTCACTTTTAGGAGACAAATAAGCTGTGCTGTAGGGAAGTGGCATACGTCTGCATTATAATGATGATTTTGTTGGTCGCTTTTCCCCGTGTACAAATGCCCTTATATAAATCTGCTTTATGGATAGTGATGCAACTTTGATGTGCTGTAGGTACAGTGAACCCATCTCTGTTCTCTACTTCAACCTTTTTTTTTTTGTCTCACTTGTTATTCTCAAAGGCTTTATGTTAATGCCAGATCGTAGTAAGGATAGGGAAAAATTATGGTGGATATGTAGAAGTAACATAATCTAGAGATGAACAGGTGATCCAATTAATTTAAAATTGATTTTCATCAGTACTTGTTTTTTTTGTCTTTTATTCATTAATTTGTAATGCTTTTTGCTTTAAAAAAAAAAAAGGAAAAAACCTCTCTTACTCCAAAGCAAGAGAAAGTTATTTTAACAAACAATCCTTGTTAATACGGATGCATTACTGCAGATTTTAAGGTCCAGAATTTCCCAATATCAGTTGTAGGAAAATGTGCTGTTATTTTCCATCTTGAAACTCTGTAGTAATAAACAGGAATAAATTCCAGCTTTCAGTGCAGTTCATCTTCACCTGCTTGCTACTTTTTCCTAATTCAAATTCAGAAGCAATATTTTTTTTTTTCTTCTCATACCATGTCATCTGAGAACAGTCCATGTAGACTTTTAAGACAAAATCCCACAATTTTGGGCTGTCTTTTATTCTTCACCCCCCCAATCCCTCCCCACCCCCTGAGGATTTTAAAGACTATGCTATTATGTAGCACTCTTGCAATGCAGTGTTCAAGTAGACCGTTAATTGACATGCACAGTATTGTATGCTTTAGGCTGGAAGAGAAAATAAGCCATTTGCTTCATTTTGCAGAGTGACTTCTAACTGTTATTAAAGTGCATTTGTAGTTGCATATTTTCCAGTAAAGGTGACAGATTACTTCAAAGCTGGTATTTTCTTTTTGTTAAACAAGGTTCTCAAATAGATCCATCTTGCCCACGTATTCTATTCTTGCCAGTTGGCTTTGAAAGCTGGTGCTTGGGCTCATCATCAGAACTAGCTTCCAAAAAATGAGGTCCCATGCTGTTTCTATCTATTGAGCTGGTAGGGGCTGGAAGGATCTGATCTGAAGCCAAGGCGAACACTGAATTGATGGAATCATATCTAACAGGTTTGCCAAGTACTGCCCAGTCATGAAGTTCCACTTTCTGGGAAGGAGCACTGAGACAAGGGGTGGCAGAGCATTCGCCGTGATACTGGCTATCCTCAGATTTCCTTCCCTGGACTTAGAGCCAGGCCACCATGCAGGAAAGAACTAGCTTTTTGTTGAATGCGTTTTTACACCTTTACATCTTGTTCGTCTCTTCTGCACGCTGCTTCCCCATTTTCTCCCCAGTTACATACATGAATTTGAAGAGGAAAAAACTTACTGCCCTTTATTAAGATATTACACATATTTTGACCGTACGTAATGTATCATTGCAGACGCATGCTTGCACATTCGGTATGCTTACTTCCATTTGACTCTGTGTGCACGCATGCAAACACCCAAACACACACGCAGACTCTCTTACAGGTGACTGGTCACCACTCAGTGGGACTAGATGGAGGCCAACTGTCTTTAGGGACGAATTCTGCATCTTAAGCAGGTTCTAGTTCTCTAGATGCAAACATAAGATGGAGAATAATACCAAGATCATGCACTTCTTCAAACAACTACTTGACAGGATATCTTAGATTCCCGCCACCCCCCCCCGCTTTCGTTTGTGAGATCGTGAAAGATCAGGTCTCTTGTCTATGTTCGGTTTTTATATAAACTGCCAGGATAGTCTCTGAAACCACAGTGATGATAATACACATATGTGTGTCAGATATCCAGTTTGTTACCAGCTTCTTCCAATATCTGGCGGAGAGCAGGACCTAAATGAAATCCAGTTGACTGGAGCTCAGCTAAGATCTGATAGAGGTGACTTTGATAAATCAAATGGTTGAAGAACTTGGTGGAGTCTCTGTAGGTGTAATCTGTTCAGCCACTTTTAAATCAGTCCACAGTCTTCAAGTCTTGCTCATCTTTGCAGTTGTTGCAGTGGTCAGAAACTAAAGGACTTTTTCGCTATCGTCTAGGCAAGAGATTGCCTAGGGTGAAAAGAATTACAGATCTTGCCTCAGTCATCCATGCTTGCAGTGACTTCTGTCTTCGGCTGTTGCAGTGGTCTGTATATGTAGGCTTTAATTCAAAATCACTGGGAACAGTTTAGCTGGAAAGACTCAGTTACCAGCCCTTACTGTCTTTCCATCCTCCTACCTCTCTTCATCTGTCACCTCTCCAAAATGATGTTTTTATTTCAGTTTTTGTTAGTATGCTAGACTGCATGCCGCATTCAGCTGCAGCGGCAGTAACCTCCAGAGTATGAAGGAATGGTCAGCTGGGTCTAGTACCTGCTTCAGCTAATTCTTCCTGTTCGTTCCAAAGATTACCAGTAAAATTTGTCGTCTTAATATATAGTGGAATGAAATGGAAAGAGCACTCTGGTTTGGCATCCTGTTGTCTTTAATCAGGTGCCTACTAAATGGTTGTTGAAATTCAGAGTGCAGCTATCTACAAAGGTCTGTAGCGCCAATCATAATGATCTAGAAATAAATAATCAATAAATAGCCTCCAGAATGCAGAAGGCTATTGTTCCATAAGTTAGATACACGTTTTTGAAACCTCTTCAGAAAATATGTATAAAGCCTGGCATTCCCACCTAGAAGGTCATATAGAAAGTATTTGGTTTTGTAGCTCATTGCATCAGATATGGAAATACCTATACTGAATGTACGGTTCAAATGGTAAGTAACTGTTGCAGAAATAGAGCATTTCAGGCCTCATATGAACCCACAATGTTGTGTTTGGATTTTTTTTTTTAAATGTCTGTTGATAAGAGCACCTAGGTCATTGCTGTCACCTGAGAAGTAACTAGCACTTTACCCTCCTTGATGAACTGTTCAATAAACTGTTCGTTTATTGAAAGTAGATTTTTTTTTTTAATTAAAATGCCTACCTGTTGTACTTGTAGCATAAATAATTTGTTTGAATCATCAGGTGAGTGCTGTTAAGTTATAGTGAGCGAGGAAAATTGCAAAAACACGAATTAGGGTCCCTGTCCTTAAGTGTATTTCAGTTTGTATTTTGATAGCAGTTTAGAAATGTTATCGCCTGTTTTGTCACAGACATAATTCACATCTTTCTTCAGGCACTGTAAACAAGAGAAATGGTTTAATGGCTCCATAAAAGGCACTCTGTGCTGATAGCTGAGATTAGACCCTTTAGTAATGGATTTTTGTGTGTTGGGGGAAGGGGAGGGCTTGGCAGAGGTAAATGTACTGGAAAAGAATCTTGGAGAGAGACTGATGTATCTGAAGTGCCTGCTGCATTTCTGTGTGTATTGGGAGATAGATTTAGTGTGACAGTATTGGCTTTATCAGTACAGGGGCCTTCTCTTCATGCTTTTGAAATTTTACCAATTACTAACTTGGGTCACCTCAAACAGTCTAGCACCTGGAGTTGTAGTGGTATTAACTTAAATATTTTTACATCTTCTGTCTCTTCATCTTGCTGTTAAGAAAATAAAATCCCCTCTAATCACATGTGTTCAAGAAATCTCTCTAAACTTACATTGCATATTAATAATTTTGCCTCAGTTGAGCATAAAAATGAGTTAATTTATTTACTAAATCGGGTTTAGAGGGTGATTTGATAGCATAAATGTGAAAAGCAGTTCAGAAACGTGGCAGAAATGTTTAGGGCATGATTTACTGTGACTTCCCAGTTACTTCCTTTTCTCTGCAGGTACACAAAGTCCTCGAACGTAATACACGTAAATGTAGTATTACTTAGGAGACATTGGAGTTCACTAGCACAAGCAACATTGCTGCTGTCAGTTGATTTTATACCATATAGTAAATGCTCTTGCCCTACAAGTGTTGATAAGAAGACATCTTTGTCTCTTTGGTCAGTGGAGTCAAGATTGCCTGCCGTTAGCCAACATCATTGAATTACCAGTAATATTTGAAGCCTTTTAAAAATATATTTAAATCAATTCTTCTTCAGAAAATAAAATCTGATTTTATTTTGTGTTCTTGGCAGGAATGTGAAGTTTGAAAATTATAAAATAACTTCTTGATCAAAGGAGAAATGACTTGCAATTTCACGTAAAACATTCCTCATTTCTTCTTTATCTTGAATAATCATCTCTTGAATTAAAAATATTTTAAACCATTGTTTTTATATTTGATGCGGTGCATTTCTGCGGCTTTCTCAAAAGAAGTGGTTCAGTTCTATGTGTACAGAGGTGGTACATTTACTGTTTCTCAGGCTAGAAAGTATACAAATCAGTCTCCTCTAAGACAAACCAATTCTTCCTTTAATTTCAGCGTTCTTAATAAAATTATTCTTCATTTGGGTCTTACACTAGGTGTTATTATGAACAAAATGTTTGGGGATTAGGCTGTTGACAGATAGCAAAGGAGAACAGCACTTCCAAATGAGGAGAAGCGGGTTTCACCGTGCTTTTTTTGCATGTTTTGTGCGAGTTTTCTTCATGGTGAAATTATTATTGTTTTGTATAAAATCTAGGTCTGTACAACAGCACATTATGTATAACATGCAAGCCCTCTTACTCTGCAGATAGAGATAGATATATTTATGCACAGAGAATATGCGTACAGTAATGTATTATACCTTAATCAATTTGCTATGGATGGTAGCAGTCCTTCTGCTTGCCTTATATCTGCATGTTGGCTTCAAAGGAGCTCCAGACAGGATCTGTGGATTGAGTCTGTTCTGGTACCGATAAGCCTGACTTTTGCTCGTAGTTGAGATGAGGTGTTGAAGCCATGCATCTAAATACACGTTGTAAGGTTGTTTGCCTTTCAAGTTTGGAGGTAGTTATCTGTAAGTAATCACTCGGGATGAAATCTTGGCCCTTGGTCACTTCTTAATAAGATCATTATTAAGGCAGAGTGCCCATTACTTTAATAGGGTTGAGACTCTGTTCTGGGGTTAAGTAAAATGAATTTGCCATCAGGAAGAAAGAAGTGGTGAGGAGCTGCTTGTTTGAAATGTCATTTTGTTAATTTGGATGTGTTGGTAGCTTGGTATGCTGCACTAAAATTAGATTGTATAAATAAGCAACCTTGCTCTCCTCAAAAGAAAACTGATTGAAAACATAATATGAAATCCAGCTTAGCAAAATGGTGTATGTTTAAAATCTGTTTTAATAGGTGCACTATAAAATGAGTGTCACACTAAAATGAAGAGCGATGGGTGGAGGGTTTCAGTGATGATACGGGAACTGTTTTGAATGTTTGAAATTTTACTGTTGGAATAAGTCTGTCATCTTCACCCACACGTAAGATGTGGTTTGAAAGGTCAAGTAGCCTTCAAGAAAGCCCCCCCCCCCCCCCCCAAAAAATGCAGTAAGTATTATTCTCAGGCTATCTTTTTTCCTTTCTGCCTCTAAAAGTGTATGCTTAAGGAGTTACAGATAAAGCTTAGCGTGGTGATTGTGTCAGGGGACTGCCCGAGGAAGGCTTTAAATTTTACAGCTACATTATCTTTCTGGCCGTAGTTAAGATAAAGATCTAATATAAAATCACTTTGGACTGTAATGCTTTCCCTAAATGAAATGAAGGCGTTAACCTACTTGATTTGATACACTTTACCCTAGCTTATAAAGCTGGGAGGAAGGTGAGGTAAACTTTAATTAAAACTACAGCACAGATGCCTTCTAGCATTGTGCCCTGTACCTAGGACTGTACAGTAAGCAAAATAAAATGTACCTCGCAGCCGAGGCAGCAGGCTGGAGCCGTGTTCAGTGAAAGTAATTTAATTAGTGTTGATCATGACTCCAGATGATGGTGATTTGATAAGGAATAATTTAGTACTTAACAGCCTTTTACATGCACCAACTCCATGTGGGAAGGTAAAGCAAATTGCACAAAATGAATGTGCTGCTTTCACTTGTGCCTGTGCCAGTGAGCTGGAAAACTGCCTGTTAGCAGACGTTCAGGCTCTCAGCGCTGTGATGAAATACCCAGCCAGTTCTCCGCGCAGGGCTGTGGTGTGGGAGTCTCTGTACTCCCGTTATTTAAAAATAAATAAGGGAAGTAATTTTTCATAACAGATTAACTCCAAGGAAGTAGCAAAGTTAAAATAAATAAAAAAAAAATTAAAAAATAGAGCAGCATGTGGTCTTTATGCAAATATGTGATACTGGCTTTAAAAAAGTCTTGTTGCAGTTGTGTTTTAATTCTCTGATTCAAGTCAAAGAGATTGCCTACCTTTGTGTCAGAGCGACTATCCTGGATTTGTGGGGCCCATCATATGCATTAAATGTGCGGCGTGCATTATCTGACCAAGACATACAAGGAGAATCAGCAGTAAAAGTGCACTAGCTAAAACCTGAAAAAAACTACTGGATGCCAGCCTGCTTTGCGATTATGGTGGAAAGCTGACTAGGCTGCATTTGGTGTATTATTAAATTTGAGAATCTTTATTCAAGAAGTCTGTATGGTCTTTTATTTTAGTGCAAATTCAGACAGTTTTATTCAGAAAGAGTTCTTTCCTTGTTGTGACTTTCACCACTTTTCATCTCTGGTCCTTAAGTTACTGTGCTGTGTGTATGTATTTGTGTACCTGTTTTACTGTCTGCTTTTCCTGTGTAATCTTTCCAGGTAATTGACTATTATCCACCAAATATAATAACTTGGTAGCAGTTTTAGGAATTCTTGCGAGTTTTGTGAAAATATGTGGTAAAATAACATAGTGCTATCTTGCAGATTTCTCAGCTGAAAGGCAATAGTAGAAGTTGTCATGTAGTAGGGTACAAGAGGACCCGTTTGTGAAAGAGTTCTCTAAATGTTGCCCAACTGTGGGGAAAACCCATGGTGAGAATCTGGAATCCAGATCTTACAGATACTTATAAATCAGTTTATTGGTTCTGATGCTCACTTCTTAGACAGCATTTCATTTATATCCTCCTCCCCACTGAAAACATGCGTGTGTATGCAGGTGCATTAGTATCAGAAAATATATAGTGTGTAACAAATTGTCTTTCCTAAGTTCAGGTACAAGGGAAGGGGCAAGATGCTACTTGTTGGTGTATAATTATGGCCTGATTTTACTCTGAGGTTCTCTAACAGGGACTGCTGCACGTACGTGGATTTCCACGGCAGCGCAAGTGTCTATGTCAGGCTGGAGCGTGATGTTCAAATTATGGTGTTTTGGTGACAACATCAAAAATTGGTGATAACATTGATCTCCGAACTCTAGGCTTCTCAGAGTTTGAAAATGTATTTACAACCTCATTTTATTTAAAACTTGAAGGGTGTGTTTCCAAGCTGTTAAATAACTGTCTTTTAGTCCTTTGTCCTACTAGCCACTTACTTGAGATTTGTCTATGTCAGGTGAACTTTGAATTTTCTTCTGCTTTATTTTTGGTTAAGGTTAGATAGGAAATAAGGAAAGTTGGCTGGCTTGAACTAGTATGCTGGTTAACCTTGTCTTTTCCTTTGGCCTTTTTCTTAATCCAGACCAACTTGTGCTTCTAATTAATGCTGCATTTCTGTCACACTCCCTCTGTTCTTTTTACCTTTTAAAAAAGTGGGATTTTTTTTCTCCATTTGTGTCTATATCGCATTTACTATTGACTTTGGTGAGGCCAGGATTTTATCTTGTATATTTTTGAGAAAAATTACTGAAACCATTTCTTGTGTATTTTTTTATGATGTTACTTATAACTAAAGGTGCATGTAATCATCCAGTTTCATAAGTTTCACTGCAAGTTTTCATGCATTCTATGGGACAAAAATTACTGATCATATACTTGAGGCTGATATATAGGAAATTCATTTTGGAGTCGTTTGTGTGGCACTCTTTGAAGTGAACCACTATTGCATTTATAGCTAAAAGCTACCTCACTAATATTACTTAGAAACATTTGGTGCCTGGGAAGTATTTTGCCTCTGACAACATTTACAGTAGTTAAGCCAAATATAAGTGGGCTGTTATTTTCCTGCTAATGAGATGGGATCCCGGCCATCATTCTATTAAACAATAAAAGTGCTAATAGCCAATGTGAAGGATCTCTGGTGTCTATTTTTCAGTTGACACCCAAAGAAATATTTGAAATGTTTATTTCCTATATTGTTTTTAGTATTACAATGGTTTAATTAATCATGTGTTTAATTAGCAGTGTCTAGCTTACTTGAGAAGGCTCATTGTTAATATTGTACTTGGGTTTTAATTACATTTTCTTTCTCTTTCCAGTGGCTTTTCATGGTCTCCCTGTGAAAATCAAGAAGGAACCCCATAGCCCATGTTCAGAACTTGGCTCCGCTTGCAGCCAAGAGCAACCATTCAAGTTCAGTTATGGGGAAAAGTGCCTGTACAATGTCAGGTAAAGCAATCAGGAGCATGTTTGCAGTGAGAACTGCTGATTTAAATGAGGACTGACTAAAGAGTAATAAAACCATAATAGAGATCTTATAAAAGTTACCTCTTCAGCAGATAACAGACTGATGAGATAATGCATTTAACTGATGAACACTGATGGAGTTGTTTACAGTTGTATCAAACACTTACATAACCATTTTAAAGCAGTGTTTTTCATCAAAATGCATATTCCCCATTCCTTCTCCATGGGAGACAGCCAGAGTTTAAAAACCCAGGGTGCAAGTGTGAAATAGAAGGAAGGAGTGTCTTGTTTTCTGTGAGTTGTGTTGAAAGTACTTTCAAAATGCATTACACACATTAGGAAAGAGAGATCTGTGTAACAGGCAAGAGATTGGCAGGTCTAAGCAACACATTAGGTATCTGACAAGTTCTGCGGATGTTATATGTGTGTATTCGTGGGTGATTACAATTTAAAGTAGTATTTCATTAGGCTCTACGTCTTTGTTACCCATTCAAAAGCAAGTTGTCTTCTTTTATAGGGATAGATAATAAAAGGTTTATTTATTTGTGGGTGATGGAGGGGCTTGATACCACTGCATTCTTTATTGACTTTCTTTTGGTTTGCACTTACGTGTCACTCCTTTCTTTAGTGTCAACAGTGAAGGGTTTCTTATTGACATTTCAGTCTATTTTAGAATCTTTCATCTAGCTTGTGAGTTTTTATTCTCAATAATGTACTACCAAAACTGTTAGCACTTAAAGCATTTACATTTAACTTTTTGGATATGAAAGGGGGGGTAGGTGGGAAAAGACTGGCACCTTTGCCAGTCATAGAGGAGTGATTTTGATTTAAAAAAATCAAATGCATACATTGATGGATTTGATGGATGCTAGGGGACCTGACAGGAAAGTATGCAAGTTTGTCCTTACTATCTGCCTAATGTCTGCATTTTTCCTGTTTAGAAAGAGGGATGATCAAAGCGTGCTAAAGTCCTTTCCTGATTTGGGACACCTTTGAAAATAGCATCTATGTATTTGCAGGACCAGCACTTTATTTTTGAGAGAGAGGGGGAAAAAAAAACCTGTTGGGAGAGGCTGCTGACATCCTAGTGTGGGTAGCTAAGTCAACATACCATTGTTTTTCTGGGTCAGATCCCTTCCCTCTAGCTGTATTGTTTTACTGTCTCACTTTGTGGTTTGTGCAAGCTCTAAAAAAGAGTCTTGACAGGCACTGCTGGCTCTTTGTGCTCTAGTCCAGGTGCTTCTACTTTTATGTATTTTGTATAACTCCTGTTAGAATGTCACTGTAAGATTGCATCCTTTAAAAATACTTCTCTGTACCCCAGAGAAGAAAATGCTGTGTTGAACCACTTGCCTTTAACATGATTTTTTTCTGTGCTCTTCGCATTATAAAGTAGAAAATTCCTCTGCCCCAAACTGGTTAATAAGGTAACTATAATAAAAAGCTTATAAATGTGACACTTTTTTTTTTTTTCCTTGGATGTAGATGCCTTTTTTTTTTTTTTTTTTTTTTAAACAGAGAAAATAATGTGACCTTCTTTCCCCTTGTCTTACTGACAGTGCCTATGACCAGAAGCCACAAGTGGGAATGAGGCCCTCCAACCCACCGACGCCATCCAGCACTCCTGTGTCACCGCTGCACCATGCCTCCCCAAACTCAGCTCAGACTCCTAAACCTGACCGGGTTTTCCCTACCCATCTCCCTCCATCCCAGTCCATTCAAGACAACAGCTTCCCTATGGACCACAGGTAAAACACAAAACATGTGAGGGACCCATGCAGAAGGCATTTCAGTTGTGGTTGCAAGTCTCTTAATAGGGTAGCACTGGCTTCCTGCCCACAACTTTTCCCTTTCAGGTTGGGGGACCAAGGTGAAAGCCAGCAAGGCTGGTAAGAGTGTCAGAAATACATGCAGTTTATGAAAGGCTGGCACCCGACTTGATGGACTTCAGTATGAGTTCATATTGGCAGCAACAGAGTTTTAATGACCTGCTTCTTCTGTCTTGTGAGGGTGATTACAAGCTGCTAGATAATCTCATCTAGGCTTCCTTTCCCACGAAAGGCTGGACCAGATGGTCTTTCAAGGTCCCTTCCAACCTGGGCTATTCTGTGATTCTGTGATTCACTTGAGGCTAGTAAGCCCTGTGAGGTAATGAAGTCACTAGCAGGCGTGATCCTGGCTATAAATAACTGGCCTCTTGTTAAGCAATTCACCTATCTAAGAGATAAGTGGCCATGTTATGGTGTTACTGCTTCAGAATATTCTTTGGAAGGGTGGATCATTTTTCCAGCCCCTTTTGAAATATAACATTTCAAACAAACTAAGATGCCAACATAAACTGTGCTTAAATAACATTAGTCTGAGTAAAAGCCACAAGAGCTAGAGACTAGAATTAAAGCTTAAACTGTCCTTAAGTCACCCTGTTTTGTTTTGATATGTTAGAAATCCCCAGACAACTGACTATCTTTCTTAGCTCCATTTTGCAACAGATATGCTCAGTGGATTTTCTTGATTTTTGAGACCAAACACTTGTTTGTGGAATTCTATTTATTCTAACCTTTATTGCATGAACCATTTTTTGTCTGCTGTGTTGTGTGATTGTGGGCATTTAAAGTTTCAGCTGTATGTAAAGAGATATATATGTTCGGAAACTCGACTTAGTGCTTAAACGTTAGCAAATTCAGAAGCACCTGAAAATAAAATCACAGTTGTTGGGAGTGCAATTTGCATGCTTCTGCTCTAATAAAGGCTATTATCTCCAGGGATTTGTGCAGATCACTTCTGAAGGGGGTTGCTAAGGTTTATATTGCTGTTTTGTTCTCTGCTGAGATAGTTTTAAATATCATCCAAGGTTCTCTACAAGCCCTCCTGGTGGTGAAGAAACACTGAATTGGTCCCTTCAGCTGCCATAGTCACCGTCTTTTCTCCCTCCGTGGACTGTGGTCTAACCACGCAGGCCCCCAGTGAAGCCAAGTAGTGGTTTTGATTACAGGATGGTGGATAAATGTGTTTCTGTATATACACCAAAGTCAAGTTGTCAGGAGACTGAAATCTCCAGAAGCTAAATGGCTTCTGTGCAGAGAGCAGTAATAACATTTTTCAGATGAAAAAATCTTTTTTTTTAGATCAACTTGTAAAGAGGGTACTGAAGCTGTATGTCAGGCCTAATTTCAGTATTTATAGACTTGCATACACCTTAGTATATTTTTCTATACCCATAACATTTGCTCTGCACAAGCTTTGTAGGCTCTTTGCATGATTCCCACCCCCTGCCCTGTCTTTGATATTCATGTTCTTTAGGGCATTTTGCACTAATGCTTCCCTTCCATGATAGAACATCATGTGTTCTAGTGAAGTCCAAAATAGCTGACTCAGGCCAAAAAATCTAATTTTTCTCTTTTTTTTAAAGAAAGGTACCTTGTAGTGGAAGATATTTTTCCTCATTTTCTTATTTATTTTGTATCTTCTCACTTCCAGTTGTTTGAAGCAAACATGTACTTCATATTTTTGTGAAATTCAAATCTTCCTGATTTACAAGGTGATATGCTGCTACAATGAGTGTATTCAGAAAATGACATTTAAACAAATGACCTACCTACGTGAGTTCATGTATAAATCTATACCTCGCGGTGTATTTGGAACCTGCATTGGTGGCATAAGATAGCGTTCGTATCTGGAACATACAGCCCATACATCTTCATACAGGGCATGAATATATGAACGATAAGTGGTCCTAACAAGTACTAACAGGAATCAAATCCACTTGTGTAAACAAATGGCTTGATTCCATACAAAGCTTCCAGTACAACAAGTATTATTAACTTCCTCTGAGGCTTTGTGAGTGAGCCTGTTTCTTATTTTAACTTCAAGTTGCAATTTTCTGATTCACTCCTTGACAGTTCTTAATGATAATTTCTGCTTCTTTTTTTGGCTAATGAAAAAAGGAAAAGAGGGAAATGAATGCAGTGCCAGTCAGCCTAACTGTTTCATAATACATTTGAGTTTCTAAGTTTATTTTCTGCAGGTGTAGGTGGAATTGCAAAACCCAGTGTTACAGTGCAGTACTTTCTACCACAAAATATAATATTTACAGCATCATTAAAAAAATTAATTTTGTCTCCACTACTACATTGTAATAGTTTCTATCTCTGTCGCTCCTGCAGTATTTGTAATTAAACTATGACAGTAAATATTTGTCAGACCAAGTTCACAGCAGTATTATGACAGATGTTAGTAGAGTTTAAATTATTTCAGAAACATGTACTACATATGAGTTGATAGTCAAGGATTGTATTGCCTGTGGAATCAAACTCCTGCATTCTTCTTCACTCAGTTTTCTCCAAGAGAATGGCTGCTTTTTCTTGTGTGAACGAAAGTCAGTTCAGATCCAAAGTACAGGAAGCTGAAGAATGATTAGTTCTTGATTTTTTTTAGTGTGACAGTGAGAAACTTGCAGAGAAAGGCACAGGTTTTTCTTTTTTTCTTTTTTTTTTCTTTTTTCCTCTGCATCTGCTGTGGATTAGTGCAGACACAATATTACTACAGTGGTGGTTACCACTACTGTGGTAATCTGAAGGAGGCAACAGGAAGACTTTGTGCAGCTCATCGGGGCACAGTGGGAAAATAGCATCTTTGTATTCTTCTCTATGCTTCCGAACCTGCAGATGTCCAAGTAATTACATTCACGCCTTTTAGTGCAAGTAGATATGTGTTATGGAAGAAACAACAAGCGTAGGTTCTTGAGTAGTGTTGCATGTAAATGAAGTTAATTTAAAACTGAATTCTCAGATTTTATGGCTACCAAAGAGCATTTGGGAGTAGTGAATGGCAGCGTGGCTTGTATGGATGACTTCTTTTATGTAGAAATGACCAGGGGAACAAGTTAAGGCAGGAGGGGAATTCTTAGGCATTGTTACTCTTAGCAAAAATTTGCACCCTCTCCTTTTTCTGTGGTGCTTACATTCCCTTCCCATTAGAGCTGGAATGCAGTGCCAGCCTTGTAGGTAGATCTCCCACAGCACTATCCCCAAGAGGACAGAACTGGACTTTTACCATGGAATGATTCCAGATATTATGGCAGACAATCCTCTTTATTCAAAGTGTTTGTGTTTGTTGTGGTCAGAATGGTTTCTGGGTTATAGTAAGAATGGTAAGTGTAAATTACAGTACAAGCAATATGTTGCTAATACTTGTGAAAAAACAGAGAACTCTCCGTAAGCCTCCTTCATGTTGCTGTGGTAGGATGTCAGTCTTTCTGCTGGTTTGAAGCTGGTGTGTTTCCTGTTTGCCTCTTCTGTTGAGAGAAAATATTGAAAGCAAGGAGGATGGTGGTGGGGACAGGTCTTAGAGCTGATACTACTAGGTGGGGTTTTTTTGTTTCTTTGCTTGTTACTGTTCTCCAATGCAAGGGATCCTGATGGGAGCACTTGGCATTATCATAAACAAAATGTTTGCTGCTCAGAAAGTGATACAGCCACTAATCATGACCTGTGAAGGTCTTTGGGAAATGGAATGTAGCTCAAGTCCTTTACATGACTTCTCTAACTTGTGTCCTAGATTTCGCCGCCAGCTCTCTGAACCTTGCAATTCCTTCCCACCTTTGCCTGCAATGCCAAGGGAAGGACGTCCAATGTATCAGCGCCAGATGTCTGAGCCAAACATCCCTTTCCCGCCTCAAGGTTTTAAGCAGGAGTACCACGATCCAGTTTATGAACACAATGCTATGGTTGGCAGTGCAGCCAGTCAAAATTTCCCCCCTCCTCTGATGATTAAGCAGGAACCTAGAGATTTTGCGTATGATTCAGGTAGGTGAGACTCTACTTCTGCATAGTAAATAAATGAGTCCAAGCTAGTGCTATTGATGTTTTGATCGTATGAATTGAAACTTACTCTTCTGGCTTCTAAGTGTCCTGAAGTAATTTATGTCTGATATAGCTTATGAAATAGAAAGATTGCTACATAGTACAGTGTATCTCATGCCACCGTTGCTGTTGCTTGCTCTGCAAAGGATTTCATTTTCCAGACTCTCTATCCAGACAGTGCACAGGTTAGAGAAGTTGGGGAAGAAAAAAATCATGGGTGCAAAATTGAGCTTTGCTTAAGATGGGGCTTGTTCTGTACTATCTCATCTCTGACCTCTGAATTTGTGTGCTCCATTTTACGAGCTCTTTCATTTATCTGCCAGAAATAGAGGACTCTTTCTCCTCCTGCTTGCACTACTTTAAATCAGGAGTAACTCTACTGAAGTGGGGTTTATACAGCTATAAAACCAATGAGGGAGAAGAATCAGCCAAATTGGTGTCAGCTTCTCAGTTTGTGCATACTGCTGTGTTTTGTGGAGGTACATAATCTGTAATGCCAGGTTGCTGATGTAGAGAATACGCTGTTGCTATTAATAATGTTTACTATGATTGTGCTTATAGGGCAACTGGAATGGAGCCTTATTGCTCTACGGACAGTACAAAACAGAGGAGGTGGTGGCAGAGCCTGCTCTCAATAGCTTCTGTTCAAAATAGAAAGATAAGCTGTAGAAAGGATAAAAACATAAATCAAGGGAATAACATTGTAAATGTTTGCCACAATTTAAACATGATATTTATATTGTATTTGGGAAAAGAGAGAATTAGGGAAGCAAAAAAGGAGTTTAGTGATGACTACCAAGTAACAAGGAGAAGGAAGCTGGAAGGGTGGTATGGAGAGAAGCTGAGGTTAAAAGAGCATGTAGTGGGCTAGGTGGGGTAAACAGTTGATCAGTACCGAGCTGAGAAAAAGCAATCAAAACACATTTTTCAGTTCTGGTGTAAGTGATTTCTGCATCTTCTCTTCAGTCTCTGCCTCTGTTGTACTTTGTGTATGCCACAGTGTTGAAAGGGAGAGATTTCAGTGAGTCCTTACAGTGCTCCTGGAGGAGCATGCATCGGTTTCATACACATGCACCCTCAGATGGGCAGGGGGAACGGGTGGCCCTGTCTGACTTCAGTCTCTTCTGGGTGCTGCAGTACTTGCAGTGCTTTCCTGCTGCTTTAACCTCTAGTTAGATGCTTTTGCAGTTTATTTCCCAAAGGCTACATGGCAGCTGAAGTGAGGTCTCCTTTTAAAGTTTAGCCCATGACAAACTGTCTTCCAATTTGATACAGTGGAGAATTTGTTTTTTATTGTCCTTTCTATAGCTAACTTAACATTGTCTATTTAGTGGGCTATTTTGTGGTATCATTGTTGTGAAGTGCTTGGTTTTGAATTTATCTCCATGTTAGAACAGGGGAATTTGGAAAGTAGAGCTGCTTTCTCCTTTCTTACTCTTTACAAGTAAGGAACCGGTCCTTGGGGAGATTTGAGTTAGGCCTATACAGGGAGGGAACCAAAGGTGAAATATTTCTCCAAATTGAAATATAAGATAAAAATGAGTTCAGATTACAAGGATCAGATTTAGAACTAAACCCATTCAGTGATGAAGGTTCTGAGATACGTGGCTTTGGCAATCATGCATCTTTAGTCTTACAGAGCAGCATGGGAGAGACTGTCTGCATAGTTAATGTGGCAATGGATAATAAATAGGGGACTGCAGCTTCAGGCACTGCCAGTCCCTTGCAACCTTCACAAGCACCGTTATTCATCCTGCTAAACTAAAGGGTGAAAAAAGACCCTTTTGTAAGCATGCTTCATATTTGGCTAGGAAGTGGGATGGATCTCCTTATTGCATAGTATTATGTTAAATCTGAGTTGGCTGCTAGCATTCGTCTTTCTTTGAAATATTCTTTATGGGGGAAAAAAAAAAAAGAGGAAATTTTATTCTGAAAGGAAAATGTGCAAACTTGTATCCAATCCTGTCATGCCTTTTTTTTTTGTGCCAGCAAGAACAACATTCCACTTTACAGTAATGACGTTCAAGGAAAATTGTTGTTTCTTTTGTAGATGAATAATTAGTTTTTAAAAATGTAATAGCTGTGTAACCAGTGGTCATGAAAAATTAATCTGTTGGTATCAGGAAGTACTTTTATTGGCCTCAGAATCACTGCATTTAAGTTGACACATCTGTACACTCCATAAATTGCAGTCAACAACTGTGGTCTGTTGATATTTTGTCTTGTTACCATCTGTTCTCTAGAAACCATCATTTTCCATCCTTGCTAAGAGTACATTAAATAACCCCTTAGGAAACATAATGTATTTGTCACTGAATCATTGATTTCATTTTTCACCTATGGATGTTCAGGGAAGGAGGAATGCCAGAGTGAAAAGTCTTTTTTGCATGGTATTTTATTGCAACTCGGATAAGAATATAGAAACATACTTAAAAAGTTCACTGTAATACACTGAGATGTTCCTTTTGGGATGTTTTTGAAAGAGCCTCATAAAAGTTCATTGCTTTTGTGCACTATACTTTTATACTTTGTGGGAAGCTGGTGAATGAAAAGCATTATTATGGAATGGTTATAACTCTATTAAAACATGACATTAATTATGACATGGGAAATGGCAGATCAATTAGTTGTAATTGTAATTGCAGGTATGCAATTTCTACTGCAGAATGTTTGAGATAATGGAAAAAGAAAAATGTCAACAGAGTAGAAGCTCTTCCTTATCCATCCACACTTCTAGAAGTCACAGTGCATCATACATGTTCAATCAATCAGACCTTATTTTCTGTCTTGGATTTTTTTTTTTTCCATGGCTGCCAGTCAGATGTGTTTAGTACTTGATGCTGTATCTAGCAACTTCAAGTACAAAGATGCAGCCAAGGACATACAGAGCTTTGCGATTTTTGCATCATTAAGGAATATACCCCAGAAGGCTTCCCAAAACCTTTGTTTACAAGGATTAATAGTGGGCGTTCCTGTACAGTTAGCACTTCTAGAATTCAGTTCATGTATTCAGTTATTCAAACAAAAAGACTAAACTTGAGATGCTTCATCTGTTCTGGGCTTTGTTTTGAAGCAGGATCTTTGCAAGCTTGAATCTCCCTACGTAGTGTAGTGTATTTGCAAATTCACTAAGGTATGACTCTAGCTATGCATGTATCAATTAATATTAAAAGCCTAGTTAAGTTATTAGTTAATATTAAAAACGTTGTTGTTAAGTTTAAATCTCATATTCTGTTTTGCCAAATTGAAATAGTTAGTCTGGTTGGAAAGCTTTTCTGTGACCATGTCTTTGACTGGGAACTTTGAAATTTGTCACACAGTGGTGTAAGAGATAAGTAGAGGAGGAATAGTTGCTTGCATGTACTTACTACCCATTGCCAGGAATTTATATTTTGAAATCTAGATAGATTCAGTCTTTCTTGAGCAGGTTAGAGGCATTAGCAGGGCTATGCTCACAGTTACATTTCAGGGCAGCCTCACAATTAGTACGCTTGAATGGACCTTAGAAAATTTAGATTCTGTCCCTGTCACTTCCAAAGTTTTCTTCCAAGATACTAGTCACATCACTTAAAGAATGAACTATCCAGACAGAACTACTAGCCTCCACATCTTGCTTTCTGGGTTGCTAGTCCTTTTAATTCCTGAGGCCTCACAAGCAATAAATAGGTTGTGTTGGCATGTTAGAATGGATGAGGAACTGCCCCTCCATTAAGAGAGATGAGCAGAGGCAGAGAGACACATCAGATGTATACCTCCTCATTTTGGGTACCCATCTGGGACTGCATAATCTTTAAAGAACATTATGTATTACATATGTTCAAAGCTTAGCTCCTAGGGACTTTCTTCGTACTTCTAGGTGAGGAAGTATGGGAACATCAGATTAGGGTCCCTGTGTAAGCACTGCAAAAATAAGAAATGCGTAATACGAAAAATCTGGTGGAAGTGACGTGACAACTTTGGAAAACTTTGTGGGGGCTGGAATGGGCTTTGTGGAGGCCTAAAATTGACCATTCAGCTGTATTAATCTTGAAGTTATCTTTTCCTTTCTTGAAATGTTCTGCCTCGTTAAGGATGCAACTTCCAGCCTCTGTAACAAATGAAACAGGGGCTCCACCTGCAAAGCTGTTCACTGCATGGCTCTCCCTCCCCCAAACTGTTTTGACCTGTGGACTCAAGAGACAAGAGTGCCGAGGCAAAAGGCTGTGTCATAATTCATTTGCAACAAAGGAGTTGTATCAGGGTTGCCTAGGAAGTTGTAATTATGACACTTCTTAACCTCCTAAGTTTGCTCTCGTAGGTATAGGATATTGTTAGCATTCTACCATCCATGTTATAGATGTGTATTTACCTAATGACTGGGAACAGAATAAAAAGCAAGAGCCCTTTCAAATACCTGATGTGGGGTTTTTTGAAAAGCAAATCAATGCAAATTAACATGGAAGAAAATTCCTAGTAGCACATTCTTCCCTGGAGATCAGCTGACATGTCCTTAAATTTGGGAGTTTGCAGAACAGCATAAGAGAATGTCTTGAATTAAAATTTCAAGGAAAAAAACCCCCTATATTTCTTTCTTGGAGATATATTTATTTGCAGATCGCTTTTTTTCCCCTTTCCTTTTTTAAACAGCAGTTGGATATTCTATTGTACTTCTTGGAGGTAAAGTTTACATATTTGGAGATGCTAGTATGAAGGAAAAAAGGAAATCTTAGCTGTCAGTCAAAGTCACTGCAGGTTTGCTTTTTTCAGGATATTCTCTAGTGCATTGACCAGTGCGGCATTTAAAATGGCACAACTCATGGTGCTTCTACTACTGTCTTTAATTATATTGGCTAATTTTCATACAGTGCTTTGAAAACATAAAGCACTGTATGAGTGCTAAGTATTATTACTACAATTATTCCCCTGGGAGATTATTTCGCAGACTAATAGACTTCACAGTTAAGAAATATTTCTTGATCGTAAGCCTAAATTTTCCCTTTGATCAAGTCCATTCCCTTGCTCATAGCTACACCTCTTTGGCTCATCCTAAACAATTCCTTGGTATTAATGTACCACCTCTAAATCTCTGTAGACGGTTTGCATGTATACTCTTAGTCTGTCTGTGTGACTCGTTGTTGAGATCTTGCTTCATAAATCCTCCAGCTGCTTAATCTTTTCCTCAAATTCTCTCTAGGTTTTCTTTTTCTTTCCTTTTCCTTTTTTTTTTTTTTGTAGGGGGGGATCAGGCTGCAAATATTTGTGGTATTTTTGAACATAGTTTTATAAAATGCTCTGTGAAAAAAAACAGACTCCATCCTTTTCCTGGATATGGTGCTTCAGTATGCGCATCTCAAAACTGCATCTTCTTATGGCCTTAAAGAAATTCTTTTACACAGCAGTACAATTGTTCTCAATGAATATCTGGCTGGCATAAAGGAAGGAGGGGATGAGGGATAGGGGTTTGCTCTTGAGTTCAGTAGGTTTAAAAAGTCTTCCCTCCTCATTTTTGGTTTTGCAGGTTTCCCAAGTCTCACATCTATGGCTTAAAATATTTCACCCTCTTGTTTCAGGAGCTTGTCTTTGCTGTGTTGCTTCAGTGAATGGGCATAAATTTTGTTCAGTAGTTAAGCTGCACTACGCTTTGTACTTGCTCTTCAAACACGTAAACACAAATCTGCTGTTGAATGGTATGACAGTAGTATTAAAATAATAGCATCTGAGGGGGAAACGTGGGAAACCTGGACTTCAGAAGATTGCTATGAAAGGCAGAATTTTAACTTTTCACTTGCTTCCCATCTAGCTGATTTCCTCTATTAGCTAGTTCTGTCTGAAAGAAATCTGCAGTTAGCATAGAATTCATTTTGTAATATCTTCATGAACAAAGGAAAACCTGAATACCAAGTTAATGTGAGCATATAGGCAGGAGATCATACATCTACTTTTCCTTTCAAAGCAGACAATACAATCTGAAAAATTGTCCTACAGTCCCTGTTTCTCAAAGAAATGGATTAATATCCTCTAAATCTACAGTTACAGTAAGTGGCACTGGCTAATGATTTGATTTGAGGATTGAGAGCGCAGTCTGGATTTACTCTTTGTGCATTAACGCAGGTCAAATGGACACAGGCTGCATTTTAAATCAGTAATGGAAGGCTGAAGCCTGCCTTAAACCAATCACATCAGCCTTACCCAAGACCGATTGATCCCGAGAGACTGAGCCCTGTGAGCATAGCTTTTATATGAATGGACTCTGTGCAGCCTGAAGTTTCATTCATAAAATGGATGCTGAAGGGGGGGGGGGGGGGGGGGCGGGGAACAAACCACACACGCCAAACCCTGGAATGTCCATTTATGCGGAGCTGAAGGGTGTAGTGTTCCCTCAGCTGCTGCTTTTGCCAGTTGCCTTAAAGTAATGATTAATGCTCCTTGGCCCTGCCTGCCTGTAACCTGACACCGTTTATGGCCTTGGTGTGTTTCTAATGTATAGTGAATGAGAAGGCTACATTCTCAAATCAGAAACATAAACAGGAACTGGTTGGTCTGAATTCCATTCAAATATGTCACTTCAGCCGTGCAGTGTTTGTCCAACTTCGATTTTACAGGCAGGGGATGGGGCGGAGGAGAAAAAGCAACACAGACATTTTTGCAGTAAGATTACCAACAAAAGGAGCGAGGGAGAGAGAAAATACTGCTGTCTTGTTGCATTCAAAGGGAAGCGATGTTTAAAATACATTTTACAGTTACTGAGGTTAATAAAAGCAAATACATGATTTTAAAGTATGCTCAAAAGATCAGCTCCATGTGGAATTTCAATTCAGAGCTGAATGTATGAGCCTTTGTTTTCCTGTTCTGCTGTATAAAAAGTTACACATCGCCTAGACAGGCTGTTGACATCTGGTCTCAGAAAATGCATTAGATGTTGTCATAGATCTAAAAACCAAAGTTGTGGAAAGGAAGCTGTTTGCTTAAGGTTTTCTTTCTCTGTGTGTGTAATAATTCCACTTAGACATGAGCTGGTAGGGCCGAATCTAGTTCTCCGGTACGTTTTTGTCAAGTGAAATGTAAGAAATAAACTTAACAAATTTTAATTAGCTATTTTTTAGAAGGGAATGTATGTGTATCTATGAGTGCACATACTTCTTGATAATTTTTTTTCTAATTGCTGATACAAAGGCTAGTGACAGACAAAATGAATAACAAAACCTTCCATTCTGAATGTTTTTAAACTGTATAATGATTTGGGAAAAGAATACTTAATTTTGAGGTTGATTTTTAGAGAAGATAGTGACTCTGTTTTCACCCATGTAACTTCAGTGCACCTACATTTTTCATGCTGAACCTGCTAATGAAAAAATAATGCTGACTTTTGTATTGCCAGGATTTTACCAATTTGTAGGACTCTGTTGTAATTACATAGTTTCTGAGGGGATAGTGCTTTTAAAGGTGGTTGAACTAAAACCTAATCCACCAGCATTTAAGCTGTGAAATATGCTCAAGCAATTCCTGTATAGGGAGGTTGTCATTACTTCTAGTATTTCTACCTGAATGTCTCTCTTTAGAGAGACATACAAGTTTTAATCTAAGTGTGTTCTACAGGTTTACAGAATCATAGGTTTCATGATCAAAAAGAATCATTTGGTACTTCTCCCTGCAAAATACAGATCAAGGATTTTCCTTAGTGGTGCCTCGTGCCACCTTAGCCACTTGTTACGATCTAGTTTGAAGAATTGCTTTTCTTACCTAAAAAGCCCTGTCTGTTTCCCAGTGATTTCAGTATTGCTCTTCACCCATGAGCTGGTCAGAGCTTTTCAGTGGTGGTAAACAGCTGCTTTCCACCATGAGGCCAAATGTGTTTCAGTGGTGGATGAAGTGCTCCTTTGTAAACAGTTTGTCAGCAGTCTTGGAAATCCATGAACAAAAAAGTTATTTGCAGTGTGATTGTGATGTTAGTAAGTTTGAGGCCAAAAGTATGATGTGTTCTAGCTCAAACATTTTATTTTAAAAAGGTTACCTTTGTCTCTGCACTTCGTAAAAATCTCTCCCACTGCACCAGCCACCTCTCCATGTACGAGAGAAATGCCTGCATTGCACAAGGAAGTATTTGGCGAAGCCCTGCAAGGCACTGAAGGGAGGAGTGGCATACTCACAGTGTGTGTAGCACAGGGTCAGACTGACGTGTGAGTGGTGCCTGGGAGCTAGGTTGGTCCCAGCTACCTGAGGGGCTTATGCATGCCCTTCTGTGCCTGGTAGCACAAAGGGAAAGAATCTACATGTGCTGTTATTTCTTGCCTATGGGAAGACAAGTGTCACAGCACATTTAAGTCTGTCTGTATAGATGTACCAACTCCAAATTGCTGAAATAGGAGCCAAAGCCTGTGTAATTACTTTTCAGACCAAAAGAACAATTGAGGAGGATATGGTGTAATTTAAATTACAGGACTGGCTGTATCCCCTGGGAGCTGCTTCTGTTCTTAACATGACTTGGTAATAAAGTGTAAATCAGAGAGGTAGGTGGGCAAACAGTAAGAAGGTTTCCAGTGTCATCACTTTATTTTATGCTTGTAGGGAAGGAGACAAGTTTCACATATGAGTTGAGGTGTTTGATGAATTCAGGTGACTTTGAGATGAATTCAAGTGGCCAAGGCCAATTGTGTGAGATTCAACAAGGCTAAGTGCCAGGTCCTGTATTTGGACAACCCCATGCAATGCTACAGGCTTGGGGAAGAGTGGCTGGAGAGCTGCCTGGCAGAAAAGGACCTGGGGGTGTTGATCGACAGCCACCTGAATATGAGCTAGCAGTGTGCCCGGGTGGCCAAGAAGGCCAATAGCATCCTGCCTCATACCAGAAATAGTGTGGCCAGCAGGACCAGGGAAGTGATCGTCCCCCTGTACTTGGCACTGGTGAGGCTGCACCTTGAATACTGTGTTCAGTTTTGGGCCTCTCACTACAAGAAAGGTGTTGAGGTGCCGGAGCGTGTCCAAAGAAGGGCAACAAAGCTGGTGAATGGTCTAGAGCACAAGTTTTAGGAGGAGCACCTGAGGGAACTGGGGTTGTTTAGCCTGGAGAAAAGGAGGTACAGGGGAGACGTCATTGCTCTCTACAACTACCTGAAAGGAGGTTGTAATGAGGTGGGGGTCGATCTCTTCTCCCAAGTAACAGGGATAGGATGAGAGGAAATGGCTCGAGTCATGCCAGAGGAGGTTCAGATTGGATATTAGGAAAAATTTCTTCACCAAAGGGTTGTCAAGTATTGGAACAGGCTACGCAGGGAAGTGGTGGAGTCCCCATCCCTGGAGGTATTTAAAACACATGTAGACATGACACTTAGGGACATGGTTTATTTTGGTGGACTTGGTAGTATTAGGTTTACAGTTGGCCTTGATGATCTTAAAGGTCTTTTCCAACCCAAATGATTCTATAATTCCATGATTCTTTGACTTCTAAGCAGCTTCGGTGCGTAAGGCAGCTGCTCACCAGTACACCGAACAGTTCACCTGAGCTGTCATGCAGAGACTAAGGCCAGGCAGGTAGCTCAACTTCTTCACCCACCCTGTTTCAGATTGCATGCACCTTCTAAGTCTTGGTCTCCCACCTCTCCCTCTGCGTGCGCATGTATGTAATGCAATACCTCTGTATCACACTGTGGTTTGTCACATGCACATGGGCAGTGCCCTGGGCCTCCAAATCTTCAGATGATGTTGATAAAATGAACTAAAAAGTAACTCAGAATTAGAGTGTAATGTAACGTGTCCTTAGTTAGGAAGGCTATATAAGGTCAGAACCACAGGAATGGCTGAAGAATAAGTCCTGGTTCAGCTTTCCAGTTCCTGCTTTGCTCTGCTTCATTCAAGAGAAAGTCACTTCATCCAGTCACCTGCAGAAGCTTCGTCTTGCCTGTGTCTTGCCTGGCTAGGGACACAGGCTGAAATGCTATTTGTTTCTGCGCAGGGTGTGATTGTGGGTCTGAAACCCGGTCCTTACCTCTGAAAAACAATCGGTAAAGAGGATTTAAGGACTCCTTACCTGCTTTGAGTTATACAGGGCTGAGACAGCCTAACCCTTTAAATTCTGGTATGGTAATTAATATGAAATACTTCCTTACCAAGGGACCACTCAAGTGTCTTACTCGATAATGAAACCTAGAACCTGTGCCTGCTAAATTCAGTAGCAGATTTTTCTTGTCCTGAGGAAGTCCGTTTGGGCTTTTTCTGCTTTGATGTATTTTGATTAAGGCATTTCCAGTATTTTTCTCTGTGACGTTCCTAGATGAGAAGGCATTTCAGCAGTGTCTAGATGACACGCAATTTTAAAACAACACCTACTGGGAAAAAATGGTTTCAAACCAACATGATACAAGGCCATACTCATTGTTTTAAGATGACTGCTATGTTGCTGCTAGCAAGAGGAGCAATGAAGAATGACTTCTAAGTATTCCAAATTAATAATAAAAGATAAATTAATTTTTTTGTCTCCATATTTTTAGTTAGTTTTTTTATTTTTTTTTTTTAAGGGGCTGCTGTTCTTGAGATGATGTAACTTTACAGTGTGAATTACTTCATTAAAAGTCTGAAATAAGCTGCTTGTGTGTCTTAAATCCAGGCACATTTTTATTCAAAGACTGAAAATCATGAAATGGTGATAGAATCAGTCACCTCAAACACTTAGATCCTGCCCTGGAAGTATTTTATGCCTACTTCTGTCTTACTTGTTGTCTTGAAACAATGCTTTAAGGAGAAGAAAACATATAATTGCTCTGTAATTTCTGCACTAAAATGTTTTCTTTTGAAGTAGCTCCGCTTAGCTAGTAAAAATACTTCTGGGTCTTAGTCAAGCATTTAGTACAATTTAAAACTGCAATGCTAAATTTCATTGGTTGGACTTTTTATTAGATAAGGTAGAAATGAAAGCAGCAGGCAATTTAATTAGCAGTAATTTTTCTGGGCAAGTCATTACTTTGATGAACTTCAGAGCAATGTTTATGGCTCCTAATTAACCATGTTAGTCATTTGATTGAATAATCACTTTGGAAATGTTTCTACAATTTGATTAGAGTCTGACCCACTCTGATAGTCATAAATTAACTGATAGCACTTTAGGATAACAAGACTCTAGTTACTTTACGAGAAATAAACTCTTCCTTGCTGTATTTTTCGGTCCTCTGTGGACTGTTTAAACACAAGCTAACCAGAAGATTAAGTAATGCTGGTACAAACAATGCTTGCCTTAGAAAGATTCCAGATGTTAATTGTAATTGACTTAGGAGCATGGGAGATGAAACCCCAAATTGGCTAACAACACAACTTCTTGGATGCGTGCATAATTCTTTATTCCGTATACTCTGCTGTATCACTTTGCAAGAGTGGAGCTCATGAGTCAAAAAGGGTTTTGCTGCCAATACTAGTGAATTTTTACCTAAAATAGAAAATAGCATCTGTTTCAGTTCTCCAACTTCCTCTTTTTTTTACGTAGATTTTTCCATTCTCCTTAAAATTCAATCTACTTGGTAACATGAGTGATTCCTTGCAGGTGAACCACTACTCATAGCCTTGACTTCTAGTCCACAGAGCAGTACTTGACTCGAGTGATCACTGAATCACTGATTCCTGTGGTCGCTCAGAATAGCTGCCTGAGACGTTAGAGATTCTCGAGGCCTGAGCAGGCAGGCACTGAGCTTTTCATCGAGAGAGGAGGTAACGAAGAGTTCGGCACAGATGTGGAAGAGAGACTGTGGACTGTTAGAGGAAACGTAGTATTACTGCCCTGTGTTTCACTTGTTTTGTGAAGTCAGTGTAAAACCTCGATTTCTTATCCTGCTAAATCTTTGATACTCATCACTAGTCAGTGAACAGTGAAATTCGGAATCACAGTCTGAAAGAGTCTGTAGGCAGTGTTGGAAAAATAATGTCTGCTCTTTTGACCTCTGTTTGCATCTCTTAAAGAGTTACAAGTTACTGGTAACAGATTGCATAGCTTAGGGTAGGAGTTTATCACAAGATCAAATAGGCTTTGTTAAGCAAGACTTTTGATATCCAAGAAGTGGGTTAAACATGGTCTAGAAGGGCAAACATTTATGGTGTATTTCTGTTTGCAAGTCCCTGTGCACAGGATGTGGCTACTTGGAAACAGTGCAAGACACGGGGGGGAAAAAATAGAAAGACATTTCAAGAACACTATTTTCATTAGTTCTGTTTGGTTTTTCTCATTCTTCTTGCAGATTTGAGTAGAGGTGGGGAATGGCAAATAAATGTCTCTATTACTTAGAATGTGTGCACAAATTTTTTTTTTTTTTTTTCTTTTGAGGGGTGCTCCTTTTTGCTTAGAGGTGTACAGGTGGAGGGTGAAATTGATACATCTGAATTCCTAGATTAAATGCTTAGCAATCGCAGAAAATTTCATTAACCCTTCAAATCCTTAACCAGACTCTAAAAAGCAATATCCTACTCTAAATTCACTCTGAAAATCCTTGTATTAATGTGGAGTTTATAAGTCTCCAGTGTGATTGGCAGGCTTTTCTGTGTAATTGATTAAAAATGTTAGGTCAAATTAGTTACAAAGATAGATATAGAAGCACAAGGTTTAAAATATTTATACTGTTTTGTGTGGATTTTTTGGTCTGTGAATGGCCTAAAGTGTAATTGTCATGGGAGTCAGCTTTTAGCAAAGTTGATTACAATAAGGGTTTGAGTTCAAGTGCCTATGTTAGACGGGATCTACGATCCTCACAGTATGATTTTTCTTTTCCACCATGCCTTGTGCGTGCTGCTCTGAAATGCTAACTGTGTGTTGACAGGTTTCCCCTTGCTGTAACTTGCATCCTTTTTGTTGCTCTTCTGCCTGCAGCCTGTCTCATTGATAACCTGCACACTTTTAATTCCAGAGAGTCTTTTGACTAGCATTTTCGTCTTCTCCTTTCAGAAGTGCCTAGCTGCCATTCCATTTACATGAGGCAAGAAGGCTTCCTGGCTCACCCAAACAGAACAGAAGTTAAGTTTTCTATTATGTATAGCTTTTGTATGAGAGAAACGTGAAAAATTAAAAAGCCTGGAGGGATTTGGGGTTCACTGGTTTAATTCTGCTGCTGGGAAGACTTGCATCATCTTTCTTTCCCTTCCCAGTGTTGAGTTTCTGATGCACTGATTTTTTTGTAGCTTCTTCTAGTGCCACAGGTTGATCAGGATAGAAGCAATTTTGTTATGAATTTACTGATTCTGCTTTTCAAGGCCTCTAGCAGTTGAAAGGAAGAGATGCTTAAAAAATTGCCCATTTCACCCATCCTGCTCAAGTGATATTTTCCAGGCTATTGGTGTGACAGGCTCAGTTAACTGTTAAGTAATCCATTTTATACTTTAAAAAGTATTCAGTAAAGTTTTTGGCTTTTCCTTTTCTTACGATTTTTTGCAATGTTTTGGTGTTCCTTAGGCCCAAATTCTACAGCCATATGATACATACCAGAATTCTCAGTGACTTCAGTAGGGCAGAGCTTAGTTCGTTGTCAAAATTAATAATTCTGAGTAAAAGCACTTTATATGTATTAAAAATAAGAAGGCCAACAGAACTAAGAAAAAATGACCACTGAAAGAGAGGTTGTACCCTCTCCTGCTTTGGTGTATCTTTTTTGTCAATACATGGTAACTTTTGTTTGTTTGTTTAGGGTTTATTTGTTTTTCTTCCAAGGGGCAAATTTCACAAACATGAGGGAGATTGTTTTTGAGATTGATGAGAACTCTAGACAGATGTATGAATCCAAGTCCTCTAGTAAGACTTCATTCACTAGTGAAAAGACACAAATGGAAAGATAACAGACCTGGCTAAAAGCCCAACTGCATCTGGGGTGGAATAAAGGCAGAAATTAGACATAAAAGGTGGTATTCAACAAGGAGGGTGAAACAGGAGATGGAAATTTATAACAGTCTTGGTAGATGAAATTATATAAAACATAGAAGCTTGATAAGGGAAGCGAAAGACATCAGGGAAAAAAATCCAGAAATTGCAGGGCTAAGGTCAACATATTTGAGTTTTAATCACAGCCTAGATAGGGGAAAAACAACCTTGGCCATGTTATGCACTCATAAGTACTTGGAGGTAGTGAAATTGTTACGAATGATGTAGAAAAGCAGTGATGTTCGATAAATATTTGCTTTCTGTGTTCGGAAATCAGTCAACATGATTTTATGGAATAAAGGTCATGTCAAATCTGGTTCTATTCTTTGTTGAGATTAAGAGTTTGATTGATAAAGATATTTGTATCATATAGCTAGACTTTTTATGGCATTCAATTTGCCACTGCATTACATTCTGATTAAGAAGTTAGCACAAAGCAGTATCGATAAAGTACACATTAAATACATTAAGACCTGGCCAACTGACAGATCTAAAAGTGGCTGTCACTGGGCAATCATCTCTGAATGGATTGTTTCTATTATAGTTCTGTAGGAATTGATATCAGGAGTGTTGCTATTCAACATTTTCGGTAAAGATACGGGACAAAGTTAATAGATAACTTTATGGCACAAAGATAGAGTGGTAAATAAGGGGCAGGACAGGGCAGTCACATAAAGCAATTTGAATTGTTTGGTAATCTGGGCACATTAAACAAAATAGTTTTTTAATATGCTGAATGTAGATCAGGTCTATGGAACTAGGAAACAGTATATTGGAAAAAGTGATTTTGAGATGGGCCTCCTCCTCCTTGGCTTCACAGTGGGAAACCAGCCCAACCAAACATTGCAACTGTATGGCAAAAAGGCCTTCTGTAGTATTTTCACAGTCAAAAGAAGGGTCATAGGGAGGCAGGAGAGGAGATGTTTTGTTTCGCTAAGTAGCACTGGTGAAGCTGATACCGGCATGCAAAACATGCCAGTTCTTAACCAGTTCTGGTTAAGCAAAACATTAAAATAATACTGAAAAGTAGGAGTGTACAGAAAAGAGTGCTAGAAAGAATGCAGGGTTGCAGAGAGTGTCTTTTAATGACAAAAATTAAATTTAGCAGAATAATCTTAATTGGAAGAAACATCAAGGGCGTGACTTCTGTGAGTATGGGGAGGAAATACTGAGTAGGGCTTTTTTAGTCTCACCGGGAGAAGACCTGCAGGAACTAAGGGTTAAAAGTCAAAGCCATGCTAGTTTAAACAGGAAATGAGACAAACATTTTGGAATAAATCATAGAGAAAAATGGGTGCCTTTTCATTTTTGCAGGTGGAGATTAACAGTCTTTTGGGAATGCACACATTAATTAAACACCCCTGTACTGAGGCCAAAATGTTGTGATTGGGCGGTTTGTAAAGGATGTGGGATATTAATCTGGTTCCTCTATGACTTAGTGTTCCCTCTGGCTTTAAGCCTATGATCTCTTCTTTCTCCATGCATCTTTTATATAAACACCTCTCTCTCTTTGACTTACAGGCTGTATGTATGAAAAGGGACCTAGGCAGTTTTATGATGACACTTGCGTTGTTCCAGAGAAGTTTGACGGTATGTATGACACATCTCTCTTTCTTTTTCTTGTGTGGGGAGATGAAAAAGGAAGAGATGAGGGACTTTTTTCTGTTGCTGATCAAAAAAGCTCAGTAACGTTCCAATTTAGGATTCCTTAACACACCATTTGCGGTGCGCCCAACCAAAGCTGACCTTTGTCTCTTGAAACCAAAGTCTCCTTTTCAATAGGATGTCGTTCAACTTTTGCCAGTGAAAGATGCTGTATCCAGAGTTGTGGCAGAGAAGCTCAGTTCCTGTACTGTTGAGAAGTTAATAGGAGGATTTCCATTGCACTGATGATCACATACTGCTTGTTGTTTGAGATTTAATGAAAGTTGTTCTTAAAATTAACAAAACGGTGGAGAAAGCAGTAGCTTTGGTTTTACTGAGGATTAAGCCTCTTCTCTCACTGTCTGTGAAGTGATGAATAGTGGGGAGTGAGTGTATAGGGCATTTTTGTGTTTCTGTCAGGGTATTCGCACTACGTTAAAACATTGTACTAGTGGTTTATTTTTCAGTGGGATTGATAACAAATCAATGATCTTTTCACAACACTACCCATTACAACAGATTTTTTTTTCAAGAGGGATTCTGAGGTCAATTAAAATAAATGGCTCAAATTATCCTCAGTTACTCTGATGTAAAATCAGTTTCCTGGTGTAACTCAGTTGATTTCAGATTTATTTCATTATAGACAAAGTAGATGGACTCAGTATTTCTTGCCAGTGACTCTGTTAGTCTGCAACTTTGGGAAGTAATTTGGAGACCAATTACTTAAATTTGCTGGAGTGGCTTCTTTGTGTTAGCGTATGTATGTTCAGCTTTATTTAACAGGAAAGATTAGATACTTTCTGATAAACTTGTGAACAGCTCTCTGACCATAGCGAAAAGGAGAGCTGGAGAACTCTTGGGGTTCTTCTCCTGCTTTATTTTGTGTATTTTCCCCTGAGAATCACTTATATGGATTACAAAACTATTGTGTGTCTAGCAGCTTTTGTTGTGTTTGCTGAAGAATGGGAGACTTTAAAATGAAAGTAACCCAAAGAATTACACATTCCTCAAACGGAGGTATCACATGCGTTCCAAGGTTGGTAAGGAATAGCAATAAATAAATAGAGGATTTTAGATAATGTTAGACCTAACTGAAGATCGCTCAATCCAGTATTGCATTGTCACAGGATTGACACATTCACTGAAAGGGTGATTTATTTGAAGTCTACTTTATACCCTATCTTTGGAATGTATGCTTTTTTTTTTCCCCCTTTTTAAAGCACGTCATGTTAGCTTTTTTTTTCTTCCCCCAAAATGATTCTGGACCTGACCTGTTTTCAGTATCAGTGGCAAATTCATATTTACATTTAAGGGAATGGGATCAGACCCTGTACTACAAGAAGTTAAAACTCTTCAGGAGTAGCATTTGTCTATGTCTTTCTTGAAAATCCTTTTTGTCTGTTTGGGTTTTGTACAGGGAAGGGAATGAAAAAGGAAAAGAAATACAAATAAAGGAAAAGAAATACAAATAAAGGAAAAGAAATACAAATAAAGTAAAAGAAACAAATGTTTGGAAATATTTGTGTGCTTGCAAAGCAAGCAGTCTGCTGCTAGCTTCTACGACTGTCCATTGAGAGAACACCTTGTACTCTAGAAGATGGATGTTGTGATACAAATAGGTGTGTTTATACTTGCAGCATGATGACTTTTGAGGAAAAAATAGCAGATGTGTTGTCATGTTGTGGCCAATAAAGCAAAAGTGGGATAAGTGCAGGACTAGTCTTGATGTTTCAGAAGTAGATTCTCAGCTGCTTTGTTTGAAATCAAAGATTGGCACAGGCGAAGAATCTGATCCTCCGTAATACTGCACTTGCTATTTGCGCATTGCTCATCTATCATTAAAAGAAAAATCCTGTCCTTGAAAAAGAAGGCCTTTCAGGACTGGAACTTGAACCTCACATAAACCAAAAAGCCTTGTGCTGACCTATTTGTTTTCCACAGCTATTGACTCAGTTGTCTTTCCTGATTACAAAAGGAAGTACTCCATTTTTAATATTATTATTCCTACTTTCACTACATTGAGCCGTTCTGTAATGGCCATCAGAGCATGCTAATGTTGTGGTTGAATGTAAAGTCCTGCCTTTCCGTATTAAACAGGTCACACTGCTTATTGGAGAGTATTGCTGTTCTGGTAGTTGAAATGAGGAGTTTTACTAGCATATCAAAGATTGCTGTCATTGTGTGCAGAAAAAAATATTCTTCTCTTCGGCATCAGACCTTTCAGCGTTGTTGTTTGCATGAGTTGTTTAGTATGAATATGATTTAAAAACAACAGAGACACAGCATGGATGTCGCAGGATGTTTTTTCATTGGCAGTTTGTGGAACAGCTAGCAGAATATTATTATTGTTTTTCAAAAGCTTCCTCTGGACTTGAAATTTTAGAAAAATTAACTTACTGCTTTTCAGGGGGAATACTAATCTAATATGTAGATATGAGTAAAAGTAACACGTGCTTATATGCAAGTCCAATATGCCACAGAGGAACTCGCATATCTGCAGGATTTGCATACCTATACGTAAAGCACATGCTGTCTAAGTCCAAGTCAAATACTTTGTCAAATTTTCCTTAGAAGCATTTGCCTGCAAAAGAAGTTTCATGCAATAGGGTTTTGCAGCTTTATGAAGCATACATTACATTTCCAAAACTGGGGCTTGTGCAAAGTATAGTACACAAATGCAGTTCTTCAGACATCTGAGTTGCTTACAAAAATAGTTCATGCTCTTTCAGATAGAGGATATTGCAAAATGGTTTGCAAGCGAGATTTGCATGTATCAGAAGTAAATGGGGATAGGCTTAGGGAGACTTCCATAAATCATGACTGAATTTAGGTACTTATTATATGAATATGTTATCGTAAGAGTGTTTACAATTAGCAGCTGACAGGGGAATGTTGCATTTTTGGGTGGCTGGGTAGTAAGAATTCTTTCCTTCTGTTTTATTAACCTTAATGATTGCTTTGCCAGTTTATCTGACAAACTGAATGATGATGCTTTTTGTGCATTGCTCATCTAACGTTGTTGCTATTCTGTGCAGGTGACGTCAAACAGGAGCCAGGCATGTACCGCGAGGGACCCACGTATCAACGGCGAGGCTCGCTTCAGCTGTGGCAATTCTTGGTAGCTCTTCTTGATGACCCATCAAACTCTCACTTCATAGCGTGGACTGGCCGAGGCATGGAATTCAAGCTGATTGAGCCGGAGGAGGTGGGTTAGACAGACAGCATGCCCTGACATCCACTGCCACATCCTGCAAATTTAATAGTGCTCCTTTGGATTTAGGCCTTGTTTTCTTTCAATATTTTGCTTCAGTATCACTTTAGAAGGGTGACAAAAAGGACTGGCAAGGGAAGTGCTTCAGTTAGGACAGAGGTGTGGTTAAGCATAGACTTGATTCCTAGTCCCACAAAACAATAAAAATATTGCAAGTACTGGAGTTACAAAATACTTGGCATTAATTGTGGGGCCTGGATTTTTCAGAATCACTTCATGGATAGAGCTGTATTCCAAAATCCTTTGAAAACTTGTCTGTGAACAGTCTTTCAACACCAAATATTCTTTGGTGTGAAGATGTGGGAACTTGGAACTTTTAGGCTGTAGAGTGGAAGACCCCAAGTCTGACAGATGGCAAAAGAGGAGGTTAAGAATGTTAGGCAGTAAAATCCCATCAAAATTATATAAACTCCCCTCTTTCTAGAGTTGTCTTCAGAGTCTTCCTGCTTATCTGTATCGTTAGATTGTTTAGTGCACACTTAGGTCCTAGGCTTGCAAACACTCATGCACATGCACAGCTCCCCTGAACCATGAAGGACTCATGGGGTAGATAAAATTACTTGTATTCATGAACATTTGCTGAAGCATGACTTAGTTCACTTGTGTGATAAACAGGAATAAATTGAACATTTTATTACGTGAACTTTTTTTGACTAGGTAACATTAAGTAATCTATCCTGTGTTCTAAACAGCCATGGAAATTGTTAGAAAATCTGTTGTGCCTGAATTTTATTGTAATACTGATGTGGATTATTTGATGAGGGTTGTCAAAAAGCAGTATCATCCTGGTTTACTTTTTTGCCCCTTGGACAGGGTTGGGTAATAGAGGAGACTGCAGCAAATTTTCCATCAGGATCCCCTCTGAGTTAGAGCTGAGTAGGAAGGTTCAGGGGTGTAAGGCTTCTGGATTCCACCAGCTATTTCTGCTGTTTGCCACCCGTCTGCTGGCATTAGCAATCTGAAAGCTTTCTTGCATTTAAGTCACATCATCTGCCAACAGCCCTAAAGGGATGGTAGAGTAGCTGGGGATGGAGACAGGACTGATGTCCCTTTCCTTCCCAACATGGTCTGGGTGAGGGGGAGGTTGCTGCAGGGACCCCTGTGCTGGCTCTGGTTTGTCTGAGCTTCCCCCACACTAGTGATAGTCACTGTGGCAGATCCTGGCATTGTGCATCTGAGGATTTGACCACAGTCTCAGTCGATTTGATACTGAAACTTTGGTGGCAAGTCTGTGGCCTTAGCAGGCTACATAGACTTCTTAGTTGTGTGGCCTGGCTCAGAATAGAGTGAAATCTTTGGAAAGGCTTTTGCTTGATTTTGGTGAATGAGATATCTGATTCTTCCCCCCTGCCCCAGTCTCAGTATTTTTTACCTTCTTAGTTTTGTGTTGTCTTTAAGGTATGTCCAAAGTTTTTCAAGATTGAAGAGATTTATTGAAAAGTGGTTTCCAGCAGATGGTGCAAAAACTTTATAGATTTTATTAGCTAAGGGAGGGAAAGTAGCAAAACAAAACCCTAAGGTTTCCTTATTGTGTAATTCCCTGAAGAACTGGATATTCTGATTTAAGTTAACCAGATGATCTGCTTGTCTGACGTTGTAGCAGTCGCTTTGTGTTTTTGAGCAGCACTGCATCCAAGATCTGGGGGAGGCAGGCTACTTGGAACTTGCTCACCCCTGTGTGCTCTTAGGGAGTACAAAGGAGCCTAAGTTGTTTTCATATGAATGTCTTGGATCTCACAGAAACTGTCAATTAAAATAAGAATAGCCTATGGGAAGTTGCACACTTCTGTTGGTTGCCAAGTGTAAATTGAAGGGAAGTCAAAGAGTTTGTTGGTTCAGCTGTGGCAGGTTAGGATGTCAATAACATGACCTTTCCATCCCATCCATTTCTGGAGGTTTATGCCCTTGTAGAAAAGGTGGCAACAAAAATGAATGTGTGAGCTCCTTGAGCACGATAGTTCATTCAGAAAGTAGCTAACTGTGAACTGTGGAGGCTAAGAATTGGGTGTAGGCCCATTTATGCTGCCTTGTCACAGGGACAGTAACCTTCAGCAGGAAGGTGGGGTGGAAGGCTAGAAGCCTGAATCCCTTCCACAGACCAAGACTTGATAAATGCTGTGCAGTTCAGGGACAGGAAGACTCGCTTACCAAGACTACTTCTGGACCTGCTTGGTTGTTTAGGAATGATAAAATACCACACAATATAGCATATTCTCAACCATTATTTTGTTGTAGTTATCTTTTCTGTGTATTTATTTATTATACAAGCCTGTTATGTTGGGGACTTCTAGGACTCTAAAGAGCAACAGGCAAAAACTGAAACACAGGCAGTTCCGTCTGAATATGAGGAAAACTTCTTTACATTGAGGGTGACAGAGCACCGGAACAGGCTGCCCAGAGAGGCAGGAGGTATTCAAAACCTGCCTGGACACAATCCTGTGCAACCTGCTCTAGGTGAACCTGCTTTAGCAGGGGGATTGGACTAGGTGATCTCTAGAGGGTCCCTTCCAACCCCAGCCATTCTGTGATTCTGTGACTCTGATTAATGCAGAAAAAAACTTGGCAGCAATAAACAAAGAGTGATGTAGGCATGTTTTACAAAGATGAATAGGCGAATCAAGGTTACGCATCTAGGCCAAATCTACAGCTGGAATAAATTGACATGATTGGAGGTATGTTTCAATACAACTATAACATAGCTGAAGTTAGCAGAGCCACGATAATTTACATAAGCCTGAAAAGCTGCACCATTGAAAGGAAATAATGCTTTAAAAAGAAATTTTAAAAATTATTGTCCAGACGGAGATCAAAGTCATGGATTTTGCTGTTGTTATTTAGTCCCCTTCAATTCTCAGTGTTGCATGTCATCTATGGTTTGCATCAAAAGGCTCCAGACACCTATGGGAAAGTTTCATAGAGCAGTCTGCAGAGAAGCTTCTTGGCTCTTCTCTCCTTTTTCCACAGCTGTATGCATATGCACCTCTCAAACATTTTTATAAAATGTGCTTTAAAGAGTTCATTAGCTCTGACTTTTTTTCCCCTCTGGTGACATGATAGTCATTTGTACAGCCAGTAATTGAAATGTCACCGACAGCCGATTATAATTTCAGGTGGGGAATAAGCAGTTAAGCTCTTTAAACAAAAGGTCTCTTTGTCCAGAACTACCTTTGGCAATAAAACAGGAAGCGTAAAGGCAAGTAGAAATCATAAGTCAGAGTAGAAGGCATATTGTTCTCCATGGAATGGCTTCACGAGTTGCTTGCAACTCCCTTTTTATTATTATTTTTAAGGAAAATTATGCAACTGCAACTATGAAGTTTCTGTCCCATTCTTCATGCTACCATTCCAAGCAATTACCCTGCCTCCTCTGGTAATTCATTTTCTTTGCTGAAGTAATATTTAAGACTAGGAGTTGGCTTTTGACTTGTATCTCCTAATAATCTCAACATCGCTGTCATTCCAAGTACAGTCTGTATTAGTTCATGAACTAAGTGTGTATGCATGTGTGTTTAATATAACTTTGTGTTCTGACAGCAAGGAAAACACAGGAATAGTACAATTATCCACAGTATCAAACTAAAGAGAAGTTTTATCTTTCATGAAAGTTTTCTGGTGGAACTTGATAAATATTTTTTATGTAGCATCTCTTTATATGGCTTTATTTTTTCATTGGTTTTCTTTATTAAAAACAAAGAAAACCCCCCCAACCCTCCACCACATTTGCAAATGAGTAAGTCTGCTTCAAGTTTAATGAATGACTGTGTGTCCAGTTAAAAATCATAGTAGTATATGGGAAATTCAGGTCATGTCAACCTTTTCTCTTGTTTATTCGTTGCACCTGCAGGGTTCCCCCTCCTCCATCCCCAAATAAAGTATCTGATGATAAGATCTGCTTGTTAAATGCATTTAACAAATCAATGCCAATCCATTTTTGTGGCAGGTGGCACGTCGCTGGGGGATTCAGAAAAATAGGCCAGCTATGAACTATGATAAACTCAGCCGATCACTTCGCTATTATTATGAAAAGGGAATCATGCAAAAGGTGAGTAGTTAATTTTGTATTAAATTTCACCAGAGGGTTCCATGTTAATCTGTAAGTCAGTTTACGAGGAGTACTTGTAACTGTATTGCTTAGGTAGGTTTTTCATCTATTTAGGCAAACACTAAGCTTTTTCACCTACCACGTCCAGTATATGCATGAAGATATTTTTTTCTTAGTAAAAAATGTTGTGGTTTTAGTTCACACAATGCATGTCATGATTATAGGGAAAGAGGTAACATTCAAAAATATCCAAAAGAGCTTCCTGGCACCTGGGAAAGGCAAACAGTAGAGTACGGTATGAATAATGTTTTGCAGATCTAAATTAGCTGCCCAGCACTCGGGTACTTTGGTAAGTGCAAGATAGGGGAGAAAAATGATACCTATTAACATACCAAATACTTTAATATTTTACCAATAGTGTTGTAATAATACCGTTTTTAAGTGGAATTTAATATTTTATAATAGGCTGAATTATGAGAAATATTTAACAATAATTTATATGTAACAGCCTGGTCTTGCTGACAGTATTCAACCCGTCCTTCTGCTTGCTAATTTACATGTATGGTTTTAAGTCTTGGTATGTAGTACTATGTAGATTGACTGAGAAATCAATAGGAGAGACCTGTCTGCTGCATCTACAAAACTGGCAGGTGTGATCAAAGATCATAATGAACACCTTGTGCTGTAAAACTTGTTTCATATCTTTTCACTTTAGTTTTGTGACTTGTGATGACTAACATGTTTAAACCTGCCATTTGCCAATTCTATGAATGGAAACAATGCTCCTGGCTCAAGTTACTGGGCAACTTTTCCAGTAGGCTTTGTGAAGTCTCGGTTTGGAGTTGCCTGTTACAAGTTCTCGTGCTTTGATTGTGGGATCGTTGTAGTGCTCTCCTTTTTCACTATCCACAAGTCAACCTGGACAACAATCTGGGCTAGTATTGGCTTATGCAGCACAGTGCCTCATCCATTTTTTTGTGTCACATAACCGTGCATTGAGTCTTTGTAAAAGTGGACTGGAGACTGGGTCCAGTCGGGGAGAAGCAGAAACGCTTGATTTTGCTGGGTGGTGCTTCAGGCAGAGGAGGTTCTCATTGCAGGTTACAGCTCACCTGCATAGGCAATTGTGCCGGCACAGTTCAAAGGCAGCACAGAGGCAAGAATAAGTAGCAAAGAGAGTGAAACAAGTTGAAAAGGTGGGAACAGAAGTACCATAAGGCTGATAATGCTGCCCAACCCACACATCCATTTAATATGGAAAGTTTACAAGTACTTCTGACAGTTAGCTTGCTACCTCTTAAACTACTACTACTATATTATCTACAAAAATGTATTTAACACACATTTTAAAAGCTAGTTTGGATGCTTATTTTTCTGACATAGTAATGTTTGAGGTTTTCCCTGGCATCACCCTATCTGGCCAGTTAGTGTATGTTAAAAACTAATGGTGATTGTAGATTCATAGCAGGTTTCTTTACTGCAAGGTTTATGTGCACATTTTTCCCCTTTTGTTTTAAGTTAAGCCATGATAACAGGTTATGCTAATGCCTGATTTCTGAATGCAGCCTTCAGTCTGTCAAACTTGCTGACATTAATTTGATGAAAAAAAAATTCTACTGCAGGTATAGCCTCTACCAAAACTTTACATTATTTGTATAATAAATAAGCTGAAAATTTAAGGAGGTGCTTCAGACTATTTTACACCCGTAAGAATAGAGTTAAGTTTGCAACGCTTTTGCCACTTTCATTCTCTCACTTCCAATGCCGTGCTAGCTGGAGTTGCAAGAAGCAGACAATATGATCTTTACTTTAAAACAGTGAGCATGCAACATGATTCATATTTTTTAACGTAATTCTTTAAATGAGGTGCTTGAGAAGACACTATTGACTTTTTTTTTTTTAAATAAGATAATAATTCTGTATTGTTTTTATCGTTCTTCAGCGTTTAGGAAAATGAAGCACATTTTAGTGCTATTTCTGAATAAGGGAAAACTTTAGGATCTTTGGACAAATTGCCCCTCCATAAGCAAATCCAAATGTCCCAGCTTTGCATGAGGAATTGCTAAGTACATATTAGCCTGCATATTTGCTTACGCTGTCCCTGTACAATCAGCATGCACTATAACTAAGTGCTTTTATATTTAAGTATGAATCAATCTGCGTAAAGTGAAACTCAGATCTCTATCATGCAACATGATTCTTTTTTCCACTTCACACACAGAGTGTTGGACTTTTAGTCATTTTATTTTGCCACTGTAGTGACAATTTGTTTACATTTTCCAATAAGAACAGTTCCATTTGTAGTTAAGTGTAGGAAATGATCGCAAACAAAAGTTTGGACGTAGAATACCTAGTCCATCTTCCAACAGGATATTGCATGAGGCAAAACCAAGAGTGTTCTGCACAGTCTGCTTCTCCAGATCCCTGTTGTCTTTGCTAGGTCATTGCCTTACCAGTTCTGCTGCTGCGTTATTAATTGCGTAACGAAGGTGGGTTCTTCACAAGACTGTTGAACTTGGAGTTGCAAAACCACAAGGCCTTACGCTGCACCCTTTTGTCCCTTCTGTTGTCCTAAGGTGGCTGGAGAAAGATACGTCTACAAGTTTGTTTGCGACCCTGAAGCGCTTTTCTCCATGGCTTTTCCAGACAACCAGCGCCCCTTACTGAAGACTGACATGGAGCGCCACATCAACGAGGAGGACACTGTACCTCTGTCCCACTTTGATGAGAGCATGGTCTACATGCAGGACGGTGGCTGCTGCAACACCCACCCCTATAATGAAGGCTATGTCTATTAACAACAGTGACAGTGAAGGGGATGTTTCCCCCCTCCCTGAGGCTTCTCCTCTTTCACAAGACCCAGAGGAAAGCTGAATCGACTTCAGTTTGTTTTTTAAATAGTACACTAAAAGGGGCTTTTCCTGTTGCATTACTCCTATGGTCTGCCATGGACAGCGCACTTTATTTGAAAGGGGAGGGTTGGAACCTAAATGTTATTCTGTGTAACAGGAGGAAAAGGGTGGGTTTGCTTTATACTTAAGTTTGGGAAGGGAACATACAGGTTTTAAGTACAAAAAAGCTATATCATGTCTGTTTTGTTTCATATCAGCATAAGATATTGTACATTTTCTCTGGGTATCCGTAGTACAGTTAATTCTTATTGTGCAAAATAACCACTTGGTGATGATATCAGCACAGCGTGCCTAGGGCATTTGTTTCTTGCCATTCTTAATTGTCTTTCTGCAGTTATGAAAGAGAAGCAAAGCGTATACCACAGCATTTAATTTAGAAGCTTGCAGTGGCAGACCTTGTACCTTGCCTCTGAAAACAACCAGATATCTCAAGTTTTTCCTTTTTTTTTTTTTTTCTTTTTTCTTTTTTTTTTTTTGGTATGGCCTCAAAAAAAACATCCTGTTTAATGACAGAGAGGCCATAAATACAGTGACCAAGCAAAATCCCTGACTTCAGACTGCAAGCCACATGCCGTATCTGGTGCCACGTTGCTATACATATATGGCCCATGCTATGGCTTAGACCTTTCAAGATCCATTTGAGGGATAGTAATTACATGTGGTAGGCTTTCTGATGATCATGTCAGCATTAAATACAGGATCATGATCGGGAGGGAGAAAACATTTTGTATCCTTCCATTTCCTTTGGTACATAAATAAGTTATTTAATCAATAGGAATTAACTGTACTAAGTCACATATCTAATTATGCTGTTTAGACACAGCAAGCACTCCTTGAGAAAAATATCCAATACACTAAATAGGTACTTTAGTAATTTTTAGACACGGTACCCATTAATATGCATTTAAACCTTTTACTGCTGTGTTATGTTGATAACATATATAAATACTAGATAATGCTAATGCTTCTGCTGCTGTCTTTTTCTGTAATATTCTCTTTGATGCTGAATTTACTATGACCATTTATAAGCAATGCTGTAACTACAGGTAGCATTTCAGGACAAAATAGATGACTTGAACCATTTATTGCTTAGAAAATAGCTTACGCCATAGCTGTGCTATAAGCAGCTTTTATGCGCATCCACAAATGACTAGTAAGCTTCAGCTTGCTAAGGAAAGCTCTGCAGAACCTTTTGTAATTTTCAGTGGAACGGAGACTTAGACAAACTGTCAAAGAATACCATGAAGTCACTGTATGACGTTGTAGTGCTGGCACTGATGTTACCAATCAACTTGTTTTGGACACTAAATGTAAATGTGATCAGATATGCTCGGAAGACAATTTAAATTTTGAGGGGTTTTTTTGTTGTTTTTTCAAATTGTTTTATTTTTTGAGAGGGGTAATCTTGAACACAAGCCACACGCTATTCTGTATGTAAAATGAAAAAAAAAAAAAAAAAAAAAAAAGCCCTGACAAAAACCCAAAAGTTTTAAATACTTATGAGCACCTTTTCTGAAATATAGTATTTCCTAGTTTGAAGGGAGGGAGACGGGGTAAGATCTGGATTTCTTTTTTTGCCCAGTGAAATTTAAATAGGTGTTATATGGAATACCTCATTTTCCTGTATTCCCAAGAAGCGGGAGGAAAGTGAATGCATAACCATAAAACAACAAGAATAATTTTCGTCATAATGGATGGGTTTCAAAGACAATCCTAGGTGGTGGGTTAATTTTCCATCCTCTGTCAGTTAAGACACTAGTTAAGCTATGAATATTTTAATATGCAGTTAATCAAAAGTATAGAATTAGTGGTCACTAGAAACCACAGGTGCATAAAAAACATTTGGGCAGGTATTTAATTTACTCAGATCCATAAGACAACATATTTTATGGGAGTGTATATATGCCTTAACATGTCACCTAATTCTGTCATCCGTAAGTCTCAATGGCACTTAAATTTTCGGTGATCCACCCAGAATCAGAAGTCTAAAATTGTAGAATTAGCAAAAAGGAAAGGGAAAAGGTCGAGTAAGATTGTTTAAAAAAAATGTGGTTTCCATTGAAATAAGGTTCAAATGAAACATGCTTTGATGAAAAGTCCTCGGATTGGTTTTGGTTCTTTAATGTCAGCACGGAGCGCCTCTTGCCTGTGGCAGGATGTGGGTATTTGGGAAAGGGGTTGGACAAAAAAGGAAAAAAAAGGAGAAAAAAAAAAAAAGAGGAAAAAAATGCATCAAATGTGTAATATTTAAGAAGAAATATATATATATATCTGTATATGGTAGTGACTCACTGAACAAAACAAGCAATCAGACCAACATTACATGATCTCTCAGCAGAAGATATAAAAGTCTTTCACTGAACTGATTAACCCTTTTTAAAATGTACCTAAGAGGTTTATTTAAAGTCTGTTTTTATTCCACTTTTTTGTTTGTTTGGGTTTTTTTTTTTTTGTTTGTTTGGGGTTTTCAGGTAGAATAATAAATCTGGCAGCTGATTTCTGCAAGATTGTTGTGTATTGGATTCCTAACCATTTGGACTGGAGAGGCCCCTGCAGTAAGGTTGTTCTTTTGGAAGAGGAGATGATGGTCTGTTCCCAGTGCCTAGAATGGCTTCCTGCAAAATGTAACAAAAACAAAAAAAAAAAGAGGGAAGTGAGGAGTATGTACAATTCATGTGTATGTAGATGAGTTATAGCCAGGAGTTAGATTTTTCAGAGCATCATATTTGACTGACAAAAGGGAGGAGGATGGTCTATGTAAATCTAGAGAAAGATTGATTTGGACTAAGAACACTTACACATTTTCACAGGGCGTTTTAATACCCTACTGAATTTGAATGTGGGGTGTTTGGGGCTGGGATGGGGGTGCTGGGGTTTTGTTTGTTTGTTTGGGGGTTTTTTTTTGGTTTTGTTTTCAAGCTGTGCCACAAGTGGAGGGAGAACACAGGCTTCACCTGTGTTGTTAGAAGGCGCTGCAATGGAGTTAGCTTGTGAGTGTTTGCTTGTGCGTCTTTTTGCTGCCCATAGCAGTGGGCAGGCCACGGTGATGCTACTGTGAAGCAAATCCGGGAGGCATCACTGCAAGATCCACGCACTGTGGTACAACTGTAGGTGCTCCGGTTTCCCCTGCTGTGACAGTTCAGTTGCACCGGTAGCTGAACGGAGGTGAAATTAGGACTTGCAAGACGCCCTCAGAATCCATTTGAGAGAGTTAAGACTACAGGTTTAGGGCACCGCATACATTTTGCTTTAGGGATATGACTTTCCATGACAGAGAGCCTAAGCCTTTTCTCTCCAAGGTCACACCAGTCTAACTTTCCCACACACCAACTACGGTGCAAATCTTAATATTATATTCTCTGAAAGCATGAATTTCCTATGCTTGTCAGATGAAATCTGCCTGCTTTACTTACAGTTAGCTGCTGTGGTAACTAGGGGAAATTGGAATACAGGAACATAAAGGATCGTTTTCTCCAGTAATTCCCTGCGAAGAGCCTTTTGCTCAGAATCTTTTTCGTCTTTGGGATTCTCTGGTACCTGGGACTGTTCCCCAGGGATTAGTGCTTAGATTTTAGTGCCCTTGATGTCTGACTGCTTTGGGCTGCAAGTCCATCTTCACAAAACAATATCATCTAGTAAACATTTTTGCCTTGTTTGTGGTTTTTTGTTTGGTTGGTTTTTTAATAGCAGGAAATAGATCAATGTGTGCAAAAGGTATTATGAGGAAATCTTTGAATTGTTAATGGCTGTACTTTCTCCTCTGAAGAGCATTAGCTTCAGTTCATGTACTACAGGTAACAGAACCCATGAACAGCCCTATTCAGAGCTCACATTCATAGCACTGAGGACTTTTCCAAATAATCTCCTTCAAAGATGTTTTGGGAGTCCTAATTAATATTGTATCTTACACCCTAAGAATCATCACTCTGAAATACACTTGGATCTAGCTGTAGGAGCCTAGGAGATTAATATCTCTGTTCTCTTTGCTCGTTGTTTTTTTTTTTTTTTTTTGGGGGGGGGGGGGGAGGGTGTTGGTTTTTTTATCAGAGGCTACTCTGCTTGGAAGGGAGGTAGCAGCTGGGAGCAGGTGCCTGTGCCTCAGAAATTCCAGTTCAAAGTCCCCTGCGTTTTGCTAAGATACCAGGCTGAGAACTGGAGCATCTGCAATACATAACTGAGCCTTGCCATCCTTGTGCTCTTATGGAACAGGGAACTACAGTGCATCGTCTTCTGTTCTTCTGCTACAGGAGCGGTAATCTCTAGCAGAGCAGGGGGATGGAAAGCTAGGGGCAGTAGCATTTTAAAACTACAAGATTACCCCGAGGATGTCTGTCAGATCCCTCAGAATCATAAATGCATCAGCAAAGCACTGTGACATACCGCCTAGCTTTTGTGACTCTGTAGGTAGGTAGAAGTTAACTTCATCTTTTACTTCAGGAGGTTAAAATATTGTTTTCCCCCTTGAACACCAATTTAATTTCTGTGGGAAGGAAATATCAATGCCATCTTCTTATGTAATAGTCTGAAAATGCCTATGAAGAGTCTCATTGACATTTTCCCAAAGAACTATTTTTGTGTGAAAATGACACAACAAACATCACCAAAAGAAGGGGTAAATAAACTCCAAGAAGGCACCCATACATCATGTTCTCCAAAACTATAGCGTTATTTACCCTAGAAATGTATCATGTCTTTAATACTGCTGCAGTGTTATCCTTATTGCATACTTTCATTGGACTGACCTCAAAAATACACAGCATACCCTAAAGTTTTCTTGGGAAACGAGCTTCCTGCTGTTGATAGAGATTACACAAAGGTACCCCTGAAGCAGGATCACAATCAAGCATTTGGATCTGTAAGACGTAATTCTGTCTTTGCTCTTGCAAACCTCTGTGAGCATTTATGCCTATGTCCATGCTTTTCAGTTGCATGGTAGGAAGGTAATTGCAGCCATTGGTTGGGGGGGGTGAGGGTGGTGTTTGTTAGTTTATGAGTAGCTATGATTTGTTTTGTTTCAAAAGAAATGTCTCTATGTATGTCTTTCCACACTCCAGGTAACCAGGTAGATAACTTGGGGTCCATAATAGCATTTTTGCTGTGTAGAGGCTATGGCAGTTCCTTGCTGCTGCCCTAAAAAGGAAAGAGTAGAGGTGATTTCACTCTTTTCTTGCCCCCTCCCCTCTGTGACAGGACCCAGCTGATCTATCTGAAGATAGTTTAAACCAATTCTTCGCTCACCCATGATATTTTAGTGAACAGTGTGCTTGTTTGTTAGTTCAGTGGCACTTTATAGAAGCTCAGGTACAGAGAGTTGAGTGTTTTAGCTGTACTGCAAAGGGCTCTCTATGGTGGCTTTCAGTCAAAGCCTTGCATGGGGAGTGGCATATGGCTACACGACCTAAATAGAGGCAGAAGGAGGTGGTGTTGCAGAGACGCCAGCTACTCAGAGCTTGAGACGTTTGCTGAAATATGCAGTTAAGGCTGCTGCCTGGCCAGCTGGGGTGAGCATGCCCTCTAAGACCTGGCAAGGAGCTCGGTGTGCATGTAGAAAGCCAGAGAGAGCGCGATCCCAGCATGCCTGGGTGAGGCACAGAGATGGAAAGAAGTCTGTCGGGAGCAATCTGGCCCTACTAACTAGCTAATCCAGAGCTGATTAGTACAGGAAGGAGGAGCTTATATGACCAGTATAGTAAATCACAGAGCTAATTATTTGAAAGACATGCTGCAGAAGAATCATAAGAAATGATGGAAAGTAATAAATTCTGTAAACAGCAGTGATTTTTAAGACCCCAGTGCTTGTGGGAGTGCTTCAGGAAAAGGAAGAGAGAAAGGAAAACACGGAAAGGGACAATAATATTAGATGAGAACAACAGGAGTCAAATCACGAACTGCATTAGGGGACCTGGAAGATTGCAGTGTTTTAGATAAGGAAGGGACTAAGATAAGTACAGAGTCAGTAAACTGAGATAAGAGCAAGAGAGAGAAGGTAATTAGGGGCAGTGCACTTTGTGGTCAGTGGGCTGAATGTGTTAGGCTAACAGAGCTGCACCAGGGATGCGTTTGGCCCCGGTAGTATATCCCTAAGGACAGGAATATCAGAACTGACTTTGGAGTGATTGTTGATAATTTAGTGAAACCATCTGCACAGTGTTTGGTAGCTGTTAAAAGAGCAAACAAGATATTGGAATATGCAGAGAGTGTTCTGGGCTATAAATGTAGGGACTTTATTGTCCCACTATATTAAAAAAAAAAAAAAAACAAAAAAAAAACCAACAAAAAAAGAAAGAATACCTTACAGGATAATGGGTCAGATGATTGTGGGTTGGTGTGAATCAGCTTGGTTTCCTTGAAGTCAGCTAAGTAGCTTTATGCTAACAGAGTCTGTGGCCTGTTTTTATTAGTGTGTATGCCTATCTAGTGTGGTATATACACAGGACACTTTTACTTGTTACGTTATTCAGGAAGATATACAAATTATCAAGACCTGGGGCATAGCATGAGGCCAATAATAAAAGATGAAATTAAACAAAAATATATGTGTTCTGAATTCTACTGCTGTAGCCAACTCGTTCCATTTTTGTATAAAGCTCTCTGCTGGAGCTCTATACATCCCTTGTATTCTTGCAGTGGTCTTTTGTGACCGATGCTGGCAGACTGTACGTGCTGGAGTCCCTGCTACAAGTGGTTCCGCATTGGTCTCTGCAAAGGTGGCTGGGATTTGTAGGGTCAGGCTGCCTTCCCAGCTGTTCACAAAGATCATGTGGACATTTAAAAGTCTTAAGGCAACTAGCAAGACTCAGGGACATTGCAGATTCAGCCACAAAGGCTAGACCTGCAAAGGAATTTCAGCCACTTATCTGCTCCATATTACAAGGCTCTGTGAGCCCAGCCATAAGTATTTAGGATATCTAAGGGCCTCCACAAAATCTTTCAAAAGCTGGAGAGCTTGAACCAGGGCTTCTCTGCTTTCTGCAGGAATGAAATGTGGGAGAGACAAAATGAATGAAGACCTAGATCTGCATCTACAGAGAAATAAAATGAAGAACACCTTTGTATTATTATTTCAGAGTTTCAGCGTGACACTGCAGGAGGGTGCTCATAGGAGCTGAGGCAGTCAAATGTTTCCTTGGAGCCCAGAATAGATACCTACAGCCAGAAAAGGACTGTTGGTTTTATGCAGTGCATACATGTGCCTGCTCAGCATTCAAGCTTTCGTGAATTTGTTTTTTGGTGTTTAATTCTTCCTAATACGTAGAGGAATATTCTGCTCAGTAACATGTTATCTTTTAGACATTCTAATGCTCTACTTTATAGTACGTAAAGTTTCTTTGTGAATTTAGCCTTAATGACCGAAGAAGCACTGCCACATAAGGAAAGGTCAATTCCTGGAACTGTGCAATCCATTAAACTGAGTAGTTTCTATGATGATCATGATCTAGCCTCAGGTAAGTGACGTAGCTTGGCTGTGGCAAAACCAGTCCTTGAACCTCAATTGGCTTATTAATGCTTTATGCCAGCTAAATGCCAGGAAAGCATCTCTACATATCATGTGACCTTCTCTTGCTCCTCTGACCGCTTCTGCAGTTCTGATCCCCACATCTAAGGTTATGGGAGACCTAGAAAGATACTGAGAGACATCATAAGAATAAGCAAGGCTTACAAATGGCTTTTGTATTAGCAGAAACTTAAAAGGATTCAACTTGGGACAGGCAGTGTCAATCAAGATCTATAACATGAATTGTTCGGAGAAGAAGAATAGGGAATCAAAATTTACCGAGTCTTATAATAAGAATTTATTGGGGGGGGGCAAGACAAAAAAAAGCAGTTGAGGCATTTAAAGAACATTAAGGAAGTACTTTACCACACAGCACCATCATTAACTTGTGAAATTCATTGACGTAAGCTGTTTTGGGTGGCACAAGTCTTAAACAAATTAAGAAAAATTGCTTAGACAAATTAATGGAAGAAATGGCCAACAGCAATTCTCGACTATGATGATGAAGTTGAACTCTCCAAATCAGGAAGTCCCTACTACAGAGACTGTCAGGCCTTCAGAGGACATGCCAGAGCCACCCTCTTCCCATACTCTCTTTCTAAACACTGATGCTGGTCTATCCTGGGATGGATGGACCTTTGGCTACAGGTGACTTGGTATCTCCTGGAAGTGAGTATTATTTGAATTGCAGCAGAAGCGGGCACAAAGTAGTGTTCTGTATCCTGCATTTTGTTTGGCTCCTGTGATAGAACTAAAAAGGGTGTAACATAACTGGCTTAAGTAGTTGGGGTTTTTTTGCACTAAATCTGTAAATTTGAACCTGGAATCCTTTGCCTCTAGGATTTGTTTTCCTTGCTAACAAACACACCCTTTACAAAGAGCTATTGTCAACTTGCGTGTGATTACTAAGCTGCTGACATTGGGGTTGGAGTTATTTTTAAAGGGAGAAGAGAAACATTGCCGCTTTTGTGTTTAACTGGGAACTGCATGTCTTTCAAAAAAGAAGAAACAAACAAAAAAAAAAAAAGAAAAAAATTTGACCAGTTAGTGAGTAATACGCCCATTTTATATCCCTGCCACTTAACACCTAACATTTCACCATGAAGTTTTCTCTCTGTGTGACATTTTTGCATATAGCAAGCTAAGGCTATTTAGTAATGTACAGGGTTGAAGCAGGACTCAGAAGTTATAACCCCCCAAAATAAGGAGAGAGAGAAAACCACACTAATGAATGTCTTTCTCTTCTCATATTGCCTTTAACTCTATCAATAACATATTCCATAATGCTCTAAGTTCCATCCTCAACAGATAACATTAAGCAGTACATATCCTAATTTCATCAGACTTGGACTCTTGCTTTAAACCTTAGGTGACTTCATGCATTTATATCAATTGTATCAACAGACCAGTGCATCTGACTCTCTGAAAGCAGGTGCGGATACACACAGAGATTTCTCCTTACAAGATGGTTTGGATTATGATGGGATGGGTATGAGAAACAGAGACAGCAAGAGACCTAAATCTCTCATGTAAAATTACAGAAAAAGCTCTGGAAATACTGTGTATGTGGTGCCTTCCGTTAGTAGTATTTTTGGAAGACAAAAGGCAGGTTTATTTGGTTGATTTGTGTTACTTGGGGATGACCCCGTGCATAAATTGTAATGGGAAGTCAGTATTTCTGAAAATTTATGTAAGAGGATCTAGCCATAGAAGCGTGACCTGCTGACTCATTGTCCCAAAATGGTATCAGTCTAAAATATCATTGCAAGTGTGAGCTGAATTCTCTTACAAGCCCTAAATGGGACAGACAGCAGTTCTGTACATTAGGAGGACAGTGTGTCACATATGGCTGTATCCAGTAGGGAAGAGCAAAGAAAGAATCCTGAGACCATTAAGCATAAAAAAAGAAGATTATAGCTCTCAGTCTTGCTGCAAATTGGCAACTGCAAGCTGTAAATTGTAATTCATGAGAAGAAAAAAATTAGCTTAGAATGACTTGCTCAGAGACCTTTAATTCTGGGGCATCAGATGAGTTCGACTTCTGTTGGACTGCACACCCAGGATCCTCTTTCTATCTAGAGGTGTAAGTAACTCAAGCCAGTGGGTTTTTGCACTATATGAAGTGGTCTCAAATTTGCTAAGAAAAAGTCTATCTGGAATGTTCAGCCAGATGTGTTAAAGTCACCATGTTAAAAAAGCGCACCTCTATATTGATAAGATGAAAAAATGGGAAGCAGTACCTAGACAGCAACATTATTGCTAAAGAAAAGGATCCAAAGGGGCTTATATACATAGCAAAACGGACACCAAGAAAAGCAAGCCAGTCCAATGTCTCAGGTTTTTAATGTCTATATAGGTATGCGGTAGCTTCCTTTTTTTTGCATGACCCTGCTTTGTAAGGGGAAAATAAGCTCCCCCTTAAAAATTTAATAGCTATCAAACTTACTAATCTTTTTCTTTTTTTTTTTTTTTAATTCTTATTGCTGAAAGATGAAACTCAGATTTAAAGCTGAAGCCTGTAACTCACTCTTTACTGAATGTAGTTGTTGCTATGCCATAATTATAGAATACATCCATGGAGCAATGCAGTGTAATGTTTTTATTGACATGGATGTGAAGGAGACGTATTACCATGACCAAGCTGCTTGTTATTTCCATGCTGTTTATTTGTGAAGACAGAAGTACATTCTACAGCTCCTCCCCCAAAATAAAAAAGGCTTTAATAGCAACATTCCCAAATATCTTCTATTTTCTCTAAGCCTCATATGCTGAAAAAAAAGAGAGAAAACTATTCTTCAAATGTTTAGAGATTTTTGAATAATGGCACAGGCTCCATCATTTGTCTGCCTATGAAGTTAATGACTGTGATGGAAAGTCTCAAGTCCTGACAAAGGATTTGAAAGTGAGATCAAGTCAGAGTGTCTTAGAGAAGCAGCACAGATGTGTTAGCTAATATTTGTGCACTCAAACACATATTCAAAGTGCTTCTTTCAAGAAAAGTTATCAATGGTTTCAGACATTTATAAGACAGAAGTTGATGGTTCCTGTCTTGCCTAAACTACTTCTAGAAGCTGAGCTAATGTGGTTGATTCTATCTCAAGTTGTTTTCTTGCTCTATTTTCTTGAAACAATGAAAATTATCTTGGATGTCTCTTGTCATGGGTTTCTCTGGGCCCAAGCTGTCTGAGGAAATCTAAAGGTTAATCATCAGGAGGCCTGTCCAAACCTTTTGCAGTTGTGTTGTGGATGTGGAAATGGAGAGAATGGCAATAGGAAGGAAGAAACCTTCCACCTGCAAAAAATGGGACTTTTGAAACTTTTTTATATTGTGCTGTCGTCATGTATTTTCTGTGGAAAGACTCAGAAATAGCCACCTCATGTTATAAATTTATCATGATAAGGCTATAGGAAGCTCTAAAAATGCCTCGAGAATGTAGGCTTTGAGGACTTAAAATTGTATTTTCCCTACTGAAAATCTCAGGGTCTAAAAGCTTACGAAGATATCAGTTATCACATTCTGAATGGTTTTCTAGATGAAGAAAACTGTTTTTAAGGAGGATCTGAGCTTTAACCAAATTGGTCTATTGTGATCTTTAGTCTGTTGTATTTTTGGAAGGAAACTCCAGATTTTGTGGGAAAAGGGGGGAAACTTTATCAGAAAAGGAAAGAAAGGAAGATTAGGTTTTCCAGGGTGCTGGAATGTGACGTTGCCCAATGGAGCAGGAAAAAGAAAGTTAAAAATTCATGGATAATTATAGTTGACATATAGCTTTGTGATTTACTACATGGATACTATTCATGTACATAGAGTCTATAGGCACTTTATATAATAGCCATGTAATTAATGTATACATTATTAATATATAAGTGCTTCTATTAAGAGATGTCATTAATGATCCTGCCATCCTGAAGCTGTAAGATACAACTTAGTGTGATCCCCATAAGAGATTTTTTTCCGGTCTGTCAGAATTAGACAAAAAAGCTGAAGCAAATTCTTCCCAGTACATAAAATCTGCTAATAAAACTGTATGATATTTCAGAAGCAGCCAGTCTCATTGCCCAGAAAGGGAGCACACCAGCTGATTTTTGGTGAGGCAGGTAGAAAAGATATGGAAGTGGATCAAGGAGGACTTAAAATAAACTGACAGTAGTCAGATCTCTAGGAACAGACTAGAAGAAGGTATGAGGTATTCAGAGTAAGAAATATAAAACTTTTTGTTTCTCCTTTTTCCGGTTTCAAAATGCATGTGGAAATTAGAAAAGGACTGAGAAGCAGTTCTGAGGGGAAGAACATTTAACAGATTCCTGTTACTGCCATAAGCTAATCCATTTATTTGCTACAAGCTTCTGCATAACAATAGAAAAAATTTCAGCTTTCCCTGAGAACTGTAAAACAGAATGCTTCACAAGACTTCAAGAAAAAGAATAATAATTAGGGAATTTAAGGTTAAGTATAATAATTACGACAGGTGGCAGAGACTTTAGGATTGCAAATATAATCGACTCTGTCAAAAGAAGTTAGAGAGAAGAATATTTAGTCACAATGTTTCAATATATACAGTTCAAATGCTTTCTCTGAGTCTGCCTTGACTTGATGTCCCACTGCCTTTTTTATACCTGTACGTCATGTATGGTTTCCTGAATGTGTGAACATTCTCTGGGCAGGTGGAAGCCTGAACTGTGAAAGGACGGAGACTAAGGACCAAACGCAATCTGAAGCACCAGTTTTTGTCAACATCTGCTGGCAGCAGAACTCCACTTAATGGCTTGGTAAGATCTCCAGCATTTCAAAGTGGTGCTATGAATTTTTCTGTGCAGTTTAGATAAAACAAGAACCCTGAAGTCCATTGAATTTAACAGGACTGTGTCCAAGATATCCCTACTCTACCTCATTATCATATGGATGAAGCTAATCTTGTATGCCTTATTGGGTTTTTCATGTTTACTTGCTATGAGGACACTGATTCATTCTGCCTCTGCCCTTTCTTTGTACACTTTTATAGACAGTGTGAATCAAGCAAGGTCAAACCAATCAGCACAAATGCAAATGAAGATAAAAAGTAAAGAACTGGGCTGTGGCATCCAGTTGTTTGCTGTCTTCTCCATGCAAATCCAAGAGTTTTTCTTCCTCTGTGGTGTTTTTTGAGCCGGAACAGGCTATTACTTATGTTTATTCTGTATCTCTGTCACCACCAGAACACTGTAATCTGCTGTTTCTTCTCTTCAGATGAGAAAAATCCTTTTTTCTTTTTATCCCATGTACTTCACTTGGCTTGGGTTCTTCTTCCGTGTTTTACACTCTTTCATTATGAAAATCCCTTTTTCAGGAAGCTAAGGCGGACATATCAACTTATTCAGATGGGTTAACATATCTTACAGAGAGTACTGTGTCAGAGAAACAATACAAAACACAAGTATCTACAATATTTAGTCTTAGTGTATGAAACATTTGAGCATAAAGACCACTATAAGTCTATACAAGGATATTATGCATTATTAAATACATCTTCCTTGTTGAAACATATGGACAGAACTGTTTCAAACCCTTACTTGATTTGCCAGATCAGGAGGAAGGATGTTCATCATTGACTTGTGACCCAGGCAGCCTGGGCTGTGTTTACAGCCCTGCTGGTGCTCTTTCGAAAAGCTCCTTATTTTTCTGTTACCCCTTGTGACAAACAGGATTCTCCTGCCTTTGTAAAATGCTTTGAGATCTACAGACAGATAGAAATATTCTGCGGCAGCTAAGAATTAATGCCATTGACTGGTTATATCAGCCTTTGATGTTCAACTTGCAAATTTTCAGTCCTGTCTAATACCTTCAGATCACGGGTTTCTTCTTAAAACAAGAAAAACCTAAAAGATCTAAAACTAACGTTGTATTTCATGTCTCAGAATCATCGGGATATCAGGCGACCTGCAATTGCATTTGAGAGGAATTGAAGTATATAGTTTATATATGTGAATAAGTTTCCTGAGCCTCACTCAACTCACATTTTTCTTACCTATTGATAGAGTCCTAACAGTGTGTCTTCATTGAAGCATGTCCTGCTTACACCTAAAGTATTACTGGGGAGCAGCTCCCTAAAGAAATATTAAGTATCTATTTTGTGAATAATATGTTATAAAGATTACAAGAGAAGTATAAAAATGTATTTGCATCAGAGATGGTGGAAAAATCCTTTCCTAGCCTGTGTTTCAGCACCTGATTAGCTTTCGGCCAGGTACAAACTTATTTTAGAGGACATTACCTCACTAAAAGTAAGTTAACCTCAGTTGAGTCAAGGTCATTTGTATACTTTGGAGATACAGCCTCATGAAACAGATAAGCCATTACCTGAGGTTGTCCATATTCCCAAGCAGTTATGAGCTTCCTAACTGCACTGAGTGCTATACAGTTTTTCCTCACAATATTATGGGATCAGAAAGTATATTTCCTGCTTTACAGGTACATATTGAGATATGGGTGAGGAACAGTCCCACAAGGATTCATCTGATCTGGAGCTGAATCCAGCTGCATCCAATTCAGCAGCTGTGCACTGGATGTAATTTCCTACTTCTCCACACACAGAATCTCTAAGGAATTCTTCTGAGGGGGGCTATGTGACCCTCACAAGGAGCAGTGCATTCAGGCAAAGCTCCTGCACTGAATCCCAACCCCACCTTGGTTGTCTGCTGTGGAATTTGGCAGCCCTGCAGAAGTGGTTTCTCAGACTGCAGCTCTTTCGTAGACTGGAGGTCAAGACAGCTGGCAGGATTTCGATAGGAAGGGAGAGATACAGGTGCTGTGGAAAGCTCAGTGCTGTGTTTTGGCTGAGCAGCAGTTTTATGCCACTGTGTGATGCAAGGAGTTTTGGGAGCCAAGTATTCCACACTCATGTTTTGGTCCTACTCCTATTTGAAATTTCCACAAGATGTCTTGGCATCTGACGTATGGGCTGATCCCTGATTTCTGCAGGAGTGCTGTCAGGACAGACATCTCCTGCTAACCAGGACCCGTAATGGCAGCTCCCCTCAGCTGAAAAGGATAGAATCATGTTGATGTTTTTGGACGCTTTGTAGTTAACTAATTAACTATAATTAATTTAGTACTTAATAAAAACAGGGGCAAAAAACTACTATGTGATCCATCCAAATCACAATGACCTTTCTTTGAACATGAGCTATTAAAAGTACAGCATGAGCATGGCTCATATGAGACCTTAAAATTTGTTTGCTTTTGCACCTAATGCCAAACTTAAACTCTGTTCTCCTAAGGCTGAAAGGCTAATGTACTAATTTACAGTGTCATGCAGCTGCCTATTTGGTTGAGTTTTCTTTTCTTCTCACAGAAGGTTAATTTCCATAAAAAGGATTTTGATTTGACTGGGCTTGTTTGGACAAGATTTTATGGGATTTGGTTTCAGTCATGGTGTTTGATGTCTCATTGCATAAAGAAATAAAGCACAAGGGCAGAGAATACTGTTTAATTTTTCACTAAACAAGCCTATCAAGTGTCTTTTTGTATTAAATGTGTGTGCAGGTATGTTGTCCTGGGCTAGTGGAGTATTTTCCCACATCTAACGCTTAGCAACATAATGTTGACCTAGAGCTATTTAGTCACTCTGGTCTTTGTGGTGCTTATTTTCAAGGAATACGTAGCAGAAGATAAAACTGATTGAACTAGATGATAGGCAGTAGGAACCAAATAGTTCCACTTGTCAGGTCCTGAGTTCATAGTTATCTGGGGAAGATATTTGATTGCTAGAAAGTTACTGCAGAAGTTTTCAGCAGCCATGTGTTAAAAGTGTGGTGACAGCTACACAACCACCCCAACGAGATAAAACAAAGTTAAAGTAGTTGATATGCACTTGATCGAGGCATACAGATCTTGAAGAAGTTAGTTTCTAACAGTTGCTTTGTAATTAGAGCTAATAACATTGATTAACAATAGAAGAAAGGTGAAAGAACCTGTTGATTGTGATTACTTAGATTCCTTTGGCATTCTGGGCTCTCTAGCATGCAAGAATCAAAATGTGGAACAAAAATTTCCATCAAGAACCTGTAAGATAACTAAAGTAGAGGGGAAAAAAAGTCTCAAAACAGTAAACAAATCCATCTTATTTAACTCTACTGGACGAAATCCAAGTTGAATTCAGTCCTCTACAACCTTGCTGAATTTAAAGCCATTTGCAGGAGGGGTAACTGATGGCAGCATTTGCCCTTGCAACTCATTTAGAAATACATCTTCATTTGGCACAGTCCAGGAGAGATGAAAGGCAGCAGCACTTTGTGAGCTTTACTGAGCAAAAAGGTTTAAAACAGCTGACAAGCCTCATAAGATATTGTTGTACCAGTTTGTATTGATTGTGCTAGAGGGCACCTCCTTGTGGAAGAGGATTGATTTTTTTTGTGTTTTCACAAAGAGATTTTAATAGTCTTTGTACTTTCTGTCATGTCGCAAAGGCCCACATGCAAGACATGTCTGATACCACAACTTTAAATGATCAGCCCTTCAGCCTCCAATAAGCATCAATTAATACTGTATAAAAACATCTCCAATGCAGTTACACTGAAAACCAGTTTTTGTAAGTTATAAGGTCAAATTCTGCACCCATGCAATAGCAAGGAAATCAGTGTCATCCAGGAATTAAATTAGCTCAGCTTCAGAAAGAGATTAAGATAAAGAGTGCTAAGTTTCTGATTCCTTGTTAAGAAGGTCAAATTCTTTCTTAAACTCATGAAAATGTGAAAGCTGTTAATTGCAATCATTTGAGTTGTTGGATAGAAAATTGTTCCTAGAGTTTTTTGTTTTATTTCTTTACTAAGAAATGTCATGCCTCTGTCGGTTACTGAGGTAAAAATTCACAGAGAAGAAATGACTAGCTAGTTAACTTTTTCAAATTTGGGCAGAAAAAGCACTGAAGAGTGTGTGTTTTCATGCCTTATATATGTAGGCATGGTCAAATGACTATAATATTCCTAAAGGTTTATCATAGATCAATGATACACCTATCAATAGCACAGTAGTTCTCCATGTGGAAAACTCCTGTAGAATTTAGCAAGGTTTCTATTGACTTTAATGTAATATAAAAAAGTTTGAATGGAACACAAAATATTATGTATAGATTATAAAAAAAAACATCTTTTCAATAATAGGATAACTGTAGTAATTTTCAAAGGGTGTGTCAGAAAATTTCTGTTCACTTCTATTGGCCTTTTCCATAAGATCAGGAAATCCTTTGTTTGTAAGTCCACGTCCAACCTACCATCAGGTGCCAGCTCTGTTGGGCTGCAGTGAAACATCTGCTCCAGCAAAACTGGTTGTCGCAGCTGCTCCAAACAGTAAGTTGTGCATTTGTGGTTTCTCATGACTGCAGTAGGTGATGTCCCCTCCCTGAGTCAGTGGTAACTGCTGGAATTGCTTGGCTGCTGCAGGTGCCATGGTTCAGTCATGAATGTGCTCATGGTGCATGCCATGAAGTGCTGAGCCCTGTATCCCAGCTATGTGCCAGTCCAGATATCATATTCTCTTCTACTTCCATTCCTCCTGTAGTTGTAATTCTCACCTTCTTACTTTATGTATCTTATTACAGGCCTGAAACAGAAACTGGGGTTTTGCCACAGAGCCAACAGGTAGGGCAATTCTTCTATCTTTGCTATTCTGATTTGGCTTTTAGAAGCAGCATTGACAATGCACATTCCGAAATTAGTTGCCCAAAGTCAGATAGGGAAAATATTCCATGCTGCTTTATTTTTTGTTTTGTCTTAGCAGTGCTCACAAAAGCCTTTTGAATTTCCTGGAGGTGTATATGTGAGTTGCAGCCATTATAATGCAAATTACAGATTAAGACCAAATCAACATGGAGGTAAATAAAATTAATAGGACTATTTCCACTGACATCCATAGTAGGTTGATGTGGGTTAATAAGATTTATGAAGTAAAAGCTTTCTTTTACTATATATTCATGCAGTATTTTGTTAAGTGGGGTCTGGAATTTGTTTTTTACTGCTGCTGCACTAAAAATAGCACTGATGTAATGTACTTCGCAAATACTGAGCTTTACTGTGGAACCTACAGTTGCAGCTTCTAACTTTTTCTAGTTTGTAACGTTTATTTGTAACTCTCCCTGCATATTCATACAAGGAGACCTCAATTGCTTAAGTGCTGAGAAAGGTAAAGAGCAAAGAAATGAGAAGATGGAAAATGTTGGATGGTTCTTAAGAAATAAAGATGGCTTCTATTAAAAATAAATTAAATAAACCTTCATTTAGTTACTTGTTTGTATAGAACATTGAAGATGTGAGGGTGGACAGAAAAAAAAGTGTCTTATTTTTACTGAAATACGAATCTGGAATATTTCAGGACAAATCATACTCTGGTCATTATCAAAACCATCAACACTATTTTTTCCAGAACAAATATGCAAACAAAGAAAAGACTGCTTCTTTTGTACAATACTGATCAGAAAAGTAGAGAAAAGAGTAGAGAAAATGTGGAAGACAGACAAAGACAGAACAAGTAACACGACTTTATGAATCAGCAAGTATTGGCAGTGCTCCTTAAACTCTTAACCAGCTGGAAAAAGTTGGCTCTGACTGCAAGCTTGGATACAGAATATTTATATTCTGCAGGATAGCAGAATAAAAAATAAAATATATTAACTAATTGTTTGAAGGTGAAAAGAAATTATAAGATTAGCTAATATACATATAAAATTCTTGTATATACTACATGTTGTATATTCCATATTTTGCATTGTGTACATGGGGAACAACTACTGCCTCCTCCAAGCATGTGAATCTTGATTTCTGATATAAGATGATGGTAGGGCTTTCATTATAGTGCAGTTTTCATCTTTTCTTCAGCAGCTCTTTTGGGGAATGGAAGGATAAATTCATTTGAAAGAGACTAATTGAATAGTAGAAGAGTATTGAAGTGATGAGGTTTTTCCCATACAAACCCTGCATGCGAACATTCTGCCTCAGAGTTAATTTTGAAAGCCTCTGTTGTTGTTTTGTGTGTGTATATATATATATATATATATGACACAACCCAAGAAGTTTTTAAAAGGAAGATGCAATGTGAGAACAATGCTGACATTTGGGGATAAAAGCAACCAGATCCAAAGCACTTTACCTAATTAAAATAGTGGATCATAAAAGTAAGGTTAAGATGTTCAGGGATCAACTGCATAATTGTGTCACTCAAGGAGTACAGAAGCCTGGTCAGAGAAGCTTATAAATATCGTTAGAGACAGAACACAGTAGAATACTGTACATGGGTTATCTCACCCAGCTCTCTATGTGACTGTTTCATACAGTATGCATTCTATTGTTTTAAAAATATCACTATTTAACTTCCAACTCTGCCTTTAAAAACAATGTTGAGTAACTGAGAAAATATTCCCATGCAAATATGTTGTTTTATTCTTAGAATTAGTGTGGAATAGGTAATGAGAGCTAGGTAATGAGTTGTTGTGATTGTATAGTTGATACTGCATAGAATTTAACAGCTACTATTGCATGTCTGAGATGTCAAATCTTTTCTTATGCAGTCATCAAACACTTCATGTGATCTTGTACAGCTGGATAGTGAGATGAGATACAGCTGGATAGTGGTTGTAGGACGTTGCAAAGATCTGTGTGTGTATCAGCAGATGTATTTCTCTGACAGGAAGGTAGAGTGATGGTAATTACAGGTCAACCATCTGAGAAAAGATGAGAAATGGATGAGCCCAAGGGCTCAATTCTTAACCCAGAAACACGAGCACCTATGGTTGGTTTGCTGTGTTCCTTGTCAGTTTAACTCCTTTGGTTGCACGATGTTGTCAATGATGCAGTATGTTTTCATACTTAACAGTGGAATTAGTTCCTAGACTATATATTTTCACCTTGGTATGAAGAATTAAGATAGGTAACTTTTCTTTAATGTTTATCAAGGGAAAGTATGCTTAAAATTTGTTGTCGAATATTTGTCATATGAACTACAGACAGCTAGGAAAAGTGAACGAGCCACAGTGCTGTGTGCCCAGAGACCTGTCCTTTCATTCTGATCTTTACCTAACCTACTTTACAGGGATGGCTATTGCATTCATTTCTCTGTATCCAAGTTCTCTGTCTGCAAAATGGGAGTAATTGCATTGATTTGATATTCCCAAATGAAGAATATTATTAAGCATAGTGATTGATTATACAGCCTTCTATGAAGACTAAGTTTTTCCTGAAATGGCTCCAGTGGGGGTCGAGGGAAGAGCACCTAACCATCCAAGACGTACTGAAAGCTCAATAACTTTTATTAAGCTCTTGACTGATTTTTGGAGCATGGTTGTTGACATCCATAGGACACGTGTAAGTGTATGACCACAAAGGCAGAGGACTGGCAAGTAGGGGGTGAACAGAGAAACATGTATACTTCCATAGATATTATCAAGGGAGAAACAAAGGGAAAAAGAAAGTGGAGTGGAGGGAAAGTAAAGAAAAGGAGGAAAGGATCGTTCTGTGACTAGAGCCATAGGAAGAGTAAAGGTGGTTGGAAAAGGAATAGAGGTTAGGAGAATATCTAGAAAAGACTAAGAATGGAGAGAACTGGAGAGTCATAAGTGAAAAAGAGGCAGATACTCATGAACAAGGACTCCTTATTAATAATTTCTTTCTGAACCATCTAGCCTTACAGCAGTTTGTACGCAGAAGTACTTTCCTAATGCAGGAAGATGTGATGTGGTCATGAAAAAGCAAATGTAGTACTAGACTGGATCAAGGAAGTTGTGACCAACAGAAATTGAAAACCATCAGTCCATTGTTGCATTGTGCTGTGTTGGCTATGTACTTCCAAAAGGACCTGTAACTACGATGGATGCACAAAAAGGAATACTCGGGGCTTATTTTTTCTAGATTGGTCACAGGACTGGAGAGTCTGTTATGTGCCAAAAGACTCGAATGAGTGCAGTGGTTACAGCAAAAGGGCATATGACTAGCATCTATAAATACTTTCTGTGGTTTTAGGCAGCAGCTAGTGCCTCGAACTACTCGCTGGCTCTTGTTCCTTGGTTTCCTAGCATTGGTCCTATGTGGCCCATAGTATCTATTTAGGATGCTGATGGAATAAGTGACATTTTCTAGGTGGTGCGTCCACCACTCTCCATGTGAAATTGAAAAAAGAACCATAATATGACTCATTTAATCTTAGGAGGCTTTTGGTTTTATCATCAGCAAATTTTACTAACTTACATATATGCAATAGATTTAGTTGTACAAAAACTAAATATAAAGTAGGACAGTGTTGTTAATGGTGGACGAATGCTGCAATTGTGCATGATGTATAGTTTTTCAGGTGAGTTAGTCATGGTGGAATCCAGTCAGTGAAATACTGCTGAAAGATACTTGAGACAAAAATCTGCTGAAATCACAGCAGTTCAAATAGGATTTTAAAAAGGGAAGTATTGAGATTCTGAAAGTTATTAGAAATTGCTGCTAGCTAAATGAGGTGGATTTGGTCTCAAAAGTATGTATTTGGAAAGTAAAAAACCAACAATATTAACCTACTGGTTTGTTGCACTTTGAATAACTGTAGAGCATTCTGGGGAAAAAAAAAAAGTAGTTATATTTAAATGGACCATGGGAACTAATTTGTAAGTAAACCACTAACTATATTTTTATGCTTATTAGCTCCCATCATTTCAGAAGAAGATTAAGCTTTCCACAGAACCCATAAACATTTAGTTTGTTGTAACTACAGATTTTAATGGTTGAAAAACAGGCTCATCCATCTGTTGGAGACCAGCAAAACAAATACCTTGAGTTACCTGTATAAGCTGCTTTCTCTGTAAATGTAGTTCTAAAAAGGCACAACAAGAATTGATAATACTCCTCATTTTTTAGACAGGATGTCAAATTTAGGGTAAATGATGCTAAAAAATATTGTAAAATGGTCCCTGGCCTCTGTCAGTGCAATAAAATGATCACAGCAGTTTTTTTTTTCTCATCAAAGCAGATGGCTTTAATGATTTTTCAAGCCATGCTTAATTCATCTGCAAACAACAGAGATCGGTTTGCAAATGTGTACTGAAAGAGAGAGATGTTACTGTTCATAAATGCTCTGCAAGTTTGTTTTGCCCCATCATTAGTGGCAAATGGTGTTTACTTAAGGTAAATTATTTTTGTGAACTGTCTCAGAGTCAGTGTTGCAGTTGCAATAAATTACCTGTAAAACGAAATGAGCATCACCTGGTTAATGTGGCTAGTACAATTGACCTGATAGAATAAGTAAAATTATCTATTTTCTTTTGAATTAAAATTGCATTATAGAAATGATCGCCATCTTTCCCAAATACTTGTTTGCTTTGCACTATAAAACTGAATGTTTTATCTTTTTCATAATTTTCTGTTGTGAGTTTTTTATTGCTGTAATGTTGTTCTGTAACACCAGGCAGAGAAAAACACATGATCAATTCACATATGGATTCATATTTTAAAAATAACTTTGTTTTTGTATGGCATCAGAAATTAGTCAGAGAAGAACGATTGAAGAACCAATCTGTATATGATAACTTACAGGAGGGGAAGTTTTAAAATACACTGAGTAAATAAAAAGGTTGATTCTGGCTTCTTTATGTCCCTAGAAGAGGATATTCAGTTATTCCTAAAATTATATCATTCCTCTGTTTACCAAGTGACTGAAATATAACTGGAAAAAATGTTTGTGTTTAACGAAAAAATGGATGTATTTCTGAACACTGAAACTTAGTTCTGAAGAGGCTTTCTCCCATTAAAAGCTTCGGATTTATCAATAACTATGTTGCTCCAAGCCATAAAGAATCTGAAAATTTTATTTCTATCTATAGATATATAACAAAACTCTGAAAAAAAGAGTTTACTTTTCCAGAACAGGCATTTATCACTTATAGATGTGAGTAATGTACCCAATTAGGCCATACAAGACTTGTTTTCTTTCTAAACTGATCTTAGTTGAAGTTAAAATATGTCTCATGATTTGTGATTGATGGTTTGCCAGCTAAACCATTTAAAATGTAGCAAGAATAGACAAAGGTGTTGGGATGACACTGACTATAATAAATAACATGAGATATGTGTTAAGAAAACTGTGAAATTAGATATTGAAGAGCATTGATGCTTGGGGTTGTAGATGTTCTTGATTTCAAACTGGAATTATAAACAAAAGAAAGTTGTGTTAAATCATTTAAAAGAAAGTTAGTTGCAGGTGGCTTTCCTGATATGAACATTATGTGTTTCTTCATAATGCCAATTTTGGACAGTCTAAACATTCACACTCAAGCCTCATCAAAATGTTCAAGCATTTATGCAATTAATACAAATTGTTCAGTTCCTCTCTATGTCATATTCTGTACTCTTCCAAGTCACTCCCATCTGAGGGTGCTGTAAAAAGCTGTGGTCTCCACACCGCTCAGGTCAGAAAGGGCAGCTCAGAGCTATGCCTGCATAGAGAATTTGGGTATGCAGAACACAGCTAATCCCAGAGGTGAGGACACTTGACCAAATCAGTAGCTACACAAAAAGGATTTATTGGCCACCCTCATTTCAATGGGTGGTTATGCAAAAAGCCTTTTCCGATTTCACAGGGCAGATTTTTCAGACCTTGGCTTGCAGTCTTGATAAGATCGGCAGTAAGAGATACACAAAGTTTATATGTCAATATAAAATTTTAATTAGGCAGACAATAGAAGGGATATCTTCCAAATAACCTTCTTGTTTTGCTGTTAGAAAGAATATTTAAAAATCATCCTTATTTCAAAACCTTGCTGATATAACATTATTCATGATGTCAGTTGTCTGGGAGGAAGATAGCAAGCCCCTACATGCAAAGTTGTGACATTTTTGAGTCACAGCAATTAGTTCAGTTATCTAACACAATACAAGTGAAAGCGAGAAAGAATGGGCCAGAACAGGAATAATCCACAACATGCCTTTCAATTCAGACGGGGGGTCAGGGTTATAAAGATTGCATTCAAGATGTCAGCAACAGTGTTAGGGAGCATAATTTAGCAGCGACGTTCATGCCTAATGCCAGAAAAGCAGCTGGCATCCTACAAGAAATGTGCTTGAATAGAACACAGTTCAAGACATTCAAGACCTTTCTGAGAGGTGAAAACCTACAAGAAAATGCAGCCTCAGAGTATAAATGGAGGATCTGTCTAGCACTATGCTGTTGGCCTTCTGTAAAAAAAAAAAAACCCAACCCACAACAAAAACCACAGTTGGAAGGTGGGAGGAGGGGATTGTATCCTGCTAAACTGTGAGTTTCAGTAATAAGGCTTCACTAAGAAAAGTGCAGCATAACTAAATTTAACATACATTCTAGAAGAGCAATCAAATCATATAGCCAGAGCTTCAGTGAATAATTCATGTGAAACCTGATGAGATAAAAGGACTGACATGAGAGAACACCATAAATAACATACTGTAAAAAGACTGAAGACCAAAGATCTAGTCTTTCATCAGCAGATATAAGGCAACATCCCCCTTTGGAAATGCTGGTTCTTCTTCGCTCAATCTAGTCAACTTGCATTTTCACACTTTTTAGTTGGGAAACTGACAGAAGGCAAATTTCCCAGCAGACAAATTTAGTATTGCTAACTTGCTACTAACTCTAATTCTTGCCAATTCTCTAATTTTCTCAAATTGACATTTTGCTGAACAGCATAATAAATATGGGACCTTCTTTCCATTCCCAGTGCCTGTGAACACCACAACAGTCTCTCGGCTGATCTATAATCCACATGACACCTTTAACCATTTCTTCTCTTCGGTGTACACATCTCTGCCTCCTTGTCTGAGTCTCACTCCTTTTCTTGATCTGGTCTTCTAGGTTTGGGAAGAGGGATGAAAAGGACACATGCACACACTGAAAGACTGAAAATTACTTTGCTGGGAAAAATGAACTTTTTTTGAATATGTTTCTGCTGCAAAAGATTAATGGAAGTGAAGCAACACTTTAAAAAAACTGATAATGCAGCACTGCAACGGAACTAGTGGCTGCAGTATATCTGCTGCATTGCCTGAAAGCCCATCTCTGTCTCTTCCACTGCTATATAGCTGTGTTGCTCTTACTTGGGAATTTTGGTTGTGGCGTTATGACTAGGACAGTCTGGTTTTTTGTCTCTCCCCCGGTCTTTGCAAGAACACCTGGGTCACCTTTGCCAGTATGCGCCAAAATGCAGCAGGAACAATCTCTGTTATTGCTCCTCCTAATCAAAAAGGACACCTATGCTAGCCCAGTGTACCACAAAGCCATGCTGAAGATGTTTGTAAAATATATTTACGTTGTAGATGTGTTATGCTACGGTGTGAACATTCCCTGAGGTGCAAACTGCACTCCTTCCCAAGCATTTGCCTTAGTCAACTTACTTCTGACTACGTCAGGATGGGATGCAGGTGTAGTCCCTTGTTTTCTTTGTAAAGAAATACTTATATACAGGCAATAACAGAGCATCTGTGACTCCAACAGGTTCCTTTGGTGTAAATAATCAGAAGACCAGTATGTGTCGTGGCCCACTAAGTGTGTTTCCACTGGTGGGAAAGGGTCAGCTGGAGACTACAGTGAATTGTGAACTATGCAGGTGCAGTATATATGCTGGATTGTTCTTGTGTTTAAAGTTAAATATAGTTCTGTGCTTTACTGGACCAAAGCCAAGATGCTCAGCACTATGCAAACCCAAAGTGCTTATAGCATTTAAACTAGATCTAGTCATGCTATTTTCCATTAACGTGTTAATTCTGTTGAAAAATGCAGATGTCACAAAAAAAGAAGAGTAATATTTTTGCAGGAGGAAAACCAATCAAAACTACATATATCATTATGGTATGATAACTCTTATAATCTCTTAACAAAATTTTATTTTGTTAAATTAAATCAAATTAATTTCTTTTCAGATAAGTTTAATATTAAATATCAGTTTTTGGTTTAGCTTTATGGGAATAATAGTTCAAGCAACTCACCTTAAATGGCCTGGGTGGTTTAGAGCATTGTCTTGTCCATGTTGGAAAGTGGAATTCTGCTTATCCCAGCTGCTTACAGCATCTTTGGAAATCCAAAAAGAGTGGAACAGTATCACATGGCTTTGTGGGACATAATCAAACTAGACAGACAGTTTCACATAAAAAAGGAATTGTCTGCCAGCTTCACTTCTACTTGCTATAATGAAGTATCATAATGAAATTAAGTTTGATGCTGAAATGACCAGAAACAAATTGCTTCACCTTTAGTACCATGAAAGAAATTTTTTTTGCTTATACTTTATGAGTAGTTCTGTTTCAAGTTGTCACCCCAGTTTGGAATAATGATAAATGTTGACCTATGGCTACTGTCTATACAGCATCTCCCCACTCCTACTTAGCTCTCAAAACTTTTTCTTCATGGTCTGTTAGAGCCATTGCAACTTAGTGAACATTTTCTAAACCAGCAAAACGGCCTCCCACAGCCCATTTGGATTGCTGTGGTGGGCCAGTGTCTGATTCACTGCAGTGCAGTGGTAAACCACAATGTCCCAAGAGATACTGGACTTTCTGGAATGCAAAACTGACATTTGTCATTTTAGTCTCCTCCTTGTACATTGCTCTGAACAGCTCTGCCAGCCCCAAGGAGAAGGGCCAGAAACTAACCTTGATTAACCATTGGATTCATTCATCTGGCAGTTCCCTCAGCTGATACTTTTTTTGTCTGTGAAGTTATTTCCCAGGCTTTCTATTTATAATGCATGTAATGTCCCCTACTGGTGGTTTATTCGTGGAGTATAGTGGTACAAAAATATATATTAGAAGCAGACAATATTAGTCCTAGACATGCTGGTTGTCTCTGAATTTTATTGAGCAATTGTTTCTCTTGCCTGCAGGCACTGATTCATTACAACCCAATCCAAAAAACAGCCTTGGATTTCAAATAAGTAACTGAGGTCAGAAATTTGGCATGAAGCGCTTAAACCAATAGTGGAGGAAATTACTTTATTACAGAGTTAGGCTGATATTTTCAGAGGCAAGAATAACTCCCATTAACATTGTTGGCAATCATGCAGCCTAATCCCAAGCACGTAACTTAGAAAACTTCCCCCTGTGTGGACAAGTGTTCTCAATGAGTTTCTAAATTTATAGAAGCCTCAAAAGCCCATAGTCTCTATGTTTTGTTCTTAGAGTCTACAGTTAATTCCCAAAGGTTGGACTCCAGCATAGCAGCAAGCAGCATTTTTACTAGGCCGACAACATTCAGCAAAGAAATATTAACATGTGTATATTATACGTTCTTATTTTTACACATAATTTTCATGATTCTTTTTTAGTCTATTCCCAATAGATGTCTGAAGCACCATTGCTCTAATCTCTACTGACTAAGAAAACATGCAGTAGATTAGGCAGTAGTAATGATTACCAAGTGCAGGGCCCCTGCTGTTAAACTCAAATGACAAGTTCATCATGAGCTCTGTTTCTGATGTTCAGCTGCTTTACTTCATTATTCTCCAAGAAGCAAAGTTGGCAAGTCACCACTCTGCTCTGAGAACAGAGTGACAACATAACAAGAACAGTCAAGGCTTAAATCATGATTTTCAGAGCACAAAAGCTTCCAGCAAAATGTCTTCTTGGTTAGTATTTTCTGTTTGTAACTTTCAAGGACAGTATGAAAAATAACAGCAACAACACCAACAAGTTGCCACAACCTATAAGCTTGTGTTATAATATCCATTCTCTATAGCTCAAACAATCTGTCTGAAATCTGAATGCAAGTCAGGCTCGTAGTACTGCCACGCCTTGGAGTTCACAAAGCAGAAGTTCCTTGTTGAATAATTTTGTTCTTGAATCATAGAAAGTTGCAAAAGCTGTTAATATGTCAGAAAGAGAGGAAGCTGGAGCAAGAACCTAACATCTGGATATATCCTGAAGAAGCTCCCGTTTCTCAAAGAGGTGAGGGTATTAATTTCTTTACTTTTTTGGTATTATGATTGCTATTAATTCCCTTTGGATAAAATTCAGCCCCTCACTCTCCCCACCTTCACAAAGACAGAGCTTCCAAGCTGTCTATCGAGAAATCTTGAGTCAGAGAAACTGGCAACTCCTCCACGTTTACTGTCTTCTGATTTTGAGGCCTCAATCTGTATACATTCATATGTAGCTGCATTAGGTCTATTCCAGTGGCTCCTGAGACATTGGTCTGCTTGTTGCTGGCAGACAGCCCCTGTATTCAATTACCATAATTTCTTCCTGGGAGGGAAAATGTGCAAGAGAGACAGTACCATCTGCAAAATGAAAAAATAAATAAATAAAATGAGGAGAACAGTCTTCTGAAATCCTCACCTTCCTCTGTCCTGGTTCAAGCAATAAAGACTATGTAAGCAATGAATGACAGATATGCCCCATCTAGTATCTGGCAACATGGTTACACTCATTTGACGTTTTAATATGGAGACCAACACAAAGATATCGTAACCAGGATCCCAGCTTCCTCCAAGGAGGTAGAGATTGCTGCTCGCTGATAGTGCTTAGGTGGCACCAAATCTCTGGGAGGACTGATGTAAAACCAGTACTGAAGCTGTGTGCCTCTCTTTGGTTAGTGTTTTGGGAAGGAAGAAGCAATGGCTACAAGGAACTGACAAAACCTGACAGGAACAGATTTGGTATGGACTACAGAGCTAACCTGGATGGTGACATAAAGCAGGGGTGGACACCTACAGGGCGCAACTCAGTCTGTGAATGGGAGTAGTGGTGTGCTGTTACTGTTGTTGTCTGGGTTTGGCCAGGATAACAGAAAAGCTATTTGGTCTTGATAGAGTGAAAGACAAATATTTGGAGTGAGATAATATTTGTCTGAGAAAGACAAATAGGGTGTGGATGATGAGTTACGTATGAAAGAAGATAGGAAATCTGCGTAAGTCATGCAGGACAGGTGTGTAGACTAGGAAAACTGGAAGAAAAGCAGTTACCAGTTGACAGTTGGCAGGAGAGAGAAGATGAAATAGTGGGAGGGAAGAGGGCAAGTGGAAGTCTTTATAGAAAAGGGAATGTGAAGATTCAGGAGTTTCCAGTATTTTTAACTCCATTGGGAGTAAAAAGGTAATAGTGGACAGAGAAGGAAGGCATTGTTGTGACTGATCAAGCTATCTACCTGCAAATTATTTGATAAAAAGATAGACATGACTCCAATAATGTGTTTTGTTTTGTTTTTCCAGAGAAGTCATTTAGAGATGAATTTGCATATTGCTGTTCCAAAGAAATGTTATTTTCTGAAGACTCTGGGAAATACAGAAAGTCCATTTTTTGATCCACTCATTCTTATACTGGGTTTTAGCCATGTTGTTCTAGAGAGGACATAATATTTTTAGATTAGGAGAACGAGATACTATTCCTTACTAAAACTTCTGAAATCCTCTCATTGTAAATTCTTCGTTAGTTTGATAGCTTCACCCTATACAGAGGTACCTTAAGAAAGAACTGTATAACCAAAGAAAGTCAGTTCTCTGACAGCAAGGTTAGATGAAGTATTTACTATATACCTGTGGTAAGAAAGAACCACTTTAGTTATACTGTTTTTTAATCTTATTTTCAGTATACAGCTTAGATTTTAAAAAAGTGGAATCTATTAACCCTGTGCTTCAGCTTTACTATGTCTACAAAGAAAGGTGATGTGGAAGGACTGCTTTGGACTGAATACATAGCCCTGCCTGTGACAATTGCCCAGCTTCTTCCTGGCAAGCCCAGTCCTCTCTGTATTCATTTCAAAGCTGATATGTGCAAATTGCTTTGCAGTGGTTATAAATATATTCCTGGTAAAAGGGGAAAAAGTAAATGAATTTCCTCTTGAGAGTTGAGGTTGGTGATGAACAGTGCAGGCTTATACAGTAACTTTCTAAATTCTGTTGCTTCTAGGAAGGTGATTCAGGACCCACGACTCAATCTTTAAGATGCTGTATCCCTAGGTTTTTAATGAGCCTAGATAAAGAGCATGTACTGATTCATAAGACATCTCAATAGGCATGAGCTCAGATGTATAGCTGGAATGAAACAAGGTCCTATGAGCACCACATTTGGAAAACAGATCAATATCAGACTATGGGTAATTTTCACGGAATCAGAATGGCTCAGGTTGGAAGGGACCTCTGGAGGTCGTTTTGTTCAACCCCCCCTGCTCAAGTAGGACCGGCAAGAGCCAGTTGCCCAGGACCATGTCCAGACAGTTTTTTAATATCTCCAATAATAAAAATATTTAATTAAATTTTAAATTTAACTTTTGAATTTCTGAAAGTGCTCCTCCCTTTCCCTTTACATCTGTTATTGAAGCAGCAGGCTCTACACTAACATGTACAATGAATCACTGGGAACTCACAAGTAGCCTCAGAAGCTTTGGTGTGAGCATGTATTTACCCCATCACTCGGGGTGTTGTTTCATAGCAGTATACAGCAAGCCAAGGCCACAGGCCTGCTTATCTCTCCCCAGCCTTTAAAAAGAAAGATATTTTCTGCTGGCTCAACTCCATGAACTAGCTCACTGTCAGATCACAGAAACACCAGCATAGGTGAGAAGGAAGGATTGAAACTGTATGGTCAGGGCAGAGATGAGGGGGAGACAGGACTGTGATCATTTTTATCTGAGTATGACTTAGAAGTCCCATATATTTGACATAACGGGGAGAATTGAAATACTGCGGAAAAAGATGAAGTACAAATTATTCTCATCTTGGTACGTGTTGATGAAGAGCTGATTCCTCTCTCACGACACAAAGTGCCTCAGGCATCTAAGCAAGGCAAATATTCAAGTATCTTTACTGAATCTTAAAAATAGTCTGTTATAATTGCAGGGTAAGGTAGAACACAGTATAAGTAACAATGGCAATCATATTGATAGCTAGGTCTTTCCTATCCAAACTTACTGTCTTCTTTGGTTAATACCCTTAGGTTTTTATTGTAAGAGGTTAAGTATTTTTCTTCATAAATCATGGACAAATTGAAGCTAAAGTATCTTCTCTCATTCTATGTCATGCTCAGCTACAAGAGTCAAGCTAAGTAACTGCAGTGACTCCAGAAGTAACGAATTATGTTATTAATGTAAGTGCACAAACATTGTAAGAACATAAAAGTGATTTAGATTGAAGTGATTGTTGAATTTGCTGTTTCAGCTCTTTTGGATTTTATCAGGATAAATTTATATATCTCTTCCTTTGTGCTATGTGTATTCCAATTTTTTTCCCACCTGCTATTTCTTTATAGAAACATCATTATTCCAACTATATCACTTTTCAATGTAGAGCCCTACATGGGCAGTGATTTGTGAAGGATTACTTGAACAGCTTACACTATAATTGCCTGAAGTTAAAAAAAAAAAAAAAAGGAAGGAAAAAAAAAGCTTACAGTAAGGTAATGTATATTGGTAATATCAAATTGATTCTACATGCAGAGTGTCAAGCCTGCTGTCTTTGCAGCAAAAAAATATTGTTTCAGTTACTGTATGTCAAAGAGCAATAATCCATCTGCAAATAAGCATTTGCTTTAAGCGGTATCTTGTATGTGAAGACTTCATTCAAAAACTGACAACAAAAATAAAATTTGTAACTTACATTACTATTATTATGCTTAGGGGCAAAGGGACCATTTTGAACCAATGAAACCAATGAAGTTTCTTATTATGATTAGCATACCGATAGCACAACTGTCTTTGCATCCCCTGTGTTACCCAATACTTTATAAATCCTGAGGCTTAGTCATCCAAGCTGTTCACTGTGTGCCTGACCAAGGGAGCTATGTACCACCTTATTCATATGAGGAAATCAGGTAGAATAATTACACTAATCTCTCTAGCTACATGATTGTAACCCCCCCCAGGTACAACCTACCTGCAGTGAACTGAAGCTGATAGTGCATCAGTTGTGCTCAATTCTGCACGAGTGCCGCACTGCTATAGCTGGAGGAAAAACACCACTTTATGCATAACTCCTGTAAATATAGGGGCTGTTAGAAATGTACAAGAGGAATATGCAGCGAAGCTGATACATGCAACTGGAAAGCATCTGTGTAGGGGCAATCAGGCTGTTTCAAAATTGAATGCCATAGGAGGACTATAAGATTTGGTCCTCTCATCACCTCTCCATGCAGCACGATGAAACACCAATGCAACACATGATATGCTGTTCTGTGCTCTTTTGTCTTCCATGCTGTTAAATTGTCTTTAAGAAGAGTAGTGTAATTTCTGTTTGTGTGAATCTGCAATGTACTGAGCTTCACACGCATTTCCTCTCTATGGGACAATCTTTTTTTTTCTTTAGCTATGCACTTTTTCATACCAGTGTCCAGACATCATGGGTCTTAGGTAGACCTGTCTTAAGCCTTCATAAACAAAATTAATATTTACCTCCTTCCTTGGTTGTGCTAGGGATGATGAGCAGGGCCCCCACAAGGTTCAGGACTCTCCTGCTAGAAGGGCCAAAGGGAAAAGCTAACAAGACAGGCTCTGGAAAATTGGACTAGCTGCTTGTGATATTTCTGGAGGTATAAGAGGATAGAGTGGGGACTTGTGCTTCTTGGGGATCCCTCCCCTCCAGCAGTCACAACCCATACACTCCAAACTCTTTCTAAGTGGAGTCCCAAGCCTAGCTTTCTTGGGACTCAGCATAAGCAAAAAAGCCAGTGGAGTCATGGCTGCTCCAGTCTGTTGCTGTAGTTTTATGCCTAGATCTGATTTTCTTGATAGTGTCAGAGTTCCGTAACAACACCTTTTTTGTATTTCTTGATGCCTTTGATAATTTTGCTGATGTGCTAGTCTTCTTGGCCAGATCCTCAAAGGTGTTTATATGCCACCTCACTTTGAATTCATTGAGCATTAGATAACTAGATGAAGACTGGGCACAGAAATAGGTTTGAGGACTGAGTGCATGCTTCCTTTGCTGGGCATCCCTTTCAAGTGATCCCTGGCTTTCCTTACTTTCTTTGCTATGGTAAAGGCTTCAGCTATGTGTTATGCTGCAGTGTTTACACATTTCAAACAGGCAGCCCTGGGGTATTTCACTGCAAGGTCTGTTCTGGTGAACTTCAAATTGAACATAAAGCAGTTTTCCTATTGACTTCACTTAGATTTAGGTCAGGCCTAGATGCTGGGGGGCTGGGGGCATATATATTTTAAGGATATAGAGTTATGCAAATTCCTGCATTTGAGTAATGAGAAAGGAGGGGATGATCCTTTCAGATAGTTACCTGCCTCTTATGAGTGCTGTGAAAGACGCTCTGTGTTCTGCGTGGTGCTGGTACTGGGTACCTGAAAATGCCAGCTGGGCTAGGTGGTGGTTTTTGTTCCTGAATATGTGTATGTAAGGTGCGTCAGGATGACACTCAGTTTCACTTGAAATTGTATCATTTGACGTCAGTGGAGGTGCCCAAGACAAGAGCTCCCAGCTTTCATCCAAAAGTGGTGACAGCAAGGCTTTTGAAGGAAGGCTCTTCAATTCAGTGCTTAATTCCCCCTATTGGTTTCATATAGTCTAGGGCTAGGGGAGAGGGCTGGTGTTTTTACATGTAATAATATATCTGTGAACTCTGGATTTCCTTAAAGGAGTGGCCCAGGCCTAAGTGTGCTGTCCAGGCAGAGAAAGTCAGGGCAAAGGGAGGGAAGGATGGGTAACACACTGTGAGTGGTTAGCAAGTGGAATGAGGCACGTGACTAATAACTGTAATTCTTTACAGCTATAAAACCATCTGAAACTTTGAATGAACTTTTAAATACTTGTAAAGCTGTTAGTGTTACAAACAGGCATTTGTTACAGTGAAATTGAAGCAAACAAGCAAATCAAATAACTCTCTTGCTTCTAAACATTCAGATTTTGATTGGCAGGTCTGAACTTTTGACAACCTAAGGATTCAAGTTTCCTCTTTGGAACCAGTTGATCCTTTTCCCAAAGAACAGAGAATAGACTTGAGCTAAAAAAAATAAAAAAGAAAAGAAAAAGTAGAAAATAAAAGGAGAAAGAAGAAAGCAAAAAAAAACCCTCAGAAACCAAGCTAAGTCTTTCTGGCTTCTATTCTCTCTCTCTCATTCTCTCTCTCTCCCCTTCTCTCTCCCTACTTTCTCGCTCCACCACTTGACTGTATCATACTGTGTTGCTGGTTGCTGAGGTGCTGCTTCACCTTCTGCAATGTTGCTTGATCTTTGATTTCCTGTGAAGCACAATGAATCTTACATTAGAGTGTGCAGAGTCAGGTGGTGCACCATCTGTTCCCAGGCTCCGAAAACACTGAGTAACAGAGAGCAACAGAAAGCAACAGCTACACCAGTTTCATCAGAATATTCATATTCACACAGTAACAAACAAGCAGATGACTCTGTTTTCAAGCACAGAAAAGCGTTTTAGTTTTCCAACAGTTACCTATTAAATCTAACATGTTGAGGTGGGTTTTTTATGTTATTAAAATATGTTTAATATTCATTAACGTGGCTCAGTCATAAAATATGTTAACCAATACATACTACCTAGGTGATTTGATGTTATGGAGACCATGTGACATAGAGTGCAAAGTAGTGTTAATTTAACTGTATTTAATAGCATCTGTGCATGCAGTGAGTAAAAGATAGCTGGAACAGCTGCAAAACTGTAGTACTAACACAGTGAAGCACAGGTAATGGAGAAGATCGGTGAATCCCTAGCTGCCAACCTATGATAATACTTTTTTTTTTTTTAATATGCACTAACATTCTGTTAAGAAAGCATTATGTGTACCTGACTTGCCATTAGAAATCTCTATGCTACCTTACTAAACACTGGTTATGAATCACAGGCTACAACTGTTTTAACTATATGTTTTCTTAACTGCAATTTAATCAGACAAAAAAGAAATACCATGAGTGCCTTAGAATATGCTTATTGGCTGAGAATAATTCAGCTATAGAGTCAAAGTTGCTAGGATGTATGCTTCTGATTCTTTAATGTTCCTCTCCATATTAATGCTAGAACAGCTTAAGTCAGATTTACAGGAGCCCAAAATCGCTTTAACTACTTTGCTAAACATTGTGCTTATTATAGAAGAAAACTAGAAGAAAGATTTATCACATTTTTAGAAACCATTGAAAAAGCTTCATTGATCTTCCTGCACTTTAACTTTCCAACACACTTGTTTTGAAGCACTTTATTACAAGGAGAATATAAACGTTCAAAAAAAAAAAAGTGCTTCTGCCAAAAAATGAGGAAATCAGGGGAAGAAAGAAACAGACTTGTTTGACACTGGTATATCAGTACTCTCTCTAATGCCCTCTGTCTCTCAATATACAGCGCTAAAAATAAAGTGTATCTCATGGCTAGGTTCGCCTGTTCTCAACTGAGCTCATGATTTGATGAATGATCTGGAGAAAGTTACTATGTGCTATAGTTTATCCAGATACAAGTAGGGACAATGATGATAATTTTGTATATACAGGATTTTTGGCTCAGAACTGTTCACATATTTTACAACCATGCATTTATAATGCTTTATAACTTCCTTGAAAGATTACATACGTCTAGCTGTATACACAAGTATACTAATATTTGTATTATTTTACATATGTGCATATGCATGCACGTGCTATATGGATTATATACGATATGTATAAATGTAGCTATATAGACAGAAAATAAACAAAAACCCCTTGTCGTGCAATAAGGTAACTGCATGGTTGTAAAGCATTAAAAGATGTCTGCGTCAAAGACATTGTACTAGCACAAAGAAAAAAATTCCTGCCTAAAAAAAAATGCTGAGCCCCTCACTGTTGCAAACAAGGCAATGGGGAAAAAAGTCAGATGACTTAAAAAGCTGACACAAACATATTCTGTGGGCTTGGCAAATGCTGGAAGTAAAAATGATTTTGTGTTGTCTGAGTTTGGACTGATGTTAAGATCTCACAATTAGTGTACAGAGGAGCTAAGGCTTTTGGCAGATAGGGGTAAACACAGAATATGAAAGTAAAATGCAGCAGGAAAAAAAACAGTTAAATTAGACATGACTTCTGATTTTCAGCCTGGGCAGAGCTCAATGACTAGCTGGCTCAGCCCTACGTTTCATGTCTAATCAGGATGATCAATTAAAAGATTTCTCATTGCTTAATGTGCAGGTATGTCCTAGATCGATGAGGCTTAGAAGTCCTGCAATCAGATGTCCTAAGCTTTTAACCTTTGATAATTGAGCTGTAAAAGGTGCTTCCTTCTCATTCTTCTCCTTGAAGCCTTCAGGAACATGTATCAGATTATTCTTTGCCTGTTAATTGTTTATTTGAATGTAAGAGAGTTTGACACTACATTCACTGACCTAAACAGCAATATTTCCATTGAACTCATTGGATTTGTCTGCACTGTTACTGCTTGGGGGTCAGTCCTCTCTGAACCAACATAAACACATGGGTGTCATGTATGCTGGAATAAAGCAAACAGCCAGACAGAGATAAGCTGTTAGTAGGAGAGTAGGTCTGATGTTTTTCACCAGCCTGTGTAGCAATGTCTGTGAATATAAAGCACAATGTAGAGAAAACTGAGCTACCTCTAAAGGAGGAATAAGGTGCGGTCCAACTGCAATACCTTCAAGTTTCATCCTGGCTAATTTATTTTGCTCTGCAAAGTAAATGAGGGATGTCCATCTAATCCAGCTCTCCTACAGCTATAGCATGGCTGCAACTGATTTATTCCTTCAGATGCAAGGAAGCACAAACTCTGGTCTAAAAAAAGGCTACTAAGACAGAATTTGGGCTGTGAATTTGTCCATACTCCCACTGGAGGTCTGTGGCTGAGCTAGAAATCAGGGGCAAAATAGTGCTCTATCAAGGTGACTGGAGCCTTATTCCTATTCTTCAGGAATAGCTTTAGGCTGGCTAAGGATCCTTGTGGGTTAAGAAACGGACCCCCTCCTCCTCAAATCACACATTTGTGCATGTAGGTTCACCAAGCAGCATTTGTCCTCTTATCTTTGGGCCAAGTTTTGAATTGATCCTGCTCGTACCCTTTTCAGATACAAGAATGACTTTCTGAATAACATAGTGATGACTAGGGCTGTTAATGTTTTCCAATAGCTAGTCTCACAAACAGTCAATTTAAGGTTAACTGAACTGATTATTACTTTTTTTTCTTAAAGTGAGAGTGGAAGGGCTGTGTGAAGCTGAACAGGAGCCTGTAAGTGCAAAAAGTAGTCCTGAGGGTGGAAAAGAGATTATTCTTCACTTTCTTCAAGGTGCTGTGGGAAGTCAGCTTCTGTTCAGGATCTCCTGGGATCGTGTGATGCCAGCAGTTCGTATGGGCTGGCCTCAACTGGGGTGCAGACACATCCGGGGAGGGACTATGTGCAAAGACCAGACACTTGCCAGGGCATTGGCACTGGAGGCATCAAAAAGTGAGTATATGCTTCTAGGACAACATGGACAGAGTTGGGAGGGGGAGCTGGGATGGTGTGAGATTGGACCTGATGTATATATCTGTTTGGATTTAAAACTTTAACCACATAATCTTTTTCTCTGCTGCTTTTAAAAATGTCATTATCTATTGCAATACAAGCCTAAATTAAAATTAATGCTGACCCATTGACTTGAATAGGTGATGGCTCTAAATTTCAGGGCACTGAATTTGCCTATGTTCACATTTCCTTCAATTACAATGACAGCGGTTTTAATTTAGACTAATATTATCTGGTACATATTTCTCTTTCTGCTGCCAACTAGGATCTCCATGGAGAACCTGAGAGATTGTGACATAATTAGTGGAGATAATTTTCAAAATGCCAGAATGAGTGAAGTTGCAGGCTATCCCTTTTAGAACTTACTTGCCAATTTTTTTTGCTAAAATGTGTTATGATTCCCATTTGTTTAATATTTATGAAAAACTACAAAGTACTTACCAGTAGCTATACTCTGCATTAATCACATTTTTACTATTATACCTGTTTATGACTTAATTAATTGGCATTAATTATGCTAAATAATGTTTATATTTATTATTTTGTAAGTGTGTTCCTGTATTAAAGGCAGCTTATTAAAGAAAGTGGCAATGAAACTTTTTGAGGCCCACATGTCATTGAAATAGAAGTTGCCGATCTGCCTTTTAAAGATACTGCAGAAACTTGAAATGATAGATGCAACCTGAAATTATCCCACAGCTGAAAAGCTGTCATGTAACAGAATTCAGAGGGTTGCCTGATACAAAATGCTAGCAATCTCTATCACTATGTACCAGGCTCTAAGCCCTAGTTGAGTTTTCACTAGACTGGACGTGTTGTCTGAAACGTTAGAATGACACAGTCTGAATCACAGTTTAACATATATTTTCTTGTATTCAAATTACTGCAAGGATCAATCCTGCTCAATATGAACTTTCTGAATGCAGAAATTCATGCTATGATCTGTGCAGTAGTAGCTACATTAATGCAAACATAGGCTGACAACTGGCTTCTCATTGACAAGAGCAGTAGCAGGAATTTTACTTACTTCTTTTGACCAGATTAAGTCAAATGTCTGATATCACCCTCATATTTTGGAAGGTAGAGTCACATCAACTGTTCATTCTGTTATAAATTACCCCTTAAAAATTATAACCTTGTTTTCTGCTCTACCACCTGTTCTTAAGGAGAAAAGTGTATCTGGATTCAAGCCCAGTTGTGAATATATACCAGTCAAAGGTTTTATACACAGTTGACAAAAAACCTTATTTGTCAAGATACATTTCCTTTATCCCAACCTAATAACTAGTTTCATTTGCATCAGCTTCAGACAGTATGTGCAAAGCTGACATTGAGATTTTGCCTTTCCTGACTGAAAACAGGCAGGTGAAAGAAAAGGAAAAATAACAAAACAGTAGATTTTGGAAAAATCCTAATTGGATGGTATTCATTTTGCTGAAGAAAATGCTTGCTCCATTTGTAAGACAGTTGATCTTGACTTCTTTTTTGACATGCCATATAATCTTTTGAGAAGACACACCATGTCTTGAAATTGATATTAAAGTATAAAATCTAACATACTGCTTTACTGGCAGTTGAGTTAGAGCAGCAATGTGCAATACGTTGGCAATGCCTCATAACTTCTCAGCTATGTATATTCGTATGCCTTCGTATGTGGGCGGTACTTACCCATCAGCAAGAAGGCTACTGTATGAGGTAACATGCTTTGTTGCTTAAAGTGCCTACAGATAAGTTGGACTATTTGAACCTAGTCTGATTATATTTACTGCTTATTGTATGTGAACAGTAAATGGGTATCTTTTTTTCAAAAATTAAAATATACAGATGCCTTTTGGATCTTGTATGTATTTGTTAGTGATGTTTGACAAATAACTAATTTTCACTGTACTTGCCTGATTTATTTTAATGGCTCAGGAATATGAACTAGCAATTGCAGCCCTTTTAGTAGTGAGTATAGTGTTGGATATGAAATAGGACAAAGAAGAATAATTTTTTTCACCATTTGTTAAATAGTTACAAAAATGCTTTAGATCCAAGTAAATCTGATAATTGTGTAAACTGAAAAATTTCTTGAGCATGAGCATAATTTGGAGTTCAAAGAGAGGAACGTGAATTCTCCATTCCCCTCTTCCTACCAGCAGCTGAGCTGAATGTTATAGTAAACTGGAAATGACAGACCTTCATATTTAGGATATGTGGAATAACAGAAGGAAAAGATTGGACAAGCTCTTCAACTTGATAGTGGTTCTGTGAAATCGCCCACTGTTTTTCAGGAATACTGACATTACTCAGGTTTCCTTGTAAGAGGTGGGATGACCCAAGAGTTCTGTATATTTGTGTGTACATAAATATTTTGTTCAATAAAACCCAGACATAAAGTAGGACTTCACAGTACCATCTCCCAGATTTTGTGTGTCCAGTGAAACAAGTTGGTTTGCACATGAACTGTTTACACAGCTCTTAACATCTTGACCACCACCATCTTCCTTCCAGATACGAATAATTTCACAGGTAAAGCAATACCATTTTTCTGCTTGTCCTCCTGTTGCATGCTATACCTTCTAGATCAGCAAGAAAGGACATTTTCATGAGAGAAACCATCCAACAGATGTTCAGCTGGAAGCATTCTAAGAAATTTGCACCACAGGATACAAACCCACCAAGATTCACAGAAAGGGCAAGTCATATCAAAAGTTAATAGTATACAAAAAATTAGTGCTGGGTTTTTCAGGAATAGTCTATTATTGCAGGTCAATACTCCCTAAATTCATGAGCTTTTAACATCTCCACGTGTCCTGCTGTACTCTGCCCAATGATGTATTTTTTGTTCGTTGCAGACGATCTTTAATTGGAAAATTGTTTAATAAATCCTCACATTTTATCTCACCAAAGAGAGACATAGCATGTGTAAATATTCATTACCACTTCACGTTTAAAACCACTTTGATAAATTAACTTCATAACCTTTAGAGAACAGGAAGAGACAGGAAGCCTGGATATAACAGAGACAGTGCATAAAAAAATGGAATAAAAAAAAAAGTAACTCAACACAGTCATTCGAAAACGTGTTTAGAAAGATTCTGATTGTGTCTATTAGTAGAAAGGAGATTCACATCAGCTGTCTTAGAGGAGAAGATGAATTACCTTCTTGATCTGCCAATCTCACTTTCCTGTGTGTAGGAGTAGCTTCGTCCACTGGCTTAATATAACTTTAATGTCACTGTGACTAACTCCTGTGGATATTTAATAACCACAAACAATGACATACAGTAGGAGAGTTCAGCTGTCCTAGACAAGTAGCAGATAATACCTCTGCATGCTGCCCACTCTTCACACTTGCATACCAAGCACTAGTCATCTAAGACTTTAATGACAGCATGTCTTAGCCCAAATTTGACAAAGCAGTCTGGTCTCCTGTAAAATGCTGTTAAGATAATTTTCTTAACTCATCTCTTCAGTCCTTTAAAGGATCAAGTTGCTCCTTTCTCTGCATCTTTTCCCACATTTGTTGTGTGAGGTCTGCACTGCTTGTTTTCACCCTTAAAGTTCTCCAGAGCCTGTCTCCACCCCTCCATATCCTTCCTATTCACAACTGAGTCTTCACTATTCGCTTCTTGTATCTTCAGTCACCTTTGTGCTTTCTCTCCCTCTGCTCTTCATGCTGGGGAAAATCTCTCTGTAACTACATACACAGCTACTTTATCATCCCTCTTTCATCCCCTCCACAAAAACCTTTTCTTTGGGGCCATAAATCTTAGCAAACAGCTGACAACAATTATGATGTGAATGTGTTTTGACCCCTGTCAATCTTAGTGACCAATATTATCTCATTGTTTCCCTTGTATTCCCCCATATGTCTGTATGTATCTGTTGTCTCTTATCATACACTTCAGGTACGTCTCCATAATATTTACAAAGCTAGTTGCAGAATAGAGAGAAAATACCTGAAATAACTTTAAATGGAATGGTTTGATCATGAGCAGTAGTCTCATGTGCAGTATAGACATGTCCTTAAATTGCAAGCTCGCTGAAGCAGAGCCTGCTTTTTTGGCAGGAGTAGCATAGCTTCAGTTTGTAAATAGGTCTCCTAAGTACGAAGGCAATGCAAATAATTACTAATAATGCCAACGAAAAAACATCCTGTTACCAGACAAGCTGATTAGCAGCTGAAGCGAAAGTAGAGGTCTTGTCTGCATGAAGTGTTGAGAAACAAGCAAATAAAATATCTTATATCACTTTGTACCAGCCCTCTTCAAGGTTTGCTTGTGCTAACGCTTAACAGCATATGCACATCATGCAATTTCTTCTGGTTTAATTAGAGATCTGTGAGGAGTGAATTCTCTGGAGATAAAGTCTTCTGCTTATCCTATCCACTAATTATCTGCTTTTTCTTTGAACAGATATTTGATATTAGAATCTACTGTTCTTGAGTAGGAAAAAAAAGTTATTCTGACCTTTGATGTGACATAACACATAGTGAATGAATATAGAGAACGTGATGAAATGTAGTTAGAACGGTCTTTGGAGTGCTCAGATATACAGCGCATAAATAAAAAGAATTATATGAGGAAACTTGAGAAATTGCTACCTTTTTTTTTAAAAAAAAAGTACTAATATCAATTTAATCGCAAACCCTAGATGATGTTATTCACAAATCAGTGAGGTTTGCTTTCCTAGCTAGTTTGGTTCATTTAGTTTATTGCTGAAAAAAATGGCCAATTGTTTTACAATAGAGTGGGGCATTATTGTTCCTCTTTATTTAAGCATTGTATGAGAATATTTCAGGTGCTGATGCAGCTTAAAAGAACTCTTACAAAAGTTAAGAATGTTGAAGTGCAAAAATAATTTTGGCAAAAAGTAAAAAGTATGGTCAATATTAGACAGAAGATGGTACTGGCACAGTATCAATGATTAGCAGCATCTAGGTGCTACTGTTCAGGTGTTACCTGTCAGTTTTGGAGATCAGATTTATCTGATTTATCCAGTATATATACTGGATATATATATATATTTATCTGATCTGAAATATAGTTATGGGGATCCTTGCTGCAGTATAACAGGTAGGACTATGATGTTGTTGACAGATGAGACCAGACCCTGAGAGCAGACTCTGGTCTTCTGCTCGGTTAGGCACCATCAGAGACCACCAAGGACCACCACTGCCCCGCAGAGCCGGGCTGCTTGTCCAGCCATGCAGCTACTGAAAAGTAGGAGTATGATGTTGTTGTATTATAAATTCTCCTTCTGAGGAAGTTGAAAAAAGAAGGTAGTACAAATTGTGGCCAGTCACCACTTTGCTGGTTACAGTCAGATTAAACAGCCTGCTGTTCAGCGTTGGCCGTAAAAGCTGTGTTTGCTTTGCCCTCGGCCTCACGCTGCTCAGCTGTGCATGGCATCAAGGGGGGCAGGAGGAAGCAGGCACCCCCTGGGCCCGGTGGCTGGAGCAGCTCCTGGAGCTGCTAATTTGATGCCCCCTCAGGCTGAGGAGGGCATGGTCCCTCTCCACTCTCCTAGGGGAGCGCCTCTAACCGCTAAGCTATTACATGTGGTTCCTCCTTTGGATTTATTTTTGAAATAAAACAATGAGGTCTGCTCAAGGAACAATTGCTAAAGCTTCCCTCAGGAGAGGATTTGGGGCTGAGGGTCCTGAGTGGAAAGGGAGTGTCTGTCTGCTCACAGCCCGGACCTGGGAATCAAAATTCCAGAGGAGAGAAGGGATTGCAGACATGATTGGCATTTCCTATTAGCTAGACATAGGAGATTCCCAGCTCCTTAGGAAGCTTCCCTTCACTATATGATTTTTTTAGGAGCATCTTTTGGAGGTGCCTAATTTTTCATCTAAATGGCTCTGAGAGGTTAGGCATCTAACTCAGGTCTTGGGACTCCAGTTGAGGGGTTAGAGGCACCTGCTTTTAGCAGTAGTGTGAATAGGAGCAACAGATTCTAGCCCTGGGTCATGCTCTCTGCCTCCAGTTATTTATTAATTATCTCGGATCTGATAAAATGTGACTCATTTCAAAGGACTCAGGAAGAGGACATTAAGATACAGGGAACTTTTAGCCTTATTATTAGACAGTGTCAGGTTGTTCTTATCCTGACAATTGAACTCTTTACGTGGCAGTCACCAACTTCATAAATTTCTGACCTCTCCTTAATACGCAGCACTTATGTAAACCAGGCAGAGGACCAAAACTGTAATTTCATGTGTAAGAAAACTCCAGCCAGAGGCCTTGCACCAGCGTTATGCCAATGTGACTTCCTGGACTTCCGAGGAGTTACTTCTAATACATACTGATCGGATGAGGTCTAAATCAGGCCTGTACTACAGCGGATAGTTCAGTTTGCTAACTCACTTCTCTGTGTTCCAGTCTTTATTATAAAGTTAATATATTTATGAGGAAGACATAAATAAAATATTGTAAAAGTACTGGAGAAGGAATATTTTCCTTTAGACAAAGTATATGTATAAAATAAAACAGACTTGGTTACTGGAATAAATCCCATGATACTTTCACAGAAGCAATAGCATTAACTACAAAATCCCAGCAGATTTTCATTCCTCACTCTTTCCATATAAATGGACTTGGAAGTTAGAATTGCTCTTCCAGCACCTGGAGCCAGGCAGGTCTCCTAGAAGTCCCCACCAGCCAGGCTGAATTTTCAGGGATGCTAGTTTGCATCATTGGCATACAGGGAAATCATAGCTCCCAATGAATAGGGGACAGTTAATGACATTTGTACAGACAAGGCCACTTCGTCTGATAAAAAGTAGATATCTAAATTCAAAAAAGGGAGTCAGAGAGTCTGCTTTCCATCACTGCCTGACTCTGATGGTCAGAATGAAAACAGATAAGTGGGACAGCAAATCTTTAGCTTATTGATTAAGGACACTGGCATGGTGTGTGCGAGATCTGGATTTTGATCTGTGTTCACTGGACTGTTTACAGCTTGTTACATTCAATGGTCTGGGTAAAAAACAAACAAACAGACAAATGAGACCAGACCCTGAGAGCAGACTCTGGTCTTCTGCTCGGTTAGGTACCATCAGAGACCACCAAGGACCACCACTGCCCCGCAGAGCCGGGCTGCTTGTCCAGCCATGCAGCTATTGAAGGGCTGCCTGCCCCCAGCGGGGAAGCACAGCTGCTGCGGGGGGGACCCAGCACCTTTGGGACTCTTCTGTTCTGTATGGAGTCTCCCTTTTGGAAGTGAAGATCTACATCTGAACCCCCCCCCAAAGACTGCTGAGGGAGCTGAAACACAATTTCATTGATGTACAGGCAGGACTGTGATGAAAAAGATGCACTGTGCTGTGAGAAGGGACAGACTTCTCAGTAATTTTGTATTAACCAGAAGGGCAGTTCTGAGGGCTGCTGTAACTCAGCAGGGCTTGGCTCTTGATCTTGAAAGATTCAGAAATAAAACTTAGAAAGCTTGAGCCATACCCTTGCACCCAGGTCTTGGTTCCCTACTGAGTTTGCAGGAGCATAGTCCCCTGTCTTGTGAACCGCCCGCCTGTCTTCAGAAATGATACAGGGAGCCGGGCAACCACACGTGCTCTGGCTTGCCCTCCTGGGGTGAGGGGGTATCTTCTTAGCCAGTGGGATGCCTATATTTTATTTATTATTGTGATCTTGAGTATCACTTGGTGTTAAACCTGAGGCTACCTCTGCATTTCAGTTGGGGTCTAGAAAGCTAAGCCCTAGAATAATATTTCATCTTGCTGCTGGAAACAGTGTAGACGATAATAGGCTTAGGCTAATTTACCTTGTCTAGTTTACCTGGTGTTTGAGCCAGATTGCCTTAAGCTACATAAAGGTATCTCTATATCAGTCTGATGTTTGCAGCACGACATACTTAATTGTGGAATCCTCCACAGACTTAACTAATTCAGTCTTGTACAGCAGATGATAACATGAATCATGAATGACTATTTTTGTAATAACATTTCTGAGTAAAAAATTCAAACTTCAGATCACCTTTTGTGATGTTGGCCCAGCTCCTCTTACAAAAAACATTTTGAAAGAGAACCTTTTTTACTATGGAGGAACTTTCAGAAGCAGAAAAATGTATGAAAAACTTGACAGACAAAAAATGCTTACTCTTTGATATCCTTGATTAGAAATCCTGTAATTGGGTATCATGTCAGTTATCATGTTACTGGCAGCAATCATTGGGAATACATCTAAATCTCTTTTCTTTCTTTCTCTCTCAAATACTGTCATTCATTTGGGTGCCTATTCATGCATAACGCGATAGCCCTGGGGTGCAATTAATTTTAGCATCTACAGAACTTAGTATGACAAAAAACATTGGCAGTGTCATGTGCTTAACTGAAGGCTGTACGATATCACCTTTATTGAGGAAAAAAAAAAAAAAGAGATTAGCCATGGACACAAATGTATTAATTAACTTAATAATTTACTAATTAAATCAGTTATATTTTCTGATAACGCATTCTACTATTCTGTCACTCTCGCAGCTGTTTCAAATCTTTGGAGGACTGCCTAGCAGGAAAGGTGTTCAGTTCTGGGGAAAGACGGAGGGTAGATAACTCTCAAAGAAAGCTAAGCATAATTGAAGTTGACTGTTATGCTGCTTAATGAAGAAACTTGATTTACATGTTTCCTAAGCAGAGGTGGAAGAGATATTCTATGACTTAGGCTAATACATGAAGTGGCAATAAGAGTTTTCCCTGTGAAAATAAAGAAACCCCATCTATCATTGCTAAAATTTCAAGTTTTACACTCAGCTTAAAAATGGTTTTATTTTCTTATCTTTCTTTTGGCTACCATTGACAGCAAAAAAAGGCCTGGCTCACTCAATCCAGAGGTTCTTTGCAAAATAATAAAATAAAATGATGAATAGAAAACTGATGCAGGGATGAATTCTTCTTTCTGGTTATCGAGAGTATACCATGGTCACGGCCATCTTTGAGGATGGTTCTTCCTGACTCAGAAGCTCCAGGGTCCTCGTTGTTATCCTGTAAAATAAGCAGTTCTATTGCATGATGTCCTTCTAGGTGTAAGATCCACCTTTTTAACAATTTTCAGTGTGTTTTACAAATGTGTCTGTTTTAGGCATAACAGTGGCAGAGGAACAAACAGAGATGAGAACTGTGATCCAAAAGATCTCCACTACCTCTTCTGCCTCTTTTCCCAGGAGATGAGAAAAAGGCAAGGAGTCTTCTCACCTCAGCAAGTTGTTTTTCTCCACCATCATGTTGTGGACACTAAAGAGGTAATGATGTTTGTCAGAACTGCTCCCATTTTTCCAGCCTCTGCCATAATTTGTAAGGGGAAGGTTGAGCCATATGAATTTATCTTCCTCTCCTTTCCTTTCTTGAGACATAGAAGACCACATAGAGGTGTGTTTCTTACTGTCCCAAGTGGATATGGTAGGACTAGTCATCTTTTGCTCTATTGGGTTATTGTAAGTAACAAAACAATAATTTGCAAGGGCATTGGGAAGATATTAAAAAAAGATAAGAAAACAACTCAAGCTGTGTATTGAACTAGTGCAGATACTTCTAAAAATATCATTGTAATAACAATTTTAATTTTTTAAAAATTAATTAAGATTCAGTCATCTTTTGAAGGACTAAGGACAAACCAATGGTATCATACAATGTAGTGGTACTTCTAACTCTACTTTTACTTTATTTTTTTAAATGAAGAAACAATTATTGCATGGTTAGCACTACTAAAACCATAAGGGCCAGATGGAGCTCTTCACTTGACTAAAGTCTGAAATACAAAGACTTAAGTAAATGATACAGTAAAAGCTTGTTAATTTTCATTCTGCTAATCTGCCCACTGCATAATTAACACACAAAAAGACATTCTTTTCTCAGCTTCTTAGCAAGGATTTGATGTTTCAGTGTTATAGTATGGTTTTGAATCATGAAGAATTCGTTAGTATTACAAGTTATAATACAGACCATTTAGTATGGGTTAGCATTATAATTATTATATGGTAGTATACATCATATTATTATTATATTACTATATTATTACACTATATAATATATATTGTTATAAATTATATGCATATATTATAATATTAGTCTGAACAGTAATTGAAATGTTAAAGTTTTTTTTAAATGTAATTGCTTCTTCTTCTTTTATATAATTATTTCCCTGCCATTAAATGTGCAGGCATGATGTACTCAGAAACTTCATCTCCTTCCCTGTGAATCCCTCTCCAGCTTTTGTTAATGAAATTGTTAGACCACAGAGATGAATAAGTGTAGGGGCTAATGGTGACTAGTCTCTCATGCTTTCTTTGCTTTCTTATGAGAGATATGGGAGGCCACTTAGGAACTGTGTTTCCTATTGCCCTAAGCAGACATGGTAGGACTAGCTGTTCCTTGCCCTACTTAGTTATTGTTGATAACTGTATTGTAGGTGTAGGTTACTAGCTAGGATATCGGGGAGATTTTCAGAAGTAAGAAAGATGAGAACAATTTAGGTTATCATCTACTGAACTTTCATAGGTAAATTTGAAAATCATATCATTCAAGTTCAGTAATCTTTTGATGATATAAGGGCAACTGATTTACCTATGTAAAACGTAATTGCCATGCTGTTATGAGACCTGATTATTATTGGCTTTAATCCAGAATATACTTCTTCCCAACCTAAAATATTTTGATAATTTTTATTAACAGAGCTGCCTCCAGGGAACAGGTCTGTATTCATAGAGCTCAGATTCTGGTGGCTCAGATGTTGGACATAGACTTAAGTCCTTCCTCTGCATTTATCTGATTTCAGCTGCTGCTGATGATTGTTTATTTTAATTACGCAAATAATTTCAAGTATGACTCTGGTTCTTCCATGTCAATTGTTCACTTATAGTCAGTCTCTCATTTTCTCAAGAATAACTAGAATGGTAGTGAAAAAGTTTCAGAATTATTCTTCATGACTCTGTCATAAAGTTAATTTAAAAATATCATGCCATGATTATACATGAGGTAAAAAAATGGGTGTTTTTCTCCACCATCCAGAAAAAAAATCTCTTAAATAGCTCTACTTAAAATTGATGACAGCAGGAGTAATTATTTAGTTTGGGCTAAGCTGTCTACTTTTCCAATAAGAGTGACATTTTGAAAGCACAAACAGAATATTCAGTGACAGAGAGGAGAAATTTGATGAATTACAATGCACCTTGTGATATAGTTTCAAATGCATAAGGCCAAAGAACATCAATAAGTCGGAGTGGTCATCATCTCTCTAGAGAACCAAATGCTGTTGACTTGTTAGTTTATGCCCTCTGCTAGAGAAGCCATCGACTGACAATGACAACCTTACTTGCTATCCACATTTTATACTGAATGAGGTTATGATAAGACAGTCTATTCAGTCCAAATGCCCTGAGCCTCCATAGTGCTTAGGAAGCATTTTGACCATTTTGATAGAAGATAGTGTAGAAAGAGTTCCTAATGTTATCAGTAACTTTCCACATGTGATTGGAAAAAGGAGCTTGAAAAAGTCCATTCTGTTGTGTCAGCAAGGTGCATTTTTTTGTTGCTGAATCAAAATTAGCCTCCAATCGTTCCAGGATGGGAAAGCCCCTTCAAGGGCTCCATTGCAAATTTCATGCCAAGTGGCGTAATGCTTTTAGGGATCTATTCAGCTGAAATTATACGCTGGCTTCTACAGATCTGGCTTTTGTACCTAGATGAGCCATTCAGCAGGGAGACCAAATAGGGCAAAAATGCATCTTTATTGAAACAAGATGGTGTCTCCCTGGCTGGGCTATATGTGTATATGTATCCATATATGTATTCTACCTTCTATCAGTGATCCAGGAATCACAGCATTGCACAAGAAATGGTGTTCCCAGGTAGCTATTGGAAACATGGCTTAAATTAAAACAACGAATCTTCTCTTTCAGCTAGCTTAATGATGGTATATTCCTTTAACCATTGGCACAGAAGCTCAGCACAGACACTCTCGTTCCCACATACTTCGATGAGAGGCTGACCTATTGTACTCAAATGTGATGCACATACTGATTCTCAGCATGCCAACACTCATGCCCATCTGCTACGATGGCACTGTGCCCACCGCAAAGGTGGGACGCCATTCTCAAGAGGCCTAGGTGCCAATTGCCTATAGATTTAAAAGGATAGTTTAGAGAATACAAAAAGTGACACTTTCTTTGTGGGTGTCCTTTCTGATGCCACAAACTAGTTCAAACATTGTTTGTCTGCGCCAGGCAGAATTTTGCTAATTCTGCCTTATAGTGAGTATCACCAGAAATATGGTCTTTGAAATGATTCATAGACAGAATTCCAGACAGAAAAAAAAAAAAATCTTAGAAATGTTGCTAAGCAGAGTCAGCAACCATAAGGTAGATACTCCCCCAAAGTTGCCCCTACTTTTAAAAAGAAACAATTAGGAAACTGCTGAAGGCATAAAAGCCAAGAAACAAGTATCTAGAGGGGGGGCACCCACCACACCCACTGCTGGGACATGGAGCTTCATACAGCTGTGTCTCTCCCTTCTCAGCTCTCCTTGCTTTATTTTGGAAAATGCAGTTTCTTTCAAATCAAAGTGGTTGCACACAAAGCTCAATATGCAATCAGTCAGATTTGCAAAAAGACTCTGTGTGTACCAAAACAAATGCCCATATTCCTCTCTGGGAGAAATAAAAAAGAACTGGGATGGTGGAGGAGAGGAATATGATTCTCAGATCACTTGTGCTTGTTTCACCTTTTTCTTCTGGCTTAGTCAGCTTTTAAGGATAGGAAATTTCAGTTTACTAAAGTTTTTTGGACATGCAAAGTCTTGTTTCTAGAAGCAAGAAAATGCCATGCTCTGATATTAGTTGACTGGATATTGATAAATTTGTATCAGAAACGCCCTTCTGTGGGAGACACGTGGGTGATGGCAGTGGGAAATCACCCAGGTTAAGGCTCTGCTGGAGGCATCACAACCTAAGACATGTTAAGGGGCCTTGGAGAAGGAAGGGTAGTAAAGTTAGCACTCGTAAAAGAGAGGGGAGGCAGAGTTAGATGAATCATGTTGCTGAGTTTGATCTATTTAACAAAACCACCATTCCTCAAGTTGCCATCCAGGTCACTGCCTTATCCAGTTCAGTATTATTGGATTTCAGTCCCCAAAGTGGGGCAGGTGTGTTTTACCACCCAGTCACATTTGAGGGAAGAGTGATGTCCCACAGAGGGTCAGTGACTTTTGAAGGGGTGCTCACTGTTTCACAGGAGCACGTCTGCCAGGGCCCGGGTGCATGCTGTCACATCCACTGCTTGTGCCACACACGTGTCACTGCTGAAATCTGAGGGAGTAGGTCTTTCTCAGTGTCACACTGTTGATGAAAGTTGAATTTTTGTCCAGTGTGTATATTATACTTTTCACACTGAATGCAAGAAATGTTGCGATTCTTCAGACTGAGCATTTAAAGTTAGAATTTAGTTTGCATACCGTTTGCATATGTGTCTGTACATATTTATTTTAGAGCAGGAAGAGGGAAAAAAAAGAGCTTGTTTTTGTGGTATGCCTTTTAGAATAAATGTTGAAAGTCCAGTGCCTTAAGCCTTAGCATTTAGTATTCATTCAAATCTGTGCCAGAACATGAAAGCAGAGCCCGAAATGACTAGTCTGTAAAGATATTCAGGTTACAACTTCAGCAAAGAGGATGAGGGATCCCTTATCTCCAGATAGAAGTATTTCACATGTGACATAGAGAAGGAGAATATGTCTCACGCATCTACACCAGCAGGGAAAAAGTCTACAGTCTTATATCTTGCTGAGAACTTAATTCTCTTTAGAAAGTTTCAGGACAAGTCTAATTTTCTTCTCACTCTCTGCTAATTATGTTGTACGCTCCCCATTTTCCAATTTTGAAAGTATGACTAGGTGTCTTTCCGGAATGGTTGCCGTGATCAGACATTAGCACACATTATCGAGCTCGATACAGGGTTAACTGGATGAAATGTAATGGCTTGTGATTTACAGAGGTCAGACTAATGCTCCCTTCTGGCCATCAAACTTTATGAATCTGATTTTCTCTGAAAGGTTTTGGTCTCCTCAGAACATTACTTATAAAATAAACTAACTGGAATCAGAAACAAGTTTGAAAAGAAACTGCTTACATCTCATTTCTGTTTCTGCTGCCTATCTTGGCCATAGCACGATCAAGATATGGAAAATAATCTGCACATTAAGCATGTATGCTTAGCTAATTTTACAAATAGCTTTGAGGTTATATTTGTTATGTCTGGCTTATATATAATGAATGGGTTTATTTTCCTCTCTTTCTTCCTCTTTGTTTTCCTGCAAAGCAGAGACTGCGCAAGTGGCCTATACCCCCAATCAATGGTGTCTGCACAATTAACTACTAGAAAAGAGCCAAGCCCACTAGGTAGCTGACAGCTGCTTGAATTTAGGCTGACACCTTTAAACAGGAATAGAGACAGCAAACGTAGCTGATGCTGGGATGTCTCCATGGGGAATATGGTAGATTAGCTAGCTCAGGATGTAACTTCTGTTGCATAAATACAAACTACTGAGCATTTTATGGGCCTGATCATTTGAAGCACCAGGCTGTCAGCATCTCCAGATCCCACTGAATGTGTGGGCAAAATGAAGATAGCTGTGTTATCGGTAGCATTTCCTTACAGTTTCTGCTTTTGTGGATCACGTCAATCACTTTTTAAGTCCACTCTATAGAGCTAATAGGAGAAGAGTCTTTCAGATGCTTAATTACATAGAGAAAGGAAGAAAAACAGACAATGGACAAAAAGAGTATAGACATTGATCCACTGTCTAACCACAGTGAAGTAGAACTGCAGGTCTGAATTGAAGAGCAATAGTTTGTGACTGGACAAACTCCAGAAGGAACTCAGGCATCAGCATGAAGTAATTTAACTTTCAATAGGTCCTCCTTCCTTCCTTTCTTCCTTTACTCTCCTTCCCCCCAATTTGCAGTTTATTCAGGAAAGAGTTCTAGAGCTGAAAACCTTAAATATAAATGAAGATGAAGCCAGATGCATCTTTTGATGTTACAGATCTTTTCAGCAGCTAATGAGAGATGTAGTGACAGACATTAAAGACAATACACACCTAAAAGGACCAGCCCGGGTCACTGTGCTGTCATTTTAACCTTTCTCATAGTCCATTCATATCAATCTTGTCAAGAAGTGGCTAAGATTTCCTAGATTGTTATGATATAGGCAATGCTGAGTTAGGAACTGGAACATGATTATTTATCTTACAACTCTGTGTAACATGTCCTACTAAGGATGCAAGCCTTGAATTGATAGAGGAGAAGCAGTCTTTGCTGTGAGGGTTTTATGCTGTAAGGAACCAAGATAGTCAAAGAAAGAGAGAAAAAGAAATATCAGCATCCCCATCTGAGAGAATGGAAGGCAAGGCACGGAGATTTTGAGCATTCAGCACATGGCCATGCAGAAATAGGTGGCAGCTGTAGGATTTAAACCAGATCTCCTGACTTTCCATCCAATCCAGCTCTATAATTATTCATTTCATCTGAAAAATATGCCAGCAGAGAAGTCCTGTGCTGCATCTGGTAGTAGGCTGAGGATGTAGATCTTTACACAAGAAGGTTTGCTATCACTGCTGGCATGCAACATGATTTCAACAGAAATGCTACATGCTGAATTTTCTTCAAAAATTCCTTAAAAATGAAAGAATGTCATCCATTACTGACTGACAATAATTTTTGATGGCCTCCAGATTCAAAGGCTGAATACATCAGTCTTTCAACCGTTACTTGCAGCAAAGGTTGCTTGGCTTTTTTTTTTTTTTTTTTTGCTTTCTTTTTCTTTTTTTTTTTATTTCTTTTCTTTTTTGGTAAGAGTGCATGAGAGAATAAATCTGAAAAACTTGGTGGTCAAGGGCATAACCAAAATATATATTATGGGTATCCTAGCTGTTCATGGCCATGACTAACTTTGTTAGTCCTCATAATTTTTGGCATGAAATAGTCTTTGACTGATACTGATTAGTCTACCCTGGGTTTGAGCACACAAAACAAACTAAGAAGTTGTAATCAATATTGAAAAAAATTTTTCAAACCAGAACAGCTGCTCCGAATAATTTATTCTTTATTTAACCAATATGCATCATTTTTCTATGCAGCTTACTGTTCTAAAAGCTGTAATGCCCATACTTAAATGCATTAGTCTTAATCCCATAGTAAATGGAAGTACTATATAAAATCATGTCTCACTTTTGGTTTGTAAGTGAAAACCTAGAAACAAGTAAATGTTGTTTTGCTGAGTGATAGGAATGAAGCATCTATAGAGGATGAGGGTACTTATGTATGTGGTTGGATGACTTATTTGCTTTCTTACATAGTCCCATTTACCTTTGTTGCTTCTAGGTCCTCTTTCCCTCTCTCTTTTTGTTGGATTACAGACCTAACCTTTTTTTCCTGCACTTCACTACCCCTAGTCTAGAGCCATGAAGGTCTTTGAAAGTGTCTGATGCTGGTATTTGCAGTAGATGGCACCCTTCTCTCTTACCCAGTAATGAGACAAGGTATGGATCGTTTTGAATTTAGTGTCATTGGGGGGGTCTCCAAAACAGAGGCCTGGACCAGTGCTGCTGATTTGGAATCCAGTAACATTCCCAAAGAGAGAAAGAGGCGCCAAGGACAAAGTCCATTTTGTTATTGCTTTGCAATGGCAGCTAGAGACTGTTATTCTTCACTCTCCTTTTTCTACCGTGAAGAGACAGTACAAATGGCTGCTACTTTTCTCTCTCGTATTTCAGTGATAGATAAATGCTGTTACACCTCATTTATTGAGCAACTCAATGTGTTTCACAAGGGAAAGGTAAAAAAAACAGATTGTGTTTTGTGTCTGCTGTACAGCGTACAGCACATATGGGGAAAGTTCCCTCGGTACGGGATTTGGATGAAGCTGATGTATATGGTCCTGTCCTCAGGCTTACATGTAAAGAATGCCTGAGGGGGCTCCTTGAATGCCATTTTGGGCTTGAAGAGGCAATTTCCATAGTACTGAATGTAATGGTACTATGATTACATCAATATCATCCTGGGTAGTATAAAGCCATCTCTGCTTCACACTGTGTGGTTATACCTATGTGCCATATGATATTTAGTTTCCAACACATGATCACTCTGCTGCCTATTGTGTTCTAAACCAACTCCACTACTGTTTTTAGTGAAGTCTTCTAATCAACGAAATCAACTTCCATTGCTCTATATTTGTGTGGCAAACCAGAGACTATTTTTAGAAGCTGCCATTTTTTATAAACCTAAAAATTTGTAGCAGAAAAAGCTGTGAAAAGATAAAAATGCCTATGGGAAAACCTGATCACTAAAGTTACAGAAGATAGGTCTTTAAAGCAGTAAATTTGAAGATGGTGGTGAAGAAATAAAGAGGAAGACTCACGCGAACAGGAAGACTCAATGGGAACTAGTGATGGGGCAATTAGCCTAGGACTTTGGAAAGATGGACTCAGCTCCCTGCTCTGCTACCAAGAGTTGACACAGTTCTCAGCAAGTTAATTGTCTCTCTGCTATCAGGGTATAATAGCAGGAGATGAGGACAACAGCACTACACAGCCTCACAGGAGTATTATTTGGGTAAATTAATGAAAGACTGTGAGATATTCAGCTGTCATGGTGATGGGGAAAGAAGGAGAGGGAGGGGGTGAAAGAGAGAATCCTGATGGCCATATACTACAAACGAGCAACAGAGAAACTCTCTTGCAAAGCCTGCCTCAGATACAAATGGTCTTGTGTCTGCATGATTGGGGGATTTCAGGGCATTCAGCATACCATACATAAACTGGCCCCCGAATACTGAAAAGTCTATACTTTCTACTCCGAAACCGATAGAAGTAATTTCCTGGATCCTGTTTCCTATTGCCTGATCCTGACCTGAAGGCACACGTAACAGCTATGGTCTTGCAGATCGAATCCTGCAGCTGTGGCTTGGTAAGCTATGACAAAAGGTTGATAGGACATAGGGGGACAACTCCCAGGCACTGTGGTGTAAGGTGGGAGGGTGCACGAAGTAGGAGAAATAGGACTGAAGATGGGATTTGGACAGATACTCAGACCATGCAGCTCCTTATTTGTTCTTACCACAAAATGCAGGACCACACTTCGATTTTTGCTTTGGGAATTATTATGGCTAGCTCTGGGATAATTACCTAAGTGAAAATAATTGGTATTATTGCCATATATTGTCAGTAAGAAAGGCATTTCCCTTTCATGCCCTCACGCCCATTAATTGCATCTTTAGCAGCAATGCTTTGAAGAGGTAGTAGTGGTGGTAAGTGAGATGCAGCTCTTTTCTAGAAGCTCTTTCTGAGACCTCAAGCAGCTTCCTGGCCTGATGAATGCTGCTCCTTCACTGTCACCCTGTGAGGTTTGTTGTGAGTCGCAGGACGCTTGGCCCCCACACGGCCCGCAGCACAGCTTGTGCACAGGGCTCTCTCCTGACCTGAATTGTCTGATGAAGGGCCAGCCACATTTACCGGCACTGAGAAAAGCACAGGAAATGCTTCATCTCCATTCTCAGCACCGGTGGAGGGGGGCAGGCTGATGAAGGAGGAGGAAAGGAGAGGTGGTAGCCAAAGGGGACAAAGGTCCTGGCTCTCCATCCGTGAATTGGTTTGTGTCTGTTGGAGCTGTAGCCGGCAGGAGTATAGCAGACTTGAAGGCTGCAAGGAGTGTTCTGCCTCTGTAGCCATGAGAAGACACTTGAATTAATTTGTAGATGAGGGAAATGGAGCATGGGGTATTCAAAGGTCATGATTTTCCAAGTCAGGTTTCTAAAGGTTTGCATCCAAATCTGTTCTAAGTGAACTAAGTAGAGCCTTTACAGCTTGAGTCACTGCTTTGTGCAAAAATCATGGCAGCAACACATGCCTTAAAATATCACAGGGAATACATTTCCCTGTTAAGATACTTCTTGGGCAAAAAAGCTTATGCTTTCCTTCTAGGATATATTTACAAAATAGACCAAGATTTTTACCTTTTTGGTCTTTAAGAGTCTTGAAAATTTATATAACAGGCCAAAACCATAGAAAAACTGCTTTTTGGGTGTTTGAAAACAGTTATAATCCAAAAATGTGAAATCTTGTGATAATTTCCAATGAATAACATATTCTATACTTTATACCTCTTACAAACACTGGAAGCGTGTCTATGTTTACCTTTCAAAACAGTAGTTAGGTGAGGGAAGGAAAAACATTTTTTGCTTAATTTGAGTTTCATCCTTTTTTCTGAATTCAGTTTCATCCTCCAAACTTTCCACAATGAATTTAGACCTCAGTCTAATTGAAAGAGAACTGACTTTTTCTTTGCTGCCTGCAAGAAGGTCTTGATATTTCCTTTTGTTTTGTAGCTGAATCTAACTAAAACGTGATTTTGCACAGATTCCTTTTGTCAGACGTCCCCAGTTTTCTATCTAAACTGATCTGTGCATTCACAGTGAAGCTTCATTAAAGATCAGGCCAAGCAGTCTTTAAAAAGTACAGGGCTTCAATGATAGACAGATGGTGGCTTTCATGATGTCAGGAAGTGTCAAATATTATGGTTGGCTGCAGAATGATGGCTACTTTCCAAACAGATTGAGAAACAGACAGAAAGAGCAAGAACACCATTTGTTGTATTTAGATACATTGTGAACAGAAGGAAGCAAGACAGAGCATACTTTTACACATCTTTTTTCCACTCCTTGTGAAAACAGTTTAGGATTTGTTATGTTATATTAGCCCTATCATTATGCAAAAACATGTGAAAGCCAGAGATGCTGATATATATAAAAAAAAATGTTTCCATTGTGACTTTCTCTGGTTTTATTTGCATTTCCATGGGTAATTTTTTTAAACATTATAGGCAGATAGAAACCTGTGATTTCACTTTTTTTTTTAGGAACAAAGCTGTGCTATTAAGATACTTGCAAAAAAAAAATATATTTTTTTTTTTTTTTTATTAACCTCGGTTCTTCCGAGCCCCTGTTTGGGAAGGCACTCATTTAAGTACTTACTTAAACTCAGATAATTGCTTTGGTGTTGAATAGGTGTGGGCTTTGTTTGATATCTGTGTTGATGCTTTTGGAGTTGGGAATCAGAATGGGACAGTTTTGAAATATAATAGGTGTCAACAGCTAAGTAGCAAGGATTTTAATAGAAATATTGAAAGACAAAGGTCATGCAATGGTTGTGCCTGGATGGGTGGCTTAAGCTGCACAGAGCCTGAATCGCATCAGCAAGTCAGAGATTGTTGGTGTCTGAGGGATGGGCAAGATTCTGTCCCTAAAAATAATTAAAAGCTATAATTCTTTACTAGAGTAGTTTTTGGCCCCGTGGAATTCAGTGTGAAAGATGCTGAAATGCGTACCCTCGGTGCATACTATTTTACCTTGGGATTCTACGTCAGGTCAGCATTTTGGTGGAGCAAACTGAATGTTCCTCATGACTGTCATCTAGAGAAGTACATATCCTATATGGGTTTTACGTGCCTAGCACAATTACTGGAGTGGCTCTCTGCCCCATGGCTGTAAGGGAGAGATGTAAGGATGCTCATTGTACACACACTCATGGATTAACCGAAGGACTCTGCAGTTGCTCGTCCCTGGGCAGGACCATGCCTCTGGCTCTGAGGACACTGGTGTGTGTGTGCCACAGCCTCTCAGGGGCCATGGGGGCAGAGCTCTGCAGGAAACACAGCGTACAACCTGGGCAACAGCAGGACAGAGCCCAAAACATGGGGCAAGCCACTGAGGCACGAGTTCACCTGTGCTTGCTTACAGTCTTAGTTAGGCTGGTCTATCAGATGGTTAAGCAATGGCTGATTTAAAGGTAAGGGAAGGAGCTGACCTAGGTCAGGAGGGATAAAGAGGAAGAGAGGGCCTGTAGGGAAGAGACATCTAAGAAGCTGGGAACTAGGACAGCTGCCCTGTGTGTGTTCGTGCTTATTTTATTTATTTATGAGCTTTTCTATGATGCCATTCACTATCTGTGTATAATCGCTCCTTTCCTCGTCATTGCTCTCTCAGAAAATCTATTTGTTTCTCCAAACTATCAAAATACTTAGAGAGAAAATACATGCTTATGTTTATAATAATTAAACCCCTGTAAAAATAAATGACCACATTTGGGAATATTCTTTTATTCTTTTTGCTTGTTCTCCATTCAGCAGTGGACTAGCTGAATCCATGGAGCCATCATGTGAGAATAATTTTACATTTCCAAATTATATCAACATTTGCAAACAGCATAGCAATTATGGTCCACAAGGAACCCCCTTAACCAGAATCCTGTTGCTCTGTGGAAAGAAAACAAAAACTGTAGATTGGAGCTTATTCCTGGCTTGTTAAAGTGCAGTTTTTGATAAATGGTGTACAATAGAGGGATTGAATTTTTCAGTTTTTCTGCTTTTGCCAAATTTTCTGTACGATTCAGATTTCCCCCTTTGAAAACTGGATATATCTATTTTTTATCTTTTTCTTATTTTGGTTCTTTTCTGTCTTTTGTAAGGTTGTTATGTAGATTGAAGACTTTTTTATCTAATTCATTCTTTGTCTGTTTACAAGCATGGCATGAATAATACAGAAAATGTCCACAAATAATCATTAAAGCTCTTAAATGAATTCTCTTTGCCCATAGTCACACAGAACCCATTCATATTTACTTCTCGGTGAAAGAACAATCAATTGAATTTTACTTTTAGCAGAAAGGTTTATAAAAAGCAATAATGTAAATTTTCTTTCATATGAGCATTTATGGAAGACTGATTTTGAGGGGGAACACACAACTCTGTGCATGGGAAGTAGTGTTTTTCACACTCGTTCAGTCAGAGAACAAACAGTGTGACCTGATTTACCAATCCCAAATAAGCGATGCAGCTTGAATTTCAAATATTTGCAATCAGTTTGCAGGGTAAAAATTCAGATATATTTGTTGAGTACATTTAAATGAGAAAATCATGATCTGCTGATGGATATTCCATGAGAAGAAAAAGAGGCTAATTTAGTCAAAGAAATTACAGGCAGAGAATTACTCACTCAGCGCTACTGGCGAATAGTAAACGAGTGGCACCAAGGTTTTAATTCAAACACTTAACAAAGAAAGCAACTAATAGCGTCTTCCTTTTTCATCTGAAGTACTATAAAGCAGAGGGCTAGCCTTTCTGCCAAATTGCTTTTACAGAAATGTGACTTCCGCCTTCATTATTTTTACTCAAATTGCATTAATTAAGAAACTAACTCTCCAGCCCTGACTTTGATCTTGTTCTCAGACTGGGTGTGTCCAGGTTCATCTTTATGGACTTGCTGATTTGCTGCTGGTTTCAGGTCAGAAGTCACAGTCTGCTTGTCTGCAGAATATTCCTCCAAATGATACCTGTCTAGAGGAAAAAATCCATTTGGTTTGATACTTTTCTTAATATTTACAATAAATTGCAAAGTTATTAAACAATTTCCCATGTTGGGAGATATTGCCCATCCCATTTTTTTTCTTTTATAGTGCAGCATTACATAGCACAGAGTTAAATAGTAATTTTGAACTCTCCTATTCATTTTTTTTTTAAAACCTACCACACCTGGGAAAGCTCATGTAAAGTTCTTCTTTCTGGAGCCCAAAACTCCTCCTTAGGCAGAATTTCTCTATGGAATTTTGTCCCTTTGCATAGTGTATGGATGTTGATTAAAATTTCAGGTTCTTACTTTGGTTCTAAATGGTTAGTAATGGGATGATTTACTGGTGGCATCAATTCTAAATAAGTATTGTGAATAATAGCTACAGTGGCATGATAACTGATAACGCTAATAGATTTTGGTTGCCTGAGGAAATACCATGATGTTTGGCTTAGGATCTGGAAGCCAGTTCAAAAGCATGACTACGTCTCCAGTCTAGTGGTGAAAACAATTGAGTCTAGCCTCTTGTCTGTAAGGGAACTTCTCTCTCAAGCTGTGAGCTCACTATGATACAAGGCAGAAGAAGAGCTGAATGAGCCTCTGAAAAATGCTGATCAACTAGTGGAAAAAAACAAGTCTTATCCACTGTCTGAAGGTGGGACTTCCTAAGGGTATTCTATTAGTGACCTTGAGTTTTGTGCCTTGCTGAGGCATGTGGATTCTCACAGGGCCTCTCTTATCCTCTCCTCTTCATTGCCTTCCATAACTGGGAAAACAGTGTCTTTTCCACAGGAGGAGGGGAATGAAAGATATTCTATATCTAGAAGTCTTTGCAAGCTGTACATTGTAGTTCCCATCTCATTGCTTGACTGGGTGATGGATGCTTTTATCCATCCTCTGGGAGACATGCAGCCGGTTGTGTGCAAAAACATGTAATAGCCTATGGTTGCATAACCTGTCCCAGTTGTTCACTTTCAAGACAAAGTGGGGGTCATGGTGTAAAAAAATGTCCTCATTTTATGACCAGAAAGCCTAAGGATCCTAATTGCTCATGACTGGAAGGCCACTAGGAGCAGGCTCATGAAGCGTATTGCCACCTATGTCAATTAGTTTTCTTATGGATCATTTGCATTCTTCTGTATATCAGCAAGGTCCTCTAGCCCTAGAAAATCCAAAATGACTGTACACAGCATAGTATTAGAGAACAGTCTTAATTACATTTGGTATCTCCTGTTTGTGCCACTCATGTATTCCCTTAGACGCTGAGTCCAGTCATTCTGTGAAAGTTGCTCTAATCAACCAGGAACAACCACTCCCTCCTTAGGCCTCTTTCTGACCTGTTGTGATGTAGAATAAATTTTATAGCTTTAAGGCAATAGCAATATTAAAAAAAAAAAAAAAAAAAAAGTGAAATTGCCTTTTAAAATAGCCAGGAATGGGGGCAGGGGGAGAGAAAAAGAGACAGTTGCATATTGTAAATATTTGACTTGTGATATTTCATAGGATCTTCAAATTTTTTTTAGAATTCCTATATTCTCCATTGTGGTAGTAGGCTACACAAATAAAGAATAGCAGTAGATAACTTTGGTAAGGTTTTTTGACACTGTCTTGTATATTATTTAGACAAGAGATCATAGTCGTGATTTAATTACGGCAGAACAGTTGTAAAACTGTGTGATAAATACACCAAGAGAGTAGTCATCAAGGGTTGTGAAGATGATACATAATGAATTGGTCCTCAAAGGTCTGTCTTGGTTATGATTGTGTTCAGTGTTTTCATTAATGGCTTGGATAAAGGACCAGAGCTTACTTTTGACCTCTGCTCATGATACCATGACGTGTAGCAGTAAGTGTACTGAAGTACAGGGTTAGAAACCAAAGTGATCTCAACAAACAGAGAAGCAGTTTGAAAAAGCAAAACATAAGCCATTCAGCAGAAACAACTGCGAAGTATTGCCCTTGGGCAAAAATAATCAACTGTGCAAACAGAGGATGAGGAACTTGTTCAGTAGCAGTTCAGAAAAAGATCTGGGAACAATAAACTTAGCATTATTCAACAGTATCATTCTGTTGAAAAAAGGAAAATAACACACTAGGCTGTATGTTGAGTTGCCCCTGGTATGCAAAATATGTAAAGTGAACTCTCCACCATGGTTGGAACTGACAGAGCTTCAGTTTTACCCATGTACAGTTTCAAATAATAGGATTTGAATGAGAGGGAGTCCAAATGAGTCCAGACAAGCTGGTTAGAAGTTGGGAACAAAAGAGTGATCAAATTGAGTTCTTCAGTCTAGGGAAGTCTGGGGAGAATGGGACAATGGAAAAAAATTTCAAATTAATTCAGGGAAGAAAATAATTCATCCTTAGGGAGGATGGGACAAGAGGTAGGGTTAAATTTTGACAAGAAAGACTTAGTTTAAACAGGTTTTTCTAAGTGTCCAGTAAGGACAGTGAAGTCCGCACAGGTTTCCTGGGGATGCGGTGGTAGCAGGTTAATGCTTGCCCTTTGGGAATGATGAAGGTACAAGTGTTTCCCTCTCCAAGGGAGTGGAGGACGCTCCATGACTTCCTGAGATCCCCTCAGGCCCTGCTTTTTGCTGACTGTGATTACTGTCTTGCCCCAGCTTGAATATACCAAAATATAACTGAATGTTACAGAGTTTTGGTAAAAGGGACACTATCTGTATTAACAAACAGATATTTAAGGTTGCTCAGTTTCATGTTATCTAATTATAAAAGAAATACATTGATTAAACAAATTCAGAGGCTTTCAGTATTTCAGCTGCTTTTTCTGAGACCTTATTTCCTTGCAGACTTTTTCAATAGCTATCAAGTTTGCACAAAATATAAATAAATGGCTCTCCATGAAGATGGTGCCATTCTTTATGGAACTGCATCAGTGATAGGTCAAATTTATATTGCTCTGCAGCACGATTTTAATATCATTCTGGCCTGGTTTAGGCATAATCAAGTCTTCTGTTGAAAGAGCTCTTGTAAGGAGCAATTAAACATTAGTACTTTAGCTAAACCCATATTAAATTATGTCTTGGAATTTAAGTATCTGGGAATCATCTTAAATCTCAGCTTGAATTTTAGGTGGTATTGTATCTGCAATTTATATCGAGGTATAAGACAATCCGTTTGCATTTTGATTTAGTATTTATAGTTTGAAATGTTATTTTATTATTAAGTGTTCTATGCAACTGTTAGTAAGGCCACTAATAGATTAAGGTATTATTATTTATGATTACAGCTTCTGCTTTTCAACAAGAAAAGAAGCTGAACATTCAGCAGGCGAATTTTAATATGCTTTTTGAAAGCCGTGAAGTAAATCAAATCTAGCTGGGTACCCTTTGGCAGGCATGAGTGGCGATTCCAGCCCTTCCAGTGAAGATCATAAAAGGGCTTTGGACCACTGTAACACTAACGGCTCAACCTTTCTTTTTAGGCATGAGCAGGAGAAGATTATCTGGAAAAGCCTTAAACTCCAATTACCTCATTTTCCCTTTGCTGTGGACTAGCAGGACTAGCCCTGAGCCTTCTCAATGACAAGTTGATGTGTGAATCTGAGCTCTTCGAAGCAGATTGTGACAGTAAGAACAATAATTGGGAGTTCCACCAACTCCGAAAGTAGCCCTGCAATAGCAAGTCAGCAAGTATATACAGTTTAGGTTGACACTGAGCTGAAAAGGGAGAAAATGATGCCTCGTATCTTGATCAAGGTAGATCACCATTGAACATAATCTCTGAAGCCTAGGAAAAACTTTATGTGTGTGATGGTAAGTTTGTTTGTAGATTTATTTTAGTGTTAAATATGCCCATTGTTTATGTTTTAAAGGTATGTTCAATTTATGTCACTATCATTTTGATCACTGATGGAAGTTTACAGGTTCGTTTCCCTGTCAGCACAGAGACGTCTCAAAGCATTAGGGAAATAAATACTTAAGAACCCAAAGGAATAAAGAAAAATAAATTAATGTTATTTACATCATAGGAAAGACAGGTCCTCTGCATAAATCTCTTGTGTTGAATATGTTATGTTTATTTGGGCCAGATTGGATGACTATGAGCTGCATAATCTCCTTTTTACTTTTCATGTAAGACACAGTGCAATGGCTTGACAAAGAAAAAGCAAAGTTATACTTGCTATACCATACACGTGCTTTGTTAACATAAACAGTAAAGAGAGATTATAGCACATGATATTGCCTAAACATCAGTTCTCTGATTATAAGAACTAATTTCTCCATACTGAAGGTTTGTTCTGAAAACCCTTTTGTGTTTTAAGAGGGACTTGCCCTTCTCCCAGTTTTGAGTTTATCAAGGAAGAAACAGAAATGGGGAAACCAGCCTTGTTTCTGTGTGTACCTACAAGACACAAACACTGATCTTGTCCTAAGATCTAGCTACATTTTTGAGAACTGTGTTGCAAAAAAACCTATGAAATTCTGCTTCAATAAGCCATGTGAGGACTATTGTTGGCTTGAAGACTTGCCTAAAGACAGCCAGATTTGATCCTATTAAATTTGTCTGATTTACATAAAATTAGTTTTCAGGAGGTTGGATGGAAACTATGATCTTCGTTTTACTAAGCACTTGTTAGTAACAACAAGTTAGTAACAACAATAACAACCCTATGCTTGTTAATAAAGCTCCTTATTGTGTAATCACCTGACCCAAAGAGCAAGTACAGTAGTTATTAGATGACTTCCTAATCATATGTATTAAGACTGTTTCTGATTTGGTAATATTTAGTATCAACTTTCCAGTAATTAGAAAGTTTATGCTAGCTTCTAATAAGACCTTGACAGAAGACAGTGTTACCTACTTAATTGTGAAAGGTAATGTAACCAAACCTGTGACTAGTACATCATTCAGGGACTGGCTCAGAAATCAGTTCAACACAGGCACCAACAGTCAAGTTTGGTGTAGAAAAGACTCTGTCTGTCTTGCCTAATATATTCAGTATGCTTTCTAGTATTTGAGCTACCTATGTTAACCTATCTTATCACCAAAGTAACAATGTCTCTAGAGGCTGTTCTAATTCTGCAGTTTGGAATTATTCCTCTCCCATCCCATATACTCAGCTTTAGCTTTTCTTTCTGAGTGTCATCCCATTTCTCTTAAATGTATTAATTCTGATCCTTTTACATTTTCAATTAAGATACACCAGCATTCTAGCCACCTGGGGGCATGGGATTGAGAACAGGGGGAAAAAGGACATCTTCCTGGTGAATTTACTATTAGAACAGCTGGAGAGAGACATAATTACTGTAGTCCCATCCAAGCTTAGCATTGCCACAAAACACCTAAGATGGCATTTAGCTGAAACGTTCCTCCGTAGAGTTTTATTGCTTTACTTTTATTCATAGCTGAGAGCTTAGCCTATAGCAACCTGTGCCACAGTTAATGAAAATTGAAAAGTTACATTATATATTGTCCTTCAGGGTAAAAAGATTAAAACATCAACTTTATCTACAAAGACGGTTTCATTCCAGCTGCTGCATTTAGGGAGAGAACTGCACACAAGGCATATACATTATCCAAGTGTCTCTGTCCCCAAAGAATGGATGAAAGAATGTTTTCTGGGCACAAATCTCTATTTTTTTGAGAAGTGTTATGATAATTTGTTGTTTATAGTAGACTACACCATAAGGAAGGTTTTACATGCAGTGTGAAGACTGAGTGATGAAGTCATTCACAAATTCTGCTGGAAAGGGATAGATGGATGGAGCCCATTATTGAAGCAGCTTCTTACTTGAGTAATGTAAAAAGGACAGGATAATGGCAAATGATTTCACTGTCTGTGGGAGCCATCCTTGTCTTTTGTTAAGAAATAAGATACCATGGCTCTGGTTCCTGACTGTGTCTGACATAGCAGACGCAGCAATAAGCAGTGGTCCAGGGAGTGAATTGTAACTTTCTGAAGCAATTCCAACCACAGAACAATCCTGCATAGTCAGTCCCTGGTCAGCTACTCTTCATGTCACTAAGATAAATTCCTATATACTTATATTAATGGAAGGCAGTGTACAGCTGAGCTGACTCCAATATGAGTTCTTTCCCTTGTGCCTCTCCTCTCACAGCAAACTTCTGTGAATACAAAGTGGTGGCAATAGCATTTGTTAGTGACCTCTTGCTTAAGGTGCGTGCAAAAGACCAGTATAGTCTGTTTGCAGCTCCTGGGAGTTCTCCTTCACCACCAAAATTCCCCAATGTCCCAGCTTTCTACCAGTAAAACTCAGGCTTGACTGTACTGTCTCTGATACAAGTATAAAACCAGGAGAAGGAGCTTAATGAATTGGAGAATAAAGTACATGAAGTTGTTTTGGTTTTTTTTTTTTTTTACTATTATTGTATATCTCAGATTCTTTTTTTTGCTATGTGACGTGGCAGTTTTGCCAGGGCCCCAAGGGCTGCTTTGTTGGCACCTCAGTTCAGCAGGAGGACCTCCGTACAGTATAGTAGATTTGCTGGCAAGGACTAACTTTCCCAGAGCCAGAGGCTTGCAACATAACCTTTATACTCCAGTAGCTGCTTTTTAGTTTGTAGTTTTTCTCCAATACATCTTCAAAGAACAGCGAGCAACTCCCTGGGAACAACCGCTACTGTGTTTCATGTTCTCCTGCATACCTTGATCAAAGTACAATTCAGCTTAAATAACAAGTAAATGTTTCTTTATAAGTCTTAAAGTCTTTTAGCATAAGATTAGGAAAACACAGCGTTATAAGAAAACAAATTTAAAAATGACGTTAGATCAAACATGTATGAATCCCGAAGACAGAATCTGACCATCAGACGTGGAGATTCAGTGTTCACATCAGTGCTCCATCCTTCAGGTATTGTCATTGGTACAGCACACCTTCTTTACCTCTCCCAGAGCTCCTCATCCTGTATCAGTTATATTCCTGGGGAACTGTGTTTTAGACTATATTTATAGATCGGTCTATAATAAGTGAAAATGTAGGTTGATCAATATGGAGCCAGGTGTTTGTAGAAGAGAAGATATCCCATTCTTGGCTCACATATATCAAACAGGCTGTACATGTTCCATGAAAGTGTTCTTGACTGTTTTTCCTGAGACAGAGCATCTTCCATACTCAAAGACTGTTTTGCTTATAGAAGAGCATTTCTGAAAACTGTTACTGCTGAAGCTACAAAATATATATTGAATTCCAGATGTGGCTTATGAATACATTTCAAGAAATTGATGATACCTGCTGCATTACCAGCTTCCTGTAGGAACCACACATGACATGGTATTAACAAAGATGACAGGCCTTGTTATAAATTGTGCTGCTGGAATAACAGCAACTTTTTCATCTTCTCATTTTAAAGGGATTTCTGTGTCCTACCTTGTGTCTGCTTTCTTTTCATACTTCAGCCATGATATCCTTCCTTAAAAAGTGCAATGTATTTAGGATTCATCCCCTTCCACTTAGCTTTGTAAAACAAAACAAAACAAATATCAGCAAATATGCAGACATAAGACATACTCAATTCCCGTTAACATTTATCACATATAACCAAGGTGGCCTTAGGATTAAGGAAATGACCTGGCACTTGGGAGACCTAGATTTAGACTCTATCAATGATTCTCTATTTATTTCTGCTGCAGAAAAACACTTAAACATGTGCTACAAATTAAGGACATGCTTAAGTGGTTTGCTCTGTCGCAGGCTATAGACCTTGGGCAAACCACTTTGTCTCTCAGAGTCAGATTGTGAAATCTTTTATTCAGCTTAGTGAGCAGTTTCATACACAGCTAATGTCATTGATTTTAATATGGTTAGTCATGATAGTAACCACTTGCCAACCTGAGGTTGGTACCTCATCTCTCCATCTGTAAAACGGAGTAATTAAATTTCTGTGCTTCCCAGAAGTGGTAGTGTATTACACACAGGTAATTTTCAAAATCCTGCTCTTTGCAACTGCTTGAAGTATTTTCACCAAATCTCTGCATACATGCTTTGAGCAGATGAAACATTTCATTGTCTTTTATTTTATTTTATTGAAAAGTTGCATAAACAATAGCATTTTACCATACTTAGGAAAATTGAAGTGATATGAGAAATGATTAGATAAATCATTTCAGAGGAATATGCTCATTCTGTTTACAATAAGTTTATGGCATATTCAGGGAAAATCTTCCCTGCCTGTCATCTTTTAATATCACCAAGTCAATATATGTCATCTACCTCAGAACAAAGCTTGGAGGAAGGTTTTTAAATGAAAAAGAAATAGCCAGCATTACTATAAGTATTTAGGTTTTTTTGACCTGTGTCTCTTTTACCTATTACGATTTTTTTTAATCACTACCAGTAGTGCCAAACCAACTGGTATGTTCAAGATAAGCTATTATGAGCTCTTTCATGTTCCATAAACCAGGGTATGTTCTTGATTAGGCAGTCTCTGAAAGAGGAAAGTCACAGGGTAGTTGTACTTCAATGGCAAAAAAAAAAAAAAATTATTAAAAAGAGAAAAGGAAAGGCTGGAATCTGAATCAAAAGACTTCGACTTCACTTGGCTTAGCCTTTTATATCTTAGTAGAAGTCAATGGAAAAGGAAAATAATCAGCAAAGTATCATCCATTTATATATATAGATATAGATGTGTATACATTCATGCACACACACACACATATATATATATATATATCATATTTGAGTTTCATCTATCTTCCCCTTTTTTAATCTCAAAATCAATGGGGAATATTTGATTACAGGCTTGTCTTTCAAAACCATTACTAATTCCTTCAGTACCTCCAAAATAAAGGCTTTTCCCCCCCTCTACTATTTCTGGTGGCCCCAGAAAGCAATTTTTGAATGTTGAAACTGTAAGAATAGAGTCAGTCATTAGTCTATCTAATTAGATGCTTTGGTCAAACACAGCAAACACTTGAGTGAACCTGGACAATTATGTCATAGCAGAGCTGGGACTTTAAAGGACAGAAATACTCTGATGGCATAACAAGTGTCAAACGTCATGGATGTGTTTTTGTAGTAACCAAATTATCCTTGTGAACTTGACCCATTTCACTAAGCTTTTAAAAATGTTGATCGCAAAGCTTGTAATGAAATTTGTTCCACTGTGTGCAATCATGTGCAGCCCTTCAGCTCGGGTCAGCCGGGCTAGTGAGTTCCTTTGTCAGGCTGAGCTCCTGCTCCCTATTAACATCCCAAACAGTGCCTAGCTCAACTTTACAGCTCTTAATTACATTTGTTCCACTTTTTGTGCAATTAGGCTCACTCTATGCACCCAGCCCACTGGCTCTCACGTAGGACTCCAGAATGTCACAAGTCATGGATATTTGTCAGAAAGGTATGAAAATCATGGAATCCCAGACTGCCTTGACAACCATGAGAAAACTGCAGCCATTGATACCAACACAGTACCCAGCTCCACAGCACTCAACAGTGAGGGATTTTGAGTGCAGAGCAAGAACAAAATGACCAAGGAGATAGGTATGTGTAGAGGAGAGGCTATGAGAGAAAGTAACAGGAGCCATGGTTACCCCTGTGTGTTGGTACTCCTCCTTTGCATTGCTTGCATGGAGAAGGAACAGTGTTACCACATCGTTTTCTGCCAGCCATATGCCAGCTTCATCAGACTCAGCTGACTTTTGCAAGCATTTCTTGTTATATGCCCTGCCTACCCTTATTTGACATAAGATACAGTCTGTGTATTTAGATACATATATCTAGAACATTCAGTACAACAGTCCCTTTTTGGGATCAAGAATGAAGTTTTTACTTTGTAACCATGTTGGTATGGGGTCAAATGAATTTCCAAGGATATGATGCTAAAGCAAGATGAGATACGAAGTCACCTTTTCTCTGTGTATCTGCCTGTGGTCTCCTCCTGCCCTTAAATGTCATTGAAATTTAGTATATTAGTATAGAATCATAGAATCGTTAAGGTTGGAAAAGACCCTTAAGATCACCGAGTCCAACCGTTAACCTATCACTGCCAAGTCCACCACTAAACCATGTCCTCAAGCACCATGTCTACCCTTCTTTTAAATACCTCCAGGGATGGAGACTCGACCACTTCCCTGGGCAGCCTCTTCCAATGCCTGACTACCCTTTTGGTGAAGAAGTTTTCCCTAATATCCAAGCTAAACTTCCCCTGGAGCAGCTTGAGGCCATTTCCTCTTGTCCTATCGCTTGTTACTTGGGAGAAGAGACTGGCCCTCAACCCTGATCAAGGTCCTTTTCCTTTTTCAGGAAAGGAGAGGAGACTAGAGTGTGAGACTTGGCTAGGCAAAACCATAGCTGAGCTAATCCTGAAAAAAAAAAAATAGGAAATTTGTGATGAACCATTAACCTGGTGTTACTAGGAAGTCTGTGGGTAACTACACTTCCACACACAAATTCTCTGTAAATGTTATTGCTATGTAAATGAAAGCTTTCTAGGCAAAACTCACACAGGCACTCCAGTGCCCTCAATCTAGTTGCTTCTGCTTATACCATGGCTGATTGTGCCATATTCTGCTTGCTGACATTTTGCCTAACACAGTACATAAAATATAAAATAGTATTTATTAATCTAAAACCCAGGCAATACCTGTGAAAATCCTGAGATAAGTATAAGCACTCTTAGTATTGACCTTTCTTCATTTCAGTGGTTAAAACATCATTACTCCGATCCTCTCTCAATTTAAGAAGAATTTAGTGTATTTGGAGGGAATGAGGCAATAGTTTTCTACATACGGGTCATAATCTGCTCCTTTGAACAACAGGCAGTGAAAGCCAAAGAGTTCTTGTGCCATTAGTTGAAAATTTCCTGCACAGCCTAACCTCTGAAGTGGCACTCAATGGCCATTTCTCCTTGTTCGTTCATCTGACAGAAGAGTTTGGCTCTGTCATCTTTGTAGCTATCCTTCATGTTGCCAAAAAAGTGGCTGTAATATATCTGTTTTTAAATACCTTCTGCAAAATAAGTATCAGCTAGAGAAGATTTTTTTTCCTAATCACTGAGAAAACATGTGAAACTCAGACCTTAACAAGTCAGCATAAAATGCCACTTAGCAAAAAGTACTGAGTATTTACCAGTTATGCTCCCACTTTTGTTGTGGCAATATTCCGTATGGTGGCAATTCAGAATTCAGTACAGCAGTACTTGCAGAAGTAATAACCTGTCACCAAAGCATATACTTTTAGTAGTTAAAAATAATAAGTCTTGTTGGGGCTAACTAATAAGTTTCTCTGGTGTCCCCTAGAGAATGAACCTCTATGCATGTGTCAGCCTGTTACCAGACCATTTTCAGAGCCGGTGGCGTGACACCTTTGAAGTCTAAGCCAAGCCAGAAAGAAAGCTTAGAACATTTTTTTGCAGCTTCATCAAGGCTCCCCAATGCTTAATGGTGTATGCTGTAACTACACAAGGCTATTTTCTAAACTAATCTAAACTAATAAATAATGAACTTGTTTTAAAACTAGAGATCTGCAGAGAGAAACCACCAGTCCACGTTCATGGCAGCATAACGAGAGGCAACACGTTACCATGTTTTGTAGGTAGGACATGCATAAAACAGATACCATTCTTTTCCTCTGGTAAAAATCTTGGTTCAATCTTTTTCCTTTTAAAGAACAATTTAAACAGTCAATAGTCCTCAAAAACTTGTGATGACATCTATTTTTTGCTATAAAATCCCTTTCTGGTTATATTTAAGTCTTTTAGATAATGCATGGGAAAGATTTTAGCCTTCTTATGAAATATCCAGGAGGCTGAAATTTAAAACTTCACAGTAACTCCACTGTATTCAGGGGCCTCAGATATACATCTTATCAACTGTTAGAATAATTTCAGTTTGCATCACTTCCAGAGCCTGAAAACGCTGCTATTCCTGGATTTATTTCTGTGGTGCCAGTGAGATATCTGTGCCTAACTTTTTTTGTGCCGTGGGAATCTGGCCCACTCAACTGAAATGAAATATGATGAGTGCAGCCCGTCAGACACCCACTCATGCCTATAGATGAGGCAGTCGGAGGTGGGGTAAATTTTTCCTAGATGAGAACAAAGAAATGTAGTCTGAACTGATGGGAAAATAGTCAGCATAGTAATAAGGCTTTATAACTTTTAACCTGAAAGCCAGTAACTCCCACCCAGCCCCCCTAAACCTGCCCATACTCTGCACTCTCCAATGGCAAGGTCTCCTTTCTTGTATTAGGACAGGGGCACTTACAGATGGAAGTCTCTTTTTATCCTTTTTTTTATTCTCTCTCTCATACAGAGCCTTCCTTAGAATATTCCTTCTTATTTTCTCTTGTGCCAACTTTAAACTGGGATACCGGTTTCTAAATCCCTGTTTTTAGTAATTCCACTTCTTGCCACTTTTGGTGCTTATGCCCAAGTATGTGTGCTTTGCTGATGCCAGCTGTCTGTCATCTGTTTCATTGTTCTCGCACCTTAATACCACTCACTTTATATTCTCTGTGGATTCTGGTCTTCACTTACTGCTGTCCTGTTTCTGTGCTTGCACTATGTGCAGCTTTTGCCTTAAGTCTTTTAGGGACAAATTTACCCTATAATATAGCCATCCACTATGAAATATGAAATGGGCCAAATTAGGGCATCATAAACATTCCTGACAGTAATTGTAATGATTACTTATCAAGGTAGAGTGTTTGATGGGAATGGTCTGGAAAGTAGTGAGCTCTTGAGAAGAGTTGGAGAATGCTATTGCATTGATGAATAGACATTTGTAAGTGTCTCTTGGGCAAACCATTGCTGGACAGAGAAGTTTGGGTAAGAATATTTGAAATGCCCCAGTGGCCAAGCACATCTTCCGTTCCTTCCTGAAAGTGCCAGTGTGAGTGGAAAGAGACAGGGATGCTGCCAGCCAAAACTACTCTGACAGGAGAAGACTGCATGTTGGATTTTTTTTTTTACAGTTGTCACCAGGTGATGCTGTTCATATGTTATTCCCTAATGAATAAATAACACATATGCTATTTTCAAATGTGTATATAAATATAGTATAATATTTTGATGTTTAGGAATCAACTGCAGTAATAAATGCAGCAGCTTCAAGATGTCTCTCACTTACCATGTTTATAATTTACATGGGGCAAACAAAAACATCAGTTCTCTCTCTCGCTCAACATTTCAGTCAATGAGAAATTTTCCAGTATTCAAAGGGTCTTTTGATTCTTGCTGCCCAATTTTAACACTGTAACCCTTAGGCATCGGTATAAGCTAATTGTATAGAGAGGTGTATAGATAGTCACGGAGGAAAATGAGCACTTTCACAGGGAGATTTGATTGATTAAATTATTTTAGGCAAAAACTTCATAATGGATTGAAACTACCCAAGCTTGTATCATTAAGACAGGCAGTCCTGCCTGCTACCACACTCTGGCTTCTTGTTTTCAGCCTTTTGAAATCCTCTCTTTCATGTTGCTGAATGTAACTGTGGGTTACATCAGGGAACTACTCTGGGTTAAAGTTAACTTGTCTTTTGACAGGCTTGTTTCGGTCTGAGTCAGTTGTCTGGCCTGTTCATCACATTGACAGCACTAAGAGAGGGATTTATGGCAGCAATGAGCCACCCAAAAGGAGTAATCATAGAGGGTGATATTAGACACCTCACTTAGGATGAGATGACTCACTGTCTGCATGTCACCTCTCTGCTGGGTTACAATCAGAGCTTGCCCACCACACAAGGTGCTTTAGATGGCAAACTTAAGTGAGGTTAACTCTACTTGAAATAACCACTACACTGCACCCTTCTGGGGGCCCCATTTTTCTGAATCGGACAATTTGACCCTGCACACTGCAATGCTCAGAGATGTGTGCATACTCCACCTGGCACCTTTTGGGAACCCTACAGTTCATTTCCTTAAACTTTGAAATCAAGGAGTTATTTAGAATGACTTCTTACTGGGATCAAAATCAAACAAACAACAGGCAGGAAAAAAATGTTCAACTGAAGGGGCAAATGTTACCCTAAAGCTATAGTTACAGGTTAAGAAATGATCAGTAGGTACCGTCATAACTTTCAATGCCACAAATAATTAGGGGCTCTTACACAAGTTATGTATATCTGAAATTGTGACTACTTTACAAGTTTCTACTACTGGGCTTATAAATGTCTGTAATATTGACAAATGGTTACATCAAATTTATGGCTTGGAATATTGTCTCTTTTGGTAGGAGTTAGGTAAATGTGATGTAACCTTGTTTAGTCTGTATATAATCCTGTTTCCCTGTTCATAGGAAGAATCAAGTGGAAAGAAAATATTTTTGATCCTTACTGTGAATTTATTTCAGCTGTAAGTCAACCCCAAAAGCCAAAATCTTGTATACTCTTATTTTCCCAGGACCATAGTGTCATTGCTTCTATTGCGCCGTCTGCTGTTTCCTTATTCCCGTCTTTTTATACGTCTATGTACCAAGCTTTTATTTCATTTTGATGATACTTTTATAAAATCAATGCCAGAGGAAATCCCTACATTCACAACATAGATGGAAACAATGTTATTGTCTTAATTCTCTGCTTTTATAATGGACCATAGCGTCTCTTTCTTTTTCACAATTAAAAACAGCTCTTCTACTCAAGAACCTCAGGAAAGTGCATTCCAACCTAAAGCAAGTCATATTACTAATGTCTCTGATGTGTATATAGAGTTTATTATAACTCACTAACAATGAATAAGTGGAACTTCTACCTAAGTTATAAAACATATGTATTACAAAGTTTACTAAAAGCCATAATATACAGCAGGAAAGATAATGAGGATGACAACTAAATGTCATATAAACTATAAAATTTTGTAGTCTCTAAGCTTTACAAGAAAGACAAAGATGAGTGAAAATAAAAACTATAAAGAAAATAAGAAATTTCATTTACTAGTTCTTGAAAAATTATCATGTGCATTGTGATAACTGATTCTTTTCTGAAAGTCCCTGATCCTGTAGTACTTAGCTTTTATTTAAAAATGAAGTATATTTCTAGACCTCATAATTGCACAGAAAAGCCTGAAAGAGTGAGCTGAGTTCACTTGAGCATCTCAGAAACCTGAAGTTAGGGATGTAAAGGAAGAAAGGAGACTTTAATGTTAATTTTCTGAGTTTTGAAAGGTTCTCTAAAAGTTAAGGTTTATTATATTGAAGTAATATGAATATTACTTCTGGTTTTAACCTTTAGAATATTGGAATCTTAATCCAGTGTTAGCCAACTGCATTTTTTAAGGCTGAGGGAACACAGAAGGAGAATCATAGGATCATACAAAAATTTAGGTTATAGGGAGCTTTTGGAGGCCATCTGGTCCAGCCTTCTGCTTGGATCAGGGTTAATCTGAAACTGGATCACGTCGCCCAGGGACTTGTCCAACCAAGTTTTGAAAAATCTCCAAGGACAGTTTCCCACAGTTCTTGGACAACCTGTTCCAGGGCTTGATTATTCTTGTGCATTTTTTTCCTTAAGTCCGGTTGCAATTTTCCTTCTGCAAATTGCGGCTTTGGCTTCTTTCCTTTCAATGTGCATCCATGCGAAGTATCTGCCTCTGCATTTCCTGTAACTCCCCTTGAGGCAAGAGAATGCTGCAAACAAATACCCTCCCAGCCTTCAGGCTGATCAAATCCAGTTTCCTCAGCTTTTCCTTGCATGTGACTTACTCCAGCCCCCTCTAAATCATGGTTTCCCTCCTCTGGACTCTCTCCAGTTTGTGAGTATCTCTTTTGCATTAGGAAGCCCCAAACTGGTCTATGGACATGAATTCACAAGGGCTGAGCAGTGGGGATAATCACTTCCCTCGAGCTGCTGGCCATGCTCTGGTTAGTGCAGCCCAGTCTGCAGTGAGCCTTCCTCACTGCAAGGAGCTCGGCCGACTTGTGTTCAATGCTTTTGTCTATCAAAACCCACAGGTCTGCTTTTGCAAACTAGCCTTTCTAGCCAGCTGACTCCCAGGCTGTATTGTTGTATCTCAGATGCAGGACTTGGCATTTGTCTTTGCGAAGTTTCAAGGAGGTTCATGTTGATACATTCCTTGATAAATCTGTGCTGAGTTCTCCAAATCATCTTCTCCTTCATGGATTTCAGAAGGACCTGCTCCATAATTTTCCTTGGAATTGAAATGAGGCTGATCAGCCTGTAGTTCCTCAGATCATCCTTCTTACTTTCTTTTAATCATGGGAATAATGTTTTTCCAGTAATCAGGGACCTCTCCTGTGGACCTTGCCACAACTTTTCAAAGATGCCACACAACTGCCATCTTCCTGAGTACCCTCATGTGTCCTTTCTGATCTTAGAGTCTTCCATATGTCTGCACATTTAAGTAAGCCCTAACTTGTGCTTTCTCTGCTTTGAATAGTACTTCTTTGCTGGTAGCTTTGCTATAGGCATGTAGCTGTGTGGAGTCTGAGAGCAGACCTTGCCACCAAAAGCCAAGCCAAGAAAGCACCGAGTTCCTCCTTATTTTCCATATCGTTTGTCTTTAGGTCAATTGTCCTTCAGCAGTAGTCCCACATTTTCCATGGTCTGCCTTTTGTTTTTGACATATTTGCAGAAGTCCTTTCTACTGCCCTTTACATGCCCTTCACTAGTTACCTCCAGGCAAGCGTTGCCCCTCTTAATTCCATCCCCCTGCATGCCCAGGCAATGTCTCTATTCTCCTCCTTAGTAGCCTATCCCTGTTTGCTCATCCTATACACTTCTTTTTTGCATTTCAGTTCAGCCAAGAGTTGCCTTTTCAACTATACTGCTGCCCCTGCTACAGATGTCTAATTTTTTTTTGTGAGATCAGGATGAATTTTTCTTGTGAATTGAAGAGGTTGTCTTCAAAGGCTGATCCACTCTCCCATACTCCTTTGCCCTTCAAATCAGTCTCCCGTGTAAGATGCTTCATGCCAATTTCTTGAACAATCTAAATTGTGTTTGCTTCAAGAGCCTGTGATAGGAGCATTTCTTCCAGCTGCTTCAAGAAGATGTCATCTACCTCCTCTGTTTCACTGGGAGTTCCGTAGCACACATCCACTGCAATGTTCCCCTTTCTGGCCTCCCTCCTGATCCCTAAGTCCTCTACTTGCCTCACCCATCGATGGAGGAGCTGCATGCATGCACTACAGATGCTTTGGTATGAAGAGCACAGCTGCTGCTCCTCATCTTCCCTGTCTTTCCTAAAGAAAGAGTCTCTATCAAGCTATTGCAGCTGTTTAAGGTGTTCCATCACAACTTTGTAATTCTTGCGACATTGTAAATCTGTGACTGCATACAAATATTACTGCTCCCTGAGCAGTGCATATTAACATACATGCATTTGAGATGGGCCCTGAATAGCCCTGCTTTCTCAAAGATTGTATAAGAGCCTTCTCTGTTGCCCTGTCCCATGCCTGATTCCCCACCCCATGTTCCCTCACTTTCACCCACCTTTGGTCTCTGTCCCCTAAAAAATCTAGTTTGCACAGGGTTTAACTCACAGGCAGACCAGATGAAACCCTGAAACAACAGGTCAACAGCATTTTTACCCATGCATGACTAAATAGATTTAACTCATAAAGTATTGAACTTTGTGTCTATCTTTTTAGGACAAATATTATAATCCGATAAAAAGAGACCCAAATTTGTCTTGGATAAGGTGGTAAAATGCTTCTGATATCAGAGCAGCTATGCCAGGTCAGAATCTGACATGATATGTTGAATAACGAAGAGGAAAAAAAAAAAAAGGTAATACATTATATATTAGAAAACATATACTGGAAACCATTATTCTATGCTTGGAAAGCTTTGGGCATTTTTTAAAACGATGAATATCTCTGCCGTTTTCAAAGATGATTTAAAACAAAGTTTACTTGCAAGCTGTAACTTGAGACTGTTGTGAGTTATACCACTATTTTATTATTCTTAATAGCACCAGGTCAATCCACAGATATTTCATCCTGCAATTTTCTTCTGTTATGAAAATGCATAATGTTAATCTTTGTAATACTTTATAAACTGACCATAAACCAATGTTTATGGTCAGTTAATCATTGTATTACTTTGCTTTAGGTAATTTAGTACATTACCATAATGTAACAATCTACTTAATATAAATTTTAAAGTGAGCACAGTGCAAGTTGCAGGGCATTAATATATTATGTCTTCTAACCAGAAATTCAGAAACACAGCTAAAGTTTGGATGTGGGTCAGATATTTTCTGCTTTAATTGACTTAGTGTTTTGCCTGAGGAATGCTGTGATTTTATGATAGTCACTAAATTATTATTTATTATTATAGTATGTCTTACAGTTCATTTATAAGTCCCAACAGGATTGGAGCAACCATTGCAATAATCACGATACAAGAACATCATATGAGAAAGTCTGCTTGAACACCAGACGGGATACAGTGTAGGGTACTGTTTCCACAAACACTGAACCATGTAAAATCCTACTGAATCCAGTGGAGATTTAAAAGGTGGTGTTAGTGGGAGTCCAACTGAAAAGCATTAGTGTTAAGACATGATGACATTCATGATTACATGAAACAAATGAATACAGTGGATGAAGAATGATGTAAAATTAGTAAGAACTTGTGCTTTTGGAAGTTAATCTCAGGAAGACTTTTTAAACATTCTGTGTATTTTTAGCTGGTGAGTTAAATATAATGGAATTTCGTGGGTCTCACCAATAGTAACTTCAGAAACTTACGGGACCACTATGGTCCTTAGAGGAACTAGACAGCTGAAATAAAGGAAGCTTCCAGCCAAACCAAGAGACCTTTCACAATCAAAAAAAAAAAAAAAAAAAAAAAAAAAAAAAGTAAATGCTTCTAACATCACTTAAGAATCTGAATAGTAGTGACAGATAGTTTTCATTGGATATTGCATGATTAAAGCTCTGCGTCTTTAAGTGATGTAGAAAAGAGCACAACAGACACAGACAGCTGTCCCCCCTCCCTGAGAGAAGGAAAAAATTGTTGGCAGAACACAGAGAACATGGACATGAGAAAAGGTAAAAGAAAAAGATGATTGAGGTTTAAGTATCATCATCTAAATGATCTGGGTCTGATTCTTGTTACCGTTAGGAAAAAAAAGTACTTTTTTTTTTTTTTTTCTAAGATCACTTTATCACCATTTTCTACTGCATATACCACAATTCTTAGGCACCAAACTTTAGCTAAGTGCTCTGCTTAAAAGAAAGGCTTGCATTATATGTATCAAGAACACTATTCCTCTTTTATGTCGCCAATAACAACTAGTAATTTTTTTTCTTTTGTAATTGCTTCCATAGCTTGCTCTGTACATAATCTGATATATCGTGTGCTCACAAGTCTGCATTTTTGTTTGAGGTAGCTGCATTTCAATGTGATGGAAGTAATTTGTTCATCGGCAAAGCTAAACCTCTGCCGAAACTGGAACTGTTTGCGATAAAAGAGAAAGATATGGCAGGAAATGGATCCAGTCTCTTCTGGCTACTACATGGAAAAAAATGAAGGTGATATATTGGGCTTAATTGTTGAAGACATGACACCACCAAAAGCATCGTGCTTAATTATGAAGGATAACACTGTTATTAACTTAATCTTTCAAAGAAATACCAATACTACTCAGAGAAATCAGACACTTTTCACAGAAATAATTGCTACAGCATTTTGACTGCTCTTGAGCCCTGAACAAAGCCAAGCATATTTTTGCATTGCCTTAAAGTAAACGGAGAGGCAAATTGTGGCTCAAAGATACAATGAGTCTCCCGGTTTTCCCTTTCAGTGCCTGAGCTCTTAGATGCTGGTGCAACTAGGTCACACAGTGCAAGATTCCCCATTGCGGTTATTCTTTTTTATTCACCCCTTACAGCTCCCCTGGGTGTTAGCAATAGAGTGTTTTATTCCTTTATTCTCCCTCCTATCCTGCATAGCCATGCAAACTGGGTCACAATTTGGGACTATAATTTGTAAAACATCTGTGGATCCTTGCAACACTTTATAATCTACATATGTTTGACCTGCCCAGAACTACATAAACTTTGAAAGTATTTTATTTGGGGGCAGGAAGGGAGCAATGCAAAGAGAATAGATCGTCCTTTTTTTTTTTTTTAATCATGTAGGAGAACAAAAACTGTGAATTGTTTCACTATAATCATATTTACTGCATGTGTGTCACTGCATAGCAACATTAACAGGACTGAGATAATCAGTATGATTTCATATTTTAATGTAATGAGATTACATTGAAGTTTAACCTCTGTTCTGATTTCCCAGATTCATTACATTTTATCCTAGACTCTTTACATTATTTCTGTAATACATTTTGCTATAAGTTACTATATGTATCCTGAATTTTAAGTTTGTATGAGTGCAGTTTTTCTTCGGAATGGTATCCACATTTGATTTTATTAATATGACATAATATAGCTTCCTTAACTGTTTAATGAAACAATGACACTTTTGACAGACATTTAAGTGTATATATACCATAGCCTCTAAAACAGTTCAGTTACTCAAATTAGATTAATAGAAAAGAAAAACTATGTTCAAAAAATTTTTAAATACCCACATGGAAAAAGTTAATTGTAGGCTAGGCACTGTTTTATACTTCTCATTTTTACTTTAGAACACCCACCCCCCAAAAAAATTAGATATATTACTAAATGGCATTAAAGGGAAGATTTTGTGAAAATATTAAACAGAAGTATAATTAGAATGGGATATGAGCCCTAACTTGATATATGATGTTACATAGAGTCCAGTCATTCAAAGAGTGGTAGTAGGACTAGTTCAGATATATCATATAATCCAAGTGCAAACAGGATGGATTCAAAATCCAGGACTAAAAGGCTGTACTGAATATACTTTATCATTCTTTTTCCTCTTCCTTTCAGACATTCATGTCAACATTACTGAAGACACTGTTAGTCTTCAGCTAATAGGACTTGTACCAAAAGGCCTTTTTTTCAAGAGGATCCGATTCCCTTCCACCCTAGATTAATTGGCCCATTTTGCTGCTGCTTCTGGGCTGCTGGGCTTCCCAGTAGTGGTTGGGAAGCCACCACTTTCTTCTCTTTAACCCCTAGCGTGATGCTTCAGGTTCTACCCATAGCAGGACTTACTGAGAGCTGAGAGAGGGCTTAGCTGATACGCTTTTTGAAGACTGAAAATCTATACCATGAACTTGTGGTAACAAATCTACTATTGACCAGGGCCAGATAAAATCCCATATGCCTATGTAACTAGAGAGCCTGGAAATGGAATTAGTTGGAAAAATATTTTTTTCCAGTGAAAATGTGTCAACTTCTAAAAAACCCCATTGAAAACAGACATATTTTGTTTAGAAATAGTACAGTTCCTCATGGGAGATGGAGATTGAATGACACAACTTTTGACTTCAAAAAAAACCCCAAGTTTTCCATCAAAAGAGCAGTTTAGACAAAGTGCTGGAGACCAGACATTACAGTGAACAAGAAAACCAGGCTTAACCTGCTTCTCTGTGCGATTATTTGTGGGACACTGCATATGAAGAATGTGCATTATTCTTGAGAAGGCCGTGAAAGGCAGCCTTGGAGACTGAGCATCATTCTCCCTTCAGAAGACTGTGTATTGGCCTAATCCTGCCATCTCAAGAACTGAACAAAGGGCCAACTGTCCCTTACTTCCTGCACATGCTGCTGTGATGTAGAAATAAAAATGTCATTTTTTTGGAGCTGCTTAAATAGTCTGAATCCAAGACTTTTTATTTTTCTTTTAATTCTAGGAGACACTTGAAGATCATGTAGAAACTATCATGACAGCTCTATTTCTAGCAGTAAATGACAGAGCTGAAGGAGGTCTTGAGACCTGGGGGTGGGGATAAGAAGACAGGAGTGAAAAGGGAGGTGGTTCTCACCATGAGATAACACAGGCAGTGCCTGCGCCTTAAGAAGCTGAAAGTATCTCTCTCAGCAGGGTGCAGTGGAAAGAACACTGCAGGGCAGCCCCATTCACAGGGACTACTCTGGCAATCAGATGGCACATACACCTTCACATAGAATTACTGTCAATTCAAAAGAAACATTTCCAATACTTTATTTAAAAAAAAATGGAAAAGGAAACTCAAGACACGTGACCTGGTCTGTCTGATACCTACAGATCATCAACCTGTTATGTGCAAAACTTCATGAAAATTTGATAGAACACTATATATTGGCTTCAGAGCTGTTGTTATTAAAAAAGAGGTTAATTCATCTGGGTTCTCTTAAAGTAGAAGATACATAAGATAATCAATATATATAATCCTTTTCTCTAGAATATCCTGTATTAAAGTGATAAGAACTTTTTCCATTTTATTCACCCCTTTTATTAGATATTTTTACTGATACAGGATTTCTGCCCCCCCCCCCCCCCCCCCCCCCCAAATCACAGTCTACCCATCTCTTCATGTCTCCTTAAACATTTGGCAAAACAAACCCTATCTCTTCTCCAAAACATACCGGTGGAATAGTTCAGCAGCTGTTACCTAGGAAGACCTGCCCAGTTGTAGCCACTGAATGTGGGGTGTCTCTCTCTGCTTCTGATACGTCTCCTACCTAGTCTTTCTTGTATAGCCTCAGACACTCAGCTGTATCACATATACTTTGTGCTTGGTACTATAGGTTTCTTCTTACATTTGCTTACGTGTTTGGACTGAGCTTTCCATACTCTGTGTTCCGCTTGTGGGTGAAAATTTCAGCTGTGACAATAATGCCATTTCCAAAACCAGGGTTTACAGAGACAAGGGCAAATTCTTAAAAACATTCAGATGACAAAATCTAATATCACCTTGTCTTGGAAAAGGCACTTGAAACTTCTGAGGAATTGCCAAGGCCTATGGTTTTCATCATCCATAGAGAATTTTTGCCTCAATGTGAAGCTAGGAAAAAAAACTAGTTTGTAGATGCTCAGTAGCAATTTGTTAGAGTTTGGCAGCAAAATTATCCTAGTTTTCCAATCCCACTGAGCCTCCCAACTCTTGTGTGGCAGACAGCTTGCACACCATCACAAAGCTGAAACATTTTGTTACCTAAAATATATTATTTATTGTAAAATAATATCCCTAGAGACATGTGACATCTTACAAAGAGATGTCACCAATATCTCTCCTATAAGGAAAGGTGGCACAGTGATTTTAGCTTACCCAACAAAATAATATGCCACAATCAGAGTTGTAGCAAGGATAGGATGAAGGAGGAGGTAAAAGAGTCCTGTCCTGAGCAAGGTGCCAGGCCACTCACTTATCTTCTAAACACGGTGCTACGGTGAGGGAGTGAGAACAATATAGCGGCAAAATGAAGACCATTTTTCTTTTTTTTCCTCTTCTTCCAGTATATGTGTCTTGATGAAAATGATCAAATCCATGGTACAATCCTACTGTGCTCAACTGCATAAAGGAATTTGAATGTACAGAACTGTATTGTTGGGTCCTGGGAGTAGGATGTACTGAGCACAACCAGCAATGTATTCATTGTCAATAACTTCCAAATAAGAGCAGTAGCTCTTAGAGGAATATTCCTCTAGTTCACTTCATAAGATAAAACCTTCCAACCTTAATATAGTAAGGTCTAGGTCAACTTTTTATATCATGAAATGAAAATGGACACAATTTTACTGAAAGCAGAATTTGTCCTGCTGTATTTTGTAACTGCCACATAAGTGTTTCTGTGTGTGTACATACAATTTCTCAGTGCCCAAGAATTAAATACTTGCCTCATAATGTTAGTAATAATAATATTAATAATAGTGGGTTCCTTACATTCCATGGAAAATAAAGATTGTCTATTACTTTCAGTAGGCACTGGTAGGGAGCGTGCACAGGTCACAGTATGTAAGCTATTAAGATTGAAGGCCTCTGCACAAACAGCCTTGCTTGCTTTTTAAAGGCTAAGCTGCACAATTTGTCTTTCATTAAGAGCTGTTGTGCAGTTTTGTGATTTGTAGCTAGCTCACTTGAGCTTCCAGAGCATGTACTTCTATTTTGAGATCTTGTCAATAAACAAATAAGACATATGCTTCAGTGAGTCATCTGAGCAGAGCAAACTATCACAAGAATCAGTTGACCTGCACTTCCTTCCTGCTACTGAATCTTTCTCTACCTTTTCTTGTTAGCACAAAGTGTGTCCCTGTACACCTCACGAAACAGAGAAGCCAGGGATGGGAAGACAAGGTCTCTTTCATCCATATGGTTTTATTTGTGTTCTGCTGGCACCGTTATAGTCATACAGTAACCAACATAAATTTTTAGTTTTATTATCACCTCTAAAAAGAGGCAGAAATGTGAAAATTGAAGCCAGAAGGTTTGTATCACAGGATTAATTAGGCAGGGCCAAGTGGAGTCACACTCCTCCTGGCAGCGAGTGCCTCAAGAAGGTGCCTGCCTTCAATTATGGAGCGCACAAAGCAATTAAAAACCCTGTTTCTTTTTCCTGAGGTGTTACTTGTTACTTGATAAATCTCTTTTTTTTTTTTTTAAATTCTCTGGAGATCTGAACTGGCTTGAGGTGTAATCTACTAGGGTAGATATTCATGAAAAATTGATTTAGCTGGAGCCTAAGTGCAATAGGTTTAAAATAAACCTGAAAGGAATGAACCGTGTGTTTCTTGGCTGACATTTTATTGGCCATTTTTTTAATACACACACACACACACAAAAAAAAAAAAAAGAGACCAGATAATTAAGAACGCAGACACTATGGATCTGCAGGAAAGAATTTTGTCACCGGGACATATGAATCAAATCAGTCAGCCACCCTATGCATTTCCTTAAGCAATACAGCACTCTTGATTAACCTTTTCCTCAGTACTATATATGGAAGTTTTTGAATGGCAGGGTTGCATGCACATGTCAGTTTTAAACATATGTTTCAGGCAGCCGTCCTCCCTGGCATATTGGAAATTAGTACTCTGTTTCACCTATACCTAGTTTATAGGATGTGATAGCCTTTCTCCAGATTTATGAGCCTCTTTGCTCTCCTGGTATTACCAAGAGCTCTACCACCATCGCTGACTCTGACCCTTTGTACCAGGACTTGACATCTGATTTTGTGCAGCTGGACCTGCACGTTAATGCTTTTCCCACATTCATTTCAAGCACCCAGCTAACTCCTTCCTCTCCTGTTATTTCCCATGACAGATAAATAATTCAAAATACGATATAAACTATGGTGTATATCTGGTTTGACTAGTGCTCTATCAAGACGTGTTTGAGCTATAACAATGACCTCATACTTCCTGTTGAGGAGGGAGAAGCAAAAGGATATTTAAATCAATAGAATAAGGGAGCCATAGCTGTGGATATTGCAGTGCGTGTGAGATTTCTTCACAGGTATTATGTGAAAAAAAGTATGATTTGACATTATAAGGATGTAAATAATGACCATTGGTTTATTATTGTTTGTAACGTTGGAATGCCTGTATTCCCAGGCTTCTCCATTAACACTGCCTAAGAAGTAATTATATTTTTTAAAAAAAGCAGTGGGGAACAGAGATTTTTTTCCTCCCATTGTGCACTTTACTTTTATTATTCCCTAGTTTAAATATAACCCACAGAAGAATGAGAAAATTCTTTATAAAGGTCATTAAATAAATGCTGCTGGAACAAATCTTTAAACAGGATCATCACTGAAATGGGAAGTTATGCATATGGAACACTTTTACTTGTAGTACAGATTAAACAGTTGGCAAAATAAAGCTTTAGATTGCCAGACATTATGTGTCACTAGAAATCAATTCTGACAGATTTTATTGAGCCTTTTACCCATATTATTGCTGCTATATTTTTTTCAGTTAAAAAAAAAAAAGGGAAGAGGATTGACTTTTTCATTACAGGTCAGCCCACTTGGCAAAGGCTATCCTGTCACATGGCACACTTTTATACCGATTTTGATTTAATGTTCATAGAATGTTTATCAGAGGAGAATGTCAAGATGACAATAATTTCACATTTCTGAGCCATTGCCAGAAGAATGCTGACACATTCTTTCATGGTTATTTCAGGACATTTTAAAAGTTTCACCAATTCCACCATACACATAAAACAAAACAAAGCAAAAACTTCTTTTCTTTTTTTTCCAAAGTTATTTTTCTTTTGGTTTATGAAACTTCACTAACTATTTCTTAAAATTAATTGGCAACTGGGGGAGAGCAGAGCAATATATATTCTTTCACTCTGTTTAGTGTCTTGTGCCAAAAAAGATTCACCACCGGTATAAAACCATTTAGTGCCAGTGTATTTTGAAGCTGGGCTGCCATATTATCTATATATTACTTTCTTCACAAACTCATATCTGTTCATACATACAAAGTACAGTAGTTTTGTAATGAGCTAGCGATTTTCACATCAGTTAGGGTGCTACTGATGCAATTTACTTAAAAGCGGATATATATAAGGACAACCACAGGAAAAATATATAAAATAATATATTCTATTCGGATTGCAAATCTGATCCTCGTATTTACTGTCTTTCTTATTGCAAGAACTAGCTAGGATTCAGTTGCAATTCAACACTTTTAGAAATAATTAGGAAGGGTTGCAATATTCTTAGTGCATACCTACCCTGCACCCTGCTGCCACAAGATGTGTCTGAGGCCAGAAGTTTTGTAGGCTACAGAAAGAATGAGAGTCATACTGTTAGCAAAAATACTTATAATAGACTGAAAAAAACCCAAAGAATCAAGAGCTTTAGAAGTGTTCTAGGATATTCACCAACAAATAACAAGCTGGAAAATAGGCTGTGTATCCTCTATCAGTAACGTTATTCACAACTGCAGCTGGGTCAAGAGTGAGCTGACTATGGCATGTTTCACCCACTAACATTGAATCTTGGCTTTAAAAAGTGTCACTGTAGTCAGAACTGAGGCCTCATTGTGTGAAAATGATCAGTCCTGCTGGCTTTAAGAAATAAGAAACACATTTTTTAGGCGTCCCGGTTACTTTTGATCATCTTTCTTCTTCTCCCTAGGTTTTCTTTAGCTTCAAGTCTTCAAGTCTTCAAGTCTTCAAGAATGAAGTTCAAAAGGCCCATTTGGTTAGGATAGGAACCATAAAATTGTTAAACTTCTGACTTTGCTTGGTCTCTCTTGTGCAGGCAGAGGGCTGTAGTCTTGAGTAAACAAATATCTTGTCAAGCTTCCTGTGATGCCTCATACTAAAGAGATATTACAAGAAATATAAATAGGGAGAAAATCTTAATAACATAAACCAAAAAAACCAGCCAAACTTTTTGGAACTCAGTTCACATTTTTATTGAGGGTTCATGTTTATTTATTGTGGTATTTTTCTGGATTGTCTGATTATGGGGGTGCTGTCCCTGGGCATTGCACAGGCTACAGGAAAAACCAAACTGCAGATTGCTAGGCTGGACCTTGCTATGCTGGTGCAAGGCATCGACTTGAGCCTTGCTGTGAGCCAGACTCCTCTGTGAGAACCTCTGATGGGACCAGGGGATGGAGGAATTTCTCAAGCCTCCTTGCTTCTCCTTCCTGAGACACCAATACTCTCTGTTATTACATGACAGCAAAGGTATCCACTATGACACCAAAACAGAGGCCACCGCTGGCATGCAAAGTGATCGCATTAGGCCACAAGGGAAATGTGAATATACATCAGAATATGCACCTGCTGCATGATGTGAATAGCTCCATTTTGCTTATGTTGCAGGAGAAAGTGTACCTTCATCACCACATACCTACAAACAGTTACAGTCATTAGTTCTTCCTTTTATACTTAGTATTGCATTGTACAATATTACACATTTACAATACGTGCATTTATCTACCTAAAGGGAAAGAGATTTTTTCTTTTGAATAATGTTAACAATATCAGGCTTCATTTAGTAATCTGGCTCATTTGCATGCAGATGAACTTTATACAGATCTGTTACAAGACCAAATTTTTTTTTTTAAGAAACTTCTTTTTTTGGTAATGACAGTGATGGTGTCAGATTTAGCAGCTGATATCTTACAAGAAGGATCTGTACGTATGCCTATGGCTGAGAAAGGGATACAAAGAACAGAAAGAAGTTAGAGGTACAAGACTCTTCAATGGGAGACTCTCCCAGGCTCCTTTATTCCAAATATTGATAAACTTTAATTGAACTATAGATCCTTAATAATAGAAGAAAGATGCAAGCCTTGGGAACACAGAGTTCCAGCTGGAGAACTGTAGAGACTTATGGCGGGCAAAACTGAAAGGTATTGTACTTTTAGCAAATTTTTTTGAGAAGTAATCAATGTGCCCCTGGTCATTTTAGGGGGTATTTTAGAATAAAAAGGATTGTTCTTTTGTCTTTCCTATCCTTTTTTTAATTTCAATAGATAATTTTTAATATAATTGTTTTTTGAGGACAAAACTCAGTCTTGACTTAAGGTATCTATCATCTGATTTAAAGGTCATTATAAGCTGACAATTCTCCTGTTTGTGAGTGAAGAACATCCAAAGTCGTAATTACTTCCAGAAATATCTTTCAGGACTTCACTTGCATGATAGCCTTTTTTCCCCACTTTTTTAAGAAAGGAGAAGCAGCACTGTGAGAGCATAAAAGGCAGTTTTCAGAAGGTACATGGGTTTACACTAAGCTATAGACAGAGTCACGTAACAAGGTATTTAATAAATCATACATCAGATTAAGACCAGATTAGATAATTTATTTCGAAAAATTAGGGCCATTTCAGTAAATACTGTTCTATTTCAGGACTATTTGTGTTGAGTCAATATGACATGACAGCTCTGCCTATTAGAAAAGTGGAGGGAGCTATGCTCCATGCGAAATTTCAGTGGTGCTTTTAGAACACATGCGGCTTTAGGGACTCTTCCATTGATTTCACTGGGCTTTAATGCAAAGGCTGGCCAGGAAGTTCTAGTAAGAAAGCATAATGACTTTCACACTGTTGATTTGGACAATAGTTGCAAAAAAGTGTAAGACACACTGCCTTGTACTATCTCATTCTCCACTCTTAATGTTAGCTGATTAATTAAAGAGTCTGGAGGAACACAGCTAATCAAGGTGTTTTTAATACACTTAATCACATTTTAAGAGCTTCCTTGAACTGTTGAACAAACTATCTAGAAAGTTAAACTCTGCATGTTCTGGTAAGCAAGTCCAATACCATCTGATGGGTGGGATAGCCAGATATAGCCATTATCAGACTCATAGACAGAATGTTTTAATTAGTAGCAAAGTTTAATAGTATTTTCAGCTAGGGATCTCTAATTACAAGAAGGTAAACTATATTAATAGTATGTAGTAGATATGTTTACCTTCTTATCTACATATCTACTACATACTATTAATATAGTTTATTTATTTAGTCTCCTTGTGAAGAGCTATTTACATGTTCTTAGTTATTTCTAAGGACAAAACTAAGCTTAGTCGGAAAACAGAGCAGATTTTAAGTCATCCTAAATCAGCCAATAGGGGTCAAGGAAAATACAAGGATTATTCAGTTCCCTGGTGGATAGGACAAATATTTTTCATTTTTTCCTGCTATTCATTAGTAAAACATGGAGTCAAACCAAGTTATTTGTTAATCATTGACTTGTAGGATTGCCTTATTATTTTAAACTGAATGTAAAACTTACTTAGACATATCTTGATATCTGTAGAGTCTAATTGGGGTATATGTTCTATCATCTACTCCAATGATCATTTAACAGTGCACTCAGAGGTGTTCACCCACTTCAGCCATAGCTCATGATGTTAAGTGGTGACTAACACCACATTTTAACTGTCCATTATCTGTTACCACCAATTTAAATTCTGGGAAAAGTTACCCTTATAAATGAACATCCTTCCTTGGCTTTTATATAAAATACTACTGCTCTAATAATAAAGCAAGTCCATCTTCTTTAATAAATTAAACAGGACCCTCATTCTCCTTTAATAGCAAGATAGGAAGTCCAAAACTTATTCTTAAGCCCTTAAATTTAGGGGAACACTAAAGTAGATGCAAATTCTCAAACATAACTGTATTTCTGGTCAGCTACATAGAAAATTTCACTAAATGGCTAACCTAGGAGACCACAGTTTCTAACTAGATCCAGATAGGTCAACACTAGCTAATAAATTTTGATTGACTCATTGTTCTTTGGTGGGGAATGAACGAACTGTAGTGCCATGAAAAAGACACATAAAATAAACTAAAACCATAGCATTGAATGGTTTATTCTCAGGTAGTGACTGCCTGATGGATTAAAAAAAATAATAACTTTCTTCAAGGTTCTCATCAGAAAAATCAATTTGACTGAGACACAAAGGGTTGTTATTACTATTTTTAAGCAAAAGTCTTATTGACAGGAATTTGCTTTATAACAAAATACCTTATAAAATTATACTCCACAAAATAAATACCACAAAGTAAAGGTGGTCTTGAGTTACGTATCCTTCTTAAAAGGCAATTACAAAGCCAAGTTGTGACATATAAAAAATGGCCAAATTTTCTGGTTTCCACTAGTAACATTTTTAGGAGAAAATTTTTGATGCACTTACTCAAAAAATAAAAAATAAGTAAGAACTATTAAAGGACACAAGTACTTAAAACTCGTCTGATACATAGCTTTCTACTCTTTATGTTTTAAAAATAGAACAGACTTATGCAAAAAAAAACCTCACCTCAAAACCAGAGACTACAAGTTTTGGATATCTTGTACGGCAGTGCCACAATTTCCAGTAGACAGAGAACGAGTTCTGTATTAAAGACTAATGCAGTTATATATTTTCTAGCAGTTATGAAAGTATGCTTATTGTGAAACCATTGCTAAAATAATTAGTGGAGAAAAAGAAACAACCTTAGAAATTCTTTCCACAAATTGAGTTGGGGAAATGTAGAATGATTATCTTTTTGAGGGTAAAATCATTACTTTAATGAAGTAAATAAAAGTATTACTACTGTTTTGAAAAAAACAGAACTTTGGAATGATTGTCTGTGGAATAAACCACATGTACATTTTTAGATACCAAAGAAGATGAAAATGAAGAGAGATAATATGAATATATTTAGGGGAGTTTCAAAGGCAAAAAGTTTTCTAACAAGCCCTGCTTCAAAAGCACAGTAAGTGTTTCCTTCCCTTCCCCATTACTGATGATTATGATTTCCAAGGCTAACTCTGACACCTTGGAAATCCACGTAACCAGAACAAAACTGCGCAGTATGTACCTATTACCTCAATATATAAACCCCCATGTTTTTCTCTTTTTGTTTTACATGTTATCTTCAATTGTAATGGTATGATATATACATTGAAAACTGTGTTCATGAAGACTTGGATATTGCTGCTTGATGCCTTTTTTTTTTTTATAATGGTGTGACTGCAATTAAAAGTATTACAGATTTCTGTTATACTTGATGAGATGCAGAGAGATCTTATTATAGAGTTTTGTTCCATATTCTTCAGCTGACTCTTGACAGGGCTGAGCAATCTGCCTGGAGAAGTGTCAGCTTCAGCAAAGTTTTCCCCACACTGGCAATATTTGCATTATCCTTTGAGCACACTTGAACCCTGGCTGCCCTTTCTACCCTACTGCCTGGAAAGGCACTAGCTGTGCTGCAGGAAAAGATCACAGGGCAGGGGATGTGAGCCAGCTCTAGTCCTTTCTCTTTTGACAGTTGTACACTTATTTTCAGTGTGAAATGGGTGGTCCTTGATGTTTCTGCCCAACAAACTCCTCTCCCAACCCGTGGCAGCATTTTGCTGATGTGAGGCAGACAAGAGAATCAGCATCCCTTTTACAAGGTTGTATAGTGTAGTAACTATGGGCAAAGGAGCAACAGGTACCCACGCTGCAGCAATAGTGACATGCTTGACTTTAAGCAAAGGCATAATGTTAGTTATTTCCAAATAAGTGAATAATAGGCAATGGGGATTGGTGTTGTTTATGAGCTACAGAGAAGGAGTTATTTTATGTGTGTTGTGAAGTAGTTCTGCTTTATTTCAGGATTTTTTTCTTTTCATGACATTTCATCACTTCTCATTTCCCTCAAAATTAGATTGTAAACTAAATTGTTCATTCTTTATTCCAGTCTCACAGAAAAGAAAAAGAAAAAACCAAAAAAACAACCCTGCAAAATAAATATTGCTGGTGTCTACATAATGCATAGACTTCAATGTACATTTTATGCTTTTTAGTGCATAGTTATGATGTATTGGTAGAAATAAACCCGGTAATGTTGACAAGAGAACAAGAATATTTTTTAATATGTAATCAGATAAAGCTAAATATGAAGTTTTGAAAATGATTGTAATTTTTCTCAGAGAAAAATTTGGGTACTTCCTTAGTTTCCATCCAAAATAAGGAAAATAAAGAAATAAAAAGTAATAAAAGATGAAACATAAGCCTTTGAAGTGCTGGTATGATTTCAGCCATGGCTGTCTAGATTTTAACTGAGAATAGGTTCCTAGTTTAACTAAAAAGTCATTCTCAAACTTGGATTTGCTTTTCATTTTTTCTTACTTTTGAAGATGAGTCTATCTGTATACATTGAGCCATGACACAGATATCACTGAAGGCTTCCAAAATATTTGAGATTACTTTTGATCTATAGACAATTGACAAGACTTCTTTCTTGCCCTCTGTGACAATTACAGAAGTACTGAACTTTTCAGTGGCAGAAAAACATAAACCTTCATTTTATGTGAGCATATGTAACCATTTTATTATTGTGTTCTCAGATAGGATCATTTTTTCCTCCTTCTAAGTTGAAAAGATTCTCCTAGAATTGCTTAATGTCAATGCTGATATCAAAGCAACAGCAGAAGATCAGAATAAATGCCAGCATTCACCAGTAAATCAGAGAAACAAAAAATGAAAAAAAGAAAAAACACTTGAAGTCAACGATTCAATGGAAACACATATTTCAAAACTTTTTTTTTTTTTTTTTTATTTTGCAGATCACTGGCACCTGGAATATAATATAAATTTCTCTTAATCTGCCATAACACTATCAGACAATTCAGCAAAAACTTGAGGAACGTGAGAGCAAAGGCACAGGAACATTGAGATGGAAAAAAAGAATAACATATCTAACATTTAAAAAAAACACCCTGATATAGTCCTCATAAGTTGTAGTCTGAACTAACTGGTATTATCTGAACTAACTAACCCTACCTTAGTTTCTTGCACACTGTAAATATAATGATAGTGTAGTAACGTTAGATCCAAAGGGATGTTTTGGGAGCTTTGAACTTGGATATTTAAAGAGAAATAGTAACTTCACTATTAGTCAAGAAAGCTCTCTTCTGGAGTACTCTGCTGATTAACCAAGCTGTCTGTGAAATTCATGATGCCACCACAAGATCAGGCTAGAAGAGGATAAAATGTCCATTTGGAGATCAGAAAATTTACTTTACTGCCTAGAGGAATGCTTTCTTTCACTGAATAAATGTATTGTGAAATATATCAGAATATATAATGCAGGCACAGTGGTTTTAATACCAATTAGTATTTCATTTTAATTGCATGCCAGTTTAACTCCTTGAGAATCTATATGAGCAGGCTTATGGAAAGATGAGAGAGAGATGCTGAAGACCATCACAGAGAGTTCTGCTGTTATTTGAATTTCTTTTAAAAGAAAGAAAGGTCCCACACAACTCAGAGAGTATCAGGAGCAGCTGTCCTCTATCCTCCTTTTAACTATTGTGGCTGAGACAGTGATTAGAGATGGATAAGAGGTTTCTCCTGCTTTGAATATGAAGGTCTGTTTGTAATATGAATAGTCACTTGCTAGTGACCATTTTGCTCCCCTGGCTCATCTGTGTCTCCATCATATAATATCATCTCCTTGGCAGGTGTTATAAATGTGTCTGTTGGAAGACCCTGGAGGTGAAAACTTTCTTACAGATCAAAAGGCTACTCAGTAATGAAATCTAGCACATATATAATGTAGTTTCTTGTCTTCCTTGCAAACTGCTTGCAAACCCTTTATATTGAAATCAACTGTATAAGTTCTAGGCAAAGTTTAGGATCCATTCAAAGGTAATTCTTAACCAGAAAAATAGTTAAAGGCAGCCACAGTCTGCTGTTAATAATATTGCTAAGAATTGTAGCTGAAATTGTAATTTGTTTTATTAGGTGCTAATTAGTGTATACCTTTATTGCCTATGTTTTTTTTTTATTCAGCAAACTTGCCTATTGTAACAAATCTTGAAATGGGGCTGGAAAGCCTAGAAACAATACAGTGGAGACAACATTATGTGCACATGTACGTTATTAATTCTTACACACTTCCCGTTATACAGCCAAATCCAGCCTGTCATGAGCAGAGTTCTGCATTGGAGAGGACCAGCTGTATCGCCTTATGCCAAGACATCACTCACCCTAGTCCTCAGATGGGTGGGACTCAACTTTTGCTCCTTACCTATTAAATACAGGGGAAACAACACCCTGTTGATAGAAAGCCAGTGATAGAGTATTGCCCTTCAATGCTGAGTGAGGAGACTAGGCATACCTGTGTCTCTGAAAATTAATACACCTGGGTTTTTTGTATCAAATGTTATTTCATAATGGCAGCCAAACTACAAAGCCCTCTAAGCTTACGTCTTCTCTGGTGCTGCACTACCCTGTGTGCTTTTACAGTTTTTGGAGCCAATTATTATGATGCTTTCCTAGTGACACTAACAAAACCTGTCTGTCTTTTTTGACACATGGTGGATGTTCTAGAAGGCTCTCAATCCTCAAGTGTGTCCTCCTGTAAATTAGGTATGCTACTGGCTCCAATAAAAGCCTAAAGAGAAGCTACTTTTTAACCATGCAATGTAATCTCAATTTAAAGTACCACAAAATTGGGAGAAGAGGCCTCTATATATGAAAATGGTGGAGGCTTGAACACAAATTGAAAGCTGCCACTGGGAGGCCTGAATGATAGATTTTGGCTGAACCACTGAGTAAACTTCTTTTGCATTTGCTGCTTTTAGAGCACAAGGACACAGCTCAGGGATTAGTTAAAAGATCCTCACCAAACTCAGATTAGGAAAAGTGATTGCATCTAGCATGATCAAAAGAATGTACAGGTGACTCAGTACCCTTAAGGTTTGTTTGGAGTGCTTCTTTTTCTGGGCTAGTGGCACAACAATAACCTACACTTTTAGAAAATGAATGAAACAATGAATGCAATCTTTGCAATATGCTGTAAAGCTCAAGATACATCTTAAAAGCAAAATAAAAACAAAGCATTATTACTATAAAAGAAATAAATATATTTATCTGTAGTGATCTGCAAGAACTCTGCATAATAAAATAGTAGTAAAATGAACTAACTCTTGAACACAATGGCTCATTCTTGATTACACACATGCTGAGTTTTATGTAAATAAATCTACAAGAATTTTAATGACAGTGTCTGTTCTGGAGAATAGGATTTTTTTAATTTTATTTGATCAGTGTTGGAGAGTATAAAATGTCAGAACTATTATTTTCTATTAACTGTATCTGGCGTTGGCATAAACAGTCAACTTTGCCAAACATTTGAGTGGGTAAAGAAGTAAGAAAAAGAGAAGAAAGTGTTTGTCAAACTTAGTAAAAACTTCACAATCTATGTACAAAAGACCTCATCCACTTGCACTTTTTTGTTTAAAAAATATTTTATAAAACCAAAATCCTTTTGATATTGTTCAGCTAAAAAAAAATAATAAAATCTCACACATGTAAGAGTTTGAATGTCTGGCTCATCACAATTTTAATTGTAAATCCCAGGAAATGCAGAATATGAAAATTAAATTAGGAAGTGCTCAATGGATTGCAGAGTAGTAAATTTTATTAAATTTCTTTACAAAATAACATTTGGAAAATAATTTAATAAAAAGCTGTATGTGCCTTACTAAGAAACAATGAAAAAGGTTCAAGCAGTTTTTAGTATATCTAGAATATTTTTACAATGTCTGTGCGCTTAAGCAAACTGTGGTTCAAGCCAATGTGAACTGATCAAAATCTATGTACCTTTAATCTAATACGTAATTTATGTATTGATTACTGAAAATACTATTTATGACAAACAGCATGATTCTTTAAAGCTATCTTATATGAACATTCTTTATGATAATATAGCAAATTTTTAGCTGTCTTTGAGAGTTGCAATCTAATGTTTGTCACAGACAACACATTTAATTTCAACTTTTAAAAAACTGTAGTATTCCAAAACTGTATAGACTTGTGTAGTATTCTTAGCAAAAGTCATAGCCTATTGTCCAGATCTGTTCTGGTGTAGAAATCCACATTTCAAGAAATGAACAAAATATTAAATTTATGTCTGCTTTTTTTCATATTGAGGTATGAGGCTCTCTCTCTACACCAAGAATGTAGATTTTTCAATAGTTGGTCTTTGGAAAGACAAATCAGACACCGTCTCTTATTTTTCCTTCTGTAGCAGTATTATAAATGAGGTATGAAAAGAAATAGAACTAGAAAAATACACATTTGCTATGTATCTTGGAATAACTCTACCATGTTAGTTCTTATTGCTGAAATGCATGGGACTTCTGCCATTTGGATAAGTAAGATGAGGATTTCTTGTTTGATGGGAAGGTAATATTAAACCTGAATTTAGTCATGCTGGTCAAACCAATATTGAAGTATTGCCTTTCCTGTTGCGGTTTAATGAAAGACACAATGATGACACCAATATGCCAATCTTCCTTTCAGGACAGTTATTATTCTATAGGGCAGTTGCAATGTTCTCAGAGCTAGAGCTCCAAATCCTCCAAACCACATCTTCAAAATCTTTTCCACTAGCAATCTGTGGCAATATTTTCCTGTCACCTTCTCATGCAAGCCTACTGAGCCAACAGAACAACTACTTTTAAGAAGAGTAAAAAAAAGTTTTTCCTTCAGAAGAAAAGAAAATTCCAGTGTTAAATGGCAAAATCCCACTTTGTTTCTACAGGAAGCTGTTCAGTACAAGTTGTTCAGAGTCCTTCAGCTTTTGTTCATGAAACAGCTGGAACATTGCTCAGATTGATCCACTTGATTAATTTAATTAGTATAACTAATAATATTAAGATCAGAGAATTGCCCAATACTTAATTATTTGTAACACTGTCAGTGCATACACTCAGTTCATGAAATATTTTATTAAAAGGAAAAAAAAAGAGAAAGAAAGAAAGAAAGAAAGAAAGAGAGAGAGAAAGAAAAGAGAGAAAGAGAGAAAGAGAAAGAAAGAGAGAAAGGAAGGACGGAAGGAAGGACGGAAGGAAGGAAGGAAGGAAGGACGGAAGGAAGGAAGGAAGGAAGGAAGGAAGGAAGGAAGGAAGGAAGGAAGGAAGCTTGTTTTTCTTAAATCTTGTAAAATCTTGATTTTAAGACCACTGGCATTGCCAAGAAGAAAAATAGCACGTGAGACATCTTGTAGATCTCATCATCATGAACTCAGAGTGATAGCTCTGAGGACACTGATGTCATCAGCTCAGGAGAGTGTGTCACACAGAGAGCTCATGCCTCACTGTCCTAGTGCCTTACTTAATGTCTGGATGCTTCTCTTTAATACAGTGAGTTGCCTTACATTCCTGAGGATCAGCAGAGAGTGCAGGAAAGCTTTTATTTCATGCTTCATTTCTTCCAATATCCTTGGAATGATTTACCTCCCTCATGTTCTCCTGGCAGTTGTGGAAAAAGAAGAGCATTGCAAATTAATTGATATTTCCCTGTATGTGGCTACATAGGTGTAAACATCACAGCACCAGGTATACAGCAACAAACATTTCAGTGATGAACATGGTTATCTTAGCTAATTAACAGGCACTTGGCTAGCCCGCTTGTATGGACCAAGGACTGGTGGGGGAGTTTTAGGTAGTACTGATGTGCTTCAAAGAAAAATACTATTGATTTAATCAGGGTTAATTGATGGGTCAACAAGGAGGAAGGTTGACTGCATTCTATGCCCCAGACAGGCCAACATGCAGCCCCTGTCTGAGACACTGCTGAATTGCCGACGTGTCACTCAATCAATATCTATAAGACATTTAACATCCAAGTGTCAAGACATTTTGAATGTAAGGTCCCCTCTCTCAAATGCAAAAAGGGGGCGTATATGCCAATCATATTTGCACCATGGATCTGCCAAATCAGTAATTTTTAATGAAAGCTACAGGGGTTTTGCAAGAGAATCAGTTGCCAGCCAGTGAAATACTCTCCTCCTTATATAGTCACACAATAAATCCTAACCATTTGTAATCAAGTTTTGTTTATTTTTCAGATTTTATTTTAAGAATTGTACCTGGTAAGTGCCACCACTGTCCATAATACAGGTAGCCAGTAAAAAATGAATAAATTAAATTGCTCTATAACTTTCTTTAATAGAAAGTGTAATATCAATCAGTCAATAAGTATAAATAATACAGGCACTGAAGAGTTCCACAGTGAGCTTAAATTTAGTAACTCACATCTTTTTACTTTAAATAACTTTCAGCCATAACCTGTTCTTCCCCTTAGCAGTCCATCCCAGCTTTTCATTACGAACGGTGGACTGTGGTACCCAAAATCACATCTTTTGCATAGCAAATATTGCTTCATTGCCAACACCCCTCCATTGTTGAGGTGTCACAGGTTCCATTGGAAAGCCACATTCCTGGCAAGATTTTCTGCTCCACTCAGCTCATTCCAAAAAGGGAAAAGCTTGATAAAAGAGCCAAAAGTTATTATGTCTATCTTACTCTGTCTCCATCCCCAGTACAGATAGAGATATGGATAGGATAACTAACTGTTGCCTTTTTTTTTCCCAGGCAAATGTAAGCTCACTAAATACACAGAAAGGTGAGCAATGTGAATAAGTTCTGTACTTCAAACTGCAAAGCTGCAATTAATGTGAGGTTGCTTTTACACTGCACATTAGAGTTGAACAGTAACATTACAGTAGTGTTTAGTCCACAGGAGAATAGCAGGGTGATAGACAAGGCAGCTAGAGTGAAACTCATTTTCCTACAGCAGCATTATGTGACATGTCTGAAGTTAACTACAATGTGGAACTGCAATCTTTAGGCTTTTACTACAAATTCATGACTCCTGTTAGAGGAAAAAATGTGAAGAAAGAAGATTTAAAAGGAAGCAAAAAAAAAGGCAAACAGAATGTAAAACAGAACCACCCCTGTTTCCTTTTTGTCTCTTCTTCAGCCTTCCACATCCTTTTGTATTCTGTGTCGAAACCAGAATCAACTATGCAGTATTTATAGTGATGTTACTCTCCTGATAAAGTATTACAGAGGCTGTGGCAACAATCTAGGGCTCAGCAGGGAAGCTGTAAGACAGCTATTTTTGTAATGTTTAAAATTATACTAAATTAATAAAAATAAAATCTCCTGCTGGGCTTCCAGTTTTAAATAGCACATTGTGGTGTAAATGATCAGAGCATCAGTGTTCTGCTAATTTAGTACATATTATAACAGTGAAGACATTAAAAGATCATAGCATTTTTCATTTTAAAAACAACACTCTGTGAACTGGCTGAATAATTTCAACAGATTATGCTAGGAATTGCTAATATATGCTTAATGGGATAGAGAGAAATGGGAAACCTGCATATGGTACCTTTTAGGGGTTTGACAGTATAATTGTTTAGAACTCTGTCAGGGAGGACTCTCTCTGTTCCCCAGATTGTAGCAGTCTAACTTACTAAATTACCACCTCCTAAAATTAGAACGGTACTTAAAAAATAATAACTATATTTAATCTTTTATTAAAGCAAGATGAAATATTTCCTAATAAAGAAAAAAAAATTGATTGCTTTAGAATTAGAGGACTTCCAGTGTCTCATACCTGTCTGGAAAGCTTCTGCAAAGTGGCTTTAAAAACACAAAGCATATAGTAGGTTAGATAGTCACTGAGCACAGGCCTTTTGGAATCAGCCGGAAAGTGCCCACTAACTTCACCTAAAAGGATCTAATTTATACAGCAGGTATGAGCTGAAAGCATTTAGTCAGATGTTGGACAACATGAAGTGCTAATGCGTGCACAAGACCAAGACCTAAGCGGAGTAAAAGATGAATGTGATGACAGAAGTTTTCATAGAAAGGATGTAAAAAAATGCAAATAGTCACTTGACAGTAAACCCATATACTGGCTCCTTAGATATTTTTTCCCCTAATACTGGAAACCTCTGTTTTCATTGTGGCAATTCATCCCTGTTAGAAAAGGATCAGAGTAGCAGCAAGCAAAATGAGCCACTTGCAACCAAACTGTCTAATAGGTTTTGACAAGGTTAGACAGATGAATAAGAGTTTTAGCGCTTTGCAAGTACATATTGCTATGGCCCGTGGGTGGAGCTATGCCCAGAGTAATAACAACAGGACATTTATAGGGGAAGTGCAAGCGAGGTAACGTACACTGAGACATATCTTCCTCATTCCAGTTTTTCTCACACTGGCTTTAAAATACCAGAAGCTGTGTTTGAAAGCATGGAAGACTTATGACTACTGCTAGCGTTTATGTTTTCTCATACCAGACTATTTATTTTCAAAAGTATTGCTTGTTAAGTAAATAAAAGACAATATAATTTTGGTAATTATTATGTTTACAGGGAGCTGGGACAAGGTGAAAGTCACTGACATTCTTGTTGAGCTAGCTGATATAATGCAACCTGAAATAATGTGTTACTAGTGAAGTCATGCAAAAAATCCCTAGAGCCAACGCATTGAGACCATGTCATCCTTGTGAAGGGAGCAATATTCATACTACACTGTGGCAGTCTAATATGTGTGTATCTTAAAATACTGAATAAGCAAATAAAAGCAATATGACTGCAACTTCTTGGGATGCATTTTAGACAGCAGTTCATCAAAATGGACACTCAAAGCAGCTCACTTTTCTTAGACACTCTCAGTCTGAAAAAAATACTTTTCAAGCCAGATCAAGTACTTCTCCTTTGCTGGCTCACTCAAGTTTTGCTAAAGGGTGAGCTGATTTAGCACACCATTAAATTCAATAAAAATCATAAAATTTAAATCAGTCTTGCTGTAATGCACAGAACTGACCAAGACCTTTACAACATTTTTTTTTTTTTTCATCAGGAACTGCCAATTTTTCAAAGCTGGAATTTTTAATACAAATCGTAATGTTTGGATAAAAGCTTGAATAACGTGGACTGATCAGCAGCAGATTTACATCCCCCTATCCATCATCCTTGTGGCATCTCAGAGGCCCACTTGGCAATTGGGAGAGCAGTGACTGAATTTTTGGTCTGAAGAAGAGAAAGAATTCAAATCTGGGTTTCCTATATAATATGTCTGTATCGTGATTGTGGGCTATAGTGGATTCAGAAGCTGAATATGAATGTTACTCTTTGTCTACGTGAAAGACCTCTATCTGATTTTCATTTTTTACTAAACTTCCAAATCCAACTTTTCTTGTGAAACCAAATTCTGAGTTACTAGCCAACACCAATAATAGAGGCAGAAAATGCTGTTTTGGCATAGCCTTATGAAAATCCCACTTTTTGGAGCTTCACCGCTGTGTCTGCAGGGATGTTTTTTTTCTACCACTCGGCAGTTCTGTGCTTCCCTCCCAGCTGCTAGGGTGGATGATGCATTTGCCCCCCTTCCCTGGAGGGCTACAGAAAGGGTGAATAGTTTTAGTCCATAAGATATCTGAGGCATAAAGACTATAAAGGTTACATCTGTACCAATAAGCAGATTGGGAGAAAGCCATGTGGCATGGCATGACTGACGCCAGCTTCGCTGCTTGCTCTCCAGAGCAACGAGGCTGTGCTCAGCCTGGCTGCTGAGGCCGGAGTCCTCAGATGGGAACTGTCCCTCTGCAAGCCACACCATGCCAGTATCGTGCCAGTGAGTGTGCTAATTATTAAGCAATATGATAAATAAAGTGCCCGAGTTGAGCTTGTACCCTGGCTTTGTGTAATTTGTTAGTACAGTAAACTTAGAGAAGAGAAGCAGGCACAAAGGAGGGAAAAGGACATGTGTAGATCCCTAAAGTCTTAGGTAGTTAGACATATAGCCTCTTGACTCATATATCACTTTTCTCAAGTTTCTGGTGAGCTGTCCTATAAGGCCATATTTTACTGATCCTTTTCCAGAAAATCCATAGGTGCCCACTCAAATGTAACTAACTTTATTATTAAGAATGTAGTATTTAGTATTAATGACTAGTAGTATTTAGAACTGAAATAATATTTACTGCGTTGAACGTAACACCAGGAGGTCAAATATTGATGCAAAGCCATATGCTGAGGCTTAGGCCAAACATATATCAACATAACCAGATAAAATTAAGAAAGCACTGGGAATAGTTTACAACTCTGAAATGACCAGAAATGCAGTTAATGGCAAGTGGTTGCTCAGTATTTCGACTGCTTTGGTTGTGGGTGCTCTTTTTCCACTTTTGATTTTTGCTTATGGAGACCATAGTCTTTGTGTCCCAAAGCCTCTCATTCCTACTCACTTGCACAGTGCCTGCCATACTTTGGGTACAGCTGGAATATAAATAACTGCAAATAAGACATGCCCCTGTGAACACACAGAAGGACAAGTTTCTGTATTTTTTTCAACCACAGATGCTCAAGTATTCCCAATCCTGGTTGTGGAAATGCACAGATGCATAAAGGAGACAACTTGCACCTTACCTCACACACTGGAATAACCTGTGTGATGATACATTTTTATCTCTATGAAATCCAGCATGGTCCTAAAAAGGCTTTTAGCTCAGATGTGTCCCCCAAAGCTTTGTGTTGGAGGTTTCTGTCCACCCCACAGGCTGGCCACCCGAGTCTTCACCATTATTCTGAAGCACTTTTTATTCTCTTTTCCAACCCTTTTTTCTCCCTGTTTCATTCCTTGTGCTGGCATGTATTCATATGGATTTTTTTTTTAACTGTTATTAATTACAGATGATGTTTCTTCTTCACACTTGACCGCAAAAACAGACTGAAATGGACATTTATTGAATAGAAATGCAATGCACTGCACTGCCAGTTCATGTGCTGCTCAGGCAGATTCTGAGGTCTTCCTTCCCCCTCTACTGCCCCCATTTCCCCATGTCCATAATTTATTAAGCTCAGCAGCTCTGTCAAAAACCTGAAACTATAGCTCAGCAGCACTAATTGCTACTTCCATCATTAAAACTGATCCATGCTCCCCTGATGCAACCTAACCAAAGACTAACAAGACAGACAAAGGAATCTTATGCTCCCTCAGACAAATAGGGAGGCTTCACTTCTACCAAACTAACTCTTTCAAAAGGTAAATAAATACAAAAATACAAACAACAGCAGAGAGCATTGGCATATCCTGGGGCTGTGAGCCTGCCTGTTTATTCAAAGGATGATGAAAATGTTGGGAGGAATATCAAGGTGGCCACAACTTACCATTTAGAGAAGAATATTTATTCAAGACACCAGCTTTGTTGCAAGGAGTCTGAGATCAGGTAAGCAATGCTAAGAAAACACACAGGATTCTGGAGAACCTATTGTTCTGGAGAACAGCAGGAATAAGATTACAAACAAATTTTCAGATGATATGTAGAACTATGATCTCCATGGAGGCAGAATCGTATGAGATATTTATGTGCATGAAACAAAGCACAGCAAAACACAGTTTGTTTCTTTTGTCAAGTGAATAAGAGACAGCTCATTTGTGAAGAACAAATACAGGGCTCACACAGGATTATTACTGCTGTGACACTAGAAGCAAGAATAAAACAACTAGATAGAACACAGGTAGTAAAATGCTGTGGAAATCTGAGCCAGCCCAGGTGCTCTGTGCTATCTCTAGAACCCGTTTCCAAATGACAGTATGTTTGCAGAGTTCTTGCCAAGCCCCAGATGATCCCAAAACCTTTGGGACATGGTGATAAAAATGAGTACTTGCTTTCTATATAGGCATATACAGGAGGGAAAATGTCCTACTCTCTACTGAGCTTTCAAAAATAGGAAAGAGATGAAACAAACTGTAGAAATAAAAGATCACTTTTCACATCAGGGAGAGGTCACCTCTGTATTTCCACAAGGATCTGTGCTAAGATCCATTCTGTTCAACATACTCATATGTAACACAACAAAAGGAGAGCAGACCATGTATGTTGGTAACACAAACATTATTACTACAACAAAAGAGAGCGTGAAGAATTGAGCAAGGACCTCATGACAGTAAGTGACAGAAATGGGGGATGACATTCAATGAAGATAAAGGTCCAATGAATAAGGTACAATGGGGAACAGAAAAAATAAATCTTGTCAGCCACAGCTGGCTGGAAAGGGGAGTAGCCCTTCCAAGAGTAGCCTGCCCCAGCTCCTGTCGCCTCTTCTTAGCCCCAGGAGGATGTGACAGATGCACTCCTCCCGTTTGAACTAACTGAACTTTGGTCCAGGCAGATGCTCAGCAGGTAGGCCGAATCAGAGTTAACCCTACTGTGTGAGGCTATCAGTGAGAGCCCAGCATCAAACCCCAAAAAAAAGGTTTCGCTGGAGAATGGGCTGATAAGCATCCAAAACTGCATTAACACAGCAAAAAATCTGACTACAAATCAACCACTTTACACTATAAATATCTGCAGCCATCAGGGCCCGTTGAGCTCTCTCTCCATAGCAGCTGGCTGTGCAGCAGTGATCTCCCCTTGAGTAGGGATACCTCTCAAGGTTACCTCTCGAGGCTGAGAGATCCCTTACCTGACACCAGATGTCAATGGGTTGGTAAGTGAGTTCTTTTGCACACATGTAACATTTAAGATATGTATAGCAAGCTTAAGCGATAATTTTTGTATCCCATACTAACTTTAAGTGTAGTGAATACTAGAGTTTTGACTGTCAATCCATCTGTACTTGTTAAATATTTTACATACCTAAATTTACTGATTAGAACTCAATAAACTAACCACTAGATCAGATCTGTCTGAGTGATCTCTGACTCTTCTCCTGCAAGAGAGGAGGAGCAAGCCCAGGGATTCAGGATGCTTCCCTTCAGCACAGGCCTCCAACCCAGTTCCTCTTCTGCCCCAGACTCCCTGTTCTGCCCCGTAAGCAACAAAATACCATCTTGCTTATGCTAGTGAGCCTAGCTGCAATGTGTCATGTCTGTGTTCCTGGGTTGTATCTCACTCTAGATGTTGTAATGCAAGAGTGCCATGGAAAATCCACTCTCTCAGCCATGCTAATAATCTGAAAGTTCCCGAGTTTCATAAGTGAAACTGAAGTTCAAATACCAGATGACATAGTCATGGTAGCACAATAATAGTCTGTCTTTTTAAGGTGGACAATGACTGGGCTAACCTAGCTTGCTTTTCCCAGGTGAGTTAACCTTTTCAGTAAGTGTGGACTATGCGAATTGCAGAGATGAATGGGATTTAATTCTCTCTGTGGCTTACAAAGCCACAGTGGTCTTGTACTGTGATTCAGAGTTGAGATTTAAAAAAAAAAAAAAAAAAAGAAGAAAGAAATTAAGGAAGCTGAAATCAGATTTTGATGTAAATAACAGACTTTAGGACATAGCTATAAACTTGAGCGAGGAGACATAATTTTGTCTTTTGTCCATGGAGGTTTAAATCTGCATGAGCAAAAGTAGGAAGTGCACTGCAGAACCGGAAATAATATTCCAGTGACTAGGTTATAAAAATAATACATTACAATACTCTGTTCATAGCATACATTCACAAAACAAATAGTTTGAAATATCAGCTTTTACCATTTGTTAGAAATGCATACACCCAAGGAAAAATCTAAAGCCATAACATGGGTAAGAAAGGGAAGATCTCATAGATTATCTTGATTATGACATTCATAACCGATTCTCTGTTTAGCATAAAAGAAGGAACAATATTGCACTGGCAGAAAGGTATGTTAGGTAAACTGACATAGTTATGTCAAAGTTATATCTCAAGTTATATATCACAGTTAATATCTCAAAATATTATGTGCAGATGTACACTGCTATCATAATTAACTTGCATGACTGCTAATATGACTACCATCTTCCTCAATGCTTTCTTAGGCTTTTTCTCATTTTTTCTCATGACTTTTTAACATATCTTTAAATAAAGTTAATAAATGCAAACATTTTTTGTGGCTCTTTAGATTACTGTCTTTGGCCACAACACTGAAAAACTTCATTGCCCCAGCTGTGTACTTCTGTCCAATTTGCAGTCCCTCACAACCATTGCCACGAACAAAGGTATTCTTTTCTTTCTTTGGGTTTATCTCCTTAGCCAGCATCTACTTTTACCGATTTCTGATCCCTACTCCAATCTCTACTTCCAACCTACTTTATTTCATAAAGCAAATGACTTTGAATAAATAATTTATTCAAGTTCAGACTTTTCTTCCTGTTGTAGAATATCTATGAAGCAATCACAGCTTTGTCTCTCAGTCAGCAAGGCACGCAGCAGCAGCAATGGTAAGTCCTGTGACTGGGCACTAGATTGGGGTGGAAAAGGGCGTTTCCTGTGCCGGGGAACCTGATAACAAGCCTGGTGGGGCCGTCACGCCAAAGAAAAACGGGCTGCTCTCGCGAGCGAGGCAGACGGGGCTTGGGTATTGCTGGGGCAACTGCGGGAGATTTGAACAGGCCCCGAGGGAGCACGGGGACCAGGACGGGCAAACAGGGTGTGGCACATCAGAAAGGGTGTGGCATGGCAGTTCATGCAGGGAGAGTGAACAGGCAGCTGGCGAGCTCTCCTTGTGGCCTACACCCTCCCAGAAGAGACTTAGCCGTGGTTTCCACTCGGACAAAAGCCATTGCCAGAAGGTATGTGGCGACGCAGACGGAGCTCCCACTAAAACATGCAGCCACCCAGGTCTCTGGCTGCAGGGAGTGCCAGAGCCTTGCTCTGGTGAAGGACGGCTGCCGAAACAACACCTGTGTGAGGTGCAAGCAGGTCGAGGATCTGCTCAGCATGGTGGCAGAACTGAAAGAAGAAGTAGCAAGACTGAGGAGTATCAGGGAGTGCGAGAGGGAGATAGACTGGTGGAGGCACTCCCTACCATCCCTGAGACGAGCATGCCATATGGAAGCATCAAGAGAAGGAAAGGCTCCCCTACCCTTGTGCCACCAGGCAGAAGGAGGGGACCCAAGAGACAGAGGAGGATGGATGCAGATCTCTGCTCGGCGCAGCAGGCAAATCCTCTCCCAGCCTACCTCACCCCCCCCAGGTGCCCTTACACAATAGGTATGAGGCTCTGGAACTTGAGGGCCAGGAGGATGAAGATATGGACAGTGATCCATCCAAGGGGTTGACTAGGGGGAACCAGTCAGCCCCACGCATTACAACAGTCACTGGTAAGAAAAAAAGAAGGGTAATTGTCATAGGCGACTCCCTTCTGAGGGGAACAGAGGGCCCAATATGCCAACTGGACCCATCCCATAGGGAAGTCTGCTGCCTCCCTGGAGCAAGGATAAGAGACATTACCAGGAAGCTCTCTAGGCTAGTAAAATTGTCCGATTATTATCCACTATTTGTTGTTCAGGTTGGCAGTGATGAGGTAGCTGATAGAGGCAGAAAGACAATCAAAAGGGACTTTAGAGAATTGGGGCGATTACTTGAAGGATCAGGAGTGCAGGTAGTGTTTTCCTCCATCCCATCAGTAACCAGGAGGCATATGGAAAGGAACAAGAAGACCCATCTCATGAACGTGTGGCTCAGAGGCTGGTGCCAGAGGTGGAATTTTGGGTTTTTCAATCATGGGCCAGTTCACATGGCAACAGGCCTGCTGGAGACAGATGGGGTTCACCTCTCGCAAAGGGGGAAAAGGATTCTGGCTCAGGAGTTAGCAGGCCTCATTGAGAGAGCTTTAAACTAGATGCGAAGGGGGAAGGGGATAAAACCAGGCTTGCTAGGGATGAGCCTAGGGGTGGCATGCCTGTGTTGGAGAAGAGATCTATAGCCCAATGGAAGTGCATTTACACCAATGCACGCAGCATGGGCAATAAGCAGGAGGAGCTGGAAGCCATTGCACGGCAGGAAAACTATGATGTGGTCGCCATCACGGAAACATGGTGGGATGACTCACACAACAGGAGTGCTGCAATGGACGGCTACAAGCTCTTTAGAAGGGACAGGCAAGGAAGGAGAGGTGGTGGGGTAGCCTTGTACGTCAGAGAGTGTTTTCACTGTCTAGAACTCAATGACAGTAATGATAGGGTTGAGAGCTTATGGGTAAAGATCAGAGGGAAGGCTAATAAGGCAGACATCCTGGTGGGAGTCTGTTACAGACCACCCAACCAGGACGAGGAAACAGACAAACTATTCTACAAGCGGTTGGCTGAAGTCTCACAATCTCTAGCCCTTGTTCTCGGGGGAGACTTCAACTTACCAGATATCTGCTGGAAATACAACACAGCAGAGAGGAAGCAGTCTCGGAGGTTCCTGGAGTGTGGGGAAGATAGATAACTTCCTGGTGCAGCTGGTAAGCGAGCCAACCAGGGGAGGTGCCCCACTGGACCTGCTGTTTACGAACAGAGAAGGCCTGATGGGTGATGTGGTGGCTGGAGGCTGTCTTGGGCTCAGCAACCATGAAATGATGGAGTTTTCAATTCTTGGAGAAGTAAGGAGGGGGGTCAGCAAAACCGCTACCCCGAACTTTAGAAAGGCAGACTTTGGATTGTTTAGGAGTCTGGTTAACAGAGTCCCTTGGGAGGCAGTCCTGAAGGGCAAAGGAGTCCAGGAAGACCGGATGTTATTCAAGGAGGAAGTCTTAAAGGCACAGGAGCAGGCTGTCCCCATGTGCCGTAAGTCGAGCAGGCGGGGGGGAAGACCAGCCTGGCTGAACAGAGAGCTTTGGCTGGAACTCAGGAAAAAAAGGAGAGCCTACCACCTTTGGAAGAAGGGGCAGCTGACTCAGGAGGACTATAAGGATGTTGTGAGGTTATGCAGGGAGAAGATTAGAGAGGCAAAGGCCCAGCTAGAACTTAAACTGGCCACCACCGTTAAAGATAACAAAAAATGTTTTTACAAATATATCAGCAACAAAAGGAGGGCCAGAGAGAATCTCCATCCTTTGTTGGATGTGGAGGGAAACATTGCCATGAAGGATGAGGAGAAGGCTGAGGTACTTAATGGGTTCTTTGCCTCAGTCTTTAATAGTCAGAGTGGTCATCCTCGGGGTTTTCAGGCCCCTGAGCTGGGAGATCGAGATAGGATGCAGAATGAAGCCTCAGTTGTCGAAGAGGTGGCAGTCACCACCCTGCTCCTCCACCTGGATGCTCACAAGTCTATGGGGCCAGACGGGATCCACCCGAGGATACTGAGGGAGCTGGCAGAGGAGCTTGCCAAGCCACTCTCCGTCATTTATCAATCAGCAGTCCTGATCAACCGGGGAGGTCCCAGATGACTGGAAGTTAGCAAATGTGACACCCTTCTACAAGACGGGTCGGAAGGAGGATCCAGGGAACTACAGGCCTGTCAGCCTGACCTCGGTACTGGGGAAGGTCATGGAGCAGATCATCTTGAGTGCCATTACACAGCACATGCAGGACAACCGGGGGATCAGGCTCAGCCAGCGTGGGTTTATGAAAGGGAGGTCCTGCTTCACTAACCTGGTCTCCTTCGATGACAAGGTGACCCGCTTAGTGGATGAGGGGAAGGCTGTGCATGTTGTCTACTTGGACTTTAGTAAGGCCTTTGACACTGTCTCCCACAGCATTCTTCTGGAGAAGCTGGCTGCTTACAACTTCCATAAGTGCAATCTGCGCTGGATTAAAAACTGGCTGGACGGCCGAGCCCAGAGGGTGGTGGTGAATGGAGTCAAATCCAGTTGGTGGCTGGTCACAAGTGGTGTTCCCCAGGGCTCAGTATTGGGGCCGGTCCTGTTCAACATCTTCACTGATGATCTGGACGAGGGGATTGAGTGCACCCTCAGTAAGTTTGCAGACGACACCAAGTTGGGTGGAAGTGTTGATCTGCTGGAGGGTAGGAAGGCCCTACAGAGGGACCTGGACAGGTTGGATCGTTGGGCCGGGGCCAACTGTATGAGATTCAACAAGGCTAAGTGCCGGGTCCTGCACTTCAGTCACAACAACCCCATGCAATGCTACAGGCTGGGGGAGGAGTGGCTGGAGAGCTGCCTGGCGGAAAAGGACCTGGGGGTGCTGGTTTTCAGCCACCTGAACATGAGCCAACAGTGTGACCAAGTGGCCAAGAAGGCCAGTTGCATCCTGGCTTGTATCAGGAAGAGTGTGGCCAGCAGGACCAGGGAGGTGATAGTGCCCCTGTACTCAGCACTGGTGAGGCCGCACCTTGAACACTGTGTTCAGTTTTGGGCCCCTCACTACGAGAAGGACATCGAGGTGCTGGAGCGTGTCCAAAGCACGGCAACGAAGCTGGTGAAGGGTCTAGACAACAAGTCTTATGAGGAGCGGCTGAGGGAGTTGGGGTTGTTTAGTCTGGAGAAGAGGAGGCTGAGGGGAGACCTTATTGCTCTCTACAACTACCTGAAAGGAGGTTGTAGCGAGGTGGGGGTCGGTCTCTTCTCCCAAGTAACAAGCGATAGGACAAGAGGGAACGGCCTCAAGCTGTGCCAGGGGAAGTTTAGGTTGGATATTAGAAAAAACTTCTTCACTGAGAGAGTAGTCAGGCATTGGAAGAGGCTGCCCAGGGAAGTAGTTGAGTCTCCATCCCTGGAGGTATTTAAAAGAAGGGTAGATGTGGTGCTTGAGGACATGGTTTAGTGGGGGACTTGGGAGTGCTAGGTTAATGGTTGGACTCGATGATCTTAAGAGTCTTTTCCAACCTTAACGATTTTATGATTCTATAATCTATTTGTTTTTGAAAGTATTTCCTAATTTTGTGTGAAGAATTTTAACCCTATGTCCCAGTCAGGCAAGAACTTTGTCAGTATTTTGAATTAAGTCTGATGCTGATGGCCTACAGCCAGCCAAAGGTAGGAGTGTGAACAAAAAGTAAAGTATCCTGGCAGGTAAGATAGTAACCATCTGGGGTAAAATGCTGTTTCATTTAAGCTAATGGCAAGACCGAAATTTTGGGGACCAAATTTACGTTGTTTGTCCTTGGCGGAAAGAATGAAATATATATTACTTTGTTAGGATAGGTAATGTGATTGTAACCACATGGTGATTGAAGAAAGCTGAGCACCGATTTTGACTCTATTCTACAACACTGAACAAAATGCAAAAAAGAAAACAAAAAAGCATATAAATTAAAAAATTAATTCCAATTGAAATTTTATTTCTTCACAAGGTACAGCCATTGTATTGGTGCTGGAGTTAGAACTCTTTGAGTTGGAACACAGGACTTTTACGGTGAGATCCCCAGAGAAGACCAAAAACATGTTCAGTTTCAAATATCTAGATTTTATGTTAATGTAAAGGAGAATACTCTTTGTTTTTTTTCTTTTTTTTCTTTTTTTTTGGTTGTTAATATTATTTTAAGTAGCGGAAAACTCAGGCTGACTAGGAAAGACAGAAATAGCAACAACTTTATAAAGAAATCTCTGCCAAAATCTGCTTGAATACTTTGTCCCTGCACGGAAAGTCCTTTGCAACTTGGTTTCAGTCAACTTGGTGGCTTTTTGATTTGCAGCAAACTGCACAGTAGCCTCTGATCCCTGGGAACTTATTGTTTCTGCCATCTCTGAAGCCAGCACTGTTTCATCATTGGTTCTCTCAGTGGTCTCCAACTATCTCCTTGAGACGCAAAGCCTGCCTCCGTGCTGTGACTCTCTCCTGCCTGCCACATCCTCTAATCCAGAAATGTCCATCCTGAGCAGAACCAGTTACTCCTGGAGACAGGAAGAATCTCTCCACCTAACCCATCATGGTTTCTCTTTCCTCCCCACAACTTACTCCTACTCAGTTTGCTTTTCTTTTCCCAGTGACCAGCCTCTGATGATGCCCTGGATCTGCCTTAGCTATCTGCCTCTTTCAGAGCTTCCTGCTGAATTTGTCTGAGAGGTGCTGGAGCTATAAACACAGCTGCCTAAAGCACAGGGAAGCTTCCAGACACTGGAGGAAGTGAAACTGCTGTGCAGGAAAAGGGTAATTCTGCTTTCAGAACACTAAGATAGAGACAAGGTAGATAAATGACTAGAAAAGGAAAAAAGGCAAGCCAAAATCATAGCCCTTTCATAGAAGACACTAGTGAACACCCAAATCTTTGCAAAAGTGCAAGACAAGCATAGTTTCATTAACTATGAATCACGGAGAGAAAAATAAAGTCCATCAGATGTTGAAGTGTTAGACTTGGTTTTGAACAGTGCACAGTTCAGAGGAAGGGGATGCAATTTTTTTTCAGCTAACCCAGATTTGTCTTTTTAAGTAAGCAAGATTCTCACCATTTTTCTCCACTTAGGGATTTCCCTCATAAAAGAGAGAAGCAGCTTTGTATATTCCTATTAAAACTTTCACCAAGAGCCCTTGGAATGGTTACTAGCATTCAAGTCTAAATAATGTAACAGGCCAAGACCAAATAGGACTTAGTTAACAGATGCATATCCACAAAACCACCCAAAATGTTGTGTAGTCACAAGTCACTTGTGACCACACAAAATGTCCCGCAGGTTACCCTTTTCTAGAAGCAAATTTCACACTGCAGTTTGCATTCCTTTTCTGTGCACCAGACTCAATGACCTCTGAGAGAATGCAAATATAAAAAGATGAGCCACATTTGCACCAAAAGGGATAATTAAAGAGAGGAAGGAAATTAAGCAAAGAAAAATACACTGCAAATTTCAGAAAATCTACCTAATAGTGGAATAAGTGGATTGAGGGATGAATGGTCTCCCAAGAGATACAACAGAAAGGCTATCTGCTTGGATTAGTACTAAATGGAATGAACAAAACACTAGAAATTACATTGCAAGGAATAATTTTGCACTGACAGGGGAATGGTCAAGATAATCTAATAGTACTGTTCTTCTCTAACCCACAAAAACTACAGGAGCAAGTATCATGAACAACTCTTTTTGATTTTCTCTCGCTTTGGCACTCTTCTATACTCAAACCTTTTTTTATCCTCCGAAGAGCTGCTTATGATGTGATGTAAAGCTGGGTCCAGCCTGTAAGGAAGTGAAGAGAAGGACAGTGTTGGGAGGAGTAAGTGTTTACCTTCTTCAGGGTTTTTGGCAGGTCTAGTACTTCAGCAGGTATTACTGTTTCAGCAGGTGTGACTGTTCTAGTGGGGTGGCTGTATTTTCCTTCTTTGCTGTTCGCTACCTTGAAGGGATATTGGAGAGGGCTACAGAAGCCTTTGTTGTTTTGAGGCAGCTGTTCTGATTGCTCGCCAACGCGGTGCTGGTCTTAGAGAATCTGCTGACAAAGAAAATGTAGGAGGCTCACGTTTGTGGGTTTTGTTTCTGTTTTTCAAGGAAGCATTCCCTTTGGGAAACAGCCTTATGACAGCAGGCCAGAGGGGTGACATACGTGTGAACATATGTCACTGCCCCCTGCGGTAACGTACATGCAAACATATGGCACTGCCCTCCTGGTGCATATTAGTTGTCAACAGACACAGGAAGGACCTTGCCCTGGTTATGTTTTTTATCATCCATATGGTTTTCTATTGCTCCTGATAGCAGATAAATTACAACTACTTCCCAAAACTCTGTCTAATAATAGTTTGTGTTTATTCCAAATATAGATGCTTACTCTTTCCCTTTGGTACTTCCACAGAATTCATTGAGAACCAAGCAACATCTTTTCATTGCACTGCAGGACTCTGATGAATTAAAAGCAGAGGAAGGAAAAGAGAAGAGTCAGCAGACACATGGCCAATGAGGTGAATAGCTGGAAGTGGACATGCAGCTTGAGCCCTGTAACTTAGAAGGGGCTCAGCCTCACAGTAAAGAAAAGTCTTATTTCCACACTATGTACATACCACTGTGGCCAACAGAGCAAAATAGGATAGTGACCCAATATAAGGAGACAGTGTTTCCCTAAAGAGTTTTACAAAATGACGTGATGTATCAAAAGCAGAGTTGGAAGGTAACAAAATGGACTCAATTAACATATGAACTCTTCTTTTTTCTAATGAGAAATTAATCTACTAAACAATATTCTAGTGAAGGCTCCACCGGCAAAAGCCCATGTCATCTCTAGGTGATGCTGAGGTTTCTATTTTCGAAGACATGTTACATGTTACTAGTTACATGAACCATGCAGATAAGGAATCTGAGGAGCAGCTAGAAGTGGTTCTGTCTTTGTTTACTACCTCACTGTCTCTTCTCAGAGGTAACACCAAACATGCAGCCAACCAGTTCAATTGCTATAATAATGAATGTCTAAAATGTCCTCAAAAACAGTGTACAAAATCAGTTTGTTTGAAAGCAGTATTGACATCTCAAAGTCTGAGACACAGGAAAATCATCCAGCTGTCCTGCCCTCATAAAGTCAACCTCCTTATCTCTTCCTTTCCACACTCCAATATCCCAGCCACACCATAGGAGCTGAAGCAGCTTCCATTTGTCTGCCATGCATCCAACAACATTCAGTGTTTCTGCTGAGAAAGGAGGCTACATGTGTATCACACTAAAACAAGAAGCAACATTATTCTTGAAATGCAGGTCTTTGCATATTGGCATACTTGGAGAGCTGATCCCTCCTTTGCTGTTTGACTGGCAGAAGAACACCTGACCCATACGAATGGTTGTGGTGCAGATTGAGTTTGCACAAGTACAAAAGAACAAGGGCAATCAATCACACCACGTTAACTTTAAAAAAATTGCTATGGGCTTGTACTACCTCAATTTAAATGAACTTCTGGCACTGAGAAAAGTCTTCCAACATTGCATGCCAATGAAATACTTTCGAATAGGTTTATGTAGAAGCTCTCAGAGCAGTTTTGATGGAGTATTCATAGTATGACTGGCATCAAACAACTCACCCTAGCAAAGAACTCTGCAGTCATACTCATACCTTGGGTCCTTAGGGTGATTTGGAAAGCACTTAAGTGGATCAGAACCTGTGTTACATTGTTAGTTGGATTTAATACAGTAATTAAGAATGAGCAAAAGCTGAGAGTTGTATGCAATGAAAAATGCTACATGGACATAAAAACTTCTCACTTGGAGTTATGACTCGATGAAACGATTTGGTGCAGTCATGATCGGTGACAATTCCAAACTAACTATATTTTTAACAGGCCAGGAATATTATAAAAATTAACAAAAAGCAAATTCTTAGGACATATTGATGGGATTGCCTCTTTCTTTCAGGTGGACAGAACTTTATGACAGGAAACAATGACAGGCTAATGTAAACAACTTATTTTGCCTACCTTTGTATTTCAATACAGTAGTTCGATATAACCACATTTCTCCAAAGACTCGTATTCTGTTATTGAAAGGTAATGGTGGGAATCAACTTAAGAACATGTAAAATGCAAGATTTTTTAATCAATGAGAAGCTATTAATTTAACCAAGCCTTCCTGTAATAATATTGAGACAGACTGTCTGCCTGTTTTTACATTATAGCTAGCTTTGCAATCTGTACGGAATCTAATGAGGTGTGTATTTTTTGTGACTTTATTGATTGAGAGTAGTCCTTCGGAATTTAATGCTGCCAAAAAATTAGTATCTCTTTCTGATTTTTGAGCAGTTGTTTGCTTTCTGGAACAACAAATTTACTATTTTAGTAAGAGCCGTTGACTCTCACCACTACACGTGGAACTGGTTTAGCTGGTCTTCACTAGATCACATTAAGCTCAGACCTGATGTGACCCAATGCATCAGAGATCTGACTGACACCCTTGTAAAACCACACTGATGCATCATTTGATAGGTCATTAAAGTCATGCTGCACATGTGTGGCCCAGCGGCAGCATGATCCCTCAAGTCCCCAGATAACAACAGTGATATTCGAAGCAGTTCTTGACCCTTTGTATTCAGAGTTGACTGAAAACTCAAAGCAAAAATTTGGGGTAGACAAATTAATACATTTGTTAGACTTACAGAAACTCAACAGATCCTACTAATCTAAAAAAAATGCCTAGTTTTAAGCATTTTTATCCCACCTTCATGATGGGATCCCACCTTCATGATGGGATCCCACCTGCTGACTTCAGGAGAATAGTCCACAGCTGAAATCCAACATAGAATTATGGTATTTTGTCAATTGTGGCTTTATCATAGTCAGATTTTAGCTTAGGAAAATTTTACATATACATATAGAAGAGAATCTGTAGCTAAATATCCTCAAATCACTGCAAAATTAAGAATTGTTGATTTCTTTAACTCAGTTTCATAGTTATTTGATGTATTCTTTATTTGCACTGACTTTTTGGTGTAATATCTGAATGTCTCCCATTAGGGTGTTAAGCAATATGACTAATGTCTGAAATATGCTGCATACTCTGGAAAAACTTTCTTTGTGTATGGAAAAACAAAACAAATGTACTGGCATGTGGAAAAAATAGAATCAGTGATACATCCCTCACTGTTGAATAGAGCTGGCTGGAAAATAAGTATTCTGTTTTGTGAAAACGTCAAGGTTTTACAACTTGTGTTCATCCCACATTAGAACAAAGCTAAAAAAAAAAAAAAAATCCTCCTTGTGGGTAATACAGTTTTGCACATTCTCTTGGAAGTGGGAGACACAGATGAAATGATGTCCCTGCTCATTGCAGGGGGGTTGGACTAGATGACCTTTAAAGGTCCCTTCCAACCCAAACCATTCTATGACTCTATGATTCTATGAAAATTCTCTATATTAGCTACCAAAGCCACTAGAGTTTTTGTTGTGGAGTATACATGTGCCATACCATCAGTTTACTGCTTCTTAAGTTCTAGTCTGAGAAATGGCCTCTGGGAAATCATGGTGGAATTGGAATGGTCTGTCCTGGGGTCAGTCTGCTCTAGAGGAGCTCACCTCCCTTCCCACATGGCAGCAACACAGACAGAAATAAGAAAGAGCTCAGTCCTCAACATATATTTAGTAAGGTCATGTGTTATACAGTCTAAAGATGGATCACTCATTAAATATCCGAATATGTTTACTTATTAGTAGGGGCACCTTGTTTTGTTAGTTGTCTAGTGCATTTCTGTAACTTTTATCTTACACATCAGCTAACTGAAATATAGTACAGAAGAACTATAGCCTGATGTTTAAATTTTTTGATGAAAATTTTAGCTATAAAGAGTTCCCAGTCTTGGAACATTTTTATTTCTGTTTGACAGAAATAAAAACAAAAAAACCCAAAAAAACAACAAAACTTTGAGTTTCTAGTGAAAAACAAATTGCTCCTAAAAATGTTATGCTATTCCACATCAACAGTGGAGCTAATGTTAACATGAAATTATTTGAAAGTTAAAAGAATACTTAAGCATGAGCTTTACTTGTAATCAAAGGAAAAATTATATCAAAGTCAAAGGCAGTTTTATTGACATCTTTTGGGCCAGAAGTTTACATTTTTATTTTAATGGGACAGCTTGGCTGTTTGAAGTTTATGCTTTTAAAGACTGATTAATCAGGACCCAGGTAGATCATTTAATCTCTCTAATCACAAAGGTAAAATATTTTTTAAAAAGTCAGAATAAGCTGATCTATATTCTGTTACCTGTATGTATCTATACCCATTGCTTGCAATCAATTTTAACTTAAAAATGGGGAAATAAATCCATCTGTTAGTGATTTTCAGTCTATATTCGGTGAAATCCTGAGTTCTCTGAATGTCTGCTAAAGGTCACTCTAAAGCTTTTTTGGTTACAAAAAGTAATGAAGAAAATGAGGTATGTTGCCACACAACGCTACAGTTCAGTATAAAACTCGACTTCTGCTGTACAATGTATAGGGGCCTGCAAATTCATTAAGTTGCAGACTTTAAATCTGCATAATAACTCTTGCAAATTGAAATGTATCTATGATCTGAATCTAAGCAATTCCAAAATTAATGCAGTGGACTTTCTACTTTTTATTATGAACTATTATTTTTGAACACTTCTAAGAGAATATATACACCCACGTTCAGAATAATTCATTAAACAAAGATGTTTTTGACAAATTTGGTGTAAAGACTTTTAAAGTACACCTTTAGTTAAAGTGAAAACAAAAACAAAACTATAACAATACTTCAATAATCACAATAGAAATAAATGCCAAATAAGAATACAGAAAACATAACATAAGATAGCGTTTCATGGGGAAAGGAGACCTAAGGTGACTGGATATGGATATGTACCCACTAGCTAACAGTGTATGACAAATGAAACATATTTAAGTAGCCTAATTTTCTTTCTGATTTAATAGGATCCAATAAATGGAAACTGTATGGCCAGAATAATGAAAAGAGCACAAAATTTATCTCATTCTGTTGCGTCCTCTCTGTGTTCTTTTGTCCTTTGATTGCACTGGTGGATAATATTATTTTGTTCCCAAGGAAATATGTCCCTTTGATTAGGTTGCAGATATTCTCTCATTTGTCACTGTTCTATCAAGCTATGCCATGTAACAGCAGGAACCCTTGATTATTTAATTGCTTGTAAGAACTCATTAAATCTTACTATCAATCATTGGACATATGGCAAATATCACCCAATGGCATGAGAGGTTTTAACAGTGATCTGTCACTGGGGCATACCCTTTCTTTAGTAGCACAGGCCCTTTGTTTAGTTCTCTGATCATCATAATTTTTAATTAATATTGATTTGCAAAAGAGTGTTCATGCAGTGGCCTTAATCTATGGGTACAAGGATAACCTTCTAACAGGAACATTTGTAATTCCATATAAATATCCAGAAACCTCATCTAAGAGAGTTTAACCTTTTAACAGTGTTTTGTAGATGGTGTTAGTCTGATGATAATCTAATTTAGTCTTCAAAGTGGATGTGGCTCATTAAGAAAAGCATATAATAAGAAGTCACACAATAGGCTTTGCATCAACACCTTGATGGGATCCTATGAAGTATCTGTGATGATATGAAGGAAGAAGACATTTTTCAAAGTATGGAATATTATCTGTAGCTAATAGAGGTAGCTACTTATGCAGCTACTTATTTTGTCTACAACAAAAAGCAAATCAAAGAAATGGGAAGAAATCACACCAAATATTGTTCAGTTTCATCACAGATCCTTTAGGGTTTAGACATTATAAATACACAGATGAATGGACCTAAAATCACGAAAAAATCTGACTACTGCAAAAATCCTACCCTGGGTATGTAGAGTCTAACAATAGGAAAATTTAGACTCTGCATTCTTTGCAATCAGAACTTTACCTATAGCTAATTTTACCTGAGGAGATTCAAAATGAACAATGCTCTAAAGACAAATAAACTTTCAAAGGTAAAAGTTTACGGCAGTTGCCAATGGAATTATTCCATATTTGCAATCCTAAAAGTTAGACTATATTTGATCCTCTTCTTGTGGTGACAACTCTTTTACTCTACCAGACTCACAACCTTTTACTATGTTCATTAGTATTACTTGGAAATTGCAGAAAGCAAAAAAAGGAACCAAAGCACAAAACACTTCTTTGATGAATATATCAACAAAACACTTGCCTCTATCTTTCTTATTGTTGATATACTGTTACTTGGAGAGAAATCCATGAGCTCTAAGCTATTACTTTGTAACAGCTTTGTCTAAAATCCTTTTTCTTTTGACAATTGTGTGTGGAAAACATAAGAATAATTGATAAACAGAAAAAAGCAGAAGCTGGAAGAATTCCTTCTCTGAGTCAGGCTTCTATCATATATGCTGCCTGTGACGTATTATGCTCTTTATTTGGTCTGTGCCTCTGTATCCTTTTAAGATGACATATAGGTTTTACCATACAAACGGTTTAGGTTTGGGAAGGGGGGTTAAATTCTAAAATTATATTTGTAGTTTCTTGGAACAAATTTTTGGATATGGATCACAGCTGGTGTCAATTTGGTTTGCGGTTTTGGTTCAGTGGGTGAGCTCTACAAAAGAACTGGAGATTTGAGTATCCATAAATAGTAAAGAGCCACAGACACTTTGCTTTAAAATAAAGTGGAAGGGAAGTTGTGAGAAGAAAGAAAGAGCAGCAGGATCTAATTACCTGAGATATGTATCTGCTTTTAGGTATGGAAATGATGAAGAAAAGAGGCAGAAAAGGAAAAGGGATTTGAGGGTTGGGGTTTTTTTGTGCGGTAGTATTTCAGGCTACATTTTCTTGTTTTATGAACTACTGGCTCTATATGTTTCTGTGTATTAATCCCTATTCTGTTAATAGCAGTATTGTACCAGATACATAGTCATAATTTTTCTTATAGTATGTTAAGGATTATATTATAGTTTTTGCAATAAAAAATAGCAGCTTTATATTTTCATGAGGACTTATGTTAATATTCCCACATGTTTTCAAACAATTATATTGATTTAAAAATATATAGTATATATTTTTAATCTTAATTTATTAATGTCTGATCCTCTTCCAAAGAGGATTCATCTATGTCTAAACGACTGTATGCATGTATACAGTCTGAGGACAGATTATTCAGGTGTTTTGTATTCTCTGTTGAAGTAAACTCTAATTCATTCTTGTGGAGGCAGAACTCAGTCCCATAACAAGGGGAAAACCCTTCATGACAGATATTCAGCTGCATCTAATACATGCTTAACATCATTATAGCAGTATAAGGGATGTAGAAGAGTCATTTTCCTTTCCTGGAAAACGCCATAAGACTGTCTTAAGATTCCTCTAAGCAGTGCTACCTATGAAAAACTATCCCAAGCAGCAAGCAAGATACCATGGCTCATGAGAGAGTTGTTTGGGAAATGTTTGAATGAATATATTCAATTTAAGTACTGTTTTGTTTTGTAGTTTACATAAATACCTTGACAAAGGTTATAGATAGATAAATCAGAAATTGTAGTGTTTTATAAGCACTTAATTCTCGATTTTGGTCCTGATTCTTCCCAGTTTTCCATGTTGTGACATTGTTAAAGTCTTTATTGTGCTTTTTACTCCCCTTTTGCTTAAGTTCAATAACTGTCTAATGTAAGATGATAAACAAATCCAAGTATTTTATTTGAGATTCTGAGAATACTCAGACTATTTCGAATCTTTTCTCAGAATTCAGAGGAACTAAGAATTTCCACTGTGTCCCCCAAAACGATGCCTTTATGCCCTTGCTACACTTTCTGCAGGGTCGTTTTAGCTAACTGCATGTTCTGAATTTCAGGCTGGCAAATGAAATACTGTCTGATATAATGTTATCACAGAAATAGTCATGAATGAACTTTGTTTTAAGAAAAAGAACACCAGCACTATGGTTCTCAGGTCTGAAATTATCACCTCAAAATACTTCTTCATGATCTCCCAAAACAATTATTCCATTTATTTTATAGAAATGGGTCCACTTCATTTACTTCTGCGTAAGATAGTGGAAAAGATGTCCTTTGCCAACTGACTTGAGATTATGCAAGCAAAGTACTCTATTAACCATTCAGAGCAACTGGTAACACCTTGCTTTCCCAAGAAAATGTTTTAACTGAAAGACTTCACAGGCTTAGGCTATTAACAAGAACTACAATACATTACAGTAACTTCATTGCTTCCAAGGTAGACTTGAACCAAGCATGTCATCTCAGGAGTAATGAATGATGCTTTAGGGTAACAGACAGTTATTATCTTTCTCCGTAGTGATATTTTGGTGGAAGTGTACCAAAGACACTGTGACATTATGCCACAAAGTACAGAAAGTCTTCCAGGAAGCAAATGAATAAGCTTTGCTATGTGAGCATAGAATAAAACCCATTAAAATCCATTAAAGGAACCCAAACTGTAGACAGAAGGTAACAGAGGATTGATTTGTTGTAGCCGTAAAGGCAATAGAATGTTCATTTATTAATTAAAAGTACATTTTATGTATTGTGATGTGATAAATAGTTTGACTGTTTAGGTTAATTCCCTCAGAAATGTACCTAAGGCTATTAACACTGATAAATTATGCACTACTACTTTTTAGTTTTCTGATAGACAGTCTTCACAAGTATGCTCCACTTTATTTTCAGTTTTAAGCAGCAGTTTTGTCTAATCATATTTGACATTTAACTATTGCCACTAAAAGCTTCTTAGCCAGAAAAAAAGCCAAGCTTTCACAAACAGTTTTAACTCTGCTCCTTTTCCTTCTTTTCCTGTCAAATACACATGCATATGAAACTCAAAGTTTCCTATTTTGAAGGGCTCTGCTGAAAAGAAGTAATATACTCTTAACTATGTACTCCCTTGACTTTATACTCGCTTTAACTTGGGAGCACTAAACCAAGTAACCCCTGTATAAAAGAAATGTTCAAAATATGACAATGACATTTTTAGATATAAATAAATACAAAGAGAATATTGAAAGTATATGTGTTTAAATAAATCTATATATTCACACACATCAAAATCCTGGGAAAATATATTAACCTCTGTTTCTTCTAGTAGGGTATTAACTAAATCAACTATAGGTGAAAAGCACAAAATATTTTTCATAGAAGTCGTGTGTCTTTGAATATATAATGTTTTAAGTTTAATATCTATATTTTGTACATGTATATATATAAATACAGTGTCTGTATTCTGATGTAGACATATCTCTATATATTCTATGTATTCTGAGTACTTAGCACTGAGCTTATTTCTGAAAATCAGGCATCTATATAATACCAAGTTAAAAAATTCAACTTAATATATTCGCCGTTTTCTGTAACTTTGAACGTGTGATCATGTGTATATTTGAATGAGTGCATATGCTTCTGTATGTGTGTGTTCTGAAAAACAGCTTTTTTTGACACTCTCTGATGGTGGTGATGGAGGGAGACAAATACCTTTCTCCCACCATAATTTCTGAAGGCATTTAAAGGGTTCATTGTTTCAAATCAAAGAGCTATTCATAATAAGTTCCAATAAAATGCAATCCATCACAATTTTACATGAGCAGAAGCTTTCAGCTTGTGTATATTTTGTCAGGAAGGCAATTTAAAGCTTATAAACACAAATCACATCTTTGGGTTTTAACCACAAAACATTTACACAGTACTGACCTACCACCTACAGTGTCTCAATGCACAGCCAAGACGTAGAGCACTCCACTTGCAATAGCAGGCAGGACCATGAAGCAAGGACCTGGATACAGCATTTTCTTTTGGGGCAGACCAGGTGTTGAGGCATCAATTCAGGAATTCTCAGAAGATATCCCTTATCAAAGTGTTTATTGGACATAACAATTAAAACAGTTATTTGGATCACAGACATATCTGAAACAGGTTTCTATATCCAGGAAGAAGGTCTCTGGGACCATTTATTTACCCCTTTCGCCCCCCTCCCATATTCTATAATGATGTTTGTAAACTAATAACTACATTGACTGGATCCGCAATTGCTATAATACCATAGCATCTCTGATCACTAGCTGACTTGGCACAGTCTGTAAAAATACCCTAATGCATAAAGGTGAATTTCTCTTAGAAAAAACTGTAAAGAAATATTATTCACTCCATTTTAATGGAGGAGAACTGAAGCACAGAAATGCTCTATTGTTTGCCCAAGGTTAAAACTGTTTAAGTGACTTACTCAAAAGAGTCTGAATCAACTATTTCTGTGGGCTAGTCTGTCTTAATGTGCAAACATTACTCTTGTTTTTCTTAGTATTTCCTATTCTGGGAATCTTGAAAGAACAGTGAAGATTCATCTTGCTAGGGAACTGGTATTCATAGACTCATGAATCATAGGACAATCTTAGCTGGACTGGACCTCTGTAGGGTATCTGGCCCAACCCCTTGTCCAAATCAAGGCTAACTTGGAAGTAAGATCAAGTTAATTAGGGCATAGTCCAGTCAATTTTGAAAGCTTTGTGGAAAGTCCACAGCCTTTCTTGACAGCCTGTCCAGCACTCAGCCATTCTCTTGGTGAAGAATTTTTTCCTTGGATCCACTTGCAATGTCTCATGTGGCAACTTTTTATCACTGCCCCTTGTCATTTCATTGTGCATCTCTGAGAAGAGACTGCCTCTGTTTCTCCATAACCACCCGCTATGTACTTAAAGACAGAAAATAAATCACCTTTTAGCCTTCTTTTTGCCTGGCTAAATAAACAGATTCCTTCAGCCTCTCCTACAGCATCCTGTATGCTCCAGCCCCTGACTATCTCAGTAGCCCTTCTCTGGCTTTGCTCCAATTTGTTGGTACCTTTCTTGTAGTGGGGAGCCCAACGCTGACCGTGGCACTTCAGATGTGAGCACGCACACAGGGTCTCAGGGGGAATAAACAATTCCTGTGACCTGCTGGCTCTGCTCTTTCTAATGCAGCCCAGTATGAACTTTGTTTACCTTTTGCTGTGCACACTGGTGACTCATGTTCAACTTGCTGTCCACCAGGATCTCAGGGTCCTTCTTTGCAGGGCTAGCTGTTTTCCAGCCAGTTGGCTTCCGACTTGCATAGATGCAAAAACAGCGCTTTCCCCCCCAAAATAAGGTAACTAAGGGTTATATGAGATAAAGTTAGCTATATTTGAGGAGAAAGAAGCTATTAAATACCATCTCAACATGGGACTGCAGTCTGACAATTACTAAATATCCTGTGTTTCCCATTAAGATTAAGGGAACTTTCAGGACCCAAACCCTTTAGAACTTAAAAAGAAATAACAGAAAAAGATTTATAGAAAACAAAAATCACTTTGTAATAGAAAAGTGGATAACTTGCTAGCCATTGTAATGTATAGTGATATATTCTTTAGCAGTGACATTGTTTTATTCCAAACAATCACAAGTCAGCAAATTGTTTTAAAAATGACACATTTACTGTTACCTATAATTTGATTCTGTTACCATGTCCCTGGGATTTATAACTCCCCCACTGGATCTTTACCCCTTTCCTACCATTAAATTGTTATCCCCTCTCTCTTTTTTTTTTTTTTTTTTTTTCTTTCTCCTGTCATTTTGGATCCATGTACTTTTGGCATTCTTAAATGGCTGCATATTGATTCTGGAACTATTAGCTGTTACTGGCTTGTTTGCACAATTGAATCATGGTCCCAAATGAATATTTTGTGTTATAAAGTGCTTTCCAGTGTATTAAGGAGCCAACCAAAAATGAAAGGGAATGGTTATTCTAAAATCTTTTTCTCATTTGATATTAGCAAATTGTTTCAAAAATTCAAATCTTGCTTCTTTTCTGTGCACAAACTGCCTACAAAAATGAGTCTTGTGCCAGTTGGAGTGTTTTTAAAGCACATACAATTCTAACCTTTCTTAATCTAATTTACATATTAAAATGTTTGTGGTTCCAATTCAATTCGTGCTGATCCTGCCATGGAAATGTGGGAGGACAATGTTTAAAATAATAATAATTCTTTCCTCTTTCAGACAGCCAAGCATAGAAGAGAAGAGTTCAGAGTATGTTGGGAGAAGAAAGAAAACAAGCCTGGCTTCACTCATTTTTTTGCTAAAGTAGAGCCACATACAGAATCAGTATATTCACAATAGAGGTTTTGGAACAAGCACAGATGGCCTGATAAATAAAGGAAAGAGAGTAGTGAGAGAAAATCAAGCTACTTCCACGTTGTGGAACGTAGCTGCAGAGGGAGAAGATGAAGAGACAGAGCCATTACCGCTGGAACAGAGACTTGTTGCCATGGGAGCAGGGATAAGGATAGCTGGTACCCTGGAGGCAGCAACTGGGGACAAAAACAAAAAAGAGAGGGATAAGAACTTGGAACACTGTATGTATAGGGGACAGACTCTCCCCCCCCCCCCCCCATGTTAAAGCACCTAAGCTTCCTAAAGGAAGCCCTAATTGCCTTATTCCCAACCTATGTAATCACAGGTATGAGGGGGCCAAGGCCAGAAATGCAAAACTTTGCAAGGGGAATATTAAGAACCTGTTACAGAAATAGTTGTTTTTTCCTGATGAATTTAGAATTCATAGTTTTCTCTTCCCTTTGCACTCATTTAAAAATATACATAGTATGTGAGATGCAAGGTGAACATCCATGCTCACAGGCTGATATCTTGTGGATCACTAAGGAAAAGACAGAGACATTTTATCCACAGGAACAGAAGATTCACAGTTTCTTCCCCTAATCATAAATATTTCTCATATATATATATATATATATGACAATAAGTCATAGATTGGCTCATAGGAGTGCAGTGACAAATCTAATACTATGAGGGTTTGACTTAGGGAGACATATAATTTTTAAAAACCTTGCTAAATACTGCTACAGATACTTTTCAGTAAAATATAGCACAAAAATTCAAGCGATATCCTGATGTCATGGGACATAACCATGGTTCAACAGGGATAAAATTTGCTCTAGGATTTCACCATGGATTTTTTAATCTTAAAGTAAGTTACTTTAAATTAGGTTGCCATTTCCTGTATACAAGTCCTGTATTGTGGTTTCCCATTTTTCCAAACAGCAAGCATTTTAAATAGAAAAGATCAGCAAAACAACTTTTCTCTCGCCATTTTCCAGGTAAAAAATAAAGGCACAGAGGGTACAAATGGTTAAATTTCTGTAGTATAGTTAAACATCAAACTTTGGACCCTCTGCCCCGTGATTTACCTGCAAGATTTTCTTCTCTTCCCCACAAGTCTGTCTTGCGCTCATTTTCTTTCATTCTACAGTATGATCTGATTGTTCAAACTCTGTGACCAAAACCCCCACTTTGTAACCTTTTTTGAAACTGTATATTAATGAACACAAGCAGGACTTGTCAGTGCAGCAAAAAAATAAAACTGCCTGTTATATGCAAAGTACATCTTTAATGATGTTTAAAAAGGAGCTAAACATCTCTATGGGAATTCTTAAAACACTTATCTCTTAGGCCCTTATTTAGTTTTGTGAGTCTTTGTTGTTTAACAAGCTGGAGAAATGGGTCATCTAATGTTATATTAATCAGTAAATTAATATTTTAATTTGATTTTCTTTATAGTTGAGATGCTTGCGGCATCTCCAGTGTTTTCTCTCTCCATACACTGATGTTAAGCAGTATCATTATCATATTGTACCTTGGGGTTGTGAGATAACAGGGTCCCGTGATAGCTCTATTCTTAGGAGAGTGGGAGGTTTATGATGACACTTATACATTTTAAATGGCACATGGAGGCTCTCATGTAATGAAATGTCTTACAGCTGAGTCATAGGCTTTTCTACGTTGGGCTTTTCAGTTCATATACTTGAAATCACAGCTTTCAGGTCCAAGTAGGTGATACATTTTACCAATCTTTTGATACGATCTTTACAGTGTGCTGGAGTAAAAATCTCACTCATTCAGTTTTTCATGAACAGTCCTATTTTGAAGGTTTTTGATAAGTTAGAAGAGATATGACTATCAATAGATGAAAAGGAGAGAGAAGGAAAGGTAATTCATTTTTTGAAGGTTAAGTTCTAGTTTAATATAATTTTTCAAATATTCAGTAAATCAAATCCAGAAGAGACACAAACTTTTATTTAGTATTACGAGCTCTAATTACCTCTTTGAAATCTGCTTGGAAAGTCAGAATTTGTGATTAGATCAGGCCAGACTGCCTCTGGCCCTTGCACGTCTATACAGCCGACAGAGAAAGTGTTCTCTTTTTTGCTCTCTTATGCATGACCTTATAACAGGTCAAAATAGTGCTAAGATGGAAATGGTTCACAGGTCACTGTTAGGTGAGTACAAAGGAAGAAACAGTCTTTGTTTCTTTTACCTCCTTAGACAGTCACAATCTGACCTTCTCACCTTCTCCTTTCCCTCTAGACTCCATAATTGAGGATATTTACTGCGTCAAAGATCCCATGCCTAGTACATGCCCCCTCCTTCTGTTACAAATACACAAATCACACATGCTAGTGCATGTTCGCTCTGGTCCAATGGTAAGTTACATGTCTGAGTGAAAATATATGCTTGGTGATACCCTCACATACCAAGGTCAAAGCAAATCACATTCACACATTCCATATCACAGCCAGTTTACTGGCCATACTTCAGCACATGCACCATAACATATATGACTGTAAAATAGCCAATACTTTATTGTTTCTTGAGCTTCACTGGCTTTGTAAGATAGTCATTCACAAAAATGCATCCAAATGCAGGTTCCACTTATTCTCACAATTATGCAAGTGCAAAACTGGCCCAGCAGGAAGGTAGGCATGGTGACACTTTCCTTCTTTCCCTTCCTCCCTCTCTTTTTTTTTCTTTTTTTTTTTTTTTTTAATTTGTTATATAACTTAAGGCCTGGGATGTGAAACAGCATTTTAAACACTACATAGTGTGGGATTCTAGGTTCAGGGACCGAGTCATGTCTGGCAAACCTTTTTCCCCATCTCAGGAGAGTGGTATCAGCTTTCCCACAGATAAGTCCACCTGGATTCATAGAATCATCGAATCATAAAATCATAGAATATTTTGAGTTGGAAGGGACCTTTAAAGGTCATCTAGTCCAACCCTCCTGCAATGAGCAGGGACATCTTCAACTACATCAGGCAGCTCAGAGCCCCATCCAGCCTGACTTTGAATGTTTCCAAGGATGGGGCACCTACCACCTCTCTGGGCAACCTGTTCCAGTGTTTCACCACCCTCATCATAAAAAATTTCTTCCTTATACCTAGTCTAAATCTACCATCTTTTAGTTTAAAACCATTACCCCTTGTCCTATTGCAACAGGCCCTACTAAAAAGTTTGTCACCATCTTATAAGACCCCTTTAAGTACTGAAAGACTGCAACAAGGTCACCCCGCAGCCTTCTCTTCTCCAGGCTGAACAACCCTAAGTCTCTCAGTCTTTCTTCATAACAGAGGTGTTCCATCCCTCTGATCATTTTTGTGGCCCTCCTCTGGACCTGCTCCAACAGGTCCATGTCTTTCCTGTGCTGAGGTCTCCAGAGCCGGAGGCAGTACTCCAGGTGGGGTCTCACCAGAGTGGAGTAGAGGTGCAGAATCATTTCCCTCAACCTGCTGGCCATGCTTCTTTTGAAGCAGCCCAGGATGTGGTTGGCTTTCTGGGCTGCAAGCACACATTGCTGTTCATGCCCAGCTTTTCATCTACCAGTACCCCCAAGTCCTTCTCCACAGGGCTGCTTTCAATCCCTTCATCCCCCAGCCTGTATTGATATCGGGGGTTGCCCCAACTCAGGTACAGGACACTGCACTTGTCCTTGTTGAACCTCATGAGGTTCACATGGGCCCACTTCTCAAGTTTGTCCAGGTCCCACTGGATGGCACCCCATCCCTCAGGTGTGTCAACTGCACTACTCAGCTTGGTGTCATCTGCAAACTTGCTGAGGGTGCACTCAATCCTGCTGTCTATGTTATTGATGAAGATATTAAACAGAATTGGTCCCAATACACACCCCTGAGGGACACCACTTGTCACCGATCTCCATCTGGACTTTGAGCTGTTGACCACTACCCTCTGGATGTGATCATTCAACTAATTCCTTATCCAGCAAACAGTCCACCCACCAAATTTGTATCTCTCCAATTTAGAGAGAAGGATGTTGCAGGGAACCATGTCAAAGACCTTACAGAATCCAGATAGATGACATCCATAGCTCTTCCCATGTCCCCTGATGTAGTCATTCCATCATAGAAGGCCACTTGGTTGGTAAGACAGGACTTTCTCTTGGTGATGCCATTCTGGCTGTCTCGAATCACCTCCCTGTGATTCACCTCCCTGATCCCTGAACCACCTCCATGTGCCTTAGCATTCAGTCAGCCTCAAGGCCAGAAATGATGTGTGGGCCATTGGCTGGATTACTGCACCAAAATATTTTGAAGTTAAAATGAATGGAAGAATCTAAACAAATGTGCTTGTGATCTTAACATGACAACAATAGAGTTAATAGGTAATTTTATACTATGAGTTCCATGGAAAATATTGTGATGGTTCATTTAAAACTTGTGGGAATATTCACATTGGTTTTGATTAGTACTAGTTTCCTTCAAGGGAAGTACTATATTTCATTCATTTTTTTTACAAAAGCTTATAAACAGGATAACAAACCTCTGAATGGGTTTTGAACTAGGATGAAGTTCTGAGCCTAATTCAACGTCAAAATCCTTTTGAATTCAAGAGTAAGTTTACCGCAGTTTTAATATGGAAGACTTTTAGATAAGTATGAAACTTCAGAGGTATTTGGCTTCATTGTGAACATTTCTCACATCCCTAGCTATCATGTTATTAAGGTCATCACTTGCCAGTATCAACAGAATGAGCTTGTGCTTTCAGTTACTCCTCACAGAAAGTTGTGGGGACAGGTTTGCATACCTAAATGATTTTGAAGCCCCACCTTCTGGAGTCTTTATCCACAACAAACAACATTTGTCTTCAAAGACAGTCTCACCAGCTCCAAAAGGAGCAAGTCAATGGACTACATAACCAGGGACAGCAGAAGGTGTCTTAAAAAGGTGGGTGCTCCAGAAGTGAACATGCATGAAAAAAAAAAAAAAGAGGCAGTCTGCTTAAACTAAACCAAATAACCTAAGGGGCCTGGCTACACTCCCATTTTTACATCATATGCAAAAAACAAGTTAGGAAGAAGTTGCTTGCTTTAGCTACTTAAAAAATAGATTGAAATTCCAATTCTTCTGTCCCAAAAGCACAGCAACATTTTTTTCCTCTATTGATTATCAGTCCACTTCAGTTGAAACAGTCCTGACTAAGATCAAAACCTCTTTGAAAAGATGACTTTAAACCTGATGAAGTACCAGCACCACTGCACTATGCTATCAGATGGGTATTTTTGGAAAATGAAAGTAAATCAATATTAATAATATAAACCAGAAATTGATTGATTTTGCCATTAAAATATGTAATGGTGAAAAAGCCCATATCTAATGATTTTTGTTAAAGTCTGTCAGTAACATATTAATTAAAATGGATACACGAAAATATTTGAAGACATTTGTAAGACTTACTTGGGTCAACCAATTTTTAAAAGCAAAAGTTCTACCATTAATAAATTGGAGAAAGATCATAGCCGTTAAGCAATAAGGATGAAAGTCACATGAAAGGATGATTATGAGAAATTTGAAAAAAGAATTTGCAGTCTCCATCATTCTCTGTCTCTTACAGTCTAATAAGTTAACTTGTACTGACTGGCAAGAGAGGCGATAAAAACTGATAATTCTTTAAATGACACTAATTCCAGGATGTATGCAAAGCCTCACCAATGCCTTAGCATCTGTCAAGGACATATTAAATAACTCAAGATAGTGGATTAATATTGTGTAACCATCTTCAGAAATTCTAAACCATCCATTCCAACATCCTTACTAGCATTGATTATGAACCATTGAATCAGTACTTTATGTTCATTTCCTTTCATTTGCTTTATTTTACACCAGGGAATATTTGCATTTGTACTGCATTCCTGCTTCAAGTCAAACACACTTTAAAATTCATACCTGCCTTAATGCAATGGTAACTTTGGTAGCCTGTTATTGTCTTTGACAACTATGTCCATCCCCTCCTCCACCCAACAGGGGATAATGAAAAAAAAAGAGGGGGGGGGGGGAATAAAGAACTAAAAGGCCAGTGATTTGATAACAAAATCAACATAGAAATAGCTAATTGGGAGATTTGGAAATTATCAGCTAATGTATGTCAATAAAAGTCTAGTAATGATTTCCAAGAAAAGTTAACAAAAGCACCACCAGCAAAATGAGGAGTTAGAAAGCACATTACAGCAATCAGTAAATCATTTTGAAAAAGAATCAAAATCACTACACAGAACTGAAAACCACTAAGTCAATCCTTATTGTCAAGCCTAATGTGATCCAATGTACTGTAGTGAGGGAATGGGAAGGAAGTGTCTACACCACATGTTGAATTAAAGGGAATCAACCAGCCATTTACTTTCATTTATTTAGTAACCTTCATGATGAGATCATCAAATATATTGTCTCAGGAATCATAGAAGGCTACTACCTCGCTCTCTTTTTCCTAGCCCACCCTTTCCAGTCTGATTTTTCTGTCAGAGTATTAGATCTGTTAAATGTATGGGGTTTTTAGGGGAAGGGTTGTTTCTGCTCTGTACAAGGAGAAAAAGATACAAAGATAATATTCTAGCAGATTAATTTTAAGTCACTATGAAGGATACATTAATGGACCCCTGAAGATTACAGTATCATGTTTGCAAAGAGTAGTGCTCACAACAGTCTATGTTAACTAAGACCAATAGGAAGTAGTTTTAGTGCAAGGGGTAAATAAAAAGAAAAAAGTTTCCTCTTCTGCAAAACCAAAATCAAACACAAAAAACATATGGATTGTACCACCTTACCTATAAATCTAGATATCATTGCATTAAACAGAAAGGACTTGTCTTGTCCCTTTGTTTGGTAGGCAAGTCATCTGCTGTTGAAGTAACTTGCTGTTGAAGGTGAGTCAGATGAACTGTGTCCACGTTTCTTCTATCCTACGTTCACAGTAGGCAACCTGAAGCAACAGCCTTAGATAGCCTACAGCCCTAGCTGTAGATATTTATTCTGTAGACACCTAAAGGAAGGTGAAATAGATATCACAATGGGTAAGAAGACTTCTGTTCCCAAAGGCAGTCAATATAACTGAAAATCAATGGGGCACAGGGATCTGAGTGACTCAGTGGCTGACTGCAGTTCAGGATCACTTATCCATGCTACCTATCAATGACTTGGTAAAACTTACCTGAAGTTTGCAAGAGCATCCAAAAATACTTTCTTTTGTCACTGTAGTCCCCTTAGTACAATTCTCTGTCTAGGCAACACTGTCTGATTCTCTCTAGTTCAAAATTAGTTTGGGTATTGTTACAGGGCTTTGTTTTGAGTCATATTTACATGCTCCAGTTGTTCATGCTATTTTCAAAGCAACAAATGAAGTAAGTGCTTTTACCTTTGGAGTTTCCTTCATCTACTTAAAATCTGCAGGAGTTCTTGTGTATTCAAAAAACTGGCGATTTTTCCCAACTATGGCAGTTGGTCCAATAATAGATACTACCCCACTTTGCAAATCTTGACTCAATTATGTCAGAACATTGTGGTTGCACATGTACTGTTCCCTACCTGCTTCCATGATAGCAGCAACAAAGCCTCAAAGTTAAAATGAAATAAAGACAAAAATAGTAATAAAACAGTTAGAAATGCACCATAACATTGTTGAAACTCAAAACAATTTCTAAAGGAAGGAAGCCACAGGTTCAGTTCTTTGTTGCTTTTTGGAATCATTTCAGAGACTTATTTTTCTCTCATAATAGCTTGTGCACAATTCCTTGTAGTTTTCACTTGGTAGTGGTTCTGATTATATATCTTAAAGTGTTCATAGAAATTTCAATCTTGTATCAAACAAGGTCAAATTATTATTTTATTTAAGTAGAAAACTTCAAATTAGTGATAGCTGAATTATTCACAATGCATAAATTATCTAAAACAGTATATTACTTTATTCTGTTCCAGATTGCCTGGTAAAGAATTTGAGTTCCTATGAATTTATTCATTGTTTTCATTAGATCTGTGAGCAGTTTATGTACTGAACTTCAGTACATAGGGTAATTCGCTGACAATTTACTTTGACTATTCACAATTTGTAGAGCATAACTGTTAGCTAAATCATGTGGTTTTGTTTCTGCTTTCTGAAGAGATGAATATTTTTTAAATGTGAAAATAACAAATAATGCTTAGCTAGTAACAAATGAAAAATAATGAATACTCTTTAGGTGATTTTTGATTCCCTTCTTCCTACCATATTCATGCAACAAAAGCTGTTTGAGTAAACGTTCACAAATAACAAAACGAAAGGGCATAGGCACACAGGAAGAATGGCTTTTCAATTTGTTACTTAAAAGTCTTCCATTAGGTGTCAGCTGCTTACATTTCCAAACATTATATCCCACAATAATGAATAAAAGACTTCCTAATAAAAGGAAGGCTTTTCAGAATGAACATTATGAGTATCTACTCAAGACTAAGGTTAATTTTGTGCCTTGCGTGAGCACTTTGGCTTGCAGATACAGAGTGAGCTTGATTTAGGAATGGGTCACACCCCTCAGACATGAAATATCCATCTGTTGTGTGAACAGTCATACTCAAGAGTGAATGAAATTTCTCTGACCAGATCAGAAGAAAGTAACTGAGTATTTTGTGATACCTCATCTCTTCCCCAGCTGTGGAAACCTATTGAAGCAGCTCTACTTATAATAGATTTGTCAGAATGCTAATTGGAAAAATGACTTCATTGTGTGAGTCATACAGTCACCTCTGCGGACCTCATTAGACTTAAATGAGCAGACTGAAGGCCAGAGCAATCATTCTGAGCACAGCCATACGTTGGTGAAGAACATCTCTCAGAAACAGGCTTGTGGCCAACTTTGGGTACTTACAAATGACTAGATGGAAGATGGAGGTCTTGGTGGCAGGAAATATGTTGGAAACACTCACATATGTAGAGTGTTCCCTTTCACAACAAAGAACAATTAAAAAAAAAATCTTCTTTGAAAATAACAGATTTACTTGCTGGTAAATTTTTAAATAGCTTGCAATGTTTTCAGTTAGGATAATAGTATTTTTAAGCAGCAGTAGAGCATACTTCTGTATAACTGTGTGGTTCTTTGCAGGACAGGCCATAGCACTGGTTGGAAGTCCTTAGGAACACAAAACTTTTTCCTGGGCAATGAAGTCATTCCAGCCTGACCTCAAAAACTAGCAGCAACAATCAAAATAAATTATTGGTTGAGACTGTGACTTTCCTTGAGAAGTTATGCTATATTTGTGGAGCTGCTGTTTACCTGTGTTTGAGAATTAGGTAGATCTGGATGAGGGCTTTAGTAGAAAATGAGAACAACTCCGACTCCCCCAGCAGCTAAAAGGTAATCTCCAGCAGCAGAACTAGTACAAAGAGAGAGACATAATCTACTGCTTCACTTAATTTTTTTAACCTGAAATATTCTGCTAATAGGATAGCCAGATTCAGAAGGGCTAAGGAAAATACTATTTGAAGACATCTCATTGTAAACAAATCTTCATAGTACAAGGTAAATTGAAGCAACATGGGAGAGCAATCTCCTGATGTCATCTAAATTCACTATAAATTTGGAATGAGGCTTAGGGTGACTTACAAAGCTTGATTAACAAACAGGCAATTAAATTCCATACACCTTTTCAGAGGAGTAAAAAGTAAATAATATAGTCATTAAGATTTCTGGAATAACCTCACCCAAAACAAAACTACTGACATAGAAGACTTCTATGATTACAACTGTGTCTTACCTTAAATACGTCTGTTTTGAAGCTATAGATTAAGGTACTTGCATGGTTGTGAAAATCTCAACAGTCTGACCGCTATGAATTTCATGTCAACTACTCATATATGTCTGAACTTCAGAAAAGTACACATTTTGCTTCATTTTCTTAGTTGCTCTGCACACAGTCCTTCTATCTGACCTTGAAATAAACAAGAATGAAGAAAACATTTTTGAAAACTGACAGCTCACTACAACTAAGCAGAAATAAAATAGGAGGCTTTTAAAAACCTACATTGTTACTACAACGTTTAAACTAGCAGGAGAGCTTTAGAAGGCTATTTTAAGTAGAGCTGCCAACAAGAAGACTGAGAATCTTGACATTCCCATCATCACTTGAGAGACAGAGTTGTATCTACTCAACTCCGCCTTCCTGCATGATGAAAAATAAATCTGAGACATGGCCTTGAAGTATCAACCCCCCAAAAACTCTGCTGATGCAACTTATGTCCTTCCAACAGACATGTTTCCGTTATGATTCTCAGTGTCATAATTGGTAACACAGAGATGAAAATCATTTCACAAAAATGGCCATAAATTCCTAAGTTCTCATATAAAAAGCAACCAAGTCACAACCAGTTTGTAGCAAAACAAGAGGATAAAAACTAGGAAATAAAACACATTGACCAGTACGAGGGCCCTCACATCCAGACAACACATGGTGCTTTTTACCTTTACTTACCTGAGAGACAGAAAAACTGCCCCTAAAGCGCAGCACTAAATAAAACAAACAAACAAACAAACCAACCAACCAACCAACCAACCCCCCACTTTTTTAGCACATACAATAACCTGTGTATCTGCACTAAAACACCTAAAATTTAGAAGTTCCTGCCTTGGTTTCATGAAAAGATTTGGGATTCACAGGGCTTACCCAGTCTTTATTTTCACTAATGCTCTATTCAGGAATGATAAGCATTATTGATTTGCATATCACTTTTAAAGATACTTCCTAAAGTAATTTGCTATTTCTATGGTTGGCTATGGATTTAGATACTGCTATGTCACTAATATGACTAATCATTATTACTCAGACAGGTATACCTTTCTAGTTGTCATCTTCAACTGTAAAGAATTTTCATAACCAAATCACCAAGCTGAAAAGTTGTCATCTGAAAAATTCTTTCTTCCTTTCTTTGAAGTTCCTTTGCACTCAGAGATGCTGCCTACACCATTTAGGTGATGCCTAAAATCTGGCATGCACAGCTAATTGCATCCTCAGTGTTTCCAACTTTGAGATTGTTCTAGAAAACCAACCAAGCAATGAACAACACTGAAGTTTATGTGAACCAATTATTCTCAACTTCTACAACATCATGGTGGTATCACTCACTTAACCACAGTCTACATAATCCCTGTTTGTGGATAAACAAATTCTTTGTCCTTGGTGTACCAAAAAATTCCTTATTTTTCCTCCCAGTGTCTGACTTCATGTCCGACTTTAAATTATTAACTCCTGCAGGAATGTGTCCTTTGAAAATACAAAAACTATCTGCCGGTTGTTGAGTGTTACCATATAAAAAATGAAAAATGTAAGTATCTGCATGTTAAAACTCTGATATTGTTAATTGAACACTTTCATTCAAAAGCAGAGCTGTCATTTCCTGAAGTGGATGTCTATATTTAATTTTAATACTTAAAAATCTCTTTCAGTAATCAGAAGAATTCATAGGAAAACTTGTGTTATTGTCTACACATAATTTCTCGCTGGCATTGTTTTTAGTATATTTAGTTGCATATAACAGAACTGTGGCTTGAACATTTTAAAACACAGGTTCAAGCATGTTCAATGTTTTGTTCAGTTACACTATTTGCCAATATTTCCTCCAATGACAATAACAGATTCCAACTGCCTTTTCACGAAGCCATCTTTCTCATTTATCTTTTTTGTCCTCTTGGCAAGAAATATCCATAATGATGACTGTTTCCCTAACCTTTCATTATCAGGCAGGATAAATAGCAACATTAACCACATGCTTCTCTGAGGTATAGCTTAAGATTATTTATTCCCCAGACTGTGTAACAGATAACAGTGCAGAAGGTACTTTGCACTTTACTGATAAACTACTGGTCTACTAGTAAACTTGGATTTTTCTGAAGTTGCCTACTTTTTAATAGATCTGTTGCCCGTATGCATTTTCTTCAGGCATATTGCCACTTTGCCAATGCAAGAACTCACATTTGAAAATGACGGGGAGAATTTAGTCCTCCTGCTACAAACATCTGAGCCTCTACCCAGTGCACTGTATCTGTATTTTCAGTTGTCCATACTTCTGACACTCCAATCCCAGCATTGTTCAAAGCTCTTGAACTAAATGAAAACTTCCATTCCATGGAGCAATAATGTTGCCCACACAGTGGATCAACTGTTAGAGACTAGCCTTTACAAATATTTGAGCAAGTCTTATGCTGCATCAGACACAGAGAACAATACACATGCGCAAGAGTGAACTCTGTCTCTGATTTGAGGTTCTTTTCAGCCTTATCACTGTTTCTACCAAATTTAAACAAACAAGGAAATGGAATGCAAGAAGCTAAAAAGTCATGCACCATTAAGAAAATTAAATAGTTCTTTCAGAAATGCTGATTTTTTCACATAGCATATGCTGTGGGTTTAATTTATTATTAGTTATGCTGTTAAATTGACTGAAAATTTATCATTATACCTTAATAACCATATTGTAAGTGCAAAGCACATCCTTAACTGGGGACCCACAAGTGATGCTTCCATAATGTAATACAGACATAGCCTGCAGAATTAGCGTATATTTCAAGTGTTCATAAAATTTCTAAAAATGTGCAAATTAAGAATTGCTAAAACATGATTCTGATCAACAAAAATGTAACCCTTTTCAAAGTTTCACAAATCATACCATATGCCAAATAAAGTTCCTCTGCATAACCATGGCCACATGCCTTCAAGTTTAATACAGTTAATTTTCCCCACTCAATGACTATTTTGAGTCTGGTAGTCCAACTTACTTCACAAATCTGTGAAACTCATCATGTAACCGTGGCACACAGATATTACAGCTAGTATGTATGTGAATTTTTTTCCTCTACCTATTACCTACAGAAGACCCATACAGCATATGCACAAATTAATCTATGGGAGATAAATCCATTCCCTCAGTTCACCCTCTTTACCATATGGAAATAAAGATCTTCAGTACTGAAAGCTTCCTAGCCCTAGGGCTTACAGACCTTTGCCATATGACATATGTTTCTGCATGTATTGTTTAACTGTTGTTTTGGACTAATTTTTACTAAAGTTTAATTACATAATAATAATAATAGTAGTATTTATATATCAATATAGATTTCAAAAGTCTTGGAAATACTTGCTGTAATTATTAAAAAGTGTTTTGCAACATTTCCTTTCTCTTTTTTATTGTTTCCACATTACAGAAGTGCACCATATCCATATCCACTTTCCTTAGCTAATGTCAGTTGGTGTACGTCCAGGCCTGCGGTGGAGGCGGTTTGGTCCCGTTCCCCAACTGGCTGCTAAAACCTGCTCCTTGCAAGCTCCACTCCCCACAACATATTCATTCCCCACGGCTGCTGAGCTGTTCCTGAGCCTGCAGCACCAATGCCCAGCTCTGCACACAGCTTCTCAGCCACCTTCGGCCACCCACTCAAGCCTAGACCCAGGCATTGGCGCCCTGGCCCCCCACCCTTGCCCCCCACGAAGCCGTCAGTATTTATTTGGCAGAGCAACACTTGGCGAGCTCTGTGGCTCTGGAGCTACAGCATGGGGCTTGGGGCTGGCCTTATCAGGCTGTGAAATTCCACTGAAACCAAGGGGATTTCTTCTGCTGAGTGGAAAGCATGCAGAAGGGCTGTTAGGATCGGGGTCTTATGTACTAAACATGAGTGGAAGAAGGAAAATGGAAATCTTTTCAATGAGCCTGTTTGCTTTGTAATATAAAACCATATAATGAAAGCACATTCACATCATTGTAATTTTCTAATGTTTTATACTTTAGTCTTATCTTTCATAGCAGTTTCTCTGATTTATCCATTTCAATTTTTAATGTTATTTCTTTTTTTTTTGTTGCCTGTTTATTATTGGCATATATTTTTAGTATTTTTCCTTTGGATTTTTTTTTAAATTGACAAGATTTCATCTCTGTTTGTTAAAGGGAACCAGCTGTTTTCTTCAAAGATAATTTTCCAAAGCTGTTGTGCGCCATAATTACACTGCAATTACACAGCAATATCCATAAAAGCAGATGAGGATTCTATGTGTCCTTCTGACTCATTAGAAGTTGCAAAAATGATGGATGCAGTCTTTCCTAGTTTGACTATTGCCCTCTGTTGGTAAACCCAAGTCCTGTCATATCGCGAAAGAACTAAAGCAAGGAATAAGAGAAAACCTTTGAAAGGAGATTAATTTTGATTTTGGTAATGGGAACAGTGAAATAATATTGAAGCTGGAAAGTATTTTCTAGGTGCATTTTCTGAAGAACACTTTGAGTGCTTTAGTTAATGTTTGCAATAAATCAACATTATATGCATTTTGCATTCCATTTTCTGATAAATTCTTTCTTTTTTCATGTAGTCAAATTACTTAAGCAATTATTTTCTTTCCAGTGCAGTCTCACATTCATGTAATTTCCTTATAAAAACCTTCAAACAATTTCTTGTTTTTAAAGATATGATAAGATTCTATTCAGTTCTCTTTTGTTCAGTTGTTCTGACGTGAATTAGTTGAAAAACGTCAAAAGATTCTCATATGGCTTTGGAATAGCTCAGATCTTCATGTTCTAACTGTGGAGATAAATGAAATCAGAGAGCTTCTTTCTTCACTCAGACCAAAGCAGACCAAAACCAATTCCTTCTGAATCAACAGACCAAAAATAATTTCATTCCAGAATCAGTTCTCAAATATTTGAGATGACAGGATGGGGAGGAGGGTGAGGTTTGGGGGCTTGGGCGTTGTTTGAGTTTTTTTCATTAAATATTGACTCAGGTGAGCTATTTAATTTTGTTGGTTCATTTTCTGCTTAGGGTTTAGCTTGGTGACTTCTAAAGATCCTGCATGATGAGCCTGAGCCAAATCTGAGAGGCAGTGCACTGACTTTCAATGGACTCTTGTTCACTCCTGTCAGAGCAGCCACTGAAATCTCTCTGATCTTGATTTGCAAAAGGGTTATGGATGGGGTAGAACTTCAGAAAACAAATTAGTTTCATTAAGACCCTGAAAAATTTAAGGAGAGCTGCAAGTCAGGAGAAATCCATCAGCACATTAGTTTCTCCTGCATTCCTTCAGATTCAACTAGAGCTGGATCCTGATAGAGTTTCAAAACATTTATTTTGGCATGGGCAATAGGGAGCATTCTGGTTTTGTAGCCAACTGGTCAACCAAAGCATACAAGGCAATTATTAGTGCTCTAGTGTCTTTCAGCAAACAGACCCTGTTTAAACAGCAAAGTTAAACAAAACTCAGTTTAGAGAGTCTATTCTGAAAAAAATGGTATTGGGAAATTAACATATGTTTTATTTTCAGTTGTACTTCTAGCTGTCACAGCATCTACAATGTGTCTCTTAGCTTGCAGAATTTTTAGATGCTCAGAATTAAAGTGTTTCCTTTAACTACAGGCAAGGACCAGATTTTGTTAAGGCTAACACAAGCATAGGAATAAATTTTCTAATGCTCACATTTTTTCAGTATTGATAGCTAAGGCAACTTGAGTGAAGCTTCATAGGTCAGTTACTTTTTGTTTAGCATCACCGACTTGACCTGAAATTATTTTCTTTTGTCTCTTCCCTCTCTTTTCAGCAACAATCCATTAATATTTCCAAGAATTTTTTTCCCGTGAAATTAGACTTGTACACCAAGACACCGTGAATGTAATAAGAAACCTACATCAGGAAAAATGGATATGTGGAAAGACACCACATTTGTAAAATGAGGAACCAGCTGTCTTTGTCCACTGCAAATGCACGGTCAATTTTCTGTTTCTGTGTAGGGCCGTAGTTCTTTCAATACATAAGACAATTGCATAATTGCAGGACTTTCAGCTTTTTTTTTCCATCTAGTGATTGTTGACTGAACTGTGTTGATTAGCTTTCAGTACAAGGCTTGACAATGGTTCTGCAATCATTCTGCACAGCTCATACCAAGCAGTATTTTTCTTTGTTATGAGAAACACCTGATGAAGTGTATTGTTGAAGTCACAGCTTTTAATCGCTGGTCTTGTAGAAGACATCACTTTTGATGCCAAGTGGAAATTTTCTGCAGTTCCTTTGCATTTTGCTTCTACAATCGATTTTTATTCAATATTTGGGGAGTATTCTTTTGAACTTAATTACTTACAGCAATAAAATAAAAAAAAAAAATCACCCCTGTTTTGTTAAAGTAATTTTAAAACAATACATTTAACAATTTATCAAATCTCTAGTAGTCAAATAGTGTCACTTATCTTTGCAAGCTCAGTTTGCTACTATAGGTACTTAAAACATCAATAGATAGGAAATTAGAATTCAGCTACCAAAGTGAAGATACATTTTAAAATATTGCAGAGAGTACAAGCACAAAAACCATGAAAAAAATCGTATTTGTGCATATGTAACTAAGAAAAAATATGCAGCAGTTAAAGCTCATACTTTTAACTTTTCTCCACTTTTACAGAATCTCTACTTTTTTTGAGGCATACCATTCTTATGGTGAAATTGTGACTGCATGAACTGCATAAAATTAAAACATGAATATTATCTATCTGGATTCATTAAAATGAGGAGATTAAAAGAAACAGACCCTAAAGTCCATTTAATCATCAATGTCTGAAAAGATTGTTATAGTCAAATGCAGTCATTTAAAAAAAAATTTGAACTGTGTTTACTGGCTTCTAAATTTTCCTAAATGTTCATTTTATTTGTGTTGTTGAATCAAAGGTTCAATACATCTCATTGCAAGAAATATAAGAAAAAGAGACAGGGAGATATATACTCTGGTTATTGCATGCAGGAACTGCAAAGGTCTTTGCTTCAGAGATACCAGGACATGCTGTCCTGCTGTAAATATAATGGCTATCAGGGAGTGAAAATTCAGGCTTACTGCTACAGTAGATGATGTTTTAGCTTTTTTTTTCCCCCCTCAGTGGTTGTACTGTGATTAATACATAAGCAATGCAATGTTTCTGCAAAAACTCTTACATAAAATGCATACTGCCATTTAAATATTAGAAGCTCATTTTGAAAAAACTGGTTCTGTTTTCCTGTACCTGAAATCCTCAGTGGAAATAGTTTGAAGATGGGAGTGGTAAAATGAAAGTGCCAGATGCTTAGCCAATGTACGTCACTGTAAGTCAATTGACTTGGAACAAGCAAATGTCAGTTTTCACCAGATGAAAATGCGGTGAAGATCTTCCCAGATAGTTATGTATTAAAAACATCATTTATATCTATAGACTATCTGATTATAGATGAAAAATGAAAGATACCTTTTAACCCCTTTTAAAAGATTGTTTTAGTGGGACTAGCAATGACACTTCCAGATGTACAACAATCTGGATGCCATTCAGCCGTTCAAGCTATTGTCTTTTAAATATTTTACTTTTCCCTTTGAAAGTATATAATTCATACCAAATCTTTTACTAACCTCTGCCATCAGATTATTTTCAGTTTATTTTTAAGCTCTCTGTTGCACTGGTGTTATGTATTCAATGATGCTATATGTATGTACAGTACATTGCTCACAAACAGTATTAGTTTCATTATTTCTGATTTAGGATTAAGATTTGTCTTTCAAATTCACAGTTTCTGTCAACTGCAATCATTTTCTGCCTGCCTTTACACATAAGATCAATGCTCTTCGAGTTCAGGTTTCTGCAAATGTCATCCTGAAGTTGATGGTATTTCTGGTTCTTTATTGCCTTCTGACATATCAGTACACTTAAGTACAATTTTTCTCCAGTGCCTGAGGCTGAGTTGACTGAAGTGGTCCTTCAGTTGCATTTTGTCATCTGTGTGTTGACCATGACCTTCATGGTTTATTTATGATTAGGAGGTTATGTCTTGCCTTACTCTAGCAATGGTATTTTAGCGTAGTTCTTTATATAATGTCTTAGTTCTGCAAATACCATGCAAATCCGCAGGCTCCCTCTGCAATATTCTGCAATAAATAATCAGAAGCTGGCCTGGACTTTTAGAGAAACGTTTCTAGATATATTTCCATTGTCAGCTTAGATTGTCGTTCACATTATCTGCTGTCCTGCAGAACCAGACCAATAATGAATGATCTTTGCCATCTCTGGATCATATCACTGTACTATGAGTTCTTCAATAAGGTCTTACTGAGAGGTCTTTAATGATCTGGTAAGGAATCTGGTCGATTATGTATCATCTGACTGGGAGTGAATGTGTCTGGTAGACGCTGGAAAGAATTAAGCATGAACAGTTTATGGCAGTATGAGATCTTTACAAGCTTTGAATTTCAACAGTTGATAAAATATGAACTAGACGCCATTAGTGTTTCAGACTATGTATAGTGTTAATTGCATTTGGAGTTTCATCTGGGATTTTTGCTACTGTTTAAACTTATACTGTAAATTGAGGAATGATACTTCCTTGAGCAAATACCCTCAATGAAATTAATGACATGATTCATGTCAGCAAAGATAATAAGATGAGCTTACTTTCTAGCTTATTAGAACAGGATTGTTCTATCAACATCAGAGAAAAAGGATATAAGTCTTGCATCAATAAAACTTGGGCAGATCTACCAGCTGAAAGTTACTTGTCTGCACAAGTAAATAACTATGAGTAGCTTCTCACACTTGCATTTTCAAAGACATGTGGATTAAGAAGAAAATCTATAAAAAAAATCTATGTTGCTGTCCCAGAAACACAGATTTCCTGCCAGATAATGTTTGTAAAGCTGGTGGATCATATCTTTCTTAAAGTCACTTCAAAATTGTTGCCCTTAGGGGTGTTCAGCTAACACTAGTGCTAAGATCTTCATCTAGGCATTTTTCACGTGCAGGTTTTATTGTCACAATATCCTTTGTGCCATGCTTCTTGTAAATGCTCTGGATTCCCTTCAGCAATTTTGAAAGCAAACTAGTATTCTAGGTAAACTAAATGAGCCAGTCATATCACTGCTATGCTTTATTCTTCCAAGTTCATCAGTGCAATGACATCTAAATCTTGCATCTCTACGTATAAAGCATTTCATGATATTACGTCCTCTGTAGTGTCCCTAGAGGTGTAACTGCTCATAGACTTAAACACTTTGCTGAAGACCTTAGCACAGATTTTGATATTATGTTAGATCCAGTCCAACTGGAAATCGGTTAAACCCAACATTTTTAAGTAGGTTTAAGAAGAGAAGGCTTCTTAAAGGCAAGAGTACACACTGAGGCCCTGGTCTGGCAGTCTGCATTTACTTATCAAAGCACATAAGCCCATGATTTTACTTTTGGTAAATATGGAAAATCCTATTAAATGAGATTTAAGCACTTGTTTAAAGAAAAATAAAGGTATGGTTGCATTTTTTAACTGGGCCCAGGGAAATGAAAGCTGCAAATGCAAATGCAATGTAGAAGAAACACGCCATCACCTCCGTCATCAACTTTGGAAAGAATATCTGCATTCTTTGCTTGTTGTAAAATTATCTTCTCCTCCTCTTCCTCCTTTGCAATCCTCTACAGCTCAGCAGTAAGCAGAAGGATCACTGCCAATCCTGTTGCAAGACTTGTGTGGGTGTGAATATGCTTTTCTGAGCATGAAGGCCGTAGCTCTTTTTGGAGGAGCAGCTTCCACACAACATAGATGCTCTTACAGGAGTCCCAGACACAGATATGTTTACCCCAGCTCATAGGTTTTACACTTCTTCTGAATAAACTCATCACTGGTCAAGTATCTGAAATTAGTATTAGGAAAGATCTGCTTATCTATATAGTGGATGTGAGTAGTAATGCTGACTTAATCTCTATTGTACACACTGAAGATATAAAAAAACCCCAAACAACAACCCACCAAAAACGCAGAATCAGTTGATCCAGACACATTTAGCACAGATGATTGGAAATGACAGGACACAAGTCCGGTAATGAGTGTCATAGTCCAAAGTACAAAATCACAGTTAATTTGTAAAGCTGTTAACACACATAACATTTACTCTCCTATTTAAAAATCTGAAGTATTCAAAAGGTTTAAGGGGAAAAGAAGCCAATAATACTTGATGATTCATTAGTTTGAGAGGCATACATTCTCTTGTTAAGACAATTAAGGCTTTGGTCACAAATCCTTTGGTTTTATTGATTTGCCAGAAATCATAAGCCTGGCTCATTTTATACTTGACATTGAAGTGCTCTGAACAAGGAGGAAGATAGGTTAGGCAATTATTCTGTGATATTTGCATTGAATTGATCCTGCAGTTTCAAAACACATATCAGTGACCAAATGCTGTATTATGATATAATCTGGCCATAGCAAGTGCCATTCATCCTGCGCAGAAAGCAAATAGAAGGCTTTTGTATGAATATCTTGAAAATTTGGTAGGATAAAATGTCAAGTAATTTTTGTGCAGGTTGCTCAGGGAAGAGCCTTATATATCAGATGCTCCGATATGTTAACCATCTAAATAGTACCCTTTGATAGGAGGACAAGTGTTACTTACAGAGGGTGCAACTTTACTTCCTTTATAATCCCCTCTCCAAATAAACTGTTGAAATCTGCCTTGCAGTCGTTAGACTTTCCTTATGAAAGAGTTTTATATTTTAGCTTCTTTAAGCCCTCTTCTCTGTATCAGGTACCTGAAAAGCTCGTAACGGAGACTTACCACTCAGTAGAGAGATGCCAGAAGCATTATGGACAGGTCTCTAAAGTCATCAGCTCACAGTCCAACAGCTGTCAAAAAGAAAAACCAACAATAAAATGCTGGCATCATCAAGAATATAATTGAGAATGGACAGAAAACATCATACTGTTACCATATAACTGTGTGCAGTACTAGTCTCCGTATCTGTAGGACACAGTGGAGTCAGAAAAAGTACAGAAAAGAACAAATAAAATGATTAAGGGCATGGTGCAGCTGTCTTGACAGAGAGACAGTCTAACTAGCTAGAACCAGGGTTACCTGCTGAAACTTGTAACAAACAAGAAAGTACTTTTTCATACAAAGGGTAATGATTCCGTAACTTGGTGTCAGAGTTTAAGCAAATAACACATTCAAGAAGATTAAACAAACTGATGGACAACCAGGTTCAAAAGCAGATACTAAAGGGAATAGGTGGGGACGCATCCTCTATTGTCCCTCATCCGTTGATTGTGGACGTTAGGGGAGCATACCACAGTTAGTGACCAGGGTTGTGGGCTTCTCCTACTGCCAATGCTGAACAGTGAACAAGATGGATTTACGGATCAGTTCTGGTCAAAGAACATGTTTCTTTGAGCTATTTTACAGATAAAGCGGGGGACATGTCACTGCCGTGAAGAGTCTCCTTAATTATGGAAAAGTTTTATATACATATTTGTTTTTCCTGTTCAAAAAATCGTATAATCACTTCAGGAAATTCAGTAAAGATGAATCTAAGCCATGTGTAAGTAGACTTTAAAAATGTTCTGGGTTATTTTCTACCATTAAAATGACAAATGAGTCAGATGAATACTGCAATATATGTAAAAATATATTACAAAAATTTTAATGTATCTTCTTTTTGACTATTATTTTGCCCTTTCATATTAATTTTCCATCTTTTGTGTTCACGATATGTTAAAACATGATTGTCAATCTATAACATTTTAAGTAAGCATTGTGGAATATTTCAGGAAGTTTATCTGAAATTCATAATCGCAAATTTCTGCTCTAGAAGCCTGCTTCTAAAGGTTATATTCAGAGTACTAAAAAACAGAATAGTGTTGTCTAGTCAAGATAATCTGAATGTTTAAAGTTAATTTGAAATGTTTTTAAACAATCCATGTTCTTGTTATTTATAGAAAATGTTTGGCTAAAACCAGAGAACAATATTCAGGAGACAGACACAGTTCAAAACCAGTAAACATTACCATTGTGTCGCCCAGTTTATTTGTCATGGATTATGAAATTAGTTCTAAACTTCTTGTGTTAAAAGAGTTTTGAATAGAGGAAACTGACACTGTCCAAAATGTTTATCATTAAAAGTAGGATGTACTCAATTTTAACTCACAGCTAAAAATATTCCACACACAAGACAGGGTCTTTAATAATTCAAGAAGTATATTATCTAAAACTTCCAATACTATTCAGCCCCAACATTTTAAAACAATAAGATACGGTAAGCAGCTTGTCAGAAAAAGGTGGGATACTGCAAAATTTAAAACAAAAATGTAAGAAAAAGGCACTCCCCTACTTCTCTGTAACGTCACTGTAAATCTATATTGATTTGTACTTACTTAATTCTTGCCGCAGGATGCACCAATCCTTTGATGCCCTCAAATAATCCTAGCTAGTGAGCCTAGCTAGAACCCTTACACAGAAGTGTCCACAGAAGAGGCTTGACTTAGTAGTCAGCCTGATGTTTAATGTGTTAGCATCTCATGAGATGTCACAGGTTAATAATAGGTTCAGACTAACTCACAGCTTCATTCACGTTCTGTAAGAAAAGACAAAACTGCATGCTTGTAAGACTCACAGATAACAGTAATTTGAGCAGACGTGATCATGGCCAGTAATAGAAAAAAAATATGTCAAGTTTAGATACCTTTTAGAGAAGTTAGTTAATTAAAAACTAAATTTACAGAGACTGGCACACAAAGAATTTTAATCATAGCACTAATCAAGTTATATATTGTGTTAGAGATTTACTCATGTGATCAAGTTTTCTTCTAAGCACACATCTTGCAGGAATGGTTTTACAGACAGCAGCTAATGCGTGGCAAACTGATGAGCAATTGGGAAATGTGCCTGCAGCTGAAAGTATTAGTCTTGATACTTGATGATACTTTTAGGTTTATTTTTTCCTATGCTGCAGAAAGATGAAATCATAATCTTTCTGAAATTTCCCACACATACATAAAGACACATGCACAAAGGCTGAGGTTCCAGCTTTGTCACTCTGTCACTCCCTCAGCAAGACAAGATCACTGAGCGCTAAACTACTTAGAATTAAGACCCTCTCAGGCTCCTGCTAGAGATCTGCATGATGAAGTTTTCATTAGTGCTGGTATTTGGGCCACCTTTCAAAGATTACATGAAACGTTAAATCACTTGGCTAGAGAACAGGTTTTCCTCTTGGCTTCATATACATAATAAAACTCTCTAACAGGTGCAACTGAAAGAGTCTCACTCAGAATAGCCAAGATACTTTGCTTCAAGAACCACAAACACAGGTTCACAAGTTTGTTTGACTTGGTCAGTGCAACAACTTGTGGTATTTATATACATGTTGTTCCAACTGGCTACTAATTAGCCTGGGTCAGAAAGGCAGAAACTGCTGACATCAGCAAAGTTTCAGAGAATCAGCATTTTTTTTAACTTTTAAAAAAAGTTTCATCTAACATTTAAAACAAGCTCTAAACATACCACTATAAGAAGGGATATAAAAAATGTAACGAGTACATATCTGGTATCACTTAAAGCAAGAATAAAGTGGAGTTATTCAGCAAAACTAGGAAAAAGTGTTACGTCAGGAGAAACAATACATCAAGGTAAGCAGGTAACAAATGCACACTAAAGGCTTTTGGGGAGTTACTTCTAATATAGGGGTTTTGTGTGCACTTTGGAGGAAGCAGTGGCACTTGTTAAAATGTACTCTTTGGGTTAGTCATATCTTAGGAGTTAATAGGGAATTAATCATCTGTACACCAGGGGAGAGTGGTTTGATCAATACCGAAAGTATAATCTTCACTAAGGCAACACATCTAATAAGTACATCTTGAATAAAATTCCTTCGTGCACTGACTCATTTTTCTTAAAACATGAAACCAATAAGCATTAGAATCCGTTTGGAGTGAGGGTGATCTCAGCAACACTTCTGACCGGTCTAACCAAAGTGTACCCATCTATACATCCACAGATATGCAATAAGCACATCTAATGCATTATTAACACAGAGTAAAAATAATAATGGATCAAGAATTAATCTTTCATGAGCAATATGAAGGTCTGGTGTTGTGCCTATAAAAAAAAAAACACAACCCAAACCCCGCATTTATCTAAACTAACAAAGAGAGTTAGAGATTTCTTTCTCAAGCAAATAACTAGGGAAAAAAAATCATTATACAATTTGAAGCTATTTCACTGTGAGAGTAAATACAGTAAATAGTACTGAATAGTTATGATTTTACAGGCTTAAATTAATTTAAGCATTCTAAGAAGGGAGTTATTAGATCTAAAAAGTATGATGTAAGTCCAAAGACCTCTTCTGATTCAGTCTCCCATTTGTCTTTTTCTTTTAATAGCTGGACAGGGTCTTAAGTTGGAGTAAAAGACTGGCATTAAAAACCACGCTTTTAGTACATCCAAAAGCACTCTGCAAACATATAGGTAAGTTATTCCCTGAGTTATCTATCCACTAGTCAGAGAAGTTGCCCCATTGATCTAGTTACCCTGGGATCTACAACTTGCTCTAATAAACTGTATCACCCTCTGATGCACCTTCTGTATTCTGTAATGACCAGGGAAAAAGAACGAAGTGTAAATGTTGAAAGTTACTTAGAGGTTTATAAATCAGAAAGACAATGAAGCTGCAAGATTTTTAAGCAACTCCCCTACTTTCACACCTTGTGAAACTATTTCAACTAATACAGATTGCTTTGGTGGGACTGATTTAGTATAGTCAGGTAACTTGCTCTGTATTTTTTCATGCAATAAATAGAGGAACAGAGATAACTAAGAAGAAACCATTAAGTCAGTTTGGAAGTTCAGGGCTGATGTACTTCTGCCCACCTCATCAAGACTGAAACACTCTATGCTGCTTCCACAGAAGTAGGTAACACTTCTCTATTTCAGAGGAATCACTTGGTATCTATTTGGTTTGACATACCAATGATGCAGCTTAGAAATACTGCTGTCTGTACTTTACATTAAAAATACATCTATTACTACTTCCAGAGTGTTTTTGATCTCTTGCAGTTCCATTCCAAACTATTCCAATGGAAACTCACCACTTCTGCCAGACCTCTAATACACTGACCATCAGCCAACTATTTCCAAAAACTTACCATGAAATTCTGCTCTGGGTTTCTATACAACTTCCTCCCCTCAATAATTCCTGTGTTTATTCATCCTTGACACAAACTGTATGCTACTAAAAATATACAAACAACATATGTGTAGGTAGTAGCACAAAGACGGGGAAGCAATAACTTGAAAATAATACAGACACAAAATGGGCATGAGATTTGCCCATGTCTTGAGATGTTTAAGAAAAAAAACACAGGAAGCAGTCTTGGAGACTGAAGTGAAGGTCTCCAATCCATCACTGGGAATAATTACTTTGGGACAACTCTGTGGCTCTTGCCGCTGTCTATTCACCCTGTTCATTGTGCACGGACAGGTAAACTGCTCATTTAATGGTGAACAATCAGAGATTGCAGCCTGTGTCTTAAATAAAACAATGGAATTGTTTATTTAACTGAATGAGTTGTTAATTGTGATGATCTATCTGCCTCTATATTAACAGCCAAGACAAGGCAGGAAACTCTGAAGGTAGGGTATGGTGGACAATCAAAAGAAGGAACAGGTATGGCTATCTGAAAAGGAAAGCTATTCACAGTCATGAAACAATGCCTATAGGCAGTGGAGACAAAGACTTTGCCCTCACGACACCTCAGGCAGCTGAGATTTGCTATACAAAATGAAAGAGTTTTATGCCTGTGAAAAAGTAAGGATGTTTGGAGTATGCTGGGGGGGGGGCGGAAAAGGCTATTGCTGAGGTTTAATGAAGATATAATTTTGGCAGAGCATAATGGATGAACACAGACTTGAAAACCAAGTTGTAAGTCCCAGCTTACCATTCCAGAGAAATATGTGCATCAGAACCAAATTACTTCAGTATCTTATTGTATTTTATTGAACTTTTTATTACATAATATTCATATGGTCTCTGTGGTACTGCTATTTGGGAAATGGGTAAGCAGAGATTTTAAAAAGAAATTCACAGTATTTCTAAAAAACTAAGAGGACTACTGTGAGCATATAAGCACCGCTCCTTGGGTGGGTGATTTATTTGTTCCCATGAGACAAATGCTGCTACACCATTTGTGCTCCACTTCTTCAAACATTTATATTCACGTTTTAAGCATTTATATTCATCACCATATACTAGTTCTTAAATGTTCAACTGTCCTAAACAAGTTTCTGTAATGCACTCTTGAGAAGGGCTGTGGCTGGATTGCACAGGTGGGAGATGCCCAGAACTGCAAGTCAAGTCAGCTGCAGCTCATGAGCAATTTGGATCAGTTTTAGTCCTGTGGCTCTGTTAACAGGACAGGCAGGGAGGCTGTGCTGCAATGGCAGATGCTGGCTAAATTGAATCAGCCAGGAAAAGGAGAGCACTTCCATTGACTCTTTCAGGTACACAGCACGTGTGCCATGGCTCACAGGTCTGGGAAGGATAGAGCTTCGTACAAGAAGGAAGACTAGCAGCACCTGCTGTTAATAGGGTGGGATTTTTTTATTTGCAATGACATCAGGAGGCATCTGTCTGTACTGCAGGGATAGGTAAGGGAGCACTAGGATACTTTAAGTGTGACAAGTTATAGAAAGATGCACAAGCTACAGCATGCAAATGTAAAACACAATGCTGAGTTATGATTGTACATTACATACCATTATTTGTGGATGTCTGGAGATAGCTACAGTTTCATATGGTCTCAAAATCTTGAATGAAACTAGCTCAATAGAACCGTGTTATTCTATTATGTAAGTACAAAAAGTACAAAGTACAAAATTAAATGGATGGAAACAAATAAGAGTAGTCAAAATTCTTTTGTTTTTAAATATTTAAGCTGCAACTGGTAACAAAGAGAAAAAAACCCTAAATGTCAGAAGATTATTATCTTGGCAGTGCCCCATCTAATAGCGTTTTCAAGCCCACGATCAGCTTCACTATCTTGTGCTGTGAAGAGCTTGGCTTGCCAAGTTGAGGTTAATAAGTGCAGCAAGTGATGCAATGCCCTTACTGCTCCTGTTTTCTCAACAAACAGATGATAAATAGTAATTATCATTTGCTGATAACTCTGAGTGTGTCTCTTTTTAGATCCTGTATCCTCCATAAACTGATTTTGTTCTTACAATAGAATTTTCAAGAAATCAGTCTGTCAACATAATATGGCCTTGTTATTGCAATATCTTAGCTTCTAACCAACTTCCCTGTTTTTTCCCTATTTTAGACAAAGACTAAGTCATGTAAGTAATATCATCTTTATGTTTAATAATGAGCTATATACACAGGGACTTAACCTCTGTTGGAAGGCAAAAGACACTTAAAAATCAAAATCACTTTTTAGAAAGCTACAGAAATTCCTGTCTTTTAAAAATGGGATCTGAAGTAATTTATTGATTGTCATACAATGAAGGCAAGAATAAAAAAAAAAATAAAAAGAGCCTTAAGTCATTGTTTCAATGTTTACTGTGAGCCATTCTTCTCACAGTCATGGCAATAATAATTTTAATGTAAATGCAGTCAGGTACAGCTTAGCATTTAAAAATAGAAAATTATTATTTCTGAGGCTCAACTTTCATTTTGGCCTTGTTAAGGGCAAACGTCACTCACAAGTTAGAAGACTGCAACAGGAGGAGAGGATGAAGAATTTCAATAACTGCCAGAAGCATGTGAACTGTAGGAGAGATCAGGGTCCTGACACCAAGTGTACACTGTACATTCAAATCTCAGCAGTTTTGAGAATACTTAGGCCATGTTTCTCTCCTCCCCTTGAGGAATGAACTAAATATCCTCTACTACTTGGAAGGATAAGAGTGTTGAAAAATGCATTCATTTACACACCAAAAACTTTTTTTTCTTTCTTTTTTTCATCCACAAGTTCAAAACCTTCTCTTTCTTTCAACTACTTTTTCAAAACTTTTGAAGTTTGGCAATGAGGTCAATGCACTTACGGAAAATACTAAAATGTTAAGTCTGCTGTTTCAAAAAGACCCATTTCCAGGCTGATTAGAGTTTCTTTAAATGCAAGTCCCAAACTTGTGGAAAATGAGTCAACATTACTCACTGGCAGAAACTGGTTGGGACCCCCCTCAATGCCAGCATCACAACCTTCTTAATTTATTTCAAACACAATCTTTAATAAGACATCTCAAGACATCTGTTTGAAACTTATTCTCCTCATTTTGCAAAATCTGTATGCCTGAATACATAGAAGCTATGCACTAAACATGATCAAAAGCCTATTCCAAAAATGCATGTTTGCACCAACACAATATTTGGGTGGAACACCTGCCTGAATTAAAACAAAGAATACATGCCCCCCGCACCCCCCAAATCTCCATTTAGTAATCGACTAGCATTTAATCTCAGTTTCGACTTGGGTCTCATAGATATCCCCTGAACAGACCTAAACAGCAGCTCAGCTCCACACAACATAGAAGAGTTAGAGCAGCCTCCACTTACAGACCTTGAAATAAAACATCCTCCTTTGCTTACAAAAATTTAACCTTGAGTCTCCCTGAAGTGTGCTATCCCACTGTCTGATGGCCTAGAAGCCAGCTTGTTCACCTTGTAGGTGAACACCTACAAAGGCATTCACCACCCTTCCTCCCAAAGCTGTGCTCCTATGAAGAATGAAGTGAAGAATAGTGATTCCAGGACACTGATTTACAGGGGATGTATGACTTTTATGCCTTTTATCCAATGACAGGATGATGTAAAAGACTGAAATACAACTTTGAGAATGGGCTCAATGCTTCTTCTTTAAGCCAAATTCCCGGACTACTGGGTTATACAATCAGGAATACTTTTTGCCCATTCCTGTGGCCTAACACATCATTGATTGTCTTCTGCAGAGAAGATAATTGAGCAGATGATCTAATCTCTAGGACTTTCTATAAAAAGAGAATAGCACCCCTACACTATCAGTGTTTGATTGTATTTTAGAAGAAAGGCACGAGCTTTACTTCATTTTCAAGAGTAAAGCACAGATAACTGCTTTCAAGGAAAGGTTTATGAGACTTCTGGTCCTCTAAGCACTGAAGAAAGGCAGTGCCATGCAACATTGGCACCAGCAATTCCATGTAATTTAACTTGATGAAAGGATGGATCATGTTTTGGCTGGCTAATCTTAATCCCCACCAACCCTCATCCCCTCAAAACTGTACAGGGCCCCTAACAGCAAGTTCCTCATTCCTAAGGCCAGGTGCCTATAAATTCGGCATTGCAGTACCTGGTGCAGCTTGTCTCTCATTCACACAGTAGGACAGCATGGCAATAACAGATGCTTAATACTACCCAGCTATAAACTGACATGTTTGTACTCCTAATACTTCTGAAAAGGTTTTAGTGGCTCACCTTAGTTCAATTCACCCATCTTCAGCCATCTGTGTCCAGACTTACAAGTGATGCTTTCCAGAACCGTGTAAATCCTGAGACTAAAAAGCAGGAGTTTCTGTCTTTGTCCATTATTACTGCATTATTTTACAGTATGAAATCAGAGCCTGACTTTATTAGATTCTGTGCTTTGCCTCCCATCCCTTCTTCAGAGTGGGAGTGAGAGAGAGCAAGACAGTAATTAAAAACCCCTAGAAATCATAAGCATAACATTTCCCTCGGATAACTTTATGAACTTAGACTTTACCAAGCAGAAAAATGCCACTTGAAATACAGCCAATATTTGTAATCTTAACTCATGTTCTAACTTAATTTTGCTTAAAGGTTCTAACTGCAGGTGTTTGTGGCGTTTTTCCTCTCCATTTTAAAAAGTTGTCTCCTGTATGCTTGTTGCATCAGGCTAACTTTTCTGAGCTACTGAGTTCCATTACACACACACAAAAAAAAGTACAGTATCACCTCATAAAACACTTCCAAGCTTCATCATCCGAGTAAAGATATGACAAGGCTGTTTATCAGTAGGTAATAAGACAGATAATTTAACTGTACAAGCTCTAATTGGTCTAATTCACTAACTGACCTCTCACCACTTGATTCACTAGTACAATTGAGCTCTGATAAAGCCTTTAATTGTAAATTGCACACAGCTGTGAGCTGCTTCTCACGCTGGCACAAAAACACTATCATCGACTGTTTCATCTCTGCGACCTGCTAATTTGGAGCATATGTAACTGTTTTTAATGCTGAAGGCTTGACATACCACAAACAGCAGATGTTGCAGCTGCCCCTGAGACGCTTTATTTAATTCAATTACGTCTTTTGGAGATATGTAAAAAAGCTAGGCGAGATGAGAGAGGGCAGGAGAATGTTAAAAATGGAGCCCCTGGTTGAGGCCCAGGTGGCTCGATAGGCAAATGATTGGGTGAATGTCTAAATGATCTTTTTAATTGAGTAGACTGACGGCTAATCAGGGTCATGAAGTGTTATCACACTGATGAGCTGAGTGGAGCCCTGGGCTGCTCTGCAATTAATGCTGCTTTTGTGAAAGGAGAAAAAAGGAAGATAATGTATACCATCTGGCAATTGTTTATGATAAAAGCAGCAGTTTGCTACAAATTCAAGTTAAATGCTATTCATAACATTATTTCTTCTGCTGCTGTGGAGGGCAAGGACATAGAGCCCAGGCCTTTGTCTGACTTTCTCATTCTCTTTCAACAAGCAAAACATTCATTTGCTTCCACGTGTGTTGTTATTAATTATTCGCCTGCTTGCTAATGTATGGCCCAAATGATACTCTCTTTGAAATACCATGAACAAGTCCAGCAATTTACGTTTTGGATGCTTCATGCCAAAGCATCTGATATGGGAAAAACAAAGCTAGGCTCTCAACTTGTAGCTAAAAGCTGGAGAAAACAAGTCAGTTGTTTTGGTGGTGGTAGGTCCCTGTCCCGTTCTCTTCCCCCCCTACCATTTCATTTTAAAGAGCTTGCCTCTTTGGCAGACACATTTAAAAGTTCAGAAAAGAGCATGTTTTTGAGAAGGAGGGGGAAAATTGAAGGCTGTGAATGTCTATGCAGAGTTTTCTCTTGACATAAGAAGGCCGGGTTTTACAAAAGAGAAAAACAGTCAACTGGTAATCCAGGGATGTTCTTGGTACTTGACTCTCTAGCAAGCAGACAAACACTAATGACAGCATAGCACTGAACTGAAAACTATCATCTCTGTAAGAAGAATACTATTCTGCTATTAAGTAGAAGGACATGACTTTGTGTTCTTTAGGTTTTAAACCAGTTGCAAGCTGGAAATAATACTGCTGGGGGCCTGCCTAAAAAGGACACCCAGCAGTCAAGTTAGGGAAAATTTAACAATATATAGTACCACTTCTTATAAGTACCCAGAGACAAGAACATGAAGCCCTGGCTTAGAGAATTTACATGTTAAGAGCTTATTTATTGCTTACAGACTAGTTTTGAAAATCAGGTGATTCAGATTCCCTTCCCAGCTGTGTCATGAATATATTGTATCTCCTTAAGCGAGTCACTTAACTTGTATGTGCTTTGTCTAACAGAGATATAAAACACTAATTCTTTAAAAACAGCAGTCAATTCAAAGCTGATCAAAATTAGCAAATATCTAGTTTGACTCCTCTTTGCTTTAAAACTTAAAGGGCTAGAAACAGAGGCTCTGGCCCTGTCAGAAAAGATGGAAAGAACTGGACATTGTAAAGGTTCTTTAATTCTTGGGAGAGCTGGCAGTACATTTTGTGTATTAGTACTTTCATTGTGTTTTATACCTTTTTACCTTGGGGCTGGGTTTAAGCATTTCTATCACGTATGTCTTCAAAGGAAGATGTTGCTGGACTGTACTCCAGTAAAAGGAGGCATAGCCTCAAAAGCAAAGGACATCTCAGGATCAGCCTCAAGCTTAGATCTTAAGACTTTTTGTTAGTCTTTAGGTTCTGTAGAGCACAGATGAATACACCACTTGTTACCTGTTATCATTTGTTATTTTCTGTCCTTACTAACCACTGTGTACTGCAGATGCAATATCAGTAATGTTTACCGACACCAGCGTTTACAGACAACATGTATTTACATCAAGTATAGAAGATAAGAATATGCTGCTTTAAGGATTTCACTCTGCAGTTCTCACGCTCAAACGGTGCTTTCAAGCAAAATTCTAGCTATGGTTAAGAGACCTGAGTTATAAATATACACTGCAGACTCCTTAGCGATTTCCCACCTTCTCCCTATTCTTCCAGATACTGTAATGTTCCGAAGTGGCTGGGAACCTGTTTTCTCATCCAAGGGAAGTTTTACAAGATTCTTTAAGTTTTCTTGCTCTGAACCAGGAGAACAACAACAGTAAAAAAAAAAAACAACAAAACAAAACAAAAAAAACCCAAAAAAACCAAAAAGACAGAAAGGAGAAAAAAAGAGTGGGGAGTAGGAAAAGAAAATCAGAGCAGAAAGGCACAAGTCCACAGCAGGATTGTTTTCTACACCACTGAAGAGATCCTCAGCTACAGCTGGCCTGACTGATGTGGTGCACAGTACAGAGATACTGCCCCAAACTAGTGTAGGCACTAAAGACAGTGGCAGTGCTTGTAAGCTAGTACATTGGAGTCCTCAGCACAGGTAAACCATGTAGGTCCAGCAGCAGGCTGACACAACCATACTGCTTCCAGATTTGCTGGAAGATTTGCTACTCTGTAGGATAGCAGTGCCATGCTCCACTCTGCATGTAGACATGAAGTCAGGGCCTCCCTGTGTCATTCATTAAACCCTGAATTATTGATACGAGTTCAAATGGTTCTACAATACTTAGTGAAATTAAGGCACATCAAATTGACCTGTCCCCAGACTCAGTTCATGGATTTAAATATCCTAAATGAGACAGCTGAATAGTGGGTCAGTGCATCTGTCTGTTTCTCCCTGATCAGAAATCCTTGCCTTATTAAAACAGGTACATACCATCTTGAAAAAAAAAGTTTCACTTTCAACCAATCAGTGTATTCTGAGAAAAACATTTTTAAGAAAATTCCCAACTGTGTCTCTTCAACAACTGCTGTTCACAAGGCCACTGCATCACCCTTGTAGTGGCAGATACAATAGCTTTTTTTTGTACTGGACAACTGAAGTAGAATATTGCCCTACTTTATTTTTCAATAAGGGCAGAAAGAGAAGATACTAGGAAAAAATGCTGCGATAATAATATGTTGTGAGTTGTGTTGGGAAGAACTGCCTGCTGAGGGTGTTTTGACAGTACAGGTAGTTATCAGATAGTGTAGCAGGCAGCTACTCTAGTTAAGACTATGGAGTCAGACAGAAACATTTCTACTAACACCGTGCTTTAGAAGACGGCTCAAAATAATACTGAAGACAGTCTTTGCGGCACTTTGAAATCATTGTATTAAGCTCAGAATTATGGATGAACGCTGCTTTATTTTAGTTTAATAAAGGTATCACACTCCTTCTCTCAGACTAGTATTAGACACAATAAAAAAGAAATATTCTTTCCAAGATTTAATATGCTATTTGAGTTCTCTTCCGTAATCAGTTTCCTGTTCCCTTCCTGATTTTTCAGATACAGACTAATGTAAAATCTTCACCCATAAAAAAGAATTTGTGGTAACACTTCTACTTGTTTCTGGAAGAGTTGAGGAATCCTGTATTTTATACATATATAATGAGACAACATATGAATTCTACTGTTTTCATATCATTATGGTGTGACAGAATTTTTTTCAGGATGACTGGGACTGCATGAATAACTGAATTTTCATTTTGATGACTGGACCTAAAAACAATATCATTTTTAGTGAACCAGATAATTTGTTTCTGCTCAAACAAAGAACAAGAGGTAGAATGTCTCTGTGTTGGCACTCTGAGAAGTCCCCTAGAAGCATAAACCCAAATTCCAGGTCCTGCATCCAGGAATATTTGAATACTTTGTAGAACTATTTCAACAGAAGAGATTGAGAGAACTATCTTGAAATATTCTCTTCCAAAAACTTGGTTCAGAGTCCTGTTTCTCTCTAAATAAAGAGAAGTATTATTATTCTTCCTTTCTTCATCTCATGTGAATGGTAAATATTTTGACTATTGGACTAAAAAGTTTTACATAAAAAAATTATCTACTTTTCACTTAACTTCCTATTACTAGGTCCTCATATATGACATCATTGTTATCTTAAAAGTGAGCTTAAGATGTTGTTCTGCCATATACACTCATCTTTACCATCCTACAAATATGTCTTTTGGAGAGGCATGCAAAAATCTCATCCAGGCAATTAAATCACTATACATTTTATCAGTAAAAATATGAATACAAATTTACAGGATTTTAGGATTTCATTGAAACAGCACTGAAGCTGCCCTCAGTTCAAAATTCAGTATAAAGTCCATTTTGTTCCATCCACAGGCTTCCCATGATATCCTTAGGTGGTAATACAAATAAATAGCAAAACAAACAAAGGCTTCTGGTTGGTAGGAGTTTGGGGGTTTCCTTGACTAGGTTTTGACATACTTTGCATATGGCTTGGGGAGAGCAGGATATCGTTTACAACCTGCAGAAGTGGCCTATGGGTTGATCAAATGCACTCTTGTGGCCCAAGGGAAGAAGAGAAAGCAATCTTCTGGGAAGGACCCTTCCTCTTTCAGTTTCGGTGTTACCACGCATTCTTTCCAAGTAGTGGTGTAGCCAATATTCCTATCCTAAAACTACCACTGCATTTGGCTATAGGTAGTGCCAGAGCATATCAGGAAGCCAATTCAGCACCATAATGTTCTTACATAAGGGACTGAATTCCAGAGGTGCAGTAAAATACATGTGAAATCCTGCTAGATACAGTACCTTCCCCAGATAAAAGCACAGGTAGGGAAATGTAAGGTAGACTTACGCTGCTAGCCCTCTGAAACTAATAAAGAAGACTTAAGTTTTTTGCCATGTTTTCTTCCAAAATTACTTAGAAATGAGAACATCCAAAGTGAATAGTAATGTTAAATGGGGAGAAAATATTTATCCAAACTGTTTTCAGGCATCTAACTTAGTTTGTGTGAATAATATTCCAGAAATGCCTATGTCCCTCTGTTTAGTGTAGACACCTAACTTTAGCCTACTTTAGGCTTCTAACTAGGATGTTATTCAGAACAACTACATTAGATTACATGAACATTCCCCATGGGGTCAAAATCCAAAAGGTAACTTTGAAAAACCTCTGTTGCTAAGTTTACATATTCATTGAATGAATTTAAATTGGGTGGAAAAAGGCCAATTATGTTTTGCAATGTAGTGTACAATTCTAAAATAAATCTATGAATAAAAATAACCAAATGTAAACACAGATTGATATAACTCAGAACATCCTAATCACTCTTGGAAACATGAGTCTCATACGGTACATATAAACTGTGTCATCATGACGAAAAGCACCCCTGGATCCCAGAGTTTTCTACTGAGCTTGTTTTAAGTTTCTGCTAAAATAAAAAGGAACAGTTTTCAAAGGCACAACAGATAGTTAGATGTCTAATGCCAGGCAAAGTCTACACCTGAGATGGTATATTATATTAAAATCTTGGGAAGATTTCCAAAGCCTCTAAAAAGAGATAGGCAGTTTTCAACCACGGATAGCTAAGTGTGGTTTTGTAACCTATGTAAGACAATTTAAGATTGTTCTTGTGCCAAAAAGGCTATTCCTGACTTTCCGCTACCTCATGGCTGTATATTTTATTGTATTTTTCTTGTGCTGGAACTAGGCAAAACACAAAGGGGTTTTTGTGGGATTATTTTTCAGTTTGTCTGAGGCACAGAAAGGCAGGAATGTGTGGAGGAAGGCAGGAGCGCTATGACCTTAAATTACTTTTAAAGTTGAAGAAAGCAAAGCAGAAGGTGCACATTGTAGTGACTGCTTACATTTAAAGATCAAAATTTCCTATGTCTCTTGGCTCTAGTTAGTTCTTCTATTAAGTATACGTTAGATACACTAATTAGATACTAAGCATGTATAATATCTATTAGATATACTTCAAGCTTTCTGGCTATTTCAAGACAATGTGGACACAGCTACGTAAATACTCTGAATTTAATCCTTAGAAATCAAGGTTCTCAACACAGACATACGGTATTTGAAATTGAAAGCAAATGTGGTTTCTAAGTCACTTAGTAAAGGAGGAGAGGAGACAGAAGGATCTAAAATGCTGATAGGTGCCTACTGAGAAATTCCAAGCTGCTTCTGTGTCTGTCCTCAATTCTCAGGTACACTGACAATTTCTCCAAAGTGCCTGTTTACATTTTTGTGTCATACCTTTTTAAAGTGACCTTTATAATCTTTTGAAAAAAAAATAATAATTGTTAAAAATTTTCCTTTTGATTTTTACCCTATTCTGCAAGACACAACAATACTCAGATCATCATTAACTTGCAAGTCACTCTCCCCTCATAATGCAAATGGAGTTGGCATGTTTCTCCTCACTATTTTCAAAACAAGCATATTCATTTTCAGTTCAAACTGACCTAAATTTTAGTTTCATTCCATATAATTTTAAAAGGCTTTTTTTAAAAGGAAAAAAAAAAAACCAAAACAAAGAAGTATCAAAACTTACTGTTTTATTTAACCTCAAACAACACTTTTGCTCCCTCCCACTTCTCATTCAGAACTGCGAGCTGACCAGGGCAAAAGAACAACCTGTTTTCCTACAAAACTTCAGCCTAAGGTCATTTGCGTAGAATACAGTATTTCAAACTGTTTACAATGAAAGACACTTCAGTTCTAAAAAGGCAACTAAATTTTATGAAGTTCTCTTAATAAAATAAATGGTTACACGTCTTCCTTCCCTGAAGAAAGAGTGTGCATTTGAAGTGACTGCTGTTTCAGCACCTCTGTTCTGCCTACTTTTAAATCCAAAATTCCCTTTCATATACCTTAGATGAAGCTCAGATACAGGTTACTTTCTTACAATTTACGAGACAGTTTGGGAAATTTTTATTAATACTGACTAGGAATAAAATTTTAATGTAATAAAACACTACAGTGTATAAATAGAGTGTATATACTGGTAACAAGATTGCAAAGCAGCTCCTATAGGCAACTTATATTTTTGGACAGAAGTGGGAAGTAAGCAACACAAGGCGTGATTCTAGTTTATCCTAGCATACAAGACCCCCAGCGACATTCGTTCTCTTTCCAGGAGGGCTGACATTCGATTACAGCAACAGAAAACAGAACCAACTCATGTTTAGTCAGTTTGATCCCCCTTGGAAAAGGAATATGATCAAGGTCTCTGGGGATGCAGTTTTCATGAGTCACTTCCAAAAGGGACCACTGGTGGATATTACACAAGATGAGGTCCTGCAGGGTCCACTATACATACACCCAATATTTGCAGGGGGGATGAAGGCCAAAGCCTGTTCTTGTACTGCAGTATTTCTTGGCCAGAAGAAATCAGGAAATACCCACATTCACATATGAGTTTGTTTCCAGACCACAGAAGTTTAAATAACTCTTCAAAAAATACTTTGAAGGAAAACAAGTGAACTTTTAACGATAAACAATTTCTGTGAGCCTCTCTGTATATTTACGCCTCTCAGTTCCGTGCAGGGTTAATGACAAAGGGCTTGAATGGTCTGCAGCGTGCCATGGCCTGCCACCCTGCGAAAGGCCTCAGTGGGAGCACCGCTCTGCTCCCTGCCTTCAGCAGCCATGAAGGGGAAAGGGGTTGGCTGGCCACCCTCCCTCTCCCCTTAGTCATCCTGCAGTCTGGGGATGCACGATTTGCGACTGTGAGAGAGAACTCATGCTAATGAACCCTCCTCATCATGTGGATCTTTATGCCTAATTCATCAGGCACTTTAGAGAGCGATCAACTCATCAACAGCCACACAGTGAATTTTTTAGCTCAAGGTTGGCGTATGCTCTCTTTTCTGTGCACAACTGTGGTTAAAGGAACCAAGTAGATGAAGTATATGTTAATAAACGAAATGTTAACAGGACCTCTACTCACTGATCTATCACCTGCTGGATTCTTTTTCCAATATTAACAATATTGAAGTTAAAAAAGAGAAAAAAAAACCAACCAAACAAACAAAAAAGGAAATTTGAAATAATTCCATGTCCTGATAAGCATTCTTTAGAAAAATAATCTTTCCTGATGTACATATTTCAACACATTTAATGCAATGACAGATTTCCTAAACTCCTTCTTATTTTTCTGAAAAGTTTTGAGTGCGCTGCCATTATGATTGCACATGCACATGTCCATTCCCTCCTGTCTATCCTATTCTTCTTGCTACCCAGTACCTACCGGTTTGCTGTCTGCTATGCTCTGACTCTCTGCGATTCTTTGGGAAGAGACTCTCACCATCAGCAACAGGCTGAAGGTGCTGCCAAATGCACAGATACACAGGCACACATGCAGAAAGAGAACAACTTTTCCCTTGGTTCTCTTTCACTTACTGGCTTTAGATCTAACATTATTACTATAGTACTTGTATTACTTGAGTCTTCACATGGAATTTTGGAGGCTTTAATGTTTCATTTGGTGACTTAGTCTCTTTCGTGTCACGATTAGCAAACTTTAGTAACCGTTCATTAGGAAAAAAGACAAAAGGCACAAGCGGGCAATCTATATTGCCAATCTGTATTAGGAAACTAATCTGACTGACAGTAAAAAAAATGTATACCTAGAAACAGAAATAAAAATGATCCCAGCTGTGTGTTCTGTAGACTTTCCAATGACTCTTTGAAGTACAGTAAGAAACTTTGGATTTACATTTGGCTTTTGCAGTTCAGCAAAATGCTTATCAAAAAAAGAGAACCAAACTAGACCAAATCTTATAAAATAATATCCCTGCCTTGCAAAAAAAAGAAACAAAAAAAACCCCAACCCTCACAAGGCAATGTCAACTTTACCTGTATATATTGCATTGAGTCCTTGATTCTCAAGTTTTTCTTGAAGTGCTCATATGCCTTAGTAGATTAATATATCTTTTGTTGCCATTGTGGCTTTCAAGTACAGCATGGTTGCAGCTTTTTTGGGGAGGAACTTTAGGATGCATGCTTCTCTCAGGGTGCAGATCCACCTCTGATGTTCACACTTTGGCTGTTTAGCACTGATGGACAAGAGAAAGTTTGAGGCCAAAGGTACTCCTAACTTGCTGCCCCTCCTCTCCTTCTTAATACAAAAGGGTATCTGAGACTATGTGGAAGTGCTTCTCCTCAGATGGACAGGAGAGTTTTGAAGCTGTTTGGCCTGTTTGGGTATATAAGATACTTATACATAAACACAATTATATGTGAGATTTAAATCTTCCTATGTGAAAATATTTTAACGCTCTTCTGACACTGTAATAATTTCAAGGGGTTTTAGTTTGCTAAAGCACCCAAAGACCAGCCTGACAGAGAATCAGGTCCCATTGATGAGGTCATGATCTGGCTTGGGTTTCTGAAGATGGATGACGTGATCAGAGATGCTCACTGCCCTCCCAGAACTTCCACTCAGGCCACTTTGGGGTCTGCGTACCCAACCTCACCAGCATTTTTTTCCACTTGTTGAGCAGTGCTTGACTTTCCACTGTGTCTGAAATCTGTTGTGGAGGTGTGAAAATTTTATTGCTACCTTTGCTGAAAGTTTCCCTGAAGTCAAAGCAAGGAGATCCTCTGGTCAATTCCAGATGTTTGAATTAAAAAACAAACAAACAAACAAGCAAACATGACCATCGTCCTTTGAAAACTGAAGATTCATAGTCCAGTTTTCATTTTGAAAGGGTTTGGATTTGGGGCACTAAAAACCCAAGTGTTCTTCAAAATATCTATGCAAAATGAAATAATTAGTTTCTGTCAGATTTTAATAGGGACCTCCCTTTATTGTCCAGCATGATCTAGTAGCTACTGATCTATTTGAGTTTTGTTTGTTGGCTTTGTTTGTTTCACTGAAAAGTTTACATTATGCTGTGTTGTCTGTGGTTTAAAAACCTTGATCGCATTTATAACTGCAGGAATCTTCAGTAAGGCATTTCTGAAGAAGATAGATAGAAGATACAAGAATACAGGGGCCTAACAAGAAAATCTATTACTGGTTTTATGTCTCACAGGCCTCTCTCAATATGATCTTTAAAACTTGAAATAACTTTATATAATTTTGTCTGCAGAAGATCCAAGCAGAAGCACAACTGTTTGCAAAAGTTGAGGAAAAGCATTTAAGTCTACTTGGCATCATTTCAGTTCTTTACAAATCTATTACATGAAAAAAATCATAGCCCCAGGGAGCTAAGCTATTGTACCTGAACTGGAAGGTCTGACCCAGATATGGATTGTACCCATTATGTAGAGACCATCAATTGACAAACATTTGAAAGTGTTCAGACTACCAACAAGAATAATATAAAAAAAATAAAAATCCATTGGCACAAAAACATATCATAAAACACCTGAGATCTAACAAAGAAGCTAGTGCTAGTTCATTGTGAACAGACACTTTCAAGAGTCTTGCAGTTTTTACTTTGTTTTGTAACATGCTTAGTGGAATTCAAAAAAGCACCTGGCTCTCAGATAAATGCTTCTTTTAAAGAAAATCTAGAAAGTTATGCAATGGTTCTGGGCATGTGATCTGGGAATTTGGAGTACCCTCAACACTCATCAAAGTTTGGGGGAGGGGAACGGGGATTCTTTATTTTTTTAAGTTGTGAATGATGAAGGTTGAGTGGGTTTTCAGACAATGGCATCTGTGTTTGCTACAGATGAGCTATCACAAGTATAACAGCAGTGGTGCAAAATGAAAACCAGATCTACAGGAGAGAGCCGGGCAGAGTGTCGGGGAGAAGTTGGGGATGTGGGCTAAGGTGGAAGGACCAACATTTTCCTCTTTGACAATGAGATTTGGGAAATGGAGCTCAGTCTGCGAGTTAAACTGCTTCATATGTTTTACATGTGTAAACCAGAGGCTTACATGATTAACAGAATACACATGCTCTGACCCCCATACCGACTTAAACCAGGTGAAGATCTGCTTCATACACAGAGCTATTGTTAATGCAACATGCCTTGTGCCTACTTTGAACTTCTTTGTGCGACAATCAGTCAGGGTCATACTAAAATGAAAACATTACTTTTCATTTCCTTCAATTCAGGGTGGAGCTAAAGGAGTCAGAGGAGTCTTTCCATTGATTTCAATAGGATTTTGTTCAACATATTCTAAAATACCCCAGATTTTGTGTCATGGTGTATAAAGCGACTTAAGTTAGAAAATACTTCTTTTTGATGATATTAGCACCATTCTGAAAAAGAATAGAATAAAATGAAATTCCTGGAAAAAATATCTCTTTTGAATTTTCGCCTGTGTAACTTCCTTGGTTGCAGTCTTAAGCAGAGCAAGAGCTGTGTGTTTTCCATGTGAGCACGATATCAAGCACCACAAATGTTCAGCTTAGAACTGTCAAGCCACACATAAAATATTGATACCTCACATTGGCGGGGTTAATACAGTGTTATTTTAATTGCAAACACACTGTGGGTGATTAGTCAAACTTGGTGCATCTTGAATTCTAAGATAAAGATGCCTTCTGGCTGGACCTCCTATGCAATTAGCACTATGACCCTCATGTGCTCTTCTCTGTTATTAATATGATTGGTCTAATATAAGTATTAGATATCATTCATTAACCTGTTGTGAACCGTCTTAGAAACCATCTTTGAATAATAGACTACATTCCTTTTTCTAAATCCATTTACTAGCAGAGAGAGCAAAAAGGATGAAGACAAGCTTTCTCCATTAGACTGACTGGTGTAGTGTTAAGCAATATATAGCATATGAAATTATGAAAGAACAAATTAAATAACAGGGCATATCTGGCTTATTAGTAATGGATGATCAGGTGCTCATTATGTTGAATTTCCACCCTGTTCAGAAGATGAATGCACATGCCAGAACAGAAATATGCTATCTGACCCTGCCTGAAAATAAACTAATGCACATCTGGAAGTTCACTGGTTTGCCAGCTCACTACTGTTTATGCTGGCTTTCTCTCTTTCTTTCTTTTCTTTTTTTAAACCAAGCAGTTTTAATTTGAATCTTTTACTTGCTATTAAAAGTGCACTTGCCTACACACCAGTGTTTCAAAAATTGTAGACTATTATTGGCATTAGGTGAATAAAAGGAAAAAAAAGAAGTATTTTGGAAGGGAAGCATGTTCTTCTGTGGGGCCAGATCTTCAGCTGGTAGGAATCAAGTACTCCACTGGCTTCAATGGAGTTATGCTGTTTACATGAGCTGAGGAAAAAGCCCACTAAAAGAACATTATCTACAAGAAGCAAGATCAGATTGTTAACAGGAACTGATCATAGTTTTGCTGACTTCCCTAGTTCAATATTTTGCCTTAATAACACTCTGAATTGTTGTTCTGTTCCTATGTGAAAGCTTGATCATTTCACATTGTTTACTCACCTCACATACGTCAACCTGTCAGAGTTCCTGCCTTCTGATGTGTGAGGCACCCCCTCTCTGCTCTGAAGACAAGGACACACATGTGGCAGGATGATTGCCTAAGAACGGTGTTGAGGTTTACCTTATCTGATGGGTAAGGTGAGCCCCATCACAGAGGAAGGGCTGTGGATTTAAATTACTGAAAGAGGGAGAGAGGGCAGGATGAAGGATGTTCTCTGGCCTCTGCACCCCATCAGGAAGCATGCACTCCTGGTTTTGTGAACTTCCACATGCTCCCTCCTACTTCATGGGCAAGCGATCAGCTGTGCTCTGTGTGCTGGCACGGGCACTACTGGGGGCCAGGCACTGGGGTACTGCCCTGCAAATGTGTGAGGTGCAGGCATGACAGTGGGAGAAGGATCCTCGCCAACAGGCCCAGCTCACAATGCCTGAGATTTGGCAGGTCAGCAGATAGAAAAACAGTCTTCCTGCAAAGGAGAAATCAGTGTCCATGCTTCATAACTTATGTTTGTTTGAAGTAGGACTCTAAGTGTGAGTCCCCACTAACATAGGATTGAAATTTTTATGTTTTTAAAGGGGATGAACCTTCCTCAGTGAGTATGTATTTATTCTAGATACTTCTGTTGGAAAGGAAGCAGAAGGAGACAGAAGATTTGCTGATTCTTCTCTCTGATATCCAGCATGCTGTTTCATTAAGGCATCATATTTTAAATCATGCTTCCGAATCACTTGAATAAGAGTAGCTCAGAGTGATTGCCTTTGACATCTGAGCAAGAAATACTCGTTAAAGAATGGAACAGTGTGTCGTCATCAAACATGTATTGCGGTGTTTTCATGGAGATTTCCAGGGCCTCTTAGAAAGAAAGTCATACCTATTGCTTAAATTAAACATTGAATCGTATGACTTCTGCAGAGGTCAGCTACTAGTAACTTAATTCTTAATCATCTGCTAACAACCTGGAGATCGGTTCAATTGTTAGGAATTCTAGCAATACCAAAATTACCACTGTGTTGAATTATTAAAGGTTTGTATCAAAGAATGAGCTTAAGTTGCTTTGGTCCTGTGTAAAAATTCCTCTGATCTTCGGCAATCATAATTTATTTACAGCTTCCATACGTTCTCCCTCTTTCACAAAGAAATAGGGTTTCTTAAATATGGCCAGGAGGCACTGAATTTTCATATGTAGTACTGTCTCTCGGTTAGAAAGACAGGGAAGAACTGCTGGCTTGAAGGTTCAGCAGCCAGCTTTTCTGTGTGAAAGGCAGGTTATCTAAACATTTTCTTCCCCTGAGAGAGATATTCATAATATTTATTCTAAAATACAAATATTAGGGCTCTTTGCTCCATGTGAATTATCCTTAGGTATAGTAAATACAGTTCAGGTTAAAATAAAATCAGGGCATAGCAACAGCTAATGTTTACATTTATAAAAAGTACATGTGGAGATTATTGCAGGAAAATGTTCCAGAATTTATTAAAAAGTCCCCCTTTTAGCTGGATAAAGAACATTTTAACATTTGGACTTGAACCCAAGTTGGCTGTAACTGTGTATTGTGGCTTCCACAGAGTATCTCTCTGTTTAATGTGGACATCTTCCCAAAACTTGGGATTCGTTCATTTTGCAGACGGCAGATTAATACCAAATGTCCTGGTTTATAAATTACACAGGACAGGATTTTTTTTTTTTTTTAAATTCAGTTTCGATCTATCAGCTAGTGACGTGACAATCCCTTAGAGTCAAAGACAGATAGGATCACCCGTTTATCAGTGTTACTTGTCTGTGTTAGACATATAATTACTTGAAGCATCTGGTCAGCTATAGTGAAAATGGAACAGAGAAGCAAAGAAGAATGTATTTGATATACTGTTGTAGATTGTACTTAAAACTGCAACACAGTTTTAAATGGTGCGTGACACTACTTTACAAAGAAAGGTATATAGAAATAAAAGCCTAATTTCTTTTTGAAAAAAATTGACACTGCTTTATTGCTTTGAACTGATGTCCTTCTGTTGATAGTCTGTTGAAGTTCACAACAGATATGCACAAAGACGTGATTTTCTTTAGAAACAGGAAATAGTAAATGTTCCAAGTAAAATGCTTGCCAAATTTTCATACAACAGTTCTCAGTTCTGACAGTTCTTATTTAAAACTGTTTGTACACAAGCAAATAAAAGGAACATGATTTTTAGTTGCTCTGCCCTTCAGTCTCTAGACATCAAACTAGCTGGGAGTGGACAAGAGATCCTCAAACGTGTTTACTAGTTTTGTAAGGCCTAACCGAAGATGTGCTCAGATTCTTAGCAGGGTTTGATGGTTTCAGCGGCATGAAAGGGAGAACCATGAGGAGGGTCACGAACTATTTAGTTAGTGTATGCCATTATTAAGCCAGAGTAATATGAAATGGCACCAGACCCTTCCTCAGACCTTTTGCTAAAATGTTTGGGTTTGGTCCTATAGTTAAGTTCTATCTACTCTCTGTGGTAGATTTTCCCACACAGTTGCACAGTCTAACTATATAGGAGGGTTGGTCTTAATTACAACCTCTGCTGTAATGCCCCTGGCCTGCTTATTTCTACTCTATGGCATTCCTTGGGAATAGATATAAAATATAAACACATTCAGTTTGCTCTCTCTCAAACAATCTTACCTATGATAAGCCAGCCCTGAAAGGGTTCACGTGGTTCTTGGAGCAGAAATCCACTTCTCTGAATATCTGTTTCACTGAATCAACAAATCCTGGCATGGACACATAGGAAAGGTACATCATTAACAGGCAAAAGGCACTGCCTGCTGATAACTCCAGACACCCGTGTAGCTTGCATCTCTATAACCTACTCTCACAGTGAAGTTCTTTCCAAAATGCTCAGTGTTAACCCAGTGTCATGCCAACTGAAATAGCAGCAATTAAATTTCCATTGCAAAGAAAGTATGAACAAAGCTGAACACTCTTGTAAAAAAATACACTGTTCAGATGGGGAAAGCAGCTTTGAATAGCTGACAACTCTGTCAAATCAACATCAGTTCTCATCAGACCACTCCAAGGTGCTTCTCTTCGCAATAACATAATGCATTTCAATTTCTGTCACTAGCAGTTTTCCATGCTTAGAAAAACAATGCCACATGATTGTTTTCTATCTCTAAAGATAGTGATTTTCCCCTCTAGCTCTCCCAACTAAAAACTAGTAAAATTAAACATATATAATAGCAAAATTAAGCCAAAGTGCTAAACAGAAAGTAAACAGCAAGGATGTCGTGAGATTGCATCTAAAAACATCCCCTCGAAGTTAAAGACTTCAGAAAGTTAGGAGTGAAAACTGAAGGTTAGAATGAAAGCATTTTTGAAATGTTCTCTGTAATAGTTATTGCACTGTCCTACAGTTCTCAGTTATGAACCCACTCCTTGTATAATTCCTTACCTTAAAGCTGCATTACATATTTAAATCCTCTTGTTCATGTATGCAAGAGGTAAAAAGACTCTTTTGTAAAAAGTCCCTACAGGAGAATGACCTTCGTGAAGGTAGCTCCCTCAGATGCTGAAAGGAAATAGGAACACCTCTATCTCTTTATTAAAATATGCAGATAAGTTCAGATTTTTTTCCTCTGTTCTCAAGAAATACACTTTTTAATATATGCTGTTATATGATTACATACCAAGAAGTATATTTTATTTTACAATATGTAAATATGCTGCATTTATCAAAAGCAATCCTCACCAATTTCTCTTTCATTTGGAAAAATTAAAACATATATTTTACAGCTAACTGTGCAATATTATTGTATCTAATATGATTTCAGCTGAGGGAAACAAATGAATACAAGTTTGGGGGAAAGGTTTTGAAAAATGGCTCCCCTAATTTTTAGTATAGCGTTTTGTTTACAATCAGGGAAAGTACTCTGGTTAACAGAATGAAATCCAATCTCCTCTGTCACTTCAAATAGGATAGCCCTGCTTGCGGTCTTCATCGAAACTGCCCAGAAATTTGGGGTGTTTGATCACAGTCCACTTTCATATATGATGAAATATTAGATATTTGGAAATCAATCCAAGATAAAAAAGCAATAATTGGCATCAAAAGCACTGGAAAAGTAATCACGACGTGATCCACTCACACAAAAAAAATTTAAAGCCTTTAACAGTTTCTTGCAGATCACCTGTGCAGTCAAGCTGCTGTGGGACGCTTTGCACTTGGCTTGTGGTGATTTTTAGCAGACTGTCATTTCTATCTGAAGTAAAAATTGTTGTCTTTTCTGAAACTCAGAGATAATTTTTTTGTTGGTTCATGTGTATGTACCACCACTATTTGAATATAAAATAACGTATTCTCATTGGCATACCAAAAAGGGATCATGTGGAGTTAGTCAATTATCCATGTTAGCAAAGGGACTGGCGTACAGATTAGGGCAAGGAAATACATTTAGGCTGAAATCCCAGTTTTTCTGTGAGCCAGCCATCTTCATTTCTGCCAATTTGAGACAAAATACTCCAAAACTGGTTCATAATATGTGCTTTAGTCTGACCTCAATTATGATCAATTTATACCAGGTTAATTGTGGGGAAAGTTTGGACCAGAGCTACAGCTTTTTTAATTTTATCCTTTCAGATCAAATCTTTGCATCATGATGCATGTGCCATCACCATATTACTAAAGAAAGGTTATCCTATTTTGCTGAAATACAGGTTAGTTACCAAGAACAGTCTTACATTCTTAGACTTTTTCTCTGGAGTACGGGAATCGAGGGTGACCTTATTCATTTTCCTTGAACTGGCCCAAGTAGAGTACAGTCAACATTAAAGTCTTACCACTTAGGAAAATTAGTAAACAAAATTTCCAATTTTTTGTGAACTGGTTAATGACACAGGAAGCAGGAAGAACTGGCCGTGTGCAACACTGAGTTCTAGAAGTTCACCAAACTCAAAGGAGTCCAATATTTCCGCAGACTCCTTTTCTCCAGTGAACTTTCTGTGCTTCAGTTAATAAGTCCACAGTTTGACATCATCAAACAAAGCCTTCGTAGTCAAGAGCTACCTACATGAAATATTCTTAGCACAGGGTAAGAGGATCAAATGACTTCTGCATTAGAAGGCCCACAAATGTCAGAATTTACACAGACCCATTACAGGAATGGATATTTTCAAAGTCTGATGCTTATGGTCTTACAAATTTTTCCCACTATTATAATTTCTGTAGGAAAGTTTTATTCATCCATTAAACTAAATGAACAGGAAGAAAGTCCAAAAAACTGTCTATGACAGTCTTTGTAAAATTAATAAGAAATTCCAGGAACCAAAACAAAATGATAAAAACAACCTAAGCAAAAAAATAATAAATTTAATCCAAGCTTTTGATCATTCTTCAGCCATCCCTCTTGGGACTGGGCTTTACCAACACATCTCTCCAGTAGTTACACTGCAAGGCAATATAGCATTACATTTATGATGACAAAGTAAATTATTCAATAAAGAAATTCAGGTTTCAGTAATGCCTTTTTTCCTCTTAAATTTATGCAGCAGTGTATATTTGCACATTACTATTTATCTGTCTAGTGAGGCTTTTTAGTATTCGTGTGTCTCCTAATGAGTAAATAGCCAAAATCACACTAGGATGATGGTATATCTTTCCTTCTACTCTCTCTCAGTTGATTTAACCTTCTCTTCTTTTCCTTCTTTCTATATCTACCCAACAATTCTTTTTCTCAACTCTCTTTCTAAATAAATTCACTTGTACGTGTTTCTTACCCCTTTATTCTTAATTTTAGTGACTTGCTAGGGAACTGCAAAAAATAAATCAGAAATAAACTTTTTCTTCCATTTTGAAAACAGTCATATCTATGATGGTTTAAATTTCCTATACCAATAGGCTTCTTAGAATAGTTGTTGCTTTCTGCACAAACTAGACTTCCGCATTTTTCTACTGAAAGAGCTGAAAATGTAACAGTCCAACTGGAAGCCAGAAAGTACAGATCACAGTGCTCAAGTTAGCTGAATGGTTATCAGTCTGGACACTGTCTTCTAGCCAGTCACAGAAGACCATTAGCTATTTCCTCTCATACCAGTTTGAACATGCAGCAGCAGCATAGAATCCAGGCAGACTCTTAGGATATGTAGCATTGCACTGAACTAATGGCAGAAAATATTTTAAAAATAATCAAAGTATGTCAGTCTTCCTAAGCATACCTCATTTTATCTTTTTTGAGATACAACTTGAGATCAGCTTCAACAGCTATCTTCACCTGGACATTAATTTCAGGCAGATACAGAACTATTTAGTAAGAGGTATTTGCATGAGATGAAGACTAAGGTTTTCCTAGGGCACTAGGATGGGGCAGCTATTCTGAGGCTGCAGCGTCCTGAAGTTACTGTGAGACACCTCATCATGACAATTTAAAAATCAGCTCAAGCCTTATGGTGTTCCAGACATGAGTGAGCATTTAGAAGGGACGAGTCCACCCTCAAAACCTGGTTTTCAGGGAATGACTGGACTGATTCATTCAGTCTCTGGTCTTCAGATATACCTTCATGTTCTTGAAGAAGCACAAAGGTGCCTCATACTTAAACCATACACATCTATCGTATGCAGAGCTGCAGGTACTTAAAAATGGAGAAGGATCACTCTAAAACTGGTGGCTTGTCTCTTTTATGGCAAGATTTAAAACGAGAATGCAAAGTCCTGTAAATTTGATTGAAAAAATTAGCAATCGAGTATTTTCTTTATTTTGTTATTATTTTATTTCAGAAAAAAAAAATCTTTCTCTTACCCCTGCTTAAGTTCCAAGCTGCTGGTCCTTCTTTTTTATTTAATCTCCCAAGACGAAGGGACCAATGAAATGTCCATTTTTTACCTTTTCCTCATTAGTAAATGGAGACACCTAAAATAAAAATGTAAAGAAAATATAATTTCTTTCAATCTGAAACTTTGTACTTAAAATATGGCATAAATTTTATTTGGATATCAAAGAATCACAAATCTTATTTCTTGTGACTTATCTTTAATAAACATTCAGCTTTTTTCCCAGTTTCTACATTCAATAAAGAGACATTACATTGCAGGAAACAGTCTTAAAGGTCTCCTGGATTCAGAAATGTCTTATTGCTAATGAAGTCTTACAGTGCAAGATAATAAATGTATTTTTCAGCTCTTACAGGATTGTAAAGCAGACAGGTATATTCTTATTGAGAAAGGTGAGGACTGAAAAATTCTAGTTCTAGATTTCTTGATTCTGTAAATAAGCTGAAGTCACAAAAATGTTATTTTAAAAATCACGTCTTGTTTTTCAGTGGGGTTGTCTTTGGAGACAGAATGGTGGTAATCCAGGTTGACATTCATCCTCCAAAAGAGGAGTTAGCTGAAGTAATCACTCCAAAGGAAATGTAATTTCTTTTACTATGACTGACATACAGAATTTTAATGTGCCCTTGTTTTCTGCATAGGACATGAAAGACTGTTTTGCCTTTTGAGTGTCAAGGGATGTATGTAATCTGTGTATTCAATTTTGGGGTTGTTTTTTTTTCTGAAACACCTCTTGCCTCCCAGGATCAGATGATCCTTTTCTGATTTTAAGATCTTAAGGAAATATTCAGAACAAAGTAACTCCCTTCAGTTCCTTCCTCCTCTTCTTCTACTTCAATATTTTAGAAAGAATAAAGAAATCAAAACACAGTCATGCTGTTACTGTTTATTAAGTAATTTCTTAACCTGCAAAAAGGCAAGACATTCACTGGCTTGAAATAATGAGTCTCTGCATATACCTCCATGTTACGCTGTCCTCTCTCTCCTGTATGCTCTGGGAACGGAGGAGGAAAGGGGAAGAGGTGGCAGTGCAGCAAGTTTCTCTTCTCTCCCCGTTTCCTGCTCCTGGGGAAAAAATCAAATTGGGTTGTCAGCAGATGTGTGCTTATATGCTCCTCCTGCAGCCAATATGTATCTGCTTGGAAGAATGGGCTGAACATGGCTCACTATAATTTCCATCTTCAGTCTCACAGAATTTCTTTCTGGTTGGGGATTTTGTAGGGGTAACACTAGCAGTCATGTTAATGTTTCATGAGACAGTAAGCATCTCCCAGTGCTTCTGCAAGGACATACATGTTTTGCTGCAGACTATGAAACTGAGTCATATTTTTTAAGAAATTATTTTAAAGAATTATTGAAATGGGATTCATTTTTTTTAATGAAGCAATAAAGCAAAACACAAACTGGGGGGGGGGGGGGGGGGGGGCGGGTAGGGAAGGCATTCTAGTTCAATCAGATGCCTCCAGAATGGATGTCTTAATGAGTACCTTGCACTAGCCTCCCCTCTCTGCATTCAAATAAGGTGGGAAGAAAAATTGCACTTTTATCCTCTTGGAAGTCATTATTAAAAGATAGGAGAAGGTGAGGATTTTTATAGCAGCAGAATTAAATGGAAATTATTTTTGGCTTAATTTCAACAGAGGGAGAGAGACCCTCATGGGACATGGAGGTACAAAATTTTAGCCCCATGGTATTCTATAATAGTATTCAGGCAGTCTACCCAGAAGAAATGCCTTTGGAACCCTCCCCAGATAAAGGCTCATTTACTACAAAAAGACAATAAATGCAGAGGTTAATTTTTTAAAGTTATTATCATTTGTTCTCCTGGCACTGAAATTAAACGCACATTTGAAGCAAACATAAGGGCAACTTTTGTTAGAAATACACAATCTGAACACATGAAATTGAATTTTATAGTGCTAATTGCCCCTTGAAGAAAGTTCTGTCTGATAGTCAGTGTCAGAGATGGTACTAGAATCTATTGAAAAGTAGAAATCTTAGATTTTAAAGACATAGAAAGTGCTTAAATATCTGATTAGGTGACTGGAATATTGCATAGTTGAAAAAAAAAAAAACACCACACTCTAAAACAACTACTTATTTTCACACATGTAAACTTCTCAGACATTCAACATTCTCTCAAAACTACTGTTTCTTGAAAACAAATACTCAGACATTCACATCTTTAGAAAATGTGAAGAAATAATCCCTGAAGGTGGTAGTTTTCTGCTAGTCATTACATCACATGATCAAGCACAGCTAAAATTTTTACCTTTGATCCAACTTCAGGCTTTGTTTTACTCAGAAACTATAAGTTATACTGTCCTTCAGGTGGCTGCATTCCACCTTTGCTCCAAAATGAAAATAAGCTCTGCTTTGTAAATTTTCCCTTGTATTATTTACAAATACCATAAGTGCACTCGTGATTTTTTGTTCATTTGAGATAAAAAACATGCTATGCACATGAAAAGACATCATTAACACAGGTGAAAGAGAATGAAGGTAACTGATAACTAAGGTTTCCATCATTCACCTGTAGTAGGAGACCCAGATGAAGTCCTCTTCTTTGAAATATTAATTTCTACAAAGCAAATAAAAGAAAATTATTCTAGGTGGTCCAGACATACAGTGTTTAGCATCACCTTGGCAATGTGAGAAAAGGAGAGATTTGAACATGGATTTCTGAGATCTGACATCAGCTGCCAAACTACTGTATAATTGTGACATAGGTTTTTATTCTTCTCCCACTATTCATTAAAAATGTTATCTTGGCACTGAACAGCCTTCTCCAAATCTCTTAGCGGTATTACTACACTCAATTGAAAGTATTGATTTTGACAAATAAATAGTAGTTGAAGAAAGATTGTTCACCAGAAATGTCCCAGCCAGGTTCAGTTCTGAGTTGATCTTGATGGGTCTGCACAGTTTGAAATGTTTAAATCTGTCTAGCTTAGCATAAACAGTTTGCTACGTATATTTTCAAGCATGTGTCAAAAGCGATGACAGTTATTTCAATACACTATCAGATTCCAGAATGGATAAGATGCTTTAAGTTGTTATAGCAAGTAGTACATACTGAAAAGGCAGTCTTGCTATTGAGCTTTATAAAACTTGATCATCCTTTATAAATTTCAAGCATCATATATGGATGACAAAATTTAAACCTTTGGTTGAAGGAATCATGCCAAAAAAAATCTTCCAAGTCAAAAATCAAAGAAGGTGACAAAGCTTTCTTATCTCCCCAATCAGTTTTCAAGGGCCATAAATAGGTATATTAGGAAACAACGGGAACCATTAGAAGACCCAACCAACTGAGTAGCTCAGGAAGAAGAACTTGTAAGAAAATCCGTTGTTTATTGATTCTTAGTTCTGTATTAATAAATTATCTACAAAAGATTTCATTCCATCTACCGTATTATTCTAAATTATAAACAAGTCAAAGAGTTTACAGCCCAAGAAATAAATGTCTTTAGTTCTGAAACTTCCATTGCTTTAATTTTCCTTTTTTTATTAATTTACATCCCAAAATGGATTTTTGGTTTAAAAGGAAAGCCTGTTCCTTCACAATGTTAGGTGGTAAAAACAGGGAAAAAAACAAATGAGAGAGTGTGGGAAGATGGGAGATATTATATTTATTTATTTATTTTTGTAGTTCTATGTGTGAATGCTTAGTTCTGTGCTGCTGCTTCTACAACTGTAAAAGAACTTTTACAGAGCTAAAAGTATTAATGCCTATACTACTAAACTAATCATAGATGTGCTTTAGGATCACTTTCTATGATAGTACCATACTATACTCTTACCAGGGAATGGGCTAGCTGGCTCTTCAGCTCTTCATTTTTTTATTTCTTGAGATTTATTGTTCCTATTGTTCTAACTTAATTATATTGTTATGAGATATCATGAGCACCACAATAGTTTAAACTTTGGGTATGTGCTATTGAGTAACTGCCCATGACAAAGAAATAAGGCATAAGACCACAGAATTAGTCTCCACGTAAATTGGTCATACAGCTTATCCTAAAGGCTTCCTCATTGACACGACTCCCACTCTGTGGGGAAGCAGGTACTTGACGCAGTTTAGGCTTTTTAAACATTTTATTATGATGTTAGTGTTAATTTAGACACTCTCCTTATTGATTGGCAGCATTGCTTGTGATGGAAAGTGTAATTTCTTCTCTGCTAGATCCTGGGAAACTTCCATTTACCTCAGCAGAGCAGTACAGAACATTCACACAGCTACGTGATACCTGGCAGATCTCAGCTAGCAGGTCCGGAGGAAAATCACTGCTTGGAGGCATATTTCCTTGTCTACCAATATGTAGCAAGAGACCAGCATTTCAAACATATGTTCATGATATAATTCACTTTAAGTAGGTAAAAAGACAAATACATTTTGGGTATGTAGTTTACTCAGAAAGGACTATTCACTTACAGTAATTAGCTTCTCCAATCAGATTTTAATTATTTCATTTTTTAATACAAATATTTGGCTAATAGATATGAAAGGTATTTATTTTCTCTTCAGTTGGCTTTCTTTCCTAGGATTAGTATAACATGACAGATGGCTGATGTCATCTTTACTTGGAAGAACTCAGCTGGCAATAATAGCATGGTACATTTCTGGGGATTTGCGGTACTGTATGTCATGAAGCGGTTTTCAACCAAAAAGAGTCCAAAAGGGAATTCCCAGAAGTAAATATCTGCCTATGATATCCTACTGCGTCTTGTTGATGCATCACAAACAGAAGGAAGCATAGAGTCTTTATAAAACTCCATAAATATTTACAATATTGTTGAAAATACATTGGAAATGCTACAGATTGCAAATGTTAAGGGCCCCCTTGGCACTGTATCTTTAATTTTGCTGTTGAGTGAGAATAACAAAAACTGGTGCTTTATATATATCAAAATCTGTTATGTATATATTTGAAGTTCAGTGATTTTTGTCACATTTGACATTTGTGTGTAATAGAGTGAAAGCATTAATATTATTAGAATGTAGATACCCTGGTTGATTGTTTTTCATTTTGCTAATGATTGCTGTGATGAGTAGACTAATGTCAGGGTCGGAGGGTTAAAGTTAATGAGAGCTTTCCATTGTGCCATTGATTAATGGCGGATACCATAGCAAGAGATTTTCAGATTCCTCCCATATAAGAAGAGTGGAGGTAAAAATTGACTGATGCCAATTTAAACACTTTTACTTTGACTGCCTACCAAAATGTTTCTAAACTTTCTGTCATAATTAAATGTAGGCCTGACAAAAACTGTGAGAAAGTATATAAAATATATAAATTGTATCAGATGCTTGTAATGATATAAATTAAACCTTGCTTTATAAATCTACACTTTCTCCATCTGCACTAGGCTAAACTGTAATAGATTTTATATTCCTCCACCTAAATGCATGTTGAAGAGTAGCTTTTTCTATAGGTAGAATAAAAGGACAGATTATAGCATAATATGTGTTTTAATACCAGAAAAAGGATTCCTGCGACAGCTGATTTTATAATTATAGTTTAAATATGTCGAGTCTGCTTCATATTTGTCCCCTTTTAATCCAAGAACAGGCTTTACTAACTGGATTCCAAAGACAGAGGGCATTCATTAACATCCATAAAGATCTAACTCTTCTTGAAGAAAATAGATATAAATGCAAGAAAGCAGACCAATATACAATAAAAACAATAACAAACTGAGCAAATACTTTTGACAATTATTTTCCACTTCAATGCTTTTTCCTACTCTCCATCACAATGAGAAGGAAACGCGAGTCTGGGAGATACTGAAAAGATGCATCTTAAAAGCCAAAAAGACCAACTCTCCCAACCCACCCCCCGCAAAAAACCCTAACCTCACTTTCAAAAGTGTCATTATGTCAAACAAAATATGTAAGTTGTTTTTAAATTTCTGCTAAGAGTTTTTCAAAATATATGGGTTTTTTAGCAAAGAATATCATATAACAGGTAGAGTACGAGAGAACTTAATGACTTAAAACAAATGTCTTTGCCTGTCTTATTAACCTATCTTTATATACCTAAGAAATGCACAAATAAAATATGACCATGACATTTATATGAATATTTTTATTCCTTTTCCATTTTTTATTAGGAAATAAAATTAAATGGCTGCATGAGCCATGGTTAAGAGAAGTTAAATCTTGATCCATCACCTGAGCATTATCGCCAATGAATGATAATTGACCCATGATACCTATTAGTACCAATGTAGGCTTTGCCCATTATACGAACAAATTTGAAACAGGCTGGCCTTATAATGGGCAGTATAAAGCTGTCATGTTCCGCTGTAGTTATGTTGATGGTACACTGAAGAGACCATCATATCCTGCAACATGGAAAGTAGTAGGCTGGTAGGATTTTTAATGTTTTTCTTTTGTGGTACAATGTATTTTTTTCCTAAGTATGATTAAATAATCATAAGAACTCCTCTAAGGGCTAATCTGAGTTATTTCCCAGATTTTCACCTTCGGGACATATTGTCCCTTGTCACTGAAACCTCAGGGACAGAAGGGTACGCCACAGGGTGGCACAGCAGGAAGCTGAGATACTGATGAAACAGTGTTCAGTTAATGAAGGCATGGCCCATGGACTCTGCTGGTATGCCATATGTTTGAAGAAATGCTAATGACTACAATTCAAATACCTTTTTCATCTTAACTATATGTAAATGTGTTTATAAATGCTCTCTTATAAATATACTATCACATTTTTAAAAGCTAAGTACTAATGTTGCTTTCAACATCTATAATACACAATAATTAAAACTTTAGCAATTCTGCTTAATTATACCTTATGGGAAACTGTACCGTAATTTATAGAAATTAAGCAGAAAAACAAAGATCAACAGAAATAAAGCAGCAGTGGAAGAACTGAATAATAAATCACTTAGATCATTAATTTACAAAAACAAAATCATTGTGAAAAGACAACTTAGGGCCCAATTCTCAAACAGCTGAGATCTGCAAGTGGAAGATCAGTTAAAAAACTCAAGGCATTCCATTAAAAAACTCCTCCAGCAAGTTGAACTAATTGTGACTTTTTTGAACTGTCAGATCATTTAACAAAAATCAAACAATAGAACTACAGATGTAAGAACAAAAATTGGATTTTAATTCAGCAGTGGCTCTTTTCTCTTTGCTTTACCTTTGTGAAAACCCTGCAACACTGCAGGTGATCATTAGCCACGAATGGCATTTTGCAGTGAATCATCTCCTCCACAAGTGGCCAAAACAACATCTCCATTGCAACAGCAGAAGTGCTATTCAGGAAGAGCAGTTGGTGACCAGGTTAGACTACAAGGGACACTACTATTTTTGCTGCAAGACAGGGCACCCTGTTGCAGTCATAACTATTCCAGAGAAACTCCCTCAAGATCCAGGTTAAAGCATGGTGGTATTGCTAATCTGTGAATCTACTACTTGCTTTTTTTTTTTTTTTTAACATAAATTAGAGACCTGACTCACCTGTGTGCAAATTCTGCCTAACACCTACTACAGCATTTAAATAAGCTTAAGATGAAAAAGGGCCAACTATTTTAAAATCTCTGAGAAAATCTACTTACATGGCATTTCACACAGGCAAACCCATGAAACTTAACCACCAGCTGACTCCATTTTCTAACCAAAAATCCAGTTCAAGCAACAAGGAAACTAAGCTATAAACTGTAACAGCTGCCTGAGGGATCTTTAGGACACTCTGAGTATTAAGGTAGAACATCTGTATCAAGCTGCTTTTATTGATTACTTTTCTTCTCTTGCACCTTAAGAATTAGGATGGAAGGAATTATATGAATGAGCTTTACTTGTCTGGTTTTAGCCAGAACTGTCCTATAAAAGTGGAAGACTTTTTCTGCTTCCCTCTCACTGGAAAGGGTCAAAAATTTGACCTTAAGTAATGAAGAGGAGAACTGAAAAACTATACTGTTTTGTGATCATCTTACTTACAAATTAGGCAACTGTTCGAAAAAATAATTTCTGAGTAACCATATATTGTGGAGCACTCCATGGGAACCCAAACTAGGCTTGTGTGTGTCTGGTTTCTATAGTGAAACACTGGAACCTATTTTACGGTCAAGGCACTGAATGCCTTAACTTCTATTGAAGAGAATTTGAATGCATGCTGCATAGAGGAGGATACCTTGAAGGTAAAAAAAAAAAAAAAAAAAAAAAAAAATCACAATATCTCAATATCTTGGTGGAAGGTTCTTTAGGCTGAGTAAACAACTTTTTTATCAACTCTGCCATCTCTCTAAAGTGAATTTATCTTCAGCTGCCTCAGCCAAAGGCAGCTTTCTGCCCTACATGCCCTCTTCAGCCAGGCAAGACTGCCAGTCAGAGTCAAGAATTTGACCCTACATATTTGACACATACACTCTGAATGTCTCATTTTTTAACCATTAACACTGACTGGTCTGTTGAGGTGTCATTCTCTTCTGGAAGGCTGGTGAGGCGTGGGCCATTTGTTGGTCCTTCATACAGAAGAAAATTTCACACTCTGGCTGTACATTATTTTTTATTGACAAAAATGTAAAATATGGAGGACAGAGTAATGGACTAGAGAGTGTGTCCTTCAGTTTAGCAAGTCAGCTCCAGCTTGAAGAGTAGAGAATTATTTTGGCACTTAGCACCTGCTTACTGACCTCTGTGAAGAATATCAGTAAAATGATTTTAGGTACCTTCCATTACCAAAGTTAATGAACTCCAGCTCTCTAAAAAGAAGACATTCCTTTATTCCTATATCACACACAAGGATGTAAGGCACAAGAGGCAAATGTTTGCATTTCTAAAAAAGAGAGGTGGCCAACCCAGTGATTTTGACAAGAATCAGAAAACTTTACATATCTGACCCTCAGGTTCAGTCTCTCTGAATCTGAATTCTCTCAGTGCCAGGAGGCACACAAGGCACGAACATCGTTCTTCCACTTCGATCGGTCTGCGGCTGCGTGCCGTGCCGCTTCCCAAGAGTTCCAGCCTGTACCATTCCTCTCAACCTCACCATCCGACGCCAGGTCGTTTCTGGGCGACCCCACTTTCTTCGTCCCTCTGGAGTCCACCCAAGGGCCACAGCGCAGTCTTCTGTTGTTTTTTTCCTCAGGACATGACCGATCCAGTTCCATCTCCTCCTCCTTACTTCATTACTGATTTTCTCCATCTCCGCCATTCCATTTTTTTTGAAAGTTGATGCTCGTCGTTTCTGCAACTTTTTATTTTTTTTCCGGGAGGAGGTAGTTGGCCTCCTGCCCAACCCCCATGACTTGGAGGGCCAGTGGTTTTTCTGTCAGGGTGGCCTTCCCTTAGGCTGCGTTGGTTGGCGGCACCTTCTTCAATTTTATCCAGTGCACCCTCCAGAGAGGGATCCCCTATCCACCACCCAGGGGACGCGCCTTCTAGCCGTGCAGCCCCAGCCAAAGGCCCTCAGGTTCAGACCCAGTAGATATTCAAATATTAAAAATGGGATTTATGTAGAATTTACCTCCTTCAGTGCAAAACTATTAAGCTGGAAGGTTCCATTCAGTCCTGAAAAGCATGAAACTATTCTGTCTCCTCCTATATTACTGCTTGTGGTTTATTTATTTATTAATGTTTGTTTATTTATTTATTTTTAATTCTTTAAATTAAAAGTTCCTAAGTGCTATGGGGAATGATTTAAGAAGTCTAACACGTGCTAGCTGGTTCAATGTAATTCAAAGTAGGGGTAAACAGAAAGCGTTTTTTTGTAACATAACCAGATGAATATATAATTTGTGTAAGCTACAGGAATGCAGAAAGGGAGTAGCAGTGACAGAGAAAGACTTCTGGATTTCAGTTGCTATTAACAGAATTATCTCACTCACCTGCAAAACACAGAAACAGTCTTGAGGGAAAAGGCTTGACACCAGATCTTCCCCTTTACAAGCCAGTGCTCAGCTACAGAGTTAAACCCCCTCTTCTTCCCATGCTCAGCAAATCTTCAATTGTCTTCTGCACAGCATTTGGGCTTTATGAGGAGCACTTGAAAGTCCTCTGAAGAAGACAGTGGGTGGAGTTCCAATCTAGGACCTGGGTGAGGTGATCTTGGAAGTCCTCAGGCAGGTCTCCTGCTCACAATTCAATTAGCAACTATTCACTTGAGAATTACATACACACAGGGCAATGCTGCTTTTCACCCTCTTGTTGCATTTTAACAGGCATAAGGAAGCACATATCAGGTACCTCAAAATAGGCCTTACCTTATCTATAAGAAAGAATTTTGAGCCTCAGAAGAATACAGCAGACGTGCTTTCCTGAAGCTTTGTAAAGCTTGGAGACTTGTCCTGTCCATTCATTAATTCTGCAGCTGCAGGTAGCCTCACAGATAATACATTTTATTTCACTTTCTGAGGTTTCTGACTTCCCCTGTACCCTGGGGAAGGAGCCTGGCTGCCTGACCAGAGATTCTGCCATCAGGAGGCACATTTGGCTTCACACCATACTAGATGCCACCAGTGGGCAAAAAGGCAAAATAGTGGCCCAAATCCTCAGTCTTCTGCTTTTCAAGATATTTCAGTAACTTGCTTTATGGTTATTTGTAGAGAAGGGGAAACTTTGAAAAGCTGTATTCCTTGGGAAAAACAACTGCTACAACAGCGTGATCCCTGGAATGCCTGTAGGATCCTCAGTCAAACATCTCAATATTAATAAGCAACTCCTTTCTGTTTGTTTGTTTCAGAAAAGTAGACTATTCACTGGAGTACTGTTTATTATTCTCTCTCTAGGTAAGAAGTTGATTATGTGTCGTTTCTCCCTTCCCTTCATTACTCACAGGCCATGTCTTCAGGCCTTCTTCCATGGTATATCTTGAGCTTTCAGTGCTTTTTGGACCTGTCTGTACGCCTGCTTTTTTCATCACTAACACACTTCAGAAACCTAATCAAGCCTTCTTCCTTTTGAGGGATGATGGCTTATAAAGCTAAAGTTTGAAGACCAAATCAGATGGGTAATATGACTATTGGAACAGATAACTGGACAAAAATCCACTGAACTGGTGGGAGATTTTCAGTTTAATCAATATGGTTAAAGATATATGCAGGCTTACATCTTTGCACAATCCATGCAGCTAGATCAACTGTTCATGTTTCAGAAAAATTATTAAGAGAATTGATTAAGTCTGGAATTTCATAGAAAATTATGGCCTTTCAGAAAAATTTTGACCAAATAGAATGAAAATAAAATTTGAAGTTTCTTACAAAACACTTTTTTTGGGAGAAAAGCATTTAAAGGTCAATAGAAATAATATGGAAATGTTTCAAAAAGACTTCAGCTCTCAAGTATGGATTATATCATAGTGAACCTCAAAATGAAAAATAATTTTGAAACAAACAGCAACGTTATACTCCAATAAAGGTAGAGAATGCTGTGAGCCTACTGAAATGCTTTGTTTCAAATTAGAAAATACCTTTCAAGCAAATTTAATCAAAATTGATACTTTCCTTTAAAAAGTTCAATTTTGTCAAAATGCTGTTTCCTGACAGCTGCAGCTATGACTTATATTTAGAAGCTTCCAAAACATTTTAATTTTGAGGTTATTATACAGATACTTCCAGTGCTAGAAGAGAATGTTGTGAACACTGAAGGCTTAGAATAGCCTTTCAAAGCAGGATCAAAAGCTTTAAAATGTTGCATATGGATATGGCTGGGAAATTATTTCATGAAACAAAAAACATTTGGAAAATGTTTGGAAAACATCGCTTTCCCTAAATCTATACAAAGAACTGAAGTCTCAAGCATTTAATAAGGAAAAATACCATATCATATTCTCCTGATTATTCAGATGTGATGTATTTTGTCTATTTACTCACACATAGCATACGAGACATGAACTCTGGGGCAGAGGTGAGCAGACTTCAGTAAGGGAGGCTGGTGCCTGCTGAACACCCTTTATTACACCAGAAGAGATGCCAAAAGAGGAAATAATACAAAATGAGAAGCAGGAAGAAAAGGCAATCCTAATAACAAGGAATAAAGAAATAAGGACTTCTTTCTCTCTCTCTTTCTCATTTATTTATTTATTTTTAATGTAAAAGACACTTAAGCTGTTTTTTAAAGGCATTTTTGTACCACCATTCCTTGGAGTCTTAGAACACACAGTACCTACCATTGCTAAGCCATAGTTCATTTCACTAGAGGTATCCAGAAAGCTAATTATCTCCTGAGAACTTGCTATAATTTTAAGGGTTATGCACAAGATGTTAACTAATCACACAGCTCCCAGATATTTGTAACATGCAGTGTGACTCTGAGGTTGCATTTAAATGAGAGACAGGCATGACTACTGATGTGTTGTTTGTTAGTGCTGCACAGCAAGCAAAATGCTGCGTTACACAGTGCCAAATTCACAATACTTCATCGGTTATGCTTCAGAGATAACAGAAAGCATACAACACTTAATCAGTGTTCAGTGTTCCACAGGCTATATTAAATAATAATAATAATAATAAACTGAGAAGTACTTCAGGAAAAAATAGACTGCAAAATTAATTACAAATTGCAAATATGATGCAAATGAATGCAAACAAGAAAAACAAAATGTTCATTTTTCTACCAAACATGGACCTGACTTGGAAAACCCAGGCTTACTGGGAAATGAGAGCTAACAAGTCAGGCCTTGTATTATCTGCACTACGGATATTTAGATATATTATCTAAACTATAAAAATTTGAGGATATCCAAATATGAAATGTAAAACTCATGTTCTTAAGTTGTTTACATGACTTCTGTTGGTAAACACACTCAGAACATATTATCTACTTAGAATTGCTACTTTTTAATAAATACTGAAATCAAAACTGCTGTGGACAAGTATCGGACTTTCTGCCTATTTTCAGAAATGGGTGCGCAAATAAAATATAGCTTATTGTATTTGAAAACAATACTATTGACTTCTTTGGAAACTATCAATAATGCTATTGGGTGTTTTTCCCCCTGCTGTGAACAAAAGTAAAAACGACCAGCTAGTTATTTTACAACAAATCCTCACTTTTAAAAGTTGTAATTTAATGCAATCATTCAGTCAATAACCAAAAGTGAATATACATGTTTTCCAATGTATAGATAAAATATCTATCTATATAAAGACAACAAAAAAAAGAAAAAGAATTTGAAAATAATAGTATACCATTCCTGCAGGAGTTAACATTTATGCCTTGTCATTCATAATTTGAACAAAATTACAATAGATAAGTACGATAGATAACTGTTACCTCTAAACTTCTGACATGTGAATTATTTAATTAATTGTTCCCATTTTGTGCTACAACACTAAGCATACTGCAGTAGGTCCATACATATTTCAATAGGTGCATCTTTTAAATTTAGGGCTATGTCATCACCAGACTAAATTAGAGACTAGATAATTAATATTTAACTTCTGTTAAAGCATCTTGACACGTGTAGGTTTAACCACTGCCCTTCATTTAGCACAGCCACATGAAACATCTATTTGTAAATTTCCACTTAATTTTAAAGCAAATGAAACATCAATATAACTTCATAGTGCAAATAAATGGCAGAAATTCAAAGAATCTATGGTTTTAGCAACCCAGGGAAAGCCTATATCTATGCGTGCTGCAGAATTTATTCCCTTCTGATCAGGGAGTTGAGGGGAAAACGAGGGAACCTCAGATGAACTAGAAGAAAATCTACAGAGATTTATTTTCAGGGCATATCTAACAACTGATGTGGATTTCCAGTTTAAGCTCAGTGGAAAAAAAAAAAAAATAGCAAAAAACTTTCCAGGAAGCTGTGGTATTTGCCATAGAAATTGAATCTTGCCTTGAAGCAAGAAGCAGCTGTTACTGAGAAACATGGAAATAATTTACCATAAGAGGCAAATGCATGAAGAAAAGAGATTCTAATCTGGTTCATGATACTATTAAATTATTTTTAAAAAAGTCAGAAAAACAAAAGAAATGGGCAAAAATGCAAGCTGTCAGAGATAAATGCTGACACTATTGGGAAAAACCATTAAAAGATCATTTAGTTAACTAGAAGGCCAGAGTGGAGGGTCTCAGGTGTTCAATGAAACCTGCCTTCCAGCTCAGGAGGAGTCTGGTTTAAAGTAGAGAAGAGAGAGTCACAGACCTGAAGGATAAAAAGCTGTTTACACTCAAAGACAAAACTACAGATCAGAAATGCTAAAGAGCCTAAAAAGTCTGGGATCAAAAACAGAATCTTATAATTAGCTATTCCTATTTTGGAATTGTGCCTACTCAACCCAGATTTATAATCTGTCTTTGAAAAGTGAACTAGAGACACTCAAGGTAGCCAAAATAAAAAGGATAAACTGATCAGTGGCTTGTATTTCATTATGGCCAAGAACTGTATCCTATCCCAGGAAAAGGACTTTAACTTTCAGTGTTTCAGATGCCAGACAAAAAAAAAAAAAAAAAATCCACAGAAATAAAGTCTTATTCAATGGCAATATTTTTGCCAGCTCTACTACTCAGTTTGAAAACGTCATTTTGGGGAATAATTAACTTTAAACCCGCCTCTCCCCAAAACAGAGATTTTCAGTATGTTATTTAAAGTCCACAGGCCAAATTGTCTATCAATTAACTCTGACTTCAGAGAATCAGCAAAAATGCAGCTGCAAAGAGTAGAACTTTGCTAGGATGAAAATTTCTTTCCAACTATGTAGTTTTGAAAGAGCCTAGCCTTTTAAGGTCCCATTTCTGAGAAAAGACAATGATGAACTCTGCATTTCTACTACTAACCAGTTTACACGATTTTAATGCTTAAGTACATGCTAAAACTCACTCACATCATTGAGATTTAAACACAGCTAAATAATTTCATGACTAAGGGCCTATGTATACACAACAGTTTTTTATGCTTTTTTAGTTGTGATAACTTCACAATCCATTTTCAAGCTTTTACAGATGAGGAGCCACTAAGTTCAAGAAAAAAAAACCAGCATTACTTGCTTAAAATCTCCCTTTCTAAGTAACCCTATAATTTTCCTTCCATACAACTTTACCCTGACTTTTTTTCAGAAATCTAATCTAGGTCAGCACATCATGCCAGAGCCTTCCTGTATCATACATAATTTGCCTGAAATCTTTTGGTTTCTGATGTCTTCAGTGCTGGATTATATCCTTTTATTTGTGCATTCCTTTTGATCATTTCATCTCAGTTCTCTGTATATATAAAAATAACAGCTGATGCACATATGAATTTGAATGCCATACTAAAATGAGTATAGAAGATGAAGTAAGACAGAGATTAAAAATGCATGTGCAAGAGATGAGATTGGAAAGGTTTAATGGGACAGTTCAGTGTATAAAAGAAGCTCAGAATTTTGGATGATTACCTAAATTTTATTCTGAAAACATTTAAATCTCATTTTCAGAAAGAGCTCAAGCTCAGTGAGACCCCAAATGGGATTATCACTTCTTAATTCCCTCAAAAAGTTTGGAGCTAAGTCAAAATTAAACTGTGGGTGACAGTTCAAATGTGTAATTTTCATTTTGGATGTCTACAGTAATTTAATTAAATGATCATACTAGTGGTAACTTCTCTCTCAAAGGCTTAGCTGATATCTTACAGAGTAAAGTTGATGTCCACTAAGAAATTCCCTTAACATAGCATCAGTAGAGAAAGCTTAAAATGGCAAACCACCAGAGCAACTGAATGACAAAAGGGTATCCACATTTGTTAGATTGCTGAAAAGCGTGGTAGGGACTAATAGGGAACATCAAGAAAAACCTATGACAAGGTTGAGTGACATTCCACATTTGGGTGGCTAAAGAGCAAAGCTGTAAGAAAAACAAAGTGATTGCCTGGAGTGCAAAGATCCTGTCAACATGAAAACAAGTTAAACAAACAATTTTACTCTTTTAATTCATATTGAAGACTGTGTCACCGTGATGTAACCGAACTCTTTAAAATCAAATCAATCAATCTCTGTAGGACTTTGTGGAAGAGCAAGAAGCAGAAAATAGAAACTTGACAGCCTGATCTACCTTTGCCCTGATGTTAACTTGTCAACATTTATAACCCCAGAAGGATAAATCAGACAGTATACAAATTATTCTTAACAGCGGTGACAGCTGCTGTCCTTTTTCTTTCAATGCATGCAAAACTCACTGGCTTAGTTTCATTATTATTATCATTATTGTTATTATTACTTTTTTAAAAAGTCCTCCTAACATCATCTTCAAGAGATAGATAAAAACTGCTGTAAATCCAAAAGAAAAACAACAAATGCTTTGAAGTGTTGGGGCTGGTTTCATTCCACCACCAGCAGATAAACAACAATCTTGTTATTAGTAAAGATGGCTTTGAGTAGAAGCACAATCCCTCTCTGCTGGGGTCCAGAGCTTCCCAGCTGATTACAGCTGAACAGAAATGACATCCAGTGCACTGAAATGACACTCCAAGCCTTCTGGACCATGGGAACCTCAAAAGAACCTTAAAAAACAATGGTAAACCACTCCACCATTCAGGCCAGGAGTGATGCTGCTGACAGCTCGGCTTCGGGAGTGATGACCTTCCTGGGCACTGCTCATTGGAAGAGACACGAAACAAATCGAACTGCTCTTTGTTCCCCTTCCAGAACCCAGCAAACACTGAACAACAAATGTAAAAAGTTACCTCATTTTGATAAAACAAAATCCTTCAGTAACTTTTGATGAATTCCGACACGTTGAAAAGTCAAGAGTTAACTGGAAAAACCTGCAAACACAGCTTGGCTCACTGCAGTATGGATGAAGGATGGAGCTAAGAGTCTTATTGTCTTACAAGTCTTTCAGTGTTATTGGCTGAGTGTGCTGAAGCCTGAAAAGAGAGGAAGTCTATTGATTCCCAAAGCAGGCTGGGGCCTTTCAGATCTTTCAGGACCTTTCAGGTCCTCTGGGAGCTCAGTAAAACCTTCGGTGGTTATAACCCAGAGCATTTGCTTCATTTCTCTTCCTGTGGACTGCAGTTGTATGTTTTAAGGCTTTGGGCACTTCAGACCGACTTGTGGATCTGTTTTCATTTTGGTGAGCTGCTGCTGTTGTCCAAGCACTCAGGTGAATAAAAGGTTTACAGTTTGGTCGGTAGTATATGTAAAGGGGTCTTTTTTTGGAGCCTCAGAAAAAGCATTATGAATTAGATTATTATGTCTTTAGAGGTGAAAAGAGCCAAAGCAATCGAAGGAGAGAGAGTGTCTAGGCGTGTTAAAGAGCAATATCGCTTGGAAGAAGGACCAGCATTTTACAATGTCTAAACAATTTGCTGAGGAGGCTGGGAAGAAGTGTGAAAAGAGACAAATTTGGAAGGACAATTAGAGAGGATCAAGATGAAATACTAGCTGTCAAACTGCAGAAAGTATTTTAAACTAGCGTTAGCAGATGCTTCAAATATTACTCAGAACAGACAAAAGGAAAATATGTGGGGGCGGGGGAACAGGACCCTAACCCATGAGACTAAGAAAGGGATTGAGTGATAGGGTATAAAAAATACACTAATTATTGATGCAGTTCTTTTGCTTCTGTCTTTGCGGAAGACAGAAATTAAAGCTGTGTGTGTAGTCTGCAGGTAAAAGGTTAGGTAATTATCCGAACATACCTGAATTGCTAGTCTAGAAAATGCACCGAATGTCTCATCTAGGATTTGTCAGCTGGTTCTTCGTACAAGGACAATGTATTTCCTTAGTGGTAGTTAGTTTCTTAGTGACTATTTCCACTTCTACTCCCTGTATTTCCAATTATATCCCAGGCTGTGCCAAGAAAATGGAGGTAAAATAAAGCAGCAGTCCTTCAGTAGCTAAAAAGATCATGTTTTCCTTTATCTACACACAATGAAGGGGGAAAAGTAAATGATAAATGCTCTTGCTCCCACATGCCTGTCATAATGTTCTCATAGCATGGGACAAACAGAGGGCAGTATGACCTGTTGCATAGCAGGGAGGGGGCAAACAAGGCGGATCTGAAGCTGTACACAGCAGATAGCTTTGCTGTCTGGAACTGCCAGTATTTCAGTCTCCCACTTCAACTCACCTTTGTCTGTAATTCACATGTAATGCTGTTGTCTCCTTCATTCTTTCAGAGGTAAAGAGGTTATCTGAAAGTATATTGGGGGCAATTAACAAATCAGCATTCCAAATGGCCGCAAAATTCTGCAGAGTAACAATGACAAATTCCTTTATTGCTTACTTTCAAACAATAAAAAACAATCCAGTAATAAGTATTTGCTAGAACAAAAAGGAAAACAAATACACAAAAATTCTTGGTATGGGACTGAGCAAATGAAAAGATGCAAACTATGTGATTCATTTTTCAGGGTGAGACACTTATTTATGATGTCTCATATAATTAAGATAGTGAAAACTTAAAGATCTTTTATACATTTTACACATTTTCAGCTAAACAGAACTGTTTCTTTAGTGGCTGTTTTATGTGAATGCTGAATAGCAGTCCCTTCTTGTAGCTTTTTTCCTACAGCAACTACTGAAGTCTTCATTTACACTGCACAAATTATCCTTAGCAGCAGGTAGGAAGCAATCAGCAAGGTGTAGCTGGCAATAGGTCTATTTTCATTACAAGATGGAGAGAGCCAGGGGACATGACATTTGTCCAACATAGTCAGGGAGGACTCTATTAGGAAAACCGATTCTGGAGAATTGTAGTCTTGCTGAGGAGACACTGAAAGAGGGAATGTGGGAAAGAGCGGTTATTTTTTGTTTGTTTGTTTGTGTTTTGGTTTGGTTTTTTTTCTTTTTCTCATTAGGGTAATGTAAAGACAGAAGTAAGGAATAATTTAAATCCTTTAAAAACTTTCTACAATGCCATAAAATGCATATAATTCTCCTGCTCTTGAGTACTCTGAGCATTTCAGACTACATCTCTATGAAATGATTTCACAGTGACTCATTAGTCATGAAACTATCAGTAACAAATTTGGAAGAGGAAAGCATGAGGATTTGGGGGATAAAAGAGAATCACAGCTAATAGAATTATATCACACCGGATACATTTTTCAAGAAATAGTAGAATAAAACAGGAGAGGGAAGGAAACGGGCAAACTCATAACTACCTAGCTTCAGATACCAAATTGAGATACACAAATTCAGAAACCAAATGTCCCAGAGTGTCCCTTGAAGGTGATTTCAGTCCCCCAAAGTTCTTAATTATCTTTTGAAGGTGACCGTCTCTTGAACTACAATGGCAGGAATTTTCCCCATTATATCTTATTATTTCTTGTTTCAGTTTTCCTTTGAGTAATCACTAGTGCCTTCCTTCAGTAAGCAGGAATATTGTATGCTTTAAAGTATTTACTGAATGTCTTACAAGGAATTTTTTTTCTAGAACTGTAAATACAAAGAACTCCTTTAAGCAAATGAATGCCCAGCAGGTTGTGTTTTGTTTCCTTTTTAAATAATATATTTCATTGCTACTGGCCTTGGAACTAAACTTCCTACTTTACCATAAAGTAGGAATAAAAGCATCTTGTTAAGTTTCAGAGTAATAACTCATTTTTTCATTCTTAGTCAAGCAAAATTCCTAATATAGTAAACACTGTAAACTCAGGTTTGAAAATAGGCTACAGTCTAGCTAAAGGTATTAAATACAGAAACATCTTGAGAAATTCTTATATATAAGATATATATATCTTAAATGTAAACCTCTTAAGAACATTAATATTTATGTATATTTACCTGAATAAACCCCTAGAATGTATGTGAATAGATGTCTTTTTCAGAGATGGGGAAATGAAACATCAGATCACTTGCTCAAGAAGTCTGTAGCTCAGCAGGATATTGAACGCTTTTCTTCTGAGTCCTAAGATAGCATTTGAGCCACAGGAGCAGCACGCCACCACCTTCAGTAGATTGTACCTTTAATTGAAAATGGAAAGGAAAACACATTAGTCCTCATCCCTTCACACACCATCCACTTTTCTCAGAACCTGACCAAGAGGACTGTGTCGAGCTTCTCAAGCAAATTCTCTCCTGGGGCCTTTCTGTGGGCTATGGAATCCCAGGTCTTTCCCAGGTACCTGACAGTTAAAGGCTAGAAAATGTAACGGTTAGATCTCAGACAATTGCATAAAATATTAACATCAATTCAGAAAAACTCAAATGTGGTACTTCCCCAATAGAAAGTATAGTATGGCTACATGTTCAATAGAGTAAGAGACATGGAGAAGAGCTGCAAAGCCAGGGTGGGGGAAGGAAAAAATACAGAAGAATAGAACCAACACCTTTCTTTTCTTCACAGAAAATCTCCAAGTTGAGGCGACTACCCTGAAGTGTTGGCTTGGTCCTGAAATGCTGGTTCACTCTTGATTTTAGAAAAAGAGTGTTCTCAGATCAATTTTTTTTTTTTTTTTTTTTTTATTGGATGACATGCTTTGCAGAGGGCACTTGATTACCCTTTCAAGCTCTCTGAAATACCATCTAATGTCAACTGCACATTGCAGAAATTCATGCTGTGAAATATTGGACAATTAAAACACAAAAAATGAAACAGGCCTCAGACACACTGTCTCCATGTGAATTCTGAACAACAAAGAGAAGTCAAGTTCTAGTTTCACCTTTTTTTAATTAATCCCTTTATCCATATATTTTCCTTTAATTATCCTTTATCACAATTAATCTTACTGCCTAAGGCTTTGCATGGTTTTCTTAGGAACAAACAGGAATCACTCACCTCACTTTGCAAAGAAGATCAAACAAGAATGGCACATAATTACCATCCCTTGATCCTCAATCTGCTCATATCTTCAGACTACACTAACTCTTTATGGCTCTATGGAGATACTTTAGCAGTATGAGACTATTACAGGATAAAATTTCTTGCCATAGCTATACACCAAAAGATTCCTTCACATGTGCCCATAAAAACAGTTGATGTTTCACAGGTTAAATTTGCCAAATTTAGAGATACCAGTCAAAAGCCTTGAAAATAAAGAAATTAAACATGATTATTTTGAAATTAAGTGGGTTTTTAAAATTGCTGCAGCCATAGACAAATATTATGTGTAGGGAACTTCAGCAGCTTCATTCACTGAAGAATGTTCACTCTGTTCAAGAATCTTCAGCCCAACCTCAAATACTCATTAATATAGGGTATGCATTAACTTCTGTGCTCTCTTTGTCACATGAAACAAGGAAAAATAGTAAGAAGAAAGGTGTAGGTCAAAAAAAGTTTTTGAGCTGAACACTGAACTTTCCAGTTAATGATTTTCTTGTAGCACTGTGTTAACGTAATTCTATGAAAAGAACCAATGGCAGAAAACATAACTACAGCTAAACCTGTTAACCTTAATTTCTATTTAATTCCCAAGAGTAAAGGATTTTATTCTGCACTCTGTGTCTGACTCAGGTTAAAAGCTTCTTTATATTCTTGAGTAGGTGCAGCAAATTTAGCTCTTTGCTTTCGTATCTGTTGTGATGTACATCTCTACAGCATTACAATACACCCTTTGTTGTACCAGTTTAAATATCATCCATACATGAAAGGCAGTGAAATTATATCGGCAAGTCTTTTCTGAAAGCAAGCGGTGTTGGAACAAAATGAAAGCAGCAAATAAATCCATCCTGCTCCTCTCCAGCTTTCTAAAACTTTCTCAAGTTCTGGGAGATGGGAGAGAAATGCAATTAAAACAATTCACTAAGTGCTTTATTTGCCACCTGCCATTCGTTGAATACCTGCTGATAAAAGTGAGTTTTTTTACTTGCAGATTTGCCCTGATAGACTGGAATTATGAAAGTTCGTGAGTGCTCCGGGAGCCACATGAGGATAAATATAGATTCAATCAAATCAAATCAAATTTGGCAATAAAGAGGTAAAAAGTGAATTACTTTCAGCTTGTCCCAAGGATATTTTTGTTTAACAGAACCAGGATAGTTTATGAAGGCAGTTTTGTCAAAAATGTAGAAAACCTTGTACTGATCAATTCTCCTGTTACTTTGTTTGCTATACAAATCGCAAACTGTTACAATTTTCAAAAGTTATTTTATCCGACACTTACCATACATTCAGAGATGCTTATGGAATGTAATCTTCATTAAACCTTTTAACTGTCACTGTTTAGGCTATTTGTTAAGAACAAGGTGGTTTATATAGCTGTGATGTAAGTGTACATGACCTATTCTTACCCTTTTACCAACATACTCACTGGCCAATTTCAGTGAATATGACAGAGAAACACAGATCTCAAGGAAGTTGCAGGTGTGTCTACATTAGTGTTTTATATTAGATCACCCCTGCACTCCTGAAGTGAATGTCCCAGCTGTTCCTCTTTACCTTGCTGTGAGTCACATAATGGATTTGGCTCCTTCTGAACAAAACTGACTCAGTGATGGAGGTCCAGGAGGGCTCTCACTTCATGGAACTGGACAAGAGCTAACCTGAGGTAACTGACCCCACTCCATTATTTGTAGTGTGGTCATCACATTCTCAAAACAGGTCTTTTGCCTTACTCTTGCTGAGTTGCACTAATAGTATAACTTACTACATATTTGTGAAATTAAGAGAGAACCTTGTATTGCAGAGCATTGAAAATGTTAAAAAGGAAATCCCTCACTAGACATCCAAAAAGATAGTGAGGAGGGGGAAAAAAGAAATCTTTTCCATTACTACTATTGCTTAGGGTTCTCCTTGTGAAGAATCAGTTGGTACAATAGTAAGGTGATACATGTGTACAAACTCAAGGTACCTGGGAATGCAAGATTTGAACACTGAGTCCAATTGTAATTGCTAGTACAAGCAACTAATTATTACATTAAAATTTTTTTTCTATTTAAATGTATCTTTTTTCTTCTTGCTGTTTGCCTCATAATGTAACTATAGACAAAAATTGTATGTCCTCACAATGTATTTTTTTTTTTAATTAGAGAGCTTTTATAACTAATTCTCACACTGCTTACTAAAATTCACCTCATCCCACTGATGAAAGATGTTGGAAGAGCTGTTATGTGCAGCATACTTCTGTGTCATAAACCCGTATGATCAGACAGGGTAAAACAGAAGTGGTCTGTAAATGCTGAAGTATGTGTACAATTGACAGTGACTATTCATCTGACATTATATGTTAGATCATGGAATTGATTCAAATTCAGAAGTCAAATACATGATGTAAGTTATTCTGAGAACTTAATGTAATTACAACTTCAAAGCTCAGTTATACCAAGAAAAGGCAATTCAACTGTAGTCAATTTTCGTTGCTTTTAGAACTGGCTTCTTGCAGATCTGTGAGAGAAGAGCTAAAAATACAGACATTATCTGTACCACAGTTATGGTGCATGAAACAGAAGACTTCTCTGTACACATATAAAAGCATAGGAACTATTCTTGGTATAGACAGAACTGCATTGCCTTTTGAGGATATTAAACAAGGGCCTCGTGTAGACAGACATACTGATGCAGATTTTAAGTTTACCTGAATACTTTCAAATTTTAAGACCTCCAAGACTTGAGGCTGAAAATAGTGGCAACGGGTACTTGGCACCATTGACAATCAGGGATAGTTTGGAAAAAAAAAAGTCAGAATTAACTAAGTAAAGTTTACAAACTGATTTATTTTATGTTAGTATTCTTATGAACCAATTTAACTTGGTTTATAATGTCATCATTTACAATGCCAGTAAAAATAGAGCTTTATACTACAACACTGGGCAGAGTTTCATTTTAGGAAAACAGGGAGATGCAACATTGCATTTCAGCAAGTCATTCCTAGTAAAAACGAGGTCATTACAAAGTCATTCTTTCAAGAGACTGATGGGAGGCAAATCTAAAATGACCCTGTAAGGATTTTAACTAGCATGTTGTAAAGACATAGTTAGAGTCTAAAATGCAGTCATTTCAAGTGGAACTGGAAAATAGTAATTTCTCTAGTTGAATACTTCAGATCCATGATTGACTCAGTTTCTAAATCTTCCATACCGGATGCTAAACAAAAACTGAGCTAAAGACACAGAATTATTATTAACCCACCAGTAAGATGTTAATTGCTTTTACATGGACAACGCCAAGGATATCAATACAAAAAGAAGTGCAAAATAAATATTTTAATGTTACAAGTTTCATTTAAACTTAAAAAAAAAAAAAAAAAAAAACTATGTAAAAAGTTGGGTTTTTTTTTTCCCTCTAATGAAATGAGCTCTTTACATATAAATTATATTGTAATAACAGAGCTCCCTGGTGGAAAAGAGTTCCTTCTCCTGCTGGCAAAAATTAAAATAATCACAGATGGCTAATGATCAAAAATACTGACTGACAGCTCTGAAGTACAAGGCATAGATAATATTCTCAGAGCTGCAATTTTATTTATACTCAGAACTGGCTTTAGGCACCCACAAAATCTGTGTTCATGATGTCCTATATAAAAGAGACCTTTTAGCCACCACTGCAGTTTCTGCTGCGAGGGTTTTTCCCTAAGACTACATTGATCTCGATAATAATTTCACCAATATACTTGTGTTTCAGTGCACCAGTTATTTGCAACAATCTATAACTAGCTGAATTTACTCAAACATATAGACTCCATTATTTTTATTTGCATTATACTTAAAATGTATATTTTGAGTTCTTAGAAATACTGTGTTATACTTCAGAGTTAATATACTGCAGAAGTCAGTCAGTGCAAAGAAAGTGTCCTGAAACACAGCAGTTTCTCATATTTGAATGATGGTGTACAAAGTGTCTTGTTCGGTAGTGTTCAAAAACCTGTGAGGAGTTTGGTCTTGTTCCCACTTACGTTAGTTGAAATGTTTAGTTGATTCAGCCAGGAGGGAGGTGAGCTTATAGGTAATTCTGGTTTTCTCAAATGTTTCTTATTTATCATTTCATGGCTCCCTTGAAAAGTGTGCTAAACATTTTATAGAGCTGAAACCTATCTCCAATTTCAAAGCACTGGCTGCGTTGTAGGCTTGTGATAGTTATAACTTTTCAGTACACATCCAACTTGCAGAATCAAATGTTTTCTAAGAGAGTGCCTGCCTTTCTGAGGTGTAATTTCTAGCTCCTGTAACATAGATGAAAAGCTGGAGAGATATTCCAGACCTATTTAAACAGTTTGGTAATAGGAAACCAAGTTTAAATACCCCCAAAATATTACAATTGTGTATTGGCAACATTTCCTATGAAAAATTATGTGGGAGTGGATATGTAGAAATGTTGCTACTTCTTTGTCTATTTAACTTTCAGGTACATATGAGAAGACAGCACAAAAAGGGCAAAGTTTCTTTGAACTTCTCTATTGATTTTTTGAAAATCAGCAACAAGAAAACATAAAAAAGAGGGAGAAAGAAAGAGATGCTACTTATGGAAAAGCTACATAAAATTACAGATCTCACTGGACACCAGAGAATCTAGAAGGCAGAAACCCTCAAATTCCAAAACTGCAGGAAAACCTACGGTCAGAATTTGCACTTGCTTAGGCGCTGCAATTCATCTCCACAAGCACCACAAACCAGGCTTCATTAATTGCAGAGCTCTCAGATACTTGCTTAATAAACCTTTTGATTTTAAACTAAGCATGAGTTTTGGACACCAGCTAATGATTTTTGTGCTGACAGTAGGAGCCTTGCTGATATGATGCGTAGCCTCAGACTGTAATATTGGTTCACGTTCTTTTCATTCAAATGTCTGACTGGACCTCTGCTATATGAGCTGGAAGCTCTAGATATAAGGAGCACAATTTATCAACGCAGCTGCTGTTATGCCAGGACAGTGTAAATTTTACAATGGCAGGCATGAAGTTGGAGTAATAATTAATGTAGGAACTTTTCCCCATGCAGACAGTATTATTGTAGATACATTGAGCTTGATCTTAAACAGGAATGATTTCAGCAAATAAGTTATATTATTTCATCTAAACACAAGTGCAATTTGTAAGTAAGAGACAGTCTGTGACTTACTAGCATTCCCCCAGTCAGAAAGTCTTCCTCTGCTAGCTAGCTTGATAATGACTTCTTAGGGCTAAAGCTGGTATACTATGTTACATTATACAACACAGAAGTCAGTCATCAAAAAAAAAAAAAAAAAAAAAAAAAAGAAAGAAAAAGAGGGAGAGAAAAATAATTGCTTTTTGATAAAAGAGGTGTTAGGAGCTACAGGGGCTTCACAAAACAGCACTTTTAAGGAGCATGTATTCATTCCACCCCTTTTGAAATTCAGTTACAGCTAAGTGAACTATCACAAGTAAACTATTTCACTAAACTGAACAACAATAAACCAAAACGAGTAGAAGTACTAAAAGCATGCCTGAGGCAACAGAAACTTTGGTGTTAATTTCCATTTCTTTCAAGTGCATTTGATGAATGATGTGACAAAAGAATCCTAATTAAAGTCGAAATCCTGAATACTAAATAAATTAGAAGTGCCACTACATTCATCTTCTACAATGATAATACTGCCACTTCTGCTTCTTCTCTGTGCCCCTTTGCTTACATCTGTTGCAGTAAGTCTGCAAAGGGCCAGCACAGATGGGGGAATGGATACTGTTCCCCCAAATAGAGAGATAATAGGACAGAGAGCTTTGTTTCCCTTCATCGCCTTCAATTTGCACAAGGAAAGCCTATCAGGAGCATTCAAAGTATTTTTAGATATTTATTTTTCCTCTCAAATTACTTAGAACTTGACAAGGAACACTGCACTCTCTGGTCTTTAGTAGCACCAGACAAGTTGCTGTGTTTATGGCCATTAATTTTTTATTTTTTTATTACTGGAGAATCATTAAGTACATATATACTTGGGGTAATATATAATCCTAATGGGTTGGAAGGCAACACTGAAGGGATGAAATTCTATGGCTTGTGTCACACAAGCCAGGCAAGACAATCATAAATGACCTTAAAATCTATGAATCTTTCAAAGAGCTGCCCCATTCAATAAGCAGACTGGAACATGAATTATGACTCCCGAGAGACATATTTTCCCTGCTCCCCTTTTGTTCCAGGGAACAACTCTGAAATACTTTAGGAGAAGTTTATATCCCCAGTGTGCCCAAGCAGTAGGCTTGTGTTTTTCCATTCTCTTTCCACTCCTTACAGAAAGAGGGCTGGCAGAGGAGGAGGCCCTTCTATTGCCATCACAGCTACACTCAAAATCTGCCAATGCAAACAAAAGTGATGCTTCAATGTCTCTAAGTCCCATTTGTACTGTCTAAGGCGTGTGACAAGAGAAGTCATAAGAACAGGCTGTAGTCAATCAAGAACTCCAAGGGAACCACATAGTCCAATGTCCCAACTTTGTCAGTGACATATAGTGGCTGCTTGTTAAAAAAAGTGTAAAAACAAGACAAGCATGTAATGATACTTCTCCAAATTATTCTCCCACACCATAGCAATCCATAGAAAGTTCTGATTTGGGGTGCATACCTTTATATTTAATGGCCTGTGATGTATTGCCTATACATAGAACACACATGACTTGTCCAACATGGCAGAAGACTCCAACTCTACAGTAGCTATAGGACACACAACGCAGAATGTCTTCTTTAATCTTCTCACAGTGATACCACTCTTCTTGGCTCTTTTTAAACAACATGTTTTCTTTGTATTTTCTAAGTGAAAGAGACAGAACCTCTCTCTCCTTTACTCTTTTAATTTGAGGTTTTAAACAAGTTTTCAGATTTGTTCTATGAAATTCTTTTTTTCAGAGGAAATGACAGAGAATTATCTTAATGAAAAAGATAGATCGCTTGCTTATACCTGTCTGATGTATTTTAAGACCTGATTTGACTCCTAATCTAGCTAGTGTAATTGTAATGGGCTACATTTTTTGAAGTACTACACGTAAAAATGCAGCTCGTGTACACCCAGTGTATAATTTCCAGAATTCTTATCAGCATGTGAATTTTGTAGCCCTAATTTTCTCCTATGAATTTTGCATTGATATTTTAGAAAGATATTTCTTAATGCTAACTGTAATAATGATCATTTCAGTGATCACGGTGGGTTGTTGGGCTAATTATTCTATATAGGTAGGTATATATAGATTTAATAAATTGCCTAAGTAGGAGAGACATGCTGAGACACATATTGTGTCATATTATTTAATGAAGTGCCTATCTTACACGTGTAAAACTGAATATTTGCAGCACCAGCTCTTGAATTTTAACTTTGCATTCAGCTACTAACAGTGAGATATTTTATTTCAATTTCACTCAGCAAAAAGAAAATTTTCACCCCATCTGTAAAAATGCACAAGGATAGAACTAATTATTTTACTACTTCTCCCTCATGCAAACACCCTGTGATACGGCATGAGACCTCCATTTTCCTGTATGCTTAAAAAATTCTTACAGTTTGTCAGTCAAGTATCAGGCTTCCATTTTTCCCTGTTTTTTGACAGACTTTATGTCTTGTGGAACTGGTTACAGAAGAACAAGGTAAGCAAGAGATGTTTGAAAACAAATTATTGGAATTTGAGAACTTAGTAAATCAGGTACATGCTTTGTAAGAAAAAGGTGAACAGAAGCAAGAAGGACTTCTCAAAATAAATGCAAGAGAGGAAGCTGGAGATTTAACTTACCTTTTTTCATGTGATGTTGCATGGTACACTACATAGTTTAATGAAGCCACTACAAGATTTTCTTTCTTACGGCTAGACTAGATTGCATTTGGTCTTCACCATCACTTTGACTTCATTATCACTGACCTTGATCCTTTCTGCCACTGTCTGCTGTGATCTCTAGGGACTAAGTGCCCAAAGGTTATCGACTTACATACATGTATATGAGTTGTCATCTCTGGATTCTTAATAATTGATTGTCAAAGCACTTTTGCACAATGCACCTTGCTTTTTGGGCAGAACAAGTGCCCTTTCTTAACTCAATGTTCAGCTACTTTTCTTTGGGGTATGTGAGTGTCAACCAGGGTGATAAAGCATAAAAACACAAGCTTGTCAGTAATGACCCAGTTGGTAGCACTCAGAACCCTTGGCTAAAAAGTCAGAGAAAGCTCTTCCAAGTTCTTGTGCTGTTTTTTTTTTTTCCTGGGACTATTGAAAAATATAGCATGAAGCATTGTCATTAGGAGAAATCTAGATTTGACTGGGAATTTCAAAGGAAATTATCCTCTCACAGAGCTAGGGAAGGAAAAGGTATTCTGGTCAGTGTTTTCAAAATTGCAAATGATCTGAAATGAGTTGTAAAACTACTACTGGGCCAAAAGAATATAATTTTAAAAAATTCTACCCATAGGCTCTGATCTGAGATTTACATATCCTATAAACATATATAGGGGTTTTTTTTAAGCTTGTTCTTTTAAAAACTTTTGTTCATTTTGAAGGTTAGGAAGTGTTTTTACAGGCTGGTGGTTTTGCCAACGACTCAGCTAAAATTATGTTTGGGGTTTTTTGTTTGCATTTTTTTGTTTTGATTTTTTAAAAAAGTTTATAAACTGCCCTGTCTTCAGCGGTTTTACTGAAGGATAGATGAATTGAGCTACTGAATTCATGTTTAGATCACTGCTGGTAAAGACCAGATTACATACAACTAGTGTCCTTGCATGTTGATCAAGTTTAGAAAGCAAGGTTAACTAAACACCATCCTCTGTTAAATTTGTTGCTTACACTGTAAAGGTAATAATAGGTTGCTTAAGACAGGTTTTTTTTCAAGTGGTTTAGTCTCAGAGATGTAGAGGAGCATCTTTTTGTTACCAGACAATGTCTTCTGGAGTGATAGTGTGCTATAGTCACCACAAGATAAATCTGTAATGTACTGGACAGAGTAAACTGTTCCTGTTGTGTAATGTTTCCCTATCCCTCTAAAGGCTTATAACATCTTTTATCACAACAACGGGAAATTTGGATCTTTTATCAACTAGTTCAACAAAGCAATCCATTTAAATAATGTGTCTGGAACTGTAGTCTATGGAGATAATCAGTAGCTTATTAACCTTAATCATAACAACACATTATCACTATTTGGTTTCCTGTTGACTAATTTGCAGAACAATGGGGAAGAGCACACTCAGCACATAAGACTGTTCTTAGTTCTTGGCACTGCATAAATACAGTGACCCTCACTTGAAATGTCAGAGACTTAAGAAAAAGCTGTATCATATGATGAAGGACGAGAGTCGGGGGGGGGGGGGGGGGGGAGGCGGGAAGAGGATCATGTAATCAGAGAGTTAGTTAAAAAGTAAACACTTGTTAAACCTCTAGACAAAGTGAGATCATCATCAAACAGATACCTAGAGCACAGAATAAAGGTCAGTTACCTTTTATCGTGTTTGTGTAGCTTCGGTTAAACTAACAAGCAGCAGCATGTGCTTAAGGTCATAGTTAAACACTTTTGCCTTGATAAATGAGCTGTGTATTCAGTGCTTCCCTTTCAAGAGCACGGCCATATTGGAACTCTGATCTAGAAGAAAAAGACAGACATCAGAAAAGGAAGCAATTTACCTGGGGACAGAAATCAGTCATTTCAGATGGTAGAAGGAAATAATAATAAGTCAAATAATAAAATAATAATAAGTCAAAACAACCAAAATGCAGTAGATAAAACTCAGAAATAAAACAGTTCACTTTAATTTTGGGGAGTGAAAGTGCAGAATATTTTTTTTCTCCAGATTTGTCAAAATCACCAAAAGTTATTTGCCTTGAGTTATTTCAACATTAAAGGTACACTTCCTCATAGCTGCACACTTCTTGTGGAAATTCTAGTTTTTGATTCTGATGAACTTACTATTTCATATGAATGCTACAGATACACCTACTACTCAGGAAGAAATATGGCCATAAGCCTTATGAGAGATATAGATGGCATAGACTCCATCCTGAAAGGAGTGAAGGTCGTTAAATAAACTGCACCTTCTAAGACAGCATACCATGCTATATAACAGTTACATTGAATTCATTCAAAAAAGGAAATTTTAGGGGAATTAAAATAATTAATTTTTTAGATAATGTAGGGCTATAACATTTTCAGTCGGACAAAGTGAACACTAGAAAAACTGCAGTATACATCTGAATAATATTCCAACATAAAAAAAAAAATCAAGAAGTTTTAGTTTCTGTATCATGAAAATAACTTTCCTAAAGCTGTTTAGGAAGTAAAATTCAGGTGACAACACCTCAAACTTTATTAGAACCAGTTCTGCTACAGTAAACTGAAGAAATCCCAACTACTCAACCTTCTGCCTTTTCACTGAATTATGCTATCTTTAAGTGTATAGTGCAGCTTAATGGTTATTGAGTCACAGGATAGCAACAGTTTCCTTGTGTGACTTGCACTTCACAGAAAAATGTGCAAACTTCAATTGGCCAGAGTGTTCACATAGACTAAGATTCTGCTACAGGGTAAACTTTTTTATGATGCTTGGTTGTAGCTGTTTCCATGATGGACAGAATGGTAACAATATGTTTATGCTTTGATAAGACTTCAAAAACTGTTTGCTATAAATCACAGCGGTGAGTGCTGCTGCAGCCATGAGGGCTAAAAGAAAAGGTCGTTAGACATTGTTTTTATTAGATCAGCTTGTAAAGTTAACAAAAAAATAGAAAAGCTTTGGGGACCAACTCTTCTTCAGGTGTCAAACAGAACGAGCAAGGCATAGTATATCAAAAAAAATTCTATAAAAAATGGAAGAAGCACTTGTTCTTCCTTCATAACACAGGTTTTGTTCTTTTTCTTCTTTGTTCTTCTTAATATTGAACTAGAATAATGAAACATAGGAAAATTTCTTAAAATATCAAATCAGTTTCAAACACTGCAGTCCATGTTCTGACGGAAGAGTTGAAAGCATTACAGAGAGTATTTTACCAAGAATTTACCTGGCACAGAGCATAATGATTTTGTAATGGAAGTTTTAAAGGAGGAGGAAGTAAAATAGAATGAGAGAGGTAAGCATACAGTAAAACTAGGAACAGTAACTGAGACTGATGAAGAAGGTCAAGTCTGAGGATGCTGGGTAACTAACTGTAAAGTTAAAATGAAGCCTCAGCCAATTATTCTTGCCCAAAACCAAAACAGCAGGGTTTGGGAGAGAGAGAGAATTACTTTAGTGAGACCTCATTGTTTCAATGATACAGATTCACAATTCTGTAAATGAAATTATTGCCATTTTGTCTCATAAATGGTGCTGTTAATAAGGGCTCTACAAAACAAAACTTCTCCACATTTTCCTGCTAGCATCAAAGCTCTGAGCTCTCTCTGCCTGAGAGAGTAATTGTGCCTTTTTCCTACATGTCATTGCCCTATCAGTCCCAGACCACAATTGTGATATTGCGGTACAGTATCTGATAAAGATCTGCAGTGATTTGGGTTCTAAATCTGCTAGGGACTAGACAGAAAAAAACCAGTATTTCACACAGGCCACGGGATAGGATTGAGACAGAAATGTCTCATATGTACTATACATGAAAAGACAATGATCCCACAACAAATTTTAGCTTATCCCGGATAAATAATCTTGCAGATTCAGGGCTCTGGAAGCAAATATCTGTCTACATTTATGTATTTTTAGCTTCAAAACATCTAGTCATACTACTTATAAATAAGCACAGATTCACATTATCTAAAACCGTATCTTCTTCATTTCACAGCAGTGGTGAAATTTGCAACTCATTTTATAAGGCTGTAGAATTTGAATTTTACTGAAACGAAGAGTGCTGTGAGCAGATTCCACTGTTAATGTACATATGTTGGTCTGATCTGAAATAACACAGAAAATGTATCTGACTATGCATTACTCTAGGCAAATACTGTCTATAAACTTAAGCGACTATTTAAGACTTTATCTAAATGGAAAGCAGTAAGTATAAAAACTAGAATTGGCTTTCTGGGTGTTATTTGGTATCTAACAGTGACAAACTATGAAAACATTTAAGTGTGGAAACAAAAGCTGATCTCATCTCTTATCCTCTTGCCTGACTCTTAGTCCTTTACTGTGCATTTTGCTTATGTAGTTGAACAATATCAGTTCATGATAAAATGGCAATGTCTTCACTTAATAAAGAAATTGTTTTTATTCAGTGTTTATGTTGATATCTTAAGTATCATGCACACTGCTATGTAGTGACAAGACCAAATGCACTTTGGCTTAGTTTCAATATAAAAATTAGAAGGTGTTGATTTTATTACCACTCTGGCAATATATTTGAAAGCATGTTAATGAGTATTAATGTCATATGCTTAGCCAAAAGAATTCCTGAAGTCAGAGTGCTATTTTCTCTGCTTTAAGGCATTAGTAATAAGGTGTTGAATACATATTTTGATAAGTATTTTATATCCTGTCAGCCAACAGTTGGATACAATTGAAAAATCTACCTACTGTACACACAGACCTTATGCTGTATTTTGGTAAAATAGTAAAGCTGATGACAAAAGTAACTGAATTCCAATGGAATCTATCAAGAATATCCAGACAAAACCAGAAGCAATTATATTATTCAGCTGAAGAATTTTCTAGTTGTCAAGATAAACATTCTTGAGTTTTTATTTGGATTATTTTAAGAAATCCCAAACAGTCTGAACAATTAATTACATGGAAATCACTATGAAACTTTTTGTTTCCTTTAACAGAATGTTTTACATTTTTTTCCAAACAATTTTTTCAATCCCATAAGAGACTGAATTCATCAAGGAATTAGATGAGAAATGGAAGCTTCTGTTTCAGAAAACAGAATGGCAGCTAGACAACAGAAAACAGATGCCAATTATTTGCCAGTGTCTGCAGCAGAACAAAACATTTTATGACATTTACTTTGCCTTAGCAAAGCTGCCATTGATGTCGGAGAAGTACCAGTCAGCAGGTTCTGAAAGGAGACTCTCTATGATCTAGGATTGCAAATAACTTCTTACACTTTTGTAAAGATGACAAGATAAAAAATACATAGTACTTCGTATAGAGTAGCAACAAGGTTAGCTATATTAGCACAATCTGGAATAATACTGTCTTACACTGTAAAACCAGAGTTCCTTAATAAATTAAGTGAAAACAGAATTTGTACTGCTTGGACTTAGCAGCCACAAAATGGGATTTCTTTTGTCACACATTGAACAGAGAAGAATTCAAACTGTGCAATAGAAAATAAAACCAATCTTTTGTCACTATATCAGCTATCTTTATTTGGCTGGAGTACATATTTGTAAGGTGGGCTAGTCTTCAATGTGTGCCATCCAAGGAACACAGGAGTTGGTGTCCCTCTACTTATCTTTAACAGACCAACTTAAGACAGTATTTATTAATGGAAAATCTGGCCAGCAGTAAATAATTCTCTTAAGCCAGGCCGACACTCAAAACTTTTAGTTTGATTCTATGACAACATTTTTTATCTAGCAAACACTTTAGTTAGATGATTACACTGGCAAAACGTGGTGTGCTCTTTGTGGTATATCTTATTTTATCAGCATGAACTGTACAGACAAAATGGTTTCTGGAGATTAGGAAACTATGCCTGTATCATTCTGCCAGCCAGACCTTTCTAGTACTGACTAGGTATTAGATTAAGGACAAAGAATGCCCATCCGAAGGAGTGTACCTTGAAGATCAGCGCTGGCAATGGAAGATAACACAGTTGAATGGTTACTTTTTGCACAGGGCTATGTATACTACATGCAAATGCATGAGAATTAATGAGAAAAAAAGTTTGCTATATTTGTTTACATCCAGTTTTTAAAAGAACTACAGATCGTATTACTGTAATTTCATACAGGGAACATCTGCTACCTGTGGCAAAACTGTAATATCTCATGTGCTCCCTTAACTGAAGAGCTCATTGCAATATGCAATCAGTTGAGGTTCAGGCATTGTTCAATGGGCAAGCAGTTACACATGACCTACCAAACACTATACTTCACATCAATCCTCCTAGGCCTGACTCATCAGAGAGATGTCTGTAAAGGCCTTTCTAACCACATTGTCTGTGTCTTCTGTTCAACTTGTAGTTTTGGAATCTTTTGTCACAGTGGGCCTATCACCACTCTAGCAGTGACTACCACTTACACATGTGCAGCTTCAGTTCATTTTCCTCCTTCCACTCTTTCCTCTAAATTACTAATGACTTCAAAGTATTATGACATCCCAAGTATAACATACCTCAACCATCTCTCTAACAGAGTACCTGATGATAAGAATAAATCACCAAGTCTCATTCAAAAAACTATTAGCACAGAAATCTGGTGCTCACATTAACAGCTATTGTTTTGGTGGCTGTGCTTCAAAGAGGTCAAGTGGAGATAAGTGCCTGTGAGATTTTAGCACAGTTTTCTCAGGGCCAATATACACTATGAAATGACTCACGACACAGAGAACAAACTAGTAGTGACCAAAGCAGCTCCAGGATGATTTCATTGCAGCACAGTGCCCAAACTCTGTTAGTCACTATTTCATGGGGTCAAATTTTTCTGCAGTTTTAATTCACTATTTTTTTATTTACATGGTGACTGAAATCTGTAAAATATTCTTTCTGGAGTTTTTTTCTCTCTGAACTTACTTGCTCTGCCATGAAAATAATCATCTTCACAGACATTTTCATTATTATTATTTTCTGGAAAGAGGTAAATTATAAACTCAATAATATTGACATGTTTGACAAAAAAAAAAAAATCACCTAAATATGTTAAGCATGTTGAGCTATGACTTTACTAAGAACAGAACTTTTTGTGGGGAAAAAAAAAGGTTGCTTTTCTACTCCTCAAGAATTCAGATTATAAAGAATCACTCTTCGATTAGTACATTTCTTGCAGACTAAGCAAGGGCTAGGCAAGACTGAACTCATCCTCCCTGGATGATGATGAGCCAGCACGTTCTTGAGGAAGAGGGGCTGAGAGGTGGAGGAAGACTTAATGATGTCACGGGGAATATACTGTACTTCTGTGGCCCAATAGTACATTTTTTACTCCTGTGAATAGTTCCACTGATTTCAGGTGAATAGTCCTGCAGGATTAAGCCACTGGTGATTAATAAATGTTTGAAAACAAAGCCAAAGCCCCAGTCTTATTTTAAGTCTCAAAGACAGGGTAGTTTCTATCTAACCTAATAGATCAGAACTTCGACTTGCTCATTAGCTGAGAACCTCTGCCCTCCTTATTAGGCCCAAGTCTCTCAGATGAACTGTCAGATGGAAACTGCTGCAATTGTACACAGGACAAATTCCATGTCATTAATGGAACAGGTGTTTAATGATTTTGGATGCATCAAGTTTACCCTGCTTCTTAAAAGGTCTCTTCTCATATATAGTAGTGGCTGCGACACCAAGGATCGTTTGCAGAAAAGGTTGGCACTTCCCAGTCCATCAAACCATCAGCTTTATGTGCTCACATGGTGAATTTATTCGGAGAGTTTGTATTGGTTTCCTAAAACAGTGTTTAGGATTGCTATTACTAATACTGATGAGCCGGAAATTCAGCCTCCACTGAGATCAGTAGGAGCTTTAACTAAGTAAGGCCCACAAAGAATTTAGGATTCGGATCATTAACTATAATATGCAGCTTTCACACAAGAAAGGTTACTTTACTTTAGAAGTTTTATTTCAAGTAAAAGTTGATAAGCCAAGAATGTTTTAAATCATGGATATCTACAAGTAACATTTTTTTCATATAAAAATATGAACAAATGTAAAATCAAGCTTTATCACAGTGAAAACAGTTTATTTGACTGAAGTCACATAAGCTATATTTGACACAGGACTTTAGCACATTATATTACCTGATTTTATCCCAGCTGCCTTATAGTGGAATAAGAGCCAAACAGCTTGGCAGAATGAGCCTGGCAAGTTACATGGCACCCTCCCATAAAGGTTACAAGTTACATGGCACCCTCCCCTTCCAAATGGAAGAGGAAAGAAAGACCCCTGTACTGGGATGGGAGAGCCTTATTTTGAAAAACGTTTGCATGAAAATGCAGATAAAAAGAATAAGAGATTTTCCAAGCAAAATTAGGCCAACTGTATTTTAAACACTAAACCTCACTCAAAGACGAATGAAGAGTTGTCATGTTTCTGTTGTAGTTACTAATCTCAGATTTTATTCAGGCTTTTGTGTTAGTGAGAAGGATCTTTGCTTTCAACAGGGAGTGGAGCCATATTAAGAAGCCCAGCAAATTTAGCCCAAAAGAACAAGTTTCCCTCTCTAATGGAGACTTTTTGCTCTCTATTATTTTGTCAAGTTCAAATTACAGTTCATTCAGTATAACATTAAATAGGTGCTCTCCAAGCGAGAAAAATTGTGCAAAGAAATGAAGAAACAATCTTCTTTTTAACAGGACACCATCCAGGTACAGAGAGAAGTTTTGAAGGCAACTACTTGAGGTTGCATACTGGTGAAGTGCAACGCACATCTATCTCTCAGCTGCTTCTTGCAAAGCCTCACTGCTTAACTCAAGCTGCTAACGGCATTTTAGCCAAGCCATTTAGTCTTGGATGACTGAGGTGTCTCAGCTATCTTCTGATCTACAGATTGGCCATGGGGGCAGCCAGAGATGGCAAGTATTTCAGCCGCTACAGCTAGAGTCATTGATATTCACCTGCCAATAACTCACCAGTTGGTCCAAGAGAGCAAGTTACTGGAATTCTAACAGGGGAGGCTCCACAGAGGCTAAGTGACATTTTAGACAGTCTAGGGGTTTTAATACTTCCCCACAATAATGGCAGATGCAACACAAGATCTAACAGGAGAGAGAGCTAAAATGGCACCATAGACCTACGTTTAAGTATCTTAAATCTGTATCCCTGCACCAGGTCAGGTGACAGAGTGGTAGATATGGGAACTGCACCCCATGATCAATGAGACTGATCAAATGTCATAATCAATGCCCTTTACAGTTAAAAGATCCTGCAAAGTGACAGAAACTGTATCCCACATACCAGCTCCTCTGACATCCTTATTTAATAGAAACTATGAGACCATATATGTATAAATCTTCAGTGTGGCAAAATCTTGCCCTTGGCTGACCCAGCCTGAATTTGGCAAGGTCTAGGCACACCGAGACAGTTCTGTGAGAGGCAGCACCTCAGCTGAGCTGCCAATGAAGCAGTAGCTGGCAGTTCCCATATGGGTTTTGGGTGTTATTTTTCTCCTTGAAGGTAACACACTGCCTCACAGAAGCTTCCACCAAGTTCTGAATGCAGACACTTGCCTTTTTGCAAAGCCTAGACCCTTGTTACCCTGGTATTTTGAATTCACTGATAGCAGGAGTTCCTTCTTCCCCACAAATCAAGAACTTGCCTCTGTGAAAGGCAGCAGTTTCCAGCCTTCCTCAGTCTACCCTGAAGTCAGCACTGAAGTCACAGGGCAGCCTGTGACAGGCAAATGATCACCTTCTGCATGAACTCAGTGGGAGCAGAGATCTTTCCTGCTTAAAAACAGTATTCTGCCGATCGGCAGCGACTTCCCTCCTCATAGAGCAAAGGGCTCCTTTGAAACAATGCTTTAACTTTGTCATTACTGTTGTTTTTTTTTCTTGCTTATAAACAAACAGGAGACAGGTTTCTTGTACTGATACGAATTACATTTGTGTGGAAAAGATTCCTACTCACAGCAGTGTACTTTTGAATATGGAAAAAATATCTTTTTGTTGAATACAGATGGTCAGCTCATGTTGCCCCTTTTTACCCTGATCATTACCATCCTCTATCCAAAGAAGAACATTCTTAGACCATTTTTCATAGCAATCTTCTCTGTCCTCACTGAAATTTGCCTTCAGAGAGTCTAGGATTCTCTTCTTTCCTTCTGTCTTTTTCCAGATCTCTAAAATAAACTTTGTTTCACCAAGTTTCTTGGGCTATGGTTTGGCAGCTGCAATATTTTTTATTTTAAGATGCTCATTAAATTAGAGAAAGGAAAAAAAGTTTATATTTCATATTTACCTTTCTAAATCAAATTTTCTCCTTCCTTTTTTAAACAAGAAAAGACATTATTTCCAGGATGCATTTGCCCTGAAGTGTACTTCGCCAGACCAAATATAAGTGATTATAATCATAGGCCAAATACAAGTCTTCACTCACAGTCTTGTAAATTAGGGTAGAAGAGTAATACCTCATACTTCGTTCATGGTGCTTGATCTCTGGCTGAAATACGCAACCTTTTTCAAAACACCTCTTAATAAGAGGTCAGCATCATCACTCTGGCATCTTCCATAAGCAATAAGTTCCCTGTGAAGGAGGAGAAAAAGGAATCCTCAATTGATAGGAATCACTAAGAGCAATCCCATTTGTAACTTTCCCAGTGTGACTATTTGTGTTTGCTGGTCTGGGGAGGTATGCAACAGTTGCTCCCTCATCCCTTGTAGTATGGCACTGAATAGAGTTTTCTTTTAACTATGGCACTGATATTAAGAAACAAGTTGAGAGATCACTTCTGGCATGTTCCCTCTATTCCAGTGTTTTATTTATAGTTCTCTTCTATGCCACTATTTTATTTATGGTATTAAATATATAAAGAGATTATAATGCAGAAAAAAAGGCTATTACAGAAAAACAGATGCTGTTTTGTCCAAGAGCCATGCTTATGAACAAGGCCACCTGGCTTAACACACGCTGATATTCAACCATATACAGAACTGAGACCTTTTCTTTTTTTTTAATTCACTCAGATATTTTATCTGTACTCCACACTGGTGCATAAAATACAGGACATTTATTTCTAAGGAACTGACATGATTCAGATCTTATCTTTTGGGAGAGAACACTGTTCTGAGTTTTGTTTTGAAATCAGGCCCTTGGATATCTTTGCTGCCTGGAAGTACACTAGTATTAAACAGAGCATTTATCCCACAAGTTATTATGCAACCATTGTAAATAATATATAAATACTTCAACTTTATCTTAGCTTAGCACTACTTTTAGTACTGAACTCATTTTATTAACACTTTTTATTGGAATTGTTAGTAAATCAATCCAGTACCTTCTCTTTAAGGCAGTCAGCTCCTCCTAGTGGCTACTTGCAACCTGCAACAAAACAGTCTCCAGCATTTTCTGCGTTTGTCCTTGGTCTTCGCTAAGCAGAGCAGTGAAGGTGGAGCTGTAAATTACTTCTCCTCCTTAAAATATAGAATAGAATGGGGAAATCTTTTGTCATTCAAGGTTATTGATGGAAAAAATAAACCGAAACAAATATGTTTGCATTATTCCTTGCATTAAAGCCTCTCCTACTTTTCATAGGCTGAATCTTATGAGTCATACAAATGCGAGCAGTAACAGTCTGTATTGCTCGATTACTCATATTCCTGCCTCTTCTATGTCAATGCTTTTTGAAATGTTTTGTAAAGCTGAGCAGTAAAAGCTAAACTATTCCATAGACTGAAGGCTGAAAGCCTGAAAAAAGTATTTGTAGTAATATCTTTCTGTCCCTTAATTTCAGCAACACTGCTCACGCAAGGAGTTACGTACATGTTTGCATGCTTATCAGAGTGGGTCTCTGTCACTCAGCCAGGAACACATTTCTGACAATCTGCCTGGTTTTCCTTCCTCAGTTTTACTGCCTGACTGGCTATTTCTGCCGTGATGTTTCACCTGTTGAAACTGCCCAATGAAACTTTTGAACAGCACCCAATATTGTCACTACAGTTGTCACTTCCCCTTTCTTACACCTGCACGCTACCAAAAACCACAGAGAAAAGCACAGTCTTTCTCCCCCTTGTATCTTCATAGCACACTTGGGGAAAGTCCAAATAAAAATACAGCTGCTGAACTGCAAATTATCAGTGCAATAGCAGAACATCTCACACAGGGATACCTATCTATTGAATTTATTATATAGGACCACTTGAAAAACTTAGTCATCCCTTGATATGTAAATATTCTTTCAGAAAAAAATTAAAAACCATTTGAGGGAAAGAACATAAGTTTCAGTAAAATCCACTGGCAACAAACTATCAACTGCATGGCAGGATGCTATCCACCCAATTTTCAGCAAAGGGCAAAACATCATCTGCCATTGCTCAAGTTACTGCATGCCACCAACAATTTCCAGATTTTACGTCCCTATATTAAGGCAGTACTCTCATTTAACCAGTAAATATGTGCATTTGGTATCCATCTTAAAGTACCAGCAAAAGTCCCAATTTTCAGAAGCAGGTATTTAATGCTTTGTGAGAAATAAGGCATCACGCATCATGCCAGGCACCTACAGAGAGAGCCAACCCAAATCAATAGCCAGGATCTTAGCAGGAGGTTAAGAACCCACGCACAGCACAGCAAGCAGACAAGACAAGCTTCATTTCTGATATAAATATACAATGCACTGAAGAAAGCCTACAGGCATTGAATCTTTTAGGATCAGTGTAATTAGCTTACTCAACTATTTTAATATTGAAAGATACAGCCTTGTGTGCCACAGCACAGAGGCAACAATTAGCAAATAAATTTCCATCTCTAGCCACTGGGAGAGAGAAAATTGTAGGTACTATCTTTAATACCAATAAAAGAACACGGTAAAGGTTATTTGAATCGCCTACTTACCGATTTTTGGGAAAAAATGTGGGGATGTCTTGTGGCCTGAGGCAGGTTGCTATAGTTCTTAAATCTACATGGATTCATGGTGTCCTCTACAACAATCTAGATGTAGACATGGTCCAGGGTTTTATTGTTACACAAAGTTCCAAGATTGGGATTTTAATTTATGCTGTACATATGAAAGTCATCTGACCAATAAATCTTTCTGTAGTTGACTGTTGAACATGGCTTCAAGCCAATGCTGAAGAATGTTCACCTTAAAGTAACCCCTTTTTATTTCTGTAACAGCTTATTTTCAATTGAAAAATTATTATTAGTTATTATACTGGTGCCTTAATCTAAACTGAGATCAGGGACTTACTACATTAGATGCTACCCATAAAAACACTAAGGAACAGTCATTGAAAAAATTAGTTTGTAACTCATACAGGCAAGAGAGAGTCAAATGAAATACATTCCACTTCCTACTGGAAACTGACGTTCAGGAGACTTGAGTTGAATGAAAATCTTTACTCTTTTCTTTATCAAAAGACTTTCCATCTATTAAGGATTATTAATTATATTCCCAGAGTTACCTGAAACAAGGACAACTTGTATTATTCAGTATTTCAAGATTATAAAATATGTAATAAGAGTATTCAGTGTTTTAAAAAATACATCCCACATTTGAATGAAAATCTGAAATTTTGTAGTTTTCCACAAAATTCACAACCTGCATGAATTTTGACTCAGGATTATCAAATTAAGCCTTTCAGGAGTGTCATAAAGGGAAAATAATTAAACAAAGAGATTTACTTTTTAAGAAAATACAGAACATATTAAGACCATGCATATGGATACTTCCAGAAACTGGATACCCAGACTATTAGCTTGTTAAGGTACTGAAAGTTATTTTTAATTCCAGTGTGGGCTCTGAAGCTAGCTTTTGACCCCATACTGTCTGGACAGTTCAGCTTTTCTTTGCTGCGGGGAGGGGGGTGTGTGTGGGGAGAAGTAGACCAAACTACGCAAAATTAATTCTGTAGCTGTCAGGAAAGTGAATAATGTATTCTGCTCAGTCCTGGAGTCAGGACAATTTCTAAAATAGCAGAACTGACTCGGAACCCGATCTAAAGCTCCCCGAATTCAATAGAAAATCTTTCAGTGAGTCTAATGGGCTTTGGGTCATGGCCTCATGCATTAAACTAATTTATATAGGAAAAAAATCTATTTCCTTTTACTTTCAATTAATCAGAGGACTGGGTGTGACCTATTGGTGGAATGGTAAATAATACAGAACAGGTCAGTTGTACAGAGTGACTTGGAATGCTTGGAGAGGTCAGTTCAGATCCAAACATAGGTTTTAATGCAGCCAAGTGCAAGGTCTTCTATCTAGAAACAAGGAATATTTGTAAGATGAGGAAAGCTATTGTTGAGAGCAATGATTCTGTCTCCAGATTGATAACAAATGACTATAATAGCAGACGATCAGCTGAACTTGATTTCCTTCAGTGAGCTAACATGATCCTTAATTGATTTGCAAGCAAGGGAACATGATAAAAGTGGTAAGGCAGCATTAATGGCACCATTACTGTAATTCTGTGTCCAGAATTAATATCTATAATTCTAAAAGGATATCAAGGAACCGGAAGTAATTCTGGAAAGACACAATGATGCAGTCTTCAAAATATGCTTCATTGTGAGAGACGGAAAAAGCACAGCCTATTTGGTTGTTCTGTCAAATGACCTGGAGATAACTTGAATGTTGATTACATGGAAAAGATATTTCTGATAGCAAGTAGAAGTTTAATCTGGCAGGAAAAGGTATAACAAAATCCAAAGTGAATCTAAACAAAATTTGACCAGAAGCAAAAGGAGGATTTGAAATGGTGAGGATAACTAACTTTTGGAACAAAAGGGATATTACAATTACCTATCATTATATCATTTATGTAAGATTTTTTTTTGTGGTCATCTTTTACCCCAAAAGAACCATTGTTTAGTAAAGAAATTAATGGATGACTTTCTTTGACTCGTAGTATGCAGGAGGTTGAAGGTGGTTAAAGGTGGCTATAATGTCTTTTCACTTAAAAATCTATGACTTTGCAACAGGAAAAAGATGAATACATGATAGTTATTTGCTGAACCACATGTGGCACCTTTTGCAGGTTGAGTTTAGTAGATGGCCTGTCTGCCTGAGACTGTATTGAAGATGATGCCTTTAGGTAAATGGTTTGCAATTCACCATGGATGTTACAATCTCTTAGGTGCGAAGCTTTGTACATCCAATGTCACTAATGAATGCCAGATCTTACTCTCCACTTGCAGATGCATCCCACCACCCTGAGTCCCTCCAGCCTGAGCAGCCAGCTAGTAAGACACAGACAGAGATGCAGCAGATGTAGAGGACTGAGCACGCTCAAGCATCTGTGTGAGTAAGTTTGCTCTGCTTTAGTAGGAGGCTGAAGGTTTATATGGTGTGGATGAGAACCACAGAATTAACTGTCCATTTAGGTACTGAATAGATTAGGATGCCAGCAAGAGTTTATGCCTAGGGGACCTCACAGGGTCTGTGCCCTGAGACAGCAACCAACACAGTACAGAAGCAGGCCCACCAAAGGGAACCACTGGATAGGTCTCTACCAGCCCATACCAACTGTGAACCGAAAAATCCCAATAAATCCTGCCCTGAACACTCAGTGCAGTGGGCACACTGTGTCATCTCTGGCAGGTAGTGTGGGAGCTCATTCCCTACTACAAGACTCAACACACTGCAGTGATGGTGCCACTAATGCCCTCAAATTTTTGCTATTGGGATAATGGAGGAGGACCACCAGCATTTTTGTATGCCTGATACACAGCCACTCCTTTCCTGCCAAGGTGCACAGACCAAACACCTCAACAGGGGAAGGGCGAGTACAAGTATGAGTAGCCATCATCACTGCTGGAACAGTTGTGCATTTATTTCCCCTGGTAGGGACATCAAGCCCAGGTAGGAACTAAGTGAGTCGTAGTTACTCCCACCGTAGTTACACATTTCTGTTCTACTTGAACAATCCTTCTCATAGTAATCACAATGAATCAGACAGTGATGAGCAAATAAAAAGCTGAAACCACCAAACACATAAGAAAATCTAAAGGGCACTTAATAAAACTCTTTGATTTGCTATTTCAACTTTTAATACACTCTATCATAATTAATTTTGATGATCTTAAGCTAAATTAAAAGCAACAGGTAGCACTGTATGGAAGGAAAAGTATAAGGGTACCTTAATGGAGCCACCCAACATAGCGCCCTGTAGGCAACCATAACTTAATTTAAAAGCACACTTGATATGCAGTAATACACCCAAGTAAAATGGCAGGTGATCCTCAAAACAGAATAAGAAGTAGCTGTTGTATCCATCCTCAGCCACAGTAAATCTGTGTGAACGTGGTGCTTTTCATTAAGCAATCAATAATATATTTTATTAGTTCCAGAACACTGCATACAACCCACTAGAAGCAATCTCACGCCACAGTTTTGAGTGTGAATACCACAATTAAACCAAGAAAAAATAAATTAGTTTTTCTGAAATCTGGAGGTTTTTGAGTTGTAAAAGTCCAATTACAAATTAGCAAGCTGTGAATAATCAGATTTAAAAACCCCACAGTTTCAAAGCTGCATGAGCTTTACTCATAAAATCCCTAAAGATTTATGAAGTTAAATAGTAATTGGTGGCAAATGAGACCACCGATGATAGCTAACAGAATCACTGTTTTTCACCTCTAGCTTTGGAAGTAATACCTGGCCTTTTGGGAGCACCACAATCTTTCTGCAACACAGGTGTTTGAAGTACACACAAATAACGAGATAGCTTTGTGCAATTCTAGGGTACTAACAAATATATCTGTGTTTGAAAACACCCGATCTTCCAGTCTCCTTCCAGTACAGCAGCGGACTAGATTTCCAAATGTGTTCATCCACCTGCTCCCATTAAGAAGGGGAGATACTGACTGTTAAAAACGTTTGGAAATCTGGTTTACTTCATTAGAGCACTAGAGTGGAGATAACCATGTCTTGAAACTTATCCAGATCTAGATGCTGAGGACTTCTGAAAATCTTCCTGGCTTCATATCAGCATGCTAATATCAGCTACCATGTATATGTTTCATATGGATAAGATGAAGCTCTTCATCATGTCTGTAATTCAATCTTGGCGTGGTAATTTTTAAGTTCTAAGGAGGAGATAATTTTGTATATCACTCTCCTTTTAGCATGTGAGAATGTAAAAATCAAACACAGGGGATTTTTCATTCAGTTGCAAACTCTCACTGAAGTGAATGACCCTTTAAAAATGTTAGGAAGCCAGGCCACTCAGAGTATGAGAGGCACATTTCAATCTGGTTGCATCGGAAGTACTCAAGAGTAAGAGTGAATAGTGAGGAATGTATTTTCAGGCTTACAGAGCACCTGTATTCTCGGGGACTAGCTGAAATTGTGAGAAAATCAACCCTATAAAGTGAAAACATAAAAATAAGAAAAAACTGTGTCCAAAGGACTTCACAGTCTATTCATTAAATCCCATAAGTGCTGTTCAAGCAGAACCTTACATACGCATTGACTATGAGATGATTATTCAGAGACTCAAGGACTAATTTCAGGAATAAATGACTGTAGATTTAGGCCTGTAAAAACAGAGAAAACCTCCTGTACAGAGCCACCACAGGCAAAAGAAGGGATGGCCCAACAGCTAGGACATTCGTCAAAGACTTAGACGACTTGGGTTTATATTTTCATTCAGCCATGAACTTTCAATAAATTGCTTAAGGGACAGAGCCTACTAGCTAATAAAAAAATATAGCTAAACTCTCTTCTCTCCCACAGCAAGGGGATCCTGTCCAAACTATTTACTGGGAAAAGTCCTTGGTCCAAACTATCTTCCAAACCATGCTTGACAATTGTCTGGGAAAATATTAGATAATCCAGTTGAAAACTATGCCAAGGAGCACGCTAATAATAGTTAAACTTTCTGGGCAACTGGATGCCATTGCCTAAGCCTGTATCTCATCTCTATTTAATATACTACTGCAGTTAAATCCATTGAGAATGTGTGAAAAACACAAGAAAAAACATTCTCTATTGTGGAACACTCTAGTATTATGGGCAAGAAAGTTCTGTGAAAACAATAAATCCTTTCTGTAAAATAATTAAAATAATCAGTGATGTAGTCACGCACCCGCGAAGTACATGACCTTTAAACTTCTCTTAGATTCTACTCCTTAAATGACAAACTCTGCCTTTAAGTCATGGGACAAAGTCATATGACATTGTCAATATGGATGGGCAGATGTGAACCTGATATTGATACATGTGCATTGTACCCCAAAGCACAAAAGCCCACAATTATATATCACATAACCATTCCCAAGTTGGTAGATTTTATGTTCCTTGAGAAAAGTGATTTATCCTTCAAACACACTCAATGTCACACTAGATCAGGCAATCCCTTCATAAGCTTGTCTTCAAACTATGGCCTGTTTCAAGAACCACAGAGAAAATCCCATTCACTAGGACTGGGAGGAACTCAACCTCTCTGGAACTGGCCCAGAGAAAGACTTTTATACAATTTTCAGCCAAACTTCTTGAATATGGTGCTTATGTCCTAATTTTTAGCAGAAAATGGAAAGGCAGCAAGCACTCCCCAGTGACATAAATGATATTTACCATTTCTGAAAAAAAATAATGGTCACTTGGTTTAGAGAGTTAACAGATATAATTCCACTAAAAGTTATTAAGACTTACATTGGTATAATGTTTAGGTAAACTGTCACACCTCTAATCCATAGAGTTATATCAGTATAGAATAGAGATATGGCTGTTTGAACATTACTGTTTTTACCACTAGTTTTCTTTGCAAACTTCGCTGATATTGCAGACAGAATCCATGCAGTGCAAATTATCCTCTATTTCAAAGATACCAGCTTTAAAATGAAGTTCATTTTCTTGCATAAATATGATACAATATAAACAAAGGTTCTTAGACAACTCAACATCGAGACTGAAAAATGCTTTCAATCTGTGCTAGTTAGCATAAAACAACATTATGTTTCCCTGAATGGCTATACTAAACATTTAACAAAAAAAATCTACATTTAGAAGCCATAATTTGACTGGTTTCAGTTGCAAAGCCTTCTGATTACTACTATTAAAAAACTTACCATGATTCATGCCCATTTCTGAAGAAAAAAGCTGACTGGGAACAAAAAAACCACAACAATAACTTGTACATTTTTCATTAAATTATGTTTTTCCTACAAATTTGGAGGATTTTAAAACCTTTTTAAATAGAAATTATTTTTAATTTCAATTTTATTCCCACTGTGCAGGCTATTATTTTTATTTAACCAGCAAAATGGAGACAAAAAGAAGAAAAATAAAATCAGGGTTAAAACATGAAGGAAAAAAGGCAGGACATTAATGGATCTTTATTAAATAAAAATTTTTTTTAGGGCTTCTTTTCAGTAATAGAAGAATTTTAAATGAATGATTCTGCAATTGTGATGAAAAGTCAGGTGAAACTAAAAGTTATTGTGTAAGCTTTTGGTAGAAATCTACTTTCTTCCTAGTTTCTAGGGAAAAAAAAAAAAAAGAACAAAAATTCAACCAACCAACCAACCAAATCCCCCCCCCAAATCCCAACCAAACAAAAAAGCAACATTACAAAGAAACAAATACATTCTCCAGTACAGCACCGTAATTCCTGGTGACACTCTGTAGGTATTCAGCTATAGCTTTAGGATCACAGGACTGAGGTTGTTGAAAGAGGGAGAGCTCAGGAGGTCTCTTATCCAACCTCCTGCTGAAAGCAGGCTCAGCTATGAGTTCAGACTAGGTTGCTTGGGGTTTTTATCCAAGCACGTCTTGAAAACCTCCAAGGACGGAGTCTGTCACTGACACTGCAAGAAAGACCTTCCTCATGTGGAGAGGATACTCTAGTGTGACACATCGGCTTTTTCTTTCCAGTCATGACATGCAAATATGTGCACACACACACACACACACACACAGATTGGCTTTTATAGTGGGCCAATTGTTTCTCTTTTCATATTACAGACAGATTAAGCATAGCTCATAGTTTAGGCTTTCCAATGATTCTTAGATCGGCTTTAGTCAAATGCTACATATCAACACCCACAAGTTACTTGCAGGCTCCTCTTTCTAAAGGCTTGGCATCTAGTGTTGATTGGGATGCGATAGGCTGGAGTGAGAGGAAAGGTAACTCTGGCTGTGGTGTGATCGCATAGGAGGACATTACTTAACCTGTTCTTGGCTTTATGTAACATAGCTATTGGCTGTGTAAGCATCATGCCTTATTGTGTTGGTCCATCATGGACACTTTCAGCTGTTGTATGTTGGAACATCTTAACAATTTGGGTGCTTTTCATCTAGACTGCGGGACTGCGAGCAAGTTCTGCTGCCAAAGGTAAGAACACAGCATCTCCAGATGTCAAGAGATACTACCTCGGTATTCAAGGACAGCCTCTTTTTCTTTCATGAAAGAGAAAAATTAATTCTATCTGGAACATATCTGGCTTTGGGCTGGGGGAGTATTATGTCTAATGCTTGAATACAACAAATCCTAGACAACAGCTTGAAAAGGAATCATCTCAGTCTCATGGCTTACACAGTATAATTACCTGTCTGAAGCTCATAAATGGTATGATCTCCAATTGACATTTTAGATTTAGTTTTAGTATGTATAATAGCCTATTTTAAAATATGTTATTTAAGAGCTGGTTTGTTCTCTGTGGAACTTTCAGCTGGACAATGTTGTAATTTTAAAGTTTTGGCTAGTCCACTTTACATCCATAAATGGAGATATGGAGAAATGTAATAAGTTATATGCAGTAGTTTTATGGCAGCATTACATTTAATCAGTCTTCTTGTATTGTTATATTTCTTGGGATAATGTGGATATATGTGTGCATGCATGTATGTATATATATACATATCTATGTAATGTTCACCCCAGTTCATCATCTGCTTAAGAAAAGATTAATGATGAGAAGTACTGTAGGTGTCATTTCTCAGGTAGTTAACATGGGTATTAATATTAAGTTTAATTTACTTATTGCCGAATCAGCAGCCTTTATTAAAACAGCAAAGTTGTGTTAAGAGAACAAAGTATGGATTGTATTCCCTGGCAATATGAAGAGTTCAGGAAATGAAAAGTTCTTCAATCATATATAACATATAGAGTGTTGTTAGTGCAGAAGCCTTGTATCAACTTCAGTGACCCATTTACTGGTTATTCTTTCATTGTTTTAAAAGCATTATGAATTAGAGCTCTGCAGTTTAAGTAGCACCAAATACATGAAATAGAACCCCTGTGCCTCAGTTAACCTTAAACAAGTTTCTGAAAGCAAGAGAGACAGATTTAATGGATGTGATGTCATTACACTATATCATACATGTCAGAAAGAAAGAACAGAATAGAATAGAACAGCAGGGCAACATAGGAAAGCCATTTTTTAGCTATTTAAAACTTCAGAAAAATGAGCCAAACCTGTGAGGAAGAGGCTAAAGTACATGTAGTAATGCATCCTAAAACATCAAGATACTTAAGTTTTTCCATCCTCTTTAATATTCTGCATTAAAAATCTGATGCTGATCCAACAATACCTGGAAAAAGTACTTTAACTGCTTCTGCAACCTGATACTGCATCCACTGAAGTTCACAATGAAAACTTTATTTACTTCATTACATTGTTCTGCTCCCCTTTCTAACTGGCTTCACCGGAAAGAGGCCTTCAGTTGCAACAAATATTTGCACTCGTTTGCAATATCAACAGTTCCTTCCTGCCCTTTTAGAAATTACTATGGCCCTAGCTTTAACTCAAACTCTAAGTACAGGAATGACTATGTGATACATATGGACTCTGTACAAGCTCCATGACGCCAGAGGTCTCCCACTGATTTCAGTGGGAGTTTACCAGATGATGCTGGGGGTACACGATCTTTCAACTGGACACTTTTCGATCCAGTGGTTATTTTTTCCTTTTCTTACTTTCATTCTAAAGCAAACAGATTGAAAATCATTAGGTGTCGGAGTCCAGTATATAGCATCAGAGACACGCTCTTTGGTAGAGAAGTTTACGTGATACGAGGCTTTAATTTATTTACCTTCTTCATGCAAATCAGACAGATTGATGAAGTGCTCTGAACAGGTAAGATGATCAAGCCTGGCAGCTAAAAAGTCCTGTCAGCATTTAAGCAGAGCACCCAGGAAAAAGGCTGGCTGCCTTTTGAGAACAGGAGCAGAAACTCCGAAGACTGAGGAAAGAGTTCCAAAATCTCTGCTAATACCACTGACAAGAATGCTTTCAGTTTGCCAGATGAGTCCACCTTAGCTTTCATTGTCATTTCCATTATTGAATGATCTCCATTCCGAAAAGGGATAACTGGTTATTGATTCAAATGTCAGCAGCTTAAATGCTATTAGCCAGGAGCAGCATCAAAAAGGAAGGCCACTGCATCAACAATATTGTACACTCCCGTTCTGCAGGACTGCATCTCCTTCTATTCTGTTTAGGCAGGCTTATGGCTCAGCATAACCGTGGATCTCATAATCATTCATATATTTATCCTCACAAACCCTCTGCTGTTTTTCTTACCCTTATTTTAGAAGCAGACAATACATGTCTAGGATGCAGACTGCAATGGAGCATAGCATTGCCTGAGCTAGCTTTTTCTATCACATTGGTACCATGAGCAGCAGTGTAGCTGCAGCAGTATGGAAGCTGGTGCAGGTCACTATGTCCTTAGGAGAAGAAAGGACACAAGATGCTTCAAGTGCTTGCATTAACTCTTGTAAAGCTAATTCAAGTACATCCTAAGCTGCCTGACAAAATCCCAGTGGAGCTAGAACCGAATCGAAGCCTCCAAGCCAAATAACTGGTAAGTTCCTTCATACTGTGATTAGCTTGAGATGTCCACACAGAGTTTGTTATGGGTTATTTCTTTCTATCCCAGGACTAGCTAATAGTACACAGCCTGGACAAAAAAAGTGGGTGCTGAGGAAGCAGTAAGAACATACACAGGCTCCTCTCTAAACAGCTAACAGCGTAATACTGCAAAAGCAACATACACATCTAATAAATGAGAAGGTTGACCATGACAAAGCATAGTGATAAATATCTTTTATGCGCTTGGTTCTGGGGACTCCTAAGAGCTAGCCCTCATTTTTTGGCCTCCAGAAGATTACTAAATCTCTAAATATCAATCTGAATTCCTCAGACATCCACACATGTGACCTGGAGCCTGATCTGTCTGCAACCCTCCTGTTTCATCTCTAATTCAAAAGATCACTTCCTGGAAGCTCTGAATGGAAAACAGTGAGGCATTTCTTTCCCTTTTCCTCTTTGAACCACCTCCTATGGATTGCACCAGTGAAAGGCAAAATCTAGACCTAATTTCCTGCAAAGAAAAGTATATATTTAACTTCACTAGAAAGTACTGATCTACACTTTCGTTCAGAATTTAGCCCTATCAGAAGGAGACAATAAAAACTAGCAGACTGATGCCTCATAAAATGGGAGTGTTTCTATCAGAACCAAATGACTATTTTTCCCATATAGCAATCAGAAGGGTTAAAGGTAAAAATTTTTCTTCATTTTTTGCCATCTAGTCCATCTCTTGAATAAGGGCTTCTTTTGAGCTGCTGAGCACAAAACTGCATCTGGAAAATGTCAGCTAATGTATTTCAAAGTTATTATGTGAAAATAAAACCCCTGAACATATTTTTTTTATGAAACCTTCCAAGAAAATTCACTTCCGAGACCTGGCTTGAGAATGAGCAGGAGACATTTTTCAGCCCAAAATAATTTTATGAGAAAGGTTTAAATGTTTGGAAAATATGTTGGAACTGTAACTTCTCCCTTAACCAATAGCCTCAGTGATGGATTACATGACCAATAGAGTGAATCTATGTGTATACACACGTACACACATCATTTCATTTGTTTACTTTTGGATCAAAAATAGAATGTTACAGCATTTGTTTTAGCATTTTCGATCCCCCTGAGGCATTGTGACATTTGGTGCATTTATTTTTCCTGTTAAGAGATGATTCTTTAATTCTTTGAAGCAGGTGGAGGAAATATTTAGCAGAATGTTTACACTATGACAACTATACATCAGGGGGGAAAGGGGGAGTGTGTTTGAACATGCACAGAAAGCCAGAAGTTGATTACATTTCTTTCTTCTGCACAGCCCAATGTACAAGCTAGAAAGAATCTCTGTCCCAGGTGGAGCTAATAACAAATATATAGATTTCAAAGGGGCCATAGGCATCTTGTCATTAACTTTAGTTCAGCACCTAAGTCACGTGTGAGTACTTACAAATACGGGCAGCCTTCTTACTGTCCGCTTTGAACACTAAGCTTGAGGGTCTTCCTCATAGTCAACAGAAAAATGTAAATTCTTCCAAAATTCCTTTCAGAGGATCAAAAGCAAAAGCCCCCCTTCCCCTTACTCCTTACTAGTTTATGTCAGGAAACTTAGAGAGTGCTGTACATCCAGAAAATAGCTGCTTAAATGTAGAGTTTAAAACTCTTCTCTGTGCTTTGGATAATGTCTGTCCTCTTGTTTTATGTTTACGTGTTTTATGATTCACACTACGCAGAACAAACTGACATATACAGGTGACATCCTAGGCTCCAGTGTCCTCCCTCCAAACTGGACAAAACTGGAGGAGCTGCATTAAAACATGGCTGTGCATGACAGGCAGGGCCTGCTACCGTAAGTTCAGCAAGGAAAACCTGGGAAAGTCAACTTTTGTTCTGTTAGTGAGGTACTGTTAAAAGGATGTGGTAGAATACATAACAGGTATTAGTCACACAGCTACCACTGAATCCAGACCTATTCTCTTTTATTGTTCTGTAATGAAAGTTTATGACTGCTCTTTCTGCCTTTTAGCAGACAGGACTTCTGTGTAACTGCATACCTTAAACTCCTACGGGATATATCAGCATGACAGTGGGAAGAGACTTTTCTCTATCTTGCTTCTCCAAGGCAGCCCTTATCTGTTTGACTGTTTTCAGCAAACCCGTTTCTTGGAGAAACTCCAAAGTTAAATCCACCTGGCGCAGGACAGAGCTCTAAATGCCGTATCAGAAGTTTTCCTGAATTGTTCCACTTCAGAGGCCAGTGAATGGAGCACAGCTTTCCTAAGGCTTAGATGGGTATTCTGGTCACCGGGCACTAAGAATATACACTTTTTTGTTCTAGGGTCAATGAATATTTATTTATTGATATGAGAACTTCAACATCTCTTATATGAGAGAATGCCACATAAAATCAGGGCTTACAGCATCACACACAGGATATCTACTTCCCTCAGAAAGAGGAGGAACTTGGATGTCCAGCTTGTGGGAAAATTATCGGAATCTCCCTGGACTATTAGGTAAAAGGGCAACATTATTTCCATCAGTCATATAGCATATCTGTAACTATGTTTTTCTTTTTGGATGTCCTAATACAAATATCATCGTTAACACAACCTGAAATAATTTAGTTTCTGATTTGAATGAGGAAGAACAGAGACACTTTCATTTGATCTGAACCAATTATGATTTTTTGTTGGTCTGTTCAGACACAAAAATGGTTTGAATATTCAGCCAATTTGCTACTTACACAAACTTGTTGTTTGAATAATCATTACCAATGGGATCTCTGAGCAGCTAGATGGCTAGCAAGTAAATGGTTAATTGCATAATGCAATTTATAAAGCAAACACGCATATAAGGAAGCCACGACATATGGCACAGGCACCCACAGAAGGCCAGTTCATATTATCCACAATGAACGATGGGATTTGTAGCTCTTCAAACTCCATTCAAATTTTTTTGCTACTAATATTGCCAGTTACATAATTTTTTCCATAGTACTTTGCTCTTGTTGACCACCGAGATGATTTGCAGCAGAAGTTACTGTTTAACAGGAGTAAAGCTGATGCAATCTACTGCAGAATAATTTCCATCTTTCTAAATCAATGACAAGTATATAAATAAGAACATCCAGTATTAATAATTTAGTCTGTTCAATGATATGATGCATTTTTTGCGATGAAGATTTTTGTGATAAAAATATTCTGACTTGATATAAAGGAGATCATTAGAAATATAACATCCAGAGAGCTATCATATCACCCCTATTTAAAAAGTAAAAGCGGTAATTTGCAAGTTATCTAGTTCTTAGCAGGATCCACTGGAACCCTAAGGATCTGCTCTGTTTCACAAAAGCCTCTGTATTGTATCAGATATTGTGTCACTCCACTCAATAAGTTGATGAAAATATTTCCCTTGAATTTTAATCTTTTTGCAGAATACACACAGGAGAAGCAGTTTGATTTCATGAAAGAAAAGCATTTTCTTTTTCCTGGGTAGAGATGACTTCTGTTTTATAGCTCACTGGCAGTAACAAATTTTCCTCTGGATACCATCATATATCCCCCTTGCTACTGAAAGGGTGGGAGCTGGAAATTTGCTTCTTTCTGTTTTAGCTAAATGTGTCTTTCTCCAGAAAAAGAAAAAAAGAAAAAATATTTTTCCCCTCCTGAACTATTTCTGGGAAGCCTAACTTCTTTAACTATTTTTACCTACTTATTTTGTCACCATTCAAAATCTTTATTTAGGATGACTTCAAATTCTGATGTGCCTGCTCTGTTTTGAAACAGCATTTAACAAAATGACACATTTAAGTCATAGTATCATGGAGGCCATGATGTAACAAGAAAACAAGAGCGAAAATCAGAAACCTGGATTCTGTCCTTAGCTTTGTCAATGACGATCTCTGTGATTTTGGACCACTCTGCTTTGTTCTTCACTCTTTCAGACAAGTCTTACTTTTATCTACTTAAAAAATAAGCTCCACTGGGAAGGTACAGTCTTCTACGGGATACATGTGCACAGTGTTTAGCATAGTGGTTCTCTGATCTCATTTGAGTCTTTTAGACAAGATAGTACTACAAATAAATCATAATAATAATATTCTTATTTGCAGTTAAGATTAAACCTAAAGTTACCTTATTGGAGTGTCATCCTGGTTCCTGTGATATTTGTCTGAAACTTTCTTCTTACAGTATAACAAATGTGCTTCAACTCCATTGGTCAGCTTCTTCCTCTAATGCAGACAGCTTAATGGATTTTTCTTAAGCCCAGTACAGCTTGTTTCTTAGTATTAATTTCAACTTCAGGTTATTGTGCAAATTATGTCCTAGCTGGAAATTGAACCACGTTGACCACTGAAAAAGAAAAGCCTAATATATGACCTGTATTAGACAAATTTGCCCAGCCAGCAAAGTACAGTTGGATTGATTTTCACTCTGTCATAATGAGACAGTTTGTTAGACAAGTTCTCCACCCAGTGGCTGCAAGTGTCCATGAGAGCAAGGACATGATCCCCAGTATGATGTTACAGAAATGCTGGAGATGTAAATCCTGCATACATACCTCAGTTGACTTGAAGGAAGAGAGGCAAAAGGATATTTCCTTCATTTAGACCTAGGAGATCTATAAAACAAAACGTTTAAGTCATTTAAGATAAAAAATAGACTTAAGAAGCACAATAGATGTAACTATTGGCCCCCTCCCCCCCAACCTAAATATCTACAGTGTATTCTCTACATTTTCTGTTTTTTAGCATAATCTATCAACATGGGTTGGGAACTGTGGGGGTTTTTTTGTTTGCTTATTTGCTTTCAGCACAGCACTGAGTCAAGCATTCCATTTCCAACCTGCCATCAACATTTTAAAGTTTTCCTGAGAGTTACGTGCAACAGGATTTAGCACTTGAGAAGAATTGCTTTATACTTACAAAATGTACAGACTCTAATACAAATAACTGGTCATCTCTTAGGTATATGAATGTCTTTTCACCATAACATGGGTGTCACATGGGTTTAAGACTGCGTAACTTAGCTATGCCCAGACAAATTTGGGAAGCAGTAGTAGTTGGGAAGGTTGTTTTTTAGAGGAGATGCCTGACACATGAAAAGGCTGTGGTATTTTGCCTCATTTTTACCCACAGCTTATCTCAAATGTAAAAATCGCTTTGGCTGAATTTCAGCCAGGGCGAGGCAGCTTTCTGTATAACGAAGTTTGACAGTCATCCTGTCTCCCATAGTGGCAGGACCAGAAAAGCTTTGCTGCATGTCTTCTTCAACCTAACAGCAGCAGCAGTGGAACTTATTTCTGTCTCTGTGTTTTTGATAGAAAACAACTGTAAAAATAAAAGAGAGAAATAATAAAAAAAAAAGATTCAGCAGCAGCATGGGTTCACATGTGTATGTAATATGAGATTTAACATAGCTCATTTTTTTTTCTTCTTATAGATCACTCACCTCTGCTTTTCCCAGCTCATGCCTTCCCTTTCTCTCCCAATAGTTTGCATGTTTTGAATCTGGCCTTGCCTCTTTCTCTGATTTTTGTGGGTTCTTTTCAGTTATTTTTATATATATACAAAGAATATATTATTCGATGAATTTGAAAGTTACTGTATTTTTATATGTAAATCCTTGTTTATTGATGATATATTTTTGGGCCAATTAAAAATTTTAAAATACCATCAAGGTTTTTTTCTTGTTCACTTTTCAGATTTATATCAATATACAAGCTGAACAAATAAACAAAACGGTCAGTACACATTTCTCCCCCCAGCCCCGTTCTCACAGGACTTTGCACATTAGATGCCACTCTACTGTTCTTGGGCAGAACTGGGGTTTAGTTTTGAAAACAAGTTTTACCTTTTTCATTTGAGAGGCGAAAAGGCACTACACACACACACACACATATATAATGGTGTGAATTAAGTATCACAAAATACAGGAGAGGAAATCAAAGTTTACAATTAGGATTTTGTCCTGCGAGTTTAGCAAATAGGTACAATGAACTATGACATAGAAGGACATATTTAAATACAATTTATTCTCGAAATATTGTTGCTTTCCTTGCAAGCCTATCAAGCTTTATAAGATTAACCTTTTAGGCAGTAAAAATACCTGCTTTTTCTGTTTTGTGCCACTGCTCACCCAGTCATGCAAATATTTCTGCAATTAGCCAACATTTATACATTCTAGCTCCCCTAAACCCAAACCTGTAGCTGAATTCTCACTTTCTTCCTGTTAAACACTGCTATGTTTTCCCAAAGCTTGTTCTATCAAAAAGTGTAGTTTGGGTACTCATTCTAGTTATGATTAAAAATGAAAATAAATAGCTTTTTTGTTAAATACTTGGGAAACTTGAAGGGAAAAAGTGGTGTCTAAAGCACAGTGGGATTTTCATAGAATCATAGAATCATTTAGGTTGGAAAAGACCCTTAAGATCATCGAGTCCAACCATTAACCTCACACTACCGAAGAATGGAAATGTTTCCATACAAAACTGACAATTAATCCTCTCCATCTAAATTCTCCTTTGCTATGTTCCACTTCCCCCAAACACATAAAATTCAAAATATTTCTCTTTTCCCCATATTTTTTGTTACCACTTTTTTATAAATACAGGGGTAGGGGAGAGGGGGTAATTTGGGGATGGGGGAAGGAGGGAATAATTAAACATTGGGTTGTCTCTAAAAAGTAAGGAGTTCAGACAGTTTAGGAAAAGCACCTAGCATTTAGTTTTGTGTGTGGAATTATCCAGCTCTTCTACTTTTTTATTTGTATTTTTTTTAATGAGAGAAATTATGGACCATAATCTTACAGTACAGATTTTAAATGTAAGAGAGATTTCAGTGAAAGAGAGAAGTAGTCTTACTTCAAATCTCGTTTTCGCTTTTCTACTAGAATCTAGATTATGATTAATCTCATGCAAGGAGTGTAGATTCTCTCAAATAATCAGAAAAAAGTGCAGAAGAAATAACTGGAAACTGAAGTTTCATTTTGTACCGCTTAAGCCCATTCCAGCAGCAGGCTCACGTCGACCTCCCATGCAGACTGGACTTACTCTTTCGGGGAGAACCAGCCCCAGGTCTGCGGGCTCCCGTCCCCGCTGAGCCAGCGAGCGTCACCCAGCCTTCGGAGGACGAAGCCTTTCCCCACGCAGGAAAGCACACTGAAAGCACACTGATTTGCAAACTGTTAGCCGACTTCACCACCTAGTGGCAGCGCCGTGGAAGGTTTCGGGCTAGTGGTTGCAATTAAATCCCAGGAGGAAAGAGTTACAAAGCACAAATGCTCCGAAATACTACTATGCTGGAATTAGGGCTATATAATTGCACAGAGTCTGCACTTCAGTGCAAGTGCCCTCTCCAAAAACATACCATCATTTCAATAAAAGCAGAGTACATATACTGTCTGCCCCTTCTGTATCCCCCATGTCTTTGACAGATACTAATAGTTCACATTTATTCCCTGCAACAACCAACAAAGCTACTTGACATTCAGATGCCTTTCCTAATTTAACTCCAGGTGACAGAGCAATTTCAACTTACCCATCAAAAAAAATAGGGTCATAATGCTTAGCAATGCTTTGCAGTGTGCAACACCAAAGAAAGCACCATATTTTTACAAACCAGTATTCAAAGACACAACCAAGTCATCACTGAGAAAATGCTCTAAGCCCTGTATGACACATTAAGCAACTTACAGTCGAATTTGGTGCACTGCAACAATATTTAGGCTTATCAATAAGTCTGGTAGTCTCTACCCACAATGAACAGTTGTAGTACTCATTTATATTCTTTGATTTACCCTGAAAAATCTAGTTAGCTGAGATATGGCTTCATGACCTGAAACAGATTTGTAGTTCCATCTACTCTGCTACTTAAGAAGTAAGACTTACTGCCCAGATTATTGTTGATCAGAACAGAGTTAGATGGACATGATATTTAAGATGATATCAGAGCCCCACACTTATGATTCTAAGCAAAGAAATCCAGGATGAGTTCCTGAGGTTTTGCTTGTGTTCAAACCCAAGGTATAAACTCCTACATTCAAGTTTTTGTTTCTATGCAGACGAGAGTTCCCCCAGGTAAAGAGCTGACTTTCCCCTAAATTCCAAAGGATTTCTGTCCATCTCATAAATTTATACATTTCATTTTGTAATCTTGTTTTCTTGATTGACAGTTGCTGCTTCAGTCTTTGAGGGGTCTGATTAGTTGACCAGTTGCCTCTGCAAATGCCGGGTATTTTCTGTGTAGCTGACTTGGGGTAGTGTGTACCACCAGAGGCATTTGCTGTGCCATCTTCATTTCCAAAAATGGGTTTGTAGTGGTGCAGAGCTCCAATTTAATAATTGTTTCAATGGATCTCTCCTGCTTTTGCAACAGAGAGCAACAGAAACATAGGCTTGACAGATGTACTAGAAGTTAGCCAGTTGCAGCACACCTTAATTAACAGGGGAGACAAAAAGCCTTGGAAGTGAGGAGAACCACCTTTCCATAATATTTTATTACTTAGAATATCAGACTTGTACCTTTCCTTTGTTTGAATGGATCCTCGAATTTATTCTTGCAGACATTTTTCTATTAATACCTCCCACCTTATTATGACTATCAAAGGAAAGGTGTAGTCCTCATTCTCATGGTTACATGGTATGCAGCGTTAGCTGAAAAGCTTTCAGCTAAAACCCTGAGAAGGATATCTATCCTGAAAATAGAACATCGGATAAAAAAATCTGCAATGCAAGTGGACATTTCAGGTCTATTTTGTCCCTTTTTTGTTTACTGACTGCACTTCTAAAAAGCTTTTGTGAGACATGTTAATACATGTTCATACATCTTTGACCAGTAATGCTAATAACCTCCTGGTGTCAGTATGGCTCTACTGCAATTCAACTCCCTTTGCAAAGCCCTGAATAGAGATAAAAAACTCCATGTTTGAATATGACAGCTAAATACACTGGTTAGAGACTGAGACTTCAGTATGCTAGATGAGCTTCTTAGCAGTATTAAACAGGTTATTTCCTTATACACAGATCCTTTGCAAAAATGCTTGTTCTGCCTACATCCTTTGTACTATTGCCACAGTTCTGCTTATGAAGGTGATACCTTGATAGTGTTGTCTGTACAATACAGCCACTAGTGGGTATGTAATTATTTAGCAAAAATATGATATTTGCCACTGTATTTATCTCACTTAATGTGCCAGAACAACAATAGCAGTAAAACAAATGTTTGCACCCACCCTAAGCCAGCTGCTAGTGTTCATCCACCTTCACCCCAGACCCGGTTAGTCAAAAGCAGCAGCAGCTGAATCAAGCTGTCCTGAGATATTGCTTCTCTTTCACTCAAACAGCAGCAACATCCATCAAATTACAAGTCTCACTCATCAGTCATTTCCTAAACTATGATTATTTATGCCCAAATATCAATCCAGCAGCACAGAGCAGAAGACAGGAGGGCATAGCAGATTTTGTTTATCTGTAGGAAAGCTGATTTTAATTGTCCCATAACTTACCACCTGACCAGATTTCTACTTATCCTGTTAGCAAGGGATTTTTTTTTCTTGTCCCCTCTCTCTAGTAAAATGATAGACAGAACTTATCCCTCGTCCCTTTACACCAAATTGGGAAGCAAATGAAAGAGAGTTGGAGGGGTGTTCTTGCACATTAATTGAAAGCGGTGAGAAGGAAGATAGCTATGTGAAAAAGGAGATAGCTGTATGGGAAGTAGAGGGGGATACTGAATCCTGAACAGAAATGATTCTAATAATTGAGGGAGAGAGAAAAGGGATTCGCTTCCATTCTCCTCCTTGAATCCCTGAACCCACCCTAAATCCAGAGCTCCCGCTAACTCTCCCAGGCCTGGTTTTTCCCTTGTCCTTTCCCCCAAAACTATCACAATATTAATTTTTACCAACTATACTGAGAGACATTAAATCAATTCTGGGACAGCCAACTTGTGCTTATTCTTCATTGGCATAAATTAATTTTAAACTAAGAAATGTTCTTAGAAGTGTCTTGTCTGAAATTCCATATAATTGGATCAGGCTGTAAAGAACTTTAAGCTTCTTTTAACATAGGAGCATAGCAGGCAAGACTTAAACTTCTGTGGTAACAAGTCTACTACTTCTGGACCTTAACAAGTCCCTCTTTCACTTACTGCAGCACTCCACCATGAATATGCCAGCATAAGTGCTTTCTGAGATGTTTCTACACTGTTCTCCATGAAGCGATGATTTAAAATCCCCATTGCAAAACTCTCAGAATCCACTTATCAAAATCACATAGAAATAAAGTTTAAGTCCATTGCTCCTGAATAGCAAGTCCTAGGCTGATATGTCTTGTTGCATGGGGAGGGCGAGTGGATTGCACTGGAAAAAATAGGCATCTTTTGGCTTTAGAACAAGCTTAGGACCACTTTAAATAAAGCAAGTGGATAATGCGTTTGTTCTCAGGAATACTGTGTACAAATAACTATTGTTCTAAACTACTGAGTGGTACCTAAAAATTGTTAAACATCATACAGTTGCTATAAAATGATTTAATTTGCTTCCTACGCATGTTATGAAGAAAAATTCTGGGTTTTTTTCAGTTTTATTACCTACAAAATAAATGTCATTTTAGCTCTTAACAAGCCAACCAGGGACTTTTTCTGGCAGAACCCACTGATGGTTTTCCCACAGGGATCATGATAGACTAAGTTGAACTTCCATTACAGAATACTGTTTCCAATAGATCAATTTTTCAAACAGACTTTAATTATGGTTTGGCTGTACATTTATTCAGCAGGGGGTTCCTAGACTATCAGAAGATCCCAGAGTCTGGAATTACTTTATTGTTTTGCTTTGAAGTAAAACAATATAGATGGTTCACTGAAGCATCAATATTGCCTCAGAAGCCACACAGAAATCTTGAATAAAGCTGTAGAATAATTGGTACTTCCAAGAGGAAGATGATGAAAGTTTCATGGAGGTACAGTCACAGTTGAGTATGTTCATTTGGATTTCAAAATAAGTCAGATTTGCTTCCTCATCTCAACTAATCCTCCATGATTATATGGAAATTTTCTCCCTACATAACTCATAGTTAATCTGCTGGGATTTCTGTCAAAACTGCCGGCTGCTTTAAGTTGATGTTACAGACAACATACTTTATATAGCAAAGTTCATGATCACAAATGTAAGGAAACTTAAGGAAAACTCTGCATTGCTTTTGGTTAACTGACAAGTGGCTGGTAGGAGAGAAGTGAATTAGGGATTGAAACTGATAAAAGTGTATGTAGGTGTAGACTTAATTGAGGTTGGAAAGAATTAGAGATCCCTTGTATTTAAACTGGAATTATAGTAACTCAGCTGTTCTGAAATTCTTTATAATCTGAATTATATTTTCTGTCCCATACTCACAGTCTACATTTGCTTGTAGTTCTGGAAACTCATCCATAATTCTAGGACTGCTTATTTAGTTTACCTAAAGTGCCCCATTATAATTTAAAATAAACACAGATTCAAACCTGTTCAAAGTGAAATTTGAGCATTCTTCATTTCCAGCCATAGAAAACACAGAATCTAATGGCCTACCCATCACTCAGCTGGAATCTCCAAATTTCTATAATCATAGTTCTTGCTTATTTTTTAAATGAACAGCATAAAAAAATCTGAACTTCGCTGGTACAATATCTCTCTCCATCAGCCTCTAAATTCTTGTCAATGAAATTACAGAGATTGTCAGAGATTCCAGCACAACCAACCAGGTAACTATTAGAGAGAGAGAGAGAGATGCTGCAATAATTATAATTGAGCACAAGTAATGGTACTGCACAAGTTAATAAACAGCACTCCAGGTGGGATCTCACCAGAGCAGAGGGGCAGAATCACCTCCCTCAACCTGCTGGCCACGCTTCTTTTGATGCAGCCCAGGATATGGTTGGCTTCTTAGGCTGCAGGCACACATTGCCAGCTCATGTCCAGCTTTTCATCCACTAGTACCCCCAAGTTCTTCTCCACAGGGCTGCTTTCAATCCCTTCATCCCCCAGCCTATGTTGATACTGGGAGTTGCCTCGACCCAGGTGCAGGTGGTCGTGATACAGGGAGTAGGCCTTTCTGACCATGGCAGCACCCTGGTGTAGATAGACCATCATCCACATCATCCTTTGACTGGCCTTCCACATCCAGAGCCTCATACCTGTTGTACAGAGGCACCTGGGAAGGTGAGGTGGGCAAGGAGGAGGTTCACCTGTGGTTCTGAGCATGGACTTGCCTCTATTCAGTCCTTTCCTTTAAGCTACTGCCTTCAGTCTGGTGGGGGGAGGATACAGGATCCCCTTGATCTTGGTTTTTTTTTTTTTCTGGTGGCTGTTCCTGTTTCTGTCTCAGGGAAGGCAGAGCATGGTTCCACCAGTCTATCACTTTCTCAGACTCCCTGATACAACTTGACATTTCTACTTCCTTTTGTAGCTCTGCCACCAAGCTGAGCAGGTTGTCCACCTGGTCACACCTCACACAGCTGTTCTCACTACTGCCATCCGTTACCAGTTAAAGGCTCTGGCACAATCTACAGCCTGAGACCTGGGTGGCTGCATGTTTTTGTAAGGGTTGCCACATGCATTCTGTCTGGGTTGCCACATGCATTTTGGTGAGTGCAGAGGACATGGCTTTCCAACGGGTGGATAGCTAAGATCCTTCTGAGAGGGTGATGACCACCAACTGAACTCACCTCTTGAGCTGGTAGGGTGACTACACCATTCCTGTGTGCCCTTCTGTGCAAACTGCTACGCCACGCCCTGGCTGACGTGCCTACTCTGTTCGCAGCACTCCTGGTTGCTAGCACTCCCTAGGCTGCTTTTTATAGGTGTAAAAATGCGGTTTATGATACCCTTTAAGTTCATCAGTAGAAATACCATTCTTAGTAGATACAGTCTTTAGTACAGTCTCACTCCAATCATCTCTTTCTCCTAGCTCTCAGAAAAGGCACTTAAGCTTACATAGAGTTCACTGAAAGCAACTGAAGGGCAAAAACTATAGAAGGTATTTGGGAGCTGAATGTATTTCACCCACTTTAATGTAATGATTCATGTTAACAAAACAGTTCACTGTCCCTACTGGATTCCTAGCCCTGAAATGTGATCTACCTCAGGTGGTCGTGTGTTAGCCTGGTTAGAATAAATGGATCCAAAGAATCCAGAGAGAAAACACATTTATATTAACATTAAACAATGTTAGATGCTTTGTCTACAGAGACCTTTTAAATAGCAACTTCCCATTATGCATTATTTTTCCTTTTTGTATTTTTGCTAATCCTCACCTTTACCTGTGTAGAGTTCTTCTAAGCAAGAAGTCCCATGTGAGACTTTAAATAGTTAATACTATTCTTTCTAGAGAGTTTGGGATTAACCAGCATGCCTGTTGTAAGTTTATTTTATTTCCTTTGAGGAAAATAAGACAAAAATAATACTAAATAGAAGAAAAGACTGAAGATTAATGAAGTTCCTCTTTCTGGTACCGGTGGCCTGGTGTGGCCTCTAGTGTGAACTCACTGCTGGAGGGAGCGCACAGCACAGCCATGTTGCCTGAGCTAGCAATTCTGCACTAGTATTGAGGCTGCTTTGACCCTTGCACTGCACCCCTCTAAGTCACAAGATGCTCTCTTGATTAGTTAATGTTGACTCTATCTAGGGCAAGTAAAAGAGGGAAACAACACACCCTCCCCTCATTTAAAAAAAAGTGGGAGAATAAAGACAACATCATGTCAAGGATGGCATAGTTCTCATATATCAGCTGTTCTTCAAATCTTTTCTTCTTTGGCTGCATAAGTTTGCCACCTGGTTCTTCTTTCCAGCTTAGTGGTTGTCATCCTTAGTTGAGTGGGATAAGAGTCCAGGGAGTTATATGGTCCAAGATACTGCAGAGGAATTAACTTTTTCAAACTACAAATCAAGTCAAGGTGGGAGAACTCAAAAGACAGAAAAATGGAGTAGTTTGTTCTAGTACTTCTTTAACTTTAACTTAATTTCCAGCATACTAATTCTGGTCTATCCAGTTAAAGTTCTATGTTCCCCTTAACTGCTTGAAACATTCAGCTCAATCCATGGACTATACTAATAGGTGTTTTGTTTGACCAGACTCTGCTTTTTTCTCTTGAACTTTTGCTGAGTTGCATAAACAACTTCATATAAAACAGGCTAAGATGGACTTCTGCTGCATTGGAAATTAGGAGCATAGACTCTAGCCATAAAGACGAGGAGTCTCGATGCTAACCCACAGACCTACCCATCCTGCTTATATGTACACTTGGGTCTGATGCAATTCCCAACAACTTCATCAGATTGGGGATAATCTGGGAATCTTCAAGAATGCCATTGTTCTCTGGATTATGTTTCAGAATGCGCAGATTCTCCTTTTCAGATACTGTATCACCTTTCACTTCTGAAACTAATAATCTTTAAAAGGGGGATTTCCAGATTTCAAGAGATCTTTCAAAGTTGAGGGCTATGAAGATAATAGCTAAGTGCATTTTTATTTTTCCTATGATGTGCATCTATTTTAAGCATCAAAGCTGTAATGTAGCTGAAGGATAACTACATGCTACAGTGAAAATACTGGCTCTCGAAATGTGAGCAGTAGCTCTTTCCTCTCCTGTATAGACAGGGTTGCTATAAATAAAACATCTTTTGTCAATGCAGCATTTCTTCCAGTGTAAAGAAAGCTCACATGAAATTTTTACTGCAGCTTGGATAGTGTCAAAGCTCTGGCACAGAGTTCCAAATGAGTAATTTCATTATAATTAATCCACGAGGGATGTGCTTACTCCAGAACTGCTGGCCTTTTGATCTCAAAGAATACAACCCCGTTGTACTATGGATGCCTTAAAGGCTACAGTGCTTAAATAATACACTCCTTATGTCTACTGCCTCTTTAAAATCTAAAGTGTTCCAAACTATTGGTATACATAAAAATAACCTAAATTGTACCTAACAGTAAAAAGGATTTTATAATTCTGTGCTAAAAATACATACACATGGGAATATATGAACTGATTTAAGGTCATTATTCAAATCAAGACGTATTAGGTATTTTGTAAAAATATGCACTTCCTTTTCACAAGCACAAGATGAATATCTTTATTTTAAGCAGCTACACAGAAAACTACCATTATTGATTTGACACTAACGTATTTATCCTCTTATAAATGTGGCTATTACATCCTTTAGAAATCTAGCCATAAAACTTATTACAGCAAATAGAATTACTACTTCTAAGCAGAGAGCTCTGAAGTTCAAGATTTGTAGAAGAAAAAATATCTAGGCTCACTTAGCTGCTTTAAATTACTGAAATGTTTCAGAATTGTACCAGGTTATAAAAAATAAATCTCTGTGGCCTTCTGTGTTAGTGCAGGGCGTTTTATTTGCATTTTGTCTTTTCGAAGAAGAGGTGGGGCAATTAAAATCCTAAGCTAATACTTCAGATAAAATGAAAGATATTAACTAGAAATACTGCTTACAAGTATCCTAGCCTTCAAGTTTTTTGAAAGCTTCTGCATGGATTTAGCCTTTGAATCTGTTTTGTTTTGAGGACATCTGGATTTTATTATTTTATTTATTTTATTCTGATAGTTGTTAGTGATATATGATGAAAGGAACACATTTTTTTAGTCTCCTGCACACTGTGAGGACATTAGACTCACTAATACACTATTAGTGATGCATTCTGGTTTTCCTACATTGACATACTTCATCATACTTTTTTAAGATAAGTAAACTGGAGTAAACTCATACTAGTTAAGTAAACAGGAATATGAGAAGGTAACAATACCTGTAATGGAAGAAAAAAAAAAAATCTGTCTTGTATCCCTTTTATTGAGAGTCAGAAGTAACTACTGTCCAAACTTTGGATTTCTTTTGGAAAAAAGTGCTTTTTTGGCCTCCCCTTGGGGGAAAACACTCAAAATGTTTTATCTGGCAAGGGCAAACCAACAGTGTCAAGAAAAGATCACCCTTAAGCCCTGAAACACTGGACAGTTTCTGAAATCTCTTGGGAGAAGTAACACTGAGGGGACACACTAGACACCTGTCACGAGACAGGAGCTATTTTGCCTGCCTGAGCTGAGGCATGGAGTGCTCTGTATACTGCATGCTCCCTTTTCCTTCCACATTGCCTGTATCTGCTTTCCTTTGACTGTTCTTGCCCATATGCTAGTTAAAGACACACATCACACTCAACACGGCAAAAGCAGTTAAATGCTTGGTATTCCCTTTGCCTCAGGTTTGGTACCTTGGTGCCATGGGTTTGACTTGCACCCCACCTCTGCTCATCTGTCTTCCAAGGATACTCTCAGTAGTGTAAAATTAAATCCATCTTGAATCATTCATGCTTAGTGCATTGGTGACAACTATATAATTCACCAGTCTAGTCAAACAATGTTGTCTTAGAGCAGTAGGGAAAGGAGGTCAGGCTTGCATACAACTCCATGTGCTCAGTCCTCTTTAGAGTACAGAGAGAGCACACACCTGAGGAGAGTACAACACGAACTGCTGTTTACACCCAGAGAGTAGTATGAGGTACTGTCCATCTCCTTATTCCTCTCCTGAAAGATTTCTTGGTTTTCTACTGTCATCAAGAAAATGCAGCTGTGCACACTGTCCAAAAAGGGCCAGTCTGGCCTAAAAGGTATTGGACTGACAGCCTATCATGGTAAACTCCTTTTCAGCAGAAAAGGAACAAACGTATTCACTTGAGAGACAGAATACAGGCAGCAGCAATGCAAATATCTCCCTTACGACTTGTCCATTTGCCACTACTCTTGATTGTAGAAATCGTCTCCAGGGTTCAAAGAATAGCTCCAACTCCCAGCACATTAATCCTCTGATGAAATTACAGTAACCATTACAGTTTACTGTGTAATTATCTAATTAAGCAGGCGCCTTTAGAGAAAAAGGCCCTTTCAGTTAGCTCAAATACAGAAGTCTAATGAATACAAGCACTATCTGGTATTCTAGCCTTTTTTCCTCAAATGAGGATACTATTGTAGCAGATTTACAAGTCCTTCCCAAACGAGGTTTGTAACAGAAATGTGAACATCACTTTACCCGCTACTATAAAAACTCCGGTCTTACAAAAATCAGTACTTACACCTTCAAGGTTCATTTATTATAAAGGAACGCCTTGGAATCTTGCTTCCAGTAAAAGAAGTGGGATGTAAAATTCCTCCTAAAGGGCTCAATCTGGCACAATACACAAAATAAATAGCAAAGATGTGGCCTGGGAGTGGAAAAGATCCAGATTTCACTAATGAGGTCTGTTGTCTTGTTACCATTATATTGGGGGCGACTACAAGGCTCAAGAGGACAGCAAACAACTAAGCATCTTGTTAGAACCATACAACAATCCTTTCTTGACCTCATTAAGACTATAACAGACAGACTATATGTAATGTTATATTTGCCCACATCCCTACCATCCATTCAAATTCATTCTACAAAATTTGTTTATTTTCTGGTTAAGACTTGAATTACCTAAGACTTCCTAGTGGTTTGCCTCAAAAACAGACATAGCTGACACTTGCCTTCTGGCCTTGGCAGCGCCAACAGTGTTCACTGGCTTAGAAAATGGAAGGCATTCTTAGGTCCCCTTAGGTCCTGAGCGTCCCCTTCCTAGTGCTCAGTCCTTCCACCCAGTTTTGCAGGGTGTGTTGACCATCAGAACACAGGACTGGACATCAGATCTCTGATCTGTCCATTGCCATGACAACAGACACTTTCAAGGTTTCCTTCCACCTTTGACTCCCTCCTAAGATGTTATCTACCCTGCCAATGGCCAACCTCTAACATACAATTCCTACTTCCTTCCTGCCTGTGTTTTCAAAGTTGTGCCACAGAAATTGTGGCACCAGGCTGATTTCTCACACAAAATTTGTTCTCCTTCTTTGCCCTTATACCATCCTCTCAGCTAAAGAACTTGACTACTCCCTACACTGAAGCTACAGTTTCAGAAGATATTACTCCCACCTAAACTCTCTCCCAGCAATGGTACTTTTCTCTCTGCCACGAATCTCTTAAATTTCTATCAACAGAAATATGATCAAATGAACATAAGCTTCCTTTGTCATTATTCTTTCCTTCTCCCAGAAAAGCATTTTTATTTTATCTTTCTTCTAATTCCCTATCTTCCAAGTTTCCTTATGCTCACAGTCTGTTTCTTAGTTTTCCCTCATACATCACTACCTTTGGGTGCTTCACTCTAATTCTAAGCAGAAATATAAAAAATACAAACCATCTGGGCAGTGAAGGGTCACCTCCTGACTTCTGTTATATTTCATCCACATATTCCAAATCCAAAAAAATGCAACATCTTGAGTTATAACAGAAAATAAGCCATATATTACATAACCACCACCCACATGCACTCTTCTGCAAGGACAGTGTCTGATGTGGAAGTTCATAAAGGAGTAATAGGGTTGGATAAGGTGGGTTTGAAGGATGTGTTAATTAAATGACAATTCAATTTTGCCCACTCTTGTATGTGATTTAGATCACCTAGACGCATATCTGTTCCACGTGTTCCAACTCCAGCTTAGCAGTTTGATCACTTTGACCCTTATTTCCATTAGATGTTACCAATTCTTTAGATAAAATCTCTAGTTAACACAATGCAAAGTGATGTGAATGTATACCTAATAGTACATGCAGAAAAATCATACTAATGCGACCTGAAATAAAGTACCATTTGGCTGAACACAACAAATAGACTCCTGACTTTCAGCTGGAAAATGAAAAAACAGACTTGATGAAAGTCCCTTATCTGTCCTTTTAAACTGAGCATATAATCTTTTTAGAAATTGTGGGTGACACCTTTAAGAGATTTTAGCTCTGTTGATTTCATCTGTAAGTTGCCTATAGTAAATCAAATAAGATCACGATTGATCCAGCTCCTCAAGCTGGTTAGTTCAATATTAATGTCATCAGCAGGGTGATTTATTAAACAAAATCTCTTGACTTAACTAAACAGAGCTAAGAAAATTATTTCCACATCCTTTTCTGTGTCATCAAAGTCTCAAATTTAAGACCAGAGGTGGGGAAGAGAAAATTATTAGTTATAAAGCAACAATTTGTGATGATGCATTGCATTTTAAAGGTGGTAAGATAGGGACGTACTCTCTTCATTGAGGAAAAGCAATATTTAAACTCACTTACTTGCAGGAAGGTGTTGCAAGGCACTGGAAGTTCAATCTGTATCCTCCAGGTTCCAGTTCCATGTTGTCTCTATACATTGTCTTAATTATATTTTCTCTTCCTGAAGGTATCTGTTGGCATTAAAAAGAAAGCGTTTTTGAAGCCGCATTAGCAACATATCCTGGGCTTACCAAGAGAAGTCAGAGAGAAGGACTAGAGAAAAATGAATCAATACTGCTTTAATGAAAAACATTTCATTTCATTGAAATTTCATTGAAAACAATATTTCACATTGAAAATGACTTTTTCCAAACTAAGCCAGACTAGTTTAACTTTTTCAAGATATTTCCTTTTTTTTATGGTTATGTTATCTTATACATGAACTGCCTAATCTTTTAATAAACGTGACAAAAGAAATGTCAAATTGCTTTGAATTTCATGTGATAAAACACTGAATACTCTTTGATATGGCTTACATGCATATTAAGGTCCACAAGTCTGTTTAGATTCCTGAGGAGTGTTTCTTCCCAGCACAATGTATTTCCAATCTGTAACAGACCTATTTCTTTACTAACTAAACTTCTCCACTTCTCATTTTTCCTACAGCAATTCCTCTTATCCATGTTTTCTCTCATATACTTCACTCCCCACCTAAGGCAGTTACACTATCAGTATCTTCTTCTAATACTATAAAAGCAGTGATTTGGCATTTATTCAAGCTAAATGAACAGCTAACTTCAGTGAAAATCTTTGATGTCAGGTTTAGACATGTAAGCTAGTTGTATCCAAATAGTGGTATCATATTGCCCCAGAGGACTGACAGCACAAACCTTTACATGGCATATATTTTAAAGACAGCAAGAGAGGGACATATTAGGTTAATTGAGGAAAAGTAATATTTAAACTTACTTACTTGCATTAAGTTTTTGCAGTGCACTAGAAGTTGAACCTGTATCCTCCAAGCCACAGTTCAATGCTTTCTCTATATATTGCCTTAATTTTACTTTCTCTTCCTAAAAGCATCTTTTGCCATTAAAAACCTGCAATGAGTAAAGTCCTCTGTGTCATATGAAATGCATAGTGTCCCTTCTTCGGTTTTCACAAAAAAAATGTACTTGCAAGAATGTTTGTAAATACTGGAGATTGATCTTATCTTTATTTAATTAAAGTCTCATCAACTACATTAGACATTTTTACTGCAAAGCTGAAGACTGAACTATTATACCATAAAAGAGGATTTCACTTGAGCTTTGGGCTCAGTTCAGATTTGTGATTCTTTCTGTGTTTCAAAAAAATATGACAACCTGAAATATTCCATTTTTTTACTGTCACTGCTTAATCTCTGGCGGTATTTTGGCATGGCATTTAAACACTTGTCTCCTGGAATAACTGAGGTCAAGTTCCAAGATACAAAGGTTCCTTTTACCTGAAGCTTACCACGATGAAGAGATGGGCACTGTCAGAGTAACATTCAAAGGCCCACTCAAATAAGAAACAAAGTTTGTGTTGGAATAAAATATAATTGTTCATCTGATCAAATGTCCAAAATGACCCAGTCATAACACTGGACTTGGCTCTATTATTTACATTACTGTAACTTCAGAGTGAAGCAGCAGTTCAGGAACACAGGAATTCCCAACCAAAATGATTTTTTTGACTCCCTACTCTAAGGCCACCTACCTGAATGCTGATCATCAAATTTCTTGTATGTGTGAAGAAAGCAGCACAACGGAAAAGTACAGGAACATTCCACCCTGAGAACGGAAATTAGAGGTATCTTACACACACTGTAGGATAACCTTTACCTTCTGTTCCACTTTGCTACTAGAGGTAGGCTTTACTCTCTACCTGGTGTGAAATTCAGACATACACATTTACTGAAAGTATCCATAGCAACTACTAGTCTCATGGCATCAGAATTTCTCTACCCTCTGATGCATAATAGTAGAGTGTTTAGTCAGTCCAGGAGTTTGCAAAAATAGTATAGCTTGAGAAATTATTAATATAGTATATTGATATCTAATTGTTTTGGACTAGTTATGTTACACACAGCCAGTGAATTGCTTAGCTTTTCAATAAACATAGTAAATTAATTAAGGAGTAATGATCAGAGGGATGGAACACCTATGAGAAAAGGCTGAGAGACCTGGGGTTGTTCAGCCTGGAGAAGAGAAGGGTCTGGGGAAACCTTATTGCAGCCTTTCATTAATTAAAGGGGGCTTATAAGAAAAGTGGGGACAAACTTTTTAGCAGGGCCTGTTGCAATAGGACAAGGGATAATGGTTTTAAACTAAAAGAGGGTAGATTTAGACTAGATACAAGGAAGAAATGTTTTTACTATGAGAGCGGTGAAACACTGGAACGGGTTGCCCAGAGAGGTGGAGATGCCCCATCCCTGGAAACATCCAAGATCAGCTTGGACGGAGCTCTGAGCAACCTGATCTAGTTGAAGATGTCCCTGCTCATTGCAGGGGGGTTGGACTAGATGACCTTTAAAGGTCCCTTCCAACCCAAACTATTCTATGATTCTATGACTCTACAATTATATTTAGTGATGATATAATTTTGATTAATATGCCTATTAGGACTATCTACTATGTATACAAACTTTCTGTATATGTGTAGATGGATAGACAGACATCAATTTTTACCTATATTAATTTTGACCAAGAATGAGTTCATCTTCATTCTAAAGAGACAATATGGAAAATGAAGGAAGAAGATGAATATCTAACTAGATTCCCAGTTTCGTGAAGTTTTAGAGACCTCAAAGTTTTTGTTTATATCTTCTGACAGAAATTCTTATATCTCCAACAAAAACTTCCTTTGACATACTTTCCATGGATAAATTTATTTTTAGACTATGATCTGAAAAGTCTTTTCACGTGTGATATCTTCATAAGGAGGCATAAACTATATGTGTACAATAGTGTAAAGTTCCTGATGGCTGTAGGAGTAAGATGAGGGTCCTTTACCAAGAACAAAAACAGCACAAAAACTCAGTCAACATTAGGGGCTCTTAACCAGTTTTCTCACAGATACAGGGAGGAATGGAGGCTTAATGAAATGCTAATGTATTACTCTATGTTGCATGCTAATGCAACGGTTGCATACCAGTGTTAATATATATTGTTTAAGAGTTGGAACCTGTCAAAAATAACACTTAAGCAATTGATATGAAGAATTTAAGAACAAGTGATATCCCAATGATAAGCATGTAGACACAATCTCTTCTATAAGTTCAGAATTAGAAGGAGAGAGAGAAAAGCAAAGTGGCAGATGTCTGTTAATTTAGTAGAGCTCTTCAGTTTACAGAATCTCCAGATATCTCTTCGTAAGAGGGAACTAAAAGTTCTTCCATTCAGAAGAGACAGACTGCTCCCATATCAGATCACTCAAAATTATCATTTTCATTTAATTAATTATGTTTCTTCTGTTTCAACACAATCAGGGACTTAGTGGTTGAGACAACTGTGATTAGCTGCACCATTTTACTCTACTTGCATTAGTAACCTTGCCACAGAGAGGATCAGGTTATGTACTATATGTCAGCAAATGTTTAATACACAAAATCTTTTGGGGTGTGAGAACATTGGTTGGGGTATATGGGTTCCTAATATATTTTCATTATTAGGCCTGTGTATTTGTACTTCCTTTCAGTAGGACACGCATGACTTTGTTCTCAGTACCAGCACAACTATTCCAGGGTAATTGCATAGCCAGGCAATACCACCAATCACCTCACTTAAATCTTAATATGTGACGGAGTCCAGATTACCCTAAGATGCAGGCAACTGGCTCTCATATTGCAAGTCCTCCTGTATGAGTGTTTAATTCTTGTATTTCAGCAAAATGTACACATCCATCTTACTTTCTGACTCATGCTTTGTGATCCAAAAACTGAACACTGCAAAAATCAATACCAGTCTATTAGAGGCTGAATCTAAAATTACTTGACTTAGGAATTGTCACAGAAATAAAGTTTATCTTCTTAGGCAACTGCTAGCCATTGAAAAACATCACATGCACAATATTCTTCTTTTCATTTAAGCACTGCAGTTACATTATGGGACATCTTTTCATTCCCAAAATGTGAGCGATTCATTTGGATCCATATTCACTTTCAGTCAATAGAAATAAAAGTTAGGAATTTGCTGCAGTAATACTTTGTTTACTGATCTTAGAAACATTCACAAGCAATGAATGTGGTTTCAGCTGCCCCAATATACTTGCAATGCTGGGAAATTATAAACACATATATTTGCACAGCACATGTAAAATATATAACTTACACGTACACCCTCCACCCAGGTTTATTTGTGTGTATTGATTCTTATTGTGGAAACAATGAAAAAATACATAGTTATCTGAATTGCTGTTTCTGAGATTGAGAATTATGAAGGAGACAAAAATCAATCCACTGATTAGTAGAGATAACAGAAACAGGCAGAATGTCAAAGGTGCATCTCTGAACACTCTGCATGCCAAGGGAGAGGTGTGAACATTAAGATATCACAAGGTTAATAGAAAAGGCAAGTCACTACAGAGTATGGTTGAGAATAAATTCCTAATTTACTTGCTTTATACTTGTTGATGGAGGAGTTTACCTTTCGCCACTTGCTATGAGGGTGGTCTAATGTTCAGGTTTATCAATAATCTTGTGATGGATTTCACAGGGACAGATTTTCACTCTCACTGAAAGTAATACAGTTTTCAAAGCCATTTTATGCTCAGTCATACTAATTTTTTCCTATTTTTCGGATGTGATGATGAATCAAGGCAACTGCAGTTGGAAGTCCCTTACCACAACCACCAGTAGCAGTTAAAGAATCTCCTAAATCACAGCACTTTGTTATACCAGCATTTGGATTGCCCACCTGTCTTCAGAAGGGTTTGATTTTGTGTCCATGCAGCCATAGAGCAGTCTATTTTTTGAGAGTAAGGGGATGTGCCATAATCCACATGAAAAAATGCATGTTTGGTTTGTGCCCACGATTATATATATATAGTCATATAAATAAGTACAAGTGAAGTCTCATAATTCAAGTATTGTAACTATTTCAAACACTCTTGTGACCATGAGTAGAAAGTGGGATTTTGGCGAAGTTTTATATAGAGTCGTCTTTTTACTTTCCAGCTAAAGCACAGTTTCCATTTGAAGTAATCAAAGCGAAGAATTTTTTAATAAAACCAGAAAATGTTCATTATAACCATTTTTTTCACAATACTATTTACATATAGTAACTGTGAGTACACAAGTAAACATTAAATAGGAATAAATTAATGAGTAAAGAGGCAGAAATTTATCTTTCACCTCTTATTTAGAGAATAAAGCTAGTCAGTTAAAAGTATATTATTTAGTCAATTAAAAATCTGTTATTCTCCAGTAAAATTAAAACAACTGTGAACACTTCTCTCCCTGAGTCCTTCCTGAGATCTCTGGCTATTACAGTGTAAAATGCTGGCTGCTCCAACATCACTCTGACAATAGTAATGTTCTTCCAGTAGGAAATCAACAGCCATGTATTTTCAAACCCCATTAAAACTGTGCAGTATATATTTTGCAACAGAACATGGCTACACGTGATTAAACATTCATGAGTAAATCACAAGGCATGTCAGTTAAGAGACGTCATGGATGTGAGAAGTCATTACAGGTTTGCAGTGAATTACAACTCAGGTTTGTAAATTGAAGAAGCAGTTCTGTCACTCCACCCCTGTTGCTCACAATGGTGACACTGTCAAAGAGCAAAAGCCAGCGAGTATTGAGCAGAGAAATGATCCAGAGGTGCAGGTATTTCTCCTCTTAGTATAAACAGTGCAAAAAATAAGGCTCTTAAATGTAAGCATATTTTCTCAAAAAGCAATTAGGAATACAATATCATAGGTCAATGAAAACATGTCTCAAGCTGACGATAACATAGAGATGAGAATGGATGGAAGACAGGAGAGTTACAGTGTCATGCATGGATCTTCAAAAGTGTATAGTATTTACACCAAAACATTTTAAGTAATTCTTTCTCCCTCTTCACATTCACTCTACTACAACCATCATCTTTGTCTTCCCGTTCTTTTCAGTTCATCAGTGTGTATATCACATTTACCACAAGCACTGATGTAAATTGTTATATTTATTACAATGCTTTGAATTAAATACTTTCACCTCCACATGGTGCTAAACAACACTTCACAATCAAGAACTAGTAATTAAGACAAACACAAAGAGAACACATTGGTAATATAGCTTTTCTGAGTTGCCCTAGAAAGACACAGATGTGCAACACCCTAATTTCACTTTGAAATTAAGTGATCAGCTAGCTTTGAGGGGAAACCACATAGGTAAAAAAAAGTTATCTCAGTGAGGTATTAATAGAAATTTCTATACCTAAAATCAGCTGCGAACAGATGGAGGATGTTGAATTTCATTCTCTATTAAATTATTTCTATAAGCTGTTCCTGAATGGCCATGAACTCTTCCACAGGGTTTTCATTCTTTACTCAGTTCTATAGGATGGTAAAAACAGAGGAAGTCTTTTGTTAAGTTCTATATGACTTATAAAGGAGAAAAAATATACCTTCTGAGATGCAGAGGCCTATTGACTGCATAGATAGTGTTGTAACTGCATTATTTTCTGGATGTAAAAAGTAATACTGTCAAGTTAAAAAAAAAAAGCCACCAAGTCTATTGGCTCTTCCAGTTTAATCCTTTCCCAGTTGAAACATTATGGAGAGCACTGTGCAACACATGAAAAAAAAATGTCCTAGTGAAAATAAGGCAACAAAAAGAAAACCAAAACAAATCCAGACCAACGCAAACAAACAAAACACCCCTTCCACCCAGCTTTTGCTGGCTGTTGATATAAGTATATTTATATGAAATATATGACAGTGTTCAGGAAGTTGTAAATATAAGGTATGAACTATTGGGCAGAAAGAAGTGTCCTATAGCCACCTAGGCAGTTGAATGGGCTCATTGATCCCACTGAAAACTAAATTATGTTTTACTGATGAAGAGTTACTGTTCAACCCTACTACACACAATCACTTGAACCAATGCAGGGAGAACAGCAACAGCATGCAATTAAGGTGGCCCTTTCAGTAACAACCACAATTTTAGATCTGCTTTAATTTATTGTGAAACCACACGCTAAGCCATAGAAAAACATCTTGTTGTCTGAAACAGCCTTCTGTAGTCCTACAAAATACAAATAGGGTGGTTCTGCAGCTGCTGGAAATTGGTGATGCTGCATTAAAATCATGCAATTCTTCTATTTATTTTTTGTTTGTGCCTTTTTAGTAGGCTGTCTCAAAGTACTTTAGGAGTCAAACCTGTAAATGTCTCTTATTTTAAAATAAACAGCACTCAGCGTGACACAAATGACATTTTGTGAGGCTCCAGGAGGGAGTAAAGTAGCACTGCCGCACAGTTCCTTCTTCCTCTCTAAATGTCATTAAACTGTTTGATATAGTAACCGAAATCACTTAGCCAGTTGGACAGCACAGCAGGTCATTCTAGAAGTGACTTTAAACAATTTTAGAAAAAATGTTTCACACACACAAACACAAAATAAAAAATTAATGCAAAATGGTCTCAAATGGTTCCTAATAGTTTACTTACTCAGCATTTCTTTTGCCAAGATTATTGTATATGTACATAATAAACTTGATTGCATACTGCAATAGTCTTGTTTATTGGTTCAACCACATGAACTCATTACTTATTCATTTTGGTGTTCATCATTTTTTTGTCCACATGCTGTACAGAATCCAAACAGTTGAAACAATACCGTGTGCATGCGTGGTTCAGTGTATATAAAGATTATGCTGAAGTTATTATCCTTTACCTGATTTAGAGCACAACAAAAAGATCTCAAAGAATGCTAAATATGTAGTGCTGTAGTCTTCTGCGAAATTTAAGAGTTGTCTTCAATCCTTTGTCAGGTAAAGGAGAAGTACAAAAGCATCTATGGATACATATATAGATCAACCAATTGATACCATTCAGATACAGATAGATTGTATCAATCTCTTTAGCCACACAAAGAGTCATGATCAAGAAATATCATTAACATTCAATAGAGACATTAAAAAAACCACCCCCCCCCCAAAAAAAACCAAACCAAAACAAAACAAAAAAACCCACACAAAAAAAACCCCAAAATATTAATAGAAAAAGCATATGATGCAGGCCATAAGTAATGTTATTCATTGACCTGTGTGGCTGTTCCCATTTTATTCACTTTGCTCTTAAAGCCCATTATTTTTTAGTCACTAGGTGGTATAAAGAGAAAGAAGACAATATAGGAGACCATTTTCAAGAAGTTTTAGAGGAAAAGGAGGTGGAAAGAGAGTCAACTGAAAAATAACAAAAACAGATATTTCATTCCCGCTTGTCTGAGCAAGATGCAGCATGGTAGATTTTCCAACCTCCTGTTGCATTTTGCTAGCTTTTGTTTTAGATTATCAACTCAAAGGACTTTTCCTTCCTTCATGGGAAAAGTATTCTAAAACATCTGCAACAGAATGACCTTGGCATCCCGCTTAGTCACCTCAAAACTCCACTTTTCATGACAGCTACCGAAGAGTTGATGGCCAGGCAGGTAGTATGACATTATTGCTGAAGATGACAGCTGTAACTCTCTGAGTGTCTCCTACATTCCTGTTCTTTTTTGGTTCTGTTCTTGTGTTCATTCTAGGCTTGCACTGGGAGCATGAATGCTTTTGGGACACCATTTCTTATTGAATACATTAAGTTATATTTTGGAGACAAAACCCTGACTTGCCTTTATCTGCTACTGCAATTATGTTACATGAACACGGTCATCTGGTATCCCATCAATGACACGGTCACTTTTATTTTGTGTTAGGGGAAAAAAAAATCCTGCAAAGCATCTGGCATTCTTTTTGTTCTTTCAAGTTTATTAAAGTTCACTGATCATTAAACTATTACAGCTAGGAAAATTTAAAGCAACATCAGATATCTGTGATTCCTGTAACACACATCATCTAACAAGAGGAATATACTTGTAAAATATTAGTAAACTAAACCAAATGTTTCATGTACACATCATTAATTTCATCTTATAGTTGGGTGAGTGCAACTAGAAAGGGCATAAAGTTTGCATCTAAGAGTTATAAAGCTGGCAGCTACCACATGATCATAAGGATGGTGACAATTCCATAAGCAAATGTACGGTCTTAGCCTGCTTTGCTGTCCCAGGCATTCTCTCTGTGTCTTCTTTCTCCTCCTATCTCCTCTGCTAGTTTCAGCACATTTAAACATACTATTCACCATCTTAAGTTCTGGGCACCTCCTCACAATAAAGGAGAAAACAAAATAGCTGCAATTGAGTTATCTCCAGAATGAGGATCTGTATAGATGTACTAGGACTGTCCTGCACTTAAATTAATTTCCTGTGATAAGAGGCGGAGTTTAGTAGTTTTACAAGAAAAGCATGTTATGGCACTAATATCATCATACTGCTTTTGGTACTAGAGTTAGTATCTCCATGTGATATCTCTATATGAAGTAGCATTGTGTCAGTTCTCAGACATCAGTAAGAAGCTGTTTATTACTGCTTGTTATATGATGAGGCAAGATTATTGTTTATTAAAAAACACTGTTTGCAGTAGGCTGCAACACTGAGACATCATAAAAGTATTACAAAGAAGAAAAGGAAAAGAGTGAAAGACATGCCCCCTCCCCTGCTAAAAAAAAAAAAAAAAAAAAAATTAGGAAAAGTCGTTCTGGTAAAATATCAGTAGTGACACAACAGTAAAAAATTTTTGCACACTTAACACATTTTACTTTATAGTTTTCTGCTCTCAGCATTTCAACTTAAAAAATATTGTAGCATCTATCTTTGAAGCAATGTTTTTAGGTACTATAGTTCAAAGCGCTTAGGATCTTCAGAAATTTTTAAACAATGCATACAAATACCTTTGTTGCATTCTGAATTAATAAAATCTCTCAAACATTTGCAGTAATATAAATCTTTAATGTCTCATTTAATTGTGCAACTGATCAACATATTTATTTTTTAATTTCATAAAATCATCTTGTCCAGTTGTTTCATGGAAACAATTTCCTATAACTGGGTTTCTAACCAAATGTATATGGTGTTTACTTAAAACATTACAAAAATTAAAGAAATATTAACTACACTGCTTAGAAGAAACATTTTAGCATAAAAGTGGGCTTAAAATAGACTCAGAATAGACTACAGGAGACCACAAGGATATTGTGAGTTTTGCAATATGTACAATGACAGCTGGTAGCACAGAGCCATCTACAAGCGTTAGTTTTTATTTGACTGTTAAATTTTATTATCCAGAACCATACATGACTCAAAGTTTTCCATTTCTTAGCCTGAAGCTAAAATTAAGATCTTACTCAAAAAGAGGTCTCTATTTAGGTATGTTTATCAATCCACTTGGCTGTTGTCCATTTAGAAAACAATGGAATTACTGAAGAATGTAGTGTTCTACCTACAAGCATTTTTCTTCTTTCCCACTCTTAATGTTGGCGTATGATGTTGCCATAACCAGAGAATAGCTGTGCTTTTCCATGCTGTGACTTTATTTAGCATCAGTTAGTGATACAGAGGCAGCACATCTGATAATAACTAATAAAACCCATACGAATTTCTCACTATGGTAATTATAATTTCTATGTTTGTTATGTCTTTGGCCTATTGTTTTTAAAACAATAGCTTTACAAACTTAAACCCTTAATAACATCAACTTTACTCTCCTGAATTTCCCCTCTTTTCCACTACTAGAGTGCTGTCAGATTTTTGATGCATTTGTTTTTTCTAATGATGTTGATTCTGTATCATTTATATTTCTTTTTTGTCCTGATCACTACAGGAAAACGATGTCCCCAGAAGAATCTTTTATTTACATGATTTCAGATAACTCACTTTCTATTACAAGGATGGCATTTTCCAAGGCTACTAATTATATATTATTTTAATGGTAACTTTTAAAGGTAACATTTACCAAAATACTTTCAGCTCTGCTAATTTTACTACAGAGAAATCACTGTCTTCTCCTCTAACCAGTGTGAAGTATTGTCACCTGGGAAACAGACTAGCAATGCTATTGTAACACTTTCTACTGTGTAACTAATGCAGCATGAAAAAGACTTCTCTTATATTTCTTTAGTAATCATAAAAGTTCAGATAAAACATAGCAAGCATCAGGAGCACAGATTATTTTCTGTATGCTGTGTAACAATTACAATACAGCTTTCCTTTAACAAATGAAAAATTTCATAGAATTCAGAAAGTCATTTCCCCCACATTAGTTGTTTTACAGGATTTTCATTTCTCTTACCATGCAGGGTATCTGAAGATGATGGCAGATGGAGAAAAGTAATGGGAAGACTAGAACCACTAGTTATATACATCTGTTGAAAAATTTATCTTGCTGAAAAGAGTTACATATCTATCAACTGCTTAGGCAAAAAAGTTGTTGTGACTTCTGCTTTTTATAACCTCTTTCCCCATCCTTTTTTCTCACCCAATCACATTGTACTTGTTTTCTATGGATGCATTGGCTGCAGCAATCTTCCTTACAAGCACTGTACCCAGAACCTGCCAGAAATCCTTGGCATTACTATCCTTTACATAATGACAACAGAGTGCTAAATTGTTTGGCTGTAATTCCTTCCATCTTCTAAATGACAATTCTTGTTTTCATAACAAGGAGAACATTTAAATTTCCTTTGCTATACCATTATGGAGTCTTTTTGCTGAATGACCCTTGCCATTCTTTTGCCACTGAGGCGAAACACTAGAAAACTGCTGTAAGTTTTTTCTTTTCCCCCACGAGATGGGGAAGAGTGTATGACTTAAAAATGTGCTATTGGCTTCCTGCACTCTCCTACTAATCCTTCTCCAATTTATAAGTGATAAAATAAGGACGGGAACCAATTTTCAATGTGCAAAGATATAAATGGAGATTTAAAAAAAGATGACAAATTCAAGAAAGTGAAAAAAAAATTTGGTCAGGTCAGCAGTGTGGAGATGGACTTGGCATTAAGCAAATGTTCATGAATGTATAAATCCTCAGCAATACATGGCTACACACATGGCTACTCCCGAATTCTCAGTTATGTGGCCATTTGCTAAATGATCCAGTTTGCACCAGAGATCACAATTCAAAGCCAGGAAGTGGCTCATCAAGCTTTAAGAGTAAGAAGGAATATTTATCAGAGCAAATTCACTTTCTGGTTGTCACAGCGTGACAGCATCTGTTGTAGAGATTGTTAGTAACAGAGCACAGATTGATACTCTGATGAGGAGTTGATAACAAGAAGTTTAGTGTGTCTCTGAAGAACGATTAGATGACTAAGACTAACCTGGTGGATACCACACTCTAATTGCTGCATCAACAGAGAACCAGCTCAATTCAGATGGTCATTGTTGGCTCGCATCTTCATTTCAGACCTTTAGAGTTTCCTTTCAGTGCCCTGGAAACCCAGAGCCAGTATCTGTGGTATGAAATTTGCATTGCATAAAGAGAATACAGAATGTTCAAAAACTCACCTTCAGTTACACCTCTACAATGCCAATGACTGCAATGACTGAGTAGAGTGTAAAGCTCTGGTACAGCTACATTTTTTTTTTTTATGTGGGTTAAATCCCATAATTAGAAGTGCAACTACTCTTCTATCTGAAATTCATCAAAGGATGCAAATCTTTAGATGAAAACTGAACCTAGAAAGATCAACATTTCATAAGAAAATGTATTAATTTATGATAACTTCTATTTGAATTAAATTAAAACATTTAGTAGCCTTAGTTTACAGTGTCATTATTTTCTCTTGCTGCTAGGTCAATGTAAATCTAGCCAGACACTAATAGCTGGATTCTATTCTTTTATCACCAATAAAATAAGATATTGCTTTCACTGTAATTCATTAACTGCCAAGATGAAAAAGGTGTTCATTTAGCTTACAGAAGATAATTGCCTTTGAGAACCACAAGTCAACTAGATCATGGTAGGTATGTCTTCACAACACTCCCTTCCACTTAGAAGGAATCATTTTATAATCTGGCACAGCTTTGGCCTCAAATCCAAATTTAATTGCATTTGAAAGTCATCTTTTGGAAATAGACCTGTGGAAGTAATGTTCAGAAATGGTAAATGTCTTATGTTTAGGCTGTCAAGGATTGGTCTCCACTGAAGTCACGATTGCCAAGCAGACCATTTTCAACCAAACACTTAACAGCAAAAATGTGTAATTGCACTTTAATTATGAGAACTGTAAACAAAGGTTCATTTCAATTCCATTAACTTCAACTTGAAGTGGAATGATCCACAGTCTTCATCAGAAAAGGCAGCCAAATAACATACCTGGGATCATTCATTTTATGGATCTTGAAGGAGCTCCGTATTACATACTAAACGAGCACTATTTTGTCAATTTGCCGCTCACTTTAGAGAAATACCCATTTTGTTATGGTTTAAATCTTCTGCCAGGCAGTCTTTACTGGCTGTATGCAAGCCTTAAGCCCATTCTACATGCCTTCTTTATTTATATATATATATCTATTTATATATAAAATTGATAGAAATATATATTTTTTTTCTGACAGATCTCACCAAATGAATGTCATACAGAATTTCACGTAAGTAGTTATATTTAGTAAATTAGCAAAACACCAATGTAAATTTGAGAAACTTTTTTTTAAGAACTGGAATTCAATGAAATTAAGGAAAATAATTGTTCAATCCCATCATTAATTCAATTAATTATGTTCATATGTGCACAGATATTCTAAATGTCATCAGTTCTGCACAGAACAAAGAATATTAAAGAGGATAACCAAGTGTACCCGCATCAGGCTACTGCAGCAAGTCAGTACCTATCACAAGTTAAATCATAGGTGTTGAATCTAGGTTAAGTTAATTATTACTTTAACACTATTGTGAGAGCTATATTTTCTCATTCCAGTCTTTACAAACATATATTGTAGTATTTGATAAGATATTTCAGTATCTGATATTTAAATACATTAGTCATACAGAAATGCTAGTGTTGTCTCCAAACCCGTTTCAGTTTCCGTGTACAATGTATGCTATGCTACCAATGGGTGTAAAATTCAAAACAAAAGAAAACAAAACAAAATCATAGCTATATGTTAAAATAACACGGAGATAATTATTTTATTCATAAATAAAAAAGTTAAGAAATCCTAACTTTAAGAGGCTGAAAGTGCTACATGAACCTTCTAGAAGGTTTTCACATACAAATTAGCTAGAGCTGACAATATAGATGCAAGGACTGCTTAATGTTTATTGAAGTAATAATAATGTATTTATTTTTTCCTCTTCCACCTGCCCACTACTGATTATGAATCCAATGCTAACTACTACTTTTTGCTTTTTAAACCAACACATTTTGGAGCTACAAAAAATTACAGCTGAGAATAAACACAAGTTTATCAACAAAATGGAATTATTGAACTGGAATACAGCAGACTGTATTCCTCACAGAAAAGACTACACAAAAGGAGCTCCTTTGAGAACTGCTTTAGCAAAGCATTCAGGTACATATTTTATCTTATTTCTGTTCTCAACTCCCACTAAATTCAAGGAGATGAACACGCACTTGACTGCTTTGCTGCACAATGATAGGATTAGTCAAGTGCTTGAAATAAAGCATGTGTTTATGGGCCATACACAACACGAGTTATGGTTTACCTTAGTATGTCAGACTGCAAATTACGGGAGTTCAGAAGAAACTCAGTGAGCTGTGCAGCTGATGACAAGGCAGAAAATGGTAACTTGGCCAAGCGTTGCAATGTAAATTGTTCCAACTCATGAGTCCAAGCAATTAAGATACCTGCATGCTTCTTTGCTTGGACTGAAATTCCCTAGGTAGCTGCAACTGTTCCTGCACATGCTGCACAAACTGCCAATGTCTGAACAGGTTGATAGCAGTCTTTTGCTTAAGCCTCACTGAATCCAGGAGCGAGGGAAACAGTGCTGAAATCTTCCAGAAGTCACAATCAGAAGTCTTCCAAAGGCTTCCAATCATATTTAACACAACTTCAAGGGGCTTCTTTCTGAGGCTAAAAAGCTGTTCGCAGTGATGTAAAAGGTTCTTTATCTACCTCTTTAAAGGAACTAGTGTCTAATCCTGCATTGAGAGAGGCTGCTCTGTAAATTCATGCAGCCTTTCAGACCTCTTGAGGATGAGGCTTTGGCATTTGATGAGAGAGGTTCAGCTGTGTCAGGACAGAGCAACACCTGAGTACACACATAAGCAAAACTGTAGGTGCCTGGAAGCATGTACACCTTGCGAGCTAAGTGGCAGCTCGCGGGGGTTTTCAGAACTCTTTTTTTGGAAATAGGTGGAATTACAAGAATAAATAGTGGCACATCAATTCCCCACATGTAAATGTGAGTAGCAGTGTTTCCTTACCTTTCATAGATACTAGAATATTGGTTTTTGATACCTTGCAAACAATAAGGGTTACTGTCAATTCCCTTTCTCATGAAGTGGGTTTTGCAGCAATATAATAAAAATTAAAAGAAAAGTAGACAAGGACATTGATACTAACATCCACTTGAAAACTCATTTCTTTATTATTTCCTGATGCTTAGAATAATAAGATTAGTAACTGGAATTTGGACTTCAGTCCAATATCCAGGCATGTATTCTGTCCTGGTTTTGGCTCGGGTAGAGTTAATTTTCTTCCTAGTAGCTGGTATAGTGCTGTGCTGTGGATTTAGTAGGAGAATAATGTTGATAACATACTAATGTTTTAGTTGGTGCTAAGTAGTGCTTACACTGGTCAAGGACTTTTCAGCTTCCCACGCTCTGCCAGGTGCACAAGAAGCTGGGAGGGGGCACAGCCAGGACAGCTGACCCAGCCTGGCCAAAGGGATATCCCATACCATATGAGCTCATGCTCAGCATATAAATTGGGGGGGAGTTGGCCAGCGGGCAGCAATTGCTGCTCGGGGATGTGCTGGGTATCGGCTAGTGGGTGATGAGCAATTGCGTTGTGCATCACCTGTTTTGTACATTCTATTATTATTATTATTAATAATTTTTTTTCTCTTCCTCTGCTGTCCTATTAAACTGTCTTTATCTCAACCCATGGGTTTTACTTTTTTTACCAGTCCTCTCCCCCATCCCACTGAGGGGGGGGGTTAAACGGCAACATATTCATATAGGCAAAATACAACTTGTGAGAAGTTACACTGTCTTGCATACCTGAGCAGCAGAAGTTCTAACTTCAGTGTTTAGTAAATGATTCAGCATTTATTTTCCGCTATATTGTTTAGTAGAAGAGTTTTCTGTGTTTTAAGAACTAGAGACATTAAGAAAAATACAGTTGAATTAAAATTTCATATAAAACCCTAAGTAAGTTTATAAGTGAACAATCAAGAGGAGAACAATAACTATATTGGTCAAAACTTTCATACAAAGTTTGCATGTTTACATTACTGTGAATCTATACATTTGCTTCCTTCTTACTTCACCTAATAATCCACCCTCCAAAATTTCATTGCTGCCATGCTACCTCATATTCATTTCCAATATGGCTCACAAAACTTCAAAGTCTGTGATAATTAAAGCATAACTATATAGCCACATGTAATTCCTTGAAACTTGTCCACTTGACCAGAGAAAACATTTAATTCCTTTTCAAGTTTTAGCCTATGCAGAGAATTGAATTAAGCAGATACACTCATGCTAAGACTTAGATCCATTTTTAAATTGATGGCCTATTAATCTATGAATATAAGGCCAGCTGGTAAAGCATAATCAAAACATTTTCAAGGCTTCTGTGAGGAAAAGTTACACTCTCACATATACCATATTTCCAGAAACAGTGAATACCCTACAATTAAGAGTTACGGTGAGAACATTTAACTGCTTAATCCAAGAAATTCCTGCCAAGCTATCTTTCTCATTTATAATGGCCTTTGTTAATTTTTCATGCAATTAATCTTCCCCACACAATGTGTGCTTTCAATTTTTTCTTCTCGCTAGATATAATTACATTACCACCAGGAAACAGTAAGTTTTCAAATTAAAAGCATGCACAGAATGAAAGCATAACCCACATCAAATATTCTACTGGAGTTTAGAAACCCTAAAAAGTCTAATAAAACTCAATTGTTTCTTGTTCTTGGTCACTCATGGATAGCTCCTATAATCTACTCAGCCTGCTCGTTACCACGTTCATTATACCCTATTTTCCATGCCCTTGGTCCCTAGTTCACAAAGTGGTATTTGCATTTGGGCACAGCTTCACAGAGGAACTTAGGAGTTGTGGTTAAGTGCACCTATATTTTTTTGGTCCTGGAAGCACATCAACCATATCTTTCAGCTGATGCCCTGAATAGCCTTCAGTAAAAGGCACCTCAACAGGATGCAAACTAGTCCCCCTGCTGAGGGAGGCGGCAGCAAGCACTGCAGATGGTCTGACACCTTTCTGAATGAATGAATCCTTAAGTCTTCTATGCAGTTACCCTGGCACACCCATTCAGCCTGGTAGGGAGTGATTAGTGGAAAGCAGGAGATCCTACATTATGTCAGGAAAAGAAATGAGGCCATGGATTTTCAGGTAGGTTTCCATATGTTCCTACTACCAGAAAATATGATCATAACCACTCTCTGTGTGTACTCCAGTAGGTATACCATGAACATACTACCAAATTATGCCTTCCCTTCTTCTCCTAGCAAAATAAATGGAAACATCTCATCTATGAACTTCCACAAATGTCGAGGTCAAGGATTTCCTTAGTCTTCCAATTCCCTAGGCAAGTTCTAGTCTCGTTATGTCTGTATAGAGGGAGTAGCTAATGCATGATATGACAAGGATGGTATTCCCTCTCCTTTAGCAAGCAGTCATCTAGCACTGAAATATGCAGTTGTTCCAGATTTCTAAGACTGCAGTGTTGCAATAATGAAAGTTGTGATAACTCTTACAGGATACGTACAGGCACATAAAGGAATCTGGTGACAAAATAGGAGAACTTTAGTCTAATCACAAAATAGAAACTTACATCTCCCCTGCCTATCATAATAGCTAGAGGAGTGGAAATCTGTACAGTGTAAGGAATGATGGAGGGGAAAATTGTGCCAGCTGGAATATTTACCCTATTTCAATTGATGCTTTCTAGGTTTCTAATGGAGTCATAAGTCCTTAATAATTTCTAGAAATGTCCACACATTATTTTATTCTTGTTAGATAATTAGGAACAGTTGCACACTTAATATTTTTATTTAGACTTCAGTGTAATCTTGAGCCAAATGCATCATTGGTATAGTTCCACCCACATCATTTAATTACGCCAAGTCTAAAGCTGGCCTTTTGTAATTGTTTCCTGACAAGACTTTTAGAAGACTAAACTATGAAGCAATATTTATAGTGATCATTGCAAGTGCAGATGCAAAATTACGGTATTGAGTTAAAAGCTAGAGGCCTCTGGTTGAGTAATCAAATCTCTTTGTTCCAAACATAACTGTTTTAGTCTGACTCACTTGTTCTATTTAAAGACTAACTGAAGACTTGCAATATTGAGGGCTCACTTCAATAAGCTGGTATCCCACTTTCCATTAAGGAAACAGAGAATGATATTACACTTCATTTGCAATTCATAGTGCTAGAAAAGTATTTTGTTGGATGTTAAGAGTTATCTGTAATTTCACAACTCAAATCCTTAGACTTTTCCTTTCATAAAAATATATCTTTGTATTATTTTACTTCCTCTCTGCGTCTTTAAAGACAGCTAGAAGAGCCAGCCATCAACCCTCACACAATTGCTATAAAGGACCAAAAGCAATGAAAAATCTTAAAAGCTTCTGTATGTTGCTGGTGACCAATATTGCCATTCAATTAGTTAAGCTTAAAGCACAGTAAAAAGGATGAAAGAAATAGGTCAGGCTATCCAAACAATAAGAAAACCATCAGGAAATGCACTTAGACCACCTGTTTCCTTGGTCATTCAACTCTATTAATCAAAATATTAAAAATAGCACAAGAGCAAAGTGTTAAATACAGTCTCTTGAGATCCCCCTCCTTTAAATCAGAACCCTAAGATATGGATATTCATCCTTGTCTTTGATCCAGAGCAGAAAACAGCCTGTTTTCTAAAAAGTAATCAATGGTGTGCAAGGCTTTTCCTTTCAAACCTCCAGCCAATGTCAGTAAACCAATCTTATTATATATCATCTATTAGCAGGGTGTCTGCTGTGGAATAAGCCAACCATTTACTGTTATACCTAGAATAGTATCACCTTTCTCTAATGCAAAAGAAAAGGAAAATGGAAGAAGTGATAAAAAAAATTCAGAACATCCACCTAGTGTGAGAAAGTACTGTCTCTAGTAATCCAATGTAAAGGCACCCATAACACAGAAGCTATCTCCTGAATTTGAAGAGCTTTGTAGCAGGAAGAGTTCAGGAAAAGGTTTTTATACAGTCATGTATTCAGTGACAGTTGGTGATACTAAGTAACTGTATTTTATTTACCCTCAAAAATGCTGCTGTCTGTTCCCAGGTTGCGGAGAGCTAGAAATCATCCTGGTTTTACAAAGACAGGGTGAAAAAATAACAATAAAATCTTCAGATACTATAAAACCTAGCAACAGTATGAAGTTTTACTGCTTCAAATTATGCAACTTATCAACAGGATAATTCAACTGCATTTTAAGAAATAAGTAGTGCTTGAAATCTGCATCTTAGACTATTTGCAATTTGAAACATGCATACATTGATTAAAATTTTAAATAGATAATTCTTTCAAAAAAAAAGTGCCTAGTGACAGAAAGATACTGTGTTCTGCTGCAAAGCAGCTTCAAGAACACTTCAAGATGTATTTTTCAAGATTTACAAATAATACACAAAAAAAGCCTGTGGAGAGAATTATCCCCTCCTGATATAACTCATCCCAAAAGTCTGGAATCCACTCTCTTCCATTTCTATAGGCCTGTAGCTTAGCTGTTGTTGTAGACTCACACTAAGTCCTTAGTCCCTGGTGTTAACCATTATATGAAGGTAGGGACAGTTCATTTTAGCCTCTGAAATAAAAAAACATGTGCTTGCCTTGCCTACTAGTATAAAGTTCCTGGTCTAAACAGAAGTTGAAGTGGTAAATTGTAACTATTCCACATAAAGAAATTAGCAATACAGGAGGCTAGTAGTGTTGTATCCAAACCACCAAAGTAACACAGCTACTTCAAGCTCAGCTTAAAACCTGGCAGCCAACTGATCAACAATGGACACAAAACCAAATCAAACACAAGAAGTTATTAGGAAAGGAACGGGTAACAAAATAAAACCGTGCCACAGTAAAAAATCTGTAGTATAAGAGCATCCTGGAAAATAAAATTCTGGTCTCCATCTCAAAAACATTCCCAGAAGGCAATGACACTTATCAAAGGTATGAAATGCCATCAGAATGAGAAATAACCAAACATATTAGAGCTATTCAGCTTGGAAAACATAAAAAAAACTACCTCTTTGTCTATGTCCTCCTACATTTATCGCGACAAATCACCTTTTGGCCACTGGCTGTGACGGACACCGAACTACTTCACCTTTTTTGATATGCTTTGCTCATTCTCACAGTACAGCTGACATAACCCCATTTTCTGCTCCTCCTGTCTCCCCAAGTACCCACTCTGCTTCTCAGATCTTTGACATGCCAAGGGGAGCATGGCACTGCACCAACATTGCTGCCTCCACACCTTCCTCATCTGTGCCACCCAGGCACCTGGGGACCTCAGCCAAAAACCTAAGCTCCCGTTACAATTAGGGTTAGGGTTAGGGTTCAGAGAGCCACAAAGCCTACAGCTCCAGGGACACTGGCGCTGCCAAAGGCACGCCAAGGGGAGCACGGCACTGCACCAACAGTGCTCCCTCCACACCTTTCTCATCCCAACCACCCAGGCACCTGCGGACCTCAGCCGAAAATGTAAGCTCCCATTACAATTAGGGTTAGGGTTAGGGTTCAGAGAGCCACAAAGCCTACAGCTCCAGGGACACTGGCGCTGCCAAAGGCACGCCAAGGGGAGCACGGCACTGCACCAACAGTGCTCCCTCCACACCTTTCTCATCCCAACCACCCAGGCACCTGCGGACCTCAGCCCAAAATCTAAGCCCCCATTACAATTAGGGTTAGGGTTAGGGTTCAGAGAGCCACAAAGCCTACAGCTCCAGGGACACTGGCGCTGCAAAAGGCATGCCAAGGGGAGCACGGCACTGCACCAACAGTGCTCCCTCCACACCCTTCTCATCCGCGCCACCCATGCACCTGCAGACCTCAGCCGAAAATGTAAGCTCCCATTACAATTAGGGTTAGGGTTAGGGTTCAGAGAGCTAGAAAGCCCACAGCTCCAGGGACACTGGTGCTGCAGGTTCTGCAGCTTCCATTAGCTCCTTAGCAACCAAGATTACCCTCTGAGGCATTTGTGACCATTTCTATATTTAGTGATTTTTGAGACTGGTGTCTTTGCAGCAATGCTTCTTAGTAGTTGGCCCTCTTTTACGTCCTTAAAAAACAAACCAGAAAGCAGTAATAGTGGCCTTGCCAGGAGTCGTAAATATGTGAAAATTGCCCACCTAGATATAATTCCCTGAACACATTTCTCTCATGTGCCCAGTATTGCCAAGTTGCACCAGTACCCAGTGTCATCCATTGGGAGTTAAGGGTACTCAAGACCACAGCATTCTCAAAAAGTGTTTAGAATTCATCTTGTTGAAATGATGACAAAAGCTAAATTAAATACCAAAAAATTAATCTTCTCCTATTAGACCTTGGATAATTGTATCTGCAGTAAACTGCAAGCAAAGACTACAAAACAGGTTGAGCTGTAACAGCAAAATTCCCCAACAGTTTTTTCTGCTACCCACCCCGCTATCACCCAGATTGCAACCATTTCAGGAAAGCTGTAAAAAGAATTAAATTGCTTGGGCGGGCTTTGCGTTCTAAATGTAGAATTAAAAATCTGTTTCACTGGTTAGACACTCAAAAGCACTTTGAAATTGCAAACACTCATCAGCTTTCAGCATAACAAAAGCTTTAAAGGCACAGTAGTCATTTTAACACTATCTCAAATATCCTTCTCTTATTCCAGCACGCAACAGTGGAAGGAGAGAGCATTTGGTTTTTTCATTAGTGGATCATACAGCTGTGACGGAGTGACGTGAGGGCCAGCAGTGCTTCTCAGCTGTGTAATTGCAGACCCTGAGGAGCATTTACCTACTTTCCAGATGCTTGTTCTTTTTTTTACAGAAGAAGAAAAAAGGACCATTCTATCATTAGTCCCCATCATGCTTTATAACTAAATAAGCCAAATTGCACATTTGGTGATTCTACAAAAAGTGAGTACTGAGGTCAAGGAAATCAGCAGGGAAGTTATAACAATATCAAAATGTGACACAAACCTTCAGGCTACTAGCCAATTATCTAAGGCCTGATCCTGATGATGCTGAGTTCAGTGGCTCTTCCTTCTGGGTAGTCAAACACTCTCAGCTGGGGTCCCCTTGTTCAAAGTCATTAAGGATCAAGCTACTACTTTCAGAAAATGCCCTGAATCTGGAAGACCACTGATCTCAGCATTTCAAAGGATATGGACTTCTCCATGGAAGAAAAGAAGATTTTTAAAGTAGGATCTCTCCTCCAAACCTTGGTTGGGACCAAGCTCATGGCTGTAGGAGGGCACTACAAAGACGAAAAAGCGACAGAGTGTCTGCACTAGTTTGAGAGGGGTTTCTCTGTGGAGGTTTCCCAAAGATACACACACACAGAGTGCAGGAAACATGAAAAAGGCAGTCAATTGTGTACTTGTATTGCATGAGTGCTGCCTATACAGTTTCTAGTATTCACCAGCCACCATTATAGATCGACATATGACATGAGGGCAACTGGATGGGGGGCAAGCTACTTTGTGACTCCCAGGTAGCAAGCCCACCCCCCTCAAATCTCACACACAGATTACGGAGTTTACACCACAGAATCCCACTCCAATTTCCCATGGCCCTGTCAGCAAATCAGTCTCCAGACCTTTTTCCCTTTCTGTCATCACAGATACCATCCCCAGCTGGTCAGACTGGTGGGGGGCTGTCTGGCGTGCTGTACTCCATAGAGTGAGGGAGAAGCTGGGATGCAACACTGGTGCTGTGGGACATTTCAGCTGGTAGGGCACAGTTCCTTGTTACAGCCTGGCACTTTGGCCTCTCCCCTCTCTGTGTTATACTTATCTCAGTCACACACTCTGATATGCTAGCGCCTTAGGCAGATACTTCAAAGATCTGCAAATACTGTTAGTAGTAGTCTCCTCCAGAGACTATTCCATGTGTCCTGCCGTTACTGTTCTGGCACTCCCCATGCAACTTGGCATGCTGCAGACAGCAGCCATGAACATTAGATAGTTCACCCATACAGGGAAATGATACTGGAGCACTGGTAAAAATGTTTTCTTTAACACTTAATTCAATGTAGCATTTAAGCTACTCTGGAGACCTGACCATCGGAGGGTGACATGACCACAAGCGAGGACTGGTAGAACATAAACTTTCTCTGTAAGACATCTAACAGGCCAAATGCAGCCCAGGGTTACAACAAGCAATCACATAGGTGTCCCTCTGCACATGGCTATATGATTGCTCAACTGAAATTTTCACCTTTCTATATATGTGTAATTGCTTCTTTTGAATTAGGAGGCTGAAAAGTACCGATCTTTTGTTATGTAGCACAGTCTAATTTAGGTATCAAAGATGGTTGAGATATTTTGCAGTCTGACAGTACAACCACACAACTGCAATAAGCTTATGCAGGTTGGTTTTTTTGGTTTGTTTATTTCATTCTTTCTCAGACACAAAGACAACTTGGTGCATAATACAAAATGAACCAAAGAAGAATTCTATATTTCAGTGTCATTTTAACTAATCAAAAACCCTGACATTCTTTCTAGATAAAAATCCTAAAATGTATTTCAGTGCAAATTGCAAGCACATTGCTATATTGGTGAAAATGTGAAAAACAGTTGTTTTTTTGCTCTCTGTATTTATTAGGCTTTTTTTCTTTTAATTGAAGATCCTATAATTAATTCTTTGTTCCCATTGTCTGCCAGTGACCTGCACTTGTAGCAAGTTGATTCAGCATAACACGTTTGAATAATTAAACATCCGTGAAAGTTAAACTAACCCAAAGTACATTTCAAGGAAAACCAAGTTCCATGTGAAAAGACTCCTTCAGGGGACAGAAGTTCCAATCCTACACCTAACACAAGTTACAGAGAGTCAAGCCATATAAACTATGTCTTTATGATACTATGATTATTTGCCATAGAGATTATGACATTTTTAAAAAAGGTTTATGTCACTGGGTGATAAAAAAGAAGTGGGAAGAGCTGAACTCAGCAGCAATAAGAAATACAATTTTTATGCAAGAGGCTCTAAAATCATCATGATGAGAAACAGAAACTATGGCATGTGATAAGAGAATTGCCCTCCACAGAGGATCCATATGCTATCAATAACTCTTTACATTCCATATGCACTTCATAATGGATGCTCAAAGAGCTTTATGAAATGAGAACTAATAAATGGAGTCAATTTTTTTAAAATTGCTGATATGTTCTTAAAGGAGATGCACAGTCTTCAAAGCTTGTGACAATGGAGAAGCATTTACCATTATGCTTGCAATTGCTTTTTTGAAAATGTAGTAATAAAATCTATGATGGACTATACCTGTGTCTGGAAAATGTATTAGGCTGATATCAAAGTAATCCCTGCAAGTATTAATGTTAAAAAACATAGATATTGATGAATATCAAGGCCTTCTTTTTCACTCTGCTTCTATATGTGCAAAAGAGTAGAAAATCAATCAAAAATGTCAGTTAGTTTCTAATCACTCTAATAATTAAATAACAGCATTGTCCCAGCTCTCTGATGCATTATTCATAAGTGCACTGCATACTTCTGTTAAGAAAGATGATAAATCTGGTAGCTCATTTACATTTGACAAGTATTTCCTGAGGGATAAAGTTCCTGGCAGAGACAGAGAAGTCAAAATTTAGTACTTCAAACAAAAAAGTAGTAGTAGTAGTAGAAGAAACACAATTTTTTGAAACTACTGGTCACAAGCATCATGATAAGATGGCACTTACACTCTCCTTTAATGAAGAAAATATAAAAGTCAGTGACGAGGAATAGACTGAAGCTATTTTGACTTAACATCGAAGTTTTACATATGAGGATCATAAGGCTTATTGCCCTCAGTCCGACATGGACATGAATAAGAGTTCCATGAATGGTTTTACATCAGCATATGGCCCCATTCCTGCAATAAGCCCACACAGATAGATTCCTTGCATAGACAGCCTTAGATAAGTCACTGGCACTCTGCACAGTCATCTACTCGTATAGAGATCATGGTAGAATCAGGACCTGCACCCTTAAAAAAAAACAGTTTGACAGCATGTATTGTTGGCAATAGATGTTCCTTCCCTGCTTAAAAAACATGACTGAAAAGGTAACACTATGAATGAGATAACATTATGCAGAGACGTTAATATTACCTGAATACCTGATTTTCTGTGCCATCTGCAGCTTCAGCATTCTGTGCCTTCATCAACACTGTTCAGCAGAAATCAGACAGGAAAAATTGGGGGTTTTCGTCTTCCTGTGAACCAGGCAGTGACTTGAGTCTGTCAAGTAAAAGAGATGGTATGGAGCATATCTAATTTTTGAGGAGCTTACACTTTCAGCTCTCATCTACAGCAAACACAATACAAAGTATTCCTAGAATATAAAAAGGGAGACTGCTTCAAAAGATAAATAGGAATTCTGCAGATAAGAACTCTAGATTATGATCTCCATCAAATAAAATGCTTGAGGATGGCATTTGTAAGATAGCTTGAGTGAATACTTTTTCACAAGATGTGCTTACTAATGACTCTGTTTATTAAAATAAATATAAGATATTTGGAAAAAAGTTCATATTTATTAAATGCATCAGGAGTTTCAAACATTATATGTACTCTAAAATCCATTTGGTAATTGTTGCAATTTTAAAATCACATTTCCCAATTTTTGGGTTCACCTTATCTCTAATGTGTCTAAACCCCAAAATATCAGAACATATGGTATTTTGGGATCACTCGGGGGAAGACTGATTTACGGGGATGAAATTCCATGAAGTTTTCATGTGTATGTAAGTGTGGCACTTTCCATAGTTTCATCATGGCTCAGCTTTGAGCAAGTGTTTGGACCAAAGTGTTTCCTCCGGCACAGATTTTTTCTTTGAATCTGTGGTCAGCCGCAAAATATTCTAAAATCAGTGTAGCAGTATTTATTTCCTGACATTGTTAACAAGTGTTGTATAAACCAGAAAAACATTTGTGAAGGCCACAATGGACCATTTGCAGAATGAAACAATATGGCAAGCAGATCCTGAGATAGTACAAATTGGAGCGACTAAATCCACAGCTAGTGAAGCGTCATGCTCATTAGCCTGGTACACAAGCTGCTAAGCCTTCCCCTCAAATAAGACAGATCATCTTGGGTGTCTTTAGAATGGCTGCCCAACATCTCTGTTTTCAGGATTAGTAAAGACATATCAAGCCTGTGTCTATTTCTTTCCACAGCGTAGATATACCTGTGAAGTAGCACTCACTATTTAGTGCCAGAACTTTAGTAGCTGAGAATCGAGAGGGCAGAATATTGTGCTGGTACATCAACTACAACCTAGAGTTCTCTGTCTGCACAGAAATGTTGCATAAGTAGAGTACCCACATTATTCAAAGATGGCTCAACCAACATACATCCCAGAGAACACTAGTGTCTATGCAATTCCCATACTATCCTTCTCAGACTGTCAAAACTGGTCATATTTCCCTTCACTGTGAAAAATACAGTAGTTTTAGTGTTTTCACTTTAAACCTAGACCCACAGCCATTGCCAAGCAGTGCCCGAGTTACTGCTTATAAAGGAAGTTCAAGGTCAGTCAGTGTAAGGAATCACTTTGAAAGTTTAGAGATGGTCCTTATAGACCAGATCTCAGGCATCCTATCTGGGAAATGTAGGGGAGACTAAACAGTTGCTCCTCATGCCATTGCTGTCTTAAATAAGCATGCCAGTCAGCAGAGCTCCATTTGTAAGCTCTAACGCCTTCTGTTTCTCAGATACTTGGTCAAACTCTCTCCTGCTGTAACTGTGAGGAATTCTCACAAGCTTCAATAAAAACTGTGCTTATTTTGCAAAGGGACGAATTTGATGCCTTGAAAAGCAATTACAAAAGCTAGCATTAGGCTAGCCTCCCCAGGCTCCTCTATTGACGGTGGAAAGAGAGAGACTTTGCCAAAGGACAGTTTAAATCTATGCACAACTGCTCATTGAAGAAAGCCTTTTCTCTTCATTGACTGTAAGGGGAAACTAGGGATTTTCACTTTCTGCATCTGAACTTACCTTAATGCAAATAACCATCGCAGTTATCATATTACTCTTGCTTGTGACCCAAAATACTGTGATTTTACAAAACTGCTATACTCTGAAAATAATCAGAAAGTACATGCATGGAAGACTAGTCAAACACCAGCTTGTGTGAAGTGTCTAAAAAACCCTAGTAGTGTATGCTTTAACCTCTTATAAACAGGAAAGCTAGTTCTAGAACACAGAACAGGAAAGTGAAGTTACTATCTCATTTAACAATTTCCAAAGGGTATCCACTAGTTTATCAACTTTCTTTCATTCTGTGATATGTTCATAACAGGGTCACCGGGAAAAGATCATATAAAATTTCTTCTTTGCTATTTAAAAACAGGCTAAGGATACATTATTTGTTGTCCCTTATATAATGAGACATTAGATCCAGATAATTCATTTGTACAAAGTGAAAAGAAATTTAAAAAATAGGGGGAAAAAACAGAAGAGAGCACTTTTTTTAAATGACAAAAAAGAAATTTAATGTTCCAGAAGTTCACTGACAGTGCAATTCTAATAATGCTATTATGTTATTATTGTTGTTATTTAATTTCAGAATTCAGTGCATAATCCTAATAAACCCATTTATGTGACACATCATAAGTCATAAAACAACATACAGTATTCCTGTAACTGGACATGAGCTATCGCTCTACTAAGAATGGCTCATGTTAAGCAAGCACAGTCAGTTCTGATACAAATATGTTTGGGAAGGCTGAAAAAACATCTTTGAGAGTACTTGACTTCTGACTTTTTCTTCATTTTCAACATGTCCCAGAATGTAAGGAGCCCTCTGGATGCAAACAATGCCCATGTGCACTTCAGACAAGTAGCAGTTCCTCTGCATGCTTCTGTAGCTATTGTACAGCAAAATGCTGTAGTGATCCCTATTGCTTCTTAATTACCTTTCAAGCAGTTACAACACACAAAGCACTAGCAGAATGAGGACATCTCATGGACTGTTAAGGTCCCTATAAGACTCTATAGGGAGTCATAATAAAGAAGGGGACGGAAGAGGAATCCGTGCCATTTTCTCTACAGTCCTACACAGTTCAATATCACCATCAGTAAGAAGTTCACCAAGGCAAGGTGGCGGAGTTGCTCTTTATGTGAGAGAGCACCTGGAATGTATCGAGCTCTTCATCTGGTGGATGAAGAACAAGTCAAGAGCTTATGGGTAGGAATTAAGGGGCAGGTCAATATGGGTGACACTGTTGTGAGTGTTTACTACAGGCCACCTGATCAGGAAGAGGAAGTCAATGAAGCCTTCTACAGACAGCTGAAAGTAGCCTCATTAACAGAGGCCCTATTTCTCCTGGGGGACTTCGACCACCCTGATATCTGCTGGAAAGACAACACAGCTAGGCACACACGGTCCAGGAAGTTCCTGCAGAGCATCGATGATAACTTTTTGACACAGGTGGTGAAGGAGCCAATGAGGAGAGCTGTGCTGCTGGACCTTGTACTAACAAACAAAGAAAGACTGGTTGGGGATGTGAAGGTTGGGGGCAGCCTTGGCTGCAGTGACCATGAGATAGTGGAGTTCAGGATCCTGTGTGGGGGAAGCAGTGCAGTAAGTAGGATTACAACCCTGGACTTCAAGAGAGCTAACTTTGGCCTCTTCAAGGATGTACTTGGAGGAATCCCATGGGTTAGGGCTCTAGAAGGTAGGGGGGTCCAAGAGAGCTGGTTAATATTCAAGCATCACTTCCTCCAAGTTCAAGATTGATGCATCCCTATGAGTAAGAAATAGAGCAAAGGGGGCAGGAGACCTGCATGGATGAGCAAAGAGCTTCTGGCAAAACTCAAATGGAAGAAGGAAGTTTACGGAATGTGGAAAAAGGGACAGGCCACTTGGGAGGAATATGAGAACGTTGTCAGCGTATGCAGGGATGTGGTGAGGAAGGCTAAGGTCCATGTGGAATTAAATCTTGCAAGGGATGTCAAGGACAACAAGAAGAGCTTCTTCAAGTCTATCAGTAGAAAAAGGAAGACTAGGGAAAATGTGGGCCCACTGCTGAATGAAGTGGGTGCCTTGGTGACAGAGGATACAGGAAAGACAGAGTTACTGAATGCCTTCTTTGCTTCAGTCTTTGCTGCTAAGGCTGGCCCTCAGGAATCCCAGATCCTGGAGGTAGGAGAGAAAGTCTGGAGAAAAAAAGACTTTCCCTTGGTTGAGGAGGGTTGGGTTAGAGATCATTTAAGCAAACTGGACATCCACAAATCCATGGGCCCTGATGGGATGCACCCACAAGTGCTGAGGGAGCTGGCGGATGTTATTGCTAAGCTACTCTCCATCATCTTTGAAAGGTCATGGAGAACAGGAGAGGTGCCTGAGGACTGGAGGAAAGCCAATGTCACTCCAATCTTCAAAAAGGGCAAGAAGGAGGACCCAGGAAACTACAGGCCAGTGAGCCTCACCTCCATCCCTGGAAAAGTGATGGAACAGCTCATTCTGGATGTCATCTCTAAGCATGTGGAGGAAAACAAGGTTATCAGGAGTAGTCAACATGGATTCACCAAGGGGGAATCATGCTTGACCAATCTGACAGCCTTCTATGATGGCATGACTGGCTGGATGGTTGAGAGGAGAGCAATGGATGTTGTCTACCTTAACTTCAGCAAGGCTTTTGACACTGTCTCCCATACATCCTCAGGAAGCTCACAAAATGTGGGTTAGATGAGTGGACAGTGAGATGGATTGAGAATTGGTTGAATGGCAGAGCTCAGAGAGTTGTGATCAGCGGCACAGAGTCTAGTTGGAGGCCTATAGCTACTGGTGTTCCCCATGGGTCAGTACTGGGTCCAGTCTTGTTCAACTTATTCATCAGTGACCTGGATGAAGGGACAGAGTGTACCCTCAGCAAGTTTGCTGATGATACAAAACTGGGAGGAGTGGTTGATATACCAGAAGGCTGTGCTGCTGTTCAGCGAGACCCGGATAGGCTAGAGAGTTGGGCTGAGAGGAACCTCAATAAATTCAACAAAGGCAAGTGTAGAGTCCTGCACCAAGGGAGGAATAACCCCATGCACCAGTACAGGTTAGGGGTTGACCTGCTAGAAAGCAGCTCTATGGAGAAGGACCTGGGAGTCCTGGTGGGCAACAAGTTAACCATGAGCCAGCAGTGTGCCCTTGTGGCCAAGAAGGCCAATGGTATCTTGGGGTGCATTACGAAGAGTAGCCAGCAGGTTGAGGGAGGTTATCCTTATCCTCCCTCTCTGCTCTGCCTCGGTTAGGCCACATCTGGAGTACTGTGTTCAGTTCTGGGCTCCCTAGTTCAAGAAAGACAAGGAACTACTGGAGATAGTCCAGCGGAGGGCTACGAAGATGATTAGGGGACTGGAGCATCTCTCTTATGAGGAAGGGCTGAGAGAGCTGGGTCTGTTTAGCCTGGAGGAGAGGAGACTGAGAGGGGATCTTACCAATGCTTACAAATATCTTAAGGGCAGGTGTCAGGAGGATGGGGCCAGACTCTTTTCAGTGGTGCCCAGTGACAGGATAAGGGGCAATGGGCACAAACTGAAACACAGGAAGTTCCATCTGAATAGGAGGAAAAACTTCTTTACTTTGAGGGTGACAGAGCACTGGAACAGGCTGCCCAGAGAGGTTGTACAGTCTTTTTCTCTGGAGATATTCAAAACCCACCTGGACACGATCCTGTGCAACCTGCTCTAGGTGAACCTGCTTTAGTGGGGGGGGGGGTGGACTAGATGATTTCCAGACGTCCCTTCCAACGCCAACCATTCTGTGATTCTGTGATTTTAGTCCAGATTTGGGTTGTGTGACAGGGCATCTGTTTAATAACAAATGAAAGAGACTTTCATTCAAATGAAGGACCATAAACACTACAGACCTGAATTTCAGAGGCTCACGTGAAGAATAATCAACTCAAACTTAGCTATATTAGCTAATATTATTATTAATAAAACATCCTTTTACAGGAGTGTGTGTTTTTTTCTTCTGCGTCAATACATTGCTGTATGAACACAGCAAATTTTTATTTTCCATTTTCTTTTAAGCACCAACAGTTCTAGGACCATCTTGTTTCCATAAAGAGTTCAATTTACTTCAGTTGAAAGGCAAGATGGTTCTCTTCTGCTCAAACAGCACTGAGCCTTTGCTGATATCTTTACATTATATTAAATACATGAAGTCCATTCACCTGTAGAATAATATCTCTTTTATTTAGATAATCTTAACACAAGCAGATGTGCATGACCAAATTAAAATCTCTTCTCTAAGGAACAGCACCTACTTCAGAAAAGTGGTATCAAGAAGCAATCAAAGAAAAAAAAACCAACTTAGCTTATAGTTTTTTAACAACATAATGCAATATTTCAAGAATGATTACTTCGGGCACTATCTCCACTTTAATATTTCAGTTTATATTGTATCGATGATCTCTGATTTTGTGGTCTGTGCTATGTTTCAATATAGGAACCATTCACTGTATTCCCTTCAGATACAGTGATAGAAAATGACCAAACTAACAAATTTTTCTTTTAAAAAAATAAATTTCTAAATAAAGCTTCTAGTTTACTAACAAGCGAAATATAGGCATGTTCCATAACTGGGAAACTGTAAGTTTGTCCTTACTAGTCACAGCAGAGACCATGTAAAATTAAGACTGGCCCTGTCCTGGAATAAACAGAGGACTCGGGGGAGTGGAGCAGAGGCAGCCACTAGTAGTAGAAGTCCAGAAGGAGTCCAGAAGGAGTCCAGTAGAAGTCCAGAAGGACTACAGAAAATTCCCAGCTCCTTCTGGAATCTGACTGGACTTTCCCACCCTGGTACTGTTGGGCTTTTTGCTTCAACTCTTTGTCTCTGTACCTCTCCTACACCCTCTTTTCCCAAGTCCCACAGTCGTTCACCTCATCTACTTCTCTTGTCTCCTCACCTGACTCCTTCACTTTTCTCTACTTCATTTTCTCCAATTACGCACAACTCCCCTATAGAAGCAGTTTCAATAAATAAGGGAATATTGGTGTAGGCTGTGAACCTAGTGGGATGTTTACCATTATCATACCATGAAATGTATTACATTTCTTCTGTTCTTAAACCTTGTATGTGCTCTTCACAACATGGACTGTCTTGTGCTCTGTGTTAGCACAGCACACAGAGACCTTCTTTTTGTTTGACTCATAGGTATTTCCAGAACCTTATTATCATCATTAATAATGTTGATAAGAAGAATGATAACAGCAATAATGCAATCTAATAAAAGAAAAACATTCCCTAAAAAAAGGTAAAACTCCAAAATATTTAATTACCAAGAGCATCATCTGGCCTGAAAAAAATTAAGCATGTCTGAAATATAGACAGTTTATCTTTCATCTTTCCTGACTCAGACACATTTCTCAAAGGAGAACACAGGGATTATAGCATTATGCAATGAAAATTGTTCTTGTCTGTATTATAAAAAAAAACCAAAAAAACAACTGTTTAATACTTTTATAAAAGTGTCCTTCGTAGTTTAAGTTGCTTAATAGAAGTTTAAGAAGCCAATAAATTCTAAGGAAGACTACATTATTTTCATACTTAATTGCATGCATATTCCTAAATCAGTTCATCAGTAGAATGGCAGCTTATATTTAGCAAGCAAAGCCTCTGTTAAAACTGCAATTTATCTCTGAAAAATACTTCTGAGTGCAATTGAAACTGATAAATCTGCAAAAGGAAAGACAAGTTCACAGTGTCACATTTAAGTCTAACTTGACATATGAGGGTCATTGACATTAGCATAAAATGTGAAGTATTTCCAGATAATGTCTTCACATTTAGGAAAGCAGATAAATAGTTCTGAGGTCTGCGTGGGTACTGTCCCTTCTCAAAAATCCCAGCGAGATCTTACTAACTTAATCCTAAACTTAATTTAAGTCACATCACTATTGTCATACTTAATAGGCAAGATCTAGTACATAGAAATGAGGCTCGTCTCTTTTAACACTTGAACACTGTGTATGAATCAGGAAAGATCTTTATTAAAAGACTTGACTGAGTAAATGAAAAATATGCAGCAATTTGCTAATGAAAATTGTATCTCTTCTAACTAGCTTTACCAATTCTTTTTAAAACCCGCAACAAAGGTAAATAGTATGGAAATACTATTGTATTGTGTTCTATTGAAATGTAAATCTACTATTGAAATATTAGGTTTAAATGTATGGAAAAGTGGAAGAGGGGTGGAGAAGAAATCCAGGAAACAGAAAATATTTAATTATGCTGAGTCATATAAAAGAATATTGATTTAAGGTGAATAAAATGATAAACTGTAATCTGGTCTGTTGTGTCAGTGTCTGTGTAGTTCTACTTCAGTGAAGTTCCTGAATTATTATAAAGTGGTACTCTGCAGGCTAGAAATATCAGTGATTCAAGTATCATATTGGACAATGACCGGGTGACTTATGAAAAGTACAGATGTTAAAAAATAGAGATGGTTAAAAGAGCAAACCATTTTACATGTTAAATTTTAGAAAAACACAGTTCTTAAAGAATTCTGTTAAGATGATTTTTTGTGTGAAAATTCAGATAAAACCAATAATTTTTAGCTTGCTTGCTTTTCCTCTTTCGTCATTTTCCCTTTCTCTTCATAACTTTTTAAGATTAAAAAAAAATACAAAATGTGTTTCTAAGTTTCTGTTAAAAATGAAGGAACCTGAACATTTCCAATAGCTTCTGGCCATTTCCCTCCTGCCGCTGGATCTTCTCAGTGTAAATCAGACTGCATTTAAAAGGAACAAATGGGCAAAACTCAACAACAAAATCCCAGGTTTGATTCCAATAATTTTTATGCTAATAAGTATTATACCACTATCAATGAAACCAGATTCAGATCTATTGTTTTTAGTCAGTTAACTATAAAAAAAAGGCTTACCAAGGTTCCATATCTAGACTATATACCCACTGAAAACTGTACTTTCTACATTCTCTATTCTACTGCTAGTTTAAACCTGTACTAGTACAGGTTACCGAGCCCATACCAATACATCCTGTGAAGTGATATGGGAAAATGAAGAGGGGACTTCACAAGGATTACATTTTTCTTTTTATGTCTGCCCATAGCTCTTCTGGCCTCCTTTCAGGTGGAATGCATTCTTTGATGGTGTGTAGTAATCAAATATGACAAAAAGCACGTCCTAGCTGAATAGCTGACTTTGAAGGAAGATATCCATCATACTAAACACATTTGCAACGAGAAGAGTTCTGTGTGAACTCTCACTCAATGCCACACTGGCTTTGTCTTTTAGATACACCATAGTGGTAGCAGAAGAGAAAATGAGCAGAGGATATTCTCAATGATAATGTTATAACAGTTGGAAGTACAGGTTCTACAGGTTCTTCTGTAGTATCTTGCATTTGTTTATGATAAGAACAAATGAAAAAATGTTCAGTGCAAAATTTTAATCCAAGCTATTAGATTTTTGCCTCTAGGCTCTGTGACAGCCAAGCGGAAACTCTTGGGAGAGGGGCAGAGAACAGGAAGCATTCACCAGAAGTCAGTGTATTATAATCCGTTATCCTGTTTCAGGTCAAGACAAAGCAGACCAACATTCAGAAGGGAACATGGAACAAGTTTAAACAAAGCAGCAGCAGGATATTACCTCTCAAGATCTCCTTTGGTTTAAACAAAGCAGGATGAAGCGAGTTAAGAAATGTTAGTCAGAAATGCCAATAAAACCATGACTGCCAAAACATTAAAAGATTCCTTTTACTGTAAGAATTCTTTGAATTTTTGCACCTTTTGAAGAGCAGGCTGGTCTAAGTCTGAAAAAAGGAAACCAATTAATCAGTGCCAGAACGGTAAGTCAATGTAATTGTACAGTAAAGCAATAAATAGTAATAAAGATCATAATACAAAAACTACATGTAAAGGAGAGCATGAAATTATTTTAAAAGGGGGGTTCTTTCCCTCTTTTTTTAAAGAGATATCTTAAAATAGCACTATTTGGATCTATTACTGAGGAATACTACAGTAGTTTCTTTTTAATTGGAAAACAGTATAAGAGTCTGAAGTACAAGGAATGAATGGTAAAAGATGGTATGTCTTGAAAATTTAACTGCCATGCTTTTTCTTTCACTTGTGTCTTGAATGTTTGATCTAATTCTTCTAATAACTCTTTATGCATCCCCTAGATTCTAGTAGCTGTTCAAAGTCCCAGTGTCCTGTCTTTACCTATTTGTCTCCACACCTAAGTATGCTTGAGAGGCATTTGATATATGCTCATCCAGAGAGCATTAGCTATGGCCAACTGCAGTCTGCATAGAAGATTTTGGACATGCCAGTTATCCACAAACACTTTCAATGCCTTTGGCAAGGTCCATCTAATTATCACTGCAGCTCCTGTCATTTGCCTGTATTATGTATCCAGGGATTAATCATAAAGGGACTTTGTTTCATTCTAATTATTTCTTTCCTAATAGCACAAGACAGTGGGATAAAAAAAAAAAAAAAAAAAAAGAGGAGAAATTTGGGCAAAACCAGCCTTGTACCCTTTGTCTACCTGTGTTCTTCCAGAACCTCCTTGCCCCTGGAGTTGGCAGATGGCACATGTTGGCACAGGGAATGCTTGCTTTTGCAGATTTGATCTGCATGCACAAAACAATATGCTCTCTCTTTTTGACTCCAATTCTGGCACAACCTAGACTTTCCTCCACCATTTGACTTAAGAGAGACAAGAGTCTCTCTCATCAAAAGACATAAGGCTTGTGACATAAGAGATAACTCAGTTGCCCACTGTCTGTAGGAACTCATAGGCCTCACTAAGAAGACTAGACCTAACCTGGGGGGGTCTCTGGAATTTTACACATTCTAGGGGGAAAAAAGAGGATGATGGTGTTCAGCTGTTGAATAAATCTTTCCCCTTGTCACTGTCACAGGAGGTAAGCCATATGGCATGAAACATCATCTGTGTAATTCCTCGCAAACATTAAAACCCTTATTTGGGTCAATACAAAATATTCCTCATGAGTGCTTTGGCCAAATCGTTGAACTAGACCAGATGTTTGCAAACTTACACATTGTCACAGTGTTTACTTCTTTTACAATTTCCGCACTCTTATTTTAACATGGTGATTTTGAAAATATTTACTAGGAAATGGAACCTGTCCTATGGCACCAACGAGGCTGGGATAAATACTTTTTTTCAATATGAGTTAGGTTTTTTCTCTTTTTCTTTCTCAACATCAGATCTGGCAATGGTGGATCTCGGGACCAAGTCTCTAAAAGGGGATGAGAGGATGCGGGGAGAATCACACTATCATTCTAAGCCATGTGCTTAAACAGCAGTTCTCTGTTGTTAAACACAGGACAAGCAATCAGTAAGCACAGGCATGTTTGCTGACACGCTTCTCAGTCCCAGTGAGACCATCCTACAAGATACCTCTACGGCTCACAAGCCCTCTGTCCTACCTGGCATTCTGGCACCCAGTGAATGAAAATTAATTAGCACCAAGCTTGTTATAGAAAAGGCATTTCGCTCCTGAAGACAATGTGGCATGATATGAGGGTATGGGGGTTAGAATTTGCCTTTGCAGTAACGTCTTGATGGGTATATGTTGGCAATTAAAGTTGGTCCAAACCGGGGTACTCCAGAGTACCATTTCACCTAGACTGCCTATGAGTATGTCTGGGATCTCTAAGACTTGGACAGCTCTGGAGTTTCTCTGACACTGTACCAATCAAGTCACTCTTATAATGCCCCAGAAGTGATCCAAAGATAAGGCACCATTAAAAATTACAGAATTTTACCTATGGAGTTTCACAGGGGTACACTTGCAGGAGTGTAAATGCAATCACTGGGACACAAATGACTGTTTCTGAATCATGTTGCTTTCTTGTCCTCTCTGTAGAATATTACCACATATTCTGTACTTAATTGTCAGCAATAATATCTAGCATACCCAATACATAGGATGCTCAGTGCCTTCTTAGTGGTACATTCACAGGATCCAATTTTCAGACAATACATCCAAAGATACTACTTACTTCAGTGGATAGACGTGGCAATCAAGACTAAAATTTTCCTTGGGAAGGGAAAGAAAACAAAACAATGAAGGACAGAGTATTAGAACTGCTGAGTGAGTCTAAGGTATTCTGTACAGACAAGGGTGCTTAGACACTCTTGAGTTAAATGTCTGTCAGGAAAGTGCCTTTCAAATTAAAAATAATGAAACCTCCTGAAGGATCTCATGCATTTTTTGAGAGAGTGTGTGATGGAAAGAATATACAGAATCATTAAGCAGTGCCTATCACCACTATCAAGAGAAACAACTGACAAGACTTTTTTCTGAGTACACCAGCCTGACCACATGTCAAGGCAAACCAATCCAAACCCAATAAGATTAAGTTACTCTCTCAAAGCTTTAAAGCCACACGGTGGAATTCCCAGTAAAAATGTTAAAAAGAAATATTAGTTTGAGAGGGCCAAAACCACTATCATAAATAGCTTGATAAATAAGACTACATGAGTTCTTTGTTTTCTTCAGTTAAACAATGTATATTTTCTTAACCATCTAGTGAAGAGCAACTATAAACACCAGGAAAATCTGCTTTGGTCAAATCTGTTAAGCTTGAACAGACATCCCTAGGGTGTTATTGATTATCTCTTAGCCTATCTTTCAAAGCTGATCATTAAATTTGCTACTTGGGAAATCTATCCCACTTAACATGTTGGCCTGATTCAGACTTTTGAGCACCCTACAGTCATTCCATTAGAACTAGTTAACGCAAATAGGCTTTTAAAGAAAAAGAATCGTATAAGATTATGTGTTCCAAATTCTAATCCTATTACTTGAATTTCCTCATAGGAAAGATTTATTCTTACAGTCTTAGCAAAACTTTATTGATAAAACACTTTATTTGGAAAAAAGTCGTAAAAATAAATTGCTTTGCTGGCCCACCTAGGATTAAAGCCTGAGGAATCAATATTCCTGTGGTTTATGTGTGTTGTAGTCTGATAGCCATTTTTCTTTTATACTAGTGAACTGCATTTTGAAAGCTTTTTCAACTATTAACCCTGACAAACAGGCCTCTGACTTCTGATACTGCCCAAGGAACCTGATTTTCTCCAGATTTAATATATTGATTTACAAGGCACTATAACATAGAGAGTCCCATTAAAGGAAAACTAAGATAATAAAATTTGTCAATATTCTGCCTAGACCAACTTATAAAGAAAAAAATCACTTTTAGAAAGTGTGCCTTAAATGGAGTTTTATAATGGATAAAGGGTCAGATCACTTCCATCTTGAACCTGAACAGAACAGACAAGAGCATTCTGTTCCTCTGTGGATTGCTTTGAAATAGTTTGTGTTGTCCATGGCATCTACCTGGGAATAATGACTCTGTTCCATTTAAAATTAATTTCAAGTGAATGAATATATCTCAGTGTGTTTTCACACTGTCCAGGTCATTTCTTCACCCATAAACCTCCAATATACTCAATTCAGACTCCTAACCTTCTTTCCTGCACAGGTCTCCATCCAAGAACATCTTGCCAATAGTGCGAAAGCCTATTGAGTTCAATAATTGTATGGATACAGAAACTTCACAAGATTCAGAAAGGCACACATCATGCTGGCTGGGGCTAAAAAAAGCAGAAAAATGGGGTGAAAAAGAATGGAAGTGATTGATAATTCTTAGCTACCCTCTTAATGCTTATTAGTCATCCACCTTTACTGCTTAGATACAGAAAAAGCTTCTAAACCACAGGAAAGACACATTATTTAAAGAACACACAATGCCTTGATCAAAAATTATTTTCTTTCTTTATTCGATAAGAGAGATTCTCATGAAGCGCACAACATGGTCTCCATTTAGCCAGCAAGGCTAATTCTCAGATGAGAAAGAGTTGAGTACTTTTCAGTTCTAGAGTTTTCAAAGAGCAGATTATCCCTGCATGAAATCTAAAGACCACATATGAAAATAAAAGAGTAACAGCCTTTCAAAATCATACTTTTCCACTTTGGAAAAATAGCAACACTGCAATTCTAACCTCAAGTTCTGTTTATCCAAAGACTACCTAAAGCACCACTGCATGGAGATTACAAAAGGTACAGATCCAGGCTTTACTATGATTCTTACATGGAATTTGTCTGAACTTGTTTCCACTTACACAGCAGGTCTCATGGGATATTTTCAGGTTTACTAGAGGGGCTTTTCTTCTTCCTGCCATGCACTTCACTGGAGACCGCTGCAGATCATAGAATCATAGAATGCTTTGGGATGGAAGGGACCTTTAAAGGTCATCTAGTCCAACGCCGCTGCAATTGTCAGGGACATCTTCAACTAGATCAGCTTGCTAACTTCAAGATCAACCTCTTTCAATCCTTAAGTTTATTTAATTAATGAATTGTTTGGATTTTACTTATCTGAAGCAATATATGGGTATCATCTCCAATTGTAACACAATCCCAAAAGAAAGACCTATGTTACAACTTGTGTAGGGCATAGGCCAGATCCATCCCAATCAGCTGAAAAATTAAACCTTGCTTTGTTTCTTCCACTTGTTGCTCTTAATTTCACTGCTGCTGCTGATTTTCTTGTTTAAAAAGATCTTCATCCATTATTTTAATCAATACAAAGGGGAATTAATAGAAAAACAGGAAATACAAAGTTTTAAAGGCTTGTTGAGAGCTCCAGACTCAATCTCCAAATGATGAGAACTCATGCTAATTTCAACCTGTTAAAGTTATATGTGCATCTTGATTTTCAAAAATTTATAAGCAACTAAAAATAAAGATTTTCAATAATAAAGGTACGTAAGTAATGCTAGGTTGAAACCTGCTATATTTAATTGATTCTCCTGTCTTCCTAACATAATATGCTTCTGTAAATCTTAGTTGGTTAAAAGCAGTTTTGATTATTAAGCTTCAGTAAAACTGTGTGACTTGATAATAAGTCAATACTTACACTTGCGTGTCAATACAAAAATAGAGAACTGGTTCTGTATTTGCATAAGCCTCAAAAATATAACATTTCATAACCAGTGATGTTATTTAAATTAGAAACTTGTTGAAAATAACAGGGTAGTAGTCTAAGTATTATCTCCATAATTCAGAATGGTGAGACACCATCTCATTTCACTTAGATGGAATAAATTGATACTGTGGAAAGCTTCAAATCATCTAAATACGCAAAACGCTTAAGAAACAGTAGAGCATCCTAAATTGCTGAGTCCACCTGGCTGATAGCTATAACTCGGTAAACACCAAAGGAAGAATGCTATGGTTTTGAACTTAAATGTAGAAAAATCACAGGAATATATGCATCTGTGATTCAACTCCCATGCTGTTTTGAAATGTGTAGAGGAGCATGCCCTTTAACAGAAAACAGAGTAACTCCACACATACTACTTCTTTATGCTACTGGTAAGAATTTATTTAACTGCTAGCTTTTTACCATCTATTGCATAAATATGATGCTATACTGGCAAAGCGTTTGCCTGTCAAATTAGTGAACAAATACCAGCATGTTGCTGAATTTTTCTTTCAAGAATATCTGTCATATTAGAATGATGCCCAGAAAACACAGAAATATTAAAGAGTATGTGAAAAGCGCAAAGAAAGAGAATATATAAATCTAGTTGATAATTTTGTAATTGGTTTTGCTTAATACACCTTATGTTCTTTAAGGTATAACCACAGTGTCCTAGGTTAAATTAGACAATGGTATTTGAAAACCATAGCACTATGGGGCATTGCTGTATTCTTATTTTCATAAATGATTGTGTCTTAATACAATTGAAAATTTCTTAGTCCCTCCGTATACACAAAATTTTCTGTGACAAATGTACAGTACAAGAACTACAGCTTTACACTTGGCTTCCAGTAGAAAAGCTTTGGTATTATCATTGGATGAGTATTAGATTAATTTCCCAGTTCTTCTACTCTGTAGGAATTCAAGTAGCCTAGGTACCTCATTGGTACCACTGAGGTGTCGTCTGTCCTTGATAAATTTATATGAGGCCTTAAATCATCTTCTGTCTTCTGTGACAGTGCTGTGTATGTTCCATTACTTCCATGTTTGACATTTACTTTTTAAAATGTCACAATGCACTCTTTGCAGTTAAGAATCTTTGGCCCAGTCTCACATTAAAAGGTCAATGTTCAATCTATCAGTCAGAGAAACCATAGTTGTAACTGTGGGACTTATGGTCTCTTTGCTGGATTAGTCCAAGCAGAAACAGCCCCCAGCAGGATGGCACGGATACAGTCTGAGGAGAAATCCACTGGGAGAGAAACTAGACCTTGCAAAGAAACACTGGAGCAACCTGTGGAAGGAAAGCACAAGAGAGGGGAAAAGACATTTTTTCCTTTTCATTGGGCATTTTGTAGTGCTTATGTGGCCCAGTGCAGTGTTGTGCAACTACTACAAAAATAGGCAATGCAGTCAGTGCATCACACCACCTAGGCTAACATGACACCCAGAGAAAGGGTTACCTTGAACATTTCTGCATGGCACATTGGGATGCTAGATCATCCCAGCTGAGCAAATATCGTATCATATCCACAGTTAAAATATCAGGCTTTTTCTAGGTATATCATTACATTTTCACTATAGAAGAAAACTGGTCTCTCATAATACATCTATGACACTACGTAAAACAAAAGGCCAGGGGGACAAGTTGGATCATCAGGGCCCTCTCAATGCCAAGAGCTCTGTAAGTAGCCTACTTTCCTGCATCGCACTGGCCTGTCTCAACAAGTTTTCCCCCTGGACTATGCCCAGGCACAGCTGGGACTGCACATGCTAAAGACAGCTCCCAGTAGTCAATATAGAAGAGGAAAGACCAAGTTTGGGCTCCTTTCTCTCTGCATAATCCTCCAGCAGTGTGCCAGTAGGATTTAATACCTTAAACATCCCCATACGCCTGCATGCCACATCCCACAGCATACAACACATATTCTGAGTTTCACACAGTCCTCACATTATTTCATGCTATTGACACTTTAAAATGACTCCTTCCACTCAAATGCACACACAATTATAATTTTGTCTTGGCCTGCTGAGGCCTGGAAGAAACACAGGGCCAAGTGCTATGTATATCAGGGGAATGATCTCTGTCTCTGTTTTATTAGAACTACAGAAATAGTACTAGATACCAGCATTCAGTAATTATTTGCTCTTTTACTAGATACCATTTATAAGTACAACAGCATAATATTTGTAGGTCAGCCAGACCATCTTTTCTGAGCATATGCACTTGGGAGGTCAGTCACAGGTTTAGAAAAAGGAATTTACTAAGTGGCTTTTGAAACAGTTTTAAGAATTATTGAAAAATCTTTTTACCACTATTTAAAGAATAGTCCCCCACCCTCTCTCTGATCTTTTGCTGGCATACATACAATATCCCTACCAGAGAAAGAAAATGATCTCTAAATATTTTTGAAACCATTTTGTCGTGAAGCACAACACGGAGAGCATGGTATTCAGGAATGCCTTTGCTTTGATGGGATAGCACAGATGCAGGACTATGTATGGCTGTATGCTTAAGGAACTTAAAATGCTTCGGCAAACTTTTGCTTCAGAATATGTACTGTGGTATGCAGCAGATCAGAGCCTCACATAGGGTTGAGGCAAACAGCGTAAATCTGAAGTATAGCGCTTATATTGGTAAGCATCCCAGAACTCAAGTATATCACAACACATGGGTTTCAGTCAACAGCACGACAGAAGTGACAGCACATCATGACAACCTCCCTGTAAAGCTGTAGCCAGCGATAATGAAAATGCCTGATATCAGGTACCATTGTTTAAGGGATTACAGCTCATCACCACTGCTACTAGACAAAAATCTCTGATGGTGCAATACTTGACACTAATTCTGATAGCTTGGTATTACTGGTTTTAACTACGAAATGCACATAATGAGTGAACAAGGGCACCAGCTGTGTATGCAAGCTGACAGAACATCCCTTTTTGTGAGAGTGTTTTGGAAATCCTACCAATTTTCACAAGAGTGCTTATATCATTTTTGTCAAGGAGAAATTCCTGGGTAAAGCCAGATAACAAGTGAGACAGTGACTCTAAAATATCAGTTTAATTGCCAGATCACTATCAGAGATGACAAACTTAAACCTCAGCTTCTCATATACTAGGGGAGTGCTTTGTAGTTTATACTCTTCCGTAATGGTGTTCTCTCTGTAACCCCTGTTTGTAGCCACTATATATTTCCGTAAGTAATGTCAAGATGCATTTCCTTCGGTAGGCCAAGTCCTAGCAACTGAACTATAGTCACTTTCTCTGATTTTTCCTGTCAAAAAATCTAAGGCTAAGCACAACACAGACCGAGAATATCTGAAAGCTCACACACATTTGTAGAGTGGAAGCACTGTCACCCATGCACTCCATTTCTCGTTTTCAGAGCCCGGGGCTGAGATTGTCACTTTCAGCAGGCCTCACTCAAGACCTCTGTCCTTCTGCTGACGCTCAGGCCATGAGTTCACAAAGCTCAGTGGTGGCATACCATGGATTTACACTAATTTTACTTGGAGTTCAGCATGTCTGGAAGCAGGACATTTGAAGCATTGCAGCCCTGAGCATTTAGATAACATTAAGGTGCAATAATGTTTTGAGAAAAATTCACAAAATCATCTTTTCAGTGACATACAATATTTTGAAATTGCAGTTTTCTCAGTACAAGCATCCTAAAAACTACACTACAAACAAGGTATATATCTTATGTGATGTTCTTTGGGTCTGTAGCTTCCAAAAGCACAGTGATAAAGGAAGGAATGGTTGGATTCTCAGATAAAATTAATACACTCTATATATATATTGGGGCATCTGAATTACATAGCATAGTTTTTTCTAAGAGAAAAAAGAACAGAAAATAAAACCAACTTATATTGTTATTATTATTTATATGCAATTCATCATTTTTAGAGAAAAATAAGACAAATACAATTTTCTCATCTGAACCAGATATTGCAAGAAAACTTAACATAAGTTTTATATCAAGCCAATAACACGCAATTCATTTGGCACATATTAGAAAGACATTCAAATGATTGAATGGATAAAGAACTAAAAATCTGCCACCCACCTTCCATCATAATTGTTTACAAACTCAACTAAGCTACTGATAAACTTTGAAATATTTTGCAATCAGTATCACACAGTATCAAATTTCTGGTAGCCTAAACTCAAACCAAAATAAAAACAAGCCCTTCAGAGAAAGACTGTCAAATTCGAGTGCACTGTATAAAAAAAAAAATTCATAAGCTAATACAAAATTTTCTATAAATTTGACACAATTCATAACTACCAAAAACCCATACAAAATAAACCAATTGCCACTATTTGTCTATTTATTTTTATATCAGAAATTCAGACCCAAACCAAGCTTTGAATGGCTCTCTACGTGATAAAAATGTAACCTATTAATACATAGCGATATTACCTGACTCTGTCACAAGGATGGCTGAACAATCCATTTCATCAGCCAAGGTGACCTTGCCAGCAGCCTGTCTATAGAGGCAGGTGGTAGCTACTTACTCCCAAGGCCTGCCTCTCCCTTCCATATTTTGTGGCTGGAAGCATTTTGGACATGATAAACACTCCTCTCTCTCTCAAGGTTTGATATTAATAAGGTTATATTAAAAACTCTCTGCTACTTTCCCACAGCCCACATTTTTTAATGACCTCCCCAGCATTCTGTCAATGAGTGAAATTGGAATCTTTCAAAGCACTCATCCAGAGGCTGACCAGAGTGAACGTGCACACCTAACCTATACTTTCTAATATATAACTCACTGAATCACATTATCTGGAGTAGTGAGATGCGTTTGTAGCCACACTAACCTTATCACAAGATTAGCTACAGCACTGTGACTAGAGGTCTATCGGAAGTAATTTGTCTTGTTTTGACCTGTCATGAGATCACTTAATAGGAAACTAAATAACCCACAGAGTTTAGCACGCTTTCAGACGATTCAGCTGTTTGTGGTCACAGCAATGTATCCTTTTTTCTGAGACAATGCCTTCTAGGCACTCCACTTGCTCACCCTTTGGTATGCTTTGATCTTCGCTTTGGTATGGTTTTGTACGTGTCTTATTCCCCCAAGCCTTGAAGGGGCATGAACTGTATTTCTCAAATGAAAATGGAAAATGTTTTTCAACTGCTTTAATTGATTTTGTCTGCGATCTACCAGATGGGCAGGCAAAACACATTTAAGACTTGAAGCTGACCGACAGGAAGACCTTGGGAAGGGAGTGAAGGACTCTCTGATAATTCATTTCCACAAGCCTCATATAGCAATAGAGACAGTATCAATCCAGAGAATCAGAACTAACAATGGAAGAGGCAGAAATGGCATCACATCTTTCTATTTACAAGTAAAGCACAACTGAAAATTTACCATCATTAAATAAAGAAGAAAGTTTATTGTCAATCAGTTATTGTGTTCTCACTTTGACAGACTGGGTGGATATGAACCTATCTACAATGAAAGAATCTTCTTTTCAGCCTTCTTAACTAGGAGTAGTGCTGCTATACAGTGTCCAAGACTGTCGTAGACCGACAGTATCCATTTAACTCTAAGAAAATTACAGAGCAGATAGTGACCACCCTTGCTTTTCCAATCTTCTGTTCTCACCCATACTTCTTTTTCCTTAGCAACTGAAATACTAATAAAGAAAGGAGTAATTCTGTACCTGTCCCATTGCTACTCTCTGTGTTAAGGCCATTAGTGAAGAATCCAATGTAACTTCCCATAGCAAACCCCTTGAGCAATCCAGTTACTTCATGTAGCATTTTCCTATGCTATTTTGAAAAACGTTACCACCAGAAACCAGGAATAGAGTAGTAGCTTTCTCCCAGGTAAAACTTCCATAACATTGCTGAAATTTAACCTCAGAAAAAATGACAAGACTAACATTTGTCAAGCAGAAGCTAGATCTGTACTGGTAAATTTAACACAACCAGGACATGTACTTAAGATGCTGAAAGGTCATTCCTCATATGATTAAATTTTTGGAACAGCCTTTGGCATGCTTATGATTCACAACTACACTTTCCCAAACAATTCCCAGATGGCATTTCTCAGGTAATGTTTCCAAAAAGCAGCAGAGATGAAACCATGCCATTTTGGCATACTTCTCTGGCATAGTCCCTGGGCATTATGCCACCAGGGTCACACCTGCACTCTCTCATGCCAGCTCCCCAGCAATGTAGAAGGCATGACGCTGTGATATTAAAAAATGTCCCACTTCTGAGACCTCTAATTTTTCAAGACGACCTCACTCAGACAGTGAGGATCAAGGTGCCTCACCCAGGAAAGAGGTATGTTTACTATCACCCAAAATGAGCTGGGGAAGACGAGAGAAGGATCTGACTCTGACTGAATCATCTCCACTACTTATGCTGAGTTTGTGGTTGGAGACTACCACACAGCCACTACCAAAGACAGGAGTAAATTTAAAAGCTAAAGCTGCCTTACTCAGAGCATGACACTAAAAAGGCCATTAGTTCAGCATAATTGGAGCAGGTTTCCACCATACCTCTCACACTCCACAACCCAGTCAGAGGCACACTGATGCTACAGTTCTGCCTCCCCCTCTCCTTGTCTGACTGAAGCATTTTTGAATCTGAAGATCAGTGCAGAGACAAGCCCCACTGCATGAGCATCTCAGCAGCCCTCCGGCATCTAGCCTGGCAGAAGCAAATATCTGCTGCTGAGCAGACATCCAGTTGATCACTGGTCTGCTCTTGCCAGGTACAAGGGCCAGGAGTATACACACCCAGTCCTTCTCAAAGTTTTTTTCATATATTTAGATATAATGTTTATATAAATAAAGCTTGCACATAATTCAGATTTGTGTTATAGTTTTGTAAAAAGAAGCCACTAAGACTATTGGCTGCTGTATGTCAGTATGGCACCTGTAAGAAGTATGGATGGTGAGAGCTTTGATTTAGCGAGTTTATGTGACAAGGGAAAGTACTTTGTAAAGATCCGTCTCTCTCAAGTCTGGAGGGAGAAAATGGAGAGCTGTCATCGAGAGGCATAGTAGATATATATAGAGACAGAACAGGAGCTGTGGAAAACTGCTAAAAGGCAGACAGTAAGAGTTTAAAGTGCAGTAACTGGAAGAAAGAGGAGGGGCTGTGGGTACCTGCTAGAAGTAGGTTGGCAGTGTGTGGTACAGACAGGGGACTGAGAGACAAGCAAAACCCAGAGAGCTCTGAGAGAGCAGCACAGTTTTGCAAACACTGTGCAAGCAACGATGATAGGAGACAATCAGGATCTATATTGTGGTGGTTCCTGGCCCATGAGGCACCATCAACACTGTTGGTGAATACGGCTTCTCACTGTATGGTCTGTTTATTGGTGTGACTCCAACATAACTCTACCTGCTGTAGACTTGCCAACCCTAAACCTGTTGCCTACTGACCAGTAAGAGTCCATAATAGCAAGGCTACAGAGATGGCAACCATCTTCTCTACGGTGATGTAGAATATGGTACTTTGGTGCTGGATGGCAGGTGCTAGGTTGTGTGGAAACAGAAACTGGGCTCCATCCAAAGGTTCAGCACCTTGTGCATATAAGAGTACAATCTCCCCTGTAGCATGAAGCTTGGCTTCAACCTCCTTTCCAGGACCAACACGTGAGCTCTGCTTCCTGCTATTGACTTGAGCTGAAATGTCTGCATGCCATCAAGACCCCCTTTCTCTACATAGTTCATGACCAGAACTATGCACCTGATCTACATGGTGTGAAGACTATCAGCTCTTCTAGCTGCAGGTTGCAGCAAAATGTCCCCAGCGTGGTCCTGAGAAGCTATCAAAAGCTGTCTGCTATAAGAAGCAGGGCTTCAGATGGCTGAACATCCTGAAATGGATTGGTAGCAGCTGCAAACATATAACAGCAATTTGTTATACAGAGACTACAAATCTGAAGGCATAGGTCATTGGGCTTTTTCTTATATACCTGAAGGCATAACAAAGTGATATTCATCAGGAAAACGAAAGGGAGCAAGGCATGTATGACAGCCAAACATATAGATGAGCAGGCAGAAAAAACTGTGGGACACATTCTTTTCCCTTATCTTTGCTATCTAACCTGCTGTTGGCAGAAGGACACTCTCAAAAGTTTACTAGTGTAAATGTGGGCTGTACCATACCATCTGCCTTCTGCGACAGAGAGTGCACCCTGGCATGTTCAGTTTACTAGTACAGTTAGGGCCCAAGTGGAAGGAACCCTAAGAAAAATTGAAAGATTAGCACTTTTATATGAGTCGCTTCTCAACTGATATGACCTCTAAAGAGATGGAGTGGTATAGGAAGAACAATGGACTTCAGACACCATCCCAATACATACGACTGTCTGAATCAGAGCAGTCGTCTTAATCCATTAATCTTTTTAATCCTTTTTAGAGCACCTGGTATGTTAAAGATGTGAGCAAAATTACAATTCTGCACTCTTTGGAATACAGAATTCTCCCAATTTGAGGGAGAATATGGTCACAGCCCTCTGATACACTTCATAGAAAGACAGAAAGAAGGAAAGAGAAATGGCACAAGCACATTGTGTGAGTTACAGAAGAAAGCAGCCACGATACTACAAGACTCAAGGAAGAATTGAGTGGGATAGAGTCACAGTGGAAGAGAGCTGGTGGCACCCCCTTGGGGTTTGGCCTCCCTACATCCACAATGCATGGTTACATGTAATGGGCCTGAACCATCCCATAAACAAGTACAGTGAACAATTTTACAAAATGCAACACATGGAGAGAACCTAGCTAAATAAAAACATGTTTTCTTTCTTTTCCATTCTACTGTTATCTTATCTTGGTCTCACTTTTGATCATCCTTTCACTACATTTTTTCTACAGTGATAAATATCAGCAAAGCAATCCAATTTTCTTGCAATCACGTTTCCAAGTGGATCTCGGGGGGGTTAAATTCTTTTAGTCATGTGTGTTGTTGAGTGCAACAGCCGTCTTTATTCATGTTATACCACAGGGCAGATGGACTTTTTCCAAATCACCCCATATGTATTTGACAAATCATGGAGACATTCCTCACATGCCATGAAAAGTAAGGACTTAGCATATTGAGTACAGCTTTGCATCTTATTTTTCACAGTAAAAGGGTTTACCCTGCACTCTTACAGGTTCTCATCTGTTTTCTATAATCAGAAGTTTATGCTGCTACCCAGAACATTTGTGTTTTAATCTAGGACAAAAATTGTTACTGGAATGCTATCTTATCACTAGTGTTATTTATACAGTGGTCTGTACTTAACCAGGGCAAAAGATAGATAGCAAACCAAGAAGAAAAAGCAGCCTAGCAAAATATTCACCAACAGAAAATTATCTATGGCCTTACAGAGGACAAAGATGGAATAGAAGGTCAATGAAGTGATAATTTATACCAATGAAAGATAAACCCCACTGAGATTACAAAAGTATGAAGTTTCTGTAAACCATACCTAATATTTACAAGTGTGTCAAATGTTTCTCCTCATATAAAACAAAATAGTTCTATCACTGTCTGCAGCAGTACATAGTCTAGCTCTCTCCAGTATTAGGAATCGTGCTACCAAAGGCAAATGCTGAATGAGACATGAAAATCTGGCCATGGTTCTTGGCTAAATGGCAGCATATTTAGCTGTGATTTCTATATAGTATGCCAAATTTTAGACTATAATATTGTTATGCATTCCCTAGAAAAGATTCAGAACTGATTTGAAGGGAAAAGAATTGTACAGATGTGCAACAGCTTGATGTCATATGATAACATATGTCATCCCAATGTAATGATCTTTATAATTGTTCTGCTACCGACCTTCACATTCTGAACTGAGTTTCACAGGAGCAACAAGAGCACATGAGTGGGGACAAATTGTTCTTCCAAATAAAAAACTGAGGTTGGAGGCCAGCCAAAAAGGTTTATGAAATCTTGGATTCACTGATTTGCTAACTAAACAGTTTCTAAATGAATCTTTCCAAAATGTTTGCACTGAAATGTGTTTCAACTTACTTTTACGGAAACTTTAAGAAAATCATCAAAACTACAATGAACTAAAAGAAAAATTTATCTTCCAGTCTAAGTAAAAGAAAACATGTTTTCTAGACCTATTTTCTCCAGTTAGTTTCTCTCTTAGACATTATCTTTATGATCGCAACTACACCCTGCAATGTCTATTTCTCTCTGCTGACTAAATAAAAAGTTCAGATATTTTTACCTCTATTTGGTGAAATGAATTCTTCTCTCTCTGACTTACAAATATGGATAAATTACAAAAAAAGGATACAAACACACTAGTAAATGTAAATAAGTAGTCTTTTCTTGATATGCAAAGGATTAGAGAGGTTTTAGCCTTTTTCTGTTTAAGGGCTCAAGAAAAATTCTCAGTAGAGCTCTGGACCCTTGTGGTAGCAAATGTAAACCTACTGACAATAAACTATTCCTTAGTAATGTTTTACAGACCTCTTGTCTGGAGGTATCTACAGACCACAGACAGAAAACTGTTACATTAGAAATAAGGAGAAGTCATATAAAAACCATATCACAATGAAATACACAATACAGTTCAAAAAGCACTGTTTGGAACGTGATAAGCTCAAAATATTGATGTACAAGAGGAATAAACTCTCAAAGTCTGATTACACTGTGAATTTGTTCCCATGTGTGCATAAGAGACAGGTGTATGACAGAATTGTTGAGTCAATGTGCTACTAAAAACAAATAGTCTGTCAGAATACAAGTTTAGTCACTCAGTAGTACTTGAAATACAAACATTGGACTATGGAAAACTGACCATTCAATAAACCGTGCACAAAAAACTGACCATTCAATAAACCATGCATAAAAACTGCCACTGCTTCACTGGTGCTGCATCAAATCCACAATCTCATGCAGAGTGTAAGTAAAATGAATGAAAAAGAAAAAACAGCAAAAAGATAATCCTTCACGTGGCATTTAAAGAGTCCATTGTTTGCAGTAAATACAGAGAGATATTCCGATAGCCTCCCACATGTTGAATGGGACCTATAGAGCTCCCAAATGATGTTTACGCATTACTGTGTTACTTAGTGTGAGTGAACAGCATAATCTCATTCCCTAGACTCAGAGGGAAGGCAAGAGGATTCTTTGAGAACACAGTAATATGAGTAACACCAGCATGTCTCTCTATATCTACTCATTTCCCAAAACACACTTCCAAACCAGCAAATTTCTGCATGGCTTGATAAAGTCTGATAAAATCTGAGCTTGTTGCAAATGACCAGACAATGCTATGAAGAAACCAACAGTGATTGCTGCTCAGAAGCCTCACGTGAAGTCAGAGAACAGGAAAAAATCTTATGGAGAATAGGTATTTTTCTCCAGAAACATTGCTAGTTTTAATTAATAATAATGAAAAAGGAAATGGATAAAATCCTTGCCTGAAGGTGAAAGCAATTTAAAGTTAATGGCCTTTTAAAAATTATTGGTGATTTTCTTACAAGACCCAGAGGAAATATATTTCAATAACGTTTGTGGTTGAGCTACTTGTGTTTTGGTATTTTTGTCAGCATATTGTTTATATTTCTTCAGAGCATCAAAATAATTTACAGCTGCTTCTGTGTCTCTGTGTTTGTGTGTGCATATGCTCTGTGATTTTATGTACGTAATTTTGCGTGTGTGTGTGTAGTCAACTTTCTTACAGCTTTACAAAACTGTAGTCAATATTCTTACAGTTACAATTTTTCAGCCAAATGGAATTCACAGATGAGACAATCACAAACAAGAAATGGCTATGAGGGCTACCTTCTTCAAATATAATTAAAATTGCTCATGAGTTACTAATTTCACACATGTCCATATCTTCAAGTGTCAGCTCTGCTCTGTATTCTCAGTGGTGTGGCTGCTCATTTATGTTGATATTGTGGATTATGGCCTCTCTTCAAAGCTTTACAGCCAAAGTGGGGCTAAAGAGCATTTGGTTGAGTGAGAACATATAATGGTATATGATGTGTACATTTGCCCAAAATTAGGAGTTATCCTGCTTTCGAGGCATCTTATAAATGAATGCTGGACATAAAGAGAATTACGTACAACTCACAGAAACACCCAGAAAACAAACACCTTTAAGATTGTTCAAGCACTTGGAAAAAAAGAAACAGTAGGATTAAGATCAACTGAATCTTTCTCCTCAGTGCCTAGATATGAGGTGGGAAATGGCTAGCACAGGTGCAAGGTGTTTGATTTAGTACCTCTCACCAGAGCATTCACAGCAACCACAAATACTGTTTCAATGGAAAATCTTACTCAGTTCCACCCACACATGTGGTTGTATATACTTTTTTTTGTTAATATACTGTGTGTAGGGTCTGCAGGCTGGATGTAGACTTCAGCTTCTGAGGACAGGACATGGCTACAAATAAATCTTTACTGACCAATATTTGATTTTTCAGGGCAAGGACAGATGAAAGTAAACCTCCTGATTCTGACAGCCCTTGAGTGAGATACCAGGTCCTTACCAGAAAGCAGGGATGTTCCCTAGCTTCTCAGTGAAATTATTGTGGCTTTTATTATTTTTTAATAGGGAAAAAACAAATGTATTCCCTCATCCCCTTTGCTCTCCCTCCTGTCAACCAAGAACCATGTAAAATGAAGCATTTCAAGGTAAAATCTTCCTGTAGCAAATGCCATCTATGGGAAACTTTAATCCAAATGGGTACTTTTCGGTAACATTAGAAGCAGCAGAAAACAACGTATTTTAGCAAAAAAATGTCAGGTAAACTAAAGTGTAGGCAAAGTGACAGCTCAATCTATGTTTGCAATCATCCAAAGAAAAAGGGACTCCTACATAGTTGTGTATCATGGAGTCCATTAGAAGAGTGTTTAGTGAACAACGTATCAAATTAAGCTTGGATGTGGGAGCCCAGGGTAATTGCAACGATAATAATGTATATAAATAACATCTCACAAGGTCAGAAAAATCAGCTGAAAGCTCAGGTAAGTTTGAATCAGTCATCTTCCGTTGGGTGGAAGTCAATTTACTGTACTGGTAAAGTTTCAGCTCTGTAGTTCTGAGTGTAATAGAATGAGTGTGCTGCTTGCTAATAAGAAAAGTTACTTGTCTTTTCCTGACCATATGATATAAGTTAGAGAAGGAGTGATCAACCTTCTTCACGAAGAGCATCATTCCAACATTTTTCAGAAGACAACAGCCACCCAAAACAGCTTGCATACCACTAGGAGCCCCAGCAAAGGGATCTGTGGGAATAGTTCACGGAGCTCCCCTGGATCCCAATGCCTTGTTGAAAAAGAAGCTGGTATGCAGCTGACACCTTGCTGCTTTGTACTGCAACACCCTTCTGACTTGCCTCTCCTGTTCTGAGAAATATGGATATCACTGCAACATTTTTGCCAGTCATTCAACCTGACTTGGAAGAAATAACTGAACAGTTCAGACACATCTGGCTCAGGAGCCATAGGTTGGACTCTCTCCATTTGACTGTGGGGATAATTTACTTTTGTTCTACTGGGAAAAAATTATGTGGGGATCAAATTCTGAAGTCCTCTTTTTACTAAAATGTACACAAAGAGAGCTTGTGGGTTCTTTCTATTATTTACAGTGCTAAATTTTGTATTCTGGGAGAATAAGCCTCAAATAATAAAGTAAAAAATATTATCTTTTAAAATACATAAATACAAAATTACTGTAATTTAAACCATTTCAGATACATTCCAGGATCTCCAAAGTAAATTCTGGCTGTGCAGGTAGGATAAAGTAGATGCTTATTCTCAAACATGATATAGATCTCTAAGACAGTCCTCCTAGATGGAAACATAATCTTGAAGCACTTAGTTGCATCATACAATGTGAGGTTGCTATGCAGTGATGTTGATTTGTACAAGCTTTAAAAACAGTTTAGAGAGCAATCAGGTGCTTTTCCTGCTTTGCCTCTCTTCCTGTACTCTTTCCACAGTGCACCAAGACAGCCATTCTCCTTATTATTTTCCTTCTTTTAAAGAATTTGTATTCTTTATGAAATGCACACCCCCCTCATGTTTTTACACTTCTTTTATCATTATGATGGCAGAGGAGCAATTCCCACTTCAAATCTTAAGTCAATAGTTAATGAACAGAACCAACACCACAGCCTAAGACTAGGAGATTTAGTGACTTCATCCCTCCAGGAAATGAATCAGCATGATCCGTTTACTGAATCTCTATAATGTTCTTGTGGTACCTAAAATCAAAAGACAAAGGCAGCAGGCAACCTTTATTGATGTGTGTGTGTACGTACATATATATTCACACATAAAAATGCACAAGGCAAAAGTGAAGAGCTTTACTTTTAATGTCATAGAGCACTGAGTATTCTAGCATGCTGAATAATTTGAGTGAATTTGCTTTTTAGTTCCACTCTGGGATTTGGAGGAAGGTGAGATATTAATATCTTATATAGTTCAAGTCTAACACTGATTAAGTAGGACAACTCACCTCTCTCCCTGCATCATTTCCTCCCTGCACTTGAAAATTACCAAGTCTGTGTTGCTGCCTCACAGGTTGTAGACCGGGCTGGCCATTAAAGGGACATTGACACTTTATATAGCTCATCCTCTGGCAATGAGAGTGTGAAAATTCTTAGCTTAGTGATTTCAAACAGAAGAAATCAACTGAGCTGTAAATCTGGGGGGTTTCTGCTAATCATTGCCTTGAGAGAATTCTCATTATAGCACATCTGACAAAGGTGTCAGAGGCTTCTAATAAATTCATACTTTGGCTATAAATCTAAGCATACAGCCATAGGACAGCTTTTCCTATTCACTGTTGACAGACCTAGAATAAAATTAGAAGAGGCACTGAGAAGATGCAGAGGTGCTGTCACAATATAGTAACCTCAGTACTGTAGATCCTTTTAATTTAAAGCACACTTTTTTTTTAAAACAACTTCAGTTCTTTGATATCAGAAACAACTCCAAAGTAACGGAGACAAATGTGCAGAAATTATGGAAAACATTACAGAATGACCTCACAAATTGATGAAGTTCAGTGTTTAGAATAAATTGCAAATTTTGCCCAGGCTACTTTTTGAAAATCATCCAAGTGGAGAGTTTTTCACTAGGTGTCTGCTGTGAAATATATTTGAAACTGCCATACACAGTTGAGTCAATGGCCAGCCGTCTTTTGCAAGTACGATACTTATGGACAAGATTACTGAATAAGAGAGTGCTGAGAGTTTGCCTTGTCTGGATAAGTAAAACTTTTAGATCTTGTAACACACTTTTTTTTCTTGTGCAGACACAAAACCATCCTAAATTCAGGAAGGATCCATGTAATTGGAAAGGTACATTTCAGACTGCAACTGGTGCAAAGCAAGAGTTCTGTATCATCATCTTGCTACACATATAAAATGTGAGGGAGGAAGAACAGTGTTGGAATTCAGATTTAATTGAAAGAAGCAGTTAAAATGTGAGGACTTTTTTTTCCATCTTTGCCACATAGTCCAATCTCGGATTCTGTCTGAAGTGGAAATACAAGGAAGAGTGTAAGAACAGTGTAAACATTTTGCAGCACTTCCCTGAATATTATAACAGTCTCCAAAATTTGAAGTTCAGTCTCCTGAAACCACATGCAGATTCTTCATATGTAGTAACTCTCAATGGATTTCCTTCTCATAACGCTACCCAACACCCCTTTGAACCAGTGTGACTACCACATAACCAAATTGTCTGAATAATCAGGTTCTTGGATCAACACACAATCTAAATTGACTATAAACATGCCACATGCTAATGATGGAAAATATCACCTAATTTCTAAAAATCTGATCTTTCATTTCTCCATTTCTCTGTAGCTCTTAAAGCGTGTTCTGAGATTAAATTAATTTGCGTTTCTTAATTATTTGGTCTCTGAAAATGGAAGGTTCTATAAAAGCAAAGACTCTCTCTTTAAATTGGTTGAAGATGAGGAAAAAGAACCCCAAAAATGTGTCTCTACATTTTAAATTGGGCAAAAAAAGCTTTCTAAAGAATTGGGATAATATAAAATAGCATTTATTTAGTAACACACTAAAACACATTAAGACTTGAACATATTCTATAAGCCAGTGTATAGGGCACCTTTCTTTTGAATTTGTCCATCAGGAAATTCAAAGAATGAAAACCAAATCCCCACCTTTCCGTTCTGATATTTGAGTAATTTGTTTTGTCTGTGATTCACAGCAGCATGGAAAGCATTTGTGAGATGTGGTCTTCTTTCAGATTCTAAGAAGGAAAACAAATGCTTAGTATTTTCCCCCTAGAAAAAAAAAAATGTTGCATGCTATGACTTACCTGTTTTCAGTTAGCCATTTCTATCTGTCATTATAGAGTGCTAAAATATGTTTGTATTTTTAAAAAATTTTATAAATTTATTACTATTACAAATTATTTTAAAACTGCACTTCAATGAAAGACTTAGTGCAACAAATGATACTGAAGTACCTACCACATTTAAGTCCTTTCCATCATTTTTACTGATTCAGTAGATAACTCATACTCACTCTTATGTACAGGATTGGGATGCACATAATTATTTTTTTAGTAAGTAGCTTAAGAAATTTTCATTAGCATATACAGAAATTATGCATTAGCTAATGATAAAGATAGAAACCTTATACTGAATCCAGACAAGTGATAAAATAAATCTTATTGTTGTAAAGCTGTTATTCAAATGCTTAATATTATTCTGTGATAAGTTGAAGGCATTTTTTGTGCATAATTCATAACTGAGATAAATTGCATTAATATATCTGCTCGACGTAAAAAGCTAGATGTTTCTCCATTTTGATCTTTAATTTTCTGCTTTTCTTATTTTTAAATATTTAATAGGTTAACTGAATTTTAAAATCAGTCTAAAAAGTGAAAATCAATTTTTCTTTGAAGTTTATCCTCCATGTCCCCTCCACTGACAGAACTAAAAGAACCACAATAGATTTTTTATTAATTTTTTGCAACGTTTTTATAACTGAGTTTGGATATAATATTTTTGATAGACCTGAGAAGAAAAGGAGCCAGAGAAAATAATTCTTAAAATAAAACAAAGGAAAAGGGTTCTAAAAAACACACTTGCACACATAGTATTCTCATAGCGAAAGCAGTATGGGTTTGTGTGTTTTTAAGTTTTGACACATTGCAAATTACAATCAAAATAAAAAAGCAAACAGCTTAGTTCATGTTACAAGCCAATAATGACTTCAGATGTTTCTTAAGACATGAAGGACATTGCCCATGTATTCATGTTCTTTTTTATAGTAAGGTTATTGGAAAGATACATGAATGAGTACATTTCAAAAATCTGTTTTCTTTCACTTAGAGAATTTAAGGTTTGCTACATAAGGAATTTGTTGTGAAGTCATTCAGTGCAAACCTGTTGTGGTCATCGGATAGAAGTACATGAAAAGAAGGATTACTACAGTGACATACGGATGTTATTATCATTAATGCTATCTTTTAATAATGGTACCTAACAATTTGTGCAGATTTATGTCATGCAGGAGAGCCAGATTTGATTCTCATCTCTCATTCTCTTACTAGAATCAACCTGAACACGTTAGGTCTTAAACAACAGAAGTGTTTGGCTCAATTTCAAGCGCATGGCTAATTCCATTAAATCAAGAGGTTCATTTGCCTGCCTGCTATTACAAATGTACTGTGGAATCATGGCAAACTGGTAAAGGTATCAGCAAAAAGTGCATATATCCTAAGCCACTGTTTTATAAGGGCCCATGAAAGATTTAAGGAGAAAATGCACAGAATGAAATGCAGAACGAGATTAAGATCTTGGTCCTTACTTTAGGGGACTGATCTGGTGCTAATAAAACAGTTTTTCCAGCGCAAATACAAAAAGGAGCAATTATATGATTACTATATCAGAAGTTGTAAAATCACAGCATTTTAGAACTCCTTCGAATATAATTTTCCAAGGACTGTGTAAGAGTAGAGTGAATACACATTATATGTAGAAGACTAACTTGCATTTTTCTGAATTAATTCAGGGCAAAGATTCTTGTACAATATTTTCACCCTCTGACTGTTTCCTTGAATAGGGTCTTAAGTCTCGATAGAGAAGACTCGTTCTATCACAAAGTCCCGAAGCATATAAACTACACATAATCAGATTGAAATAACACTTTGCAAAGAGCATATACAAGATGCTGCCATGGGTTTATGTCTGTCCACGGAGCCAATGTATTAATATTCTTCCACATGAAGTAGGACAGGCAATAAAACCAGTCACCTTCTCTGGTTGGACTATGAAATGGCATTTTACTGTTAACATAGAAGGGAGGTTTCCGATTCCTCCATGCTCACTCAGAAGAAACATGGAAAAAGTTTATTTAACATGTATTAAATACTCAATACTCATGAACTTTTCAGGATGCCTTTTACTCTAAATGCTTCATAAATAAAGTCCAGAAAGGGAATGAAGGGAGGTATTTTACATTGCATTACAGTACATGAAGTGGGAGGGTGAGGAAAAATTTAATACTGCAGTTTGGTTTTTACAAGCTATATAACCCTTATTTCCAAAGTTACCTAAATTCAAGCTTACATGTCTTTTAGAATACACCAAATGAGACGCAAATGTCCGAGGTCAAGGGCTGGACTTTTTTGCATTCAGAATTTCTTTTTTCTCTCACATACACCTTGTGATTCTCCTATTTGTTACAGCAATGGACAAAAAGTGAAAGATTCTCACACCTAATCCTCTTGCGGATGAAACTGTGTCTGGAGAATGTGATTTCAAACAGCCAGCTTGGCAAGTTTGATTCTTGGAAATGCCAGCATTGAGTCCAGATATTTTAGACTTGTCCACAGACTTTAACAATGTGTTGACCACTCCTTTTACTTTGGTTCATCAGATAAGGAACTCAGAAGGAATCAGACTATCTTGGAAATCTTTTGGTCCTGCCTCTGATCAAAGCTATAAGAACTGACAAGTCATTCCTAGGATCCTACCTTCCTCTCATATTTTGTTGGACTTTATGTTTAAACCAAAATTCATTATAGTAATAGCAGTCTCTCAGAACACATAACACAATGATGATTCTGACACAACTTTTCAGAATTAAAATCAATTTAAAGCTAGGGCTAGGAGGAGTTTCAGCACCGTCCAACCATATATTTCTTCAGATACCTTGAATTCTCACCAGGCCATTGACCCATGTTTTGTGTTACTGGGGTGTGGTGAAAAAATAGATACAACAAGGATCTGTTTCTAACTTGTTAGGAGACTTGTTTGCATGCTCCCAGTGTCATAAACTTCAGAAGTTTATTATTCTGTCTTCTTCTAGTTCATGCTTCCTTGGATGCCAAATAGTGATGCTGCAAAGTAAACTGCATCTCTTTCCCTCAAAAGTTTTCATCAATGTCTATTTATTAGTGAATCTGTGATATTTTTTTTTCCCTTTAATCCTCATGACAGCATCTGGCCCCAACAGTTTTATTTGCTTCACAAAATAATAGGTGATGATTGGAAGACAGCATGGTAACTGTATGGTAAGGAAACATAAAATCACATCTAGTAAATGTGATTTAAGATATTCTCCCAGAAACCTAAGGACAATCCTGTTCTCTGGGTAGAGGCCACATAGTTCTAGGCAGAATACTGATTGGAACTTGGAGAGACAGAAAAAAATACTGTTTACGATAAAGGGTTGGGTAAAGGTTAAGTGATGTAAATGTTACAGCTTGTGTTTCATAACAAACAGCAGAGATCCCTGGCATATTCACAAACTCTTCCAAGGCTTGTTAGAAACATTTGCTCTGCAGGTACATTTTTTACAGTCTTAACTGCTCAAAATGGAGCCTCTCTTTTCCAGGGTATTCTAAAAATATTGTAGTTGTTGACATTACTAAGTGAGGGGGAGAACAAAATATGGGCACATAGGAGTCTAATAGTGATGAAAATTGTTATCTGCACCATGATCCACTTAGGATCATCACATATTTTTCCCAATAGTTTAATGCACAGATAAGAATTGCAAATGATTTTTCAGCAGGTACTCGTAAGTCCCATCATGACTATCCTGTCACTTTGAACAATGAGAAAAGAGCAAGGAAATTTTCAGAAGGTTGGGTTTGTTTTCTTTTTTTAAATACAGATATCAATGTACAATTACATGACAAAAGCAAAGGAATAATCCTCAGCAATAGGTTTGAGTAGGCACATGAAAATATGGATATTTATCTGACCCTTATCTAAATCTACAAAGATGTCTGGAACATGAGGGAAATCAGGCAAAGCCAGACAGTTCAGGAAATTCTAGAACTAGAACTATCTGCTACTTACTAAGAATGAGGACAGGTCATATCATTTATGAATTAAATTATTTTTGGATGCATATCACTGCAAGGTACTTCTTTCAAAAGGAGCTAGAGAAGCTAGGAGGCTAACTCCCATCTTTTGAATAGGGGTAGGCTTCTCATGTCCCTTTGTCCCATTCATTTTCGTTGGAAATGTGGCTTAATTCTAAAATCTATACAAAAGGAGGGAATTATTAAAGAAATGTTTCCATGCTGCACTAGGCAAATCTGAGACTGCTGAAGTTCCCTGTCAGAAAGCAGGGAAATCCCAGCCTTAAGTAAGTGATTACATTCATTTAGGATAAAGAAAAGTCAAGCTTCTTTTTCCACAGTGCTTGATTCAGGCCAGGAGTTCAACACCAGCTCCTAACATCTAACTCTTTCTTTTCCTCATTGCTGCTGGGCTGTTCTCAGGCAAATCTCTGGATTTGACCAGAAATTGTATTTTTAATGTGAGACAACTTTCCTGGCAATTGCTGGAACCAGCACATTTAAATAAAATTCAAGTTACAAAATGGAACTGATTTTTGGCAAAAGTATTCACAATGCAATGTGATGGGCATAGGACCAGATGCAAGGAACATAACATGTCTGCTGTTTCACAGAAGCTACCAGTTCTTTCCTTTTTCTCCTCTCTCTGTAGCACCACACTTCTGCCATCTGCTCCAGTCATTAGTGCAAAGACAGCACCAACACGTTCAATTACTGTGTTCTCTCTAACCTTTTGAAATAAGCTGTAATCACCCATAAAATGTAAAAATGTGAAAAGTCCTCACCCTGTGTGCTCTTACAGACGTCTGATTAGAGCACTGAACAGGACACAATTCAGGCATTATCAGAAATCCACTTCTCCCTAAATCCCTCTCTCAGGCATAACTTGCATGTTTGACATCAGATTTCCCACCCTGCGTCTGGTAGCTAAGGCTCATTGCAACACTCATACTATCCTCCTCCTATCCCAGCTGGTTTCCCTTGCCTCACTTCCCCCTCCACTTCTTTGTCTATCCACAGCTCTGACTGGCAGCTCTATGACGCTACATCGTACCATCAGGCTTCTCCTACCTTTTGCTTGTGCCAAGCAGACAGGAATCTGGCTGCTTTTGCATGCTCTAACATGTCTTCCTCTTCTGTCTGGCTTTTGTACAATATGATTTCCCTCCACCTTGTTCCTCAGTGTATTTACCTGATCTGATATTTTTGAGTCACAGGAGTGACTGAACTGCATGAGAAGAGCATGCGATTGATGTCTGGCCAACACCTAAATAGTAATACTCTCAAATACTGTAACTTTAGCCAGTAATACAAGTAATTTCCATGGTTCTTGAGAGTTCTGAATTGTTTGTACGTATTAGGTGTTGTCACAGCCAAAGTTAAAAAGATCTTTGGAATTCCTAGTAATTTCTGCAGTGCCACATACTCTGAATATACAGAAAAGCCAAACAGCATGTTTGAACTCAGGTGGTTGATAAGGAGATCTTATTCAAGTAACATTGTACAGAAAATTCTGTGAATGTGTTTGCCATAAAAGCTTTGACATTCATAAAGCATCTGAGGAGAGTTATTCGCTTCACAGAGACCCCTACAGAAGAACGGCATTTTTTACCTTCTACTTTGCTTTGCAGAAGGAAACCACAATGCAACGAAAAAGCTAGTTAGACACACAGAGGAGAAGCAGCAGATTGTTTTTCAAGGCCTGCCTGCTAAGAAAGAATGGATTTTCTCCAAGGACCTCATTCTAAGCCAACCTGAGAAGAAAAGCCAATATATCTTAAGTAAATTATAATTTTACTATAATTGTCTCTTGAGCTAAAGAAAGAATATGATTCCAAAGTGTTAATCACTTAAAAGAATCAGCCTATTTATTATCTAAAGATTAAAGAGGAGGTTATTAATTTTTTTCGGATACTTGGTATTACTTTGGAATTTGTTTTCTTTATCAAATCTATTGGAGTGTGAAGATGAATGTGATTTTGTTTTTAAGGTATACCTGCTACAATTCTTATCCAGGTATTATAATAATATTATGGTAGGATAACATCCCTCTCTTAGATCTTTCAGCTTTTCATCATAAAGAGTCCTTTAAAATTCATCTGCAAAGTCTTCTAATTGGCTTACTGCCAATTCTTTATTTGTTCATTGGCTCTCCTTCCTTCTCTCTCTCATTCTTCAAACACACACGCACTCTTTCAGGAGTTAGCCCCCCTCATCTATTTGGGGGACGTGATCCCAAAACTCCACTGGTTTCCATTTTGACTGTCAGTCATGACAGTTTCAACTGCCTACTTGTTTGCTTCCTCCAGAATTATCTCTAGTCTTGCACGCAATCTGTACATGCAAAAAATGCAAACAGACAAAAAAAACATCCCACACGGTTCAAATCTATGAAGCCTCAAACTCCTCGAAAACCATCCTTTCCTAGTATCTTAGAAAAAAATTTTAGATGTTAGAAAACTTAACCGTTTGATAATAACTAGACAACAAAGAACTTAGATTGTTGCCTTGAATGCTAATATAAGCACTCTTTGCATGTGACGTGTTGCTGAAACTTCAGATTCTGCAACAGATACTGCCTTATGATATCATGCATGTTATTCAGCACACCTGAAGCCTTTGCTGTTAAAATAAAGCTGCCATTACATTTTATACCTACAGCTCTGTCTCTCATTGGTTCTCCTTATTGTTTATAAGATCAGTATGACAAAACCAACCAGCCACCAAATTTCCTCACTTCTTTCCAAGATCACAAATGAGATTTAAAAATCCATAGATCAAAAATTAAGCTGGCAGGGGAATCACAGAATTTCAGATTATGCAAGAATTGAAGGCATATTGTGACATAATGTTTAGTGGCAGCATCACAAGAACTCTGTTTTTTTCTGTGTGCTGTTCAAATCCTGCTGTTCTCCTGGAGCCTCATATGATAGCTCTCGATGAGAATCCAACAGCACTGGTATAATAGGGATGCTATCCCGAGATCTGGCCCCATCTATTTTGGAATATAAAATATATTACACAAATTCAGGAAATGTAAAAGTGATGTATTCTTGTTTGAATTCCTCTTTGGATATAATTTCTCCTCAATCCTAGAGCACTTTGATGTTATCTTTTAAGGCACATTTTTAACATGGTAATTTGACTTTCCAGCACATGTTCTCGGTGAAACCCAGGGAACCCTGTACTTTGCTAGCTACAGTATCACATTAAAGACTGGTTAGAAAAGGAGAAAATTAGGCACAGTGTGGTCAACAGTAAATAAAAACTTAAGCACAAGGAAGTAAAATATTCTGATTGCAATAAACTGTTCTCATTTTGCAAGAAAGACTTTTATGGGAAATACTGGTGTAAAAGTTCTTGTGTTTTTTGCTATCTCATTCAGAAAAATATAATTCAATTTGTAGAAATCAAATCAGTTAAGATGTTAGATGTATTTCTACCCTCAGCAATTTCTCACCAGTTTAACAGTCTGCATCCTATGTGGAGCTAAGCCACAATATTTCAAAGATGCAGGAATGGCTGCAATAGTTATTCAGGGTATTATTCATTAGGGTACTCCTGAATATTATGTAAAACAAGATGAAAACCCCTGCCTGAGGTAACAGCAAATTCCTTGCTGTTTTCAGAAAGTAAAACAAACATTTCTGAGGTACAACTTGTGCTTATATTAGAAAGAGAAAATTCATGAAGTTTTCTCCTGAGCTGAGCCATCATTCTCATAATCCTCTTCCCTCTGGTTACATCCAAAGTAGACTTACATTTTGTTTAATGTTGTGATGAGAGATGCCAGATTCAGTCTGGAAAGTGGATGGAGTCAAAATGTATTTGGATTGCTATTTCTCTGAATGTTTAACCTTTTCCTGGCCAAGATTTTGCCCAGGTATAATTTGAGGATTTGGATTATTTGGCAGAGATTTCAACATATCTTCATAGCTACAAAAGGGACATCAGACATTGAGAAATTTTTTACATATGACTTCACGGTCATATGCTTCACAGCAAATCAGCTTCACAGCTCATGCCCTTAGCCCCGGAGTAGACCCCTTAAAGAAAAGCACTTGGTTTTGCAATGGTGAACAGTATGGTATTGCTGTGAATCATTCTGGATCAAAGTTTAAAACAGGCGCCTGACCCAGAGGAAAGGGGAAAGAAGGGTCCTTTTTAGGTAGTTGAGTGTAACAACCAAAAACATCCAAAAAATAGAGACTGTCTTCCTAAGTCAATAGTACTTTTGAGATGATAGGGATTAGTGAATTTTGGCTACCCTTGCCAAATTCCAGTGTCTCCTTAGTAAATTGTTAGCCACCCCCACAAAGTGACAGCCATTCACTGAGTCTGAAGAGCAGAGAGGCCAGTCTACAGATTAATGTTTTCTGGGCACATTGAACTTCCTGAGAATCCACAGTAGTTCCAGCCTTCCCTGGATGCTACTGCCAACTCATTGCTCAGTAGACCAGCAGCAGCTAATTCTCCATAGACCATAGGCAAATGGCTAAGGTTCACCCTGGCAAAATTCCCAGGCATTTAAAGGAGATAGACCCTTAAGATATACCCCTTATATAGAAATACGTTCTTTAGTGAGATGTTCTCTGGATAGGATTTTGGTTTCCCTAGCAGCAGATTACAAAATTCTTAAATTTCACTTTGTCTACACAATTCAGACAATACTCTTCATTCACCACATCTTTTCAGAGAATATCTGCCCTGTTGAACACACAGCCCCAAAGGTATAGTGAAGAGCAAGCAAAATTAGGCAGAATTTAAACACTCATGATTTAGGCAATACAGCTATACCTCACTGCCAAGTTTGGATGCATTTTACCTACTTTTTCATTTAACATACTTTACTGTAAAGAACATTATCCCTAGTAGAAAGAGAATTAATTTCTTTGTCTATAACAGCAATTTAGTGTTCTAGACTCTTCCCAAGAAGTAAACAAATCCATGTGAATCTCTCAGGATCATAAGCATGATATTGTTCTCATGAGTCAGATACAGATTAGGCAGATCATGTTAGTCAAATAACCTTGGATATCTGTTTTCTGAATTATGGCATGAGCATTACTGAAACATATTAGTTGGCAGTGTGTCTAATTTTGGTGCTTTTATTCTCTTCATTTCATTGCATTGTGCTTCCACAGATACTCCAATAAGGCATTTGTAGGGAAGTGCCTAATTTTAAGAGTTCAAGGTGACCGAGTATTTTTTGAAATATATGTGGATCTTAAATATCCAAACATAATTTCCATGATGCATTTATGCCACATAAGCAGCAGTATTAGGTGTTGATTAGATTTGGCTGAAAAGTCCCAATACCAGCAGCAGAAGGAAGTACATTAGCCAGGCCTGCTGAGACAAACCTTGTGGGACACCCTCAGAAGCTGCTGCACACACTGCCCATCTGTGATGAATCTGGGATGTCCTAACAACATCCTAACAAAATGACATTGTCCTTGAGTAACCACTGTCATTAATTCCTTGTACACTATTATCAGAGTTGCTGTGTCCCAAGAAATGTAACGTATCTTTTCTGAGTCTGGCTTTTGTAAAATGTCAATGTGTGGCCCTCAGAGCAAGAAGGCTTCATCTGAGTAACTGAAAATATAATGGGCCCTGCTTAAAGTGATACTAGATTTTTATACTTGGAAAACTCTTAATGGATTGTACAAAATACACATACCCATGCTCCTGTTACTACTACTACTACCACCATAATTATTATTTCAGTGTTTTCCCCTCAGCAGCATGAACTATGATAAAGCTACAACAGAAATAACAAAATACAATGTATAATTAGTTACAGAAGGCCATATTTTGTCTGCCATCTTTGACTACTCCTATAACACTAAATAAAACCTGTCCCTGGTCCCAACAGGGAGCATTACAGCCTTGCCGCATCCACGTTGCAAAAGTCTTTGTTTCCCAGAATATGGTAGCAACTTCTAAACTGATTATTGAGAATCATGCCTGGCATGTCCTTTCCCCCCAGAACTGGACACTGCTTAGGATATCACCAGTAGGCACAGACAAAACACACACTCCAGGGATCCTGCTTCCCATTGAACCATAGGAACAATCGTAGCACAGTGCTCAAGTCCATTAAGCAAGTACTTTGTTCAGTTTAGCAGCAGATGCAGTCTTTAAATGCTAAATTAGGTGCTGCAATGTTTAACATTAATTACCTAGTCCGTGCACCTTCTTAGGTAGTTAATGGAGATCAAATTTATTATTTAATATTTACTGTTTCTCCTTAAGCCTATAAATGTGAAAAACGCTTATTAGGCTATTTTACAATGAGAGGAACAGATCTTCAGAAAAGCTCATCAAGAATAATACAACTGGATCTTCCTAAAGCAAAGAGCTCAAAGAGCTTTCATTTGGAAGAAAATACCAGTCTTGATTAGTATTAATACAACATTAAATAAGGATAAGTAACAATAAGCCTTTTCATCAGTAGAACTCAAATTGTCTTTCAAAGGAGATAAGGATCACTAACTGCCATACTGAGTGATGTCAAGCAGCTTGCCTTAACTCACCCAGTAGGCCAGCACGCAAGTCAAGAATAGAGTTCAGCTCTCCTGGGATGCAGTCCAATGACCCGATCATTAGGTAATGCTGCCTTGGTTTCGTGTTAGCAAATTATGGCTTTCTTACAACCTCAGTCACAACAAATTTTTCCCCAGAATGATATAATTTTAGCCACATTTCCAGCAGGACTTAAAGCAGGTATATGTGCAAATCTAGCTTCAATCTAATCTGAACATACTTTCAAAAATAACTTAAAAAAAAAAAAAATCTAAGACTTATAAAATTTCCTAATTAAACTATTTGGGAAGTAATTGTTATTTATAATTTTTAATCTTAAAGCTTTTAGAATAATTTAATTTTTTTAATCTATTTAATGAAAAACTTTGTAATCAACCCAGGCTGTCAAGAAGACAGGCTACATCACATGAAGTCATTTTCTTCCATAAAACACTTCCCAATCTGCTGTGGATTTGCCTGTCTGTAGATGTTAATGATAGGAAATGTCAACTTAAACACATTTTTCTGCTTTTAATCTGCCAGATGCCAGAATGTGCTTAGATAAAATGAAAACTCTGAAAAGAAGGTAACATTAATTTTCAATTCCCAAACCCAACTTAGTTTCATTGAGGATCTGGGAAAGACACGCAGTGTACATAAATGCACTGATTGATGTTGAGAGATACCAAAAATAGCCTCATCATATCTGACTTTTAAAAATGAAAACTTTTTCATAAAAATAATTCAAGTCTTCTCCAGTTGAGGTCATACTGTGCTAATAACATTCCACATAGTGAGTTGACTGGTTTCTGATCTCTTCAGCTGTACGATTACAAGGCATAACCTCTAGAATATGTTGCAGTTATGGAAAAGCAATCTGTGCCCTCCAAAGCACGTGAAAGCCATTTAGAAGCAGACAGAGGATAGTTCCATATGACAGGGAGATCATTTGTACCAGGTGGAAAATTTGCTTAAATCACTGAAGTTAGTATACCAGACACATTTACATGACATTAGCAAAGCTGCCTCAAGCATGGATCTATATGTTCACCAATACTTCTGTGTTGTCTTTATTAAAATTTGAATTTATGTGTATTTTAAAGGAATGGTAGGTATGATGCTAGTCATGCAAGTGAAGGACATCACAACCTTTCCAGAAACCACCACAGAGTAAAACTCCATTTAGATACAAAACCATAACCTTCCTTTGGCCTCCCCATACATGACAGCTCCTCAGAGCATCACAATGAAGAAGATTTGAGCTAGGACTTACTCTACTAACCACAGGCCCTGTAATATCCAAGGGTATGCCTATGACACTATACAGTCTGCTTCTGTTCTGAGCTTTCAAAAACATTAGCCCAAGTCTCATCTGATCAACACCTCTTCTTTGCAGAACCATGCTAACACGTCACTTTTCCTTGTAGACCATTTGGTAACATCTGCAGCACAGGTAACTTAAACATCTACTCTTTTCCCTTCCTCCTGAGCTTCCCTCTCACTTCCTAAGACTTCCATACGTTCTTAAAAATTCTTAGACCTTGTGGTTGAAAGTGAGTTCCTTTGAAACGGCAATCACAGCCATTTCCTCATAGCCATCCTTCCCCTAACATTGCCAGATATGACAAAAATGTTCCATTCAGTAGCAGTCAGTAATTTAATTAACTTAGTAAGGTCTCAGGCCTCTACAATGTTACTTCATCTGATTGCTAAATGCCAGCCTTGATCCTCTTAAGCAATAACTTTTTTTAAAAAAGAAACAAGGTTGGCAAAATATTTTCCATTTTTAATATTCATTGTACTCACTGCTTAGCTTTCACATATTTTTGGGTTTTTTATTATGTTTGCTAATCATTTCTTGCTTATCAACATGAACTTATAACCTTCTACAAAATCTGAGAGGGGAAAAGAAAAAAATCCATAATGAAAAAATAATTTCTATTTTTTTAATCACAGCTAAAAATATTAAAATTTCCAGCTAAGTTATTTTTTATACTGATCGAGATTTTCAGGCTGAATTAACCAACAATTACTGATCAAATTTGCTTTCAACAAGAAATTTTATGACTGTGAACTTTTGTTTGCATTTGGAGTAAAAAGAAATGTCCAAATGTTAAGTTTTCCATAGGTCAGAAATTTCATTTTCCAGCCGTTTTTCATGCATTTAAGCTACCTTTTAGAGCCATTAAAAGTTTATTTGATTTCTTAAAGGATCATGAAAGTGTATGCTTGCCTACCACTTAGTCAGGAGAAATCACTTTGTTTAGTTAAATCTCTGTTCTTACTAATGGGATTTAGTAAGGGTCTGCCTGGACATGAGCAATTCCCCCATTCAGAGGTGAACACATTAAAGGTTCCGGGCTTAGAAATAAGCTAAACATGAACTTCAGTTCCTTTTATTTGATTCGTGAAACATACATCGTGAAGTCTTTTTAATATTTCCTGAAAACTTTTAAAACTGAAACCCTCTGGGTTAGGGAAGGAAGTGCCACTGGGCAGGGGTAGAATTCATGCAAGTGGTAGAAATGATAAGGCTGGTTTGCAAACCTTAAGACTGAAAGTAAACAAAATACTCTAAGGAGGGCAAAGAACTAAAAAAGCTTCCCAAGCAGCTCCTATAATTTGTAGAACACTGTTTTCTTTACCTCTAACTTGGCCCAGGATTACATGCATTTGACTGTTAAGTCAACTTCATCAAGGAATGCTAATTTGAAGACACTGGATGCTACTGTCCAGGCGTGAAAGACATCTACAGAGGCAGCTCAGGAAACATAGCTAGGATACTAATGTAAAGAGGAACATGCCAGGCATTTTAAAAATAAATAAATACAGTAGAAGAAATAAAACGTCCCTTGAAAGACAACACAAGGGTATCGGATTTAGTGAACAACTGTACCAGTCAGACAACAATTCCAGGAAAGCATGGCTTAAACTGTATTTCCTATTATGCAAGAACAGGTGCAATTATAAATAAACAGTACTTTTCCCCATAGTGATTAAAACATTTGTTTTTTCTATCATAAAGCCAAAGAAAGTAACAGACCCATTTTTAATGCAGTACATAGGTATGACTTTACAGTGCCAATAAACTTGCACTTTCCTTTTAAGATCACAAATGTGAGACATAACAGATGCAAATTTCAGTATGATTTGTCAAAAATAGTTTGAGTCACAAGTGTTAAGAAAAAAAAGGGTTTTTTTCACAGCTTTTCATGGCAGTGATGTCCTATGTACACAGCTGGCTGAATAATGAACTATACTTGTGAATAATTACCCCATCATTGATTTGTTTTTTGTTTTGGTTTTTTTTTCCAGCAGCCCAAATTCTCTCCCTCTAATGAACTTCTGATTCAGCTTGAAATAGAAAAAGCAGTGTGAATTATTTTCCAGATGGAACGTGAGGATATTTTTAGGGATTGGTGCTGAAAGAACCCAAAATGTCTCAACATATGTTTGCAGGAGAGATGCTCTTACCCTCTGAGAATACTGAACAGGGGCTTGAGAAAAAAAGGGTATTTATGTCCAGATGGAAACACTCATGCAATTTTTAAATTGCCCTGTTCTTCCCTGCAAGGCAATTCAAGGCAATTTACTACTGGACAAAACTAATCCATTTAGTCCTGAATCAGAAAGTTACCACAAAGCAGAAGATGTGCAGTTAGTTTCTGCAGTAACTTAACTCTGCTAACTTGTTTGTTGTTCAGCTCTTTATCCTGTCTATAGGTAACACAGGCAAGAAGAAAACCTCATTGATTTTTCGGTCTGTAAGTTTTTGGTAGTTGATTACCTATATTATTATTCTTCCCTTGAAGTATTCATACTTGTTATTTTCCTGCTCAGCCTAATGGTCTCTATGATTCCTATTCTGAGAGTCTCACTATGCACTACAGGAGGTGGCAGGACACCTAACTTCAGAAGTTGAGGACTTTGCTAAGTATTTGCATTTGGCAGATGGAGGTTGACTTTTCTGAGTCCTTATGCACACATCTGTGGAGTCTACATAACAACAGTTATGTTGATCTTTACAACTATCAGGCTGCTAATGGTACGATCCCAGCAAGTTCATTTCCATGGTCCTATATTATTATTGAGCTACATAACTACTGAGCTACCTATGGTATTGGTTAGAAATTGACTGGAGTGACAGTCCAGAGAAAAGCTAAGCAGCAATATGATTATTCTTTACTTCTCTATATACCCATCCTGGTACTGATTATTAACAACACTTTATTTGTGGAAGCCCTAATTATGCTCACCTGCTTACTAGCCTTTGGCAAACTAAGCAGACCTGACATAAACAACTGGAAAAGAATTCTGCAACAACCCCAGGACATAGCAGTCATTACCAAGTGTTGATGCACTGGTGACCTTCCAGTGCATACACTTACAATCAACATTATGCAATTATTCAAAGTCTTGCTTGCTTTTCTCTTCTTAGTTAAAGCATTTTCATTCTGATGTGGTTTCAAGACTTCTGACAGCAAATTAGTAGATGTACTTGATTTCTCATTTTTTAAAATGTCATTAAGCAGATTTTTTCACAAAATAACCTAGAAAATACAATCCCAACGAGTTTTTTACACTAGGTGATCTCAGTTTTTGGCTAAGGCCAGTGATATACCACAAACCAACCCATTACACAGAAGTGAATAAGCAGAAAGGAAGCTTGATTTGATTTGCATTTTATTCATGTGATGTTTAGCTGTTAGAACTTCTAGAAAATCCTCCCTTACTGCCCTCTAGCCCCTCACTTAGCTGTGAATAGCAGGATGTCAAGGGCAAAGAGAGTGAGAGTTACTGGTAGGAAGCATAAGCAGGTGGTTCTGCATCAAGCAGATATTAGGCTACAGTGAGGGTTAGGGTTCATATACTAAGGACTGATGAGCTATGCTTATTGCCGAATCCTGAAGGCTCCACAGGTTTATGATGAGGGATGCTATCAAAGGGCTTTCTGCAAATTTTCTGATCTATTTCTATTACCATATATCAAGATTATACTTCAGTACAGCAGGACCCGAAAAGCTATGTATATTGCTGGATCATGTAAACCATTAAAGTCAATGTCAGTAAATACCTGTTTTATCTAAGGTACAGAGGATGTATTTGTGCCCTATAGTTTGTCCTAGTCTATGTTGATCAGCAGCAAGAAAAAAAAAAATAATCCAGATTTCACTTGTTCATAATCAGTCCCATGTCTACATTTCAGAAAATTATTATAAAGAAAACATCAGTGCATCCATCCAACTGTGATTACATGTCAGATAAACTTCAGAGAAGATAGGGCTTCACAAATACATTACAGAGATGTTTGAGAAGAAATCTTATTGGAAATGGCAGGGGATTTTTTGTTGGTTGGTTGGTTATTTTTTAACTGTAAAAAGGACAACTTTCTAAGATGACAAAATACTCCATGTAAGCTCCAGATGGTTTGTTTTAGCAAGGGGGGTGGGGGGCAGGGATATTCAGATCAGGCTTGACAATTTGTTTCTTTTTATTTAGATAACTGCACCAATTTATTAATTCATGCTGCTGTAATTCCACTGACATCAATGCATTTATTCTTGAATAGCAAGATGCCAATCAGGTTATAAAATACTATCAACTCTCCCATATATGGAGGAATGTTGTTGGGTTAGGCTGGAAAATGGAATAATCCCAGTAAAACAAGTACTACAGAAATAATAGGAAAGCGTGTTACAGAGGTTCCCGATGTGGTCATTCCCTGGTGTTTATTAGTTTGGACTTATTATCTAGGTGAGCTAATGGCTCCTCTCAGATTCACATGGATGTCTTTGTCTCCTGTTTCTCTGTATTCTTGGTCTGAGGTGGGCTTCTTAGCTCAGGTGCAGCCCCAAACTTCCGGGCCCAGTTTCCCATATCCAAACTAATATATTCGCCTGACACCTGGAGTATTAAAAGGTAATGTAGTTATAACTACACCATACTGATAAGTCCATGCTAAATCAAAACAGTCTTCACATGGGGTGACACAGCATTTCTAAACCTGGTAACATGGTTCAGAAACGCTCAAGCTCCTAACTTAAACCTAATAGGACTTACCAAGCTTCAGCTTTGTGCTGTGCAATACCACATAAACTGCTTTTGGATTTGCTGATCCTGGAAACAATATAGCCACTTCTATGAAGGACTATGCCTAAATTAATAAGCCTACCTGAACTTAACCTGTCTCTGCCTGGAGCCAGCTTGGGTTTTTCTGCACTTATAAACAATCCATACCTCATTTAAGCAGCTCATGGATAATGCAGATTTTATATTACACACTGTAATATATTATATGAGGGTACCTAGGCACTAAAAGAATTGGCACTGTATGAGATTTTATATGACCTAGGACATTTTATTCAAATATCATTTTACTGGACTGGGATTCAAGTGGATGACAAGTCCAGTTCTGTCATGGTCTTACAATTGGGAAATTGCAGCACTGAGTAAACCAGATTGCATTTAGCTGTCATTTTCAGAGGTGACATAGAATTGCTTTACTTCACAACCGACAAACCTTTACATAGAAATCCTTTGCTTTGTCTATGTCTCTCTTTGGGGCACAGACAGTTTCTCACTATGTTTATGCAAAAATTATTAACTTGGAGGATGTTTATACTGCGCAGAGGACCCACTCCTTCACTCATACATATTAGTATACTGACACAGAAAGCTGAGAAACACTAATGGAAAAGAAAGATTATTAATTTATTCTAGACTTTACAGTGGTGTTCCCTTCAGTGAAGATGCATTTCTAATACCAAAATGTTTCATTTGAAATGGTTCCTAATCTCAAGTCATCAGTTTAGATATACAGTCACAATTTCACCTGAAGTACCTGAGCAGTGCACACGTGTTTTCCTCCAAATTCAGGTAATTTGCTCCTTTTCCAGCTCTGCCTTACACTGAAAGCCAAGTTTGAGAATTTGTATCAAACAACAGAAATTGACATTCCCTCCATTTTCTGTGACCTGCCTTTTCAATATGAAAACAAAGATCAAACAAATATTTCAGACTCTCTTTTCTCTCCCAGAGGTCATTTGGCTCACCTGTCCAAATCAGTTTATATAACAAGCCTTTGCAATATATGATACTGACTTATTTTCTTTGGAATGAGGATATGAAAAAGCATTTTTAAAAAGAGCTGAGGTTAAGATCTTTTTATTCGAGTAAATATTGAACACATTCCTAAGAATAGCCCTTCAGACCTGGAATACGTTCAAGAACAGTTACTTAACAGTCTGAAGAACAAATAACTCTAAGTTTTGATTTTGTAAGAAAAATGCCAAAAAGCAGACTGAACCTTAATCATATGATAGCAAATGCTTTGGGGTTTTTTGGTTTTAGGGTTTTCTGGTGTGGGGAGAAATCTAGGTAGTGAAGAATGGTACTTAGCAGAAGTTACATAAAACCAGAAGTGATGTTACTCAGGTGCTCTTATTTGATTGTGTTTCTATAAAAGCAGTAATCAAAGAGAAGCCCAAACCAAAATTCTTGTTCAGAGTAACACAGAGACAAGGGAACACCAAACCCTGAGATTCCCAGTGGGATTCAGAGGCCACACTTGTAGTGAGTGCAGGTGGAGTTTTGTGCCAGAATTCTTTTGCTCTTTGCTTTCAGACAAGTGCAACTCTGGATCTAAATTTCACTGCTGCCTGAAAGATCTCAGCAACCTATAGAATATTGGGCAGATTACTGGCCCCAGATTCCAGCTTTGCAGCCCAACTCTGTCTTTAAAACAAATGAAGCAAACCAAATGTGCAAACACACCAGTGTACAACGATATGTTCCTTCTAGAAAACAAAGTATAATTCCACAGAAATAATCTTTTGCATGTTTTGCATCTTTCCTTTCTCAAAATCTCCACCTGTATCTTTTCCAGCCTAGGGTTTTTTTGCCTCCCTTAGCACCAGACTCCCCAATTCCTTCTGTAGCAAGTACACACAGCCAAGAAGACCTCACAGCACTAAGCAGCAGTGTCTAAATGGTATCTGCCAAATACAACGGCATGTGTGGGCACAATTCAGTATACAAATCCAACAATATCTCACCCAATATGCATGCCTATATGTGTCCTTCTTTTGACCAATCAGTTTAGAGAGTTAGTACTAAGATACTGTATATGGAAGACCTTCGTTCCAGCCACAGCCAGAATGAAATACCTGAAGCAAAAAATACTGTCAAGCTCTCCCTCCTCCTTAGTCAGTACAGTGACCACTCAGCTCTAGTTCATGCTGCTCTTTCAGTGATTATCAGAGAGGAAGGACTGAGAGAGCTCATGTCAGACTACACAGCCTGAGTTTTTCATCATGTTCCAAAGCCGTATGCAAGTGCTTTCCAAGCTGCTGAAAGAATGAGGGTCTACCCTTCCTCAGCCTTTTCTATAGACTAGCTCTTCAGCCTCCTCACTCACTAGTCTTCTGTGAACCTGAGTGCCTAACTCAGAGGATATGAGTTCTGCAAAGCAACAAGGCTCCTTAAACATAGGTGCGGCTAGAGTGAATACCTTAGTCCTCCTGAAAAACCTTCCTTTGGCAGAGGAAGAGGCTGGCCTGTCTCCGCAGTCATTAGGCTCTACTAGAGCGGGATAAGAGGCACACAAATCAAGTGACTGTGCAGTTAGCTGGGATGCCCTCACTAAGAATGAGTAGCTAGTGCTCCACATGTGTTTTTTCTAGAAGCAGCAAAGTACATCTCTAAGGTGATACTTCTAAGAACAGTGTGGCAGCAACAGAAACACCAGTGTGAGAGATCGCAGGAGCAGAAAAGGTCTCTTCATTACTTTCGGTGTCAAAACCAAGTACATTTATTTGCAGCTAGTTTGATTCAAAGATACAGAATAGAAAAAGCACTGCTCTGTGTTTTTATATGTTCTTTAAATAAAACTGTGATTCATTAGTGCTGTTTTAAATTGAAGATAGGAAAGTTGGCAGACAAACACACACAAGTTTTATCAAGTGAGTTGTAATCTAAAGCAAGTGAGAAATCCTCTACCACTTCATTGATCATAGAGAGGGCCTGAAGAAAATCAGTTCTAATCACAGCATGTCCTAAACCAAATGCTTCCCTTACAGTTAATTTCCTCAAATTCTTCCCACTACCTTTCTCCTATAGAATTTGAGACAGAATAACAAGAGCTTATTCTTTTTCCCAAATTCAGAAACACAAGCTTTTGAAAGCATATGTTTTCTGAAAGAGCAGTACATTTTGTCCCCATTCAGACAGACTAAATTATATAAAATTCTAGCATAACTACTACCACTTTTAGTTTTAAACTCACGAAATCCAAAGAAAAGTTGTAAGCTTGCTTCGGTAAAACACTAATTATTTACATATGGCTTTGAGATACAGTGAGCACACTGTATGCATAGAGCAGCATTTACCACAGGAATAATAAAATATGAGATCATATTTATTATAGAAATATAATTCTGTACTATTAATTACAATATATATTATGCACAAATTATATAAAACACAAAGCTAAATGTTATTGCATGAAATTACATTTGAAATGTCAGACACAAACATTAGTAAATGTGGGTACTCAAGAAAATAAAAAAAAAAAAATTCTTGTCTGTATTAAAATAAAGAAGTTTTATTTACGTGACCACAAGTTATTTCAGGGGTCTGCCTCATTTCTTGCATGGCTGAACTGTGTTTAGCTGGGCAGCTATCCAATATTTTGTTTACACTTGGTTTTGCAGGCTTGGTTTATAGCCCACAATTCAAACACTCTTATGAAGTCAGAGGTGCTAATTTCAGTGAGGACTCTTCTACTGTTACAATGTGATTACTTCACAAGCAAGGTAAAGAGATATTATACCCGTAAAACTAATAATAACAACAACAAATATTCTTACTGGCAACTGAGTGCAAAACCACTACTACTTAGGATAATTCAGGAATTCCCACTTTAACATATCTATAGCCTGATTTTTCAGAGAATACAAAGTATTTTGTGATCTGTATAATCAAAATTCTGACAAACTAAGCAAACTAAAATTCAAGTCCCTCTCTCAAAGCAAAGTAGCATAATTTCTCAACTAATCAGTTCTTTAAAAGAAAATTGGCCAAAAGTCTGTTAGCAAACCAAAGTTAATGAACAATTTAATTTTTTTTCTGAAACAGAAAAGCAGCAAAGCACATTTTAAACCTCAAGTCTGTCTATGGTTTAATTGAAAAAAAGAGCTTCTTACAGTAGAAAATGCCAAAAATGCTTTAAATGTGGGAACTGCAGTGCTCTAAATATGGGCATCTGTGCTGTTCATAATGATGGAAAATATCCAGGTATTCTTTGGATTAAGTATTAGAGCAGTTTAGAGTGCATTTATGATAATCCACTGAGAAAGTCTGGGTTTCCCACTGGCACTAGAAATAAATGCAAACCGCAAGCTTTTACTTAGGAACAAAGCAACAGTTTGTACTACATCTAGGTTAAAAGTATCCCTGGAAATGGCTATAGTCACATGAAGCAAGTCATCTGAAAGAAACGGTAGTAGGCTTTATAAACTATTGGGTTTTTTTCCAGTCAGAGGAATATAAAGTAACATTTCTGAAGTAGAAAGAAACCTTAGCATTTGCAATGCTATAAGGAAATGCTGGCAAGACCTGAGTCCCTTCCTGGAGTAAATGTTACTTGAGCTTTGTGGCAGAATACTGCAGTGAGCACTGTATTTCATGCAGCTGTTTCTCCTATGAATGAATGTATTAACACTAACATTTTTACTATTCCTTTTCAAAGCTGAGCCGGGTTCTCCCCCATTCTTTCATGCATTCAGAGTTACAACTGAATTAAAAAAGGTAACTTCACTTTTTTTTTTTTTTCCCAACTACTTTCTAGTCATAAAAAAGGTAAAGCAGATGAGATGAATAAGGAAGAACAGAACAAAGTAGGTGGATTTGATACCCTCTCCTTTGAAACACAGTGATTGAGCCAGGATCCTAATTTGACATTAAAATTGTTAAGTAAAGATATAAAAATCCCCCAAAGATTTCCCCACTAGCACCATTTAGACTTCAAATTGCATGTTTTGTTATAAACATTGTTCATGTCAAAACTCCCATTTTTTAAATTCCAACTTAAACTTCTGTCTGATTTTTTTTTTAAAGAGAGAGTTAAACTTCCTTTCCCCTCAAGTAGTTCTACACAGTTTCTTGCAGACAGAACTTTTGATATGCCATGTTTTTGCAATGAAGTGAAAAAATGCTACAGCTTTTCAGACTTTGAAATATTGTTTTTGACAAATTATGGTACTGTTTTTTAAATAATTTTGGTGCACTCACATAATTTCTACATTCCTGCAGAAGTTCATTTTAACATTACAAATGTGAGGTGGTGTACAAGACCTCTGCACACTCATTCAGACATTTTAGTAAGGCATATTTATTTTACAATGTCATATCACAGGAAATTTAAGGAAACCATTCACATGCAAAATACAAATACTCTTCTCTTCATTAGGTAGACTCTCCCTAAGTGAAATAAGTGATTGGAAAGATATTATTTGCTTTGATCCTTTGAAACAAAGACAGATAGCTGGTAACAGCTGTTTATAAACTCACGTACTACAATCATGCTGTGCTGAATTTCAAGCATCTCACCTATCATTTGAAAGAAGTTACAGGGAGCGCTACCTCTAACCTGCACTCTAGAAATTTTATCAATTTCATGCATGCAGGAATGGTGAAATTAAGAAAAATGAACTTCTGGGGGAAGTTAATGCAAATGTAATCAAAAGAGTTGGTTTTGTCTTCAGGCTTCATAGCTTTAACGGTCTAATGGCTTTCTGGCAGTCTCTATCTAAATAAAAAAGTGTTCAATATTGTTGAGGTAGATATTGATTGACCACTACAGCTCAACTAGTTAACCAGATAACTTCAGGTGTGATCTTCTAAGGAACAATATAACAATAGAGTTCTTCACTAGATTGCATTATCTATATGGAATATCTAAGCAAAAGACCAAGGCAGGATTGTTTGATTCAGACTATATGCTCATTCTTTTAGAGACTCTCAAACCTTTTTAACTTTAAATTGCTTTAACACACAGCAAGTGTGTGTACCAGAATCTATTCAGAGAGTGCCCAACTCCTTCAAGTTCCTTGAGTCAATATCCCATGACTATTATGTGCATCCAATATGCAGAACTGATTGACTTCATTCAGCAGAGTACCGCAAAGGAAGTAGACAATATTATGGTTGAATCTCAAGGGACTGACTGAGAAGCAGCGGCTGGTTGCTATTTATGATTCCTGGCTTAGCAACAAAGAACATTACTTCTGAGTATACGGAGATAAACAATACATTTTTGAGATTCTGGGACATGATAATACAAGACTTGCAAAACATAGCAAAATCACATGTCCAAAAAAAGAAAAGGGGGGGGGGGGGGGAGGGGGGGAAGAGAGAGAGAAACAGAAGAAAGAGCTTTGGAGGACACATACACAAAAAAAAAAAAAAAAGGCCATTACCATCAAGTGCTAGCTATGGGGAGTCAGGGACTACCTCTAAGCAATTACAGAGAGCAAGGAGCCTGTTTCTCCCCCTAAAAGACACTACAGAGAAAGAAGTGTCAAGAATGAGAGGAGATTGCAGACCTTTGGGCTTTCTTAACCTCAAATATTGATACTCTAAAGAATTGCTGGATCTCAAAACGCAGCAAACATCCACAAAGCTCTGTTTTAGGATTTGTGGATTATGTTTCTATTCAGAGACAAATCTCAAATCCATCTTTACATAGATAAGAATACAGAATTATATGGAGAAAGGAAAGAGACGTTTACACAAAACAATTGTCTTTCTCTTCAAAGTAACAGAAATGAATGGGAAGCCATGAGTCCCTTGTAGGGATCCGAGCATCATAAACCACTGGAGCATAGCACAGGACCATCAGCAAAATGCAGAAAAATAATTCCACTGTGTATTCTCCATCAAGGAATTAAACTCTAACTAGATACTAAATAGGAGAAGTGTGTCTTATTGTTCCTAATAGTACAGGGTGAAAAAGAGTCTGTGTTGTGGCATTAAGGATCTGAATAGCACTTAGATGTTAATAGGAACAGAGCCAGCTAATCATACAGATCATGCATTTTATACTTTTAGCTACCAAATTTAATTACAAGACTACTTTCACTATTTTCTTAGTATTGTTTTCCCATGGAACTATTTGCTGTAATTGTCACACAGTTCCTGTGTGAATATAAGGGACGTTAACCCTTGAAATGGGACATGTAGAAGGAAGGCACAAACCAATCTTTTGATCAGATCACTTTGAACCAGAGAAAAATTTAAACCTCTGGTCTGTAGAAAAACAAATGTATATATTTCATTTGCAAGAGAATGTGCAAAATAAGAGCAAGATTTCCAGAAGTAGTAAGGGTTATGAAGTGCTTTATGTTGGTACTAATATGATGGCACCAAAATGTGCACTTTTCAAAAAAATAGCTGGATGTGATTTGTATGGGGGATAAAGTTGTGGAAACTTTGTGTAATTTCTACATCCTATAAATATACAGGTGCGGAATATTACCATAGAAGAGTATTTATGATGTAAAAAACAATGGTGTAACATTTTTAGTATATTTGTATTTTCCACAAATACTTTCAGAATGGAGGCCTTGCACTGAGCTAGAGGTCTTTTTAACAGATATTTTAATACGTAATGTGACCAAAGGGGCATAAATACATAATCACATAACACATAATCAAATACAAAATGTGACCATAGTAAGAACAATGGTTGTCTTCTTTCTTCTAAAATTCCCTGTACACTTGGTCTTGTTCATTTACTGAATTCTCAAAATAACTGCATTTAGGTTCAACCTAAATGATGCTATGATTAAGTAGAGGAGGGATCACAAAGCTGGTCATGTGCTCAGTGTGACTCCCCCTTCCGTGAAGCCCTCTGTCCGACAGCGTATGGGTTGGACAGCTGCTAGCAGTGTGGAATAGATGAGGTGCAATGAATACCAGCGGTGTACCTAGAAGCAAGGCTGATCTTTGGAGTGAAAAGGGCAGGTGTTTTGTGAGCCCAGGATATGTTTACAACTGTTTATCACCACAGAAAAGTAACTCTAGAATCAGGCCCTAGCTCTTCTATACTCCAAAATTGCTTGTACTGATATAAATTCACATGATGACTGATTTCACACAAATGCACACTGAAGTTCAATGCTTGGTCATCAACGTATTTGGAAATGCATACGTGCAAGTGTTCATGTGGATAAATGGATGGTTAGGGGGAGAGAGAGACAGATGACATCTATATAAACATACACCCTCACACTTGCACCACTCCCATACATATTTTGAATTCTTCCTACAGAAATTCACCGTGTAAGAAGATGGTTTGGGATTCTGAGTAAGATTTTATGCATGCTAGAATAATAGAATCATAGAATCATTTAGGTTGGAAAGGACCTTTAAAATCACCAAGTCCAACCGTTAACCTAGCACTGCCAAGTCCACCACTAAGCCATGTCCTTAAGTACCACATCCACATGTCTTTTAAATACCTCCAGGGATGGAAACTCAACCAATTCCCTGGGCAGCCTCTTCCAATGCTTGACTACCCTTTCGGTGAAGAAGTTTTTCCTAATATCCAAATTTAACCTCCCCTAGCACAGCTTGAGGCCATTTCCTCTTGTCCTATCGCTTGTTACTTGGGAGAAGAGACCGACCCCCACCTCACTACAACCTCCTTTCAGGTAGTTGTAGAGAGCGATAAGGTCTCCCCTCAGCCTCCTCTTCTCCACACTAAACAACCCCAGTTCCCTCAGCCGCTCCTCATAAGACTTGTGCTCCAGACCCTTCACCACCAACCATTCACTAACAAAAATTCAGACTTATCTCATAGTTACATTGGACAAGAACTGGCTATTTAAAATCACTGGATGAAATAATATACAGTGAAGCTGAACAGACATTTTGTAGTGTATATTATTCAAACTTTTTTTAATTCTAATTTCACCTGATTGTGCAAAGGAAACTCTTAATGCCCAAATGCAGTTTACCATTGAAGTTAGATTATGAGGACATACAAAGGGAGGAAGAAAGTTTTTCCTCACCATTTACCCCACGGGACACAAACAAAATGTGGTACAGGTCATATTTTTTCTTGCAAGGGACAACTTTGTTAAATTAGTACATGTAAAACCACATGAAGTATCTACTTTCCCCACAAAGTTATTTTCAGGTTATAGGTTTCCTTGTGCTAAGAAAAAAACCACAACCCATAGGAATATTATTGCCAACTCCAACATCTGTGTTTAGGGGTTCAGGTTAATTTATGATTTATTTTTTCAATATCAAAGCTTTGCTTTTGCCATCCAGACACAAACCTTTTATGTCTCGATAGTCCTTACAGGTCCCTTCCAGCTCGAGATATTCTATGATTCTATGACTGCTAAACCAAATAGATCTGTAGGCTACATCATCAAGACTGGCACATGTAACCTTTGAACTTTAAGAGTAAATGTTAGGCCATACTGACAGAAGAATCAAAACCAAAAATCAAATGCACCCTCAATGTAGGGTTCCTGGAGAACAGGAGGCAGAGCAGTTCAGGAAACTGCAACGGGTAGCATGTAAATAGAAAGGAAATCTAGGGTAATGCAGCGTGAAAGGAGTGCCAAATATGATGTAAAGTGGGGAGAAATGTAGGAAGCAGCAAACAGACAACACAAAAATGTTGTAAACTGTAAAGGGAGAAAGTTAAGAAGAAAGCTATTCTCTTGTTGGAGAAGAAAATGGTAGAATGGTCATTCTTCAGAATCCAGGGGATAAAAGAAAAGGTATATCCTTTCATGAAATGAGTAGAATTTTTCTGTACAGCCTAGATGGAAATTTAAATCTGAAATAATTATACTAAAATCTGGGACATGAACGAAAGGGACTGGCAGACAGAATAAACAGAGAAATCAGGTCAGGAAAAGGTGTGATGTATTATTTCTACATTTCCCATTTATAAGCCATGGCTTTGGAGGATTTTCATAGCTGTTGTTTCTGAAGGAGGGAAATGGCCAACTGAGAAGTGGGTGTTTTTTTTGGAACATGTTTAATCAACCCACCACACACCTAAATATTTAAAATCCAAGCACATAAGAGATAAAAATCATAACATTTACATTGCATAACCTGAAAAAACAAGGACCATAAGCAACTGGATAAGGTGATTATAGAATGAATCAGATAGCTGAATCAGAGACCAAGATTTCCAGTTGCAGGAGCCCAAAGGTGGAATTCAGCATAACAAGTTCTCAATCAACTTTGTTTATACTGAGATCTAAATGCAGGCCTCAGATCTTCCAGAGAGCTTTTCTCAGACTTACAAATAGGAGGGCAGAAAGAGTAAAATGTACACCCTAGCTCCAAATTCCAACCATAGCCCAAAGGAAAAGATGCCAAGAGACCGCTATTTGGAATGATATTCATCTTGCCTAGCTTTAAAGGTTTAAAAATCAGGCATTAGTCTAAACCACAGTAGTACAGACAAGGGACACTAGCAATATCTAATGTACATGAGTGGATGCACCACCTTTCTGTGGCCCAACCCTTTATCAGGATAAGGTCTGTATCTGTATTATCACACCTTGTGTGCTCTGTTTCCACAGAAAGCATACCCAGGTGTGGGGAACAAAGCAGAGAGACAGCATGCTCTGAGCAGATCATCTATTTAGACAACCAGGAGATCCGGAGCCCAGCCCACTTCAAAGAACATCAATCTCTGTTTAGACATGGCTACAATTGACTCCAAATGGCAATTTAGACCATCTTTAGGTGGATAGCTCTCTGCAGGTTTCTCCAACAACAGAGGAAGCTTATATGACTCACTTTGATCAAGTTTCTGACATTCAGGTACATAAAATTTGATAGACTTTATCTAGTTTTATTAGAGGACTGTCAGGAGTAGCTTAAATTAACACTTGTGGTTCAGTTAGATGTTTGAGCTGTAGATGTCCGCAATACATGGATGGGCAACATTCCCCAAAAAACCTATAGACAGAAATAAGTTCCTGACTCAGCTATATCTATTTGAATCTATCAGCACTGATGCTCCACCTCTTTCTAACCTTTGTATATGACGTCATGCAAGCAAGTCAGAGTATCCACTGTGGACACAAAGTTTCTGTTACAATATTACAAGACAAGACAAGTTACAGTCTTAACACAGGCAATGCCAGTTGTTTACCACTGATCCTAGTTTTACAGACTTACCCAATGGAGACCAGAGTTTATGCCATCCTCATTCTCAAAAGATGGCACTCAATCCAGGCTACACAGTGTTCCACTATAAATAATAGATTACTGAATTATGATATTTTCTGATACAAAGAAAGAGATACATTGAAAAATAAAAGCTAGACTTGGAGTTTAGACTAATACCATGTGGAAATTAATCATAACATAAACAAACCTGGATTTGGAAAAATATCACAGCTTTGCTTTTAGTAGTCTTTTGCAATTGGTGAAATTTTTTCACCAACAGACTATGACTATGTTTAAGTGTTTATTTACTTCTTTACCACAACATTAACAACTGTTAATGCAAGGTGTCATAAATAATCAGTCGTATTCTATGCCGAATAGCTGTATTAAAGACTATTCAAAATTGATATTTATGAATTGTCCTGACTATGTGGGTGATCCACTACTTAAAAATTCAGGAATTCTGGAAGAACTGGCTGATAACATTTTGCTTTTTCTTTCTTCCAACCACCCAAAGCATAACAAAGCATAACCATGAGGTTATCTGAAGTGCTAGAGAACAGATAGGCTGCATTACTCTGTTTTACACAGAAACTAAAACAAACATAAAATGCTTTGTTTTCTCAGCAGAATCTCTCTGCTGGTCTAACTTGCTTTACATTTAACAAGACGCAAATATTTAAAAGACTGGAAATCTTTAAAGGAAATGCAACTTAATAGAACAAAACAAATTGTTATAATATCCTCTGTATCATTTTCTCAGGCATGCTTACAAAATAGATATTAAAGACTGTTTGAACAAGTTCAAGGAAACAGGAAAATACAAACCTAACACTCTAACACATACCTAACTTCTGCTAACACAGAGATCAAAAGGAACAGAGTCAGAAACAGAACAGTATTTTACATAAGTCTTTGCATCGCAATGTTCAATGTTGTGTGGCAGCAGTAATGTCACTTCTATTGTTTGTCATTCACTTTAAGTCATGACTAACAATTTCTCTGTAAACCAAAGGCATTGGAATAACTACCATGGAATGCTAAAAGAACTTCCAGTGTTGGGTTTCAAGTCCTGCTACTGATTTTTGTAGACCCAGACTAGTTTTTGATGGACAAGTAAATACACTGGTACATACCTGCTACTGCTAAATGTGTCTGTTCCTACTCTACCATTAACTGTCAGGAAAAAAAAAAAAATCAATAAATTAAATTGTCACTAAATATGGTCACATCAAAGCATCTTTAGGAAAATTAGTGGATCTGACAAATGAGCTTGAACAGTCAGGAATCTTAATCTTATTCCAAAGAGTAATACTGCAAAGAGCTTTATTTCGCCACCTTTCACAAGTACTACATCCCTATCTCCATCATACATCCAAGCACTCCTTGTTTGTCCCAGTGTATGTTTATGAAACTAGTTTTGGTGGCAGGAAATGTAGTAGTGTATTACACAGCAGTGATTTAAGGTACTGATCTGTGGAGTTGTATGATGCAGCACCAAAGACATCAAAATGAATGAGGAAGGTGAACGGCCTTATCACCCAAAGATCCACAGTGCAGCTAAATTAGTTACCCAGTGGGACTGTCTCTCCATAAAACAGGAGACAAGCAGCACACCCTCTGGCAAAATATTTGAACTCATTTTCCACTCTGCCAACCTCTCTCTATTCACACCCTCTCTTAACCTAGCCTGTTCAGGAAGGAAAGTCTTTTAAAGTAAATTCAAATCTTGTCCTCCATCATGAGTTAAGAGAAATAAAGTAACGTCATCAAAATTTTCAGGTGTGGTATACATTTTTAGAGAGGCCAAAGTTTCTTGGAGAAGATCAAAAGCTCTATGCATTGCAAGTATATAAAAATTAAATAGCTTTTTTATTTTTCCCTCTAAAACACAAAAAATCCCTAAAGCTACACTGTGTAATATGACTAGTATTCTTAAGTTGAATCCAATGCTAAAACAGTGATGGTGTTTTGGACTATTATAATTAACATGTATGGCCAAGATAGGAAAGTTTTACTTTCATTGCACTGGCTCAAATTAATACCATAGAAATATTTGAATCAATCTCAGAAAAAAGTTATCTAGCTAGTTCTTTTCTCTCTGGCTTTGCAGTTTTGTGTTTTTACTCTAGTTGTGCTTATTATAAGATAGCTGATTATTCTTCTTTGGTTCTTATATTGGTGACAAAACTTCCCTATCAAAAGCCATCTTCTCTGATGATTTATAAACATATTTCTATGCATTTTTAACCTTGAAAATTACTTTCATACAAAAGAATTATGTAGCAATTATCACAATTTGTAGTCAGGTATGTACTGTTAAAAAAAATTGGAAAAGAGAAAAATTATTATTATTCCACTCAAACATTACTAGTTTGTTGCTGTCACTCTGCAAGATTCACAACAGCTTATCTGTACTGCCTTTAGCAGCTGTGCTCATGCTTAAGTCTAAGTCTGCAAAGCCAGTTGTGTCCATATTGCCTGCGGAGACAGAACTTGAAAAGGAGCTATCCTTCCGCCCTTCTCCCCTGCCCTCCTTTCTGTGACTGAGGTTGCTTGCTAAGAATGCCAATGCACTTCAGGCTACAGTCACTACACAGGAAAAATGAAGAATAAAGTTATGATGTAGCATGACTGTATAGAGGTTGCTGAAGACAATCATGGACATCAAATGTGTCTGAAGAAAAGCTGTGGAGTTAGAAGAATGTAATTGGAATGCATAGTTACTCACTATTCTACTGCAGCATTACCTGTATTTTTGAGGTATATTTAGTGCATCCTCTCAGGGACACTAAAATACATGCCTCCCAAAGATGTCACTGTTAGAATACAACATTCTAAACATTGGCAGCCTGGGATGCACACTTTGTTCTCTGTCATTAGGGTATGACCACTGAATAAATACAGACATTTCAGTTGCAGCTGCTTCCCTTTTCTAATCTCTTTTGCTAATATTAAATGCTTTTAAACAAAGCATTCCTGCCCCTGTTGGATTAAAAGGTAACATATCCATTTTATTTGCTTTACTGTAAAAGCTTTGAGGGCCAGAGGCCATAACCAGACAGTATCATAAGGATTTCTACAATACCAGCTATCTTTCATTTCCTTAGGAAGTTTGGAAGGAAAAAGAGTGGATGGATACAATGAATGTTTATGAGCAAGTTGCAAACTTTTTTACATCAATTATATGTAACAGAACCATAGAATTGCTTGAATTAAATGTCTAAGAGTTGTTAATACTGTACCTGGCAATCAGCTGATCTAAAACAATGTAGATTAATTGAAGTCAGTGAACATGCTCTGATTTTTCACTGGTTGAAGCCATGATTCAAATTGCAGTAGGGTGTGTGGGGCATTATATCTGTAATAGGATAAGTGGGTTATCACAAAAACAGTTTAGGTAGCTGTACCTTCTGTGTCTCCAGCAGATCATTTGGCATAGTAGTAGGAAGAAGAGCTTTAGGCCAATTCCATCACAGTAATTTATTTTATCAAAGTCTTTGAGTCAGCATGTGCAAACAGTAGTTAGGTTAGGTCCATTGCCCAAGAATAATAAATTATAAAAAAGAGATAAACATAAAAAGGAATTTCTTAACCTTAAGAAATAAATAGGGAATACAGTGGCAGAGCAACTTAAGCATCCCCATAAAATTCCCAAGTTATTGTTAGGAGTCTCGAGGAAGACCTGAAGCCCCTAGTTGATCCAGCAGAAAATCAGCACCTGTTGCTCAGCAGAGAGCCAAAGGACTCCTTCCACAGCAGTGTCAGAGTGCTTTGACTGCTTTAGTCCGGGAATTCAGTTAGACTTCAATAGGCCTTTGAATTCCACCTGCTCAGAAATTCACCCCTTGTGAATTCATTCTGCTTACTAAGGATATTCATTCATAGAGCTTTTGAGGAGGGATCAATACAGACTCGGACCTTTAGAACTTGATCATAATCATAATTTTGCCTGTAAGTTGTGCCATTGCATGTGATGGATCTTTCAACCTAATTAAAATAGTTTTTTTCAGCTGCCTGCATAACCTGGATCAGAATTCAATTAATAACATTCATTAAAAATCTAACAGTACAGAGCCAGTTTATACAAACTAAAATCTGGTGAGTAGCACTTTGGGAGCTAGGCAAAAAAATGTGGAGCAAGAGAATTCTAGGCTTCCCTGAACATTTATAACTACTGTATGAGCTCTTATTTGCAGTTCAGACTTGTCCTGTTATTTTCAAGCAGGAACTGATAATGGGCATTTTCTTGTCAGCAAATAACTATCATTATCAGAACGAAATGCTGCTAAACACAGGTGCTTTTGTGTCCTATCCTTTATGAATGTTGGTAGCTTAGAAGATCAGAACTCTGGGATGACATGGATTTACACTGTACTAGGCTATACTATAGTGCAAAATAAGACAAAGAAGAGCACGCTTACAAACAGCCTCATGATGACAACATTTGGCATCCACTCCATACAGCTGCAAAGGTTTTCCAAGATGCAGTACAATAAAAAGTCAGAACTCGTGGAGCCTAATAGCTAAATGACATACTAGGAAACTACTTGAACTTCTGTCAACCTCAGAAGCTTAAAGTTTTTTAACAGACTTTTCCATAGCACCAACACTCAGATTCCATATAACACAGGCCTTCCTAATTATATTAGTTTAATGAGACCAGTAATAAGATTTGATATAGCTGATAGCAGAGGTACATCATATTTGATCAGAAAGAATATTTAATAAAGAACCTCACAGAGGGCAACAGAAATTACCTTCGGCTCTTAAACATAACCAGAATAAAATAAAGGACTGTTAAAAACTCAGAAGTTAAATAGAGTGAATACTGCAAACATGATCTGCTCAGATGGGAAACAGATATGAGAACACAAGTTACTTCAGGGCCGGAAAAAAAACCCCAACCTATTTTGTGTTCCTCCAGCAAAATAAAGGGGGCAAGGAGGGGAAGAAAGATGTCAATGCAAACTTATTCTTTTTAGCCCTCTTTCTCATCAATTAATGAATTTTGTCAACTTTGTTAGCAGCTCATTCTCACAGTGGAAATTAAGAAAAAAGAAAAATAATTTAAAAAAAAAGATATTCTCACTGTCTGTACCCTTTTCTCCATGTTTGTACTTGTATTAGGTAGACCTAATAGTTAACCTTCAGAAGTTGCTGTGAGCTTGTTACATGCTAAGCAAGAGAGTTGAATTGTGAAAGATCTCTTTGATCTTACTGCCAGGAGTTCAGAATCATTCTGTTGAGCAAAATGTATGTATGGAGAAAAAAAACAGCCATTATTTTCAAGTGATGACTCTAAGCAGAAGTACTGTGAATATCTTGGAAAACAGGCAAGGCACATTACAAAACATAGATGGGAACTGAGCAATGGGGAGAAGCTCCTGAATATAGACCTAAAGAAAATACTCCCACTTTTTATTTTTTCACAAAGCAGAAGGACTTTGCACTTGCCCACATACACAAGCGACCAAAATATTTGTTCTGGATAGGTTCAGCTGTTTTTCAAAGATAAAAGGGATTTTTTTTCTCTCTAAATAGGTACAAATTAGTCTGCTTTCAGAAGACAGCGCTGTTTTTTTTTTCTCCTTTCTCTCTTACATACTTTGCAATTATACAAAGAAACTGCTTCTGTTAAAAAAAAAAAGCATGATGGGCGGGTGAAGCAGCATATTTGCCACTGACAATACATTTCTAGCAGATATGTACTTCACCTAAGATATGTTTTTAAACACTAAAATATTCTAGCAATCTTTGAATAATGAAAGAATAGTGGAATTAGAAGTACTTGAAAGTCTCCATTACCCTGTTTTTATTTCAGGCTGACTGGACCTCAATGTTTTTCAGCTTGGTAAGTCAACACAAAGCATAATATAAATTTGTTCTATCGTTTAGCAATACATTCAAAAATAAGACTACATTTCAAATGTTTCATGCACACACAAGCCCAAGGAAATTCCCACAGAACAGTACCAATGTTGTTGTTTTAGATGTGTTAAAGGGAGATGTATATTGCTAAAATTCTGGCAGTAAACTGCAGAGAGAAATCCAGTTTTCCTCCTCTTTATAGGACTTAGACTCCTGGCTATTGCTGAAACAGCTCTGACTTCATTGACTCATCCCTGGACGGGTAAGGGAATAAAATCCTACTGTTTCTGAAGTACCATTTTGCTTTTTTAAACAAATCTCAAATCTCTGAAGTATTTTACCAAAAAGATATTGTGAGAAATTCTATACAGTTTCTTACACGATACTCTCCTAAGCACTATTTTGTCCCTGTGTTTTTCTCAGGATACTTTTCAGAAAGTTAATGTAGTATTTCTGGCAAATGCGAACCTTGTATTTTTGATTGCCCTAAGGGGAAGGTCCTTCCCTTGGATATAGTTGTAAGTGGGGTTTTTATATGCAGTAACCTACTCCCTCAATTTCTCTTTCTCAGGCTAGAAGTATGGTTTAGTACATTCTTAATTTAAGTCTTCTGCGAAAGAAATAGCCACATTAAAAAAAAAAAAAGTTGTAATAAAAAGAAAGTCAAATCTTCTACATTTTCTCTCCCCTCAGTCTCTATGAAAACAAGCGTTTAGCTGGCTTATAAACTATACATTATTGCTTGATTTTCATTTCTCTCCTCAAAGAAATGCAAATGTAGTATTTCACTTAAAATGGTAAGCAACTTGCCTAACTTCACCTGTCTGAACTGTATGTACACATTGCAAACCAGGCACTGAGCCTCCCTCTATACATAATAGTAATAAAAATACTATCTTCTGGGTTTGTACCATTATCTCTAGCTCCCGAGGTGGTCCCGTGTAGAATCCCAGAGCTTCCCTCTGCCTAAATATAATGCAGAAAGTTAACCCAACTCTGAACACTCTTCCATGCAAAACTCAGATACAATTTAGATCACTTCTCACACTGGCTCGTTTACCAGCTTTCCCTTAAGGCTTCTTTCTCACATTTTTCATTGCAGGTTTCTCCTTGTTTCTTTGGAGCCCTTTCCCTGCTTTCATCAGCTTCCTTGCAGGTCTACCTAGAGTGCCTCTCTGTACATAATGCAATTGCTATGGTTTGTGATCTATCTGAACACTATTATTTGCAGCCGGCTATATTGATTTATAAGAATGGACTCTCATGACATTGGGGAGGTTTAGGTTAGATATTAGGAAAAAACTTCTTCACCGAGAGGGTGGTCAAGCATTGGAACAGGCTGCCCAGGGAAACAGTTGAGTCTCCATCCCTGGAGGTATTTAAAGAACAGATAGATACAGTGCTCAAAGACATGGTATAGTTGGACTTGGCAGTGATAGGTTAACGGTTGGACTCGATGATCTTAAGGGTCTTTTCCAACCTTGACGATTCTATGATTCTGTGACAAGGATCTTAATGACCCAGCAGCAGAAACAGTCTCAGTATTTGCCCTCACTTACATTATTGCAATAAACAAAACCGGGAAAATTACATAGGATCCACTCTAGGGAAAGGATATGCCAATTTACTGTGTCAGGCCTCTGAAAGATGATTCAGGCATGGTGACACCATGCATGGCTCCTTCCTCTAGGCCTGCCTTCTGTTTTTCTGCAGTCTTCCCACTTACTTCAAAATTAAGGAAGCATACTGAATAAAATGTACTTTCAGATCAACAGGACTATCACATGATGCAAAGTGTTCCCTCTCAGTCTATATAAGAGCATCCCATGGTTTTATGCAGTTTGCTAATAGGAAGCATGCTATAAAATCACCACAAAGCAATCTTCATTTCCAATCCCATCTTGTTTTCTGAACTCTGGATCTCATCAGATCTTCATATCAAAGTTTATGTGGCTTTTCTGGAGATCAATATGAACATGCAAACTTTGGCCCCAGGAACAATAAGGAAAGGTTGATAAGTGAAAAGCCAGCAAAGCTAAACAAGGAAAAGTATTACTTCACTTTTAAGATCAGTTTGACAATGGGTTTTGTTTGTTTTTAAGAGTCATGCCTAGTTAATTCCCTTCAATTAGTAATTGTAGAAACTTTAGTTTGAATTTTTTAAAAAATCATATTACAAAGTAATATAACAATGGTTATTGCCACTTATGTCTTTCAGACATGCAATTATGCAAATCCACCAAGCACAGTTCTGACTATATTTTCTTTACTTGGTTGAAATCACTGTTAGGAGAATGAATTTACATGTTGGCATCTGATGATCCTGTTATAATTTGTATTTTTACAATAAAATGTGCATAAGGTAATTTGTACCACAGTTTCACTATTCCAGATTTCAGGTAGTTAGCATTTCAATTTTTTTCTCATTGTTTAGTAAGGATGTAAATGAAGGACTAAGAATGAGCAAAAAATCAAGAATATAGATTAGGGTATTTGCCAGTACTGGTCTCATTTCCAAAACACATGATTTCTGAAATAAGTTTTCTACTTAAAAGTTTCTGTCTCAGTATTAAATGGAAAAAAAAATCATCTCTTCTTTTAGAGGTTGCCAGCTCTTTCTGAATTCTGTGATATGCACCCTTGTCTGGAGATATCTAACTTTGTCTCCAACTTCTGCTTTGAGTGACAAAATGAAAATTAGATCAAAGAAGCTGAAGTTCAGCACTGCTGCTGTTGACACATTCTTTGTGAGTCCTTTTCTCACTATTTTTGCCTAAGATTTTCCTTTTAGTTATTCTCAGTGTTTCCATTAAAACATTACATTTTTATGTATTTGACATACATTGTGCTTTAGAGTTCCTTGGATACGGAAACACTGAAATTGTGTGAGTTTTCCTATCTTATGAAACAAGATTCTTAAGCTATGAAACATTTCACGAAATGGTATTTCCATTTTTTGGAACTTTGGAACTTACTCTAAACTTGAGCAAAGAAATGTCTGCCATTCCCCGTGTTTCTCTGGAAACAACAAAAGCAAATTACTGCACATTCAAGGACTTAAACCCCATGTCAATATATCCTAACAGTATCAATGTTCAGAATGATTCAAAGCCACCTAATTGCGTCACTTCTCTACAGTACGAATCATAGAAATAAGAAAAGACTCAGTAGGTGATCGTTGAATTATTACTAAAGGTAGAAGTGGTAGTGGTAGTGTGTACATATTGCCTTGGAAAGTACCAAGATAATATCTATGCCACAAAGAGTACACAATTGAAATTAGGGAGACAATATAATGAGAAATGCATACAGCCCTTTGCGAATAAATTAATTGAAAATAACAGATATTTCATATAAACATTTTGTGCTCTTTTTCTGTTAACTGCTCCAAATTGACACATCTTACCACATTGCAGCAAGACTGTTAAATTTGCAAAGGCATTAACACCAAGAAATTCTATGTAGGTGTTTATTTCTGCTTGTAGCATACATTTGGGAACTGTGAGAGAACAATGAGGCTGGGCTAGATCCATATTTCTCTGGAGTCCATAAATTTTATGTTTTGCTCTATCTGTAAGTAGTTCAAAAATCAAGTTTCCTTAAACACAGGGCTGATAGCTACCTACCCTCTTGTCTTTTGCATTTTAAGCCATAACACTAAATACTTTTTTGGTTTTCTACTTTAAATAAAGAAAACTTGCATGAGTGATAATAACCCTGAATATTCCTTACTGGCTTTTCACTTTCTGTAAGTGTTCTAACCCAGAATTTATTGATTTGATGATGGTAACCAAGCACTACCTATGGTATGACATCTGGTGAATCAATCACTATTACCATAGTGCTACGTTACAATTCAGTCCAAGGGTTTTTTGTTCATTGCACAAAGTAAATAATGTTTATTGCTGAAAAACTACCAAACTCAAGCCAAGCATGCTGTGCTATTGCATATTTCATTATAACTTGTGATATTAGACTACGCTCAGCATGCTCATCTGCTCATTGGTTTTCTGAGGGAGAAAATGGGGGAGTCTCATCACTGCCAAAATGAACAATTAAGAGGTAGTCATTATAGCTAAGTCCATAATGAAAGACTGTGTTGTGCATCCCTAATTCAAGCAGTTCCTTAAATTCCACTGCACTCAGTTTTTAACCTGAATATTGAACTAGTTACTTTTCTCTCTCATTGACAGGTCAGTACCTTTCCAAACAATTTTTAAGAAACCTGGCAAAAATAATGCTGCTGTTAAACTTGTTCTGTACAATCAGAACATATTTTTTTTTTTTTAAGAGAAACATTCTTTGAACACCAGTCTAATACTTACTGATATGTAAAATCAATGAGCTCGTTTTCTGTAGAGTGCATGGAGGAGGCCTCACAGGCTGATTTCTCTAAACAATGCCTAATGCTACAGAAATGATGACTACCTGCTTCTGCTAGACTCTGCCTAAATAAAACAAACTAAGCAGGTTTCACTATGGACAACTGTTGAAGTTAAATGGCAACGGGTCCTCCAATCTCTGAGAAATTAGTATCACATTATATTTTGCACCTAGCAATATCATGTTTACTATAAACTTTATATACGTATTTCCTGGGTGAAACCCTGCTTAGGGTAGGTGTCCCCTCTCTAGAGGCAGGGAAAATACAGCAGAAGGAATTAAGGATACAAAGAGCAAATGGTGGAGCCACACCAAGAATGAAAATTGTCTTTGACATCAGCTCCATGGTTTCTAAGCAACATTCTCCCATGTTACTGAACTACTTTTGTGGGGGATTTCTTTCACATTAAGTCAGATATGTGCAATATAGACCTCTACATGTCAGCTCACTCTCTTGAGATTCCTCTATAATCAACTGAGGAGAAAAAAGAGCAGACTTATGACTTGATGAATCTAACCAACTTTAGATGCTTACTCCAGAATAAGATGAATCAAAAATTGAAAGTGTCTATTTCTCCCTGCTAACTGTAAGAGAAGACCAGGTGATGTAGCAGGATATAGGCTTCTACGTTCAGTCTGCTCGCTAAATTCAGTCTCTTGAGCCTGCAGATTAGGACTGCTATTCATACAGGTGCTCACCAAAATGGAGTGAGATTTGATTTTTTCTAATCTTTCTGGCTGTCAACACTGTAAAGACAGCAATATACTTAATATAATATGCAGATCATGTTAAAAATAGGTAAGAAAGAATAAAAAGGATAGTCAAATTATAAAATCAGCTATGAAAGTAGGAAATAGCACTTTACATATGGAAGTTAGCGAATCTGATTAAGAAAAAGTGAATTTGTTGACTGCTTGCTGATGACATGAAGGAGTCGAAGTCATTGATTTCTATCAATGCTAACAGCACTTTATGTTGCCAGTATTGTGTCAAGTGGTCCTACTGTAAACAGAATTCATTTTCCAAAGCCAAAATGAAAACGAACCTTCATTTTATACATTAAATACGTGTGTGTGTGCACGTGCACACATGGGTGCATCTGTGTGTTAGTGAGGGTGTGTGTATGCACATGTATCAGCTCTCTCTCGTATCACATGAAGCTGCTTGCACACAAGGACATTCCCTTCTTTGTTTGGGTTATGCTACCGTTAGATTAATTTATCCTTTAGCTTAAAAGGTCTTATTTCTGACATGGTGATGGATGAACGTGAATGACAGTTCAGGGTGAAGGATTCCTTTCAGCCTTTTTTACTGTGCAAAACAGAGAAGGAAAGCTAATTAAAAAGTGTCTTTGATTAAGACTACAGCATCTCTTTCTTTGTGACTGGTTAGTTTTGTACTGGGGAAACTGTCCTCACCATATGAACAGACGAAAAATTAAAATAACAACAGAAATCTCCTTTGCTCAGTTTTCTTAACCTACAGAAGACATTCATATCTGATTGACATCACAGGTCCAGTTCTTATCTACTTCAGAATAGTCTGTTCCTTACTTTTTTTATTCACTTATTTTTATATTTTCACATAGTCCAGTATAGCAGATACTTTCATTGGAAATGCTGAAAAATATAGATGACTCTTGGTCTGGCCTGGAATTTGGAAGACATTCAATTTAGAAACAAAATGAATTTAAATGTCTTTGGATCTAGCACTACTGAAAGAAGCATTGCTGAAGCTCTCAATTTATTCGACCAAGAATTTTCAGAATAATATATATTAATAAATATTCACTTTGCCTCAAAGCTTTGTAGTTAGAAAAATGCTCTTTTCTTTGTCTAAGTTAGTAAATTCCAACAAAATGTCACAGTCTCTGCAGCTCATCCTCTGTAACTCACCACTATAATCAAAATGTTAATGTGAATGACCCAGAAAGCATGCAATCACTCGCCATCGACACAAAACCACCTCTGTCAGACCGCATTGGTTTACAAGGTACAAAAGAGGACACTTCCTCATGCCACAGTATGAAATATTAAGAAAAATTTCAGGAAATATTTCAAGCTTCAAATCCTTTGTTGGTCATTTGCCTAGCAAAATGCATCATTGTATACAGACAGACAGCTTTTCTCGCTCACTGATGCCCTTCTTGGCTGATGTATACCTGCAAGAGTTTATGAAGGATACAAGGGGATGTATCTCTCATAAGTGTGAACTTCACATCCTGTGTGGAGAGTGTGGAGTCATTAGTCTTAACAACTCAGTCAACTCACCTGAGGACACATCTGGCCATGACTGTTAGGCAAACCTTGGGATGTCAATTCCCAACTTCGACATCTATATATTTACGTATAGATGATGAAAAATCAGCTCAAAAATTTAATACAAAATAATAAATCATACAACTGGATACAGCTGTCTACCATAAATAAAAACACCCCAATAAAAAATCAGTAAAATACATTTTAAACAGAAATGATCCAAAAAGCACAGGACCCAACCACTTAAACTAAAATCAGTTCTCACATATACCAAGACTTATACTCTACTTTGAGAGCCAGTCAGAAGAGACTGGGAGGATTACAAACATTTGTTCTGGTCTTCAAAATTAAGGCCCAGGTTTAGAAACCTGGAGATCTAGGTTCTGTTTCTGTCTGACCTTAGACAGTCACACTGGGAGGTTTACGCACTGACTACATTCCAACTGTCTTTGCAGTTTAGTGGGCAAAATTTAGGGGCTTCAGTTTTCCATGCATTTTACAGGAGTCTTTGGAAGGCCAAGTCAACTCATCTCAGCAAGATGCTGAGTGCGAAAGGTCAAGTGCTCCTACCCATCACCTCACTTTATCCATGCTTGCTTTACTGTGGAAACTGGGATATATTCCTCTTATACAGGAACCGAAGGAAGCTAAAATAACGGATATTCAGAAAATGTTACCCTGAACACATCTAACTGAAACCAGATTTCTTAATCTGTGGAGAAGGACTGACAGAGAAGAGAGCATCGCTGTGCTGGTCCTTGAACATGAACAACTTTGTATCCTCAGTCATGGGACAAGAAAGAGACAATTGCAGTCTTTATTTACCACTCCGTGGCACCATCAGCCACAAAACTCTCCCAAGCCCTGTACCCAGTAATGGCCAGGTTTTTATACAGCTTCCACCCCACCAAATAATCTAGATGAAAATTAGGTTTTTCATAGAATCATAGAATAGCCCAGGTTGGAAGGGAACTCAAAAGATCATCTAGAACCATACAATAATTTAGGTTGGAAAAGACCTTTAAGATCATCAAGTCCAACCGTTAACCTAAGTCCACCACTAAGCCATGTCCTTAAATACCACATCCACATGTCTTTTAAATACCTCCAGGGATAGAAACTCAACCACTTCCCTGGGCAGCCTCTTCCAATGCTTCACAACACTTTTGGTGAAGACGTTTTTCCTAATATCCAACCTAAACTTCCCCTGTCACAGCTTGAGGCCATTTCCTCTTGTCCTATCGCTTGTTACTTGGGAGAAGAGACCGACCCCCACCTTGCTACAACCTCCTTTCAGGTAGCTGTAGAGAGCGATAAGGTCTCCCCTCAGCCTCCTCTTCTCCACACTAAACAACCCCAGCTCCCTCAGCCGCTCCTCATAAGACTTGTGCTCCAGACCCTTCACCAGCTTCGTTGCCCTTCTTTGGACACGGTCCAGCACCTCGATGTCCTTCTTGTAGTGAGGGGCCCAAAACTGAACACAGTACTTGAGGTGCAGCCTCACCAGTGCCGAGTGCAGGGGCACTATCACCTCCCTGGTCCTGCTGGCCATGCTCTTCCTGATACAAGCCAGGATGCCACTGGCCTTCTTGGCCACCTGGGCACACTGTTGGCTCATGTTCAGGTGGCTGTCCACCAACACCCCCAGGTCCTTTTCTGCCAGGCAGCTCTCCAGACACTCTTCCCCAAGCCTGTAGTGTTGCATGGGGTTGTTATGACGCAAGTGCAGGACCTGGCACTTAGCCTTGTTGAATCTCATGCAGTTGGCCTCGGCCCATCGATCCAGCCTGTCCAGGCCCCTCTGTAGGGTCTTCCTGCCCTCCAGCAGATCGACACTCCCACCCAACTTGGTGTCACCTGCAAACTTACTGAGGGTGCACTCAATGCCCTCATCCAGGTCATTGATAAACATATTAAACAGAACTGGACCCAATACTGAGCCCTGGGGAACACCACTTGTGACCAGACACTAACTGGATTTCACTTCATTCACCACAACTCTTTGGGCCCAGGCATCCAGCCAGTTTTTTACCCAGCTAAGAGTATACTTGTCCAAGCCATGAGCAGACAGTTTCTCCAGGAGAATGCTGTGGCAAACGGTGTCAAAGGCTTTACTAAAGTCCAGGTAGACAACATCCACAGCCTTTCGCTCATCCACTAAAGCAGGTCATCTTGTCACAGAAGGAGATCAGGTTAGTTAAGCAGGACCTGCCTTTCATAAACCAATGCTGGCTGAGCCTGATCCCCTGGTTGTCCTGTACGTGCCATGTGATGGCATTCAGGATGATCTGCTCCATAACCTTCCCTGGCACCGAGGTCAGACTGACAGGCCTGTAGTTCCCTGGATCCTCCTTCCAGCCCTAACATCTAGTCCAGCCTTTCATGGTTGGACATTTCAACCCTAAACCTAGTCCATCCTTTCATAGGAAAGGGAGCCTAGATGAGATTATCAAGCATTCTGTCCAATCGCATGTTGAAAACTTCCAGCGATGGGAGTCTATTATGTCCCTGGGGAGGCTGTTCCAGTGAATCATTGTTCTTACTGTGAAAAATTTCTTTCTTATGTCAAGATGAAATCTCTCTCCCCGTGCAATTTGTACTCATTTCCCCTTGTCTTCTCCATGTGGCTTTTTTTAAAAGCACACTTTTTAAAAGTGCTCCATCCCTTCTAACACCCAAGCTAATTTTTAGGACTGTACACAATCCGAAAAGTTGGATATTTATGTTTGTGCTCAGATGAAACCTGAACTTTGAACAAAACATGGCCGAAAATCTTCCACAAGCAGCAACAGCAGCTGTTCAAACCACTAAAATCCTCATTCCATTAATTACAAAATACCTAAAGGAAGAGGAAATCCACCAAAGCCATATAAAATTTTCAACTTAAAGCACTGACTTCTTTTACACCAGCTTCATATATATCTAAAACATAATTTCTTTCCAAAGCATCAACAAGATCTTCAGGGATCTAGTGAATGAAACGTGTACATTTTGTTTTACTCTCTTTGCCAACCTTTCCCTCTAAACACATAACAAGGTTTAAAGGATGATTAAATAGGTAACAGAATGAAGCATAATGAGACATCTTACTGAAAGATAAGAGGGCAAACACAAGTATTTAAACCTTTCTTCTAGCTCTTGCTAGATTAAATAAGCATCATTAGGTGGAACAGTCTTCATGTTAGTTTAAATATCCTGTACATCTCCCATAAAGCTTTTGTGTAAAATCCTTCCCTGAATATACAGAAATGAATCATATCACGTTACAGCTGGGTATGCATTCTTCCCTGAGCACACTGTGTTTTAAATTGCAAAATCCATTTTTATTTTCTTTTTCATTTGTCACCTCACCACTGGAAGGCAGGTTTCCTGGAGGTTATTCCATTGCATGTCTGACAATATCAAGTCTGCCTTCAATACATTAGTATAAAAATTGAGGATAAACGATTACATTTACATGAGGTCAATGAACAAGCACAGGAGACAGAAAGCCTAAAGGATTCATTGTATCTTCTGCCATAAGCCTGCCAGAGACTTCTTGATGAGAATACAGATGCACAAAATAAGCAGTTAAGGGGGACATAACTCAATTTTTCCTGCTCAGATATTTTTCAGAGAATCTCATTAATAGTTGGGTAAATAAACTTGATATGAATATGTCCTCTTTGTTATCTGCCTTCTCACAATATAGCATCACACTGCACAGTGTTAGCGCCTCGTTGTCCTACTACAAGTCAGCCACTTTTAGATGAAGTACCGATGGATTTTATCTCTGAGGCATTCTCCTCTTTAATTCTGAATTATTACATTCCAATCAGTGTATACATTCACAACATGCTAATGTAATAAAGCATTAAAAGTGGTCAGTACAAACACAGGATAATGCTTTGTCATGTATGAATGTTTGAAAAAAAGAATAAAAAAAAAAAAATACTTGTGAAACCTACAGAAAGCAGAAAGGCTGAGCATCCTTTTCGGGGCTAAAATACACTTCAGAATACTAAGAGAGAATCTGTAAATATTTAACATTACTACAGGAAAAGGGATTACCAGAATAGAGCTCTTTGATCAATACTTGCAGCATCATGCATTATTTCTAGTGGGCATGAACAGCAAAATGCTATTTATTGACTAAAGTATTCTACACATCATTGAAGCTTAATATAAGAGGACATGAAATTCTCTCTTGATCAGGAGTAAGCCACTAACCTGACCTTAGCCTAATCAACTATTTCTTGCACCGCAGCAGCACTTGATGATTCCCAGCCTCATTTTTTTCTGGGAGCTTTCCAAACCATAGACAAATTCAGACTCTGAAATGAAGAGGTTAAACTATTAGATAACTTAAGATCAAATTAAATAAACAGAACAAGTGGAAGTATGAACAGTGAGAAGGTAAAAAGCCTGAAAACATTTGTGTTCATAGATCAATGAGGTGTTCAATTCGTAGTTCTGAATAAGAACCATTTTACTTCTATTTTTCTAGTTTATAAAAATTATAAGAAAGAGTTATGGTAGCTTTTGTCCCAGTTTCATTTTATACAGTGCCATGGAAGCCCAAAAGGGACAGCAAAGGGGAACACAGCAGCCAGACAGAAGTTAGCACTTTTTGTGACAAACCAGGAACCACCTGATTAGATCAATGCCCAGTCTGCCCCAGACAACGTTCTGTATCAGATATATAAAAAGAAAGTTCAAGAAAGCAAATTGTAGACATATGTGAAGCAAACAGCCTGTACAAAAACATTATTTGCCTTGTCATTTTGAGTGTCTTAAGATATATTGCAGGATTGTCACTCATTAATCTTATTGGCGTATATTTGAAATTACCCAACACTACTTGGGAAAAATCAACCTGTAAACCTAATTCTGCTCTTTTAAATTTCACATTCTTCCAGTAGCTGAAACACCTTGAAACAAACAGTATTGTTCTCATCTTTCATGCAAAACCCTGCTGCACATTTGATTGTAAGGGACAAGCACAAACAAGGAATTTTACATCAAAGTGATTGCTAGTGCTAAGGCCTTTCGAAGATAAATTGTTGCAGTCAACCTGCTTCTCAAAGTCAGCTCCCACTCTCCACCCTTTCTGTTGATGTTACACGTAACATTTGTTATATTGATATGAAAGCTTGGACTAGATGATACACCAGATTGAAAAAGCAACAAACCATAATAATACAAGTGCATTACTATAAAGCCCAGCAACTTGGACCTGCACAGGGGCAACACAGAAAACAGAATTAGAGACCTTATGAATCTCTTTTTTCTCAACGCTGAATGTGGATGAAATCATCCCATGACATTATACACCTGAAAAATTGTTCTCATCTGCTACAGAAGAGACAGGGGAGGGACTTGCAGTGCAGGCAAGCCCAGCTCCCTCCAGGCCCACAATGTCTCAAGGCTGAGCTCCTTTCCCACCATTCATAACCTATGTTTGACAGTGCCACACAGTGATGAATTCAAACCTATACTGCTTTTTTGGAACTAGGTAATCTGAAGATATAATAATTGGTAGTACTTTGAAGTCCGGCCCTACATATCCAGTGGGTACACAAAACCAGATAACATCCAGGATTCTAGACTTAATGGATTATGATGGATATTAAATGAAAAACTTACTTTTGGTTATAAAATTTTGTCTGACTGGCATAACAATTCTGCATGAGCTTCCACAGCACAGAAAAACACATCAAAAGGAGCAGAGGTAGAGACAAGAAGAGATCGCTGGTTTCTGCTCAGTAAGGCATGAACTCTGGGTCTTTTACACACATAAAGTGCTGTTATAGTCCTAAGGAAAGACAAAAGATAGATAGAAAAGTTTAAAATTATATATCTGTAGCATCACTTTCCAGGGAACCAGAAACTGTATTCATTAGAAAAGGTTATAATTTTGTTTGTCAAGATGGATATTCATAGCATTAACCCAGTTCTTTGCTAGAACTACTTAAATAAGATAAATATTTTTTACAGTTTCTCCTCCCCAAAGAACGGTCTTTGTCCCAGATCATCATACATGAAGGCAAAACAATGTTTTTCAAGATGATTTAATATCTTCTGATTTCCTCATCAAGAATTTGTAAAAAAAAAAAAAAAAAAAAAAAAGTTTACTGGAATATTCCATTATAGATTAGGATAGTAGGTAAGGATGCATGCAAACACACACACAGCACCTTTGATTCGATCTGCTATAAAGTTTCTCACAGGAGACCAAAGATAATACATGCTTACCAATGAAGATAGGCTTATACACGGTATAGAGGTGATTTTACTCTATGGCCCTTACATTTCTGCATGGGCATGGCTATTTTGCTTGATATTGATCTATTAGATTTTTTGTTGTTGCCTGGATTAATTCTGACCAGATGGTTTCAGGGAAAGACAATTTGCATATGTTACAAATTACAGCTGTGTCAGTTTCTAATTTTTAAGTTGCTCTATATTGTATTTCCTTCATGAAAAGCATAAAATCAGCATGATATTATTGTGCTTCAGAATGATATCTCAAACAAAACCATTATTTGCACATCTGCAAAATATTCCATCTCCTGATTTTTTGCTTCTGGTACACAATTATCATCAGCAAGAGGCCACAAATCCCATTTGATTATTGAATCGGATTTAGGTAAACCTTCCAGACTATAGGACAGCTGGTATATGTGATTAGTCTGAACACCTGTCATGGGCAAAATAGTCTTAACGAGGGGATTTTTTACTTAATTTAATTCATTGCCAGTTAACACCAACTTCTGATTACTGATTCAGGTACTGGGGAAAAAAGAACATAAACAATAAACCAGAAACTTAAGCAAACAGCTTTCCTCCCTCTTCTCCAGGCTTAACTTAAGCCAAATATCTATACTTCCCTCTTCCTCCTTTCAACTTGTTTTCACTGCAGGTTACAGTCAGTCCACCATTCTCCCTTTGCAGAGGCAACGGGCAGCACAGGAGCAGGTTACGTACCTAGCAGTTTCTCTCTGCTGCTCCTCCATGCTTCTAACTGGGTTTTCTATGCCCCAGCGTGGATCTCCTGTGGACTGAAGTCCCTCACCTGGTGTGCATTGCCCATGGGCTGCAGTCCCTCAGGGGTGTCCCTGTCCCAGTCTGTGTCCTCCATGGCCATAGTGCCCACTGCACACATACAGCAAGGCTAACAAATGTAGGATGCACTAGACTTACAACACATGTGCAAGCCAATTCTGCACCACCAATGCCAGGCCTCTGACCTTAGTTTCACAGTATAAGTAAGAATTGATCTGTGTGTGTGCACCTCAGTACCTGGTAACCACTGTAGCAAAAGCTGATGTGTCCATCTAGGTCATTTTAGAGCTGTGAGTCCTGACAGAGTCAATAAGTACGTGCAGCTATCCTTGTTTAAAGCTTTCTATCAGATGTTTCATTAAACGGGGAGTTTGCTGAAGCTGCACAAGTTAGCAGAGCCGCTGCTCTCTTTCTGTCTGCAGGACCTCAACAGCTTCCACCGGTCCCGTGGGGACCATGGTCCTGTGAGAGGGCTGCTCTTCACAGTGACAGACACTTTGCACTTCCATCTGAACTAAGGCAGCCTGAGGGAGAAAATGATCAAACACTTACTCAATCTAACTAAGCCTGGAAAAACAGTTTGAATATTGATTTGTGGCCCCTTGACCTTTTTGAAATTACATAATTGGCCCTCAGGAAGAAAAAGCTGCACACTGCTGACGCAAATAAAGATATTAATTAGGTCCTGACAGAGTACATTCAATCTTCTCCTAGTTCTACAAATTAATTTCCATGGCAAAGAGTATACAGCATAATCTCAGAGTTTTCAAGCTAATTTATAAAATGTTTATTGGATTTCAAATTGTAACCTGGATTTAAGTCTTCTCATCTGGAATCTTTCTCAGATAGAGAATCTTTCTCTTTCTCAGAGAAAATAAAATTTAAAAAAAAAAAATTAAAATTTTAAAGACATTCTTAAAGGGTAATTCTAGATTTATTATGTACATTACGGTAAAAGAAAGATCAAGTTGTTGATATTACTGAATATGATTTACCATTAAGCACAAACTAACAAGGGGTATGTCTGATCAATTACTATATTAGTGATGTCTGTGCTATACTAGATAATGCCCAAACTCTTTACAGTAGTGGTTAGAAGAATTCGTTCCATAATAATAAAAGTTAGATATATCATCTTCCTTACAAACCAAAAGGTTCTGATCTGTTAGTTATATGTGATAACTTCTGATTTACTGCCTCCAGAGCCAGGCCTCAGTGATACCATCATGTTATCTCTCCTCAGCAGACAGAACCATGAGTGAAACACCCTGACAAAATTACTCTGAAAATTGTACAAAACATTCTGCATTCTTAAAAGTATATACTTTAAAAGTAATTTTCGACCTTTGGCTTCATGAGCTTTCGATAAGTGCGGTGTAGAAGAGGAATGGCCCAGGAAGCTGTATGGCAGGCAGCTCTCGTCCTGGGGCTCGGCTGCAGGGCTCAGCTCAGAGCTGGCACAGCCAAGGGTGCCCCGTCCTGCTGTGACCCTGGGGAGAGGCTCCTGGATGCGTGGCAGGGAGGCCACGGACAGAGCTGATCCCCAGCCCATGGGAGCTGCTCTCAGCTGAGGCCCCACCGGGACCCTGTCTTGGGCGCCAAGAGGCAGCTGGGCCTGGGCCTGCTGTGGGCCCCGCTAAACCAGACCCCGGCGCCAACTTGCAGGCAGGCGGCCTGGCCTCAGCCCGGCCTTGTCCCAGGGTCCTGCCTGCCCATCCTGAGCCTGTGTTCCCCTCACCAGGCCCGTGGGACGACATCCCGGCCCAGCCTCGGCCCTTCCCCAGCCCCAGGGAGGTGCCAGATGGCCAGAGCTGGGACTGCCCTCAGCTGCCCCCAGGCTGCTGGTGGGACGCGCCCTGGCTGCAAGGCCCTGCCCTGCCGCCCCTAGGAGCCTCCATGGCCCCTGGTCCACAGCAAACCGCTAACCCTCACTGCACCCCAAAAGCGAGTCCCTGCAAAGCTTTGCTTGAGCTAGTATCTCTTTCCTCCCTCTCCTCCCTTCCTACCTTACTCAGAAGACACTTCCTAATCTTCCACTACATACCTAAGCTTATACATATATATGGCCAAGTAGAGTTACCCAAGTCAATCTTATTTACTTCAAAACTACTGAGCTGCCATAGTGTTTGCAAACAGTTTATAAATCCAAAGATGCACTGTATTAAATGATGGGACAATCTGGTTTCTAACCGAACATCTGCATGAAATTAAATGCAAGGTGAGGTTACAAACTTTGCAGAGGTAGAGCTCCATGGGCTGATCATAAAGGGAGTCCCACAAGGAAGAAAGAAGATAGCCATATATGTTTCATACCAGATATCAGCTGGCTGACAGCAGTGGAAAATTTGAACCAAGGAGACAATAACTGGAAAGCTGTATGCATTAAATTATGATTAAACTCTTTGCCCTTTTCTCCATTGGTGGGATCAATTCACCTCACACATAAATCATTTCCAGCCAAGCAGAGGTTCGAAACTTCATGGGAAGCCTTGGGACAACTGAGCCTCAGGTGTGGAATGACAGCTCGCAGAAATAGCTCTATTTTCTGGTTTTCTTAGTTTGCAATCCGAAAAAGAAAATAACATTTATAAATCGTAACAGCTGTTGCTCCTGCTGTGGTTGCACTCTAAGTTAACATCGTCTAGCATCATCACTATTAAAAAGGGTATGTCTGTCTCCAGGTACAGCCCACGATGTAGAACTTCTAGAAAACAAAAGCTGTTCTAAGGTTATTATGTCCTTTTAAAGTATGGTCTCTTATAATCACATTCCTTCAAGTGAATGTACTGCTGCACATTCATTCAAGTTTTAAAATCTCATTGAATAAAAATCAAAGCTATAAACTTGCTGTATAACAAGATTTCTTCAGAAAATCTGCTTTAAATCAGTAGTTCTTCAATACATCGAATGATAGTCACATCATATTTTCTTTTCCCCATTCAGTCATTGAGATATGACACTGAGCAAAGAAAGTACCATAAAAACTTATTTATTTTAAGCTTTGCCACATCTTAAGAACAATCACACATCCTCCACATAAACCATCTTGCTACAGATATAACATAAATAGCTTTATTCATTTGGAAAAAATTTCTCACTGTACCTTACAACAACCATTCACACAAATAACATAAGAGCTGCAATACATATCTCTTCAGTAGAGAACCATTTAGAAATAGATTTGGACCTCAGAACCCAGACAAGAAGTGTTAAGAATGAATCACCTGAAGATCTGATCAGAATTTATAAATGGCAGGAAGAGATGCTCATAATGGCAGCACTGAGTTGTTGGCTACTGTAGAGTCATAAATGATTAAGAAAATTTGTCCTGAGGAGGCAACAAAGGTATTTGAAATTATTGTTAAAGCTTAGAGGGCTGACAATGATTGTCCTCAGTAGTGCAGCTGCACAGCTTTTACATGTCTGTGAAGCACATGGATACTACCAAGACCTTCCTAGATAACAATGCTGAAAAGATAGTTATAGTTCACAGTACAAGCAGCAATAATTGAAGTCACAAAAATCAGCTTTCATGTGGCAAGGGCTTTTGTTATAAGCAAGCATTTAACTATTAATTATACTGATCACTCAAGGTATTTTGCTGGTTACAAAATTAAATCAATGGGTAAGATGTGATTCAAGACCATACCTTTTTCTTAAAGAAAAAAAAGAAATCCAAAACTTTACTACAGACTTTATTTACTTTATTAGGCTCAAGACACATTTCCACTTTCTTTTTGCATTTCCAGATGTTGCTACCATAATGCATATAGTAACTCAGCTGTGTCTTAGTAAAACCCTTAGGGCTTGTCCTTCTAAAGCTGTCTGGCCTTGTTCATGGCAAAGCACTGTACTGTCACCAAACAGCTAGACAAGCCTTTGAAGTTTTCTGAAACTGTTTCTTATCATAATAGCTTCCAAGATTACACTCACTTGATATGTGAGAGTAGTACTGTTGATTAGACCTCTCAATCAGCTGCCAAAGAGAAATCTAACTAAGCCCCACCTGAGGGGATACAAATACCAGCATAGCCAGTGTCCATGCAGTGTAGCAAGCAATCTGGCTGCTGACAGTCCTACAGACTTCTGCATTTCCCCTAGGATATAACATATTTAGCTGCTCTCAGATCTAAGGGAATGTACAAATTATACCCACTTCTTCCACTGGAAAAAGAAATAAAGTGATTAAGACTTCTAGTCGTTATTCCAGATATGTTCAGAGGTTAAACAGACTTCGGTCCAAATTCTGTCTTATATATATCTCCATCTAAGCAAGAACTGTGTACTTGTTTTTGAGAGCAAAAATGAGTTTATTTACAGAAAGCTTGGGAAATGACTTATTATTAAATGAATTTTGCTGTGACAGTACAGTGCTAACAGATGGTTAATAGGTATACAATTGGTTTATAAATAGTCAGAAAGCCAGCTTCTAATATTTCACTGATTTACCTGGAACTACCTACAGGTACACCATAATATTGGGAAGATGTTAGTCAGAATCACCTGGAAGGTGACTCATTTCAGATTTGGGGCGGGGTGGGGGGGTGGAGTAAGGCATGGCCTGGCTGACCTGCCACAAACAGGGAAATACTGCATGCGGGCAAATGAATGAAGGGAACCTCTCTGCTCCATTTCTAAAATAGAGGCTGCAGGCTCAAACAGAGCAAAGTCAGAATGTAATCAGAGTCTAGATAATCTCAGCAACTGAAAACATATGAAGGAATTTGGAGTTGAAAGTAGCTGCACATAGAAGCAAAAGAGCTTTGTTATCTGCTATTACTGTACATTCAGCAATGAGAAGTTGGAGAGGAATTCACTGCAATTTATTATTAGATGGAAATTAAATTTGAAGAATCATTGGGATCTATTCAATGTAAAGTGCAATCCAAATTATTTTGGGATATTCATACCACAAGAAGTTTTTCAAAACATTTCTCCTTTCCTAGTTACTAGGACTAATATTAGCTGCATATGAATATCAAATGTAATTCCATTTAAAGTATTTTTTTCTTAAAACAGTAGCCCAAATTCAATCTCTCCTATAAATGGTTCTGTTAAAGGCAGTTGTTTCAAATACCAACATACCAACCCACATGTCTACTGGGGAGGAGAAAGAAAGCGAGTATGAGGAGAGGAGAGAATTTATAAGCTCCAACTATAGATTAGATATCCTCTCTTCATTCTTTCATTCCATGCCATTCATCTAAATATCTCTCTTCTTTTTCATTCGATCCTCTGTATCCTCTCCGTATTTTAAAAAGAATTGAAAAGTGCTTAGGACTGCATTTGGTTATCCAAATTCAGACAGAGTTTAAAAGCTCAATAAATCATTAACAAAAAAAAGGCCTGGTCCAACCAAAATTATTTTTGAAAGTTTCATTTTGATTTTGACCTATTCTTTAACATTATGATAAATTAAGTTGTTTTTACAATTTCCAAATTTTTTCTTAAGAAGAAATCAACCCTTTCTGGGCAAGAAACCCACCAACTCACACAACTCTAACAAATTGACATTATTTTGTCAGTGTGAAAACATTTAATCTATAAATTCCTGATCAACACTTACTTTAAGTTAGCACTATTTAGTTCACATTATATGAATCAGATCCTACTGCATTTTTAAACTGCTTAAATACTACAGAAAGGATGCAATATGACTATAGGCAGCAACTGAAGATTATTTGTTAGAGGTACAAATAGTGCCAGGTTTTATGGCTATATCACCTATGTCTCTCCACTACTAGTCTTGTCTGCCAGGTGTGTCAGAGAAGAATGGAGTGTATTAGAGCAAGAAAGGAGTCTTCCCTGATGTGGCTTTACTAGGGATATTGCAAAAGCATTGCAATTTAGAGCAATCCAGAAACTGCTCTAGGTCAGTGAATCCACCACATTTGAAAACTGAATATCCATAAGATGACTTATAACAGGAGCCTGAGGAAGTCCCTATCCCCCATTTCTTTCACTTAATGGAGCATCAGTGCAGGACCTAATAGTGAAACTTCTTCGAGAAGCTGTTAAATCTTGGTTATAGGGATAGAATAAGATAGAAGAACATTTCTAATAGGGGAGTAAAGGGAGGTAAAGGAGGGGGTAAAGCTAGAAAGGAATGAAATCTTGCCTGTGGGAAAGAGAGACTAAGAAAACCCAGTGATATTTTTTTTTTAATTATTCTATATATTGCAGGATTTTTGAGGAAGAGTCAGTCCATTACAGATCCATGAATTTGAGATGCACTAAAAATGCTTGATCTGGACTTCTTTCCAATAAACCTTTGGCTTTCACATCATTGCCTTACATCTGCAATTTCCAAATCATTATTCTATTGCCAAGCTATTGTACACATTTCAGGATGCCAGCCAACTTCTAATAATGGCATCATTAAGAGAGAGCTATTGCAATGGTAAGCGCTGTATTACTTTGCTCATTTTGCCAATCAGTGATGTCAGTAATATCCTGTTCTTTAGGAACCCTAATTAAATTCTTTCATTGAAATAATCAACATTTGTGTTTCCAACCACTTTGCAACTACAGTAATTCTTTGTTTGCCAGCTGTGAGAATTTCCTATCCTTCCCTCTCACATCAGCAAACTGAAGGGGAAAAGTTCATTTCACATTTATATAATGTGTTCATGGTTGAGGTAGGTAACAGACATATTTTGCTTGTAATACTAAAGACTAAGCCACAAACTAAGACAGCTTGGAATAGACTCAAGTCAAATAAATAATTTATCAAAGGCAGTCTTAACAAAGTGTCTTCAGAAACCACTGTCCTTTAATTAGTAGATCAAACAGCTAATCCACTCAGTGATGCAGGAAGAATATGATCAGTCTTCATTTGGATCTAAATCAACCAAAACTAACAAACACAATACTCTAATTATGTCAAAAGTCATTTGCAGAAGGTTTGCATATGAGTAGGACTCTGGTTGGTGAATTCTCAAATACAAAACTAGCCATAAACCATGCCAGTAAAAGACATTAAAAACAAAGACACAGACTACCTGCAAGATAAACTTCAGAGGAATGTTCTGCTGTGCACTTTTGACCCCCTTTACTACCAGTGTTACACTGCATAATGGCTTGAACCTAGAGCCAATAATTATTTCTTCCATAATGCAGAGCCTGATGTCTGAGCTTTAGGCTGAACCCACTGCCAAGGAGAGTCGTTAGCTCACAGTAGAAACCCAGGAAAATGTTCTGGCTAAGCAGAAAGCAAGCTGCCAAAACCTACCATGTAGGAAATGTGAAACACAGGAACATGACCACCCTTACTTGCCTGGGATCCACAGCTTCAAATTCTGTTCTGAAATAAAGGGTCTATTCAAAAGATCCCTTTAAAGAAAGGCTGATATTTTTCTTTGTACATAGCTTTTCTATGGGAGATAATAGCTAGAACCCTCCTTCTTGAAAGCCCCATGTCTTGGGAAGACTGAAAGTTTAGAAACCCACCTCTTCCATTTCACAAGAGGGTGAATGAAGCCATCTTGCACCCTGTCCACTGAAGCTTTGATATTGTGCAGAAAAGAATGCAGGATTCTACATACAGAAAAAGCCTAGAATCGTACAAAATTTTAAGTTGTAAAGGACCTCTGGAAGTAGTCTAGTGCAACCTCCCGAAGTAGTCTAGTGCAACCTCCCGTTCAAAGTAACCTGATACAAATTCAGAGCAACCTGATCTAACTTCACAGTCACTCAGGGCTTTGTCCAGACAAGTTCTGAAAATATCCAGGGCTGGAGATTCCACAGCCTGTTACATGGCTTGGTCATCCACAACGAGCACACTTCTCTCTTTAAGTCCAGTTTTGTACTGTTGTTTCTTGTCCTTTCATCATGCACCTCTAAGAAGATTCTAACTTTATCTTGTCTATAACTCTCCCTTAGGTACTGGAAGACTGCAATTAGATCTTCCCTTTACCAGGCTAAACAAATGCATTTCTCAGTCTGTCTTCAGCACAGTTGGCCCCCTTATCAGCCACTGCGATATGCCGTTTGAAATTGCTTGGAATGGACTTTGATCACTATGCCTGTTGGTCTAACCATTTCTCCACCCACCTAATATTTTACTAATCCAGCCCATATCTCTCAATTTGGCTAAAAGGATACCATGGAAAACTATGACAAAAGTCTTTCTAAAGTCAAGTTAAATGATATCTACTGCACTCTCCATATCCACTGAGCTAGTGATTTGATCACAGAAGGAACTGAAGCTCGTCAGGCCCAATCTGCCTTTGATAAATCCGTGGTAACTCTTGCTCCTCCTTGTCCCTCCCTCACTATGGAAAAGACTTCTAGAAAGATTTGTTCCATAATTTTCCTAGGTAAAGAAGTGACGCTGACCAGGCTGCAGATCTCCAGATCCCCCTTCTTGCCTTTTAGATGGGCATAATATTTCCTTTCCTCAGCCAGTGGGGACCTCCCACAACTGTCACAAGCTTTCAAAGGCAATAGGAAGGGTGGCCTTGCAATGTTGGCTAGTTCTCTCAGCACACTTGCGGGCACCAGACCTGGTCCCAGACCTGTGTATGTCCAGCTTGCTTAAGTAGTCCATAATTTGATGCTCCTCTACCATGTGTAGCACCTCTCTCCCTGAAACAGCAGACCTTGCCACTAAAGACTGAAGCAAAGACGGTGCTGGGTACCTCAGTTTTTTCTACACTTTTCATCATAAAGTCTTCAGCCTGATGACACAGCTGAAACACACATTTTCTTCAGTCTCACTGTTGCTGCCGATGTACCTGTAGAAGCCTTTCTTGTTACGAACTCCAGCTGAGCTTTGGCCTCCTAATGACATGCCAGCATGCCTCGGTGATGCTTCTGTATTTGTCCTATATTCAGTTCCCACTTTCACTCACACATAAAGGATCATGACTCCATAGCTTGGTAGTTAGTGTAATTAATAAGGTGGGAGAGTTCTAGGTTTTGGACCCTGTTCCAGAAATTAGTTCTGCAGTTTAATATCAATAAACTAACAATACTTAATTGAATTCACTGATCTAGCCCCATTTTGTGATCCTTCTCCAGCCCATGGGGTTGGCTTTCTATTCTGTACTGTTGTCATATTTCTCCTGTGAAGGAGTAGAGATCACCAGCTTAGCCAATATCCTCCTGAGTAAGGTGCTCCTGAAACATGAGAGATCTAGCTGTGAACCTCTTCAGGACAGTGGGAGACTTGGGTGCATGTCTGAATTCAGAACTGGTGAGCTTTTCTGACCACTCAGTTGGAGTACAAAAGGATACATTTTGCTTTTGTTATAGTTCAGAAACAAATGATTGGTGCTCTTTCTAAGGAGGAGAGTACAGTTTGTTGTTACATGTGCTCTGAAGGTGAACTGAGTGACTCAGAGGTCTCGGGCAGTAGAACACCTACCAGGTGGATGTCAAGAGGGTATAGTAGAAGAGAAAAGAAATCAAGAAATATTTCACTTCGAGAAGAAATAAATCATATCCTAGAGAGATTATACAAATTGGATCAGAAAGATTTAAGATATAAGCTAGTAATGGTCTGAGACAAACGTGATCTCCGGGTTTTAGGTCTAAGTGACAGATGGCTGATGTCCACAGTACCTAGAGAAGGGAGGAACAGACTTTGGAATACTGATGAGCTTTCTGTAACCTTATGTCTGGACATTCACAAATTGGTGACAGAAATATACGTCAGGATTTTACACTGAACAGGAGATACATGAAGGTCGAAGAGAGAAAATATGTTTCCAGGTGTGCACAGTACTGAAAGATATCAGCCTTACTAAGCATCAGTGCTGTTGTATATCTGTGACACTTTGCGTCCCTGTCCACATCAGTCTGTTCAGCCTCTGCTCAGAACTGCCAGGTATAGGGGAACTGCGGTGATAGGTGGGTGCCCATGCAGAGGGATTTGTGTTGGACAAGGGGATTCTGTGCCCTTTGGTGGAGCAGTGAACAACAGGAGCGTTCGTTCAGTGCTTCTACCACAAGTGAAGGACTCAGCCTACGGAGATAGGACTGACTGAGGATAAGAAAGGGAAAGGTAAACCCCAAACTGTGGTTGTCCCCAAACTCACTTTTTGCCTGAAAGACCTAATAATACTACTATGTTTTCAAGTGGTGTCCGGATGCTTTTTTGATACCAGCAGGAGGAAAGATTCAAATGGCATTTCTGTGACTGGCACAGACAGAGTAATGAATTTGGAAAAAAGACAAAGTGACAGAAGAGCCAGACATACAGTCTCACTGGAACCAATAAGCTCAGAAGGACAGGACTCAAACTTTGACTAAAAGAACTCACCAAAGATGAATTTGGAAATCCACCAACCTCAGTTCCTATTAAAGAAAGACAAGACTTTACTCTTTTACTTGAGAAGCAGAAATAGAAAGGGCATTCAAAGCACAATTCAGGATTACATATTTGAAAAGCAATTTAGGAAAAGCCAACACTGGTGTAAAAATAGTCTCTCTACAGTCAAGATACACTGTTTTACTTAATGTTCAGAGATATCGTCAGCATTTTTTATCTCTCCACACATCAAGTAGAAGCACTGTTTTAGTGTGAGAAGGAAGGGGAGCAGAGAGTGAAAGATTTGGTGCTAAACCAAAGTTACCTCTCTCTTTGGTACTTTTAGTAGTGGTCTGAGAATAAAAACAAATACCAATGAAAATATTCACTAGATGTTATCAAAGCAGAAGCCAAGAGGCTATCAAACCATCAAATATTATTTAGTTCAAATATAAAGCCCCTATCAAGGGTAAGTTAGTTAATTAGCACTAGGCACAGACATTTCTTTGGATCGCGTTCAAACTAGGGGTGAAAAAATCATTGTTCAAATTGAACAAGTCAGCTGTGAAGGCATGGAAAGGTTGTTTTACCAGTAGTAAGAACAAAAGAGAATTTGTACTTCTTAATGGATTTTTTCCCATTAAAATAATAATTTCACTGTGTAATTAACTAATAGAAAGCCTGAAAAATAGCCACATATTTTGCCAGTTACTGCAGTAGAAAACAGAGATCAGATGCTACTGTCTTCCTTTCTATTGTATTGTGTCTACATATATCCTTTTTATTTGCCTTCTATCTGACTGCTGAATCTATGCATCCTTCCAACATGCACAGCTTTCAACAGTGTTATTAGAAACAAAAAAAGGTACAAAGTGAAAACAGTATTTAACTGTGCACTGGAAAAGACAGATCCCCTTAACGTGCTTAGAAACCACATGGGAAAGAACTACATTTTTTATGGCGTGATTGTTTTGCTTTACCTGGTGTTCCCTGCCATAATTGCAGAGTCCCCATCTGTCAACAGAGACACTGAAATTTGGCAATGACTTGATAAATGTCTCTCACAGTGCAAGTATTGTTGGTGTTCCATGTCACAGAGACAGTGATAATAACAGCTATTTTTTCTCAGGGCAACAAAATAATTTTTTAGATTTGGTGACTGCTTGTCATTGATTATACTAGTTATATGCACCTTTTAATTGAATTTCATTCAATTCAAGTGGCTGACTGTTTTGAAAACCATGCACTGCTTCCTGTATATGCTTTAAGCAAATAAAAGCATAGGACATTTACACAAATCAACTAGGAATTATTTGTGACCTCCTAGAGAGAGACCAAATCTTTCTGGATTCATCTTAATAGCATAAAAGTTGGGCAATACAGTTGCTGACTGGTTCCTGGCCTGAAAGTCAAAACTGGGCTCTTTGGCTCTCTATCGAATGCCTATAGAGAGGCTTTCAGGTGGATAAAAACAAGGAGAGTCACATACAGTCCTTACATTCAGCATGGCACTACTTAAAATTTGACAAAGAAAAATGTATATTTTATACCATACAATATGGTATAATTATATACAATTTCCAAGCAGCTAGAGAATCCAACCTAAAAATGAGACTTGCAAGAATTTCCTTCTCACTTTGAAGAGCTTCAGTCTATGCTTCCCATTTAGAAAAGTCTCCTAACCATCAGTTCATACATTATTTTGGATGCACAGGCGAAGTAGAAATGCATAGTTCAACCCAGGAGTAGTCAAAATTTTGCCATGAATACATCATAAAGAATATTTTTTTTTAAGTTTTAACTTTTCCCTTTGATTCACAAAGAGATAACAATTTCTTTGTTGTTTTTATAGGATTATTTATCAGTTGGAAACCATTTTATAAGGAGTTAATTAGAGAATGTCATATTTGTAATTGGAGCTGTCTGTGTTGGATTCAGTGATAACATGATAAATTGATGTGCCAAAGCTGGGAACCTTGGAATCATATTGCTGGCATGCAGAACAAGCAATATAAATTTAAAATTTGCTTTCCACATTTTAGAGTAGCTAAAATTTGCTACTCCATGGGATCCACTAGCAAAAACAGTTCATAAAGCAAGTAAAACCATTCAAAATTTTGCATATTTGTGTAGCATTCAACTGCTGTTAGCAGTTCTAAATCCCGCACATTGCATGCTTTACAATAGGCTAGAAAAATGAAAGATGGAAACAACTTTAGCTATTTCTTCAAATTCAAGCTAACTTGGAAAAGCAAAATGAATAATCAGAGAAATTCAGAAAGAGGATTCTGTATCATGAAGTATTTTTTTCCTGGTTATTCCCCATTACCTGGGAAATCATCTGTGTATAAACATTTGACAAAACCATAGTTTAGTCATAGAATCATAGAATTGTTAAGGTTGGAAAAGACCCTCATGCAGCCTTAAAGAAAATCTTAATTCCTATATGTCATTTTTTCATAAGCTGATAGTGAAATTTCTAGAAATTCTGCTTAGAGCCACTGAGTTCAACACATTAGCTCTCTGCAACAGATTGCATGATGGTACATACTACATGTGAAGTTAAAGGTTTTCTCTCTAGTCAAACCTGCTCTAGTTTAATTAAAGGTGTGATTTCAAATCCACAAGACGAGATGTGATAAGTTTGTCTTCTATAATTCAATTCACACTTCATAGACATTTTTAAGTCATTTTCATCTCAGGTTAAATCAACACATGCCAAGATTGCACTGAGTGCAACCTCATGGACGGACTAACTCAAATCCCTTTTAACCAATACAAAACTACAACATTAAAACTTCAGTGTGGTATACACTAACAGGGCTGGTAGGTGTAGCAAAAAAAGGTGATATGTGGCTCTTAGATGACATAGCCAACTGTGGAAATCTGTACATCTAAAAAGGAGGCTGTGGAAAAGGTAGCATAAAAAAAAAGAGAACGGCATTGCCTGAATAGCATAACAAAGATTTCCAGCTTGTACCATCTGAACCTTATTTTCACAATTCCTTGAACATGCTTTCACTGTTCTATTTTTTATTCCACAGGCTGTGTCAAGTATTAAACAGTTTAATCCACCTACTCTTTGGTATTGCACAGTTTTCATAGCTGAGATACATAATTAAGCTTTGATTTGCAGTTTCTAATTAGTAGCAGAAGCAGTATCTAAGTAACAAGCTGTAGTACAGAACTACCAGATTTAAGGAGGCAAGAGGCATAATAATTCAAATTACTCCTACATATTGTTGGATCCTAAAAATGTAACCACTTAGGGAAAAGATAAGAACACATTGTAGGCAAATCCTCAAAAAAACATATGATTATAATACAACTGAAGTTTTAAAAAATGAAGTTTAAAAATTCTTGTTTAAAAATCCAGACTTGGAAATCATTTTGAAAATCTGTAGTACTACAAACTGAGAAAACAAGCATAATTTCTTCAAATATGTTGCTCTATCTCATAAAAGATAAAGCAGATGCAGAAGGAATCATGGGATGAGAGAAGAAATTATCAGAATATATATTGAAAGTTCCTGGTATTAACTAAATGGAAGATCTTCTGAGACATTACAAGTGCGTGCACACTGTCAGCATAAGAATTTCTTAAACTCCCATGCCAGAGGATCAAGGAGTCCTGGATCTGGCCTGAGGACAGCTCCAATGCTGAGGAATAGGTGTAGGGATAATTTCACCTCCCAGAGAAACTTGTTCTAATCTTCAGTTACTGAAGAGGGATCAAATTGTGATTTACAAAGTTTTTTATTCCTTGTAATATCTTTTTGTTAGTACTACTTATTCCAATAGTCTTGTTCAGTTCCTCCTTGAACTTTGCTAAATCCATCGATTCAAGGACTCATCACCCTCAATGCAACAGTTCCTTCTGCTTTGTGTCATAACAAGAGATAAAGGAGACAATCTGAATTACTAAACCATTCAACTATTGAGTTCACTATTATTTGAAGCTTTTCTAAAGTAAACATACCTAGGTTTTAAAACTGTCTTCAGGTTAAAGTGTTTCTCCATGTACCATTTCTTGTCACCTCTATCTGACCTCTCCATAGTCTTTCAATATCCTTTCTGAGACTAAGAATTACAATATCGTTGCTGAGATCAGATTGTTGATTTATTGGTATAGCAGCATTATAATGTATTCCTTACTACTCCCCATCCTATTCTTTGTTACCATAACATCTTGTTTCCATTTTGTACAACTGCTACTCATTAAACCAGACTCTTCATCCAGCTATACTCCAAAGCAGACAGGCCCATTTCTGAGTTAATACAAGTAATTTGGAACTCTGTATGGCAACTCAAAAATTTATGTAACAGCTCTGGAGGCATCTAAAGAGACCTTTTCTCCCCTCTAGAACCACGGGGAATAAATACTGCTTTCAGATCTCTTACAAGCCAGAAACATCAAGCCAAACATGTTATCCAGAAAACAACGCAAAACACAAAGAAAATACATGAGACAGATTTACTAGAACTGAAATAATGCTTTGACCTGTCCACTGGGACAAAAAAGTGTATGAGCTTTTCCTTTCATAGAAGTTAGTTCATCCAGAGATGAAGTCACATTGGGGAAAAAACAAACACCGCTTGTAGTTCAGGTCTTGATGAGGAGAAAAATGTTCACCTGGGTTGGAGAAGGTAGGCAGCTGGGACTTGATGCACCACAAGCGTCAAAGCGTCACCTCATTTCAGTCTGTGTTAGCTATGTAGGAAGTGTTCTCTGGATCTGAATATGTTTTTTCTTCATTCAGGTAATAGTCCTAAATTTACTTTCCTGTCTCTACTCATTTAGAAACAGTTCATTCTTAACGAGTCCACATAAAAGCCTTTGTATTGCAACAAGTGGGATTGAAATCCCTTCCCATTGTCCCCTACAGTACTGCACAGTACCTACAGCACAGTCATAACCCATACAAGTTAGCGTTACCCTAGCTGGCTCAGACACCAGCAACGGCATTAATGTAGCAAGCGAAGAGCTCAGACACACTTTGCAGTAAGAGCTCAGCTCTGGGTAGCTGTGACTATATTCTTACCAGTACCTAACAAAACTAGGTTAAAGTAGTCAGGGTCTGGCTACAGTAAGTTGGAAATAATTCCTTTCAGTAAGTTTGAAATGGACACACTCACTATTGATTGAGGTAAAGCAACAGCAAAAATCGGTTCCCCCTTCAGAACTGAATGCAGGTGCCTGGGCAGCACCGTTGTCAGAAAGGTCAGCTGATTCATCTCTGGCTAGAACTAACTGCATTTGGATTCTGTTAAAAGTGACTCAATTATAACCACCAAAGTTTTTCATCCTTCACTTACTTTCATGCATTTGACATCAAATTATGTTCATGCCTCTTACGATGAAGCTGATTTCTGTAATATTTGCAAATGGAAAGATCGGTCTGTTTGCCCCCAAAGGATGTCATGTTCATCAGAGGAAGAAGCACATCACATGGATGTCCCTGTGCTCTCATTCACAGTTTACTGTCTGAATGCAGCCAGGAGGCTGGTGTCAATCTGTGCTGCACTGAGAAACACTTGGAAAAACACAGGTTTTCCCACCATTGTGAATCCATTTCTGGCACTTTTTTTAGCTTCATCTACTCTTACTAGTTCCAATGAGGACATTTGAGACTCACAGAGTGGAGGAAGATAATGTGCTATCAAAAAAAAGAGTGGTGTCCTGGCCATAGTAGTGTAGCTGAAAGAACAGTAATAATAACCTGCAGAGGAATCAGATGCAGACTGTGCTAGTGATGAACTTCAACTGTAGCCTTTTCAAGAGCTGTTACTCAGCAACTGAATTACTGAGAGCTCTCTGTCCAGAATAATGACCCAATTCCTTATCATCATATGAATGTTCAGCTCTCCCTTTGCTGTCTCAGGCAAGATGCAACAAAAAGAGAAATAAATAAAAGATGATGTAACCAGGTAACCATGTAATACAGTATTGCCATTGCTAGTAACAGGCCATAAGCTTTGTATAGAATTATGAGGCCTCAGGACTGAGGCTTGTCAGGCTTGCTCTGTCTGAACTTTTCTTGACCTGCCTCCAGCTTTGTTTTACTTAGTTTAGCTGTGATAGAAATTTCTCTTATTGACCATGTGTCTATGGCTAATTTATTTTACTTTTGTTTATCTTTGCATAGCGCAACTTTATGTACTTTTATATAGAAAGCAGTAACAAGCAGTTATCTTATGCAGAATGAGGTATTTACAACTCTAACGTGATGAGGCCAGCAGAGTCCTTGAGCAGTGAAGACAGGGTGCAGTGAAGAGGACCACAAGCCCAGGATGCTGAAAGAAAGGGCACAGGCTGGCACTGGAGACCCCTCGATGACAGACAACTTACCCATGGTCAGTTAAAGAAATGCAGACCTGGAGCTGGGCAGAACTTGTTTTAGGGGGTAGCAAAGAAATAGTATCTAACATAAGGAAAAACACCATATATAGCAAATTCAGGTGTAATGGAGAACTGCAGACCAATGAAGACAGAATAGAGTTATAAAAGCATATTAGCAAATGTATAAAAATCACTCTTAATCAATCCTAGAGTGAGCAAGAAGAAATCATCAACACAAACATTATATTCCTCATGGCAAAGGACTCAAGATGCTGACAGTTCACTGTAGCACTGCACCAGTGCCACCAGCATGAAACCATCAAGCTCAGCACCTAGAGAAGCAGTGGAGACATAAGCCTAACACTAGCAGATGGGGTAGGAACTAGGAAGTGTGTGTATAACAATTTTAACTGTGTTATTATTTTTTCTTTCTTTTTCTGTAAAGATTAGAACTAGACTAATAGTGGTTCTTGAATTAGACTGTTAAATTTTCAATTCTACTAACAATGAGTTCTTGACTTTATATATAGGGGGCGTTTCTTCTGTGCCTGTAAACAAGACTTAGAGTGTAACAATGAGCAGAAATGAAGAACGCTTCTGTATGTGCTAAGAATGAAAAAAGCCAGCTCTCTGGAATAGGAGCACTCTATTTTCCATCAATAGCTGAATATACACAGATTAGCCCAGCCGGCTAATTTAATCACAAACACAGATGATATGAATGCTCTCAATTAAGATGAGCTATGATAGCAGCACATAAAACATAGTGTGATACAGACAGAAGGTAGGTCAGAAAACTGTTCTATCAACTTCTTTGACAGAACACAACACGGAAGGATTCAGTGATATCAAAGCATATTACATTTAAGTCTGGCCACTAACATAATTGCATATTGCACATAAGTAACCTCTAATATTCACTGTAATGATAGATTGTAGAAGCCAATCACTTAGTAGGATTCAGAGAAAGTATTGGATATTTATTTAAAGCAATGAGTACATCTCAGGAAGGATAAATAGACTGAAAACAGAGACTCTATTCCTTCTGCCAAATAGCAGATTCTCATCTGAAACAAAATGCCATAAAGCCCCTGACTTCCATCAGGGGGTGGTCTGTTAGAGGCATAACAACTCACATGCTGCAGGGCACAAAACAATGTATAGTGGAGGTTAAAGAGAATCCCTGTCTCTGATAATATTACTCTACTATTGCCTGTTTGCTTGCCTCTTCCTCACTGGCAACTGTTCAAGACACTATTCTAAACTATAGAGACAACTCATCTGATTCAGTATAGCAATGACTAGAAATCCAAATAATATCCTCAAGAGCTAGAAAAAATCCTGTGTTTTTCATTAAGGCCACTGTTGATCAGTGACACCCAGCGCATAGGTTCCTACACTACACAAGCTCCATCACAGAAGAGCAATCATCCCCTTCTCAACTTTGAGTTACCACTTAACATATTGTCCTTCTCCTAATGAACAGCTGCCTCAGGAAAAAAAAAACAATTTAGCACATAACTGTTAACAGGAAAAGACATTTAAAGAAGGTGATGAAGAGAGCCTAAGGTCTAAAACCTTTACTTGAGCCATAAATAATAAAGCCTACATTTTAGTTTTTATGCAACTGTTTGATGAATGTAGGATTACTTTATAAAAAAAATAATCCCCTTCATGCAATCATTACTACATAGTTACCTAGATGTCCTGAGTTCTTTTAGGGTTCATTCAGACTATACCTGATAACAAGGAGAGGAGGAGCACACAGAGGTAGTAGCCCTTCTGACACCAGCTAGAAGGATCAGTGAGTACGGAAGTGGGGCATAAATGACAGAAATAAGATTTTTATCTAAATCTGTTAATCTGTAGAATTCAGGTTGTCAGAGACACTGAGCAACATTATTCATATCCTGTAATTAAACCAGATATTCTACATATAAAAATGTGATCAAAAGTAAAGTACGATATCTGTTCTTAGCTATATAACTGTGTTGTCTGGTAAATTACTGGATATTAACCTAGCAGAAGGTGCCCTCTTAACACAGGGAGACAGGAATTTCTTTTTCCTAACATTTCTCTGGGCCAAATATGCCTCAACTTTCAGGAGTCAGCTATCTGTTTTTCCAGATATAAAATTTCCACCCATGATGTTCCAATGCCAGGAATTTGGACCCAGAGATAACCCAATGCTATTTCTGGAAAAAGGGGAATAGGGATGTCAAGTTTCTGAAGCTGGATTTGACAGTACTGAGAAACAGGAAGCATGCTTCCACTGATTGCTACTTGATTTCATAACAAGAATAATTAAAAGACCACACACAGAGCCTTTTCCTGGCACTTAGAAAAACACGGTAGTTTGTCATAATCCTCTTTCAATTATTGGTGAACATTTTTACCTTTGAGTTGCTGACTCCTCTTTGCTGACAAGCAAGCAACTGTAAAGCAAAGCTTTCCATAACCTCTTGGCCTAATTTCATCACAGCTCAAAGGCAGGCACTTAACCAGGCTCTTGGGAACCTAAAATGCTATTTGCATACTCAGGAGAGCAGCTCAGGAAACCTTCCCTAACTTGTTTAAACACTCAAGACACCTTAGGAACCTAAAGTTTCAGGCTTTTACAGCGCATCAATAGGAGAAAATAATGGTCTTTCAACAGGATAAGAGCAAGCTTTTTTGCCTGTCATTTTGCAGCAGTCTAGTTTTAGCCTCAGTGCTTGGGCAAGGACTTTGGCAGCTAGCTGGGGATGGCATTACTAGCATTGTCCTGCAGCTCATGTTGGTCCTCTCTCAGCCACCACAGCTGCTTCCTCTGCTGCCTCCCTGCATTCTCCACTGCTCACTCAAATCTTCTATTTATAGTAGAACAAGGGATATAATTTGTATTGAGTATTAGGATAAGTCAGTTTTGTGCCCAAACAACATTAATAATCCAAAAATCCTGAGTTAAAACCATCATCTTCTATTTGTTCAAAATCTGAAATTTGCACAGGGGTACTGAAATCATTCCCAGCTGTTTACAGAACAGGCAACAAAGTCGATTAAGGTTCGCCACATAGAAAAGAAGGCAGAATCTGCCGCTTAGCTCTACAAGCTTCATTTCTAAAACTCTGCCTTCCCTCCACAAGGAGCAATTTGAGTAAGTGGTTTCTCTGTAGGCAGTCTTCAAGGCCTTGTTAGGAAGCAAAAAGCAAAACAAACAAACCAAACAAACAATATGATGAGAAATAATGGCTAATAAACAAGGAAGTGCAGCAAGCTAATCCTATTGTATTTTTTATTTTTATCCACTGAGGAGCAAATCCAGAAGTGATGTGAATCAGTTAAGACTGAAATTAGTCCTAATTTTTGTTGTCAAAATCTCTCTCAGTGAATTGGAGAGGCAATTGGGGAAAAAAAAAAAAATAAAAGCTACCTAGTTGAATATTTACCTCCCAGTATTAGAAAGAGTGAAGTTGCTATTTTTATGTAGGAAGCTTTTCTACATGCAACATTCTAAAACACTGTTAAAAACCCCTATATACGCATATACATACATAGCTATACATATGTTCATATACATGTGTGTATATATACATATATATGCACACACACGTAGATATTAAAATGTATTTGTTTCAAAAGCCAGATTATTGTTTTACTCTCCACAATTGCTGGAATACCTTACACAGACAATGTGTACAGTCCAGGAGAAAATACATGATGATGCATTCAAGGCACACATGTTTTATTAAGAAAAGCAGCAGAATTAAGACATACCCCACATTTTGTCCAGCCTGCACTTAAATCATTCACCCACGGTATGGTCAGCTGTCATAACATAACCAGATTTAGGGTACTGAGGCTTTGCTCATAGGACTGTCTCAAAGTAAAATAACGTAACGTTCCCAGCACCTGCCTTAACCAACAGGATGAAGAATTTTGTTTCATGTCTTCTGCTTCCATAATTGTGAACAATCAATTTATGTCAACAGAGGAATGGAGAAAAACAGCAGATAGCAAGTGGTGTGTACCACCACCACCTTTTTGGGTTTGCATGTCAGCATCAGTTCTGGGGTCTGATTCTTGCCAATGCAGTTTTGCTTGCATGCCATTACTTCTTTGCCTTCCTCTTCTAATCTCACTCTTGTCACATACTGTGCAATGCTCATTTTGACTTTTTTTAATTATGATTTTGAGTATTTATTTTGTAATGGCCATTCCTACCTCCTTAACAATAACAAAGCATTCAAGCAATAAGAACATTGTATCTCTTACCATTGTAACTCTAATGGCTGTTTGCAATTCCTTTCTTGGTGAAGGCTTGGCAGGCATTAAGCAAGTTTGGCCCCACGAGTGAATAAAATGTTTCACTTTTTCTTCCTGAACGTGGTCTGTCCTGGGAAGAAAAATGGAGGTGGGTTTAGGTACTGCTGAGAGAAGAATAGAGAGTCCTTTTGTACCATTTTATTTCTGCTTTGTTATGAATCTTTCTCATTTCATGTGTCTACTAGGTGGGGGGTTTAGTGCTCTGAACAGTAACGACAGTCCTCTCAAAACTGGACAACCTTTTAACCTTCTGCCACAACACAATGTCCTGTCATTGGATTACCTTTGACTTGAGAAGAAAATAGCCCATCATTAGATGATCTGTGCTTTTGCAAATTCACCTAGATTTAACAATAGCAAATCAGATGCTGAATAACAGGGGAAAAACATGAGCATTTCTTCCTGTAGGAAGAACAAAGATGAGACTGTCTCCTCTAGAAATCTATCTGTATGAAAGTATCACACTTACTTTACCTTACCTTACTTTACAATGATTTCCCATACTATGATAATATTCTCAGACTACTCTAACAGTATTGGGAACCTTTCCACTGGTCCAAAAATTGTGAGATCTTAATATCTGTCTAATAGCTTTTGACACCAAACATGTTGTATGTCAGCAGAATACAGCCTGCTCTTAATAAATCTAGTTCTTCGAGAGGGAGGTAAAATCTGGGCCCAGGTTCTTCATACTTTGGTGGAGCTTTTTGGAGGGGTGGGTTTGTTTTGGGGTTTTTTTGGTTTTTTTGTGGGGTTTGGGGGGCGGGGGTTTGGGGGTGTTTTGGGGTTTTTTTTTAATTCTTCCCTGGTAACCAGTTCTAAGTCTAGCCTTATGTACATTTTATTAGTCAGAAAGAGTCTTATTGAATTATTAGTGAATTCTCATGATAAACTGATTCAGGAAGGCAAGAGTTATTTTTAAATATCTCTTGAAATACTTCCAACAATTATGCATAATTTCTCTGACTGACTGTTGTGTGGATGTTCCTTTACTCTCTCATACTCACAATTTGGGAAGAGAGATATTGATCACTATTAACGAGGCCAGTGTGACAGGCAGATAGGTCTTACTCTTTAGCACCCTTTTCTAATCTCAAACTACAAATTGCCCAGACAGGTCAGCTATCGAATAGCATGCATTCATTCAATGACTTCTAATTGCTTTTCTAAGTATCATTTGAAGTATTCAGTCATAACAATTTCACTAGGTTCTCATTAGTTAAACCACAGTCACTTTTTCTTTAAAATTAAACGAAGATGTGTGGGAAGGAGTTTGAGATGGGGCAAATTACTTTCCTATAACTTTTTTAAAACAAAAATTTTGTTTAAAATTTCAGCCAGCAAAGAAGCCTGAACCCAAAAGTTTCTAATACAGTTTCATTGAACTCAAGGAACTAAAATTATCACTTAAATAAGTGTTTCCCTCTCATGAATGCAAAGACTTTATTGACTTTGTCGCAAATTTGTAATCTGATGGAGAATTCTCCTGCTAGCTTAATTTCAGTCATCCTGTACCTGGGTGCTTCTCATAAACCATTTGCATGTATAGTTCATAGTGAGGAGCTTTTCTTAGATCTGAAGGGTAAAAGGTATATATTGGCCATTAAGGTGATATATAATTTATTTTTTCAGCCAAATGTAATATCATATATATCCATATTCTGGCTTCTACATAAAATTGGCTTAAATTTTGATACTGTTTGACATCCATGACTCCTGCTTACATTAGAAAGATCATCAGAAAACTCATGCTACTTTTATTGAGACACCATATGTCAATGAGTTTGTTCAAGGCCCCTACACAACAGAGCTATGGGATTTGTTACACTTTAACCACCAAATGTTAAAACAATGCTACAGTTGTTAGAGACTGTTATAGTAAATAAAGGACCCTTTTGATAGAAGATCAAAGAAAACCACTGCTGTAATCCCTGCTGCAGAACCTCACCCACAGGCCAGGTGCAAGGGAGGCCACTTCAGTCTCTAACCCTCTGTTAATTAGAGTTTCCCAAAATCAGGCCATAGAAAACAAGGGTTATCTGTGTCTCTGCTGGTAGTTCCTTTTTCCTACCTGTGTCTTTCTAAATAATAGCTTTGCTGGATGCTGAAAACGGGTTATTTTCCCAACCTCAGCTTGGCTTACCTTATTTTCTTCAAGAAATACTAATTCCATTTCCAAAGAAATAAAGCTTAAGAGAGAAATTCATACTGTGCCCTACAGGCATCATATAAAGAAGTTGAGATAGTAGGTCTGCCTTTTTTGTACCACTCCCAGTACAGCCAGAAAGCCATCACATACCAGCAGTTGGTGGAAAACTTTCAGGGCTATTGATGCCTGCAGACTGCCTCACAGAATTTCAACCATGTTCTTTCATAAAACGTGTTTGTTTGTTTGTTTTCCTTTGTAATGGAAAATATGCTAAACTAAATAATCCAGAACTTCCTAAATCCACTTGAAATGTTCTTGGTAAAAAGTAGAAATTATTGATTAATTATTAGTAGAGAAGTCCATGCTATGAAAAGATACACACCATAGTTACAGGGACACTAACTAAAAACGTTCTGGATTCTTCATCATTTCAAGTACTTAAACCAAGGTACTTTCTAGGATGGAAAACAAAACCCTTCCTGTCCAGTCCAGCTCACTAAAAAGAAGATCCTTCTGAGTTCATAATCCCAATTAAGAAACCTGTAATTGCAAAATGTTTTGGTTTTTTTCCCCCCATAGTATCTCTGCTGCCTTTCATTGGTTAGTTTTTGGATAAAGGCCGAATTATGTGGTTTTTTAAAGGAGCCGTCACTTACACTCAAATGCTTATCAACATCCTAAACAAAATTATTTCCTATTTGAATTAGGAAAACTGGAACCATTTTGTGACAGGTATAAGCAAACATTGGGGTTTTTTCCCCCTGTTAATACACCTACAAATATCACTGGCTTTCTTTTTAATCTCTCACTGTTCCAGCTTCCTGGGGTGATATGAGCTAATGAAAACAACAATCGTTATCTTTGCACCTTCTCCTTATTATTGTTAATAATAATACCTCATTCTTACATATAAAATAGCCAATCAGAATGTACACTGAAATAACACTTATTCCATTAAAATAACACATGCATAAAATCCGAACCTTCAGAACACATCATTTAAATTTTCCTCAAATCACTGGGATGTTGGCTGTTGTTATTTTTGTAAATGGGGTAGAATTTCATGGTCATTTTCCACTTGCTTTCAATCTAAACACAGCTTATTAATATGTGGGAATGCTAAGCCTTTCGACGGATTTACACACTCTCGTCATGTTACACAGGCATATCCCTATTATGAACTTTTATAGCCATCCAGTCCGTAAAAGTAATTTTTTGTCAAAAAAGCTAGATTCTTAATAAACCTGCTTTAACATTGCAAAAATTCCAAGGCAGAAAATATAGAGTGATCAACTTATAAGGATTTTGTCTTTAATTCTGTGGGAGAAGCAGCCTGCTGTTTTAATGAATAACCACTAAATGGCTGCTATGTTAGTGGATATTGACTTCAGCAGGGGTTACTTGTCTCCCAGGCTGACATTTAATATCTGTTAAAGGGATTCGCCTGCTGAGTGACTTCAGCAAAAGCATTACATTAGGACTACAGCCAAGCTTGTTGGGATTAGTAATTCTCATTGAAAACATCTTTCAGTCAGCACTGTGAAAAGCCAAAAGCAAGGCAAAGTTTTGATTTAGCAAAATTAGAATGAATAGCAGCAGATTACAGCAGAGCGAGAAAGCCTCAACACTTAACTCTGATAGTTTTCTACACTGTACATAATATATGAGGTAACAGATCACCTAATGGAAAGCATCCTGCCCCAACAGCATTGAAAATACACCCCCATGTCCCTTGCTGTGACTGTGTCAGTGTAGCTGCATAAACTCTCCTGTTCAGATTAGGGATCAGATTAGGGATCAGAGCTGCCTTGTCCTGTAAGAAGCAAAGAACCCATAGACAGAGTACAACACATGCTTTCTTGTTTCCTTCTGTTTAAATCAATGGAGCAACTTTAGTTTACACCAGTTTGTTCATGCTTTTATTACATTTGAAGCATGAATTCAATCTTAACCTGAATTTCTTTCCGGAATTCAGAAGTTTTACTTCAACCTTACTTTGATTTTTTTCCTCCACTCTGGCTACTAGCAAGCTGCATGACATGTTCACCTATCTAAATCTAAAACTGAGAATTTTGTAAGAGTTCATACAGAGGCTACCTAATTTTTGTGAAATTCTTAATTTCATTTCTGCTCTTTGATGCAGTCAAAACCATCCAACTCCTGTAATGAAGAAGCTGGCAGCAGCTTTTCAACTGAGGCATTCCTGCACTTAGAACTGGATTTCTCCACCTTCAAAGTTTGATTCCCAGCATTTCTTACCACCTGCCACAAAACAGAATATCACAGTAAACTTCCCTGTTTTCACCTTAGAACACACAGTAAAAGAGAGAAAGATGTTACAGTCTGATCTTCAAACATTTCTGACCATTATTGAATATGAATGTTTGGAACAGTTTTGACAGGAATGCTAAATCCAGAATACCATAAGATAGCCCAGTATCAAGGTACTTTACAATAAAAGGATAAAAGAGTTATGTGAAAGATGAGAAACCATGTTTAATACCACTTTTCCTAGTTTGGTAGAAGAGGAAGTATACAGGCCTTCCAAATCCGAGGCAAATGACCGAACCATAACTGTTATGTTTTAGGAGAGAAAGACACCGCAACTCAAATTTCTCTTTTCATTTCTTTTGTGAGAAAGATTCTATGACTAACCAGCTGTGAACTTTAGTGATGGGTGTAATAGGATTTGCTCATTTTGAGGCTTTTTTTTGTTTGCTTTACGTTTTGTTCCCTAATTATGTCTCTCTTCCCTAAAGGAGTGACTGGGTGCGATGGAGTGCTCTGGGATGGAGGTTGGGCACTTCTACAATTTCTGTCTGCCCAAGGCGACATAAGTTACAAGGTGGGCCAGACAGGATAGTCACAGCAAGGACTTGGGAACTGGGTGCAGACAGTTGGCCTCAGGGAAGACTCCAAAATTAGAGAGCACAGTGCATAGTTTGCTGCCACTCAAAGAGCTATTGAGTTGGCTGGAAACGAGGACCTTCCTGAAAGGTCCTATGGTGGCTAAAAAACTGTTTATAAGACCTTTATCTCTGTTATTCCCGTGAGCTACTTTGAGTTTTCAACTTAAAACTGCTGCTAGTTTTCTTTGAATTAAAATTGGCTTTTTGAGGTAAGATATCCAATATTCTTTAAAAGTCTCTTAGGAGTATACTATCATGTGAAAAACTAGGCAGATCCACTTTAAAGCTAGGGTCACCTTGGGCATCTGGTCAGAATTAGATTAACTAACTCTCCACCTACCTTACCCATAGCTGACAATACCTGCTATTATCTATGTTTCCCCATGCACTTCATGAATATAAGCTTGACGACTAATTTACAACTGAGGATTCAAACTAAGACTAAGAGAATCAGACTAAGAGACTAAGAGACTAAGGCCCTGCAAACTAAGGATTCAACCCAGGGTCTCAAAACCAGAACACTTTATTGTTTGTGTTTCCAGTAAGTCTGTATAAGCATCAACATAACAACTTTTTTCCTAAAGCTGGTTTATTCATTGCTGTGCAATAGTTCAAAACTCCTATTTAGATTATGTTCATGCTACCACAAGGCTAGTAGCATTTTGGCTCACTTTGCACTGGCATGAATGATGCCAAAATAGCAAGCAGTGACAAATCATCTCAATTGATAGGTTTCCTAGGAAACTGAAATTGTCTGAGCTTTTTGAGTACGAAATTTAAAATAAAATACAAAAAGTAAATGATTGTATGATTTTTTTCCTTCTTTTATTCCCATGATGGTTCTAATGGGATCTCTTATGAGAATTATCTCTTATCATTGAAGTCCTTGCCCTAAATCTGGATAAATGTCCTCTGAACATGAGTATGCATTGTAATAATCTGCAGTTCTGTACTAGGTTAACAGGCAAAAGGGAAAGGAAATTATGCTTTTTATACAGAAATATAACAAGAAGATTTGTTTTCTATCAAATTCTGAGAGGTGAACTTCTGGGAATTTTGTCACAAAATATTGCCAGAAAGTCTGGTTTTTGTTTAGGACAAATCTTGTGTGTAAAAGCCCAGGAGAATACTGCAGGTGAAAGGGTAAATTCCATTTCTGGGACACAGTGTTTCCGATTTTGACTTCATTTCACTAGCGACAATTGAAGAAGTTCTTAAAGAGCTTGACATAAATACATTTTACTGAGTTAGAGCAGTAAATCAGAGGTAAATGGTTTTTAAACTAACATACCACAAAAGACCATGTCCTAAATTGGATTGAATCGATGATAGCCATGATATCTTTTAGTATAACTCCACTAAAACAAACATAGATACTAGCGTTCTTTTGTTTGTTTTTTTGGTTTTTTGGGGTTTTTTTTTTGCTGTTGTTGTTCCATGTATTTTAGGACCAGAAAGCATTGCTACAACTCTCCTGTCTGAGCTCTTACCTAAGACAAGTACATAGAGCCTCAATGCGGCATCAAGTTCAGTTTGAAGTTGGTTGTATCCTTTAGAAAAACACCCAGCCTTGATGTAAAGTGTGCAATAATGGAAAAATCCACCTCACCATCCTAATGATTTCTTACCTAAGCTTTTAAAAATGAGCCCTTTTCTCTATTTGTCTAACTAGCTTTAAACCAGATCTTGCTGCACAGCAGTATTTATTTATCGCTAGACTAAAATGTCAAGAATTAGCTACTTCCAGAAACTTGATCCTGGGCTAACTCTCCTCTAGTCATCGTTTAAAGATGTCTTGGAAAAAAAAAAAAAAAAAAGTAATATTCATTCTCCTAGGTCTCTCAAGGCAGGTGTGGCTCATCAGGTAATGACCCTGGACCACCCTTACTGTTCCTTCAAGAACCTCTTCTGGTTTGGAGGAAAGGGGTTTTCCCATGCAGCAATGTAAGGCAGAACTGATCATATTCTATATATGAGGCTAGACTCCACCCTGTGCAAGGACTAGTTCAGAGTTATGTTTCCCTGGCAAAAAAAAGAGGTGGTGTGAGTTATTATTCACTGTGCTGTGAAGTGATCACAAATGTGACACAGTTAACCCATTTTCATTTGCTCCTTTTGGCCTTTTCTCTCTTCCTTCTTGTTCTTATGCTTCTTGTGTATGATAAGGATGTTTTTTTACAACAGGTAAGGAAAAAGGATATTTTTTCATTCATATATCATGAGTAAGAGGTAGGTGGAGAAAGTCAGATCATTTATCAGTCAGTTTAATAGATCATTAAATAGCAAATAAAATGTTTATCTGAATTCTAACAGTTGAAACAAAAAAAAAAATTAATCTGTATTTTCTGTTGAATCTAAAATATCAGTCATACTCAGACTGCCTGAGTTTTACTGAATATTCCAGATTATTTTTTTCTGTTTTAAAATACAATTGCAGAGAGAGTTAAAACAAAAAGTGTCTAGTTAACAAATCTGCACAGTCTACAAGGGACAAAGAAACTTATTTTGAGAACAGGTGACCACAGGAGAAACACTTGAATATTTACCAGAAACACTGTTCAGTGTTACTTTAACACATTTTTCCACAGCCTGCTTCTCTGCTGAAGTACACTCCTCTTACAAGGTTTCTTCTGTGCAGTTCTTCCCAGCACTAGGATTTTAATCCAAAACCCATTAAATCCAGTGGTAGTCTATATATTCACTTCACTGAGTCCTAGATCAAACATTATGTGAGCAGAAAGCAGAGGAAAAGGCTACTGAATTTCTTGTAATACTTGAGTTATAAAAACATTTCTGTCTGTAGTTCAAAGACACCCCAAAGAGCCAGATATGATTTGCAGTTTCTAATTACTCGCTCTAGAAGAGCTCTACATCTCGTTTTTTATATTTGTGTAATCTTCTCCTGAGAGCAGTTCCCAACATGAGCAGCACTCCCCTATTTTCATAACACTTCAGAAATGTGCTGGGCTATTGCCCCTTCCACCTCTGTGTCCTCAGGGCATTGTTCAGCTCAAATTGTACTACTGAGAGCAAATTTGGCCCTGAAGCACTATGTTAACAATATATTAGCTAAGATCCACATGTTATAACTCAAGCATGGTGAGTCTCTATCCTACAATCCCACTATGCCCCTGGGCTTGCAGCTAAGCACTTTGCCATCTCAAGCAGTCCTTCCATTACCTTTGGAGCTTGGGGTGCTTTGGTGTTTTTTGTTTGTTTTTTTTTTTTTTCTCTTTTCTGATAGTATGCGGCTTTGTCTTCTTGTTGTTCTTTTCTCTTCAGCTTCTGGCATCCTTTAGCTATGGAAAGATACAGATTTGTTTATGTGCAGTAAGGCTGCTGCTTTCAATGAATAGCTTGCAGTACAGAAAAAAGTATGAGGGTCACAAAGTGCTCCATTAGTAAAGCTTTCTTCAATCAGCTGCCATGCAGATGTAATATTTCCAGTGTCTCTTTTTATGTCTTTCCTCAGAGTCCGGGCACTTTGAAAACTGCTGTAACTTTCTCTTATACTTGATCTTGCTCAGTTAGAAAGCTGGAATCCGGCAAGAATGCACGCCATCATCAACAATGGTTTGCTTGCACATTCCAGTATTTTTTTCCAGAGGCTCTCAGCATGTTTTGCAAACATTAATTAATTACTCATTCTGTGAGGCTTGCACACATTATGGTCTAAATTATATAGCTGAGGAAACTGAGGTTCACCAAATATCAAGCCCTACCATTTGCAGAGGCTGGGTACCCATTGGTCCCAACAAATCGGAATTACAAGCATTCAGTACCTGCAAATACCTTCCCGCAAGGCTGGCTGTAAAAAACACTACAGATCTGGAAACAACCCGAGTCCCGATTCCCAGCCTCTACACTCATCAGATCATTGCCTTTCCCACAATTAAAAAAAAAATTAAATGCATGGAGACAAACAGCATGAACAGGATCAGACATCTTCATTTACTGACCACGGCCAAATCAATTATTGTTAAAAGGTGTTTTAACATGGACTATTTCATGCTTATTGTCATCGACTGTAATGCTTTTCTGTTATCAAGAAGAAGCATCGAGAGACTGGCATTCATGATTCAAGAAAATAGAAAAGAAAATTAAAACCCGCTGAGCTAAAAAAAAAAGAAAAGAAGAAAAGTTTTTTCTAACCTGTCTCTGACAATATTCTATGTTGGTAGAAAAATACTCTGCTTGAAGTTCTGCATCTAACAATATTTCAGGACAGGGGAATTTCAAGGGGAGGTTCCTCCTTTTTAAAGCTAGACAATTCTACTTTGGTCTTAGTTTCTTAACTGCTTTAAGAAACAAGTACAACTCAGAGCAAAATCCTTCCTCGCTGCCCAAGCATTTGGATGTGAGCTGCCTTACCCTCTTCTGTGCCGCATTTCTTTGAGAGGCTAAACAGAAGATGAGAAAGGACTGTGGTTTCTTCAAGGGACCTTTGTGCACCGCAAGCCCAACCAGCTACAGGCCTGGGAACGGCACCAAACATCTTTTAAGCACACTCACAAACTCCTCTCAGTTATGGTGGCCTCCCCAGACTGATTCCATATGCATGACCCCAACTTCACTCAAAAATGATACCCCTCTTTCAGGGCTGGCAGGAGCTGAGGGCAAGGTAGTGCTGCTGTGTGAAGGGAGAAGAGGCTGATCTCTCTCTGTGCCCAGGTGATGGGCACACTGGAAGGACCCCTCCATGTATTCTTACAGGATAGGAAGAGCTGTATGCTTGGAACAAAGCCCAGGGTTTTTTGCTGTTCACATGGTGGAAGAATGCTTTCTACGCACAATCATAGGTATTGGGGCTCACAGCATCCTTTTACACTGCTTTTTCACACTGTGTAGTGATTTTGCCCAGATTTTCAAGCAGAGCACACTGAAGATACCAAGTAAGCCCAGGGAGAATAAAAGGAAAAGGACTTGGTCTTTGTGCACACTTTTTAGATCTGATGGCAAAGGATTTTTTTTTTTATGTTTATCCATTTGATTCTCATCTGATCAGGTGATTCCAGTTTTCGAATAAAAGTTCCATTCCTTTTTCATCTGGCAGCAATACACAAGGAAAGAAAATACGCATCACAGAGGCACTAAGATACGTTATTTCTGCAAACCCTGGTTCTATACCCTGCCACTGTGCTAGAGGTGTAAAAAGACAGTAAACATTATTTGAATACAGATGCTGATATAATTATAAGGATGTATGTTGATTGAAATCAGAAGCCTTTATAGTATGTAAGGTTTCATAACATACAGGGTTTAAATACATTTCTCGCTTTCATTGTTTCTACCACAGTAATGTAAAATTATCTCCTTAGACAGTTGGAGTTTTTATTAGGCACTCTTTTCCTTCCACACTACGCCTTCTACCCTGGCACTGTTTAAAACTTTAGTAATAAATTAAGAACATCGTTAATAGTTTCTGCAGCACTTTTTTTCCCCTCAGCAGGAAGGTATGTGATTTTAACACAGGATGAGCCGTAGTAACCTTTCTCACCTTTGTTTCGGGTGAGAGTGGAGGAAGGAATGAAAGGGTTGTGCAGAATGGAGGCTTTTGTTAAAACCCAAATACTATTCATCCATTCATTTCTCCAACCTGATATTGGTAACTAAAAGCAGCTAGAACATGGACATTATCTCTCTGCATGTGTGAATTTAAATGAATTCTTATGCCACAGAGAACACTAGTTTAATTTTGTTCTTTAATTTAAAGCCCAGAAATCCCTCAAGCTGTTTATTTTGGTCTCTATATTACGAACTCTTCAGGCTAGATAGCATGATATCTATGTCTTGCACAGCACTGAACACACTATCAGTTTTAAGCAAATAATAAATAAAAATAACACTAGATGTTATGCACAATAAACCACCATTTTCCTGGCTTTAATGTGTGCCTGGAAAAACTTCAAAGGTCTGGAAGTTCTGTCTGGATAAATACATTGAGTCAAAACAAAACTCCAGAGACTGACCTTTAAGCAAATCCCTCTCTCCAGAATGTTTCAAATCCAATTGTAAAATGCAAACTTCAGGATTTAGTAGCTGGATGTATGTGATTTATTTCCAAGTTTTGCCATGGCCTCTACGCACTAGAAAACCTTCTCTGTTTATGACTAACCATCTTATGGCTGACATAACCTTGTTTCAATAAATTCCCTGCTCCCTTCTGACAGGCACTAACCTAGCCTCTAACCAAGCATTCCTCCTGATGTCGCCACTGAACCACTCCCATCATCGCCATCTTCATTATATTCTAATGGGACTCCAACCTAATACATAGGCCCTCAAAAAATATCCTAAATTCCACATTGTCTGTCAGTGACAAACAGACTTTTTAGAATCTCATTTGTTAAGAGGCATTAATAGAAGAGCTAGCCTTTCCCCTATGAATTAGTTATTAACCTTAATCTTATTTCTTACTTGGATTATTTTATTGATGAAAAATTATAACATACGTTTTTCCTCTGCTGATTCAGTCTGTTGGCCATGTAGAGTGTTCTGGATAAGTTACTATTTTTAATTTTAGAAATATAGCAACAAAATACAGTTAACTGAAGCTGACAGATATCTTACTGAAAAACCACAGACAGAAAGGGAACTATAGAAAACAATTAGAGGTTGTTACTGCCCCAATTCATTGCCCAAATAATTTTAAATAGTCAGCATGAGCTGTAGCTAAAATAAAATTACAAAATTGCATTTTACTTAACACTGAATTCAAACAACTGCACAATAACTAAATACTGTCCAGAATTAATTTTTATGGGATTTGGATAACTAATTTACCAAAGCTCCTTTGAAAATCCCAGCCTGAGCTATATTAATTTACACTTGAACAAGTAAAAGGAATGTGTATGCTGGTTCAAAGGTTAATTAAGAGATGATTTTACATCCCAGAAAAATGCTATTTGTTCTGGACTGTACTGGATGGGTACTACGAATATATGACACCCAGATTTTCTCCTGCATTGGGGATCAAAGCAAAACCAAAATGTGTCTCTAATCATGCACTCAGCCATCAGGACTCCTTTCCACTGGACTCACTTTTACCCTCAAGGCTATACCTCGAGTTATAATCCCTCCAAACACATTATAAAATCTGCTTTGGTAAGTCTATTCAGTTGCTTTTTAAAATAAGTAATTTCTATTTTGCTTGCTTTTAATGTATTTTTCTTGAATACATACCTCTGCCACCCATGCCGTCAGTTCACGATTTTCCCCCACTCTAATCTACAACAATGCCTCCACTAAACTCTTCTAAATTGAATTCCTGGCATTTCACCCAAAGGAAGCTTCTCCATAACAAAGCAACACTAATATCTTTAGAACATATGCAAATCTTTAAGAACATATGCAAAGCAAATACACTAAACACCACTTGTTTCTGGTTACTTCTGTCACAGCATTTTAAGTCTTCTGACAAAGCATCGGAGTAGCAAATGCTGTTTACAAGACTGAAATCACCAATAAACCCAAGAGAGACAAAAGACTTTTGCCAAGCCAACACTTAATCACTATCATAATATAAAGATCCATGTTCCCCTTCAGAGACCCGTGGAAGGAGAGCAGGGATAGAGTAACCAAATAATAACTTTTTGATAGCATTACATATATGGTGGGTGCTTCCTATGTTTATCCTTAGCTTCAAATAATACACAGAAAAGAGCAGAAGGTCCTTGACATGGCAGAAGTTGCCTAACAGAGGCACAGTTGACTCTAGCGGTTTCAGGATTGCAAGACAATTCTGGCAGCTGCAGTGGGAAAACCCCTGAACGCAAATAATTTTTGTAATCAGTGAGAAAGACACCCTCAGGAATCCTTAAGGCAACCATGCTGGGTACTCCAATAATTTTAGTGAGTACAGAACATGAGACAAGTTATATAAAAACACAGTCTAATTCCTTACTGACTCATTAGTGTGTTAAATTATGTCAGGCACGGACAAGTTGTTCATAAATCTGTGGGAAATTTGTGCAAGGAGCAGGGGGGGAGGGAAAAAATTATACCTGTTACAAGAGAAAAGACAAGAACAGAAAACAAAACCCTGCATATGTCTGAGGCCAGACTATTGTTTTTAGTTCGGTGTGGTAGAATCATAGCATTCCTCACTAACCGAGGCGATACAAATCAGAATGGGCAGTGAAAATCACAACTCCTTCACATGGTCAGTGGCTACTGATGGCTGCTGGGACTCCTGCCTTTCCTTGTGAAGTGCCTCTGCTGACACCAGGCAGGAGAGACTGGAAGGACTGCAACCTGCACAAAGGAAAAAGCTCTTTCCTCCTTTTTCCGCCTTTGCATAGCCATGCAGATCCAAAAGGCAGAAAACAGCACTTGGATAAATGATTTTATTATGCAGGATACAAGAATAGGAAAAGGCTGAGTAAACATATGCAAAGAATAAAATTCCAAAGCTTGGTGTCATTAAGAGGCCCAGACTGCCCACTTCATATGTCTGTATATCATTTCCTTTTTCTACAGAGGCTAAAGTCAGTACTGTGACTGTCAATATAGGAAACTGGAACAGTCGCATTACTGGGCAATTGTTAGCAGCAGCAGAGCTTTGTCACAGGGGCAGTGGACTTCATGGAAGAAAGCTCCCAGCCCTTTTAAGAGTTTGCCAGTTGGCTAACACTGCAACATCGGGTTCATAGAGCTCTGATTTTTTTTTTTTTTAATAGGAACTGTATTTACGTGCAGAAAGAAGGAAGGTTTTGAGAGTGCAGGATAAAGGTGTGTTTATTTTGTGCCTGATTTCTACCATACAAAGGACTTTGTGTTACTTGCGTAGTCATACAATAGTCTGGAAGGTAATAGAAAACTCCTGAATAGAAGGAAAGAGAAAGGCATTGGAACAGGAAGACAATCAACGATTCAAGTGAAATACAAAGGAAGCACTGTGAAGGCCTGGTCCGTAACCTTGACAAAGTTTTACATCATCTATATTTGATTCAAATTCATGATTTATCTGTCCTCTGAAATGAAATGGCTTCAGTAATGTTACTTTGAAAAAGGAAGTGTATAAGAAAGGGGAAGGGGGGTTTCCAAACTCACTGGTAAGATACGCCTTTTCTTTTGTCTTTCATTAATATGTAGTATGCAGTCTACAATGATATTGAATGTGCCTCTGCGTTTCCCATTTTGAAGACAGAAATGTGATCACAAGAGACTTGTCCATTGAGCCTGTTAAACCTGGTTCAAAACCACCTAGATTTTAGGACACAAGTTCACTTTCAAAATTGCAGGCTCCCAACACAAGTTCAATCTGACAGAATACTTTGGCTGCATCTAATAATTTTTTTTTTATATCTACAGTGGACTGATAATAGAGGCAGCTTTATACTGTGGCACCACTTCCTTTGTACATGCATTGACTAAAACCACAGCTAGTAAGCCAGAAGAGAGGAAGGTGAGCTGTGGGATGGAAAGCAAAACCAAGTTCAGTTAGAAATCTCTTTTATGATTTTTCTGCCACACAGAGAATGCTATAGTTCCTGCTTTTGCACTTTTGAAAATATTTGATTATCTTCTAATTATTCATTTGCTGGACTCTGCAGATTAATGATAAAAAAAAATCATGTTTAACAACAGTTAATACTTGCTTTCCCCAAGACATGCTAGAGAGAGTGAGGAGAGAGAACATAAGTGCTGCAGGGTACCCAGCAGAAAGAAGGTCAACACTGTGTGTGCAGGGGATCTAGGATTTACGGCCCGGTGAAGTCTGTCCTTATTTCGGCTAGACTTGCGGTTTTCAGAATAGAAATCTGGCAGTCAAGTTAGCAGTGAATGGGAGATGGAAAAGTTGGTTCTGGGCCAAAATCAACTTCTAGATCAATTAAATGTGCTGTGTAACACAGTCTGGGGATTTTATTCAATCTATTGTAAATACAAACACCTACGGAGTTCCTCTCAGAGCTGGGATTTCAAAAGCAACTGGCCAACTCCAGTTAAAGAGATGAGACAGAAGCCCTGCTTTCTTGGTTCAACACGAGCAATCGCTAGGTAATGCTGCAAACAGGACTCGCATCTCACTGCCTGTTATGTGACTTCTGGCCCTTTGCTGCCCTGCCTTGGCACATTTTCCAGAATGAGCAGAAACCTTTGCCTCATAGCTCTTTCAGATTTAAAGTCACTGCAGGAACAATACGGAGATCTGCTCTTTCATTTGTCTTGTTCATGGAAAAGTACCGTTTTCTTTGACTTATACCTATGAGCGACTGTGAGTTTTGATTCATGCTTCAGTGAATATCTAGCCTGAATCTGTCTCATCTGCCAAGTACTTCAAGCTTAAAGTAAACCCCTGGCAGGCCGTGTTGTGTGGGACTCCTGTGTTCAGTCTGCAGAATCAAATCTTTCTTGTTAAGACAAGATTTGTTGAAAAATGAGAGCTTGCAATGCTTGTACTTTTCCACTATCAAGAGATAACGGCATGCAGATGCTAGCATTCTACCTGGAATGTGGACAACACATCTCAAACATTTGCCAGGTTTTGCACTGCAAAATCTTGTGAAGAAAGGAAGAACAAGAAGGTGGATATCTATGGCTTGCCCTGCAGTTCTTATTCCCTGATTTTATATGGTGGGGCAGTGGAACCTCTGGGGCATGACACAAATGTCTCTTGACCATGTCAGAATTTTCTTCATGGAAACAGGGCACAGAAAGAATAATGGCAGACAATTCAGTCTTGTTCCAGCATGAAGCTGATCTGCATCCAGACTCAGGAGCTACAGTCTTGGAATATCTAGGTGTACAATCCTTCCTCATCAAGGAAAATCTTGTGATGACATCTCTTCTGAATCTAGTACCAGATGCTTTTTGAAGGAAGAATCATTTGAGGAAAAGACAACTTGAAACTGATACAGTTTCATTCACACTAAATAATATATTAACATAACTATTTGGAAAAAAAAACCAAACAACAAAAAACCCAACATGATTTACATGACTTGTGGAAATGCATAGACCCAACCACCATGCTTTATTTCTTACTATAGATAGGATTAATAAAGTCTATAGTGCAGAAAGCAATGGCTATAGTTATTAGAAAATGCAGTCCCTTCCCTGAAGTGTTGTCTTATAGATAAGAAGCTACAAATTCATTTTTAATTTAGACCAGAGTGAAATAAAGATTCTTAAAAATTTACAGTAGTGCAGTTGTTTCTCAGGTTTCATCCCAAGAGGCTGGGACATGCCCACTGAAGCACACAGCTGTAGTGGCTGGAGATATTACTGCACCCACTGCTGCCTCCTCTGTCTCTTTTCTTGAGATAGCTAAAGGCAAAATATCTGCCCACAGCTCAGCCACTCTGTTTCATAGTTGTCACACAAATTGACCTTTGAGGGTAGGTTAAGCTCATGTGTGAACAGCAGCAGCAGAGACCTGAGCGTGATCCTGCTACTGCTGCTCAAGGGCAGATGTGCAAGGAAATCAGCAGAGACAGCATTAGCTGAAAGCACTGCAGCAGGGTGAAGGATGAAGGTGGAAGACCCCTGGGCGAAGAGCTGTGTGGGCATAAGAAACCAAAGCCCACCCCCAGCTGTGTGCAATCGTTGCTCTGCAGATCTGCTGGAGGAATTGCCTGTGTGAGGCCCCATAACTGGCTTTGGCTTCAGAGGACAAAGGTTAGCCATGATCTAATATTTAAAAAGCTTAAGCTAAAAGATAAGTTGTAACTCAAGTGGCTTAAGGGAAGCTTGTACAGGAACCTCCATAAAGAGATCTGAGACAGAGAAAATAGGAGCCCTGAGAAGGGGGGAAGCTCTGCAAAAGGGTGTCTATCCACACAGCACTAAACCTCACAAGGAACAAACTTTGACAGAATGAAAGAAATGTGGCTACTAGCTTTTGCTGATGTGAAGCACCACACATTTGCAGTATTTCTGGTTAGCTAGCTAACACTTTATTAAAGTAAGAACTATGGTAAAAGAAAGCCCTGTGACAAATGGAATACTAAAACTGCAGAATAAGAGTTGTGCAAAAGAAGAAATGAGTTTACAATCTTTTTTTTTTTTTTTTCTTAAATTCTTGATCAAATGATTGAATCAGCTTGATTGTTCATATACTCCTGGAAGAGTTTAGTCTGGAAGGAACCTAAGCAGCAGGCCCACACTCAGAGCAGGGACAAATTTAAAGTTGGATCCAACCTGTAAATTAGAACAGGTTGCTCAGCTATTATCAATGGTTAACCAATCTGAACAGATATTTTAAAAACAGCTATTTTCTATGGCACAGCTTTCTCATACTTTGAATACAAATAAGTGTTCACTGTGCATCTCATTTTATTTCACAGCAGAATGAAGAGACCACACTTTATACGCCTGATATTACTACAAGTTTGACCTTACACAGGAAGAGTCTTACAAGAACTAGGTTGGGAGAGCAATGTGCACACCCATCCTAACTTTAAAGCATAGTGAGTACAAGACATCTTACTCTGGAGTAAATTGTAGCATGCAGCTCTGCCTGGGACAGACCTCAGCAAGTGTCTCTCACAGCACAGCTAAAGCACCTCGTCGTGGGATGACTCACAGCATTAGGAAAACTAAGGTAAAAATATGGCTTCTTTAGCATTTAATTAAAGGTCTTACATTAAAAAAAAATATAGAAAAATGTTTTAAATAAAAAAAAAAAAACCAGTTCTGTACCACACAGAGAAGCAAGAAGAGACCTGCCTCAGCAACTTTGCTTAAGCATCTCAGGCTGCATCTACACTGTTTTCTCTGAGATCGCTATGAAAAGAGAAACTCATTCTGTGTAGTCAGAATTGACTTCCCCTTTATGCTCTTGGTTAGTAGGTCAAAAAGTCAATAGAAAAAAGCCTGTTATGAAAATCTTATGTTTGGCTGTAAGCTTCATTGAGAATTCACTGGGGTCCTTAGGAGAGAAATACTATTCAGTGTTATGCAGACCACGGGCACACCTGTCCAAGCCTGGGGACTAGTGGAGAAAAATAAAGCTTGAGAAGTCATGCTTCCGTGGCTGGCTGATGACAAACAAAAGAGCATACAGCGAGATATTTACAGCCTCAATGTATCAAAGCCGGTTTGGCACTGTTTGTGAGATCTTATTTTTAGACCAATGTTTCCATCTCAGAAATAAACAGTCTTATTTTTATTAGGCCAGTGTTTGAAAAAAAATACTTCAAATAAAAAAGACATTTAAAAGCATATCTGTGTAAAAGTAATTGTATTGCTAGATGAAACTTTTTTTATTATTATTATTTATTTCTCACCAGTCTGAATTATTTAGCAACAAGCTCTAGTTCTTCTAATCTCTCTACCTCTCTAAGAGCTGCTGATAATGGGCAATATTTCTGGTTCTCCAGCTGCAATTAGTAGTGTTATTCTTCCCAAAAGAAAGGGAAACATCTGTGTTTGTATCATGTTATTTTAACCACCTAGCAGCTGGACCACAGGACTAGAAACATACCCTAGCAACTCTAAAGGACTCAAGAGAATTAGTGCCCAGAGAGCATGAAGTACTGACAGAAGTTGGGTACATAGCCATATCAGGCTGTTTTCAAAAATACCAGGTTTTTAAGGGTGATTCTCCTGGCATCAACATGTATATGGTATGTTATGATAAATCAGCTTTACAAGCAGATCTGAGAAATCAGATACACCTAAATTATATTACAGGGTTTGAAACCACAATGTCAAAACTTCAGCCTTTTTTTGTAAAATGCGGGTATATTTAAGTTTGCTCCCAGAGGACTATTTAACTCCTTTCTCCAACAAGTCAGGTTTCTGGACAGACAGGCTCTGAAAAATCTTCCTGGGAAGGTTTAAGGAGTGCTCTGTTGGCTGCCCACCCCTCCGAAGGAAACACTGCCTGGCTGTGGAAAGAAGTGGTTAAGCCATGGCACGTGTTAGATGCTCTGACGAGGGCAGTAACATCCAGCACAAGGGAGGTAACAGCTGAAATCACAGCAACTCTTTTCTTCGCTGCATATGGCTTGGAAGCTGGAGGCTTACAAAGACCACACCTACTCCAGCCACGACAACCTGGCAGATTATCTTTACTAGAAACTTTATGCTTTGGTAGTCCTGAATGAGTCTAGTTTGATGGTTCATAAGGCAGAGTCTGAGCACTGATGATTATCCTGATGCTTTGATGCTTTCTCATATGTCAGCAAGGTTCACTAGGCCCTTGAAAAGTTGCTTGATATTTAAACTGCTTATGTTTATGCTTTCAAATGTTTAGCTTCCTGTAACTGTGACCTTAACGGTGATCTTTAACTTATATTTTAATCATTTTCACCTATGAATTACCACACTGTCATCTCAGTTTTGATAGAATCCTTGGAAAGTTATTTCTGAAGGAACATACACATTTTAATTGCCTTAAATGAAACCGTGGTTCAGAACAATACACGGAAGCTTGCTGGCACAGTGTACTATGGCAAATTAAATAATAAAAAGTTTGGGTTTTTTTATTTATTCATTGGTTGACAGAGTTCTGAAAATCCCTTACAAAAAATCAGCAGAATGACATCTATAATGTAGTTTTGTATTTAAGTAACTTCCAGGTTAAATAAAAAAAGCCCTCTGCCTGCTCCTTGAAAGCACACTCGGAACAGAAATCTCCTCCCTATAGCCACAAAGCTACATCCTCCAGAGTCCTTGTCCTAAAAGCAGTTTATTCCTTCCCAAGCGAGCAACTACCAGGTGCACAGTTCTGCCTCTCCTGCAGCAGGGTTTATACCCACAGTGGAAATATACATAAATAGCTCTATCAGATGCACAGCTGGAGAGATCTCGCCTGCTGTGTGCATGCTGGAAGGCATAGGGGTGTCCAGGCTGAATGTATGTCTATGTGACTACCTGAAAATATGTGCTATGTCAGAGTAGCGACTTCATATGAAACTAAACCTTTGCTTTTGATAAAGTGGCAGGGAAAAAATAGTTTCATTGCCTGTTAAGAAAAACAAGCAAACAAAGAGACACACACACACACACCCCATTTCATAGGTCTGCCCACTACAGAAAACTGTATATTTATTTGTGCACCAGGAATTTTACACACTAGAACAACACAGAATTGTGCAGGGGCTGGTAGGAATCTATGGCAATATTTCTAAAACGTACATTGAGATATCATTAGAAATGGGTATAGGGCACGCTTTCGCTTTGATGCTAAACATAAATGAGACTTGAAATTATTTCTGCTGCTAATAATTTCACTAATTATTTTTACATTCAAGGACTTACTAATTTTGTTTCCACTATACAAAAAGTATATATTATTCAGCATCATATAGGCTTGAATAAAAGTATGCAATATATTTGTTCTTTTCCTAGCACAACTAATATGCATTCAGTATGTGAGATAGGTCAGCTCAGGCGTATCCATTTGCTTCTCCTTTGGAATGTGCCACAGGGTCAGGCAGTGCACAAAGGAAAGTAGTTTGTGGGTGTGATTTCACATTTGTAAACCCAGTGCTCTCATCTGTCTGCATTGCTCTCATGTTTTCAATGCTTGTCATACATCTTGCAGCAACACCCAGCAGCCCCAGACACACACCAGGACTAAGTGCTATACCCGCACAAACCGACCAGTGGCCCTCATTTCAAAGACTAAGTCTAGAGCTTGTCTTCTAGGTAACAGTTTGCTTGCTTTCCCTCGCCCCCACGCACCCCAATGTTAAGTCTCAGTAGTTCAGCTGACAGTTCCAGGGAGGTCAATTTTCAGGATACTTCAGCAGCTTGGAAGCAAGACTTGGACTTTATTATTCTAGGCCCATTTAACATTGGATCAAATCAACACACAGCTGTGTTACGGCTGATCTAGTTTCATAAAACTAGCCAGTACAGTACTAAAATACTACTGTTTCTAGCAGCAGTCCCACACAATGCCATGGCACAGCCTGCGGATATTCACTTGGTCATCACAGAATACCCCAAAGATTCAAGGAGTTAGTTGCTATGAATGTCAAGAAAGTGAGTTAGCCACCATGTGCACCAGGGAAGGGAGCCTTTACCAAAGAGCACAAGAGAAAGACTAGCTTATTTGACATCAGATTGCTTTCAAGCACTTCAGAAAATCACAAGGACAATATCAGAACAAAGATAACTATGAACATTTTTCAACACCTTAGCCACCTTTCCACTTGTGACATTTCCAAATGTAGAAATATTACAGTGCTGCCATCCAAAATCCATTGCACAGACTGCGTGACCGAGCATGCAGCTTTGTTGGGCTTTGTCATAGAGTAAAAACAAAGCCTAAAGTAACTTTCCCTCCATGCCTAGAAGATATTTCTGGCTAGGCTCTAGGCCAGATGACATTACATGATGCAAATACTCTCGGTCACATGACAATTGCCTGCCAACATTCAAATCCACTCTTCTAGCCTTTCATATTTGTGTTATTCTCTTGAGTCTGTGCCTACATAGATATCACTTAAGATCAGATCACATAGTCATCACAAGCAGGGCACTTCAGCCCAGCCCAGCAACTGAACCTTTGACACCATTTCTGAACACTTAAAAACACGGAAGAAAAAGAAGACAAAGGAGACCAAAGCAAGGCTAGAACTCACTGGATATTCTTTGAGATAAAGGGACAGTAGAAAGAGTTGTCAATACTGAAAGCTATGTGCAGAAACATCTGAGGCTTGTTCTCCAGGCATTTTGACTACATTTTAAGAGTAAGTACTACTTGCAAGGTACAAAATCTCCATTGTCCTCCAAAGCCAAACTCATCTACTGCCTCTGTATCCAAGACTGACCTTAAACTGTCCCGCTACCTGACAGCACAGATCTTCCATCTTTCCACGGTCCTTTGAAACAGGGCTGCTCTTTCTCCGATCAAATGGGAACTATGGATCCAGATTTTTTTTTTCCCCAGAAGATTTGTTCATGGCATTGACATTAAAAATACCCTTTTTATAAATGGGATTCTGACTCTTCACTAACCACTCTGAATAACTAAATAAATGTTAGAATGATAAACTATATTTTGATTGGAACATCTATATATGGATACATCTCACATAATTCAAACGCTATCATCCATTTAAAAGGTAGAAATGAATAATCAGAAATAATGCACTAAGTATAATGGAAACTACTAAGAACTTCATCAATCACTGATAAGGGTGAGATTTCCAGTATGGACCCCCAGTCCATGAAATGTCCTTTTTTCTTAGCATCCAGTATCAGCTCTTAGAGAAATATATAAACTCCCTACCTTCCCCAAAGCATAAGCAGATGGGTGAAATAATAGTGAAACACATTGACATAGCTCATCTCTTTCTATGTGTGATTTAAAATGAACAACAGACTGCATTTTTCATGTCAGTGAAGATTTGGTTAGGATTTTCCTTGGGTCTCTGGTTACTTTCTGATATCTTTTCTAAACAGTTCTGTCATTCTTCACTCAGTACGTGAATATCATGTACATTCCTATGCTATATACAAACCGTAGAACCTGTGCCTGGAATATATATTTACAGCTAGGCCCAAAGACAGCATATTTTCCATTGAAGCTGCAGAACATCTTCTAATGGCTTTTTGGTAAATGGAAAACTTGACCAGTTTGAAAGGAGTGCCACTGTCCTGTGAAAGGGCATGCATTTCTTACAGGGTCTGGCAGAATACCCATAAACTCCTCTTTGCAATCTAGTCTTTCTCCACTTTAAAAGAATGGAAAGAAAATACATACACAGAATATCAGATTTAGAAGTCTCTTGGTAAGTGTGTAAAGATATATATCTCTCCACTTATTTATGAATACATGGTTGCACAAGCTCTACAGAGTATCATAATCAACTGCAGAGTGGAGAAACATTTCAAATTAATAAACACCAGAAGACTTATTGTTCACTAGTATTAATTAAAAACTGTATTATTGTTGCATTAATTGCTGTGAACCTTTCATAGTAAGCTATACAGAGCTGATTGGGAACATGTGGTATAGATATGTGGCAATAACCTGCATAAATTATTCTCTTAGTTCTCTTCAAGTCTCACTCTTTTAATCTTGATGCCACAACAAAGGCTACTTTGAGAAAAAGATTATATATCAGCACAAGAATTGTTTATTACAATTGTTTCAGGGAAAGGAGAACTGTAGAGAACTTATGGGTCTAAGAATATTTTTCAGAATACAGAACTGTCAAATGAGATGATAGCTATTAATTAAATATAATAGAACTCACACTGTAATTTTAATACTTACCCAGCAATAATTAAAATCTAAGTGCTAACAAAGCAATCTGGAAAAAATATTTTTTAATTTTTCATAATTACTGAAATAGTTCCAACCTCAGATCTGCCAGCAATAGAAATTTTCCATGCACTTCCAACAAGTTAAGCACAACTTATCAGCTTAAAATTACTTAGGTTAAGCCTTGCAAACATTTGTGGAACATTTTTATGAAACAAGATTCATGAAAATCAAGGAAAAAAAAAAAAACAAAAAACAAAAAACCAGAATGGCCCAAAGCACAGGGAGACTGAGCAGGCGCTTAAACCATGTGCACAAAACACTGGTTAATGGCACTGCATGTCCTTGAGGAAAAATGTGGGAACTGCAATAAGAGCAGCAATGATGTTCAAGGGAAGCTGGTGGTCTAAGAAGCAGTGAGGGAAGTAGTACTGGGCTGGGTGAGAATAGTGAGAAAAAAAAATAGTATCTTACTCTTTGATTCCTGATGCATTCAGTCAAATATGAGATTGTCCATCTTCTGCAAGCGAGGAGGAACCATATAAAAGAAATATCTGCCATTATCATTATTGATTTATCCTCATAACCAACACAGAAGCCATAAATTGGGTCATCTGGTTAAATTAGAAGTTCTGTGAGACCAGATTGAAGCCTAGTTACAAGCAAGGCTGGTTCCCTGTGGATTTGCAGCTCACAGATGGCTGATTTAGCTATTGAAGAAAGAGGCAAGCCTCAATTAATCTTCTCTTGTAGCTGAGTTATAGGATTTATCTATTCTTCCTAGAGATGTGCTTTTCCAAAACTTCGAAGGACCTAAATTACATATGAGAACTCGACAACCTCTTTGAAACCAGCTGAAATCAACAACACTCAAAACTGACTTGAGTGCACCCACACACAGTGTGAATTTTTAACATATCTTTCTTTGACCTTATAAACCTGGTAAGCTTTGAGTTTTTCTGGCTGCAGAAAAATACTCAAAAATATGTTAGATAAGGTGAAAATTTACAAGAGAATTAAAAGAGAACCTTTCTTTTCACAATTCCTCAAGACCAATTTTTGCACACTAGCCATGAACAGTATTGCAGTCATCCCTCACTTCCTTCTGTCCTATCATCTTCAATTTTCCACCCTCTGCAGCATATCTATCTTATTCACTCTCAAGAATATTCATATGCTTCTGCTAAATTAGTGTTATAAGTGTTACTGCTTAAGTTACTGATTGCTAAAACCTGGCAAACGTTACACAGGAACAGACAGGCCTTTTACCTGAGTATGGCAGCTCTTAGATGCTTTTGCACATGAGAGAAAACATTTCTTGAAGCACTGTTATGCCTCCCCTTTTCTTCCCCTCATCTCCCTTCTTCACTGGACAGACCCTCATGCACTGCCTTCCTTTCACTCTCCCAAAGACTCAATATTTAGGTTCTCCAAGCTGGCATCTAACACTTGAGAAAGTTGAGACAACTGGCATGTATGATCTGCGCCTATTACGTTAAGCATAAATATGCCACTGCTACCTTGTGCTTGTTGTATCCAGCTCTTCTCTCTTTTATCTTTAGATTGGAAAGCATTTCAGGCAAGTACTTTCTTTTCTTCTCTCTGCCTGTACAGTGTTTAGCTCAGTAGGACTAAGTATGTGAATGAGTTTTCCAGTGCTACCACAATATAAAATTATAATAACAGTTCCTTACAATTTCAGATCTTGGCTAGTCTGAACACAGACAAGTATCAATTAGCTTAAATATATTTGACCAGCAGTAGTTCTTTCCTTCTTGAACTGTGTACAATCATTGGCCGTAAAACATGTATGATACCCAACCATTCACTTCATTTGTTTCTGATTTCCTAGCTCAATGTGACAGCAGATGGCTTTGGTACAGTTATTAACTATAAAGTAATATGCTAAATATGTAAGACTTGTTATCTTTGTCATCTGAGCTATTCTGCAGCCATACAAGCAATCCAAAATATAACCAAACATGCAGGCAATTGCTAGCTAATTTAGGAAGCAGCCAGGCTTTCTCAAACTGCAAGGAGTCGTGTAACATCCACTTTTTGCCCTGGAAGGAATACTCCCCCAGCCAGCAGACACCAAACTGTGCCACATGTTTCAGCAGCAGCTGCTGTTATGAGGCTTTCACAGACAAAATCCCCCAAATCTCTTCCTACTAGTTTAGCCGTGTCCCTGCATGTTTCTGCATCTGCCAAGGAGTTCAGTGCCACAGTCCTGATTAGCATGGGTCAAAAATCCCCAAGTCTTTTTGATTTCTTTTATACATATTTTCATCTTCAGTGACTGAAAGATTTAAGAGAAAAAATATCTTTTTCAAACAGGAACATTTTAGCTTGAGTTGCTGGTGAATTTCCACTTTTTTCCTTAAAAAAAACCCCAAACCCTTAAAAGACAACCAAATAAATGATTCTCAAGGGTCTATGATCTACACAGATCAGGAATTGCCTATACTTCAACCAAGACTGAACCTGAATTTTGAGAGTGGAAAGGGTTGTAGATGTAAGGTGTACAATGGAAGGAAAATACTTAGAGCTTTGTCAACTACATAAGGAAATCAGACAAGCTGGCCAAATTACCTGCATTCTGCAAAGAACTTTACTAAGTATATTCCCACTGAAGCTGTTGAATGTACAAAGTCAGTACTTTCTGAATTTCAAAGGTTTCTGTGGGAAAAAAAAAAAATAATAATTTCAGCTGCCTAAGCTGTTTCCTCTCCAACACCCCGTCACAAAACACAACAAATGAACAAACAAAACACCATAATGGATTACCCAAATTGCCAAATTAGAAATTTTGGGACTTAATGAGTAGTGGACAGTTTGAGACCCTTCATGGGAGAAGAGTAACATGTTATCAAATCTGAGATATAGGCTGAGCCAGAAGTCCTCTTATAGAATCCACAGGAAGTTAGACTCAGAGTCTAGTTTAACTGGAAGATAATCGGTTATCTGATCTGTTAAGTAGCATTCTCTGTTTTGAGATCTGCTTTTCTCTAAAATGTTTTAATCCATATAAATCATGATTCGGTTTACAACTTCCACCTGGTCATGAAGTAGAATCATAGAATCGTTAAGGTTGGAAAAGACCCTTAAGATCATCAAGTCCAACTGTCAACCTATCACTGCCAAGTCCACTACTAAACCATGTCCTTGAGCACCACATCTACCCATCTTTTAAATACCTCTAGGGATGGAGACCCAACCACTTCCCTGGGCAGCCTCTTCCAAAGCTTGACTACCCTTTCAGTGAAGAAATTTTTTCTAATATCCAACCTAAACTTCCCCTGTCACAGCTTGAGGCCGTTCCCTCTTGTCCTATCGCTTGTTACTTGGGAGAAGAGACCGACCCCCACCTCGCTACAACCAGGATGCCACTGGCCTTCTTGGCCACCTGGGCACACTGTTGGCTCATGTTCAGGCGGCCGTCAACCAACACCCCCAGGTCCTTTTCAGCCAGACAGCTCTCCAGCCACTCCTCCCTAAGCCTGTAGCGTTGCATGGGGTTGTTGTGACTGAAGTGCAGGACCCGGCACTTAGCCTTGTTGAATCTCATACAGTTGGCCCCGGCCCAATGATCCAACCCGTCCAGGTCCCTCTGTAGGGCCTTCTACCCTCCAGCAGATCGACACTTCCATCCAACTTGGTGTCAGATGAGTGACCTAAGACCAGCAGAGACACCCCTGAGGATAGATGCCACTTTTCACAAGGGCAGCCTGAAATGGGACATCAGGTTTCTGCTCCCTGCCCTTACCATTCTGCAACACCCATCTTTATGATCAGCTACTTGAATCAAGCATAGACAGTAGTCTTTAACTATCTGCTATGAAGTCTTGGATAGTAACACCTCAGCATTTGCTAGCATGCCCTAATAAGTAGGTCTCTAACCCTACCCCACAAAAGTCAGCTATTGACTTCAATTAGGACAGAGGCAGAACCTACATACCAGAAAGCACCATTCTGCAAGGAGAGTCCTAACCAAGAGCTAAGTTTATTTTGGAGCTAAATAGAAGGTTATGGTAAGTGCAGATGACAACTTAATGCCTGACAAAACCTACATCCATTCCATGACAGCCTTCTTGAATGCCACATTCAAAAGAGGCTACATCATAAACATGCTGATTTGTTCCCTCCTCTCTTTAAACATATATAGGGCTAGGCACTTAAAAATGCACACATACACATGCCGTGACACAAGACTACATTTTAAGGTCTCATGGAAAGAGATATTAAGAACAGTATTGCATCGTGTCCTTTGGGACAAGAATACCTGGACCGGCAGGTACTTCTGATCAGCACAAGGAATTACATTCTACATTCTGTCATCTCTACTATTGATTTCAACGGTAGAAGATCAATCCAGTAAAAAAGAAAATGAGCCAAGAGATAGCAGAGAAAATTACTTCATATATGAGAAGAAACAACAATATCTAGAAATCCCTTCTGAGTAATTTTACACTTTGTGACAGCATAAAACAAGAATTACAAACCTGGTTTATATACGGAGGACTGAAATCTAACCTGCAAATCGTCCTTCGAGATAATGTTTCTGTACAGGGTAATTCTTGGTTTTCTGCAGCAGCAAACAGCAAGATTTTCCTATGTTGTCCAGTTAATAAATTTAGTAAGTAAATTACACTAGCAGTATAGATGCAACTTCGAAAGTTCACTGCTCCTCTATTTGAAAGGAGATAGGATGTGTTTAAAAAGAAAAAAAAAAATAACACTCCTGGGACTACTACTGTATTAGCCAGAATATCAAAAGCTAAATTAGGGCCAATGTTTGGTATGCACTGTAATTTTGAAAAATTCTTTATATATAAACATGTGTTTATTCTTGGCACCTAAGGTCTGTTGAGAGCATGGCCTCTTTTGGATTCGTTAACTGGAAGCTTTAGCCAATATAGATAAACACAGCCGAAATTTCTTTAAACACACAGGTCCTTGAAGCATTCACCGTGCAAGGAGGATTCAACTCTACAGAGACACAACAACTTCCCATGTATTTTTGCAAAGGCCACATAGAACTGCAATGAGTAGAGCTCGATGCAGAACCTGTCCTGCATGAACAGCTCATTACTCATGTCGTACTGTCCTGTGCTTGCACGAACAGGCAAAATAAGACAACTATTTAAATGGGAAATTAGACAAGTACGCTGCACTCAGAACCTATTAGACTTGTGTAATGACTAGTAGCACTGCCGTAATATAAAAAATTGCCATTATTCCACCCTACACTGGTGACGGTAAGGAGTTTATAGGCACTCTGCTTTTTCCACAAGCCAGATACAAAACCAAGTTTTGCTGTTTGTATATTTAGATCTAAGGCGTGTGTTTCTTTTTGTGTTTCAGCTTCAGGAACCAACTAGCAGCTGTAGCAGCCTTTAGTAAGAAGTTTGCTGAATTCCAGTCATGCTTATTTCACAGCTGTGCTTCCGAGTCCCATGTTACTCTCGCAAGGCAGTTGGGCTTTATTCGTGCTGTTGCAGATGACAGCCCTTTCAAGGTACAGCTCTCACTGTGCTGAGGCACAGCTTTTCTCTTTGGACCAGTTTCCTATCTTGTGGCTGTGAGAGCGTATGAAAGGCTAAGTAAGAGAAAATCGGCAGAACAATACAGACTTTATTTCACTCCCTTTTAGGTCGTTAGGAAATGGTGTAATTGCTTCAACAGGAGCGTAGTTGGTGCCATAATAAAACGATGGATTTTATACATTTAACACTGCAATTTTCTCACAGAATGGATCCATTACCAGCTCAGGGACACATATTTATGCTGTTTATAATAGTACATAGAATTAATGAGAAACAGTGGTCCTAACATTGCATTTACTATTGAAATTACTGAAAGTCTAAGCACAATGCATGCACAGCATCCTTATATCCTGTGACATATTGGAAACTGTGCATAGATATTTAAAAGGACTGTTGAGTTTGCCATTTCCCCTACCCCAAAGAATTTAATTACACTGGAAGTTGAATAAATTGTTTTGTATCCATAATTAAATTCTTTCATTAAATACGTATTGAAATTAAGTCAGTCCATTACACAAAGGGTATAAAGCAATCTACATGGAGTAACTTTGACATTTTTTCTAACCATGGTTACAACTACTTGACTTAAATTAAACTAGCAATAACAACACTACACTTTCTTATGGTAAGAAAACACAAGTCTGTGTGCACAGTACAGCAGCATCACAGTGCACCCCCAGAGAAACACTACCACCATCATCTACCACAGGAGGGAAACCCTCTAGCAGTAAAAAAATCCCACGATCACAACTCTGAGAAGGAGAAATGGTTGTTTGGTTTTTCAGAACTATTGAAAGTCCTGAGCTTATTACTATTTGTTAACAAGAAAACCAAAAGTTGAATTGGGACCAGTGTGTGCTTTGTATTATATTTTAAAAAATACCGATGAAAAAAATCCTAGTGAAGTATCTAATAATGCTGAAAGTCCTTAAGAATGGTTTATTCCTTTTTTTCCTTGAACTGTTTGTTCTGGTCCCCATGCACAGGTGTGGCTTTTGAAAATGTATACATGGCTTTGATTTCCAAATATAGTCATTACCTTGCAGTAATCAAAAACCAGAATCCTAAATATGCAAGCAATATGAATAACGATGTGTTGATAGTAGTAGTGAATGCTTATTTCTCCAGAAGTGCATGCTGAGCTTCCTGGGAAAGGCTGCTTGAAATGTCCTAAGAAAAGAACCTAGACTAGTTAAAGTTAAGAGCTTCTTCAACTCCAGAGAACATTTTGTTTATGGGTAAAGTTTGGAAAAAGATTATTTTGACCTTTTTTTAATGAACATATTTGACTAGAAAATGTAACTGTTAATGACATTAACACATTTCAAAACACTGTAAGATTAAGTTCTCCTCACAAAACCTTCTTTCCAAAAATGATCTAGTAAAGTACTGACTAACTTCCTAGAAAAATCTTAAAACCAAAACCATTGTGAAAAACACGTTTTTTCAAGTCAAATACCTTTGCACCCTTGCATCCTTACAGACAGCTCTTCAGCTTGTACATGCTGGTGCAGCTCCCAGGCCCATGGAACTGCAGCTGGGGATCTGGCAACCGTTTATCGCAGCTTTGAAAAATGGATATCGGGGAAAATGATGGTCAGTCTCTCCCTACTGCTCATGGCTGAACTTCAGCCAGGCAGTCAATCCACAATTAATATTTTTCAAAGCTTGAAGGGAGGGGAGACGAGTCCAGTAGTGGGAAAGGGAAGCCCAAACAGAAACACAAACTTCACCTCCTGGTGAGGAAAGGTCTTAAAGTAAAGGGACAGTAGAAGAAAAAAACAAACACATTGAGAGATACTTCTCTCACATGGGGTAATATCCTGCAAGCACATAACGCAGTTCTCATTTACTTTACTAGAGCTGTTTACTTTATGACTAAATGCAAGACAGCAAGCCAAGCTTTGCAAAGACTTTCTGGTATAACAGGGTTTGACTGAGCATTACAGCTTTTCAAGCACTCTTCAACACCTCAGTCTAATCTCCTTTAGAATGGACCCAAACAAATCCCAAGGGCTCTTCCAGCACCCCAGTCTGCAGAGCAGTACAAGGCAGGGTGCATGCTGCCCCGGCTGTGAGGACGGGTCCTGCCCTCTCTCCATGCCGGGACACGCACTGCCACCCTCCCGCTCCCAAACCACACTGAGCTGTACCAGGGAACTGAACCAGCACTTCTGGGAAAATATGTTTGAGTAGTAACCATTTCAGGACCAGTTCCCCAACCTCGTTCACTGCAGAGCCACAGAAATTGCTGTACCGGCATAAGGAAGAAGGAAATAAGCAACCAGGAAGATGGAAGAGCAGAACCACCTTTTTTAGCAGCAGTCCCAGCTTAAGCTGACTGGGATGTTATAACAGGACCCTGTTCTTCCCCTTTCTCTTTTTTTGAAAAGAATAAGGTCAGTCCTCAGATATTCTCTCACAGGCCTGAGCAAACCAGGGGAGACTGTTAAGTATGATGTGCTTCTAATGGATTTTCTTGCCCAAAAAGCTCCTGCTGTTGCTACCAACACTATCCCTAAAACTGTCCAGGCTCCAGGAAGATCTGCTTGTGGTTTAAACACGTGATGGTTCACAGACTACATGACATGCCAGTCTACAAAACCATTAAGTAAAAGTCTTTGTATTTGCTACAATATTTGTAGACTGTATCCTAACTAGAAATTAGCCTTCTTCCTATTACTATCTTGTTTAAATCGTGGCTTGATGCAGCAGGCACTTCCCAGCTAAGTGGTACCATTAAATGAAATTCTACATGAGCCCCTGCCCCAAACCCTTTGCTTATTATCCAGACATGTAAAGGACAGAGGAAGGAAGGAGGGACAGGAATGGTTTGACAGGGGGTGGGGGGGATAAATTTTTAAAAAGCCCCACAAAACCCACATAAAATAATCCACTAAGACAGCTAAGATAAAATATAAGATTCTAGTTTACCAGGGTCCTGCTTTCACCTTTAGGTTCAAAAATATCTTTAATAATCCATCCTTAGTTAGATTCCTCTGAAACAGGCTACAAAAACCATAAACTGAAAGACACTGGAACAGTATCTCTTCCCCCTTTGCTTACAGACTTGGGAAAACTGAAACAATTAATTTTAACATGGTTATTAAAAAAAAAAAAAGCCCACAGGAATACCATAAAGGTTAGAGAGTTCAGCTGATTTTTATATCAAATGTATATCTGAATTTTGTTAGTCATTTGTTTATTTTCCCAGAATTTTACTAGGAAAAGAATAGCATAATATAATACTGTGACATTATAGCATTATGTGCCATATTTAAATCACGTTTACCCCATGAGATCAACAAAAAGCATATTGCAAAACACTATGAAGTCCAAGTCTAAACATGAAGAAAAATTCAAGGACTCGTCCATGATCATACACTGAATGAAACCACACAACAGAGTTACTTTAAAGCTTCAGAAAATATTACGTTACTGTAGCTTAGTTCCAAAAAATGTCAAAACAACAGAGAAGATACTGCGTAACCAGAATAATTCTTTCCTAAATTTTCATATTGTTATAATAACATTTTCACAAGAGTTCAAATTAGATTTAGTTACAGATATTTTAATACTGGTTCCCTTTACTCATACACTGATCAGATGGAGAAAACAGAGAAGTTTATACGTTTTGCAAACACCTACCACATTACCAATCAGCAGTAGCACACTGACTTGGTTGCCTAGGGAACATCTATGGGCTGCCACACTTTTGAGGGATTTTTGCTTGTTTGCTTTATGTTTATTTGCTGCCTAACCACCCCTTTGAAAGTTTCATAAATTCAGGAATGGTCAGGCATTTTTAAAAAAAGATGCTCCTGAGGTAGTCACATGCATGAGTTACTGAGAGAAAAAGGTAGCACAATCAAGGTGGGGTGTCTGCCAGTCACACAGTGCTGAGGCTATTTCTCTATGAACTTTACATTTCAGACAACATGATATGTCATTCATTGGATAAATTGCCTTGAAATAACACCTTTCCAACTGTGAGCTGTACATTTTGTACATCTCAGTACTACCATTCACATGATGACTCTTAAAACGGTACGTTGTTTTGTGTTTTTCCCAAATACTGCCTTTTGTTAATCATTCTTGGGAGAATTCACAGTAGATTCAACTTTTATGAGATGTCTGGAGAAACAAAATATTCTGTCCATAGTTTTCTAAGGGGTCCAGAACTATAGAAAGCAATGATTGTATTAAACTGTTGCAAGAATAGGTACAAAAGCTAAGTAAGTGCCTACGTAAATTCTCAGTTCCTTTGAAGTCAAACAACCTACACCAGTTTATGACATTTGAGAATCTGAAACATAAGTTTCAACCATTATTTTCAAATGGCAGGGAAGCAGAGTCCGCGAAAGTTTTGAGTTCAAAGCACAAAGTACTGGAAAGATTATAAGACTCAATGTATTTTAGTTACCCAACGAAATAGGTATGGGCATGCAGATGGGCTATGGATTATTAGACTTCTGAAATAACGAGAGTTAGGAGTTTACTTCAAGTTTGCAACTTGCACTTCTCAACGGTGTACCTCAGTTTCCTTGGAACACATCTAGAACAAATCTAATCACTGTGAATTTGTCCCATTGAATTACCCTTTTCTTTTTGCTCCACCAATGAAAACCTAGGCTCATTCAACCAAAGCAAACAGCATTATCAAGGTGTACACCTGTGTAAACATAATTCAGCCTTTCGTGCCCTATGCCAAGATTTTTCTGTTGTAACAATTGAGTGATGATTTTTGTTTCATTATAGCCACTCTAAAGTCTGTTGTAAAACGTATTTTTCAAGTAAGTAGCAGCACAAGCTGGGTCTGGGGATTGACCACCAGTATGATAGACTTAATTACTTCTACTGAATCAAAAGGAAACAATAGTATATAATTGAAATTTAAGAACAAAGGATGGTAATACTCCAATTCCCTATTATGTGTGTGCCTTTATAAATCTAGATTTCACAACATGATTAAAGACAACCTAAAATATGAGGGAGTACAGCTTATTATACAAGCACATTTTGTCTGTACTTGAACTAAATGGCAGCCTTTGATTCTGCTTAATGACAAATCACTTTTAACTGAGAACAAAGAAGTCTAACTGTAATTACCACCTGGACATTGGTGATTTGTTTTAGTAGCTCCTGTCAAAGAACAAAAAATAAATAAATGGAGCAGCTACAGCCTCTTGCAAGGTGCTTATGTACTTATCGTCTGTCACATTTTTAAAAGTCACCTCAGGTACTGCAGATAAATGTCCCTTTTCTGATTCCCACCAAATAACAAGGAATTTTGTATAAAATTTATTGTGAACCACCAGATTTAATCAATGCTGAATGTTCAGGTATTCTTCACACACCAATTAAACCTAACAAATCAAGATTTTTACTGACATGAAAGCTGTATTTTTTTCAGAATTATTTCCCCTTATAAATTTTAGAGTTTGGGGATAAGTGATCTAAAATAAAGTACCAGACTTAGAGGCTATGGGAGAAATTGACTTTCTAGTAGACTTCAATAATTGAAGAGTGACAAGGATGAATACCAAGGTGACTCTAAACTTCCTTGACTTTGCTGATAATGCTCTATAAGATATTGTGAAGTCAGGTTAAGGAACCGTATCTTTTCCTAACTGCTAAAAATGATTGCTGCTAACTGCTAAGATACTGCTGCTAAAATGATTGCAGCATTAGCTCAGACGGTTTATTGTACTGGCACTGGTTGGGATGGAGTTAATTTTCTTCACTGCAGCCTGTATGGTGACATGTTTTAGATTTGTGACCAAAACAATGTTGACAGCACACCAATGTTTTAGCTATGGCTGAACGGTGCTTACACAGTATCAAGACCACCTCTGTTTTTTCACTGTGCTCTACAGCAAGTAGGTTGGGGGTGGGCAAGAGGCTGGGAGGGGAGACAGCCAGAACAGCTGAGCCCAACTGACCAAAGGGATACTACATACCATATAATGTCATGCTCAGCAATAAAACCGGGGGGGGGGGGGGGGGGGGTAGTTTTTCCAAACTAGTCATCGCTTGGGGACTGGCTGGGCATCACTCAGCTGGTGGGAAGTGGTAATTGCCTTTGCACCACTTGGTGGTATTTTTTTTCCCCTTCACTTATTAAACTGCCTTTATCTTGACCTATGAGCTTTTCTTGCTTTTACTTTTCTGATTCTCTCCCCTATCCCACTGCAAGGTGGGGGCTTAGCTGCCAGCCAGGGTTAACCCACCACATACATTCATGAACTACAACTGTACAGTGTACAAAGGACCTAGGACAGAATATTAAATGTAACTAAGCAGGGTAGATGTGACCTTTAGGTATTGGCCAGTAGAAGGATCAACGTTAAACATCATCAATATAGCAGGAGAGCTACCTTTTAACTTTCTTCGCCGGGAGAAAAACGGTGGATCTTTAATCAAACTAGCCACATTGTCTTGAAGAATTACTGTAATTGGGGGCACTTTGAAGTGTTTCCAAACGTGTACACTGAATTGTGAGAGAGAAAAATTAATACATAGTGCCTGATAGAATAAATATCACACAATAGATGAAGATCACTACAGAAGTCTAGGAAGATGTCTCAACCATTTATAAACTTTTTGCCAGGCAGCTGTACTAAGATGCTATACAAAGCACTTTTATTATATCAACCTTTAATATCTTCCCTCTATGCCAGACATCCAGTCATGCAGATTTTTCTCTGCCTTGTGAGCCTTTGAAGCTTGACTGCTGAGTGAAGTAAATCCAAGCTTCTTATTTTTCCCATTTTCCAATGCCAAAATGCATTTCTGTCAGAAAACTACAAAAGGCTTCTGATTTTACTCTGCTCAAGTCTGCTACTCTCATTTTAGTCTTTCCTATGACCAATGTAGGGTAGAAAAACAGAGACAGTTCTAATACAGTCTGTTAAGAGAAATATCCCAAAAAAACAGAATTCTTTCTATGGAATACTTCAAAGAAGTAGCACCACTGCTATCTTGTGGAGAACATGAATTTTATAGAAGATCAGGATGCCATCTTCTCTGAACACGTTTGAATAAATTCTAAGTGCACTACTTAACCACTTACTACTAACTTAACCACTAACTACTTAACCTGGGGATGTTGGTTGACAGCCGCCTGAACATGAGCCAGCAGTGTGCTCAGGTGGCCAAGAAGGCCAGTGGCATCCTGGCTTGTATCAGGAATAGTGGGGCCAGCAGGACCAGGGAGGTGATAGTGCCCCTGCACTCGGCATTGGTGAGGCCACACCTCAAGTACTGTGTTCAGTTTTGGGCCCCTCACTACAAGAAGGACATCGAGGTGCTGGAGCGTGTCCAAAGCATGGCAACGAAGTTGGTGAAGGGTCTAGAGAACAAGTCTTATGAGGAGCGGCTGAGGGAGCTGGGGTTGTTTAGTCTGGAGAAGAGGAGGCTGAGGGGAGACCTTATTGCTCTCTACAACTACCTGAAAGGAGGCTGTAGTGAGGTTGGGGTCAGTCTCTTCTCTCTAGTAACAAGTGACAGGACAAGAGGGAATGGCCTCAAGCTGTGACAGGGGAAGTTTAGGTTGGATATTAGAAAAAATTTCTTCACCGAAAGGGTAGTCAAGCTTTGGAAGAGGCTGCCCAGGGAAGTGGTTGGGTCTCCATCCCTAGAGGTATTTAAAAGATGGGTAGACGTGGTACTTGAGGACATGGTTTAGTAGTGGACTTGGCAGTGATAGGTTGACAGTTGGACTCGATGATCTTAAGGGTCTTTTACAACCTTAACAATTCTACGATTCTACTTCTGGTCACCAGGGTCAACAGCACCATTGGAGAAATGGAAAAAGAGAACTGCTGAATCAAAGGGCTGTATTCCTCTTGCCTAATGTTTATTGTGTAAAAGTTTGTCATATAGTCTACACTAGTCACATCTCCCTCTATTGTCAGTGGAAGACTTATTTTCTGGAGGTGATTCCAACATCCCTATTTAAGACCACTGTAGAACAAGGTCCTGAGGGAACTGGCAGATGAAGTTGCTAAGCTACTATGCATCATATTTGAGAAGTCATGGCAGCCCGGTGAAGTTCCTACTGACTGGAAAAGGGGAAACATAACCCCTATTTTTAAAAAGGGAAAAAAGGAAGACTCAGGGAACTACAGGCCAGTCAGTCTCACCTCTGTGCCCAGCAAGACCATGGAGCAGATCCTCCTGGAAACTAAGCTAGGGCACATGGAAAATAAGGAAGTGATTAGTGACAGCCAACATGGCTTCACTAAGGGCAAATCGTGCCCGACATAGTTGGTGGCCTTCTATGACGGAGTTACAGTGTTGGTGGATGAGGGAAGAGTAACTGACATCATCTACCTAGATTTGTGCAACGTATTTGACGCTGTCCCACATGACATCCTTGTCTCTAAATTGGAGTGACATGAATTTGACGGATGGACCACTTGGTGGATAAGGAATTGGCTGGATGGTTGCACTCAAAGAGTTGTGGTCAATGGCTCAATGTCCAAGTGGAGACCAGTGATGAGGCTTAAGATGTGGGCCTGTGAAAACCTCAAGTTCAACAAGGCCACGTGCAAGGTCCTGCACATGGGTCGGGGTAACCCCAAGCACAAACACAGGCTGGGCAGAGAATGGATTGAGAGCAGCCCTGAGGAGAAGGACTTGGGGGTGTTGGTTGATGAGAAGCTCCACATGACCCGGCAATGTGTGCTTGCAGCCGAGAAAGCCAACCGTATCCTGGGCTACATCAAAAGAAGCGTGGCCAGCAGGTTGAGGGAGGTGATTCTGCCCCTCTGCTCTGCTCTGGTGAGACCCCACCTGGAGCACTGCATCCAGCTCTGAGGCCCCCAACATAAGAAGGACATGGACCTGTTGAAGCGAGTCCAGAGGAGGGCCACAAAGATGATCAGAGGGCTGGAGCACCTTTCCTACGAAGACAGGCTGAGACAGTTGGGGTGGTTCAGCCTGGAGAAGAGAACGCTCCAGGAAGACCTTATAGCAACCTTCCAGTACCTGACGAGCGCCTACAAGAAAGCTGGAGAGCGACTTTTTACGAGGGCATGTAGTCATAGGACAAGGGATAAGGGCTTTAAACGGAAAGAGGGTAGATTTAGATTAGATGTAAGGAAGAAATTCTTCACTATGAGGGTGGTGAGGCACTGGAACTGATTGCCCAGAGAAGCTGTGGATGCCCCATCCCTGGAAGCGTTCAAGCCCAGGTTGGATGGGGCTTTGAGCAACCTGGTCTAGTGGAAGGTGTCCCTGCTCAAGGCAGGAGGGTTGGAACTAGATGATCTTTAAGGTCCTTTCCAACCCAAACCATTCTATGATACGATACAAAACCTAACACCCTCTTTCCAATGATAGAGAAGGCTGTCACTCTCCACTGACCAGAGAAGAAACTTATGTCTGGCTGTTTAAAAATTGGATGCGTGGTTTGGGTTTTTGTTGTTGTTGTTGTTTGGAATGAATCATACTCAAAATCCACAAAGCTCCCGGGGCTCTGTACATGTCCCTGAAATTGCAGGACTGGGATCATAATATAATCTGCCAATCATTTTTGTTCATTTGCTCTACTCACTTGTTTGCCAAAACATCCACCTTACGCCAAAATTAAATCCTGTAGTCAGAACACCCAGGTATATTTTGGCCAGCAGCATGCTCAGCAAGCTAATGCATTGGGTTCTCCTGATGTAGGGCTCTGGGCTCAAAAGGTGTCCTTCAGCTAAGCAGAATCCAGTACTCATTTTAGCATCACTGTCATACTTCCTTATCTTTTGAAGAAAGGGGACTTTGCAGTTGCTGTAGGCAATTTCAGGAGCAATGCAATTCCCTGACACCACTTCCCAATCTCTCAAACAGCTTTTATTCATTGTTTCTTAAGTACTGACTTCCTGCTGCACTCTCAGATCACCTGCTCCCATGGACCTGTAACAGTGGTAGCAAAAAGATGCTCATGTTTGATAAAAGTACTGGGAATAGCCCCATCCTTTAGCTAGCACCATAAATACAAACACCCAAGAGAAAAATGCCAACATACATTTCCTGGCATCCTCATTCTTGAGAGCTCTCAGTGGCCATGTCAGAATGCCCTGCGGATCCTCCAGGATCTTCCATTTTATCTCCTCACTTGCCTCTGGCTCTCTGTCTAAAACAGTGGATTTCTTTCTCTGTCTCCCACTTTACAAGGTAAAAGCTGCTTCTTTCTCTTTGTGGACAGTGCTCACTGATCTTGATGACCAAGTCAGTGCTACACAGGGATGAATCTGTTAAAGCATTTCAAATATATCCTTCCATCTTCCGTATGTAGAAAGGAGAAATAAATGGAAATGGGAATACTGGCTTGTTTAGATAAAACATTGTAAAAGACAACCACATAATTAAAGTTTACAACAAATAGTATCATATGGCAACATACATTGGTCATCATGGATATTAATCCATGGAGATTAGATTGGATGGGACTGGAAAGGAAAATGAGAAAAAACACAGGAAAATAGGTATCTACAAAAAAGCAAAATCCAACAAAAGTCTGGCTGTAGAACAAGATTTGGAATCACATGCTTTCTAGGGACTCCCCCCAGAATCATACATTATATTTCCCTTTCTCATTTTTTTCTTTCTCCTGCAGACTCAGTGGCAGCACTTCCACTTCCCAAGCTTGTTTGCAGGCATGCGAACTTCCCTGGATACTACTGTAGGACTCCAGTTTTGTTTCCAAAACATGGGATCTCTGACTACTGTCACTGCTTGCCCTCCAATTCCACGCAGAAGGCCTGTCAGTTCGAGAGCATTTTGAGCTGCAGGTTGCAGAAAAGTAGGGCAATGTTTTCTAATGAGATGCCAGAATTAGCAGAAGGCTCTTCTGTATGCAAAAGACACAGCATGAACTGAGCTACTTTCAGAAGTCTGCCCCTCTTTCAGCTTTTCAGCGTTGCATGTAATGTCTGTTCCACTTCAGGAAGCCTCTGTGCTGCCATGTGCAAGCTGACATTGAAGTAGAGGGTTCATTCAAGACTCCAGGTAATCTTTCACATGTGCATTTACCTCCACCCTCCCATAGAACACCTCTGTCACTCATTTTGTATGGGAGTAGTTAGGTGATAGACCACATCCCTTCCTAGTATTTCGGCGGTGTTTTCTGTACATTTGGTCAAGCTAGTCACAGCTTCATTTGAACCTTCATTCAGTCTGCTCCTACTCCTGTAGAGTTAAGTAACTCAGGTAATTCAGGACCTAATTCCTGCACCAGCCCTGCTCGTTGTTGGTATGCCACCAGTTTGAAAAAGAGGCAGGGAATGGAGGTTTCTGGGGCAGTCCTACTGAAGCACCTCGAACACTAGCCTGCTTGAGTTTTAAAGGACAATTCCAACACAGGCACTCAAAAGCATAAAAGTATCATCACAGAAGATCACCACCCAAACCCTCCTGTCCCATGGAAGCACATGGCAAAAAGCTTGGCTCCCCAGCCCGGCCCATCCATCACAACAGCTCATTCCATGCAGTTGAGCCAAAAAGCCAGAAAATTCAGGTGTATCAGTCTCCAGAACAGTACAGATCATCTTTTCCCAAGACAGGGATGAGTATTAGACTATGTTCAAAATGTTGGCTTGGTTCTGGGATGTAGCCTACTTCTGCAATACTTTCTTGCCTAAAGTTCTATTGAGTTTTAAGTAAATGGTAAACAACTGTGTTTTGTTTTGTTTTGTTTTTCTCTTTAACTATCCTCCCGTTCAATTAGTTGAGATTGTAAACAGTTTTTAATCTCTCTAATCTGACTGTGCTTTTAAGGAAAAGTGTGATTAAGTACAAGAACAAGCCTTCAAGGGTAAGCGGAGATGGATTGGAGACGGGATGGCAGCTATAGTTTTGTAGAAATCAACAGATATTAGAAGCATCTATCCTGTCCTTAGCTTTATAGGTGCTGTGCATAGGTGCTTCTCCTGTCCACTACTGTCTACAAGAAATGCCTTTCACAATGACTTTGTTTTCACATTAAAACATTGTAATTCACAAGGAGAATATACTTGCCTGAAGGTATGAGCGAAAGTGAGTAAGAGAGAGGCAATACTGTCAAAACTTGCACAGTCCTGCTAATACAGAGGGAAAATCCAGCTGTCTGATTCCAAGTGACAAAGTTATGGATAGTCTAAAACTGCCCCAGGCAATAAGTTTGCTGCACACTGTACCACTACATGCTAGAAAATTCAGTTCAAGCTAACAGGATGAAAATAAATCAGTTTTGTAAGCTTGGTATATCAAAATATTTTCATTTCAAGAAACATAGCTTAATGGTGCAGCTTGAAAACCAATACAACACCAAGTTTTAGATTAAAAAACAACCAATTACATTACAAACACAGCCTGCCAAAAGTATTGATCATAACTAGGGTGTCTTGGGAGCTTCTCATGTCCCAGATAGTAGCTTCAGCTTTAGTGTGGCTTTGATTTTCAAACTAGAATAGCCATCCTAAGAGATTTCCGAAATAATCCATTTAAAGACAGAGAAGTACACATGCAGGTGTCATGGCAACCCCACCAAGGCAGTGCAGATACTGGCATTGCTTTTACTGTAGTGTTTAATTTTCCTTCAGATCAATGAAACATCTAACTAAATGATTTTTACTTCATCAGACTAAATGTAGACAAATGTAACTCTTATCATCAATGCATGGTATGAAGGCTTATCAACAGGTCCTATTTGGATCCTTTTGTACATCTCTAAAGAAACAGTTTGCTGCCTGACTTAGATGACATGGCATCAGGTTAAAACAAACAAACAAACCAACCAACAACAACAAACCCCAAAACTAACAAAAAAAGCCCCATCAACCAGCAGTTCTGTTCATAGTTACAAATAATAGTGCATATCCATACTGGGTCCATTGTACTCAATAAACCACAGCACTGGTATTCACTAAAAGGCATTCATCTGTTCTTCTGATGAATGTCTAAAATCTGTATGTTTTAAAGTATTGGGTGACACCAGTCACCCAGTAGCTGCACTCAGAGCACTGAGTGACCACGTAACACCCCATGGCCAGTGGTCCCTGCCTTCCACAGAGTTCAGGGTGCAGATACACGCATGCAATTGCACTTTTCTCAGAATGAATTTCTGATCTACTTCATATTAAAAAGCACATTCTTTAGAGAGAGATAACGTGCTTATTTTTGACGCATAAAATTTAGCAACACAACATAAATCAGCAGTGCAGACAAGGAAAGCTCCATCATGGAGTGCACAGATTTTTACAGTCTCCAAAATTTCACCCTTCCTTCAGACTTTCACAATCTTTAAAAAGCACCTGTTTATCAGCACACACTCTGCAGCATACTGTAAGGGCTCTGATACAGCACAATAAAGATAATTTTGTTATAAGAACTATTAAGTATGAATTCACAGCACCAGATAAAATCTGCAGGGACAATTTGCAAATGAGATGCTTACTAAATGTGGTTAAATTTTTGTCAGTCTTCCCTGAAGACTTACTATGGCTAAATGCATCTCTGTCACTTACTTATTTCTGAGAGATCAAAAGGTGAGCAGAAAATCCTGCTTCCCACTTTACAGAGTGGCTCTCATATGCATATACTGCACTTCCTCCATCTGAGAAACATCTTGTCAATGCAGAAATTTCACATGCATAATAGTTAATTTGGACAGCCTTCAGTTCTGCGGACCAGAAAGGGGAATGCTTCTCCACATTATGGAAGAATTCAAACATTGGGTCAAAGCTACAAAGAATATGATGTTTTGCTTCCTTTTCATTTGACACCATCTAATAACTTGTATCTAAAATTTGGCAGAAACATGGAAAACCCCATAAGTGCACACTTGGTGTTAAACATTTATATCTGCACTAAATATTTCACAATGAATATTTTAATGCAGTGCAAAGCTAGACACATTCCTGTTGCCTTATTTTGAACATTTTTCTGTATTTCATGGGCAAAAATCAACACTGCACTTTTTGCGGGTCCGCTAACGTTAGCTCTCAACTCATCTGCAACTTAGAAGGTTCTCTACTACAATCTGTGGTCACTATTATGCAAAGTTAAAATAGGGTGTTTCTGGGGTTCAGTGCTTTAACACAAACACACGTATACAGACATTAATACACAGCCATACCAGTATGTCTGTACAGATGTGTTCTAGTACAAAGAAGTACAAAATGCTCAATCAACTGCAGTCTGAGAATTGCACACCAAGCAAAAATGAAAGGTTAGCCCATTAAAAAATATTTTATTGCCTATTCACCTGGTTGTATTTTTCAGTAAATAGCCCCCATTCCCCAAAATACAAGTTCAAGAGAAATAACTGTTGCCAGTTACTTCAAAGGAATCTTTTTCAGTAAAGAAAATTGTTCCAAATCACTAAACTAAATTTAATGCACAAAACCCACAACAAAGTTTTACAATTTAATTTTGCATGCAGTATTTTTCTCTGCCTATGTCAGAGTAGGAACCAAAACGTTGCCTTTTTACTTCTGCATCTTTCCCCATGTGAGAATAAGATTCTCTATCACAAGAATGAGTAAGGGCTGAATAATATTATCCAAAATCCAGATGCCATGTGAATAGAAACAAAATAGTCATTACTGAAACATCATAGCATTTAGTTATTTATAGACTCCATTCAGACATCACCACTAGTAAGGCAGCACATGCTACAATGCTCTTTTTGAATAGCCTTTCAAAGTACTTGAGAGACCTATTTTGCAAGCCTGGACCACCATCCAGAGAAGAGTCGTGTATATAAGGATAGAAGTAAAATACAACAGACAAACACATACACTTGAAGGAATAAAGGACATCTAATCACTTCTCATATAAAAGGAATGTTGAAATGTTTTCCTGTAATGCTGACGTTCACGCTGAGAGCCCTTCTCATAGAAGATCTATTACCCTCAGAGATGCAGCATTTTTGAAGCATGTGCTACTATTTTTTAAGAGACCACTTGAAGAAAAACAAAACTGCTTGTCCCCAGCTGGCATAACCAATTCATTATATGTGTTTTTCTGTCAGTAAAGACTCCAAGACAAACTTCACCAAGAAGTACCCCTTTTCCTTTTGACCCAATCTATTAATCTTTTCAGTGTGGTCGTGCCTGCAGGGTAAACTGATGGAATAACGTCTGTGCAAATAAGGGGATCTTTTCAAAAGAGAACATAAGAAATCCTGTTTCCACAGGCAAGAGAAGAATCAGGAAACAGGGCCTTATGACCAGCAATCTCCAAAAGATTCTTCTAGACTGTTCTTGGCCCAAAACCTTTCCCTCTCATTGCTTTTTTCAAGATGGGAGGAAAGACGGAGACTCCCAGCCAAGCACAGCCCAGCACAGCATGACCCCCCTGAAAGCACATCTGTCTGCACAGCCAGAGCAGGCTGTGCCACACTGCACCATCACTTCTCCTTCTCTCCCCATCTCTCATATTGCTCTTTTTTTCTTTCTCCTCCTGGTACACACACAAACTTGCCTACACAAGCCAGTAGCCAGGAGCCACTATGCAAAAGGTAATTCAGGTTCCCGAACAAACTCGCACCTGTGCTTCAGCTTCAGAGCTGCTGTACATGTACTCTCTGCTTCACAGGCAGTGAGCCATACTCCCGAACGGCTGATGCACAGGTCTCCTGTTCTGACAGGTCCATGGGCAGGAGAGGCCAAGGAGCAAAGGGCCTGCAAAGATCTTCTTTCTGATAGAAGTAGAGAGATTATTTCCTACCATTTTTCCTGGAAGGCACAATGTTTCCCCAAAAGTGAGGGAGGAATCAGTGGCACAGCAATTTCAGCCATAGACATAGAGCTGTGGTACCATGTTATAACAAGGTAATGGGGCAATGTGAATGATGCCTTCATCCGCCAGGCAGCTCTGCCACCTATGTGCCACCAAGGCAGCATGGCCATCTGCCAGATCTGAAGGTGCTTTGCCTCATAAACACAACAGGCCCCTGGGAAAGCAGTATTTGATCCAACGGTTCTTTCCACCTGGATTTTAACATGCGAAAGACAAAAGTCGTGACTTTCCCTTGGTTGCTTGTGTCACTTTTGTTGTCCACAATGAGAAAGATGCACAAACATCTGAAGACAGGAGCTGATACAGCAGCAACAGCTGTAGCATCCCTGTTCAAGAATTAAATGAGGACGGAGAATAATCACTGGTGTTTGACTCTTCTCCCCTGCTTTTCTGCTTTTGGGACAAACCTCCATATTGTATGAGCAGACTCCTAAAAAAGCAGTGGCGATAATACTGAAATGAGGACTGTGAAATCATTTGATAAGAATGATGTTGTGCTCTACAACTACCTAGTTCATGAGCCACACATGGAGAAGTTTATTAGGGTACCCTCCCTTCATTCTCTTTCTCAGTTGCATGTTTGTACACATTGTACTTCCACATTTACAGTCCCTCGGTAGTCACGGTATGTCTTAACCAGTGTATGAAAAACCATCAGTAAAGGTCGGGGGGGGGGGGGGAATCACCTTTATTTTTTTTCTTTTGTCAAGTTTTTATTTGATATCTGGTCAGACTTTGACCTAACTTTCACATCCTTGGTTAATATTCAGATTACCAATGCTGTCTGATATATAATATATGCCATCAGACTGGGTGTGGGGAGTTTACAATTTTCAGGACAGAACATGAGACACTATTCACCCAATAATTTCTCTCACTCTTATTGGCCAGGCTGCCTCACCGCACTGTCCTTTTGTGCCCCTGAACTCAAATACCTGTTAGAGATTTCAGTTTCGTATCTGCACCTCATACATATTGCTCCTGTGATTTCCTTATGTTCCACATGAATATTGGTCAATGGGGCTATCAGCTATGGATATGATTTGATGTTTCAGTATTGCATAGGTCTAGCATATACACGACACCTAGAACAATGCTAGCAACGTCGCTATCAAAACAAAAGCTGAATGTGGTATCAACTCTGCACATTTTTGCAGTTCCTCTGCCCTCCTACAGATAAAAATTTCTAAATTGGAGACACTGCAGAGAGTTTAAAGACCAAGTCTTTGTCTTTTCAGTCATTAGAGGCATTCCTGAAATGACTGTAAAATTAGAGGTGCTATAAAAACCAAATGCTATTCTATGCTATTTTTTCCAAAGGAAATATGTAGCAATATAAATTAAACATTAAATGCAAAGCTTTGCTGTGAGGCTACTGAGTCAGAAACAGAAATGCAGATAATTAATGAGAATATCTGTCCTTGCATATTCACTTCCTTCTCCAGTAGAAGCCATTAATCTTTAAATGTGTATGAAAAGGACGCACGAGTCAGCACACAAAGAGCGTGTATTAAGGACACTAAATAAATTAAGGACACCTCATGTGTCAGCATGAGCAACCCATTTTATATTTCTTATCTCTCCAGGCCACCTCTGCACAGTCCCCTTTCTGCTCCTATTACAGGGACAACCAAGGGTTCCTAGGACAGAGAAATAAGGAGAATCCCAGCCTCTATTCCAAATCATTTCAATATTTTGTAAGCGTTTATTAAGACACAGAATCATAGAATAGTTGGGGTTGGAAGGGACCTTTAAAGGTCATCTATTCCAACTCCCCCTGCAATGAGCAGGGACATCTTCAGCTAGATCAAGTAGCTCAGAGCCCCATCCAACCTGACCTTGAATGTTTCCAGGGATGGGGGTACCTACCACTTCGCTTGGCAACCTGTTCCAGTGTTTCACCACCCTCATCGTAAAAAAGTTTCTTCCTTGTATCTAGTCTAAATCTGCCCTGTTTTAGTTTAAAGCCCTTACCCCTTGTACTATCCCAACAGGCCCTACTAACAAGTTTGTCCCCATTTTTCTTAAAAGCCCCCTTTAAGTACTGAAAGGCTGCAATAAGGTGTCCCCGGAGCCTTCTCTTCTCCAAGCTGAACAATCCCAACTCTCTCAGCCTTTCTTCATAGGAGAAGCGTTCCATCCCTCTGATGATTTTTGTGGCCCTCCTCTGGACCCCCTTAACCTATTAAGCATTTTGTCTTCTAGATAGATATGCTTAAATGTCACAAAGGGGGAAAATCATAATTATGAATTGAGTCTTGTTAAGGCAACTTGTCTTGCTTTCTGGCAGCAAGTTTTTATAGTCTTTTCGTTCTCACAGTCAAAGTGTTTATAATGAGGAGAAGACATATCTGTGCTTTGAAACTAAACAAGGTTTTTTAACAAGACTAATTCTGATTGTAAAAATAAATAGCAAGATGAAGGAGTGACAACATCTAAGTGTTCTTACTTCTTATCTCCCCCAAGATCTTCAAACGCTTCAAAGCATGGTAGACTCTGTTACACCTCAAAACATGCTTTGTGAGGAAGGTTTCCAAGCAGCTTACTGGGACAGCTCCTGGGTAGCTGGATATTTGAAATTCCTTAGCTCTTCCCCATACCAAACATAATCATTTTGCCAGGTAAAACAGTTTCAGTATTAAAACAACAACAACAACAACAACAACAAACCCTCAAGCCAAAACTTTTTTCTGAGATCCAAGTCTTTCTGCCTAATTACAACAAGCTTTGTCTTTTCACTGAAGGGCTAGGCTGCATTTCACACACTTGGAGAGAAACACCTTGCTCAGTTCTTTTAGTTTCTTCCAGGACCCTCACCTGGATTTTGAGAAATCCCATCTACATTTTTATCTGAGGTTGCAGTCAAGAAGTTCAGCACTGCAAAACCAGTGACTTTCCTCAAGCTGCCAGAATTGTGCAGCTTGATGACCGGATACATTGGTACTTCCTCTTCTGTTCCTTCTCACCCGCCTTATGGACTTCCACATGACTATTTGCAGGCTCTGGTGTCACACCCTCTCTGCAAGAGAATGGTTCTTAATCCTGGAAAGCTTCATCTGTAATTAGGTTTTTTACTGAATTTCTCCTGTCTGAAAAAAGGAACTGTATCTCCTGCCTCAGGTCACAGAACTCCAGCAGCCACGTGTCACACAGAAAAACCTTTGAGACAGTACTATCCTGACTTACAGGTTAGAAATTTAAGGCACAAAGAATGGGGTTCACTGAAGATGTCTCATCTTAACTGCTTTCCAGTAAAACTTCTCAGTGAAAAAAGTTTTTTTTTTTTCAAAAAGTGCCTGATATTTCTGATATTTGTCTGAAATTGTTCAAGTTTATAAGTTTTTCAGGAACTTGAAGGTTTGCAGTAAACTATCATGAAAACCAGACTGTGGTTGGGGTTTTTGGGTTGAAAATTTGCACATGAGAGGAAAAAAAAAAAAGAAAAAAAAAGAAAAAGAAAGTCAAGTTAGTATTATGCAGATTAACCAGTGATAGAAGAAAACTATAGCAGAACTGGAGGGCAGCCCTCACACTTTCAGACTTTACCTTAATCGTAAGATCATCCCAATGTAACCCTTCAGACATGCTAATAAACAAATATATAAATTATTTGGGAATAATGCAGTAATATTTGTTACCTTGAAAATAGGAAAGGTATTTCACAGCTGAAAAAAAATCAGTAAAGGTGTGGGGGTCTTATGTACTCTAAATTACATCTAAAATCTATTTGCTCAGATGTATGTGAAAACAATACCTGTTTTCCAGAAATATCCCATCTCTTTGCAATGAAAAAGTAAATATGGCTTACAGACTGCTCCTCCTTAGATCTACATTTCATGTTAATGTAAAAATAAGGAAGACAATGCTATACATGGTTGGGAATTTTCTGAACAAAAATGGAGGAAATGGGAATAAAAATAACATCTTAAGGATGTTTTTTTGTGGAGGTGCATACCTGTTTATGTTAGATCTCTAGGCACTAGGTAGGCTTACTTGTCCCGTTAGAGAACTATTTGGCCAAAAGCACAACATCAGACATCCTCTAACACAATATTCTTGTTGTTTACAGCTCCTATGTGAAACATAGAGAAATAAGATTAAGTCCTTCTGCCTGATGCAGGCAAGGACTTAAAGAAAAATAAAAAGAGCAGAAAATATTGGGTTCTGGGATCCAAGAACACTACAGGAGTTCTCTAACCATGGGGTGATTCTATTTTTGACAACACTAGAGAAGATCTGACTCTCTTTTATTTTTGTTCTCCCTCCACAAAAGACTTCATAAGAGCACAGATTTCCTTTAGTTAATATTAAAAAGAAAAAAATAATCTCTAAAAATTCCATGAGTATGAAAGCTGATTTCAAGAGCTGAAAGCTCTTTAAGCAGGAACTGATACTCTACAGAAAACACAGCTGCAAAGTTTACATCTCACAGGACTGTAGACAGCAGCTGTGTTTAAACCATCAGCCAGCAACTGCCCAGAAAGGCAGCTCCAGCTCTTTGAGAACTGCATTAAAATCTCTCTGGTAAAAGCCTGTTCCTGAGATGCCTTTCAGTCATCAGCTCCTGCTACCCAAACTACATAACCACCCCAAAATGTGTAGCTCTAAAGGATTTGCCCTGATCAGTGGTTGAGCAAAGCCTTAGCTCACAAGTGCCAGCTAAGCGGTGAGGTTTCACTAGCCAGCTCGGGGAATTTCACAGTTTGCATCCACTGAAGGAGAAAACTTGCCCCCACAAAGTTCTCCCCGCTCATGTCCACACACTCCCCCTGCTTCCTTCACATCCGTTCTGCTGTTTCTCAGATCCCTTTTTGTGAATTAAATCAATTTGTTAACAAATGCAGGAAAATAACCCAGCAAAAACAACTGGAGTTTTCCATGGAACTATTGAGTTGAATGGCTTCACAAAGCACAGTACGAGTGCCAGAGCCACGAAGGAGTGGGGCGTGGGGGTCAACCTGCAGGGAAAGACAAGAGAGGTGGTGGAGCAACACATCCCCTTCACAACAGAGATGCTACACTGGATCAACTCAGTTGCTCCTGAAACGGCAACCTAAACCTAAGCCTAAACCTAATCCTAACAGATTTTTTTCCTCTGCAAATAAATACAGGATAATACTCATAATTCACATTTAGTCGGTCAAAGGAGACTTGTCTTATATACTGTCAGATCACTAAGTTTGGAAAATATAAGTTGTTGTTTATGAGAGACCCAATTTAGCAGTTTCTAGTTACTCAAAAGTTAATGGGCTTAAAGGGTTACATCGCTTTGCGAGACTTCCATTGACTTCAGTTAAACTAGGATCAAAGTCTGCAACTTTACCATTCTACTGTAATTACTTACTCTTAGATGCACACCTACAAACATAAAAATACTGCCAGTATCTGATAGAGAGAAACATCTTCATACAAAGTGCTGTTTTGATATGCATTGCTAGCATATTCTTATTTCTTTTATTATTCTTGATTCAGTCATTATCCCTGGTGGGTTTGACCAAAGGAAAGCATAAAGCCACTTGCACTAGAACACTTATCAACTCAGTTTTGCATGCAGCATAGCCACAAAATAATGAATTAAAATATCCTGGGGTTTATGCCAGGTTTACATATTTCTGAAAGGGAAAAACAAAATTAAACTTTCACTTATAGGTGTATTTGTATTATCAGTAATTACAATACAGTCATGAAACATTTAAGAGCAATGAGCTAGGACATAAATGAAAGAGGAACACTGCAGTACAACATTTACAGTCAATAATTAGTAATGAGAAGCTCACAGAGCTTGCAAAACAGGTACAATTTTTTTTTTCTCAGCTCGCTGAAATTCACAGTCACAAGACTGTTATGAATGTATTAGTAGTATTAGAGTTTTGATGCACTCTCTAAAGCTAGGCAGACTATTGTTTTTCTTTGGTAAAAGCTTCATCAAATTTAGGGATTTTTTTTAGCAACTTTTAACTACTCCTTCCTTTTACACTGCCAAAATCACAGGTAGATCAAGTCATGTTAACAAGAACAACAGGAAAACTCTATATTTTAAAAAGCAGGTCATTCATTTCTTTTTCCCTTTGGTTATCTCAGTGAACAGCACTGCTGTGCCTACTGCCCAAGAATACAATCTGTACTTGTTTCTTGGCTTTGTTAGTCTGAGTGGCTTTCACTAACACAAGCTTCATCAACCTTTCCAGGGTTTAAATACAGGCAAACTAGAAAGATTAACTTGCTGGTGAGGACTTCTGAAGTGTAAGTAGAAAATACTGTTTCATATTTCAGATATCGCTCAAAAAAAGCATCAAATTAAATGAACAATGCCTAACAGCCCACCAAAACTCCAGCTAGGGTGGAATTCTGCAAACAAGATTGCTCACAAAGGAGAGTATTGGCGTACGCTGAATGGAAATGATCTTGCCTTTATAGCACCACAATTTTAGCTGATCACAGTTTTGCCACAAGTTTTCCTGATAAATGAGGAAGTTCCTGAAAGCCAGCTTTATCATATCTATTTATTTTGTCAGTGTTTAGCAAACACACCCACACCATAGAACACATGAGAAGGTTGCAGAGCACTCTAGTCACAGCCAAGGCACAAGGTCCAACACGAGGGCTAAGCTGACATAAAGCACACACTGCTGAAAGTGCCACTCTACTTTTCTGTCTCTGCCAGGACATGTTCTCCTGCCACTTCCCTTCCAGGGGACCTGAATATGCAAATAAATATTTAAGGAGAAAATTAACCCTGCTAAAACAAAACAAAACAAACCAGTATCTTCTCTTTGATTATTCAGTGAGCTGGCTCACCCTGAAGACAACTATCTGCAAGATCTGTGGATCCATGGATGGTAGGTCACCTGTTGCAGGGGAGGATGAGCAGCTGGCCTTTACCTATGTCACTTCCCAGTAGATCAACTTAAGTGTAAGGTCACACTGCATAAATGGCACAGTCTGATTCAAGTTCCTTTTGCTAGGGGATGAACCAAGACCAGGGAGCCCAGGAGGCTAAGGGGTGCATGGGACTTGTAAATCATTTGACACTGAAGGCAGAAGGCATGCTGGGCCTGAGGAAGGAAAGCAGACAAGGGACAGTCTCATGGCTGGAGTGACTGAATGACCGTCTCTAGACTCAGATTCTATCCCACTCATCTCGTGTGTGATGAGAAAGAGTTCATTAAGGCAATTCCTCAAATATGGTTGCTAATCATGCACACCCCATTGTTTAGGTGCCTGGCTTGAGTTGCTGATGCAACAAATAGAACTGCAAAATTTTCCAACAAGATACATCTTCCACATAAAAATCTAAACCAGTAAGACAGAGCCATCAGTGGGACTTTCCCGCCCCAGCTTGTGTGAGTGCACAGCCCAGCTCCCAGCCCCTGCCTAAGCTCGCCCCCAGAGCTGCAGCTTCGTCCCACCAGCCGGGGCTCCCAGCTCAGACACCCTTTCCTCAGCAGCCATCTCACAGCTCGGTAGCCCTCAGTGTCTCTTCGAGGCGGGGGTGCCCATGCCTCGCCAGCCACTGATAACCACACTACACATGGCTGGGTCTTTTGCAACAGAGCTGTCCAGAAACTGAAGGTCTGATTCACCACCAGGCTACCGCAGACTTTTGACAGGATAATTTCTCAGGAAACCTTTGCACAACAAGCGTAACACAGTCATGAATTATTCCTTCAGCCTCTCCTAAGTGATACTATACACCATCTAAGACACAGATCCTTCAGATACTTTCAATGTACTTGACCAAGCATGCAAATAGACAGCTGAGCCCCCCTGAGCCTACTCTTGACCATTCTCTTGGAAAGAACATTTCTGAGCTCACAGTACACTGATTATCCATACTAGGAAAAAGGAAAGGGTGAATTATTCAGACTCTATTTAATGCATTAAGAACTTTAGTAGCCATTAACTGAGAAGGTTATTTGTTAGTTTATTTATGAATATGGTTGTAACTTAAAGGATCATCCATCCAAATAATCTATGTATACTATGGCCAATGTTTATAAATACATACCAGAAAACAATTCCAGCACAATTAACCAGCTGTATCTTCTAACATAACCCAAGAAAACAAGTCAGAAAAATGGAAAGCCTATTTCCAGGGTTTTTTTTGGAGCTGCATGAGTGACTGACCTTCAATAAATTATTTTGTTAGACTGTGATAATAAACAATTCAGCTCTTTTTCCTATGAAGTCCTAATTATTCTTTAAATTTACTGTTTTTTCCAGATTTAATATCACTATTTTCTGCTTCTAGCTTCTGTTTTAAGTTATAACCCCAATCAGGTAAGTCATGCTGGTTACATGTATATACCCACTATGAAAAGAAAGAAAAAAAGCGACTAGAACAAATAATCTGTGAAAGCCTAGAAACATCTCTCCTCTCCCTTACTTTTACCAGAAAAGCACTTCTAGAAAGGGAAAGGATGCTATTTTAGACTTCGTCAGTTCTAGATTCAGAAGTGGGTGCTGGTTTAAAGCCAGGGCTGGTTTCCCTTTTCCCTTCTTGATCTCCTAGGATATTTGTTACGCACGTGTATGTGCATATGTTTAGGGCAAATAGATGGTGCTTGCTGTAATATGAATTACTCCAGCAAATTATTGGCATAATACTTAAAATGGATTATGAAAATAGCTATATTTAGTCTGCAGTTCTAACTGCTACATGCTTTCCTCACCATAGTAACATAAATGTCTTTCAAAGGAAGAGAGGAGAGGAAGGAGTTTGAATTCTTGCTAAGAAGACTAAGAAAGAGCAGGGGGAGGGAAAGTGCTCATTTCACAAGCTTATGAACTTCAAATAGCAATTAAGAAAAAAAAAAAACAAACTATAATTGCATTTCTTCTGCTTAATGTTTTGCCAATACAGCATTATAAACTTCTAGAAGCCTCTTACAGAAAGAGTGAATATTCAATGAGAAAAGAAAATACCTCAATTTTTCCAACCTAAATTTAGTAGGTGAGTTATGGAACCCCATTCCATGGTATACCAACAGCAGCAGCTAAGGAAGGTTTCTCTTTCATTATTTTACCCTTCACAGAGAGCAATTTAGTTATGTTACAAATGGAAATAGGAAAGAAAATAAACCAGAACTTCAGTATATCATGGCCACTCGGTGATGGACAGCTGGCAGAATATCTGGTACTAGAACAGAAGGATTCTATTCAGCAAAGTGAAGGTATAATAATTAAAAAGAGGTCCTTCACAACTACCAGAATAAAAGCTGTTGCTGGAACAAAAGGATGATGAAGTTAGCAGCCTTTCAGTGCTGTGATCAGCTAGCATAATTTATGTTCTGCTGACTTTCATTGACAGATTTCATGTACAGACAGTCAAGACCCAAGAAGCAGAATTTTGCAACTTAAACTCAAAGTTAACATTTATACCGTATCATTAGTGGCCAGGCCAGGGACCAAGTCAGCACCCAGCACTTTGCCTACAATGGCTCTGCCTGGCCACAAAGTTAAGGTACAGGCAGCCTGTAGGTCACTGCACAATGTCCTTGCTGTACGAAGGCGACACCAGCCAACCCCTTCTGCCCTCCTGCAAGCAGATGGCAATGCTGCCAGGCAAGGACAGCGCTGTCTGTTCTCCTTAGAAGGACATGCAGGATACATGGGGGTGCTCAGGCAGCTGCTGAGTCTGAGTTCACAGCTGTGCCCTGCTGTGCACCAGTGCTTGCTCTGAACCTGTATGTGAGCATGGGCTTATAGACATATCACATGGCTGGTAAGAGAGATCAGATGGTCAGTTCGACTGCAGACACTTCCTGTGTAGTCATCTAAAATTTAGAGGTGAAACCCATGCAGGGTGACTTTAAACTTGCCTTTGAAATGCAGTATTGATCTAGCTTATAGCTTTCATTTAGTGGCATTACTTTAAAAGGAAATAAAATTTAATTGTCTTATTCTTTCACATGCTTCACAATTTCAATCAGTAACTCCAGACTGGCTACATAAAATTAAAAACCAAACCAAAACCAAACCACAAACAAACCTAGGAGAACACACATCTAGTAGCTACTGCTTTGGAGGAATGTGGTGGAGCTGGCCATCCATGTTTGGCACTAGATCCATGCTCTCAACAAAGAGCAGCATGACTCCATGTGGCCTAAGAGATTAGTGTCTCACAGTATTATATGCTATTATTATAGGATATACTATGAGTACCTAAAGAATTGGATCACGACCGCATTACACGCCCACTCCCGATGATTCTTTGTTTACCTGTAGATTATCAGCAATTACCATCCCAAATTCTTTCCAATATATGTGTAGATCCTTCATGGCCTTGTCTGTACAGTCCACATCTCTAATATTTATTGCAGTGGTAAGTAGCAGAGCAAGAGTGGTGAACTCAATATATCACGTACTTCAGCTGTACAGATTCCAATTATTTCAACATCTCTTCATTAACAGTGCAGGACTAAAAATGCTTTGCAGGGACAGAGCTTTTCTTTGGTGTAGTGTTATCCTCAATAAGCAAAAGAAAATCATTGTGACATACAAGATGGTGAACAGTCATTTAAAACTGTGCAATAATGCAATATGTTTCATTTTGCAAGACTTTGTGGTTGAAAGGGAAATAGGACTAGGAAACAGCTTTAGAAGAAGAGAAAAACTCAACAATCTATTCTTCTTTACCAAATTTCCTGTTAACATTGCTAAGGTAATGAGGACAGATACCTTACTCTTAAGTACAAGTCCTTTGAAAATAGGCCTACAAATACTCTTTTTTTTTCCTTTTAATTTCACTGCATTGTAAGCAAATCCAAGCTTGAAAATACCAGGCATCAGGACAGCCTGTATAGGTGTTTAGACTGCTGTAGAACTGGTCTAATTAAAAATAAAAGCACAAATAAAATAAACACACCTCACAACAATGCTTTATAATAGCACTTTTGTAAGGCAGAGGCTTAGGTACCCTGCCCCACTCTCATCCTTACATACAACTGCAGAGGGGTAAGATTCTTCCTAGACTTCCACAGATGGTGATTTTCCCTTTCTGCAGAAACATGGCTATGGTGTGAAGTCTGCCCCACTAATCCTACGGCCCTAGTTCAGAGATTGCAGGGCTTTGTTTAAAAAACCAAAACAACAAAAAAACCCTCTTCTTAGCTGAAGTATGGCTATTTGGCAAACTTATTACACAAGAGTACCTCTGCAGGAGTCTCAGGCTATTCCAGTTTCTGCTACAAGCAGCACACTTGTGGTTTGAGAACCTGAGCACAGTTTCATGCCCTTCTCTTAGTCACAAAACTGGCACAAGGAGTTGAAACTGGTTTACAATGATTCCTGAGCAGCTGGTGCTCCTCCCTTGTGCAAATCTGGCTCGGTGGCTGATTACTGCTTCAGTGGTGGTGGTACACTAGCAAACCAAGTTGGAAAACTCTTGCTTTAGGATTTTGTATTATAGCAGTACATGCTACAGAGTCTCTGGAGAATAAAGCAATCACTGCTTGCATATCTGTTTAACATACTAAATGTTGGAAGAAGCCTTTGTCTTTTGCAAATACGCTTTAGCTTGATTGTGTACGTACTATATGCTACATATGCTCATATTTTATTCTTGCCAAGAAAAGTAAACCACAGAAAGCCATGTTGGCATAAAAACTCATTTCAGAATTGCCCTGTATCATTTAAATGGTAAAGACTGCGGTTTCTTTAAAGAATGGTCACCTTCAGTGACTGATTATAGTTTTCATAATAATAATTCAAAATACTGTTTCTACCCAATCTAAGCACTACTTGGAGAGACAGATTTCCAGAAATTAACTCTGATTGTCCTTCCGTGATAAATTACTTTCAACCCTGGCATTGTTTTTTTTTGCCATTCCGCTCTACAGATGTTTTATCATTCTTATTTCTGAGCAAGGCTGGACTGTTTGGGGATTAAATTTGGTTTTCAAACAGTGCAAAATTTAACGTTTAGGAAATCTTTACTCTTGTTCATCAAACCACTAAGTCAGCTCTATTTCTCAATTTTACAGAGAACAGCTGGCTTGAGAAACAATTCCTAAATTTAGACTACAAGTAGATTGCTTGAGAAATAATTAGGTATTGTTAAATGGTTTAAAAAAAAAAAAAAGGCGGCTGTCAAAGACTCATCCCACTCTTAGTAGGGGTGTGGATAATTACATATTCATTTCAAAGTAACCGAGTTGGATCAGTCACTGAAATACACAGCATCCTGGAACAAAAGAGATCTGTTTCAAATAAGAGTAACAGCAAAAAAACAAGACCTTAGCATTTCAGATAACTCTTCAGCCTTTGGACGATTGGATTCAGTGTTCAACATATCTTTATCTTGTAAGCTAAATTTCCGTTTCCCTCCATCTACATAAGCAGATCAGGTCAATAGAGAACCGTCACACCTTTTCTCCAGGATTTCACAGAATTAAACACGGATACATGCTCCATATAGTATTGCAAGTCTGAGCTCTCTGAGGCACATATAAACTTATGCACACAGAGCAGATCTGACACAAAGCAGAAGCACAAATTCATTAGAAGCATATCATGAAACCCACCTGTGCACATTCAGTGAGTGTATTTGGATTTCTGCCTGGCTGTAGCCCAGTCAGGTATTTAGAAATTCCAGCCAATGTACAAATTCCTGACTCTGTTTGAGCAAAAAATCCTGGTACAGAACGAGCAGAGTGCAAGGATAACTATAGCATATAGGTAACCCTACAACAGCAGCAGTATGAACACAGTTTCATAGCATAAAGATCTAAGGTTTGGTCTGTTATAAAGAGTCAAAAACTATTTGGTTATGATGTTTAAAAATATTTAGCTCTAGCACTGCTCATGGCAGTGTATGCCACGTATTAACAGTATGCTATGTGGAACAGCCTTGATATCTAAAAGCAACTTTATCCTGAGAGTTAAATCAGCACATTTAGAAACTTGCCACAAAACTTTTCCATTTTTGAGTTAGTGTAGATTTAAGAAGATGGGATCATCTTCTAGAATAGTATAATGAGCATAAAAGAAGAATAGGATTGCATTTATGCTGGGGGAAAATAAGAAGCCCATCTACAAAGACCATCACTTCTGTGAACGCATCTACTAGGACAATCCTGCCTTTCACAGGCTGTAGAATCTGTGTTAGTGTGAAACGTGATAATATGAAAAACATGGATGTGAAATCAAAGAAAATTTTAGTACAAGTCACAGTAATGTGTCAAACATCACCATGTTTTGACACAAAAGATTTCTCTGAAATCCACAGCTTTCCTTTGAAATATACCCAACAAATAGTGCTTAAAGAATACAAGTGGTCTCACTCAAACTGGAATAAGTCCAGAAAATACAGTAAGAAGCATATCACCTCCTGTGCAGATATAGATGTCCTGCGTTATTTTTCATTTAAGCAACTCCACATTCCAGTCCTTGTTGTTACACATACATTTTTCCTATAGCATTATTATTCATATTAAAAAGCAACTAGATTATTCACATCAGACACACATTTCTAGGCCTATCACCCAAACTAATAAGACACTCATTTCAGACTGGGACCATCAGATGGTGGGGAAATAATGAGCCTTCCCAGGAAAGGAGTGAATCTAAATAGGTACATAGAAATACTGCACAGAAAATTTCTCCTACACAATTACTGAAGGGCAAGCATCACCTCAGTCTGCCCCCAAAGTAGTAACCATACAGCCCTGGATGAACACCTCTGGAAGGGGGAGCTGAATGAATTTAAATCTGTTATTTCCTGGGGCACAAACCTAACAAAATTCTCACTGATTTAAGCAAAGGAAAAATAATTGGATCCTTACAGTTTTGTGAAGGGAAGGAAAAGCAGAAGGAGACCAGAAAATTAAAATATTATTGGGCAGGAATAATGAAGGTAACTATAGGAAATTTAATTTTTAGCCCACAACCGATCAAGGTTAAGCATAACACTTTTTAATGGATTATTTTCCAGCCTGGTTGATTCCTTGGTGCATTCACTTCGCATCCTCGTAAACAGTTGAACTGACACAACTTCAGGGATGCTATGCAGGTGGTAACACGTGGCTAGAGGTTTTGGGTGCGGGAGAACCTCAGTGTGCACAGGATTTCCTTAAGACAAGCTACATCACTAAAATAAATACATATATCTTTGAACACTTCTTATTGCTCCTTTCTACAGCTCAGGAATGGGAGTGGCATTTCACAGATCAAATGGCTTGCTGCCAACCAAACAGGGTGATCTCATTCTCCTCCCACCCCTGCCCCTGGTGATGCAGCCCCACTGTTTTCAGTAACATGAAGATAGTTTAGCTCACTAACTTGGCGGAAGACTAAGTAGCAAGAAGACGACAGATTTGTGTTAGATCAGGGCAGCTGGCATGTAAAATCTCACCCTAAGTGTCTATTTCTGACACACTTGCAAAATCTATTAGTTTGTTCAGGTATTATTAAAAAATGCAAAGGAGAAGCAGATTCTCCACCCTGGCATTCCTGCTTCCACGTAGTCTCTGAGAGATTTGTGTGGAATTACAGGTCCCTCATCTTGCACTATCAAGTTTGATGACCAAGTTTTAAATGCATGCAGTTGATGAGATGGGTTGTTGCCGGGGCACAAGCTCTGCTCTACACAGCGTTTGCACATTCTGTCATCTGTGCCTCTCCACCAGGTACCAAGATCATGCTCTCCTGCTCTCTGTCCACTGGAGAAGAGGGGAGCAACCTGCTCCCGACCTGTCCTCCTCAGATGAAGCCACTTTCCTCCCTCTCTCCTCCCTGTGCTGAAGGAATTCAGTGTTTTACCCATGCGGAGAAAAAGTGGTGACAACGTCCAAGGAAACTGGTCTGATGGGTTCACCAGTTATCCAAAAAGAGATTAAAAGACTGAAAAGATTAAAAGTGAATGAGAAGGACATTTTTATTTGTTTCAATCATCAGTTTAAGTTAGATCAGGAATTCTGCAGGTGACATGATGTATCGGCTTGGGCAGATGGGTCACTTAGTTTACCCCTCAACAACATGGGATCATGATGCTAAATTCAAATTTGTACACAGCGCTCTCAGATCTCAGAGCCATCAAAGGAGTACAAAGTGCAAGTATTCTAGTATTTGACTGATTTAAAACCCAGCAATGCGAAATGTTGGCAGGCGATTTCAAATGCCTCCAATTGTAAAGCCTCTACAGCAGCTGTCGAAAAGCGTAAGGGAAAAGCATGCAGCTAAATTTTATCAGCTGAGGTGGGGGTAAGTGCTGTCACTGAGAGAACATGGTGTGACAACGAGAATGCTAATAAGCACACCAACTAGTAAAGGCCAAATGCAGAATGGATTTTTTTCCCCAAGTCTGGGAAGTGATTTTGCCAGTTTTTAAAACATTTTAAATAATGTGAGGAGCTTTGGTGCTTGCAGAAAATCATAAGTTTGAAGAGTGAGAGAATATTTCCTTTTCTTGAAGGACAAACCTGCACAGAGGTGAAGGGAAGTCCTTTAAGCGAAATCTGGGGAGTTGCTCTGGGATGATCTTAGGAGAGCCTAAGGCCATTCCATTTCAGTAAGCAGGCATGTTGGGTCAGATGTCTTACCTGTTTCTGAAATGTTACCTGCCCTTGTGTAACCTCTACAGCCTGTAAGTTTCAGTGACAGTCTTCATAAACTACACTGCAACTAGCTCTGTTTATGCATTGTAAGATTTTAAATGGTTCAGGAACTCTGATACACATGCCTTTTTCTTTTGCATATATCAGCCTTTTGTCTTTCTCACTGTCTCTTCCTGCCCCTACCTCAATTCAAGCAGGATCAATCCTTAAGAAACTGTTTCATTCTATGGGGTACTAAAGCCAGGACAAACATGAGTTGGAAGAATTTAAGAAGATAGGCAAGAAAAGAAATTAGAACTATACAAGTGATTAGAGCAGAGTAAACCTGGGAGTCATCATGCATGATAATAAGAAGCAATCCACCTCCTTAAAACTGGACATCCAGCTTCTGACCATTTCCCTGGAAGCTGGATATTACTCTGCTCATGTAGCTCCACTTCACCATGCAACATTGTCACCTAGTTACTCAACGCAATGCAAGAGCATTATGATTCGCTGCAAGATTTCTGCAACCTCGTTCAAAAGGACAAAGGTTTGTAGGGCTTCTCCACCTGACAGCATCCCACTCACAGCCACCAGAAGCTTTGAAAATGAAGCAGCTCTGTGTTGAGCTAGAACAAGCTAAACGCCCTCATTTTATTTATTATTCAAGAGAACAAAGGTATGGGTTTCACCCCAAAAAAGCAAATTTTCATCAACACAATGTCAAAGTAGTACCTTGTGATTCCAGCTGTTGAAGGCAAGATGCTCTTGAAATGTACAAAAAAAATAATGCAATAAAGTCAGTCTACAAAACCCTGACTGTCAGCCCTTTGAGCTACTGAGACTGAAAAACTTTACTGGGACAAAGGGTGTTTCAAAACACCCTTTTATAACTGCTTATTCAAGTCTAATTTGAGGCTTCAAGTAACACTTGCATTTAGCTTGACACTTGTTTCTTACGTGTGTTCCTCAGATAGAGGACTGCCAAAATATGCTTATTATTCCAATTATAAACAAATGTTTCTGCTTGGGAAACAATGGGTCTGACACTGGGAAACTTCATGTACTCCCAGGTATGCGTACCATATTCAGGAGTTCGTACATGCTCATGTCTTTCTGTGCTTTCCCTATTAATAGCATGAAAACAAAAGCTAACCATGACACATCCACTCTGCTAGAAGGTAGCAACCCACAGGTGGTGACACAACGACAGTAATTAGAAGGGTTTTGGTAATGTTTTGAAGGCCAGCCAAATTTGTACGTGTCCCTTCCAGTAACTCCAGTGAAAGCAAAACAAGTTCAAAGCATTCACTTCACTCTCCAGAAAAACAAATACTGCAGACTATTAACTGAGCAGACTATTAAATGAGAATTACCAGGAGAGATATTTAAATTCACAAATATATGTGTATCCACCTATATAGACATACACACACATATATATATATATGCATACACACATAAATTGCCCTTTCATACAACAAAAAGAAGCTGAGACAAAAAGGTTGTGTCCAAAGACAGTGGTTGGCAAACGCACAAAAGGGATAATGAGGAGCACTCATTTCCCCAGTCTCCTGTCCTGCAGGCACCTGTGGAAGGCAGAGAATTAATCTAGAGTGTTTGTTAAATTCAAAATAAAGGCCTAGAGAAAGGGTGTTGACTACAGAAAAAGAAATTAGTTGTAGAAAAAAAAGATGCTTTGGACTGGAAAAAGAGAATGATAATGAGAAACAGAGTTTTCAATATCTAAGGGGAGGCAAAAACTAGAGCAGGACTAATATAATGAATTAAATATAAATACAATGAAGCTTGAAAGCAAAAGATTATCTTTAAAGGAGAGAGAAAGCACTGCTTCCAATGCTAAGATGCTAACCACCAACCCCAGTATGTGAAGTACCCCACGGTTTTCAAATAGAGCACATAAACAAAACACCTCTAGAGTTAAATTGTGGCAAAGAATACACACCAAAAACACAACCCGATGATGCTCTATGTACAACCGATGAAACAATAGGAGTTCTCATTCATGCGTGCACGAGAAAATCCAAATGTATGAAAAAAAAAAAAAATCCAACGCAGATTTGGGAACTCAGTTTGGATCTCAGCTTCCCAAACGTTTTGTGCAAAAGACAAAATACCACAAAACAAAACCAAGCAAAAAGGCCATTCCCAGGAAAAGCAGCAGCCCAGCAGTTAAGAGACATGCTCAGTTTATGGTAGAAAATTTTAAATTCCCAGTCTGCAGGACAGGTCCTGACATGCCAGCGGGCTGTGCTCTCACCTTTTGGCTATGGGCTTTCCACTCTCTTTCTCTCTTTCCTATCCCAAATTCCAAACAATATTTTGTCAGATTTTATCCCTTTCAATAAAATCCTTGTCTTTGACAAATTAACACATGTCAAAACCAGCACAACTTTAACCAGAGAATTTCTAACAAGCTCTTTCTCTTATGATGAAATAACCACCGTGACAAAGACAAGGGAGATGTTAAGAGACTCAGAAAACAGCTAATAGTCCAACTTTTATTAACTCTAGTTAATTGCACATCTTCCCTTTGAAAATCTCACCTTTGGGGCATACTGCTTTTACTTTTCTTTTACTTCGTTACTGTTTTTCTCACTTGTCTAGACGTTTTTATGTCTCCAATTGTTTTAAATGGCCCTTTTCAACTTTCATTAATATTCTCACTTCTTCTTCCCTTCTTTACTCTTCTCACTATCCTTGCCAATTTTTATTTTCACATTGCATGTTCTTTAGTTGTTTACTGTATTTTCTTCCTTTCCCAGCTCTACATTGCTCTCATATTTATTTCCTTCACTAACTTCAATTTGGAGAATTGGGACAGATCACGTATCCCACATTATCTCTTAAGAAGATAGAGATGATTTATTGAGGAATAAGTAGCTTTTTATTTCTTATACTTTTAAGAAAAAAGCAGATGTACGAGTAAATAGAAATATAAATAGTGTAACATCCAGCTAATGTACACAGTCAGTCAATGTCTTTGATTACAGGGCTAAATATTTGGGTTTTTTCTTGCTTCATGTCTTTCTAAGTGATTGCCGTTTATTTTCTGATTAAAAAATGCTGCTTTGGGTTGTTCTATTTTTAAGGTCAATCCATAAACCAGAAGACACTAGAAATATTTCACTTACGTTTTGTAGAAGCTTTTTTTCACCTTTAAATATCAAAGTGGAAATCAAACTAAGTTATTATATGGTTGCAATACAGGATAATCAGCATTTTCAAATTTGGGCAGCCATTTTGGGCAGCCAAATCTGCAGTGAGACACTTGGTGCCTGGTGTGACAGTGTCTTAAGGCCTTATATCTACAGTTAAAGTAGAAGCCCCAGGTACAGCACATCTCAAAGTTGGGCATAGTCAATACAGGACATAACTGCACCACTGCTGTGGAAATGCGAACTGGCTGTGCTGATCCTCGACAGCGAAGCACTAAGCAGTACATAGATGCAGAAAGTATCGCACTCAGTGCACCTACCAACTCTTTCAGTTTCCCCATAGATTTGAGATTGTAGCAAGGTCCTTGCGCATTTTTTCTGATATTTGAAAATCTAGGCTTGCCTGTTTCCAGAGGCTTGGGCAGGAATTGTCCAATTTGTTCCCATTTGGTGCCTTACCAAAAAGGAGCAGCCAGCCCTATGCTCTATACTAGACTAACAGGTTTCTGGGTAGTACTCACGGTAAGGAACTATGAGTAGGATTCTTGCAGAAGCTGAGTAATATCTGGCCCTCAATATGGAAGGCTTTGGAAAACAAAATGAGAGATATTTGTTGTCCTGGAGTCTACATTGATATTAAAAATACAAAAGGACTGAGCTCAAAAGATCAGCTCAGTTACTACTTACCATCATATAGGTGAATAGTTTAGTGGTGGACTTGTAATGTTAGGTTAACGGTTGGACTCAATCTTAAGGGTCATTTCCAACCCACGTAATTCTATATAAGAAGTCTGTCTAAAGGCCAGCAGAAGGTGCATTTGGTTTCCAAATACTTTAGATTCCACTGTTCTGCCACAAATGACACTAACCCCAGCAGATTTCACATTTTTCTTCCTGGGAGTTCTGCAGTGTCAGAGCAAGTGAAAAGCCCAAAATAAATGCTGTTAAATCAGATACTAACAGGTTTCTGATTTCTAGCATATAGTAATAAACAACCATCACAGATTAAGTACAGTAAGGAAAAGACAGCCACTAGTCAACTTCTTTTCTCTGGGAAAGCCCTGGGACCTTTTTTTCAAGGAGATGATTTGTATTCTTGGCATTACCTGCTGTATAAAGCAGGTCCTTTCTATAAATTTTTGATAGCTGCACAACTGCTGCTAATTTCTACTGTTTCATTCCATTTCCTTCTCTTGTATCTTTAATAGCTTACACATGTAAATTTGTATATTGAAGTTGTCTCTTTATTTTGCCTCCATACTGGGTAGGTTTAGGGCTGAAAACATTTTCAATGGCCATATGTCAGAAAGTCAATAAATTATGACAAACCCAGTAATTTATGAAAAGTTATTCTTCCACAGAACAAAAGAAATTTGCAGAATAACATCACAAACCATGGTTTTTAAATGGTGTGTTCAGAAGAATCTCCACTCTAACAAACCACAGACCACAGCTAGTACTTAGAATATCTTTGGTTTAAATGAGAGCACTAAGAACAAACACCTTATTCAAACAGATAACAGAATTTCCTTTATGATGCAGTCATGACACTTTAAAACAAGAACATTTCAGAATTCAGACTGCACACTCTGCCAGCTTCATTTCTAAACTGCAATTTTTGCTCCAGCAATCTACTTTGGAATTAATAATTATGCTGCACAATGCAGCTTTTTTTTTTTTCCAGTTGTTGTTTTGTTACATGCTCTTGCTCTGCAGGATAAACACAGGATCAGCAAAGCTTATCCATTGATTTCTATGATGACAGATTACTAACGATGATGGATTTTTAATGATGTGTCAGCAAGTGTATGAAACTGTGTGGTTGTGAGGTAGCAACTGCCAAAGGAAGCTGCTCTGAATGTCATACAGAAAAGACATATCATCGTTTCACTTTTGTCACTGACAACCAATTCTGATGGTGTACATTTTACATAAGGAAATTTTTCCTTTCCCTGTGTGAGGTCAGATGATAATTCAGAAAACTGCTTTGTTTGTTTTAATTTATGAGTAACATTTTTTAAGGAAGTGAGCAGAAACTTCATTTTTTTTCCCCCCTAAAACTATAGCAATTAACAAAAAATACAGATTTATGAGGGAATTTGGTATGGATTATGAAGAGAGTAAAGCATGGACCACTACAGCAGGAAAAAAGTGGAAATTAATTTTTGTAAATAAGCTAATTTGTGTGTTTAATACACTGAAATGCCACAAAATTCTTTGGTTTATTATAAATAAAACAGTGGAGTGGCTAGAGACACATTGCAGCATCTTTTTATTCTTTAGAATCAAAAAATAACATGACAGATGCCATACATGCTGGTCAACAACAAAGGTTTCCCTCAGCCATGAAAAACTCCACCAGCTGTCTCTTTACTCCAATTTTACACGTAGTTTGCTAAACTACCAGGCAACAGTCCAACATATGCCACACTGGAACTGATTTACCTATCAGGTTTTTTGGCTCGTGCCACTTGCACAAAGAGGCAACAGACGCATTTCTCCACAATACATTGAAAAACAGTTCACAGAGGGCACCATTTCCTGAAACACCAGAAATCATGTTATTATGTCTCTAAAAGTCTTTGCTCCACGTGCAGAGAAGTGACAGAGTACTGATGTGTGACACTTGTTTCCACTATACTGGCTTGCCTTCCTCTCCTTGCTGTCAGTGCACTAGCCTGTAATGTGACCCCTGCTCTTAAGGTAATACTGAAGTAGAGCATGGAGGTTATGCCTTCTTTTAGATATGCTCCAGGACTTCTCTATAGCAAGGATGTAAATATAGTGCCAATTAACAGTAATTTGCAGCCTTGATACAAGCATATAGGATTTATAAAAACTGTCTTCTGTACTAATATAATTTATCTCAGCTTAGAATAGAGAGAAAATGTCCCTCAGTGCACTGCAGGTGACAGCTATTTTGTCTATTCATGTAAAGGGTGTAGGTGGTACCATTCATGTGCTGGTAGCTTAAATGCAGCAACTTCAAGCAGGGTCTAACATGACCTTCCAGTGCATTTTTGAGTCATTTGTTATTCCTTTCAGGAACTAATCATCTTGATACAAGCACGTTCTATGTCTGAACTGAATGTCTTCTCCACTGAATGTGCCATAATAAGGACACTGGAAGTCACAACCATTGTTTGATTATTGCCACAGCAGTACAGGAGATTTAGTCACATTAAGGCCATTAAAACTAATGCAGCTAAGTGGCCTGTACTGCTTTAGAAAGCTCCATCAGTAGCAAATTAGCCCTTGCCCTCTTAGGGCGTATGTAATCTTTTCAAAGCTCTCTCAGGTAGTTCAGCCATTCTCCTGTGAAGGGGCCTACTTCTCACTACAGCTGCTAAGTGTTGAATTTAAAGAGTAAATACAGTTTTCAGAGGCTTTAATTAAAAAGATTTCTGAAGTGCAAGATGCATTTCTCAAGATGCACTTGAAACCTAACAAGCAAGATTTTAATCTCCTCACCTACACTAATCACTTGACAGCATGGGTGCTAATGAAGGCAGCAAGGATGGTAAATACACCGATGAACCAGTGCAAACCAAGGGAAGAAAAAGACAGAATATTTTCTCCTAAACAAGGTTTGCCTAAAGATGACTGTGAGCAAGTAACCAAAGTTTCCTGTGGTCATTTTGATATGCCCCAAAAGATGTTCACTGAGTCGATACCCTACTTAATAGCACTCTTATCAACTTTCCCTGATATGTTGAGATTGATTTCAGTTTGCACTGCAACAAAGAGCTTGGTCAAAATAAAACCCTGAGGCTCCAAACATATCAGTGGACTTGTCTGAGTACACAAGTCTCATTAGCAAAAGAAACCATGCAAGTCCCTCAAAGAAGTGGATCTTTTCTGTTTAGTTTAGCTGAATTCTTATTCCAAACCATCTAAAACATTGCAATTTCTAACACGTGTCTTATCAGTTCATTCCAAGCCAATACAACAAAACTGTCTTAAAATAAAACATATAACAAGAAGCTTTCAGTTCCATCCTGTACCAATGCATTATATGCAGTGCAACGCAGAGAAAAAACTTGTGAGAAAAACACAAACACACACTTAACATCTTGGCAGCCTGTGGCTGTTTTGAAACTTTTGGATTGAAATTCATAAATCCACAGTCATTGCCGTATCTACTCTACTGGGAAAGAAGAAGTTCCCATTTTCTAACTCAAAGAGGCTATGTTTTAGAACATTCTTTCAGATCATCACTTGGACATCTGCTCTGAAAAGGCTAATCAGCTCTTGAATCAAAACGTATCCAACTCAGAATAATCCTAGTTGATAGCATATGCATACATGCCTCTTATTCTAGACATGCAGCAATCTTGATCAGTGTCCGCACTTTATGAGAAGCGGGGACCACCAATCCATTGTGCCATACTGGAGATCTCAGGAGACAGTACAGATACAGAAGCCCATATACTCAAATATGGCATGGCAAAGCACTTCAAAGCCAAGGTTTAATTACTTGTTGATTAAGGTTTTATGCAATGCTATTTAAATATTGCATATATTTTTAAAAATACATGGCCTTGTAACAGAAAAGCATATGAGCATTATCTCTTCACTTCTTCACTGAAAGGGTAGTCAGGCACTGGAACAGGCTGCCCCGGGAAGTGGTTGAGTCCCCATCCCTGGAGGTATTTAAAAGACGGGTAGACGTGGTACTTGAGGACATGGTTTAGTGGTGGGCTCGGCAGCGCTAGGTTAACGATTGGACTCAATGATCTTAAGGGTCTTTTCCAACCTAAACAATTCTATTCTATTTCTCACTACCTGTACAATACAAGTACCTGCTGAACAGAAGGGTCAAGAGTACTCATTAGCATCTCAAAGGAACAGAGAAAATTTTTGTGTTTTGTTTATTGTTAGGTCAAATATGTGGAGGTGGATCAGTCCAGAAAACATGCACTTCTAGTTTTAACAGTTTGTGAGTTCAAATATATGTGAAGGACTCCCCTTGTACTCCCACTTCCTTTGTAGTAATCTTTAATAGCAGATGTCTCTGGTAAGCTCCATGGTAAGCAGAGACAAGAGCAACAAAGCCCAGAATAAGAAATAATAAAATTCCAACCATAAAATTTTCACCACTTTCCCACTATAAAGGAGTAGCTAGTCCTGTGAATTAACACTTTTATTTATAGAAGAGGCCCCTAGTAATCAAACTACTAGAGAAATTGTATTCAATGTTGGGTATCATTAACACCAGTAATTTAGTGGGGAAAAAAGCACCAACAAAACAGCAAAAAATAAATAACCAACAAGATCTTACAATATTTAATTAACTTCCTTATTGCATATGTTCAGCTCTGCATTTATTGATTCTCATATATAATGAGCTAAAGAATTACCAGTCATTCCACATATCAAATGTAAAGCACTCTGCACGTACTAAAAAAAGATCCATACAAAGACATGCAAAAATTGGGCAGAACCTTTTTCAGAGATCATCCAGATAACATAGATGTTCTCTTCTGGTTCTATTTCATGATATATTCTTTAGGAGAAAATTCACAAACAAATCTATCATTGTTTAGAGTCATCCATTTCTTAATGAAAGTCTTCATACTCATCAGTGATGGCAATATTACATGGTTATATATTAAATGTTTAATCATGATTATATATTAAATATTTAATCAATGGCTGACAAGTTAGGTCAGTACTAACACTATTTCAATGGCTAATAGATTTCAATAACACATTTTATTGCAAGCAAGTGGGAATTACATTAGTATTTCATGTGCATCTTCTTTCCATTTTCAGCTCTGCGAGTTTTTCTGTAGGACCAGATGATGCTAGGTGTACTGTATGGAGAGTACTGTAGGCAACCGGCTTGCATCTTTACATCTGTATTTACTGAGATAATGTTCTCCTAATGCCAGTTGGTTTGTGTTCCTTTGGATTTTATTTGTAAAGTAAGACTCAGAATTGTAACAAAGACTCAAGAAGTTTGGTTCACAAAGTTCATTTACCAACATCATTAACCTGTGATGGAAAGTTAAGCTGATAAAGCATTTTTGTCGAAATTGTCGAATTCACTCACTGGAACTGAAAGCTTTCTCAGGAGACCAACCTTTCTCAGAAGAAAATATGCTGCTAGTAGTTTCCTGAGAGTCTCTCTCCCTTAACCTAGTTTTTCATGAAGACATTTAAAAGCTGCCAACCTTATCCTGAGTGGTGAAACAAGAAAAGTGAAATCACAAGTACTTTGTAGTATCAGAAACCACTTCCTGCTCAGCTCTTTTGATGCATTTGGAATACAGAAAATAAAAACATAAAAAACTGAAAAGAGCCATTATCACACAGATCCCGTTTGCAACAGGGAGACAGAGTTAAATAGGGGTGAAGATACATGCACATTTGTTACTCAAATCAGGAGTGCACTTTTGAAGCAGATCTCTCAATCATGCCCATTTCCTGCATTTTCTTTTGCATTGTAAAACTATCTCATGAATTGGAGTTCTTTCTGACAAAATAAGCTGGAAGATGCTCTCCAGGAAGACACCTAATATGCTCCATCCTCTACTGGATGTTCAGCCTAAGGGACCAGGCTAGAGCTACCCAAAACCAAACCATTAAAAATATGCATTGTGTGGACAACAGTTCCTCACAACCAACTGGTTTACTGTACAGATTCACATGTGTAAATGGTAGGACTTTTCTCCTGAAAATAGCCTGTAATAGAAATACTGGCAACTGTACAGCCCCTAAATACATTTAGAAGCATTTGAAACAAGGACTCAACTCTGGGAATTAATCTAGAAGAACAGTGCTGACTGTTATCCAAAGTCAAAAATCTGTATATGCTTATGTAGCAGCACTAACGGGCTGATCAAATCCTCATGATCAAAGTCAGTTTAACTTCTATCAAATTTGAACCCAGAGACATGATATACATGCAGAAACCTAGAGATGTATCCCCAAAATTTCTTCTGGGGAACAAAGTACCCTCATGTATACAGTGCTTTAAGTTGCTTTTCTGCCCTTATTCAATTACATGATAGTAAACAGAATTAAAAAAAAAACTGCTAGTACAGATAGTGTGTTTCTTCCCTCCTCTTGACACATTATTCTGATGGAAACACCCCTACTAGCATGGGATACATCTGTTAACAAAACAAAACAAAAACCACACCACTGCAGCTGCTCCTTTTTAAAATAGTAAGGTTTTCATATTTCATATTTGTGATTTAACAAATAATATTCTAATCTTGCAATATATCACATCTTATCTCTGTCACACATATTTGTATAGCTTTATAAATATATGTATTTACATATATGTTTATTTGAGATAGTATCATATATCAGAGCTAGAAATCACAGCGTCTTCCAGAAAACCTGAAGCCTAAGAAAATTTAAGAGTATATTTACAAGGACCATCACAAGCAAATATAGGCATGTTCTTCTAATGCTCCAGGCTGGCCAGCCTGGTACAGAAGCCATTAGCACAGCTCTATAATCAAACCAGCAACCTCTGGGACAGGCTTATAACATCCAAGAGTCAAGACTTAACACTTCAGGGTGTAACATTTGTGCACTAACATAGGCAGAGGACTTCCAGGCTTGGGACAGTCCATTGCTGTCTGCATCTGGCCACGTTCATATATTCTAAAGCAACAATTCACAAAAGCATTGAAAGCAACAAGTTTTGGTAAAATGTTGCTCTGTCTCCCACATGCTGTAAGTATACATATAGGAGAATCCCAGTGCACTGAACAGTTGAAATACAAGATTACACCCAAAACACTACAAATCTTGTCCAATTACTAAAGATGTACCTTTTTATAATTAGAATCATAGAATAGTTTGGGTTGGAAGGGACCTTTAAAGGTCATCTAGTCCAACCCCCCCCTGCAATGAGCAGGGACATCTTCAACTACATCAGGTTGCTCAGACCCCTGTCCAACCTGACCTTCAGTGTTTCCAGGGATGGGGCATCTACCACCTCTCTGGACAACCTGTTCCAGTTACATAATTATACGTAATAAAAGCTATACCAAGTAAAGCTGACTAAAATACATTCCGAGAGTTACAGCCACATTCCTAAAAAAAAAAAAAAAAAAAAAGTGGGTTGTTTTTTTTTTTTTAAATCAGATCTAAATTTTAAATAAATTTAGTCCTCTTAGGGTGAGAACTTGGTAACTTGAATCTCCCACTTACCCATAGAGCATAAAAAACTGATAATGTACATTTCCCTCACTACCTTGCCAACATATTTTCTTCTGTGCTGGAGAAACATCTCTAGGAAATGAAAAGATCACATGACATCCAGGCTGTAAATTTGAGGTTTCAAAAGAACAAGCAAATAAAAAATGATAAGGTATCAACATTTTGGTTTCCCTGTTTTTCCCTCTCATTTCCATTATGCACCAATACCCAGCTGCTTGGGCACTTACTGAATCCCAGGCCAAATTCAGACGAACCTGATCTCATATAAATTTTAAGCAGTATTTCCATTTACAGTCCAAGGCTGTTGACATCACGTTACATTGCTGTACGGATGTCTGGATATGCGAGACATAAGGAAGGGCTTGTGAATGCTGTGCTACCTTCTTGGGGAAAATTCTGTAATAAAATCAGTGTCTAAGCTTCCTTTTGCTTCATTGAACATGTTTTGAACTTGGGAATGTGGGGAGACAAAACCATTTGTGAATGAAGTAATGTCCTTGTAGAAAACTCATTGTGCTCTAGCATTTTCTCTACACTTCAGCTGGAACACTGTTCATAAGAATTCTTCTTTTAAGGATCCTTAAAGAAATCCTGTATGCTATATCAAGTAATTTGCTGTCAATGTGAATGTCTACACAAACAACTGACACCAGGGATATGCATAAACTATGCATGTCTTGCCTCCTGGCCCCTAGTGTAAAAAAAAGGACTGTGGGATGCAGACCTTGGGACTAGGGATTTTGTTCAGAAGTTGCTTCACATCACGTAGGTAAACTCTTAATCCTAAAGAAATCCAGTTTCCAGGCTTGAGTCTCCAGTATTGGTTAGTAGTTGGAATATCTATGAAACAGAATTACCATCAGCCACTGAAGCAATTCGAAGATCCTTTTAAAGGTATACATACTAAAGGTCTGTGCAGATGGAGCCATTTTGCCCCAGACACTGTACTCCAAGTGAAGCTGTACTGTTTCAAGCAATATTGACAGTAATAGCTTCACATCCTGCAACTGAAGCAGTGCAGGTACATTAACTACCTGATTATTTTTATAAGGTCAAGCAGCCTCACTAAGTAACCATCAAGTTAAAAAGTGCCTTTCATGATGTACAAAAGGAGCTGTCATGATTTTTTTTCCCCTACATTTGGCCATAATAATCTTCATTTCCAACTGAGAAAGGCACCCAATTATATTTGGATCTTTCATCAGCAGTGTGATAAAGAATTACTTTTAAAAATAACTTTCATATTTCTATGAAGAGCAAAGACTCTTTAAAGGTTAGCATAGGAATAATGGCCACGGCGTTCCATGCTCAAAGAAAAAAAGCAATTATGCTTAATTAGTTTGATGAGTAATGCTTACCTATATTAGTGGTGCCATCTAAAGTTCAGCTCACTCAATCTGTCCCAATTTGTGTGGCAATTACTTTTTCCATGGACAGACAGCACGAGATCTTGACCTTTATAAATTAGGGTAGTGGTACAATGGTTCCCTAAATTATTGCCTGCTGAATGGTGCAGGTAATGAAAACTGTTAAATACACACAATTTCATGAGTGCTAAGGCATAAACAGGAGACAGGCCTGATTCACCAATGTCTGGCATCTACTGAGAGTAAATAAAGTAGCATTTCAGAAGCCTTCTAAGGTGCCTGAAGATCTTGATGGAAATTGGAGCTGAGGGATGCTGGCACTTCTGAGAAGACATCAGGTGCTTTAGATGTGTGTCTCTGAGACGTAAGCTGTGGCCTTAGAAAAGAAAGTCCCATCTCAAGTGATTTCTTACATTGGTGTTTTACCACTTTCAGATTTATTTTTTAAAGCAAACAAATAAAAATGCCCTCTTATCTACTTCTTTTGTTTCAATTCTGAAATTATTCAGATAAACTTCCTGGCACATTTTCACAAGAAAATGAACCTTATTGGTGTCACAGATATTTCAAAGTTGTTTTCAAGCGTTTCTCACCTATAAAGAAAGGAAAAGCTGTTTGAAGCTTATAACTAATTAAAATAAATATTTTTACTACTTCTGAGCAAAAAAAGGAGATGCTAATGTTACAAAATAACTTCTATTTAACTTATAAATGGCTCTCCTAAATTTCTCCTTTGTTTGCAAAACCCAATGTGGTGTAAATACCATATCCCACAGCAGACATAGTTAGGCTTCTCCACACTTTCACTCAACACTGTGGTTTTAATAACCCATCAGTGTTGCAGGATATGTAATGGTTTGAAATAGTTGGCAAGTTACCTTTAGAAAATAGATGTTATTTTATCAGCCCCCTTGCAATGTACAATGCTTTTGCTGGGGAGTCTACCTATTAAAATCAGCATGACGCTCATAGTCCAGCAATGGTCTCGTTTGGCAGGACTATGATTGGCAGAATTTTTCATGTCCAAAACCAAGAACAGTTTGCAGAACTAAACAGAAATTCTTTGGAAGACAGACATTTTTGGATAAACCTTTTCTTTTATTTTCATCTTCCTGCCAACGCAGAATACCGGAAACCTCAATGAGTTGCCAACGCCTGTGAGATTTGTAGCCAATTTTCAATACAAAACTTCAGTTAGTTCATCTAAGCTGCAGACAGCAAGCCAAACATTTGGTTGCTTATCTGAACAATAATATATCATATTCTTTTGAGATTCCCTTCAAATTATTTCACTAGCAGAAAGCAAAAAAGGATAAAGACATTTAATCTCCTCCTATCAATAGACAAGTTTGTATGTTTGGCTTTCATCCAAATATAGCATCCCAAAGTACTTCACAAACAACAATTAATAATGATATATTTGCTTTGTTTCTACACTGTTTTCATTAAAATTATGAAGTCAAGGGTTAGCCAATGTGCTTGCCTACGACATTAGTGGTTAAATAAATCAAGGAAAAGAATCCAGCCTGGTCTGAGAGTGAACCTTACACCTAACACTGGTTCTTTAGACCAGAAGTTGAGAAAGTTCTGCAGTTTTTCTGTAAAAGTATTTATGAAGGCATTACTGAAAATAAATCTGTTAGAGTTTTGGTTGGTTTCTCCAAGATGACATTGTGACATCTGGGAAAATTCACAGGAAAATAAAACAGTCCCTTTAATCATCATGTATAGAAAGTAAGGTATTTTAAGAGATAAGGAAGCAAAACATCCCCATTAGCATCAATATGACATCATTTGCATACTCTGAAATATTCGTATTTATATATTTTCTTTTTGTTGTTGTGCTTTTTCCCTTTAAAGAAAGGCCCTGAAAGCACTTTTCAGGATGCAGGCACTCTCCTTGCTTTTCCAATTACTAAAGGATATAGGTTTGACTAGGCTGCAAAAACAATTGATCATTAATGCTGTAATTCAATCATACTATGATTTAAAGATATCTTATTGTTCACATTTCTCTCACGGTTTTTAATATTATCAAAACCCTTCATCCAAATTCCAGCTTTGTTGTTAACCTCTCTTTATCTGCTATTGCATGGATCTACACACTGTAACAAATGCATTCCTATATGCTTATCTTGGATAAGCAGCTACACACACCATGGCTTAAGAAGTCTTTGGATACCACCAAAGGTTATGTCTTCACTGCAGCCCCAAGCATGGCTGCAGCAACAAAAGAGGAATTTAATTTGACTAGTACCAGTACTAGACCACAGACTTCACTATGCACTGCCTATATTCACAGTCAGGGTCCTGGTGACCCTGCGTAGCATGCACTGATGCTTTTGCTGCTGTAAATATGCCTCTAACGTAAAGGAAGCTGAAATGCAGAAGTCTGAGATCACACTGTGTGGTATAACAGCTCACCACCACGACTGAAAGTAGTTCCTCCTGCCTCTTCCCACCTTTCTCTCCTCCACAATTTACTTTGTATCAGCTCATCAGGCAATCTTTGAGAACCAGGTTGTTTGCTGCCTTTGTTAAAAAGGCAGAAAACCCCAAGGCGGGGGGGGGGGGGGGGGGGAACACAAACCAAAAAACAACCAACCCCCAACCAAAAAACACGCACCAAACAACAGAGTATTTTGCTGCTCTTTTGCTGAGTTCAAGCAGATCAAAGAAGGATCTGGAAATCTTTAGGGAGGCAAACTAGTGGGACCAACAGAGCTGAGAATCAGGGAGAGGAACCTAAGGAAAGTCATGTAATGGGAAATCTCTGAAAAACATTAGCTAAAAGGTTTAAGTAAAATATTCTCAGTTAGATTTCTCCTGGAAAAAGTGGAGGTGCATGAGTTTTATGGTATTATTTCAAGCGATGCATAATTGGGATGAAAGTGTTTATAACAACCAAAATCAGTATAATGGTTTCTTGGAGGTTTCACTCCTCCTTTATTGCTCAGCTAGGTTTGTTGAAACAGCCATTACCTGTGTCTGGATGGAGTTTCACATGAGCCTTGGTTATTTATGATTTGTAAATGGAAAACATATAAAACTCAGCAGTTCCTAAGGTTTTGAGCACAAATCCAGGGGAACGGAAGTATTCAAAACACTTCCAGATTCATTTAATCCAAGTATCAGGAAATGGGACAAGGCCACAATTAAAACCTGATTGTGTAACTTACGTCCAAATGTAGCATTACATCTCTCAGAGGGAACCTCTGGATAATTGTGAGTATCCAGAGGGTATCCCTGGATAACCCCCTGTATAATTTTATACCACTCATTAATATTTTCTGTGTTTTCCTAAGTCTAAGATGTATTTTAAGTACATGATAGTGTCAGAAATAAAGTCTTATTCTGTTAAAAAAAGCATATTTTCCAAGAATTTCCAAATACAGATAAATGCTGTTTATATTTACTAAGCAGAAATAGCCTGAGAACCTTTCTTCCCACTGTATTTTAAAATTTAGTTATATTTCAAACTCACAATACTGAAAAAGAAAACAGCACCTCATATTTCTGAACTGTGAGTTCTACCTTTGAACAAGTGCTCAGAAAAGACATTTTTATTTGTTCTCTGTAAAGTATGAGTGTAACTATACTGCCCATATAGCACCTTTTTCTCTTCTTTGAACTTTGTACTTCATATACCTTCATTCACAGCCTGAATCAGTGACTTTAAAAGGCATGGAAAAAATCCTAAAAGGATTCCGCTTTTTCCTAGCTAAACATAACTGGATACAAGTTGCTTTCTCTCTGCCTTCTAAAAACACAAGTATCAAAAAACAGTTTAAATGCCTGAACACAAGCAAGGCAATGTACTCCACTCAGAAATCAGACACATCAGTAAGTCCTGACCCTATATGAAACATACGATATATAATGATTAGTAATTTACTATTGGGACTAGACAAATGCAGTGAAAGAAATCATTTTGTCTAATAGAAGTGGGTTTCCCGCTGTACTTAAGCAAATGCACAAAGGGTCCTAACGATAACATGCAATCTTGAGCAAGAATCAGGGGACACAGGACAAAAAAAGTGACAAATCAAAGTCCCATGTAAAACACCATTTGCTTCCTGAAGGGTAATAGGGTCACAAAATATATTTGATAACTAAGGTTAGTCAAAACTGGAGCACAAATGAAAATAAAGGAGACTCAGTTTTATTCCTTCCCGCCCCCCCCCACCCATCACTAATGAAGGCAAACAAGTTGTGAATAATCAAGAGGAGTTCAGAGGATAGAAATACTCAAATAATGGAAAAGAAGCCTATTGCCATTTAAATGAGACACTGCAAACGGAGTCTAAGACAATACCTGCTTCAGGACAAATGATAAAGGTAATGAGATTGGTTGAACCTAATTAGGTTAGTAAAACAAGCACATGGATAGTCTTAAAACTAACAGCTTAGTAAAAAAAAAAAATCTATCAACCTAGATGTCCATAAAAATAGTTTGGGTTTTGTTTATAATTCACTTTTACTGTGACTTCTGTATACAACACCTAACTATTTTAAGATTGGGTTTTGATATATATACATGGTAAAGATAAAACTTTCTACCTTCTCAAAAGGATTTTTAAAAATTTTTCTAAATGAGTATTTCTTCATTCTAATGGAAATGTGAAAGATCAGAATTCAGTTCTGATTTGGACCAAAGCTGAATTTGCTGAAGAATGGAAACCATAATTTCCAGTCTAGTTTCTCACAAAAGCAATTTGAGAAAGAGAAAATGAGTTAAGGCAAGACAAAATATTTTTCATTCCTTTGAAACTTTTTGAATGACTGAAATATTTGAAAGAATATGTTTTGTTATTTCCAATGTTCATTCTGAATCAGAATAGAAATTGTAATAGTACAGAGACCCTTTCTAAATATTTTTAACCAAATTTTGCTTAGGGACTTTGAAAGTTTTTTAGATAAACACAGTGTTTTTTTAATTGAACCCAACCTTCAAGTCTTTTGAAATGCATTCCACCCTGAGACTAAATCTTTGTACACCAAGCTAAGCATTTAACAATGTTCTTCATTCATTCAACCTTTTTCATTTTCTTTTTTGAAGAATGTGATTTTGATCTCCTTTTGAACATGTCTTTCAGGGTAGTGATACTTATTTCAGCAAGACTCACTCACCCTCATTCTACTATAAGGCTGATCTTCCTACCATGTGGATGATGGAGGTGATAGCGAGGCCGCACCTCGAGTACTGTGTTCAGTTTTGGGCCCCTCACTACAAGAAGGACATCGAGGTGCTGGAGCGTGTCCAGAGAAGGGCAACAAAATTGGTGAAGGGTCTAGAGAACAAGTCTTACAAGGAGCGGCTGAGGGAGCTGGAGTTGTTTAGTTTGGAGAAGAGGAGGCTGAGGGGAGACCTTATTGCTCTCTACAACTACCTGAAAGGAGGTTGTAGCGAGGTGGGGGTCGGTCTTTTCTCCCGAGTAACAAGCTATAGGACAAGAGGAAATGGCTGCGCCAGGGGAAGTTTAGGTTGGATATTAGAAAAAACTTCTTCACCGAGAGGGTGGTCAGGCATTGGAACAGGCTGCCCGGGGAAGTGGTTGAGTCTCCATCCCTGGAGGTACTGAAAAGATGGGTAGATGTGGTGCTTGAGGACATGGTTTAGTGGTGGACTTGGCAGTGCTAGGCTAACGGTTGGACTCAATGATCTTAAGGGTCTTTTCCAACCTTAACGATTTATGATTCTATGACTGCTGAGGATTTGTGTATTAGTTTCTCACCCCAGACTAAGTGAGTCTATAAAGCCGTACAGTAACAAAGACCCATCCAGGCTTGAGAAGAACAAGAGTGAATTACAAATCTCTAAAGGAAACAGTCTTGAATGTTGCTAAACATTTTGAATATTTCAGTATTATTATAGAATACCTGTAACCTCACCTAGTGATGCTATGAAAACAGCAGAAAACACTGAATGGCTCTGGCCACTTCGGTCCTCCTAGAAAATGGCTATGTGTATCAGTACCTCAGTATGCTGGTACTGCTTGCTGAGTGCTCCAAACATCTGAAATACTGTTCTTTTGATGCCTCATCTATGAATAAGTGAGTGTGCAATGATTCGTTAACATTCTTGAGACAAGATGACCTCACAGGTCAGTCCAAACTTACAAAATCCTTGTTTGTTCAACTCCAGTTGTCCATTGACCCAGTCATTTGACTTTCCCTAAGCCCCCAGAGGCAGTAGTTTTCACCTTCCTTCCTCCTGGAGCTAAGACAGCCCCATCCAGTCTTGATTTAGTGGTGGTAGTGCAACATGGAGCCAACAAAACAGCTCAGCTTGTACCACTGCATCCTCAAGCAAAGAGAGGTGGGATGAAGCACAGTGTAGACAGCCACATTAAAATCTAAGCCTTCCTACCTTCTTCGCTACCTTTAAAGGTAACAATAAGGCTCAACCTAAACACATTTCTCACATTTATGTCAGTACTGCAAAGGTTACTTCCCTGTAGTTATGCAAGACTAAGGCTTTCAACCTGACTGCTCCTAAAATACCTGTTTTCAGTGTTTCTGTCTATAGGCTTACATCACTGAATTTTCTTCTAGCAAGTATTTTTTTCCCCTTCCCCTCCCCCCCTCCCCCCCCCCGGAAAAGCTGTAGGCTTTTCCAACTTCAATTTGTCTAACTCAAATTCCTTTGTATTTCTTCAGAATGACTCTACAGGAAACCTGCCAGGGTTCCTTGCATATGTCCAAAAATGAAGATTACTGGAGTACAGATTATGTTTTCTGATGGCAGATATCCCAGACTCAAGGTGATGGTGGTAATCACATGAAAAATATTAGCTTTGCTGATCATGTGAAAAGAAAACATATCTGTCATGCTCCCTACTGATTTCCTATTCCTTCCTCTTTGGATTGGTACCAAAACCCTCGATGTGTAATCTTCTTGTTGTCATCCTCAGAGTCACCAGAAGGACGAGAGCATACTAGTTCTCATCCCTTTGATCTTGCTTCCAAGACAGTAAACTCACTTCCTAGAATCCATCCAAATATTTCCATCCTCCCATTGTAGGTGTCCAAAGACTGCACAAGTTTGCTGCACTCTGAAGACACTCAGCAAACCTGCTGAAATGCCCTGGATTCAAAATAGATCCGTGTGTAATGGACCTAGGACCCTGCATATGGGGAAAGCACATCCAGTCAAACATTTGCTACTGATCCAGCCTCTGATTCCTTACAGGATTAGCTTTGGACCATTTAGTGAGAAGGCTCACAGCTATCAACACTGATTGCTGATCTGTTTCAGGAAATGACCCAAGCTACTCCCTTTGTGATCACAAAATATAATAGCTGCTCTTCCCCTCCCTACAGGAGGGACTTCTTCCATATCATTAAGATATTTTCTGCACACATCTACATTCTGCCTGCAGGTTACCACACAGACACTCAGGTCTTACCTTTAGCAAGATTAAAGTCTCCAAGACATATGTATTTTTAAGATCATGACACCCTTAGGACCACCTTTTTCATTTTATCTTGTATAATCATTCGGTATACTGTTTGGAGCTAACTATTAGTGTAATCTGGATGGGAAAGTTGAAAGATGAAAGGCAAGGGAAAAACAAAAAAAAAGTATGGACAGAGAACAGTTTGATTTCTGAATACAGCACTCAAAGCATTATTTAATTGTCGAAATTAAATTCAAAATTAAGTTTAAAATTAAACACAATTTTCCTGTGAGTAGTTTTAATGTGTTCATGTTTAAATGAAAACTAATACATACCTCAAGAATAAAAAGAAATTGAAACTGACTACAGACAAATGTGAATGTCAAATATTGAGACTTTTGATTGCACTTTTTCATTAGGGTGCCAGCTCCTGAACAGATGAGATGATATGAAAAGCTTAGCTTTTGTTTTCAAGAGATACACACTTAGTTACTTGACCGCAAAGACAAGACTAAGGATTTGAACTATTAAAGGCTCAGAAACTAGAAAGCCAATAAGAACTCTGAAACTAAGAGTAAGAACAAAAAAAAAAAAAAAGAAAGAAACAAGGCAGCTTCACCCTTTGGCAACTATCTCAAGATTTTTTAATATGTAGTATCAATGATAATGAAGATGATCATGTGGCTTTCCTATTCCCTAAAAAACCACAAGTAAGGCTATGGTTATCTCTGTACAGAAGACTATGCAAAATCCAGAAAGTGTTACAGCACTAATAGCACACAGAATAACCTGGAAGAAAAATCTCTGAATTAACTGAAAATCTAATTAGTTATGTTGCTTATCCTAAGAACTTATAAAATTACTTTTTAGGAATGAAAAAATAAGTGAGTACAAAAGGCACAGTGAGGTGATAACATGGTGATCAGTGAAAACAATTAGTTCCTGCAATCTCTGCCACTCACTGCAACACATGACAATGAGCTGCACCTGCACAGAGCCCTAGCAAAACTTTCAGAGATTTACATGGGTCTATTCTAGCTGCAGAATAAGTATAAACATACACTAAGAATAATAAAAAAAAGCCTGAATTTTTAAATTAATTAACTAAATTCCCCTCCCTGGAAATGTTCAAGGCCAGGTTGGATGGGGCTTTGAGCAACTTGCTCTAGTGGAAGGTGTCTCTGCCCATTGCAGGAGGGTTGGAACCAGATGATCTTTAAGGTCCCTTCCAGCCCAAACCATTCTATGATTCTATGATAAATCAAGATTATACTGAAAGGACGTCACACTAAAAATGACAGTGGACCACTCAGTGATTTAGCATCTTCTGACATGACAGTTTCATTCATGTGCGGTTTTGTGCCTTTAGAAACATTCCTATTATCAGATTTTGCCATTTTTTATTGTTTAACATTTAAGATTCAGACAGTTGTGCCACTTAGGGACTGCCAGAAATAATGTTCATATTGCATTGATCAGCACAAGCAATGGCGCTGACCTGGCCAATAGCTCTAAAAGGACTATTGGTCCAAATTCTCCCAGGGAAATCTAATAAATGGGAGCACTAACCCCTTTGGGATATTTTGTGGAATTGTAACTCGATTTATTCTCAACTATTTCACTTCCAAATGCGTTATGCTTTCTTATTTATTGCACTGATCAAACCTATTGAACCAAATTGTTTGGAATTAGGTAAATTACCCCACATTGGTTATTCAGACAGAATCTAGTGTATTTCTGACATGTCCATACTATATTTCACCTCCCCAACTGGATTTACTTGAGTTTCAATATGGAAAGCCTGATTCTTAGTCTCAGTTTCCTGTTGGGGTTATACCCAGGCAAATGATGTTACAACACGTAGTTACCTACGACCAGATAACACAACACTGCCTTTTTGCCTTCTCCCCCCCTCCACCCAAACACATTCAGTCCTAGTCAGAACAGACATCCTGGATCACAGGCAATTGGCACACTTCTGGTGATTATACACCCCAACTACTTGTTTGAATTAGACTCATGATTACGCCATATATTAGAGCGCTTCTCTTACTGCATATGAAAATTTTATCTACAACTTTTAATTGCTCGCACTAAGGTCTCCTTACATTAAAATTTTGCTTGAACCCCATAAAGACAACCTTCAAAACATAACAGATTATAATGGTGCCTCAAGATACAGATCACAAGTGATAGCGTCCTGTCTGCTACACCCAGCATTTGAGTAAACTGGGACACCACAGAGAAAGAGTTCACGCAGATTAATTGCAACAGATAAGAAGCAACTATGAGACTAAGCTGAATTGCCGAGACTCTACAAACATTATACAAAAAGGCTGACCTCGTAAAGATAAGCCTTATTCTCCTTTTACATGGCTGACTACACTGGAGTTACCCTGATTTACAGAGTAGTTGCACAAGTCTAAAACTGATGCCAGTTAGATCAGAATCTGGCCAAATGCCTACAAATGCAGTAGCTTCAGATGCTGGCTTAAATTGAAACGACAGATGTACTATCACATGGCGATCAGGAAATTTGTTCTGCTTTCTTTCCCAAATTGCTACTGACCCCAGCCACATCCTTATGTCAATAAGGACATCTGAAAACAGGAATCTGAGGAAAGAGTAGACTATTAAACAGCTTAGAAATGTCTTTTAAAATTGGGTTTGTTCCAGCAAGATTTAAATATCTGGTAGCCTTGCTTCAATACTATTTTTACATTGCTAAAAGCAGTTACCTAAAATCCTGGGCTCTTTCCCCTGGCAGCTCCCTCTGTCTTTTATTTTAATCATAGAAAAACTAAATAGAAATCTTTTCAGACACAAAAGAAAGCTGAATGCACTGTAAATAACTGACCTATTTCAGGCTTTCTCTTCCATTGTGGCTAATTCCATCTTCCGGGATAAATGGAGAAAAGATTGACTAATCAGAGAAGCTTTTTAAGTTACAATGGGCTTTTATGACAGTTATCATGTATTGGTGCTTCTGTAATGGAAGGGGTTCAGGACAGCACTGAAAGTACTTTGCTTCTTTCCCAGATGATCTAACTCATCGACCCCACTGGCAGAGGAACTATAGCAAAGCAAGGTATATCCTTTCAAAAAGTGGCCCTTTGTTGGTAAGAATAAATGCACAATTTAGTGAAAGGAAGGGTTTATAAACCTTGAGACCAGGACTATAGCAGAACCGCTTTGCCAGTGATATTGTTGTATAACTCCAAGAACCTCAGTGTGAATGCAGCCAATACCAGAAACCTGCAGCCTGGCTCAGGTTGCTCTGTATGGTGGCTAATCCTGCCTTTTCAAGGCTTCTTTCCTGAGCAAGAAAACACACCCAGGAAAATAAGGTTTTTCACAAAATAATTTTACCTGCCCAAGGATCTTTCATCTGAAGAAACTATATTTGTCAGAGATTTTTGTCCTTAAATATTCCTGACTAACATTCCTATAGCCAGAAATCTTTGTTTTCTATAGCAAAGACAGGTCTTGAATGGTCCAAGGTCATTGTTGGGCTGCAAGCAAGCTAGAGAAATTGAAAATTTTTAAGCATTGTTTGTACTACATAGACAAGACACCTTGGAGTAGAGGCATGAACATGTCTCAGCTGAAATACATAAATCAAATAAATGAGGTTAGCTACACCTTTGCATGCTCCACAAAGAGCCATTCCCAATAGCTCCATATTGAGCTACTACTGCTTGAAGGGCAGTTACAGATGACAACAGTCAAACTTTTGTGGGTAGTGGTAAGCAAGCTAAACAGGGACAAGAGCCACAAGCTGCACATTGAGACACCAGGAAAAACTTTAAAAACACACACACAAAAAAAAAAAACAACCCACAAAAAAAACACCCCACATAACTAAAAAACCTAAGAGGACCATGCAGCACCAGAGCAGTTACCCAGAGGGACTGCAAAATCTCCATCCTTCGTAGTTTTCAAAATCAGAACCTCTTTGAGGGAAAGGTTGGGCTTCAAGAGGTCCCCTTCTAGCCATCTTTGCTATCATTCTGGGAAAACAGAGTGCTGGGTAGCCTGGTTCAGAGATGGTTAAAAAGCTTTATTAACCTGTTGTCAGAGGCAGGCAAAGCAAGGAGGAGCAAGCCACCCCCAAGCTGGACAGGCAATGGCAGCGCTTCCACCAGGCCAGGGAAAGGTGGACTTCAGGGAGGTATGGTGGGTCACAAGAGTGTAATAAAAGAGGGTGACGAGACCTGAACTAGTGGGTCAAAGTAAAAGACCAGTGACAGGTACAAAGAAAATAGCTATATGGGACATCACGCTTTCTAGAGTTGTGACTTAAGTAGACAAAAGATTTCCCAAGACAAATAGGTAAAAGATCATTTTATGAGCTTAATACCACCACTACGGTAGGTATCAGTCACATTCAGAAGGACTTTTTATATTTCTAATATTCTAAGTTATAAGCTAGGAATATTAAAGAAAAAAGTAGAATATCCTTTACTTGTTTAAACTGTTCCTACATAAGGCCTGTTTCAGGTAATAAAATTAATAACGATAGACACCTAAAAGTAATTTTCTTTAGAGAAGTCAAGGCTTCTTGGAGTTAGTTCTCTGTCCTTGTCTTGCTGCATATCATGGAGGTATCATGCTTACCCCGCTGTTCAAATAGATACCAATAACTAATCGCCTTTTCAGTGTTAAACCCAGATCCTCTTCTTTGTTTCAATCAATTTACACTATATCACCCAGACTGAGCGATCTAACACAAGTGTGACAGGACCTTTGAGATTCGTCTAGCATTGAGTGATCTTCTGATGACACAAAGCGGTCACATCAGCCAGCATAGCTGTGATTTAGATGAGTGAACGCTCCATTAGGTTGTCCTTATTTCCTAACTATTTCTTCCAGACACAGTGGCAACTGCCCTACAGTGGACAGGGAGGGCAAAACACCCTCAGGGACAATTGTACTGGAAAATCCGAGACCTCTCACTCAGCCTCAGTGATTGTAAACAAGAGATAGGAGACGTCACTCCAACAAAATTAGACTGCTGTAAGAAACAGTGCAGTTGGATCCAACCCAGGGTGCTTTACAGTCATAGTACGAGCTTATTTTTTGTCTTACATCAATGTTTTTGTCCCATACAACTGTTACTAGCCTATGACATACTAATTATTATTATTTAAGAAAATGAAGAACAATAAGCAAAGCAGAGGTCTATCCGAAGAGAACGGGATGTACTGTGCTAAACTTCCTGTATGCAGGGGGAAGAGAGAAAAAAAAAAAAAAAAAAAAAAGATGATTTCCAGCTAATTGTTTATGTCCTAGTCCTTGGCAGCTATGCCAATAAAAGCAAGGAATAATGATGCTAAAAGGACCAAAACAAGAGAAATTACATGTTCAGCAGTTCTTTGTTATTTGAAATCCAGTAGTGTGTTTTATTTGCTTTTCAGCTGTACTTTGGTGTGGCCTTTCAAAAGGAAATAATCCTGTGAACAAAATAGCTGGCCGAGAAACAAAAGGGCTGCCAAGTCTGATCCACAGGTGATGAGTACTTGGCCAGCAACCAAACTTAGGCTAAATTAAAGACAATTAAAACAGACAAAATTGTCCATCTGCTTGTACAGTTAATACAGACAGAGTGTAAAAAGGTGTTAATAATCTCTAAAGAGAAAACCTTACACTACATGCTGAAGACCAAATGTCCAGCAAAAACCTCTGCTGTACAAAACATGCCAAAGCAAGCAGCCCGTACAAAGGAATTCTAGCACAACACTAACATGAAGAACTCCCTGATGTTTTCATGTTTAGTAGCAATAAAAAAAATACACAAATTGTTCAGATCCAGTGTGAACTACATAATTTGATCCTCAAATCTAATATCTTTCCCATACTAACTGTAGTAGCTAAAGGGATAGCTAGGAAACTCTTAGAAATATAAATCAACCTGAGACTAGAGTGTGTACTGAAATAATGTGTGTGAGCATCTTCCAAGTGCTACACATGTGGCATGCATAAATGCAAGTCCATAAAAAGAAGCTATGTATCAAGGAGGGATATGAATAATAAAACACCATAACCACTTAGCTATGACATTTTATATGAGAGATTCAACCTCTGTCAAAAATATAGCACAATTAAAACCAATTTTTTTCCCCCCTAGTTGCCACCCACATGCATGCCAAATCATTCTTCAAATTAGCCAATAGTTAGATAGCTGCATTCATTAACAGCAAGTGGGACACCCAAATTCATTTTCTTGCTTTGACTCAAATCCACAGAGCCAGACCCTCTGTCTGCATTTTACGCTACAGCTTAATCTCTCACAGTTTTCCACTGTCCATAATTAATCCCTGTGTCCCATGCTGCACGTTTGTACTCCCTGCTTTGCCCTGTACCCGTAACACACTGGTTCAGGAAATCAAAGCAAAACACCATTCATTTTCTTGCAGGTGTTATATATCGTTGCTGAGTGAGATGCCTGAACAGGTCCGCAGTGGGGTCAGCTGAGCGCTAGTGCTGGAACAAGGGAAGTAACTGAGCACATGGCATAGCAAGAATGAGCAGAGAAGCAGAACTGCCTCTTTCAGCAGTAGCCTGTGGTTATGTCTCCTTGGCACTATCCTAAAGCTATATCTCCAGTTTCATAATTATTTTAAATGAGTGGGTTGTGGGCTTTTGTGTGTTGATGCCAAAACCAGTGGTCCCACCCTTGCTCTCTTGGCTGTTCATACCTTTGTTCACTCCTTCCATCCTGCCAGCGCTAGCATTCATGCAGCCATGCAATAAGCCACATTTGGAAATTCACTCGGGTTTGGTTACATTTTTTTCTCCTGTTAAAAACATCTTTATAAAGACAGAAAGGATAGAAATACTTTTCATATAGTCAGGAATTTTCACAAAGTGACGTTATTACTTTCCCTTGCAAAGAAAAGATGTACATTTTTAGCATATACTCAGTGCCTCACTAGTGAATATTCATAGCTTCAAGCACATTCTGATCACTTTTAGAAAAGCTATTTTTTGTGATTTAAAATATTTGTAATAGCTCCTTTTTTTTTTTCTTCCCTCCCCGCCATATGGGAGGTATTATTTTGAGCCTGGGCAAAACACCACGGGATGAAAATATATTACTACGTCCAAGAGGACCACTGATATGAATTGCGGAGTTTATCCTACCAAGTGCTTACAGACACCTTAAATCACTCCTAATGTCAATGAAAGTTCAAAACACCCAACTTCATGCAGGAGCAGGGCTCCTGCAACCTGAACCCAGCTGTAGGAAAAAAAAAAAAAAAAAAGCGTCACAAAAAAACAGCCACTGCTAAGACATTTGGTTTTGTCTCATCAAATGATTAAATGGAGATGGATTAATTTCTCTGAGGAAGGGACATTTTGGCAGGCACATTTAGCTTGGTCTCCCATGGTAGCTGAGCAGACTGCATTGGCTCTCCACTTACTGAACTCAGCACTACTCCAGTCTGAATCATGCTCCATAGCACAGCAGGAGCCAAACTCACTGTAACACTTCCAGACCAGCAGCACCATAGGTCTGGGCAATCCAGCCCTAAGCTCCTCAAAACCACCTTTAACCCATAGGTCTTTTAGTTCTTGATCTTTATCAATTCTTCCTCTAAAACTCAGAGGGAAGTAGACAGAAGAAGAAAGGAAAGGGGAAGAACTGCACTTGTTCCCCCAGTAACCAGCCTGAACATGGTAGTAAGTGTTTCATTAGACAGGGTCAACATTTTACACCCATTTAGACAATTATCCTGAAACAGAGTAGCAAGGAATGCTCAATATGAACGCATTGTGCAATTCATTTATATTGCACAGACGTCACTCACTTCACTAAAAAACACATAAGCCAATAACTCAGGTAGTTCTTTTCTCTGGTTACATCCACAAACTGTAGCTACTCATCAGAGATTAGGCAAGATCAGCTAAAGAAAAGTAGTAGGACAACACAATGGGAAATGATAATTTTAGGAAGTTTGCGTTTCTGGAAAATCCATCATCTGAGTGCAAAGTTTAAATAGGCTTCCTCCCATGCCCAGCCTTAGTGGGGACAGATACATTTCTTGGATCATTTTAAAAAGATTTGTACTGAATCTCTGGAAAAGATTTCCAATGAACCTTTCTACTTTATCAAGTGCTCTTGCAACACAGAAGGCATAACTTGTGACTCCGCTAATCAAGAGTACCTGTTTAAAATGTGCTTCTACTGAAAAAGGGGCTGGGCCTGAGAACTTCAGCACTGACAGAGACCAAGCACAGAAAGTAGCCAGCATAGGACATGATTTTGTTTCCTGGAAAACAGACAATTCAGAATATTACCCATCCCTCAGGCTGACTATTAACCCTCATTTTTGAGAAAAGCGAGGTTCTTATCTGTGGATATGCTCCAGGGCGGAGGAGCGCAAGGTTGGCTGGGTTTTTCCAAGTTTTTTCTAAATGCGCCTATCTTCGTGCACATGACTAGCTTACCAGAGGGTTTAATGCATTCCCTTAACCTCAGAATGTCTGCCAGCTGCTCCTGAACTCTGTCTTTCCAGCTCAAAGCTATTTGTACCAGTGAAAATGCAGAGCAAACACACCAATCATATCCTTATCAGTCCTAGCCCTCACAGCTGTGCATCGTTCATTTTTATTGCTAAACAGTTTGGTGGTTTTTTTTGTTTTGTTTTGGTTTTTTTGTGTGGGGGTTTTTTTGGTTTGTTTTTTTGTTTTTTTTTTTTTTTTTTTTTTTTTTTTTAAGCCACACTAATTAACAGAATCCAATGAAGTACATTGTAAGATTTCTCCAGCAGAAACCCAAGGGCTACTATTTCAACTAGAAGGCAATCTTATAAGCAGAGTTGTTATTGGTAGGGAGAGATTAGCATGCCTCCAGCACCACTGGAGTCCTGATAGCCAGAGGTACATGCACAGTGAGCACACAAGCATGTTATGAGAAACCAGCCAGGATTGCAAATAAGGCTGTGCTGCTAATGAGGAACTGGAGGAATCGGAGCATCAGGGAGAGCCAATTTAGGATGCCTTCCTGTCTCAGCACTGCTCAATTTAACTGCCTCAAAGGGCCAAGTACCTTCAAGTACCCCCACCAACAGCACTAAACTTACTTCAAATCTCACCAGAAACTTTCTGCCCTCAAACCTGAGTTCACAGCCTTTTTTATTTTGCCCAGTGGCTATAAGAGCAGGTACTTGTATTTTACATAAAAATGCTGCTTAAAAAACAAACCAACAAACAAAAAAAAACCAACAACAACAAAATAAACCCAACATACTCTGCTTGCAATATATTCTTGTAGCAAATAAAGGCCTAGGTGAGCTATGTACTTATCTTCTCAATTGCCCACAAAATTTAACACCGCACATTCAGACAATAGAAATAATTCAATGCTGGAATAACCCAATATTTGAAACTTTTTTGCTCTTTCTTCTCCACAGAAAGGCAAGTGATTAACTGGAAAAAAAAAAGGTTAACAGTAAAACTCAAACCAAATAAACCTTTAATCACACATGAACTATGTTTTACATCCTCTCCACCACAGAACCTACAAGAACGCTGCCAGTGAAGAAAAAGAACAATGTTCCAAGAAAAATAAATAGCAGGTTTTTGCTTAATGCTTGTCCAATATAGCACTACTTGGTGAGACTATATCTCAAGTTATGTTCCATTTTCATTTTGTTTTGAATTTAGGACCCCCAGAGTTATTACATGCTGCTTGAAGTCTATTCTGTTAGGCCTTAAATTGATAATCATAATCTGAGGCAGTAGCTAGAGGGGAAGATGAACAGGATGGAGAACGGCCTTAGACTTTCTCCAGAGTGTATCGCTTGCTGGGGGGAGCAGGCAAAAAAGGACATGTGCTTGGATCTCTGTTCACAACTTGTCACTTGCTGCAATGCTGTCTTCATTGGCAGCCCACAGCTATCAGCCAGGCTGTGACCTGCGGTGCTGCAGAAGCCATGCATACGTTCTCCTTTCCCCTCTGTTAAACTTCCCCAGGAGGAGTAACATCTTCCACTGCCTTAGGTAAATACCCATCAGAGACTGAGCCTCAGAGACCCCTACTAAAATACTCATGTCATGTTATGAAGCAGCTGATGGAAAGACAGAAACTATTAGAGATTAAGATAGGACTAACCAGTATTTATTACTTCTCTGTAGGCTTCAGATGAAACCACGCTGATCAAGGAAACTCCCTCCCCACCCTCCACTACCTAATAGCGTCTTACCTCAAACACGTCAGCTAACAAAGCTCCATGTCAATCTAAATGCTTTCATAACCCTGATCTGGCCAAAGCTTTAACCTGTTTTTACTTTTGCAATGGGAACAAGGGACAGCTAAAGATCCTGTGAGCAATCTCAGACAAGCCTTTTCAGAGTGAGGGGAGAAAGGATTGTGCTAATTCACCGGGAAACCCCGAAGACTGCATTCAAACAGTTTAACTTAAAGGCCAAGCCAATCTGTACAGGTAAGGAAAAAGCAGGCTACCTAATTATATTACTGAACAAGGCTTACAATCCAAACTTGTGGAAAGCACTTTCTTTTTCCCCCAATGTATCTGAATTCTGTGAACAGGCTTTGAATTGCTCACATTGATTTGCTATTTACCAAACTGGTCAAACATCATTTGAATACATAATTTTGGAAAATGTTAATGAGTTATACAATTATTAGAGCTACAGCTGGTTAAATATTAGTCCCCAGTGAAAACGGAAGGCATTCAGTTGATATAAACTGGCTTAGCTCCCTTCAAACACTTAAAGCAACACTGATTTATCCAAGCCAGGAGTCTTTGTAGAGTTCAGACTTATTTACAAGCCTTCTGCTGTTTCTATCTTTTTCCTTAAGCCAGTCTTTTAATAATGACAAACATGTTTCAGCTAGTAGATTATTCACTAAATATTCATCATTAATATTAATTTTTATATTAGCTACTGAATGACCACAAGACAGAAGCAGTTTTGTTCTGTTTTCTGATGGGATTACTTTTAAGTTCAAAAAGCTTTCAGGAATGCGACTTGAACAATTTTAGTCCAAGCACTTGTGCATGCACAGGTTTGTGCAAATACTTGCATGCTGAGGTATACCGACCAGAATTTTCACAACCAGTTTTATTGACAAAGCTTTATTAAATAACAAATTCTACTGAGAACTAATCTGATCACTATGATTACTCATGGAACAAATTCAATTTACATGAAATATATTTGCTAATGCTTTCCGCAGCAACTACCAGATGCTATTTATAAGACAGAGACTGAATTATAGGCAGGAAAGAAATTAAACCCATGAAGCAAGAGATAATAGGTGATCCTTCTATGATCTCCTCATTTTTTCAGTTTAAAGCTGAAACTAAGCATTAGTCAGTTATTTTTGTCCTAGGGCATCATATGGCAGTTACACAATACTGGACTGAACAAGTCTAACATCTCAAGGCTGCAGAAAGACTGATGTCCTCCCTCCACCTCCTTCCCCTCACTTCCAGCTGCATATTCCCATGGTCTCCCTTGCGCCTGCACCGGAAAAAATACACCTAGACATACAACAAACTGTTTCAACTCACTAGTCCAGTGGAAAAAAAAAAAATAATGAAAAAAAAGTTAATAGCTTTTTGTTGGGGTAGTGAATTTAAGCCAGCCAGTCTGGTGAGCCCCAGAGCAAGATGACAGGTCCTTGAGGCTGGGAGCAGGGGACAGGCAGAAAAAAAAAGGGGAAGAAGCAAGGATAACCTTTTAGTGATAGCCACTGAACTGGCTTAACGTGCATATCATCTCCCCATTCTACCAGAAAGGAGTGCAGTCTTTTTGTTTATGCATACACCATCAGAAGCTGTGGTGCATACACCTGCAACAGAGTCACCCTAGCAAATATTAAACCAATGCTCACTTACAAGACATTTCCAGGAGATATGCTTCTAAAATCTTTAGAGACACCCATGCTCATCCAACAAAAGCTTTTTGTATGGTGCTCTGTTTGCATAACAGCTGGGAAGGTAATCTGCTAGAGTAGAAATTACACTGGAAATAAGGCTACCTCTAAGTTGAAATTAGGCTTCAATGGTTCTAGTGCCACTTTCATATACGAGTACATGCAAGATCCGTGTGTACATCAACAGCTATAATGCAGGTGTTATCTAGACTAGCCAAGTATTTTTCCCATCTCCCCACTTTCATAGCCAAGACATACATTTGTCAAAACATCATTGTTTTGCTTGTTTTCAAGCAGAGCAAAACTAGGCTCCCTTCACTCCAAGAGTCACATTTACTTAAAATCATTCTGTTGCACCTGAAAAGCCTTTTGAAATAAACATCCTCAATGCTCAAATAGTCCAGAGGGCACAAAACTGAAGAGCAGATTGAGTGCAGCATGGAAGGCTAGAAGATACAACAGCAGATTACTTTTTTTTCTTCTTAAATTTGCCCTATGAAGCAGTAATTGCTTAGAACAGAGGTACCAGCCACCCATATGAGCCTAGCACACACCATTTGTATAGGAAATAAACAGCCGAGAGAAGTCAAATGAGAGGAGAGGAATCAATAAGCCAAACCCTCAACAACCAAAGTCTACATAGTGCTGTCATTTTCAGCTTCGCCATATGATTTACCTTGGCTGAGATTCAAATTTTGCTGGTCTACAGCAGCAGTTTTACATGCAACGCCAGGGTCAGTGGCCCAGCTGGAGCACGGAGCTGCCCCCTTCTGCGCCTCCCCACTCTGTACTACAGTGTTTCCCACCTCGACCCTCTGGCAGAACCACCTGTGAGGCCATGCTATACATCAGATGATGTTTATTGATCCACTACCAATTGCATTGGCACAACTGATAGAGAAATGTGTTCTGGGGTTAGGAAACTGATAGTTAGGATTGGCCAGAAACTCGCTTAAACTATTTTTGTTATCTAAGCTGTTACATGAAATTGCAGCCTGCACTGAGGATGTACATTTCTACTACAATATACCTTTCTTAATGACTTAGGCCTGTCCAAAGCTTTTGTAATATGTTACTGTTATGACCAACATGAGAATGATCCCACTTTGCAACAAATTTCAAATTTTCTTCTGCTTTCTCACAAAAGCTTTCAGATGATCTCACAAAATGGAAGTGCCTTGGAGGATCTATTTTTCAGAACAAAACGATCAGATTTCTGTTCAAATGTTTGAGTTGTCATTTTTACAGCTGTACAACACAGGTAAAATATTTTAGGGACAATTGGCCTTTCTTGTTCTTTCTAAAGTAATCTTACTGATATGATAGTTCTTCCCATTGAGCTCCCATGGCAATGAAATGCCAGCCAGGGTTTCTTTCCCAAATGGATTCTGATCTTCAGGGGGGGCGGGGAGGTAGTCAACTTCAATGTTTTCCAGTGGGATTATACTGAGAAATTTTTTCTCTAGTACTGGTAGAGCCTGAGAGTGTTTCTGAGGCACAGCACGTAGTCCCTGGGTATTACACCACTACAGTTTGCTCCTAGTTTCATTAAAATAACTCCACCCTGTTCCAGCGAAATCGAGCTACAGTTGATCCCGAAAGTACCACAAACAAATTCCTTAGCACTGATCACAACGGGAGAGATCTATCCTTAAGCGCTTTATAACAACAGTCTGAAGTACTTTCCTATAACACAATCCTTGGTTCTTCCTCCTTGTAATGAGGAAAACAATTGTCTGCATTATGTGAATTTTTAAGATAGGGCTTAATAGTTCTTGCACTGTTAGAGGTTGGTTATTGCTTTCTTCAATATCTTAACAGTGTGGGAAGGGGACTAGCACTTGATAAGGAGACATCTGACAGATGCCAGGTGAGGAGCCTGGAAAAAGGTGAACCTGGGTTTCCTTGATTAAAGAGATACTACTGAGCACACAGAGCCTTGAAGCTTGGGGATTGCTGTTAGACCTGTATATTGTAAAAATAGAGGATCTTTATGGTCAACTGTTCAGTCTTTAAGTGTTCATTGTGTTTCTCTAGAAAGCCTCATTCTGGATTTCATTTGACAAACAAACTGCCACTACTTATCAGGTTATTCTTGTCACTGATGTGACAAAATAATTCATGAAGGGATTTTAAACTGTATCTGATTTCCCTCCAGCCAGCTGTAGTCTCTAGCAGTTAGGGAATAGCAGTATGGAAGTACCTAAGGCAGAAAATAAATGTAGTTTAATAACAAGACTATTATATAAAAAAAAAAAAAACAAAACAGAAAAAAAAAACACAAACAACTTATCTTGGAGAGCCTTTAAAATTAGTCTGTTTGTGGAAGTGCAGGATTTCCAGAGGAAATTTGGAAAAAGTACAATTCTACTTGTATTAATCAAGGGAACTAGGAAAACTGGAAATTCAGTGGTTTAGAAAGGTCAGATAAAACACATTAACAAAATAAGGATAAAGATTTAAAAAACACCAGTCTGAATTTTGAACTGAAAAATGTGAGCATACCAAATTTATAAGTACATTTGTTTAAATTAAGCTAGATACATAGCTGCTGCCTTAATCTTAAAAACACTTCTAAAAAGGCCTTTAGAGCTATTGGGCTAAATCAAATAAAGAATCTACGTGGAAAAGAAACACCTAAAAACTGAAGCTTTAAACCAGACCATAACCCAACCCGGTGACTGCCTGACCTCACCAGGTGCCCCATGTGCTGCTCCTGCCCAGGTACAGGACCGCTCTGGGCTGAGCTGCCAAGTACCAGGCTCCCACCCAGCCTACACAAGGGTCTACAACTCCTCCGCATAAACTCCCAAAGCACCTGGCCTGGTAAGTAACTCAGAACACATTTATCTCTTTTTGACAGATTCAAATTTCCCTAAAAAAAAAAAAAAGTTGCAGATGCTTTATTTAGGGAACTCTGAGGTTCTTGTTTTTGACACATTAAGACAGGAACTTGCATGCCAACTAAAAGATAATCAGAGGAGCTGGAACCCACATACTTGTTTCTCAGGAGAGTGGTTTTCTAAGAAAGATCATTTTCTAACAGGCCTGGTGAAGCTATCCTCTCATTCAGAAAAAAAACAAATGCAAGGTCCATGGGAGCAGGAAGAACAGATTAATTCTGTAACTTGTCATCAGACACTCATCCAGAAGAAGGGAGGCTCCTGGCCAACCTTTATTCCTAGAACAGTATATATATTTTATATAGTTGTCACAGTCATTGGATAAAATGACTGAGCCATCCCTGAAAAATTCATTTCCTAATTTTCAGGTCAAGACTAGCCAGAAGTGTGTTGCTCTCCTGAATTGCCAGAAGGGAGGGGCAAGGCAACTGTAGCCCCCTTCAGCTCCTGGGCACTTATTCCCAGATACATGACATAGTCATCATCATCCAACTCTTCTATAAGGAATTTTAATGGAAAGAAGTTACAACCTAAAAGAGTACATAACATATCTCTAAGGACTCCCAGATCCAGCAACCAGTCATACACTGACCCTTGCAAGGCTGTTCAGCAATCCTTCATCATAAAATTTTCCAACACTGTAGAATGAAACCTGCTCAGGTTACAGTTCTTACCCCTACGTATGATACATAAGGATACATACAATACTTATTAGGCATGAAGACACAGTTGTAATTGTTTTAATAGAATGATTTAAATTATTTATACTCTTTTTCACTTCTTATTTATGGCAAAAAAAACCCAAAACTGAGTATCTTTTTTCCTCCCATTGTTAATATTTAATGCTAGAAAACTTAAATATTTATGCATGTTGGGAAAAGTAGAAGTTATTTTCTGTCAAAATGGTCTCCCTTCAGAAGAACAGCATGGTCTTTATAGTTACTTCTAAAACAAACTAGATTGAATACTTTTTTTACTGCAAAACCTGCTCTTGGGCCTGACTTCCACTGTCAGATAAAAGACCACAGAACTAAGAATTCAGCCGAAGCCATTTCCCAGACCTTCAGTTCAGAGGGGTTTTCTAGGTATAAAATTTTGATTGCTCCTTTTTTTAATCATGAAATCAATTTAGTCAGGTTTCGATGCAAAATTAAGTACTAATCAAAAGAACGATACCATTAAAACAGAGAGGCACAGAAACACTGCCAGTGGTTTTCTTAATCTTGGCCGCAGAAACCCTTTCATTCTAGTACATGGAAGCTAAAAATTCTTCTGTTGTTAATAAGAGTCTATACACCACATACCTCAACATAAACAGCGTGAACCAATTCAAAATGTTAGTAGAGCTTTAAGTACTGTGAAAATGAGAATAAAGAGAAGGATCAAGTTTTCCACCTGTGTTTTGCCAGATAGCACCAACCCATGCTGCTTTGGTGCGACTCTAAGTGTTTAATCATTTTATTTATGAGCAGCCAAGTGGATTAATCAAGCAGGTAGTCTTTCCCTGAGGCCTTGAAGGAGAACAACTCCAAATTGAAGGACTTCAGCAGAATTTACGTTGTAGGGTCCCAAATTGTCACCTTGAAACCTCTTAGCCTGAGTAGACATGTGACCAGCTGCATTCAGAATTTCCTCTTCCTCAGCATTACATGTTGATGAGTTTTAAGTAGTTCAACACTGGTGATTTTAGACAACTGCCTGCTCCACATACCGGCTACTTGCGGCCTCCTGAGGCAGAGATGCCACAAACAAACCCTTGCTGAACCTTGTTGTCACAGTTAAATAATTTGCTTCTTGCCTTCCCTCTTGCACACCTTATTTATTCTACATCTCTGCCGAAAGGTTGCCTTCCCAAAGCAACACTGGCAGACAGGAATGAGCGCCTGCACCATAGCCACAATGCTGTATGGTCTGACACATTATCAGCATAAAGTGGGACAGTTCAGAAGCAACTAAGAGTCCTGCGTCAGCTCTCCCTTCCAACCTTTTGTATGGGGACAGGACAGACCCTATTTAGCAGCAGCAGCTAAATCTCCCTGCAAACGTGTCAGAGCCATTATGAGTCTAAGCTACAATGCCAGGTTATGATTTGAGGTAGCTGTGGTGTGGGTACATACTGCTTTTGCCGGCTTTGATATGGAGACTAGAAACTCATATAGAAGGGCAGAACAGAGAGCTGCAGGTAGTAACTTCTTAAACTGCCACAGCACACTCTTCAAAATAATCTGTAGCACCCTTCACCCCCTATATATCAATCCTAGACACATGACACATAATGCTTTAGGTTGCATTCAAGAGAAGACACATCTAAAACTCAGTTACTATAGCAGCAAAGAAACGTATTGCTTCTTTTTAACCTAAGTTGATTGTGGGAACAGCACAGTCCAGAATCCAGCATCGTTAATACCACTTGAGTTAGAATTTTATTCTTGCCATGCCATGCCAGCCCTAACATTTTGGGTTTGTACACACAGAGACCAAGGTTGTAACTATACCCTTTGTAGGCTTACCTGAGTCAGCCTGAAACCAGCTCAGGGCACTACTGCACTGATGCTTTAAGACTGCACTGCTTTGAGAAGGGGCAAGCCACCCTCCCTGCTGCCAATCCAAACACATAACTAGCCTTCATCTATATCAGCAAGCAGATTTGACTCAGCAGTTATCTGTACAATCAATACTACTGGCTCAAGAAAAAGGATAGGACTGGCTTGAAGTTTTCTTGGTGGGAGAATGGACCTCTGGTGCCCAGGAGTACTGACTTCCATCAGTGTTAGCCAAGCACGAAATCACACCAACAGCACCAGCAACACTTCAACTACAGCAGCATTCCTGTGAAAACCTAGATAAACTTTCTGGAAGCTAAAGATACTTTATATTGCCACATCTCTATTTCTTAAGCCAGTTTGGCTACTTCTAGACTAGCTCAGGTATACCCAAACAAGCTGCAGCCACTCTTCTGACTACAGTATGGGTTGTGGAAGGGTGAGAAAAGGCATGGTGAACTAGATGGAGTTCAAACGCCACAACCCAGGCTAGAGATACTACGTCACCTGCAACAATATTTAAAAACAAACAAACAAACAAACAAAAAAACCACAACCAAAACCAAAAAACATCCCCTCTTGCAGAGTTCAGGGAAGGTACTGTTCAGAAGTCATTGTCATTCCCAAGGGTTGGGTTTTTTTTTTATTATTTAGAGTGTTACACATTCTTCACAAATGTCTTCATTATACTCTGCCATTTCATACAAAAGTAGACAGACATATTGTGTTAATGTCCTGTTCAGGCTTTACCAAGAATCAGACAGGGAATGGAGATCAGAACTGACACTCCTGTTTGAACACATACTGGTGAATCTGTTCCACATAATGATGTAAATTACATTTTTCATCATCATTCAGAGATCAGCTCTCAACTATTCCCACCTCCCCAGGTTTATTTGTTTGGTTTGGGTTTTTTTGGTTTTGTTGGATTTTGGTTTTTGTTTTGGTTTGGTTTTTTTTTTTTTTTTACAATCCTAAACAGTATGCCTGGAGGTGGTGGACAGATTGCAAGTGCCATGGCATTTACTTTTGTTATCAGAGGAAGCATTAGTAAGGTACAAACAACTTGTAAACACTTTAGTATCTCTTCAGACCAGATCTAGGTCTCCAGTCACATAGATACTGAGAACTCAACATCAAAACTTTGTACATCACAGCTTGAATTCTAAGGTATTTGAATTTGAGGGAGCCAGAGTCCCAAAAACTTGGAAAGGAGTCTTTTTACAGGCAAATTTTCTTTTGTCAGTTTATCCATAACAGAAATCCTATATTCAGTCTCCACATCAACGTGAAGAAAAATGTTAATACCTTTGTGAATACTGGAAAGAGAGAAGGGTCTAGGAGACATGGGAGCTTCACTGCTTCAACTGTATGAGTTAATTTTTGTGTATTCTAAGAGATTTTCATATACATTTTATTTTAGAGTTCTCTCTCTATGAATATTAATGGATTTTTTTTTTTTTTTTAAATTTGCATTAGATGATTTCTAAAGGATGGCTGTGGTGATGAGAAGCATAGGTCAGGTCTGAGTAGAAACTCCGTAAGTGCACGAAACCTGATTTGAATGGAGTTACAAAGGAACTTTTCTGAAATAAGTTCTTCATACAGGAATACTACTTACAAAACATCTGTTCTAATAATGGACCCTACCCTCTCAGGCATCATATTTTCTTTTAGGTGAACAAGTGATTAATCCACTTCAGTCATCTCTGTTTCAACCTTTAAGTATCCTTAGCTGAACATTTGGTTTTATATAGTCTTTTTCATACAGCAGTTCTTGTCAAGTGCTTGAAAGTGCATACTTTTAAAAATAATCCAGGCATAGGTAGGTCTACACAGCCTTAAACAAGTGCATAGCAGGTGAAAAACATGCAATTTGACATGAGATGCCTGAGAGGTTTTCCATGTCTTCACCATAAATTGCCAATAAATTCCCTTTTTGTCACAGGCTTTACCAAGTGGGTAGCTTGGCAGGTCTGAACACACGAATAAAGTATAGAAAATCTTGGTATAAAGAAACTGTGTCTGGGATTTGCCAATTCCCACAATGTCTCTTCTAATTGCATTTTTACCCCAACTGATTTGCTTGCAATTAACAGTTCTGCCTCCCCTATCTTTGACACTGACTTAATACCTCAAGACGACAGATTGTTGCAAAAATTGCTCTTGGCTGGAAGGATAAAGACCTTAGTGCCCTCAAAAAACGGCAGGGAGAAGAATTCCTTCCTCCAGCTTTTTAGTAGTGTAATAATATATTTGTGCTCATATCTTTATAGAAGTGAAGGCCAGGGACTTCCCTGGTGGGTAGCTGTTATCAGTCAGATACTATCATTTTCCCCCAGACACCTCATCTCAGATCTACGTGGATAACGTGCGTTAGTCATTTAGTACAGCCTCATTTACATAGAGCACAATGAATTACATTGACTCCAAGGTCTCGGCTATTTAAGAGCAAAACTAGACAAAGCCATGTTCACATGGAGTTTGACTGGCAAGACTTGCTTTAATAAAATAGCTTTGGATACTTCCAATTATAAAATTTCAGCTCTCCATAACCCTTGCAAAGCTGTGTTGATGCCAGGTGCAATTAATCCATAACAAAAGGGCACAAGTGACAAAAAGCAAATTTAATAGCTGTGTCACAAGCAGCTTCATTCCCTTTCCTACAAACACAATAGAAATCACATCCCAATTTCCATATAGCCAAGACAAGTTAATTTCCTCCCACAGTGTGGTATTCTGGACAGCAGCGCTGGAATGCATGCGGCAGTAGAGCAGAAAGCAACAACAACAAAATCTAAGTGTATCCCTTGACCAAGTAACTATTAGTTCAGTCTTATCATTGCTTTCTCTGTCTTACTTCTATTCAACCTGCATAAATGCAAGAAGAAACAAAAGTAGCACCTCAGACTGTTTTGCATCTGATATTCACGATAAGGCCCATACAATGGCCTCAGATTGAAACCTTAATGGAAGAGAGATCCTCCAAGCCTCTCCTGCCCAGCTTGCAGTTTACATGCAACCCACAGTCCCCAAACTCAGCCATGCTTCCACTTCCCCCTCCAGGCTTTCCATCCCACCTCAGATGACAATCTGTGGTTGAGGATCGTTGTTTAGGAAAAGCTCTCTCCTGGAGAGATGCAGAAAGCAGAAATTCTTCCCATGTCCAATGTTGAAAAAGCCTGTGAATCTGTAGAAGCCAAGGAAAGAATAGCCTTTCACAGGTCCATGACAGAGCAAGTATGAAATCTGAACGGGATTATACGTGAATAGCAAACTCCCTAGATGGCAGGAACAGGTCCGTCAGAGAATGGGGTTGAGGTCACCCACCTCTGTTTCAGCCGTAAGAGCAAACTGTTTTGTATGTAACCCAATTCCATAAATAGTTTCCCTTTCCCCTAATAAAAACTCCATCCTCAATCTCTCCCATGCACCTGCTTCACTTGCAACACTTAGTTCTGCAATCAAAAAGAATAAAAAGCAGTTTTGATAAAAGATCTCCAGGCCCGTGTTATTTGTGTAACAAGCAGGGATCAGGCAAGAGCCGGGATTAGTAACTAACCAGATCAGACACAGTGGGAGTTGGTCCTCCCACACCACAGCAGGCCAAACATAGGAGATACTTGTTTAACGGGGTTGGCACCGACTGCTATGATAGGGTGGAGAAAATTTAATTGCTCACAGCAGACTGACTTCGTAAGCAAACCCCCTAGGGTAAACATGCAGACGAGGAGCCTCTTTCAATTCTGCATAGCCCCTGATTTTGATCCCAGGGCAGCCTGCTCCTTCTGCCCATCTCCATTTCCCTGCACTGCTGACTACCTCCTCCCTCCCACGCCAGTGGTGCGGTGCTGACAGCACTGATGGACACCTTCCAGCTACACCTGGCTAAAACACATTGCTTAGTGGTATATTGCTGCACTAGCCACACTTCTATGTAGGGCACTGCCTGTAACTCCTTATCACAGCACTTAGACAAGAAGAAAATTGCCCAAAAAGGACTAATTATCTCCCCAGACCCGGAGCACACGTACAGACAACAGGAGAGGGGAAGTCCCTGTGCTAGGGCTGAGCTTTCAGGCCTAAAAGAAGTTTTGTTGCAATACCTTCCCCCTCCTGCACCGACCTGGAAAGCCAGCCCCCACTCACTAGCAGCCTGATGGCTCAGAGCCACCATCCCACACGGGCTGTGGTGTGCTCAGGGAAGCATTCATCTCTGAGACCTCTCTGGTGCTCTCACATGCAAGATGCTGGCCCAGGTGGCCCCCTGCCACAGCTGGTATGGGTGGGAGCACCTCAGTGTTGGAAATGGAGGAGAAGCAGAGCCTGGATGGATTGCTTGGTACCAGGCCACACCAGGAAAAGTGTCAGAGCTGAATTTTCTCAGCACAAAGCAGAGAACTCAGAAGAACACCCAGATACAGCCAGTACCTGTCCCAGGGGGGCTCCAGCAGCTCATTAAGCTGAGGCAGAACCACCACTACCACATCCAAGAAAACATTTACTACCACCATTATACCATCCCTGGCAGGCTCAGCATCCAGAGTGACAGACTTTCTCCACCCTTCTCGGCAGAGAGGAAGGCAATCTTCCACAGCCTGATCTTGCTGTTGGTGGTGTTCTTATTAATGAAAAGTTGCCCTGGAAACTGCTGTGAACTTCCAGTGTTACATGGTGTATATTTGGAATAAAACAGTCACCCTCTCCCAACAGTTTGCTGTCTGACCTCCACAGCACATGCAGGGCAGGTGAGTGGGAGGCAATCTAACATGTCTATATTCACACATGCACGAGGAACTGCTCAGAGATCAGCTCTGCCCAGGGTCAGATGGGGAAGCAGAGGTGGGAAGCCTCCAGAGGAGAAGCCCTCAGCTGTGCTCCCTGGAGAGACAGGGTTCAATGCACCTCCCAGACCCCAGGCTGCTCTGAGGAGCTGGGTCAGCCCCAGCCACAAGTTACAGCAGTTTCTGGAGATGCACTAGTCCAGTCAATCAATACCACCTGGTCAAGGCTACCAAGGCTGCCACAAAACCGAAGCTCTGTAGCCTCTCCGCATCCCACCCCTGCAGCAAGGTAGTGGGAAGAGGCCTGAGGAGTGGAACACCGGTATTTCCTTAAAGCAAGGGTTTTCCCAAAAGTTTCATACACTGAAGTGTCCAGAAAGCAGAGGCCAGAACAAATGTCTGCAGTGAAGCATGTACAAAGGAGGCAAGTTTAAAAGAACCCCCACAAAATTGGCTTTCACACTTTCTATCCAACACCATGTTTCACCCTCCACTTAAGTCCTGTTGCTTTCAAGACCAAAAGTAGAAATTTCTCAGTGCTATCAGCCTACAGCATTATCACTTACAGCACCTTCTTATTTCAACGTCCTCCACTGGATAGCCTTTCTCCGAAAAATCTATATTTTACTTCATCAAGAGTGCTATATTCTATTTAAGTTCAGTTGTAAAAGTACTTGGAATTTGAAAATGAAGCCCATATGAGTAAGGATCCAAAATTACACAGCCACCCCAAAATAGAGACTAGTATTGCTTTCTTTACATTTTTCTTCACTTTTCCAATTAATAACTGAGGAGTTCATAATACATTTTGATGTTGAAAAGGAAAAAAGATTTTATTTTGTTGTACTTGTGGGGTTAAAAAAAAAAAATAAGTATTTTTAGTTAAGATTAGGTCTGTTTTAATTCAGCTCCCTACTCTGTGAATGCAGATCTGGTTTCAGGATTCCTCAATGCATTCCCGTACACACTGATGTAGTCAAAAATCCTCTGTTAAGACCAAAGGTAGTAGTTTAAGTGCTACATAGGGGCTCTTTGCAGGAAAGGATATTGAAGTAGTAAATTTCTGGATTTTTACTGTCTTAATTAAGACTCTGGAAACAGAGGCACAGGTTATCACACTACTGAGCCTCTTACAGGGACTGGAAGATATAGCTCGGGTTAAAAGCCACGAAGAAGATTAAGAGCTACATCTGTTCATAGATTACCTGCCCCAGGCAGACAATCCTTTATAAACTCCATGACCTCTTTGGAGGTTTTAGATGGGAGCAACAGGGCACTAATCAGTCACCTGGTATTGACATTAAAACTTCAAGAGGAACAAAGAAAACAACTGAATTTAACATCCTTTTTATATGCAAACTGTGATAAGTTGGGAGATGGCAGAAGTGTCCCAGTCTGAATTGTTTTTCTCCTTTCAATGCTGGCTTCGTTGCTTCGCTGCTCAGTACAGTATGTTCCATCTTCCACTTTTTTTTTTAGAAGGCACATAGGAACTTTAGAAAAACAGCACATGCTCACAGAGAAAAATCTTGAAGGACTGGCAGATACTTGTGATTTCTAAGCATCAGTGAGGTTTTCTAACTACAATTTTTTCAGATGTTGTGGGCTTGACAGAATCTATTCCAAGCTTGTTGTTTCCCTGGTCTTTTTCACAGATTTAGAGTCACTGATGAATGCTATGTGTACCAGCCCAGATGCTCTGTTCTAGCTATAAAACAGTTTTAGTCAGCTAACTGGATAAGAGAGCTTAAAATAGTGCAGCCCTTTACTCTTTATCAGCTTAACATTTTCCAGTACACAACACTAGACTCTGAGAAGTACAAACCAGCCTGTTTATAATTTACATACATTTTCTGGGGCATTGTTTGATGTTGTTTTAATATTGGATTGAAAGAAAATAGGATTTAACTCTTTGCATTGTCATTCTAAATAGCGACCAAAGATCTCAGCTAACTGAGCACTTTTCTATTACAGCAATTACTTGCAAATTAACAGACTGTTTGCAAGGATTTCGCCTTTCTTTCAGTTTTAGAAAAGACCCTGTCAAGAGATTTCTGCCTTGTGTCCTAAAGCCAAATTCTATTTTCTAGACTCTATCTAGACACTGGAAAGAGTCTTATTGTTCAGCCCTTGTCGGCTTTTAGATGAAAAGACTGAGCTTTCCCTTATTCCCCAGCTGCATAGCAGACACAGTGTTACGCTGCCATTACCAAGACCATTTATCCAAACTTCTAAGATTAGGAACAGAGATCAAAACCTTCTCCAGTTCTAATCATTGTAGAATAAAGTATCAAATGGCACTTATTTAAGACCAAAATCATTTTGACACGTTGAATTTCTTAAATCCCCAGTGGCACCATGCCTTTTGGCAAAGCTTGCGACACTAGTCATGCCAATAAAGCAGTTTGAATTGAACTGCCTTTTCGCCCAATCCCACTAAAACCAGAGTAATTGGTTCAGACATAGAGGCTCAGCTGCCTCAATGAGTGCTAAAGCTACCAGCCAATCTTGACAGTGTTTTTTTCAAGCCTGGCAAAATGAAATATAAAGCAAATGTTCCTGTTCATGTCACTGGTCTGGAAGGTTTATGTATTTCCAACCTGTCTGGTTTTCCATGTGTGTTCACATCCCAGGACATGTTGGCCAGTTTCAACCAAACGTGCCAGAAGGGGAGAAAGGTGTTTAGTTCCTACACGTTTAAAGAAAAAGAAAGGAAAAACTGATTAGCCCCTAACTGAAGGGGGGTATACAAGTACAACCCAGAAATCCTTACTGAAGAAAGATAAATATCTCAAAGACAGAAAAAGATTCCCTCAAAACTCAAACCCCTGCAGACATCAGAAAATCCATCAAGTGACATAAACGTTAAGAACCCAGATCCTTCATCCCATGGAACTAACTGGTTTAACAATAGTTGGGTTTTTTTCCTCCTTATAGAAAGGATTTTCCAGCTCTAGGAAGGAATGGATATTGGTGCGCTGCTTAACTTCTTGTGAAAGTAGATACACCGTACACATTCTCCTTAGGCATTTGGGAAGCACTCACTGTCAGAAGTGTTAGATCAGAACCTGCCATTTTGCGACTCACAACACATCTATCTAGATATGGCTGTCATTTTTATCAAAACCAAATATTAACACAACAAGTAATAATTGCTCCCTACACCAGTTTCAAGTGCTGTGTAAAAATGTGTCACCTTCTTCATGTTTTTCATTATTCTTTATTATCACAGCACCAGCCACATCACATCTGAACCTCCAAAGCCAGGGACAAGACCTTAGTAGTCTTTCAATATTGAAAGAGTGACAGTACTTTGGCTGCCACGTGTGATCCCTATGAGAGATACAAATGCAATTTCTTTTCACTAGTCCTTCCCAGTAGCAATTTGATGTTTCAAGGAAATAATTAAATAAGCTTTTTTCTACCTATTGAAGTGAATTATTCGAGTATATGAAAAGCAGCTAAGGAGATGAGCAGGCTGGACAAAAAACACGTTGGCATTTACCCCAATTCAGAATTGCTTCGTTATCAATCTTGTTTATAAACAAGATTAGGGATATCTGTAAGTTGGCAATTCCCTTCTTCCTACCATCTATTCCTCTAGCAGGACTCCTCTAATCCACTTGGGAGCAGCAATCATACAGAAAAGAGTCAAATTGATAAAGCTCTCCTTCCCTTCTCTTTCCCATCATTCTTTTTTCCTCTTGCTGACCCAGCATCTCACGCATTCTCCAAGCCTTTTGCCTGCCATGTAAATGAGCAATTAATTCAATCTAATATTTTAGCATCCTGATGAAATATGCTTTTCCCTTGCTGACTTCTCGTCCTCTGGGACTTACGTTCTAGTTCTGCAGTAATCCCTTCCAGGATAGAGAATTCGCATTTAAAAGAGACATTAAAAAAGAATAAACCACTTAAAAAAAAATTAATCCTTCAGCTTATGTTACATACTAGAAGGAAACAAGAGAGCTGTGAATTCAGGAGAGGTATGAACTATTCTTCCCTTTTACAGTCTGCTTTGACGCTATTCTAAACAAAGGAAACAAGATTCTTCCAGTTCCCTCTTATTTGGAGCTGCTCTGTAATTTATTTCTTACTGAAACCTCTGACGGCTTGAAGACTCCAGGGATTCTGCAGGTGCGTTGAACTGCAGCGCTGCACATTTCTAACCTTCACAAGTGCATTTGGTTGCGTCACCAAGATCTTTTCTCCCTGTATCTGCGTCAATAAAGTTCAACAGCATTTTAGTAACTGAAGAGTTTCTAATGCAGCTCTGATCTCTTAAGAGTGTCGGACATACGGATTTCCTCTGGCAGAACTCCTAATGATGTACTTGTCTTACCGTAACCAGATAGGAAAGCAGGATAATTTCCCTTATGTACACAGTAATGTGCAGTATCTACCGCGACATGGATTCTGATCTCATTTACATCTCACTTATTCACTGACTGCAGTAAACTTTGTATAACTAGGGTAATGCTTTTGTGAGAGAATGCCTGCAGGCCTCTCAAACTACAGCAAAGTGTAATTCTCAATCCAATGAAAGGCAGATTCACTATCATGAATGATTATAAATCTCTTTTTATATAAATATAGAAACAGCGAGTAGTTGTGTTCTATTAACAAATACTTATATTCAAGTCATATACATGGTATTCCTGACAGTTGAAGCAGTTCAAAAGCTGGCTGTTATCAGGGTCTAATGCAATCATAAACACTGCTATCATGCTCCAGTAGCCTCTTGGTTTCCAGCATACATCCTAAGGAGCTAACCTAAAAAAAAAAAAAAAAAAAAAAACACAAAACAAAAAAAAAAACCACACACACAAAAAAAAAACAGCACGAAAAAAACAAAACATTACCCGAACAAACAAACAAAAAAACCCAACAAAACCAAAACCCACCACCAACACACCCCACACACACACAACAGGAAAAAAAAAATCCCCAAATACACACCCTCAAACCAAAAATTTGATTCCAGATTTATAACTTTAAAAAGCTTACCTAGCCTCTCTGAAAGTCATTAACAGTGGTTCTTGAGTTACTGCAAATGTAGAGAGCACGCTCCCTGTGCGAAGGGGGCCTGTACTATCAGGATACAGCAAGGCCATGCATAGAGCAGTAAGTCTTTTTGTGGTTTTAAGCATTTGTCCATGCAATGCAATTGCACATGGCTTCATACTTTCCATTTTACAGAACCCCCTTCCTTTAGTTACCATTCCTCGTGCCTATAGAGCAGGGGTGCACAGGGAGATGGAAAAGTCCTTGATTGAAAGGGCATTTCTTGTGAAGTGCTTACTCTGTAGCAAGTACCTTAGAGGACACAAAATATAGTCTGTAACAGAGAGGAGGAACCTGTTGAAAATCCTCATCTCAACACTTGTGGGGTAGGCAAGTAAAAAATCACTAGTCCTAGAGAGTCTTGATGTATCCACTGTTCTGCACCATTTCCAACCTTAAAAGCAGGAGCACGATCCTGTCCCATTCAAACTTATAGTTTAGTCTTTGGGACACACAGTCATAATTTAATTTGATTTGTATTAGCCTTCTTTGCCTAATTAAAAATCTATATAAAAAAAGAAGAAAATAGGAGGCGAGGCTACAGCTACTCATTACGGTTACTACTTAAACTCATTACGGTTATTTTGGCCTTCTTCGTAGCATCAACACAATACACTTGGAACAATATAGCCTGAGATTTATTGCAATTGGGGCATATAAGTCATGGTAAATAGAATTAGTGGTGAGCCTTGGCTGTCCTCCATCATCTGATTAAGAAAAATAAGACCAAAAGGAAATAACTAGGGAACCAGTTCAGAATTGGAAAGATATACCTGAAGGCCAGGGTACAATGAGCATTGGAAAGATATAAGAGACTTATGCTTCTTCCTACAAGAGTCTTAACATCATTTTTTCTAAGAGCAGCTGGGACTTGCTAGCACCATAGTTCCAATTAGAAGAGTAGTATAGATGACCAGTGCCTGAGATACAGCATAGAAGCAGCTGTGAAGTCTGTTTGCATGCATTAGGAAAAGGCTGAAAGTCAAATCTGCAAAGGCAACCTGAGGTAGTTAGAAAAATGATGATATAGCAGGATATGCAGAGCACAGAGTGACACGGAGTAAGAAATAGGATTTATTCCCCTTCTCAGTGTGTTCTTTCTTCACTGCACCCTCATTGCCGTTTGTAACAGATGGCATAGCAAGCATGTGCTGGGTGAGCTTTGCTAACGTTTAACATTTTGGAAACTGGTTCGCTTTAAGCTAGCTGTTCGTGGAAGTATGTGCGAGAGTTGTAGTGAGTAAAAGCTGCAAGGGTGCCTTTCTGGGCTGCTCGTAGCTTATAAAGAAAACGCTCTCCCACTGAGGAAGGCTTAAGAGGGAATTGAGAATGGAGGGAGCTGGAGGTGGAAAATAAAGCAAGTAGTTGTCCCAAAAGCTTCAGGGGAGAAAAAACCCAACCACCCCACAGCCATGAATAAAAGCAAGAATAACTAGATGGGAAACCTGTATAAGGAGAGGATCCTACAGGAGGTTGCAGGCTGTAGAAATTGTATATAGAGAAGCATCTGCAGTGTGGTTAAAGCCTTCAGTTAGAGCAGAGGGAGATCCTCCATACTTCCATAGAATTATCCAAGTGTGGTAAAAAGAACAAAACTGTGGAAAGCACTTTTTGATGAAAATAAAGTACTGTTTTCTTATAAGATCTAGAGATGTTAGAAGGGTCCTTACAAGGCAGGGGTACGGGTCTAAGCCAAAAAAAGGATGAACAGACACCTTTCATGTCCATGCTTGTCTTGGAAGAGAGTGACTCTTTCTGAGCTGTCTACAATCTTAAACAGCCATAGGGAAGCAGGAGAGACGACCAGGGGGAGCCCAGTACTACATAAATTGAAACTGAGCATGGAGAGCAGCTGAGATTAAGATAATATAAAGTTGGACTGGATTAGATCAGCTAAGATGAACCTGCCTCTTACTGCTTGCTAAATTAAGAGAAAACTCCTTTTGATGTTGCGTATCAGAAACAAGCTTCAATTTCACAGCTTCATTAACCAAATATCACTCTTTCTGGTATTTTTATTTTAATTTTTATGCATCTATTATTTAAATCTAAGCTATAAAAGACAAAAGGTCTTGCATTAAATCACAGTTTATTCATTCCAGTGAAGATGTTGCATTATGTAAATGGTACCTTTTGAAGTTGGAACAGAAATTACTATGAGGCCGTTCTGGGATCCATTCTGATTTCCTAGGTAGTTGCTCTATTTCTATACATGACTGATGGAATTGCACTGAAATAAGGTTTGCTTTGTTGCTGTCAATGCAAAAGGGAGAAAAACAAGTAACAAAAGAGCAATGCAACAAAAGTCTCTAAATCAGGTACTTCAGAGCATGGGCTGGATTCAAATGACTTACTGCAGCACTGCAAAGGTACACAGACCAACAGGGTGACTCAAAGAACTTAAGCTGGGAATTTATGTTTCCCCTACTGTCAGCAGAAAGAAATGGGTGCCTCTAAAGAACAATTCTAAGTGTTTAACTGAGGCAGCTTTGGCCCCAAACACAGGTGAAATTAAACTCAGCCATTTGATAGGGAATCAATAGAGTAGCCTGTGACTTACATTAAGTAATCAAAACACAGGCATACACCAAAACCCAGTGTATGGGCATGGAGGACCACCTATATTCTCCAGTGGATGTCCCAAAAATGAAGCATAACACGCTTATGAGAAAAGGTGCTAGGTCATCCTTTTGACTCGATGTCATTACCACAAGAAGCAGCTGACACAGCTGGAGGCTCAGGACTTGTCTGCACTGCAGAACTGAATACCTGTGGGCATGCCACAAAAATCAGACCCAAGGGTCTCCTTATGGATGTGCGGTGTGGAGGTGCAGGCATTTCAACAGTATGACCACACTCCCATAGCACTCAGCATGGAAGAGTACATAACCCATGACCAGTTATGGCATCCCACTGTCTCCCAGATGCGATCTGAAAGAAAGAGTCCAAACCAGAGCTAGGAAGTTAATTTGGTGGGTTGAAGTAAGCACATGCCAAAGCTGTGGAAGTGTTTTCCCAATGGCAATAACACATCCTTCAAGAGGAGCATCTACCACTGAGAGTTTCCCTGCTCCCAGTAGGACTGGCTGGCTGAACAGTGATAGCTGCTCTGCTGGGGATGCTGCCCCGTGACATGATTAAAAAAAACATCTCAGTCTTGCAGTGTAGATGAGACTGATCTGCTGTTACTGACTTTTCAATGAGAAAACAAATGCGACAGTCCCAGAAAACCACGTTTGAACACTGTCGGGGGCTGCTGTTCCGATTTGTACCAGTGCTCCAGTACAATAGGCATGAAGAGACCTTTGTCTTCAGAAGCAAATTAAGAAGGCTTTTACCCCACCATTTCCTTTCCATCCTCTCAGGAACAAGCGTGAGACTGACATGGACGAGGAAACACACAGCGGCCCTGCCAGGGACAGAATAAGGGAGTGTGAAATCCCAGTTCAAAAACTGCTATTTTCGACTGATTACGTGACAAACACAAAAGAGAATCTGAGCACCGCACACAATAAACCTACGGAACTTGGCAGGTTTCTTTGACATGTCTGGGAAGCAGCCTGCTGCCATAGTGATTTTGCTCCTCCCTCAAACTGACACGCCAGGGCTAGGAAGGAAGAAGGTTCAGAAATACAAACAGAGATCAGGGACCATTTGCAAGGGGATTTAACAAAAAAATCTTCTCTTTAGGCAGAACAAATGTGATTGTTTTCAGCAGAAAAAGAGAAAAAGATCAAAGTCCAGCAAAAACTTACTAGTTCTTTTTAAAACAGCAGTGGGAATACTAAATGTAGAATTGCTCTGTATTCACTTCCAAAAGTCTATTTATAAGGGTAGTTGCGGTGTGACCAGCATTTTCTTTCTCCTAAAATGATCCCTGCTGCTGCTACCTGAGGAACAGCTCGAGGAGTGACAGAAATGGGAGAATGTCAGGTGCCTGCTAGACTTTAATCCCAAACCTCTTGTAAACCTTTTTGGCTCATCTCCACAAAGATGACAGCAAAGTGCCCACAGTGCGCTACGTTACCACTAGTGGAGATGCATTAGCACTGACAGCGAAAGAAAAAGGACATCTTGCAGCAGGAAGGCAAGGCAACGATGTTTTAGACCCTCTTTTTACTGGGAATCAAAGGGTGATGGGCAAGATCGGGAAATCACAAGAGGACAGAGTAGTCAGATCCAGAAGTCTATTAATTTTTGGTTTTATGTCATTCTTTTTTGATTAATAAGCTTTCAACGCAGTTAAAATTATTCTTTGGATCAAGATACAGTTCAGCAGGTTTGAAAAGCACTATTTTTTATGTCATTATCATGAAGAACCACCGCCAATAAGGTCTTCTACATATGTAACACTTCAGTTGCACATTAAAAAACCCTCCTAATTGGAGGCAATCATTTACACATTTGATTTTCTATAGCACCCCGTGATAATTATTCTGATGTCAACAGTTTAAAGGGGAAGGTCAAAAGCCAGAAACCAGTCACATGTTATCAAGAATGTCCTCTAGAGACGTAGTCTGCTAAGAGTCTTAACCTAATCCTTCCAAGGTATTCCTTAATGCTAACAAATCTGTAGCAGGAACTCCTGTGCAGAACGTAATGTCTACTCAAGTAGTTATCACAGAACAGGCAGAATTAAAACAAACAAACAAATAAAAATTTTTCTTCTTTCCTATAATGAGATTTTATCCTCTCTTTGTGCAATCCCTGTGAGCATCATTCAACTTTAGATTTCAGATTTTTCTTTTAGTCAGCTTCCAAATTGTACCTTCCCAATACAAAATGAAATAACATTTAGCCTGTGACCTTCAGCCACAGAGACTCCTGGAACAGACAGCATAATATCAATGTTGCACAGCAAGATTGAGGCACCCTGACTATGTCACATGTGCGGCTCTCGAGGAAGCTCCCACACACAGAATGAAGCAAGGAGCTAATATTCCCCCTCCTTTTCTTTTTTTACCCTGCGACACTAAACTTCAAATAAATCCTTGAAAAAAGCCAAACATATAAAGCATCATCAGACACAGTATTTTAACTTGTTTTCAGTTCCGAGAGAGCAATGAAAAAAGACTTGAAAGGTCTAAAGGCCATCAAGAATTTGTCAGATGTAGCTGTGTTTACTCACTTTAATAAACCAAATCCATGGGATTATTCAGATAAGACTACAGAACAAAATTATATACCAGAAGGGGAAAAAAGGAGAGAGAGGCAGAGAATGTGAGGATTTCATCGTGAGTTACTGTGCTAAGAAAATATCTCCATTTAAAAGGCAACCACAAACAAAATATAGAAGTAGGGTCCAAAATAAAAAAATTGCTTTTAGTCCGATTAAAGCAAGGCTCATACCTGTGCTGTAGTTAGATTCCTTTTCTTACTACCCTTGCAGACAGATAGCATATTTTTCAGATTAATAGATGGGAAAGTCAACATTGACTGTCTGTCAATCGCCACTGTAGCCAGATAAGTGTCCCAAGACGTGGCAGAATTAGAAAAGGACGGGCTATTTTCTAACTGCCCTGCTGAAATATCACAGTGAGCCCCAAATACTGAAGAGCTTAACAGTTCTTTTCTCCCTGTCTTCTGCTTTTTTATATAGATTTTTAATTTGGCAAAGAAGGCTAATACAAATCAAATTAAATTATGACTATTAAACTCTGTCTCTTGGGGAAGATTGTCAGCATGCTTAGCAGGGAATTTGGCAAACTTCTCCTTTAGCATTAATGAGAGTTTTGCTCCCAGTTCCTCTGCATTACAGTTACAACAGCCCCTGCCCCAGCCAACCCCTACAACTTCCAGCATCTCATTATGCGAGTTTAGATTGGGGCTGTTCAGCACTGTGGAACATGCACGTTGCTCGTTTATAACTGCGGACATGGGCAGAGGTCCAGGGAGATTCCAGAACGACATTTTATTGTGAAAACAAGGAAGCAGAAGGTATACAAGAGCTGTTACTAAAGATAATCTCGTTTTCTTTGCTGTATGAGAGAACATTTTTCAGTGTTAAAGACTGTATCTTCCTCTGCAAAACTTCACCATTGCCAGATGGGCAGGACGGCCCAGAATAAAGCACAGATATACAAATAGCACAGGTCCTCTATCCGAGGGGCTCCAGAAGGCATCTCCTACCTCTCTGGCAAACCAGGCATGCTGCTACCCAGGGTACTTCCCTCCCTCTGCAGCCCCCGAGGCTAAACGAGGGCAGAGCATGAAATTACCCCTCAGCAATGTGGACATTAAAGCCCTCCATCAGGGCCAAGGGCTCCCCACAGCATGCCCGCATCACACCAGTGTCACCTGGAAGGAGGTTACTACAGTGCCCACGTTTCTCGTTGTAAAACAGTTTTCTGCTGTAGGAAGACAAGGAAGTGGTCATTGAGTTGTCTTTTTTTTTTTCTACTACACACAATTCATTATAGAAGAAAAGCAACTGCCAGAACTTTTGCCCTTTTGACTTACTTTTCCTTCTTTGATTTTGAAAGAACTAGAAAATAGGGAAATGAAAAGTTGGCACATGTTCCTCTTTCCTTCTTGAACTCAGAAAAGGCTTTAAAAAAAAATCTTTTTAGATATGATCAAAAGCATTTATGAAAACACGCATGGTTTTCAAACACTACATTGAATTTATTTGCGTTTCTGATCACTTTTTATTACTACATGCTATCTAAAGTTAGTCTGCCTTTTAGAATTTAATAAGAATAGCAGAAGTATTTAAAAAAATGCTTTATACCTATAGAATTGAAAACTACTCATGGAAAGGACATTTTCTATTGTTATAAAATTTCGTAGCTAGAATACATTTTCTGCTACTTTTTCCATCTATCAAAAAGGGTGTTAAATTTTTTTTTCCACATCTATAACATTTCCCTGTAAGAAAACCGACATCCTTTTTTTTATTTTATTTAAGCTTATGTACTGCATAAATAAATAAATAAATAACAATTCAGAAACATTGCTATAAGCAGGCAAGAACTGAAGCCATAGCTTGGTGTAACGTAACTTCACATGCAATGCAGAAATCGTTTATGTGAGTAGAGAGAACTGAACCTCAGAAGGAATAAAAAATTGTAAAACTTGGAACGTGAACACACAACCTGAGGTATTCAGCTGTCTGCTTTGCTGGAAACGAAAAGTAAACAAATGAACATAACACATAGCAGCTTTTACTAGTACCTCTTCATAAAGGATACTTCCCTTCCAAAACCAGCAAGAAACAGAAACGAGCTGGCAGAAAGATGAAATCCCTTTACACACAGTGTTTACGCTGAAAACACAGGCAATAAAGAGAATGTCAACTGCAGCAGCTCCAACCTTGTTTGTCACTAGATTAACTAGAGAGCCAACAAGGACAATGACTCAACCATTCATGCCTATTAGGCTTGCTGTGAAAGGCTCCATTCACCCACCAGCTGGCATGGTGGAAAGCTATCTAAAGATGTGAACAAGTGCAAGGGGTAGAGGCAGCCTGGCCCTGTTGCAATCTGAAACCAAAGCTGCAATTAATTATATATGGAATGTGGCCAGGCACTCCTAGCATTGTAATCAAATGGGACCACACAGAGAAAAGAAAATCCTTTATCACACAACATGCACCACAGAAAGACAGTTAGGGTTCTTGCAATAAAAGAGATTTTTTTTTTTTCTTAATTTTTTTTTTAATTCTTTACACCACTACTCCTGTTGCCAGGCTACATGAGTTCAAGTCATACCTTGAAACTTTACATTAGCTGCTTCTGGTTTATTTCTAATAAAAGGCTTATGTGCCTAACTGTTTATTCTTCTGCCACCAATATCAGCCACTTCATAGATTTTTTTTTTTTTTCCTTCCATATATGCTTTTTGTCCTCACACTTATAGCAATAATTTTGTACTATTTCAGTGCTTGTACCCTAGAGATATTTAAATCTTCTGGATCATCACTCAAACTGCTTGCAAATCACAAGTCTAACCTGGGAAGTTCCCGACAGCCTCAACCACACATTGGCACAGTCTACAGAATTCAAGATGCTGTAGCATGTTTCAGATGAGACCAGCCTCAGATAATTCCCCCTTAGTGTAATTCTCCAAGACTTTGCACAACCATTTTTCCTTTGGTGAAGGCTCAATGTAAAAAGCGTGCCTCAAAACAAAACAAGGACAGAAGTAGCTATGGCCAGCCAGAATGACAGAATCCATCAACATCACCCACATCACGAAAGAAACAGCATTCTGAAAATTTATCTAAGACGTGTAGTGCTAAACTTGTATCTTCCCATCATGATCATCATTAAACACTATTAAGTACTATTTTGAGTCTTCAACAAAATTAGGACCCTGGGGTGTGCTACCTGGCATACATACTAATAGTAAGATACTGTAGCTGAAGAACTTTGCAATCTAAATTAGAAAAAAAACATCTCAGAAGCAAAACAAAAAAAAAACCAGCTACATTATGCATTTCTTTTGCTCAAAAGGTGGACACACAGGCAATCTGTGGCAGGGCCAGGAAGCAAAGAAAGATGATCTTACACAGGGATCTACCCCCATATGCATCCTTCTCTATCTCCATCCTTCTTTGCTCATTATTTCTTTCATCTGTTTATTTTCTTAATATTGAAAGACTCATTCCAATGTATTTAGTTATCCATTTAATTCCTATTCAGAGTGTAATGCTTTAAAATCAATGGGAAGCTGATAGCTTAAATAGAAGCAAAGTGGTCTTCAGTCTTTCCAGAATGGGGTACAAGTTACCCAAGGAGAGGATATTACTTCAAGCTTATTTTTTACAGTGCCAGTATGGCTTGGATTTCAAGGTACTAAAATATTGAACAATAACTAAGCAATTTTTATGATCAATAAAAAGTTGTGAAGGCAAAGTGAGGTGTGTTAACAGCAAAGGTTGTGCAGATATGCAGCTGCTTTATTACAAATTACACACAATCAACCTGAGAACCCTTAAAAAAGGTAACACTGCAACTGCCATTACTTATTATGAAGGTATGTTATGCATTCACTGTGAGAAAGAAAAAAAAAAAAAAAAAAAAAAGAGCACAATTCAGTGCCATACTTGAAAGCACCAAAGGCTGAACCAGACCCAGTGCAGCACTTGAAATACAGCTCTTGTTTTACTGCCTAGCATACTTCTTGTTGGCAGATGTTATTTTCATGAACTGTCACTATGTATTTTAACTCAGAGGAGAAAGGGGCTGTGATTCAATGTGCATTCATGGATACACACACTGCTAAAATATGCAGAGAGCCAAATCCCCACATAATACAGCACATAATAGAGCAACAGTTAGCATCTCGGGAACATTGGGCTTATTAGCAGGAAAACACATTATCTCTGAGGATGTTTTTTGGGGTTTTGGGTGTTGGTTTTTTTATTTGTGATTTTTGCTTTATTTATCACTGACCATTCAGGGTCTCCATAAGGCCACAACATGTCGAAAAATCAGCTTGCAAAGGAGGAAGGGAAGTTGCAATGAGCAGGTCTGGCAGCACCAGCACCCATCCAAATGCAAGAGGAGTCTGGCAGAGGACCCTGCTAATAAGGTAGTGAAAATAGATATGCCTGAGTTCCTCTTTCCTGTGGGTAGCCTCTGTGCAGGTAGGTACAAATATGACAAGCAGAAGAAGAAAGGCACCCCCCCTTGGGAGCAGAGGGCCCCAAACCACAGCCAGAGCACAGCTGGCTCAGTGCTCAGACAAAAATCTGCACGAAGAGGGGGAAGGAGACACACAAAATGAGACTTTTGGCAGCAGCCTGAAGTTAACATCATCTCTGCTGTAAAATTTGAACTTCTCCTTAGAGTTAAAGAAATATAAATACCTCCACAGCATGACTGAGCAGCAAAAGCAGGTGCCTCCCATCACATGGGGGAAGAGACTCATCCCCCAAGCATGACTAAGCACACTAAAAGGAGCCCCAGTAAACAGATCTTTTGTTTGGTTGGGTTTTAAGCTGATGCTGGGTATTACTGGGGCAGCCCAGGTTCCCCCAGCTGTGCAAAATTCCTCCATTAAAGGTAAGAAAGTATTATCATCCTTCACAGATGTAAACAGGCTAAGGGCTATATTTTCAACATGATTTCAAAAAAGTAAATAAGCACCAAGTGAGGTTTTAAAATGCCTGTGGATACTTAAGACTATTGATGATTATGTGGTAAGGGGAAGCAAGGAGAGAAAATAGCACTGTAAATCCTGGATGTATAATAATTTGCATCAGTTGTGGTGGATTTGAAGCACATGGAAGAAATGGGTATACCAGTTGGCCATTATAATCCTCTCCTCAGGGGAGCAGAAGCAATGTTTTGACCATATAAGTATCTATGTGTGTGTGTGTGTATATATATATACACACACACACATATAAACAGACACACACACACACACCTTTCTGTCCTATTAAATTGCACAACCTACAATATAACATGAAAAATGCTTCGAGACCAGTTGTCCAGTGATTTGGGGGGGGTGGAGGAGGAACAAAAAAACCCGAACAAACAAAAAAATCCCCACACAAACCAAACATTTCATTTCTAAAAATTGAAAAAAATATCATATTCAGCTGGACTGACCACCCGAGTTCAGAAACCAGAAACTCCCACATTCTGCTTTAGGATTTAAACTCTCATGAAAGTCAAACACCAGATATGGATATCACGGGCAAGCATAGCCTAATCCAATCTCTTGCTTTAAACGAAGAAGCTAGGAAACCCACACGCAGCTCAACACAATGCCAGTGTGGGACTTGTCAGCTTTGTACCACCTGAATTTATATCAATGACCAAACTGAAAAGACAGCGTGACTGCGCATAGCAAGTCTGATAGGGATGAAGGGTCAGGGAAAGGAAGGGACGTAAGACGCTGGAACCAAACACCAAATCTCAGACAGCTGTCAGCCACTTGAAGACATCATACTTTGGCTGCAAAAGTCCCATTTATATTGGATTCCAGTTTCTAGAATGCAAAATTAACTACTGTACCAAATGGTCCCATTTTTCACACTGGATGTGAAGCTGGACCCAAAGCACTGTAGTCTAGGGCCATTTACACACTGCTGAGAGACCTGGTCTACAGCCAAAGGCCCCCCCCAGGCAATTCTGTAACATTTTTCATTGCTTTTAATTTACAGGTATTTAATAATTTCCATTACCTAAAGAAAAAGAACACACAAAATGTATGAAGATTGAGAAAAAAAAAAAAAACAGGCTGTTCTACTTTGATAATGCACTTTAAGGTATTCTGTCAGCCTTACTGTTGACAGTAATCCTTCCGCTAGGTTTAATAAAAATGGCTTTCTTTGTAATCAGAGCAAGAAAAGTCTGTTAGCACTTCACAGCAACCCCGTTCACACAAGATTTGCTTTTCTTGTGCCGCACAGAAGTTACTTCGGGAGCACAGAGAGCAGTGAATACCTCGGGATGCAAAGTGCCTGGCTCCCATGGAGGGGGACCATCCTCCCACCCGGGGAAGCAGCTTCCCATCTGCACACTGCCAGGTGACTTATTGGCATTTACGAGGCTGGTACAACCAACCCTGAATAATGTGTTTATAATATCTAAAGAAGAAGAAAAGAAGTGCTAATGAGAAATCAGCTCATTGTCATCTCATTTTTTCCGCATATTCAGTTATTTGTCAGTTGCTTATGTCTTCTGACAACATTCGTGCCAGCTGCTAGCTGAATGGGAGCTTTCCAGCCATGCCTAAATAGACTGTCTTCATTAGTGCTTTGTACAAATCCATTCAGCAAGGACTTGCAGACTGTCATTAAGCAGGTCCAGTCTTTCAAGTTCTGCTGCCACAGTCCAAGATGTTTGCTTTAGCAGACTTGCCCCTGCTTTTGTTAGTTTGGCATAGGAGAACCGGTTTCTATTACCCTGAGTTGTTGTTTTTTTGTTGTTGTTATATCCCACCACTGTGGTTTCCAAGCATACTTTCACATTGCACTACAAGGGGAGGGCAGAAAATGCACACACACACTACGTCTTTGGGGTCATAGATTTCATTGTATTGTATTTATTTGCTTTCCACTTTTCTCGCATAAACCACTTTAATAATGAATCCATATCAACTAGATGATTGAACACCAAGTAAGAGAGAGACCTAGCCTGACCTTTGATTTTTCTGCATTGAGAGACTGATGAGATGACATTATAGTAAGTGGATAAAAACAGCACGTAACCTCAGTAGCTGAAGTTGAACAAAAACGATATTTAAAGCGGGGGCAAGATTATTGTTGTATTTCAAAACAAACATCCTTGTCCTCCAGCAAGCTTGGGAAAGGGCATGTAAAGCTGGAGTCAGGTTTTAGATGCAAAACACTGATATTCAACAGAAGCAGCAGCTGTTTTCTCTATGGTTCTAATAATTCAAAGAAAAGCGCTTTTTAAAAAAAATAATTCTCAACAGCAATAGCAGATCCTTCTTCTACTTGTTCTCCTTCCAAGATCTGATCCATTACTCCTACCTATAAGCATGGTCCTCCGGCATCAAGCTTTTGCCTACAATTTACCATCTTCTTAGACTATTTGTCATAGGGAATATATGCTAACCATAGGATATATGCTACGCATTTCAGGTGTTGCTCTTCAAAAGAGTCCATCTTCACCACAGTTCCAAAGCATTACCAAGAGAAAACAGTCCTTCAGGACATGGCCACAATCTGCTATTTTGCTGTATACCTACACAAGGCACCATGGGTTTGCAAGTGAACCATACAAGAGGTGCTGAAAGACTATTACCAGCAATATTTTCAAAAAGAAGTAACAAACCTTGCTACCTAATTTTAAAATGTAGGACTAGGTCTTTCAGTCCTGTCTCATTGTCAGAAACAAACATACCATATAGACAGAACAACTATTATCTTAAAATAAGTTAGGGTTATCCACTGTATTCCAATATATTTATTATAGGAATCTGTTGGAGGAATGCTCTAGGGTAATTTCTAGCTTGGACACCAACTCGTGATCTGTCCTTGAATTCATCCTCAAGTGTCTTCTTGCTAACGTTTTATTGCAAACCTTATGATATCTGGAGTTTGTTTGGGAGTGAAAATTTATTTTCAGAATATCTACAAGAACATTTCAGCCTTCATTTAGCTTTGATTTAAAAGGAATTACTTCTAGCTTTATTACTTTATGGTTATGAAGAGAAGCTTGAAAGTATCAAAGCGTGCTCAGAGGTAAACAGAAAAAGAACACATTATTTTAGGATACATTTTCAAGGAGGGTCTGCGTAAATGGCATTTCGTTGATAAAGAGGATAATGCTTTAAACATTTCTATAACTTACTGTCACTTTAAAGGACAGAAAATTCAGTAGAAATAAAAGACAACTTAAGAGACTCTTCTAGGAGACAAAAAAACACCAACTAGTTCTCTGGAGAAAAAGGGAAACAGTGACATCCTTCTTAATAAATGACAACATTTACTGGCAAAGGTAGATTTTCCAGAAGAACAAAAACATTCCAAGAGTTCTCACACACAGTCTTTAAAAAAAAAAATTTTTTTTAAAGGTTTAGAAGTTTTTTATTGGACTTTCAGAGAGCACAGCCTGGTTGTTAACAGTATTCTCTCTCTTTAGCCTAGTTTAAAGTACACCAAATTAATACGTTTATCAACAATAAGGCCTTCTGCAAGCAAAAGACTGAGAACAGGTTTCAAAAGGAGTCTTTAGGTGTGTAAGTCTCCATATACATTAACCTCTGCATCCAAAAGCTCTGGATAGATGTTTTCAATGCTAAGTATAATGCCTCATTAGCATTTTCTTTCAAATCACTTAGCCTAATTTAATAATTTTTCTGCATTTGATTTACTGCATGTCAGATATAATTACGCCTCTGAAAGGAAAAAAAAAGTAACAACTTGTCAATGGAGGAGATAAGATATGTGTGGACCGAATGAACTAAAGTTCTTTAGAAAAACAGCAATAGCAACAGATTATGTCTAGGTGAAAATTAAAGCTACATTGGTATTTTTATTTTTGCAGTTAATTCAATTTTTGTTATGGCAAAAGGCTTTGACTTAAAAGCAGAGCATTTCATATAACTGCAGGACAACTTCAACATGGATGGCAGCAATGCAAGCTTCTATGCATTTCCTAAGCTGTCATCTACTCTCTCTTGGAGAGACTGCTCTGGAAATCAGTTTTCCATCACAGTTTCAAATTCCTTTATTTCATCATCAAAAGGCATGAGCAGTGAAAGCATGAGCTTCCTGTTGCTACTCAGCAATATCCGACCAGCCATGTCAACCCTTCACTGTTTTAGTTCCATGCTAGATGAAGTTGCCACACACTGGCTTCTTTAAAGATCACTACTCCTTCTCTACCAGAGACAAACTGCATCTGCAGAACTCGAGCTTTCACTATGTAACTAAAACCCAAGAATCCTTAAGATTATTATCATGTCCTATGATTATTAACCTCTGAAATCTTATCACAGCACACAAAATCATGAAAGAAACAGGAACCACTTCCTTCAATCACAAAGGAAGGTCATGCTTTCTCCCAGAGGAGGTCATGTATTGCACTGTCTCCCGAGTCTATCCCAACAGTCAGACCCATCTCTTCCGGGACAAAGCGGAGTCCTAGAAGGATCTTTGCACACATCAGGTCTTTCCAGTGAAAGGAAATTGGTTACTCACCAGAGAAGTGCAAAGCCTGAAAAGTTCTGACTGGGATTCATTTTATTCAGCAATTTGGGTAGGTTTTGACAGCTTAGGTAATGAAAAGTGTCTACATATTTATACCATATTTGCAAAAACATACATGTGGTCTTGGACTGTAAAATGGATGCATCACTTCTACCATGCAACCTGAAGAATGAAAAACTTCGTACAAAAGATTCCAGGTACTACCTACAAAGAAAATCACAGTCCACAAAAGACTCTGCACTCAATTTAGTTTCTTTGGGCCACAAACACTGTACTACTGGAACAGCAGATTATTTTTTTTCCCCTGTAGTCTTTGATCTTATAAACACTTTTTTTTCCACCAGAAAGTAAAGAACAATCCATTTTTTTTTTTTACCTTATTTTGTTAAAGTTCAGAAAAGAAGATTCTCAAAGCAGAAGAGCATAAAGGTCCTTCATGCTTTCCAATTGTCTTTTCATACTGTCTAGGCATTGTCTTATAGATTTACATTATATGTTAAGTAGTAGAATATCGATGAAATGGAAAAATGCTTCTTCTACTTGTTCTTTTTCAATATCCTCGTTTCACAGGACAAATGATAGTAGGGTGCATTTCTGGTATTTTTAGAGCAATATCGTCTTCCTTGAAGAAGACCGGAATGAAAATTATTTGCTGTCTGTTAAAGAGTATCAGGTTTTACCATTCATTACTTATTCTTTATCTCTTGGACTGTTTTTTTTTCCCCCCCCTTTTACCACAAAAAGTACAATTTAGGAACTGTTCTCTTGTTTACAGAATTATAAATAATGCATCTACTCTCCCATTATTTTTCTCCACAGATTTAAGTCCTCAGAATTTCAATAAGGATACTCCAAGGACTGAGTCTTCGTTGTTGGAATATGTTGTTAGTTCATTCTAATTTTTATCAGCTACTTCTAGAAATAATTAACAGTTATACATTTCTCTGTTCCCTGTTGGCTAAAAAAGTAGCTTCTAAACATACAAACAAAACCCACACCTGAATGTGAGACATGAAGTTTACTGTTCTGACCACAGCGAAAGGAATGCTAATAGGCACAAGCTAACACCCGGTATGTCTTCCTGTCCTAAGCAGGATAAAGCACATGAGGCCTGGCAGGCACCTAAGTCTTTCATTTTATGAAAGACTGTGGGACTGAGCAGCAGGAAACAAGGAGGTGAATGGAGAAATTGAAAAATTGTAACGGTCTTGAAATACATTGGTCACTGCAATCTGTTTGCTATTTCTGATGTGACGAGAAAAAGGAGGGACTAACATCACTGGGGGGGGGGCGGGGGGGGGGGGGGAAACAAAAAAAAAAAACCTTTGATATCTACCTGCAGGTATAGTTCAGCTTTAGAATAGTTTGCCCAGGACGGATGCAGAATTTGTATCCTCTAAGGTTTCAAACACAAACAATAACCATGCTTCTGCAAAGACTTAAACAGAACTGTAACTTTCACAGGTTGTTACCTTCTTTGAAGTCAGTGAGCATATTTGCATGTGAAAGTTTAACTATGCTTACGTCAATAGTCTCTATTCTCCCAAGCCATACCCAGAGCAGGAAAAACAGAAAATCAGCAATCCAAATTATTTAAAATAAACAAACAAAAAAAAACCCAAAAACTGTTACCATTTACTTATATGAACATGTTGTAATTTGTTTTAGCAGAAGAGAGAAAAAAAATCAGCAACTTTATTACTAATTTAATAATTTCCAATTATTTTACTTTATTTTTCAGAAGAGCAGAACAGCTGGGCTCATGCCCCAGTGATGATCGCAAAAAACCCACAGAAAACCCAGTCAAAAATACTGAGGTAATTGTTTCAGGAAGAGAATATTCATTTACAAGAAAATTACAAGATTTTTAGTGCTGAAGCCAAAAGACATCAGTTAAACTCTCATAAGAACACTTCCAGAGCCTAAGCTGACACGAATAAGCAATTTATCAAACAACTCTCAAGTCACAGAAGCAAAATGCTCTCTACAACCAGCATAAGGATTCTTTAGAAAATTCAGTTTGGTTCCTAATAAGGTTTAAACTCTCTAAAAATATTTTAGGAAGGATAGGTGAACTGGGAGAACAAGAGGAAAAAAACCACCTCCAATTATTTCAGTAAATAGATCTGGCCAAAATTGTGTCATAAAAAAAAAAAAAAAATAAAAAAATCTCGAAGTCCCAGCAGAAAAGAGGGTGTCAGAAGGAAAAGGTCAACTTGGGAAAACTTAATATCAGTAGGTGTAGTGATAGCAGGCTTAGTAACCTCGAAGTTTAGGTGCTTGCCTTTCTCCCCCCACAGTTCTGTAATTGTCCAGGCTCCTCCATGAGAAGATAGAGAGTAAATGTGTCTAGAAAAAGTAAAATGGCTTGGTTTTTCCCTTCTCTTTATCTATGCATCATATGATCATTTGCACCCAGACAACGATGTTCTGGAGTATCCTGTCATGGTATTTCAAACAATACCAAGGCTACATTTACATGAACACTTTGAAAAATAAGCTTTCTTGACTTTCACTGCTCAACTGGAAGATGACCAGGAGCACATTGCACTGACTAAAACTTCCAAGAACTCATTATACCCATAATTAAAAGGAAAGTGAAAAAATACAATTGCTACTGCTCCTAACTTCTTATGGTATTTACTGGGTTGCACTGTGCAATGCCTAGAAAGTTTCATAAGGGCAGCATATAAAACTATCAGCTCACTATCAGCTCATCCTTCACTACTTTGCTCCATGTTATGAGTTATCATCCTGCTGAGATAGCACTACATATTGTCCAAGTAAGCCTATATTTATTATATAACCGCAAGTAAATGCTTCCTCACAAGGAGAGTATTAATTATGTTGTATGTTAATGAATCTTGAATATGCTTTTCCAAATACTATTTCCTACAACTGCTTTTCATAGGGCTTTTTTTTCCCCTACTCCTTATGTGAATGCCGTTTTGCCTAACGTAATGCCAAGCCATTCTAGTTGCCAGCAACAGCTGCACTCACAGCACCACCCTCTAAGCAAAAACAGCTTTACAAATGCCGCAATGCTGCTTTCTCCTTGCTATCTGTGGTAGAATAGTTATGATAGACTGTGGGTGAAACCTCCACTTTCTGCAGAAATAAGAGCTCCAAATCCCTGACAGTGTTTAGCGTGACACTGTCTGATGTTCCCCATCTGAAACCTGCATCTTCCACACTACAGTATGCTGTGCTACCAACTGAGCCTTCAGACAAGATTTCTGCAGCCATACTTTCGCATACTTGTCAGGTACTGTTATCTAATGTCCAAGACCTAATAACACATCTAACTTAATGTGAAGAATTAACTTCATTAACCAGTTGTGATTGCCAGCAGAGATACACATTAGGAAGCAGGGTAATGCAGAGGAGTCTCCAGGGGACCTTTTCCTAACACAACGAGCGCAGTCAATACCTTGAGCACTTTACTGGGTGGTATCTGCACGTCAGGAAGTTGGGAGCAGTTTCATAGCTTTTCTGCGATCTGTCGTTCTGCACCAGCGTGCTTATCTGAGCAGTTACTCAGTGTAAGAACCTTCATCTGCCCTTTCCTTCAGTGTGCAGGTCATTTTCTTGCAGGCAGGCAGGATTATTTAGCTATTATGTGTGGCAAGATGATTGAAAGCCTAGGAGACCTACTTTTAGCAGGTCAGCCCCAGTGCTGCAAGGGGTACCCATAGGGATTCACATGCAAATAGCTTTAGAAATGACTGATGGGCATGAAGGGGGGAGGGAAGAATTGCTGTTGACATGGCAAGGTCCCACATATCCATGAGAATAAAGACAGCATAAGAATTATACACATTTAGACCTCAGCATTATTCATACCCATCACCTCTCACTATTGTAGGAAAGCAAACCACAATCAGTGATTCAGCAATGCTGGCCCTCTACACACAGGCTCTCCTGCTGAATGCAAATGCAACAAACAATGAGTAATTTCAGTTCAGCTTTGTGCTTATTCTCCTTGGGAGAGAAACTGGCTGTTCCGCTCACACAGCATAAGCGAAATATTTTCTTCAGTTCAACACTTAGGAGTGCCACCAAAATTCTTAAATTATTCTGCTCTCGCCACAGCTGCTGTTCACAGCTACAGTGACACAGGGATGAACAAGCAAGAGATGCTGTTTTGAAGAGACAGCCACTTAAAGAACATAATTTCAGTCAATTTTCTTTACTTACAACAGACATCCCTTGGAATCTGTTGAGGTGTATCATTAACAAATGTTAAAGCTGTATGATAAACCTTGACCACAGACATGGTGGGGGATTTCCTGGTCTTTTGGCTGATTTAATAGATACCTGTGGTGGAAAAAAGGCAGACGTTTGCTGCTGAATGCCCATAAGGAGCACAGGACATTGGATCAGAAGCGGGTGCAAAGTAGCTGAACAAAACGCAAGGACGGGTAGGGGATCCTAAAGTAGAGATAACATTTACACTTTTTTCCACAGCAGTATGTAATTAAATAATCTACAGAGGTAACATGATATTATCAATCATTTGAAGTCTTTAGAAAGAGACATCTAGTGTTAAGGAAAACATTCCTGCCCTATCTCAGCCAGGAGAACTGACATGGCTGCAGGAAATACAGGGTGACATTTTCTAGATGATCATAATGGTCTAACTGGTGTTCACACCTCTGAGCCCCTCCTGCATCCCATAGGAAAGTCTAGTGTACTTCTGTTTGTTTCCCTTTATGTAGGAGTCAAAAAGCTGCTAAGGAATTTAGTTTCCTGTTAGCATTTTGCAGCCGCTCCCTCTGCCTTCTTGATCAAGCAGCTCATCATGTTAAACCAGAGGGACACTACAGTAAAATTCAGCTTTGGGAGGGGTGCAGAAAAACCAAGTGAGAAGTATGCAAGAGGACTCTGGAAAGGGCAGAGTGAAATTAAATAGCATTTGGATATCCAGAATGGAAACTGTAAGTATAGTATAGTTACACTCTTAAGTCTGCATCTCCAGCTTACAGCTCTAATAAAACTTCATCAAAACTCTGTCTGCTCTGTTAGACTGCATTTCTACTGCAACAAAACTTCATATAGGAAATTTAGAAGAGAACAACAGAAGCGGTGGAAAAAAAAAAACAAAACTGCCATATTTGATTAGGAAAAAAAAATAATCCCAGAGGCAGATATAATATCAGTTTTCAAACTAAAAGATGACAGCAAGCAATTATTTTTCATGGCTGCTAGGAACAGGAAAACAAGAACTTTAGCTTAATTTGCAATAACTAACACTCATCTTAAATACTGGAGGAAATTCTGAAGGCACTGAGAGAGAGATGAAACACAAAGTTAGACTAGCTAGGGAGGACTGGAAAATCATCCCTGAAGGTTTTCAAGAGCAAACACTAGCACAACACATTTTAGGGAGGGCTGAGTACACTTGACCTCACATCAGCACACAGGCACAGATTAACCGGTCCCTGGGATTCCTCCCAGCCCACTGCTCCAGGCTTTGTACAAGGACAGAGAATAGAAACTGTCTTATCTGAAGAACAAAGCAAGTTTCTGTTCTTCCTTCTTCTTCAAGGGAACACAATATGCCTGTCTCTATAATCAAGATACCTTTTAAAGCAGTCACCAAACTATGCCTATTTCCAACATTGTTGCTGAAGAAGGGAATGGAAATTTATGCTATGATTTGAAGTCATGTTCTCTACCAGACACTCCTACTCAATCAAAAAAAAGAGCTTCAGTGCACACTCATACCGTAGACTTCACAGAGGAACCTTGGAAAGGCATCAAGAAGTTTGTCTTAAGTAAGGTTTATCTCATTTACAAGCTCTGAAAACTTCAGTGAATTTCAGTCTTGCTCCATTGTATAGTAGGGTTGGCCCAAGAGAAACTGCAGCTGCCCCAGGACTGGACTTTGTTCTCTGAGGAGATAAAGATGAGAGCTAAACTGGGGGGGGAGGGAACCACACACACAAAAAATTAAAGTCATCTTAGCTTTCTTTCATTAAGTTAATCACATACCTATAATCTACTAAAACAAAAAAAAAAAAATCAAGAATACTATTTCTCGTGCAAAGAGCAAGGAAGGAAAAACAGAAATAGTTTCTATTACCCTGACAAACTGTATTTGGGAGGGAAGTGTTCAGGCCCATAGTGAAGATAAACAGGCTTTATACTGAGGTTATTATTTGTAAGCAGAAAAAGCTATCAAAGTCAGTCCCTTTCTCTCTCTTTTACACACTTCATTTTGAATTTACCCTTTGGCCTATGTAGAGAAGTATCCTGTGGACCTCTGTTAGTACTTGCATAGCATTACCAATCACTACTCCATTCCCAAAATGCATTTTTTTATCTCACCCAAACCAGACCTTTCAAGTTATCCTTCCAAACAGGACTTAAGATCAAACACGCCTAAAGTTATTCAGCAAAACTTTCACATTCCTTGTTGTCTATATCAGGATCACCAAGAACATTTATCTTTCCCTTTTTTTGTTGCAGTTCAGAGCAGAGCTCCCAGCACCTTGCTGAATAACAAGTCAAGTGTTGCTTGCTGGTTTCATGCCTTTTCCTGCTGTTTTCCTTCTGCCTTGACCTCCTGCCCTGCCACTCACAGCTGATGTGCATTTCTTTTGTAATTTCAGCTCTGGGCCACCTCCTTTGCCCGTGTTAGAAGTCAGCCATTCTGAAAAGGTCTCTCACCTTCCACATCCTACTACAGCTTCAGTCCAACCCCACGCCTTTCCCACCACCAGCCCAAAGCATGCCAAACCTCTGCAAGTCCAAAAATCACAACAATCTGCTTGTGCCTACACTTTTATATTACATATGCACTTTACATATATTACATATGCAAACTTTTATAATTTAACTTGTTTTCCTTGGTTTCTAGTCATTTAAGAAGTCCTACAGTAATGTTTTCAGGATCCTCTCTGCAATGAAAGAGGGTTTAAAACAAACAAACAAACAAACAAACCAACCAACCACACAGACACACACAAAAACACCACCCACCCCAAAATTCCTAACTTCCAATCTTTGTGTTTTAAGAAATTTATTAACATTAGAGATATTTTGTAGCTAAGTTAAATCACCTAAACTTACTATAATACTAAAACATTTGTTTTATAGGTTTATATGGTAAAATAGCTTCTGTGCCAAAATAGGCCTCTACACTGATGTAAACGTGGCCCTGCTAGGCAGAAATACTCTGTGATTTGTTTTCAGCTCAGTAAACACCAGGGAAGTCATTACTCTGACAGGGACAGCTCTACTCTGACCCAAATGGCATCAGCTCTTCTAGCATTAAAGTGGAGAGGTCAATGACCTGGTAGGAAGAGTGGTAAAACAAATGTCATGAATAATTAATTGATCAAGAAATTTACAGCAGGGGAATGAAGAATGTTGAATATACACTCAAAATATCCAGTTTCCACGCGAAGGAGGACATGCAACCTTTTAATCAAGAGCCCCCTTTAACAAAGGCAAGTTTTAGGATGAAGCATTTAGAATTCTCACAAGTATCCTCAAAAACTTTGTAGGTCAATAATATAACGTGGGGAAAAAAATTAAAAGTTATCCATGCAGAAAGAGAGAAAGAATTATTTTATTTCTGCACACCTCTCTCCAGGCCATCTCTGTTGTCCATACTCAGGATATTTAAGGGTTTTATTTTTTATTTTTAACCTTAAGCCTCAGGTGGTGAAGGATGCTTTCAGAGTGATGGGCAAACAGCATTCCATTCCTACAGGAGTGACCATCTCTCCTAACAGGGCTCTGGATCATTCAGTACTCACCCCTGTAATTAACAGGGGAAAAGAAAGGTGAAAGACTATCCCTTCTTCTGAGCCAGTCTAGGAACTGGTAACTCATGATGCCTGCACTGAGCGAGGGTTTCTGTTGACAGGTATTAGCCAGGAACTCCTTGGCATGCAGGAATGACTGCAAGGAGCATGCCTGAACTTGAATAGAGGGTTGCCAACAAGCATGTAAAACCCAAAAATGTATACAACAGTAAGCTGGCAATTCAATTAATTTATTTACATCTACACCTCTCTGGAAGCAAATAAAAGATTACTAGTTCAGTGAACACCGCTTCACGTGAAATCAGCAGACCCTCTTTATGCAAAGAGGCTTGCAAGGCTACACAGCAAAAATAAAAGAAAGAATCCACATTACTTTACTGTGCCAGCAACGATTACAAATAAAGACAAAAAAAAACCCCCAGAATAACAGTTGGATGGTCTTCCGAGTCTGAACTGCTACCAGTTACTACATTTTGAATTAATCGTCAGAGTTCACCTAGTCACTCTGCAAACTACACTCAATTTCACATGTAGGCCTTACGTGAGACCTCAGCTCCACGGCCCCTCGCGCTTGACACTTCTAGCAGCAATCTAGATGCCTGAATGTGCTAGTATGGCCAAAATATTGGTCCTAATCATTTAAAAGAAAGTGCCTTCTGAACGGAGCTGCCAAGAGCAAGGCTTAAACCCCATTTCTGAAATAAAGCTCTGTTGCATTTCTGGCACAGGGTACGGCAACAAGCTACAGGCTTCTGCTTTGGTCCCAGCCACGGTGCTGCCATGAGGCTGGGTGCACAAGGCAGCCGGCCCCCAGCACACCCTGCTGCACTTTGTGTGGAGTTGTTTACACCCAGCATGCCAGCTCTGATGATTTTGCAGCAAGCTGAGGAATGTACAGTATTTTCCTTTAAGCCCCAGCTAATACACATGGTGGGGAAAAAAAACCCCACCAAGCCTCTGACACTATATTTCAGGTTTACTGACCAGCGTTCAAGTCAGGGAGGTTCACTGAAACAATGCAAAGTTCCCAGGTTTCCAACAGTACAATTACAAGACAAAAGCCAAGCCCAGCGCTAATTATACTTTCACCTGAGTCAGGAAGCTGGAGCTTTAAGGACAAAGCCCAAACAGCTCTTGACTCACCGGTACAAGCATCTGCCTCCTGTGCAGGGCTGTGCTGCCCAGCACAAGAGCTGGCCTTCGTTAGCACTCTGTGCTTTAATTGTTCCTGTCCCTTCAAATTAAACACTGAAATGTTCTGCTCAGGAGCCATCAGGGGAAAGCTTAACCTAAGCCAATGACATAAAAATGAAAAGGTGCATTTATTTGCTAGGCAAATGGTGTTTGCCCAACACTAGGTTGTTCACTCCTATAGGCTTTACAGTATCTCATTCTTAAACTTGGAAAACATTATTTCTGTTAGCAGAGAGCAGCATCTAGCAAGAATGATAACACCTCATGCAGGAGATAAGTAGCTCTTCTGACAGGCCAACTAATGTGAAAACAATTAATAAGTTAGCTGCAAAATGGAATCCCTCTGGATGCAGAGCTTGAGCACATTTGCTTTGTAATTTATTTTGCTAATACATATAGAATTATTCAACATTTGAGACTAAGAAGGGGGGTTATTTAGTTGCAACTGACTTCTCCTTACACCTGTCTTGATGTTCTTTTCATAAAACAAAGATCCTGAGGTCTTAATTCATTAATTCTTACTCAAGTATCTCATGGTAGCAACCCAGAAAGCATGAACAGGTACAGAGTCCATGGATCCCATATCAATGCTTGGAATAGAAGAAAGCACAGGGCAGCTCAGACTGCACATTTTCATGAAATCCATAACTCAGTTTCTTTGGACAAGGAAGAGAAAATTGATGTCTTTGGTCACAGTTCCTCTATAATCTCCCTGTGTTCTTGAGCTGCAGAGCAGAAAGGGGGGGGGGGGGGGGGGGAAATGTGCTCCAAGCTACCGCCCCAGCACCTTAATAAAAGGGAATAAACCAATATAAGGCAAATAGAAAGTCAACACAATTCAACGAAGTCTGCAAAAACTTTTCAGTTTGAACCTCAAGGGTTTGTTTGTTTGCATTCGTATTTTATAAATAGTTGGCAGAGTAAGTTTGCCAGTGTGGACATTCAGAGTAAATTAAAAGCAAATATTGAAGATCATTCATGAGAAGCAAATTTTGATGCAGTAAACCTAATATGTACAGGATTTCTTATAGTTACCTAATCCAAAACTGAAGTCACAGACTACATGAACAGCCCTGCTGAAAAGGACCATGAAAGAAAATGAAGCATTTTTCAACAATATTATCTAACACTGAACAGTTTTGACCAGCTACCCATGTGATTTATGTATCTGATCATAACAGCTCAGCTTTCAAATATCAAAGGCTTTCAGCTCATTCCTAGTGAAGCAGCAGCAGACCAAGGCCTTTTCTATAAAGTCAGAGAAAATACCTTTGAGAGTAGATGATCTTTTTCTGGAAAGCTGCTCAGGGAGCTCCCTATACTTTGAGGCTTCCAGCCCAGGCTCTGTGCAGCCAGGAGATCAAAACCAGTAACACCAATGGGACTCTTGAAGGCAATGGTTACTGTTGTCTGGGGCCGGGCCACCCACAGGAGCATTTTTAAGGACTAGGTGGGAGAGATGCAAGATAGAAGTGGAAACAAAGTGCTGCGGCACAGCTCTGCTCAGGCCCTCCAGCCAGGATTTTCATCCCTTCCCACTCCCTCTCTCTTCCCACGTGTAAGAAATGGACAGAAGGATTAGGCAAGAGAACTCTCTCCTCACTGCAGGGATTGCTACAAGAGGTAGCACACCGCTGGGCAGCTCCAGCACAGGGCAGACAGAAAGGGGATGAGATACTGGGGCCACATTAGGAAGCTCACACTGTCTGAAAAGTGCCATCCACAGAGCACCCCAGTCACACCAGCGTTTCTCACCACCAACAACTCATCAGTAAGATGTTTGCCTGAAACACAGGGAAAGGCTTTCAGCAAAATGCCACTGGGGTGGCACTATCAGCAGGGGCCACACGAAGGGAGCACGCCGACCTCCAAACTTTCAGTACGGTCACCCTGACCCTATCGTCCTACTCGGGCAAGTTAGCAAACCACAATCTTGATGTAGTTATAAAAAAAAGTATTACTCGTTTGTAACTTTTTTAAAAATAAACAGCTTCCTATCAGTATTAAATTGAAAACAAGTTTCTGTGGTGAGGGCTGCTCTGGAAAACAGAAATGCTTTATCAAAAGAAAACATTTCTCAGACACGCCCAAAGACATTGCAGAAAAACCCTGCTTACCTCCACAAATATTGCAGGAAGCCAAACTCAAAAATAGAAAACACAGCTCTATGAAGAGAAAGCTGTGGATTAGAGATACCCATAACCCTTATAAATTGCAAGTAGGTAAGAATATTATTCAGCCTCTTGAGGTTTCCAGGTAGCAGAAAACTACTGAAGCTATGCAAATCATTTTGGAGCTGCCCTTGGTATAAATTTATCCTCGTGGCACTGCTATGTTTCAGCTTCTAATTCCATTCAGCTCTATTAATAAATTCTCTTCAGAGACCTTGACTTTCCATAGAAAATTAACCAAAAGGGACTGTGTATTCATACATGCTACCAAGTGTATGCATATGTGAAATAATGCATGCTGAGATCCTGCAAAAAATAGGAACCAATGAGTTTGGAAATAGACAGGAGGATCTATGTTTCTGTGTTGCAGTCAGTTTGAGACAGGCTTAAAATGAAGGATAAAATATTTGCTAGAATACAATTTTATATACCACTGAACTGGTGTGTGTGTTTGTTTTGCTCATCGAAATATCCCCCAAAATTGATCTTTCAAGAGTCTACAAGCCCTGTTATTGACATTCACAAAAAAAAATTAAGGAAAAAAAAAAACCACAACACCCCTCAAAAACCAAACCTAACAAACAAACAAAAAAAGCAACAAACCACTCCCCCCAAACCATTTTTTAGGAAAATCCAGTCCTGTTGAGTAAAAAGGTTTCCAGTATAAAAGAATATGAAATCACTAGGTACAGCTATCCAGTATTAACTAAGACAGCTGGGTCTCAAGGACAATCTCTACATATCTCACCTCATAGACTCATTCTTGCATTTTTCATGAAAAATTTCATGCCTCTCTCTACACATATATAAACACACAAAGGTAGTCAACATTCAGATTATATCAAACGCCAAGAATTCAGCTATCTGTACTTCCCCTATTTTTACTTTTCTAGTTACTATACCAAGGAGGCAGACGTGTAACCAAAAAAACCCACAAACCCCCCTTTGACCTTCAGGCCATCCTTTGAATTTGACATTGAAGAACACACTCTGCAAGCAGGTGGGGACTTTGGCTGACACATGCTTACCCCAAACAGACCATCTTCAGTCAGAAGGAACACCTGCTTCACACCTGCATCAAGTGGGAGGCAGTGCCCTTAGGAGAGCAAATTGAGCAACAGGGGAAAGTGAAAAAGGAACTGATGAGCAGAGGTTTACATTAAGAGCAATGATTTTTTTTCCTCTAGAGCTGCAGGGAATATTACCATAGTCTTTATATTTTCCCCCAGTTATCTGCCGTTGGCCTCTGTCCATCTTAAAAATACATAGCAGAAAAGCAAGTAGATGTATCCTAACAAGAAGTCCTCACCCAAAACAGAGACACACCCTGGGAGCAGGGATCAAACACAGAACAGATGGTGTGTGGGGTGGAAAGGCTGAGGGTCACAGTTTTTGGAAAAGGCAACTTGAGGAGAAGGAAGAGAGAAAATAGGAAGAAAGGAGAAAATACCTGATCATTATTCAACAGCACTGAACAGCAGCCAACAGTTTCTGAAGGCATCTGGGGGACCATGAGCTCTCCCCAAGACTGATGAGTGCTGCCCCAAGTCAGCAGACATGAGATCTGACCAGGTACTTGTGCACTGATGAAAATGTTTGGAGCTCCCTCCCTGCTTGCAAGCAATTAACAACACAAAAAGGTTTAATGGCAACAGCCTGCATCTGGAAATGCTTTGCTTGATCATCGCCTGAACCTGTGGCAGTGAGCTACACGACACAGTCTTTGGGAGGAAAGGAGGCATCACTTTCCTCACAAATACCTACTGTCCACTTTACTGAGCTAGATCACCTTTTGGGGGGTTCTATCCTTACTTCTATTCTTCACTCCAATGAAACTGAGATAGTTTTTATTATATCCATAACTCTATAGAAAACTTCTTTTGCAACTCTGTAACCTCTCTTTTGGACAAGATTTCCCACCACTGGACACCTACAGCCCACTGCTAGAGCAGAGTATGCTATGATGACTGACAGATAGAGTTTGACCTACCCTTCTTACCCACTTACTACTTCATTCTTTGGAATTAATCTTTTTAAAAAATGAGTATCAGACTCCTGTTGTATACCATACTGTTTACAGTGCACCAAGCAACAAGAAGCTCATGTTGGATTTATGACAGTATAATTGGCTGTAGTTTCAAATTTGTGAGGATAAGTAACCTAGCTATGGCATCATAACAGCTGTAGGAAAGTAAAGTTACACTGACTAGGAATCATCCTTCTCAAATTAAATCTTGCTTGTAGACAACTGACTGTAAATAGCTGTCCCTTGATTTTGTTTCTTATGAAAAATTTACTCAGCAGATTAGCAGCTGTCAGTCTGTACTAATTCACTTTTCAAAGATGCAAGGTTTTGCTAAGTTCGAACTCTAGAGTGTTTCCTCCCCATCTCCCCCCAGCAGGTTTGAATATCTGTCCGCACAACTCTCCTGCCTATTAATAGCTGGCAGGGCTGGGTTCAAGAGCTGAGTCTATTTGTGACTAAATAGCCAAAATAGAGATTTGTACTTAATTTTTCTGTACCTAAACCTCCTGCAGATGCATTTTGCTATTGTGGCAAGCTGGGTGTATCTTTATTCTATTCAACATTAAGAGATAATAGTAAGATCCTTAGATGGTCATAACTGATGCAGTTCTGAAGATAATCTTGACTCTCCACTAATGCTATCAAGCTAAAGCAGTTTAAAAAAAAAAAAAATAATCATAAAAATAATGGTATGTGTCTTGTCCAGCCCCTCTTAAAGTCAGGGGAAAGTCCCTTTCTCACATCAGTCATTTTAGAAATAGTTCTTACTATGATGTCGGTAAGGAGACTAACCAGAGTACAGTGAGGGTTTAAATGTATGATCCAAGTTCAACTGACTTTGAACACAAGTTTAAACGAGTTTTCTTGTCATAAACACCACACATCAAACCAGTTGTTAAAGAACATCTGCCCAGATTTGCAGTTCCATGATTCTGGAGTCCTGCTATGATCTGTACAGCAGTGCAACGCAGAAGAAAGCACAACCCCGTGCTTCCAACTACGTGCTCTTAGACAGGCTTTCCAGAGCATGGCTTACTGCTGCTATCTTGCATAATATACTACTGGAAGGGAGCCAGTGCTGCAACTTGATGTAGATTTTTATTAACACACAGATCTCAAACGAGACTAGAGTGAAACCAAATTAACTGGTTTTGTTACTGATTAGAACTTAGGAAACAAACTTTGAGATCAAACTAAGTTATTAGGTTTTGGGGGTTTTGATTTTTTGATATCAGATCCTAGACAGTTAGAAGTATATGATTGGAGATGCTGAAGAGTATCTGGCATTAAAAAAAAAAACAAGCAAACAAACAAAAAAAACCCAACAAACAAATAAAGCATTTCCCAACTTTGAAGCCATTATATTAGTGAAGAGAGTTTTTAGCTACTCAAGCCGATAAGAGGTTAGAGAAACTTGTATTTTAGGAAACTGAAAACATAGTTTTTACTCTATAATTTTCCACAGTACTCTATTAATGCAGGAAATCAGTTCCCAGACAGTTTAGATTTTTGTTGGAAGTCTTTGGACTCAATTCATTGGGGTATCCAAGACACCTGCCTAAGGCTGCATATTGAACCAGTTATTATGGGACCTGTACCCGCCTGGAAGAGCAGCTAGAGGCAAGGCAGGAACAACCAAAGTGCCTGGTGCTGTTTGAATTATTCTATGTTATTAAGCAAATGAACTGAGGACTTTCTGGCAAGATTATCTGAAGGGGGGGGGGAAATCACAACAAAAAAAAAAATCAACCAAAACCAACCAAACAAAAAAGCAACCCCCCAAAAAACAAACAAACAAAAAACCAAACAACTTTTCTGCAACAGAGCCTTGCAGTTTCTTTCCCTAGTAGTTCTACAACTGGCTGAAATATATTCCTACAAGATGTACTCTTTTTATACAGATTTTATTCTTTCACAGTTGCTTTCAAGGACGTAATCAGGATTTTTAAGTTTATCAAGCCATAGCTTGATGTGTACCAGATGTAGAGGATACAGTATAGTTACATACAGACTCCTCCCGGTGAATTATTGGTACCTAAAGGTTTTACCTCTCTGACTTTCATAGCATCAGCCTTTTTTCTTTTAAACACATCCTATACTGTTAGAGCTAGACTGCAGTTTGGCATTGGTGAGGAAACAATATACACCCTATGCCAAATATGTAACAAATTAGCTACTATCGTGACTATTTATACAAGATTGTGTATGCGCTAGTATACGTGCTAGCATTCGGACCATGTATACACTAATCTACTTCCAATTCATTTACTTGGCGACTTTGCAAACCACTGCAGTGCTTATCAGGCATTAATGCTTCCTTATTCTTGCCTTAACATCTGCGTCATAGCTTATAAAATAGCAAGCCGAGCCAGTGAAAGTAAGAGTCACGTAGGGTTGCAACAGTCCCACAGGACTACTTGTTAAGGCTTCAGTCTCCATCCCAAAGCCTGGTTTGCTCAGCTTTAAGAGATCCCTCAAACATTTGAAATACCACAGGGGCTTTCCTAATTAACCCTTGGTTGTAGAATTATACATAATAAGCACCTGAAGGCTGAATTTCCCTTAATTCAGACACCTTCAGGGAGACCCAAATTCCATTTCTTTCTTCCTGGAGCTGCTGGCAGATACTAGATAATGACTCCTCTCATCAGGCTCTTCTAGGACCTGCCAAGAGCAAACTGCTGCTTTGCAGTCCTAACAGGTCTCTCACAACAGCACGATGCAGCCACAGGGCCAGGGGAAATAGGAAAAAAGAACTAGAAAGGACTGTTTACATTTTTTTTTTCCCAGTAGAAGGTAACATCCCTCACTCCTTACCCTTCCCAAGACCTCTGACTCTACTATCAATGCCTTTATGAGAAAGGAATGCATAGGAAATAAAGAGTCCTGGAGCTATCTGTGCCACAGACTAAAACCAGCTAATTAAACCTGATAGAGCTGCGGTGCGTACCCTCTAAACATACTGTCTGATAGGATTTTACTTATTGCATTTGAAGCCTCTGACCTCCCTCAAGAATATTTTTTCTTGGCTGAAAGCTTTCCCAGCTCAAAAAAAAAAAAAAAAAAGGCAGAAGAGGCTCTTTGGTTACAGCTGAAGACAAGGAGAGACTACTGATGGCCTCTAGAACAAGATGCCATATCCCCAGCCTTAGTGAGCAGTGTCTCAATGAGACAAAGCCACCAGGCAGAGAAACCTGACAATCTTTCAGATACAAACAGCTCTGCTCCTTGCTAAGAAAACCTCCTAACCAAAGGCAAAGTCTCAGTTTTACTGGAAGTTAATCAAACATGTTTAGAGTTTCCAGACAGAAGCAAAAGTTATTTTTCTTGTCAGGATTAAGAAAAGCATTAGTACAATCAAGGCTGATCGGTAGGGTGGTAAAACAGCTGCAATGCCATGAACTCAGGAATATCACTGCAGAAGACCAGTCAAAACTTGTTCTCACTCACTGGAATAATGCCTGAGAGGAAAAGAATTGGGCTGTATGTCAGCAGCATGAGCAGCTGGAAGCGAAGAGGTACATTCCTAACAGTAACACTTTACATCAATTAAACACCTTTCATCCAACACATCTTACAAAAGGAAGAAAGAATTACCCTCACTTTACAGACAAGGACTGAGGAGTGCACGCTTGGTATAACTCACTTGGATGTCAGACAGGGCTCGTTTGCACTGCATACTGCAGGCTTCTGCCAGTGATGAAAGATTTTTGGTTCGTGTGCCATGCTGGAAAAAAGTAATGTCTGTGTGAGCATGTTAGGACAGCACAAAGCCCAACTTAGGAGAGAAAGCCTTTCACCATGACTTTGTAGCCTCAGGCATGGCACTACCTCAGCTAACATGGTCCCTCGGTTTTAAAGCAAAATGTACAGGCAGATATGTGCTCATATCTGCCTTTGTGTGAGAGACTGGACCAAAAAAAACCAAACCACAAAACACCACCCTGAGTTTTACAAGCCTGACTCTACAGAGAGCTTGGCTACTAACTTGACTAAAGCCAGGTGTTTACCACAGAGCTCTGACTTGCATTGGCGGTACCCAAAGTCACTTTGTGGTATAACATGCAATGGACAGAGACAAATTTGCCAGTGCACAGCCTGGACCACACCAGAGCCCAAGAATAACTTAGGTGTCAGTCCTCTAGCATAAAAAACTGGAAGTGGCAAGGGTCCACCCCAGTTTTGTTCGAGACCCAACAAATTTGCATCTGCACTGTCATACTAGCAAGGCTATTTTAATTTAGGAAGCCAGCTGGTGCTAAAATGGGAAAACCCACTCAGAATGCCAAGTGCAGGGCAAGTTTATTGAGTAAACATAACATATTCTAAGAGAAGAGCTTTCTGAGAGAAACTCTTGGGTAATTATCAAGGGAGGTAGATGTTCTGCTGGTCAGGAAACCCAGCCCATTGTAAAAAAAGTCCACTAAACATAATAAAAGCCTATTGTTGAAAGGCACTGTATAAAAATAAAACGAAAACATCATGTCACAGGGTGGGAGGAGCGGCTACACCACCTGGTCCCTACTAGGAATGCTGTTTCCTAAGAATTTGCAACTACCTACTCCTAATGGAAGAAGACATTCAGATGAACTGCCTTTTATTTGATGACATTCTGAAACAGTCTGAAGAATTCAAATTAATTTCTTCCTACAGCTCCCTTCAGATGATCAACGTATTTTTGTTGTTGCATTGGACTTTATTACTAAAATATCCAACTAAAAAAAAAAAGACACAACTGGTCAAAGAGTAGCTGTGCATAAGGTTTTGGCATCGGTGCTCAACTTTGATTTGTACTGACCTCAGGCAAGAGCTCAAAGCTGCTCTAATGCAATTTACAAACAAGAATACAGTGCTGGTTAACCCACTGCGTGAAAAGAGGCTGCGTTCATAAAAAGAATAATGTTATCTCAAAGAGAAGTATGGTGACACGGCACAAAACTAACACGCACAACCAGACAGTGTTAATCGCAAGAACTTTCAGCTAAACTGCAGCAACGTGACAAATACGTCCCCACTGGATCCACAGTATGTTTGAGCCATACTTAGCTTCCCCCGCTACGAACACAAACAAAAAAGTATTTCTATCCCAATAAAGGGGGGAAATTAGATTATTATTTACCTACAGTATCTTTCATACCCCAAAGCAGCTACAGACTGTAAAAACAAGCCCAGATTTTTAGGAGGCAAAGACAATACACACTACTGCTGCTCTGTATCCTTGCCAAGGAGAGTGTTTATGATTCAGAGGGCGACAAAGCCTTTGTGTCTGCGCGCCGTGTGCATTTCAGGACGTGTGCTATTCAGAACGGCACATTTCAGAGCAGTTCAGAGATGCCATGGTCCATCATGTCACCCTGAGTCACCTTGACATTTCTGAGATTATGCATCATTGAGATGATAGCCTCAGGGCTATAAACCTTCTTTTTAATACATTATTAATGGTAATGGCTGTTACAGACTGACTGCACAGTCCTAACACCTCCTTTTCCTCTCAGAAATCTAACCAAGACTATTGTGTGCACTTGCACAATAATATCCTGCCAGATATTATTACCTAGATTAGGCTTTTCAGCATCACAGAAGACTTGCAAGAGACTCAAGTGTCTCTGCATTAGCTAGCGTCTGCCCAGGAAATTGTAGTTCGGGTCCCCAGTTCACTCCCTTGCTCTATGAACCAAAGGACATGGGAACTACAAAGGCACTAGTAGCCTTATATATCATCCAATACAGATCTCGGATGCAAGTTTGCTGTTTCAGTTAGCCCCGCAGTTAACATAAGTTGCTCCTGACAGTTGTAGTGAAAAATCTAGGCAACATACCTATTCTACATCTAGAAGAAAATGTTTGCCTAGCTCTCAAGTTGTACACAGAACTGAAGAGTAACATTATTTGTTATCGGGCACACCTTAGTTAGGTACAAAAAAAAAAAAAAAAAAAAAAAATTAGCTATCTGAAGACTCCCTCCAGAGCAGTGGGTGGTTTCTTCCAGAGGCAGAGATGCATTCAGCTGCAGAGCTTCGCATTCTTGGTACCAATAAAAAGCTCTGAACATGTCATCTGATTTTTCCACCTACCTCCTGTTGGCTTAAACCATGTCCTTCTCAAGGGCTGCGTCCACCCAAGGAGTGCAAGGCTGTGTAGTTTATTCTAAAAATTCAGTGACCTGCTCCTATTCCTGCCTGGGGTTGTGTCCACACACCCCACCCCAATCTTACTGGTGAAAAAAAGCTTACAAATACCCTCTCCCCCTCTGTAACAAAAACAACAGTATTACTGTTTACTCTTCCAAGGCTTTTTTAGTCTGTCACAGTTTCCTCAGCTTCTCTGTTCGTGAGGAAGAAACCTTGTCAGAAGCGTGCTAGCTAAATTCCTGCTGCTTGCATGTGCTTTGCTTAGTTGTGGGCAGTGATACAAGTCTGTTTGATGTAGAGCCTCCTCTTCTTTTACCTGCGTAATTACATAACCAAGCTGGGCTTGGTTGGTTTGGGTGGTGGTTTTTTTTGGTTTGGGTTTGTTTGTTTGGTTGGTTTTTTTTTTTTTTTTTTTTTTAAACAGCTATCTTAAATAAAGGTCAGAAATTTCATATACACCCCTTTTACTCAGTGGGTTAGCCCAGCCTACGTGTTACAAGCAGAAGTGCCTGGCTGAAAGTCTTCCATTATCTCTTGAAAGTCAGCGCTATCTGAATATTAACAACATTACATGGATATTCATCTCATGCTCTGATAAGATTGTTACCGCCCAAGCTCTCGGCTGTAGAAACAGGCGGCTCATACTCCCGCTCAGCTTTGCACATCAAAGCAAAAGCGACAGCAGCCTGGCTTTGAAAAATGCCTCAAACTGGCCCAAGTACAGGATTCATCAGCAGCCGGAGCGGAGCGCTCTGTTTATCTGGCGTGCGGGTGCGGCCCAGGCACGCCGTGAGAGCCCAGCCGTGCGGACAGCTGTCAGCAACAGCCCTCCGCTGCTCTGACTCAGCGCAAAGCAGTGGGAAAGGAAACGCGCTCTTCGATTTCTAAACCCCGCCAAAGCCTCGCTGTCCCTCCTCAGGGCTGTCATAGCGAAAAAAGAAAGGGGCTCCACCAGTACACACACGCAAAAAAAAAAAAAAAAAAAAGAGTTTAGACAACATCAGGGAGGAGGAAGGAAAAAAAAAAAAGTCACTTGGAAGAAAAAACACTGTCTGGCATCATTGTACTTGACTTACTTTGACCTCATGCTGACGCTTGTCTTGTGCAATTCAGGAGGAGCAAATGGAGCCGCGCACCTTCCCTCCCCCCACAGGGACCTCGGCAGGGCCACAGCAACCCAGTGCTGGCGCTGGGAACCACTCTGCCTCTGTAGGACACGGGGTTCAGGGCAGCCACATAACACACACACACACAAAACCAAATACACATGTGCGTACTTGTTTCAGAAAATTGCTTCTGAAGAGCTCTGAGCCACCCGCACCACGGGCTCATTCCTGCAGTATGTTTTAAACAGCTGCCAGAGTTCAGGAATATGAGGTCAAAATATTTCCACCTTCTCCTATGTTATTCTAGAAAGTCGCATTTCACTTTTAGGCAGATTTTCAGCGACTGCCAGGCAAACAATGTTCAGCTATGTTTTCTCTACGCTAAACTACAGTATTTTTGATGTATGTTATGCAAGCAGACACAGAGGCATGACTTTGCAGGAGATGGAAAAAAAAAAAACCAAACCAGCATCATGAAATAAGAGCAACATAACCACGCATTTCCTTCGGCCTGCATTTGTTTTACTCAGCAGAATACCACTTCTCAGGTCCAGCTAATCAGCATTCATCAGTAAAACAAGATACCAGGGAGCAGCGAGAGCCCTAGAGGTGTTTATCTTCCTCTTCTCTGAATCATGAAGCTTTTCAGTGGGTATTTTCACAAGACAAGAAGATTGTTCATGAGTATCTTGTAGATCAGCACTGTGACTCGGGAGTAATTGTTGAAAAGCAGAAAGGACAACAGAAATGCTGCATCCCTCAGGAGCCTCTAGCCTTTCCCTATCTATCTGTCTTATTCTAGATATTTGTGATCTTTTTTGTCCCATATCAAAAAGAAAGGCCTGTTAATAGGTACCTAGAGAATCTGGAAAGACTTTTGTAATGCTGTGAATAGCCAGAGAGGTTCTCTGGCCAGCAAAAGCAGCCCAGTGTTTATATCCAGAGAATGTAGACAGAGCAAGATAATGGTTCGTTTTGTTTAAGGCAGAATGACTTTGGCATAGAACAGTTGTATTGTTACTAACTTTTATGCAGTTAAATACAGCAATAAAATCTTAAGTGCACCTTTCAAGACAGTTACAACAGAGACTTAAAGACATCTGAAACAGGGCTTGCCTATGCAGTCTTCAGCATAAATATGTAGAAAGGGTCACAGTGAGTATAACAGAAAAGGGCTTTTTTTTTATTATTTGTTCTCGCTGGGGCACACCACTGTATGGTAGTACTCTGACCCTTGTATTCATACAAGAATCTTGCAGAACTGGGTTGGAGTGGCACATTACCCGTATTTGCACTACAGTAACGTTACCTCCTTCCAAAATCTGCTTCTGCCTAACGCCCAGCTTCCTCTCCCCCAAACCACTCTCTTGTTTTCATCCATTCACCCATCCACAACTGCTTGGCACAGTTTCAATTCTCCTTCCCATTCTTCTTCTTCTTTTTTTTTTTTTTTTTTTTTTTAATTTAGAATAGCCTTTGTCAAGTCCACTCCTAAATCTTCCTGTTCGCTTTGTTTCAGGTTCATACTTGAGGTGGTTTAATTTAAACAAAAGAAAACCCAGGAGTTACGGGTCAGTTGTTTTCAGGTAAGACTTACTTCATGAAGTCAGCAACAACGAGTTACAGCTCAGCTAACAGTACATGTCACCACGTGAACTATGCCACCTTCCTGAAAGGAAGGGGACACACAGTACTCTCACTGCAACTCCAGCACTTCTTACCATAGTCTTAGCTTTAAGATTCAGCCTCACTAGCTCTGCAGCGTGCAGCATGTTTAAGGGCCTATAAAGAATGGCTGCGGTAATATTGCAATACAATACTCTAGAGAAGGCATGAAAAACACCACACCGCCACCCCCCTTCCCCAAACAAACAAGAAGTCTGTGGCCAGAAACAGCCCATAATGAAATATAGAGCAATAATCTACCCCCCCAGCTGCTGGTGGTGTGAGACAGCATCTGCTCTCTGGTGAGCAGTGCCTGCATGCCCACAGGGGATTAGCTAAACCTGTGGGGCTGTGCAAGCCTCCTGCCTCCCAGCCCTAGGCACGTGCAGAAGATCCAGTCTCAGAGATCAGGTGCCCTCTACCCCCTTCACTTCCACCCACACGTGCCGATTTCCTACTCCAGCAGAGTGCGGTGTCATCTGCCTAACATAATAATGCTTTAGATTAGTCCCAAATTATAAATTAATATTTAGACTCGATGCCTTCAAGCCATCTTATACCAGACCACATTATACAGAGGGGTTCCGCCAAGACAGAGAAGAGACCTAAATAGAAGGGGGGGTGGGGAATATATATATATATATTTTTATATATATATATATACACACACATGCACTTATTTGCCAAGATGGTGTTCCTTTAAAAACAGGAGCATAAGCTATACCTTGCCTTGGTATGTGTGTACTCATGGGTGTGTATAGTTCTTGAAATGTATATATATTCAGGAATATATACCCTGATTAGCTAGAGCACCTCTAGTTAGAGAGCTATGTCAGCCAACTTCACTGTGGTCAGCCTGGTTAGCCTTGCAGAGAGACAAGGCGTGTTAGCTGAGGAATAGCCTAATGTAGCTATGCTGTTTGTCACCAAAGCTAACGTGGCTTGTACTGTGCCATGGGGACACATCAGCCACCTCAAAGCCAAATAAGGACTCTGAACTTCACTCCAAAGAGTGGATACACCCATATGTTTGCACAGATTTCCTGTCTGCAGATTGATGAGAGCAAAGTACATGCAGGTAGTTAAATTCTCTACAGAAAGGCTTCGGAATCTGTCAAGGATTTCCACTGGAGTCATAAATTGTAGAGGGTACTTAAGAAAAGTGAAATAAAATAAAATCACACAATTAAGAAAAAAATATCTTTGACCTCATATGGAGTCTGTAATGGCTTGAGGCAGGATCCTTGTTTGTACATACACACATACCTCCACCCCTTAGTCAAATCCATTTCCCGCCATTCAGAAGTACAGTGGTCAGAAGTACAGTGGTCAGAAGTACAGTGGTAGATAAGATCATGTTTTAGCTTTGTTAAATTACCTTAGATGCCACTATGAAAATAAAAAGGTAGAAAAAAGAATAAGCAAAAACCAAGGTTGGTGGCATCTAAGGCCAAAATGTGATCTAGGTTTTCAAAAGAAGAGGTCTGGGAAATGAATTTTCTGTTTGAGGACTCTTTAACCAAGCATTCCTCTTTGTTTTTGACAGGTCACAGGGTTGAGTCTTGAATTACTTCTTCTCTATTTATTGCACCAACAGAAATTTGTACTCTTACTCTAGGACTTCTAGTGCCCTACTAGGAATGACAAACCAGGTCACCACCCATGACTAAAAGCAGCACAGAGGATGCTAGATATACTACTTCAATTTATGGCAAGTTCCAGCCATGCCTGTAACAGACAAATGCAGCTGGGCACATGCCAACATGTAACAAAGGTGTTGCTTCAACAGTAGAAAGTACACAGCTAAACTAACACAACTTCCTAGCGACAAGCAAAGCCATGCACTCCATAGATTACCTAAAGCACTCTAGGTCATACGACATGGGTGAAGTTCCCATGAACTTTTACAGTGGTCTCATCCATTCCACGTTGGAGTAATTCACTTCGAAGGGAGGTTAATTATATCAGGATGTGACAAGATAAAAGAAGACAGAAGACAACTGTGTGAGCATAGAACAATTTAAGCCAAACACCACCCACCTATGCGCTGCAGCAACCTGTGTACACAAGAACTCATGGAGCCGGACCTCCAACTGAAGCTCAGGAAAATATGCCAGTTTAGAACAAGTCTGGCTCCATGCATTTATTTTAGGTCCAAACTAAGTGGTCGCTACACTGCAGGTGACCTCTTAGTTAATGCATGCCATTTATAGTTTACTGGTTTTCAGAATTAACGTGAAATGGGAAGATTCTCCCACAGGCCCAGTAGCCATCTGGTGCTATTGCTGTACTTCATGAAAAATTCATTGCCATTTTATCATAGTAGGTTATTTCAGAGATTGAAATGATTTATGTTTTATAAGCAGAATATTTTCCTCACTTTTGATGTTTGAAAATCTGCTTCAGCATCACAGTTCAACAGATTATGTTCTTTCTGGCTTCATCCTGTGGATTTCTAGCAGCCTTGGAGGCAGCAGCAGCAGAAAAAAAGAAATTATAGTTTTAGTAATAGCTTTATAAAATGGACGTCACAGAGTAGTCTGTTCTCCCAAGCTAAATAAAGCTAAAATCATCAGTGCCAGTGAAACATGTCCAGACATCAAGAGCCACATTACAGCTCCAGACTCTCATTCAGCCATTCAACTCCAACAGAGCTATCTGTCAAGTAACACGCAGCTTAGTTTGATGTTCATTCTAGCTCAGATAAATTTTACATTTCTGTCATGTTCTACTTGCAGGAGATTCTGCACCCAGAAGCATTTCAGCAAGCTGTACATAGACTGAAATGAAGTTAGTGGGTTAAGGAGTGCACAGGCTAAACGCTTCCTCATGAGTGCTGGGGGAAGCATTGGCAGTGAGGGAAGTGACTGGACTCATAACTAGTCGTCAGAAGCTTGGCTGTAACACCTACCATGATGCTGTCCTGTACCACACCAGTATGAGCTGCCTGTGCTGTGGTTTTTGACTTGGAGCATTTAAAGTTTACTTGCTTTTTCTTCCCACTGCCTTCAGGCTAATATGAATAAGGCCAAAAGAATTCAGGTAATATAGCCAGGCAATTCCTTTAATTAGAATGAGACTGCTTGTGAGAGTTGGCAACACCTGAAGAGTGGGAGTAGAATACGTCCCCAACAATTCAATACACAACAAGCTGCAATAGGAAGAAGCTAGTAAAATTGAGAAGGAAGTGGGTGAATATTCATAAGTTCTCATCAAAACTAAGATCACCTTTAGCAGTCCCTTTTATATCTGCAAGTACTTTATCAACCCACACAAGACTTCAGTCTCAAGCTCTACAAGTTACCTCAACCATGGATATTCATATATGCTAGTTAGGTAGGGTTTTTTGGTCTTAAAAATATTGCAAAATATTTTTAAGCAAATAAATAAGCAAAATCCCAAGGCAGGTATTTTACTTTGTTACTTAAAAAAAAAAAAACACAACCAAACAAAAAACCCCCCACAGGTCATATGACAGTCCTGAATGAGTTGGTGAGATCTCACAGAAGCATGCAGAAAGTGGAAGGATGAAGGGAAACAGGAATATTGCCTGGATATATAGGGATGGCCTTCGGCTGGGGCTGCACGGCTAGAAGGCGCGTCCCCTGGGTGGTGGATAGGGGATCCCTCTCTGGAGGGTGCACCGGATAAAATTGAAGAAGGTGCCGCGAACCAACGCAGCCTAAGGGAAGGCCACCCTGACAGAAAAACCACTGGCCCTCCAAGTCATGGGGGTTGGGCAGGAGGCCAACTACCTCCTCCCGGAAAAAAAAAAAAAAAAGTTACAGAAACTATGAGCATCAACTTTCAAAAAAACCCGAAATGGCGGAGATGGAGAAAATCAGTAACGAAGTGAGGAGGAGGAGATGGAACTGGATCAGTCATGTCTTGAGGAAAAAAACAACAGAAGACTGTGCTGTGGCCCTTGGGACTCCAGAGCACGCAGCCGCAGACCGATCGAAGTGGAAGAACAATGTTCGCGCCTTGTGTGCCTCCTGGCACTGAGAGAATTCAGATTCAGATATAGGGATGGTCCAAAGGAGGCTGAAGCTCCCCTGGAGCCAAAATTAGTAAAAGATGCAAGAACGAACAACAAGGGCTTCTCCTGGTACAGAGTCAGCAACAGCAATTTAAAAAAAAAAAAAAAAAAAAAAAACACCACACAAAACCAACAATGGTTCTGTTGCTGAATGGGCTGGGGAACGTCGTGGTAACAGAAGCAGAAAAGGCCTTTACTGGTAAGGTTTGCTCTCAGGCCTTTTTTGTTCCTCTGCCTAGTGGAAGAGTCCAGGACAACAGACTCTGTCTGGTCCCATGGGCTCATGTGACAAGTGAGGGCAAGGAGATTGCTGGCCAGCACCATTGAGAGGCCACTCTCAAGCACCTTTAAAAGGTCATGGCAATTTTGGGAGGGCCCGAATAACTATAAAAAGGCAAAACCATAACATCCTTTTCAAGAAGGATGATCTTGGGAAACCACAAACTTAACCACAGTCCCTGGAAAGACTATGAAGCAAGTCTTCAAAGCCATTTCTAAGCACACGAAGGATGGGAAGGTCGTGGGGAACTGGCAACAGGGAGTGACCAAAAGGAAATACTGCTCGACTGACCTGATCTCCTTCTATGAAGAGACGGGTGACTTTGAACAAAGGAAGAACAATAAATATCATTTACCTTGACTAGCAAAGCTTTCAACAGTCTCCCTCAGGATTCAGATTAGCCAGGTCAGAGGTACGGGCTGGATGGGCGGCATATAAGGGAAGTAGAGAACTGTCTGGACCATTAGGCTGAAAGGGTCAGTCATCAAAAGCCCTTGGCTCTCTTGGGGGATGGAGGAGGGGGATCAGAATAAGAATGGCTAAACACTAGACCAGGCTGCCCATGGAGGTTGTAGAATCTCAGTCCTTTGAGATATTCACAACTTGACTGAGCAAGGCTCTGAGCAACTGTACCCAGCTTCAGAGCTGGCTCTGCTTTGAGCAGGGAGTTGGACCAGGCATCCTGCAAGAGTTTGATTAAATGATCTCGAGTGCCAAGACCCAGGCTGTTCTTGTCCAGGGAACAAGACAATCAAGTACAACTGCACATGAAGTTTTTCACCTAAATGAGGGAAGAAATAACTTGCAGTAAGATTTTCAGAGGTACTCAGTTCCCCCTACTTACCATTTATTTTTAAGATGGAAAATTCCAATCTCTTGGAGATTCTGAGCAGAATCCACAAACAGGCATAAGAGATTATAAACTGCCAAGTTCAAGAGTAAACTATGCAAACTGCAGAGCAGCTTGAACTTTTAGCGTTCCTGCATTACAGATGTCCGCATGGTCAGGCTCTAGCTGCTCTGTTGAGCCAGCTTTGCAGGAAATACCTACACACCTAAGCAAACAATAATAGCAGGAGAGGCAAGAACCCTCCTACCCTATCATTTCAATAAGATCACCTCAAGATGGTCTCAGAACCATTTATGTGCAAGCCAGACAGTCAAACAAATCCTTAACTTAAAAAAAGTGTTTCAAGGAGCAGGGAAGATGCTTTCTGCTTTCAAAATAGTTCTTTGCTGCTTAGGACAGAAAGAGACCATGGCCTCTCTTCATCTTTAAGAACCTTCACTCAGGAAGATTATTACCAATTGCTGTGGCATAAGGCAGGTAGCTGTTTTAGTTAGTTATTGCTTTAAGGTGCTGATAAATCATTTCCCAGGGGAGAGAGTGGAGCCACTGCACCTGCATGAATTCTCACAGACTACCAACACCCCTTTCCAAAGTCAGCAGCATTAGCATACAGCTAACAGAAGTGAGAATACTCCCCTACTTCCTTCCAATACATCCTCTGGAACAGTCTTACCCATTCCAGTCTCCAAGGGACAAAAACCTATGAATAGAGAGGCTTCAGCATGGTTTTCTACGGCATTTTAAGTTTACAGTTTGAAAAAAATCACCATAATATTCAAAATACAGTATGCCCATTGGAATGAGTCTAATTTAGATGACAGCACTAGGAAGCCTCAGAAGCCAGAGGTGACCGCATATTTTGTTTCATTACCAGTAAGCTATGGTTGCATCCTAGTTCTGAAGGATGCTGGTCTTACATGAGGCCATATAGCACACCAGCATCTGGTCACTCTACTCTTCAGTTCCTCCTACTTTCCATCATCCTGTATTCATCTCATTTAAATTATAAGGCTGAGTACTGACATTTTGGTCTGGGTTTGCATAGCCCTTTGCACAGTGACAAGCAGGTCCATAAGCACAACGTTCATACAAATTAGACCTGTTAGTAGGTGTAACTGGGAGCACACTGCTCCCATTACAAAAGTTCTAACATACTTTCTTCAGTGATTCTAATTTATTGCATAGCACGAGTAACCCAACTGCTGTCCCAATTCTAAGAAGTTACCAGCAATATATCATGAATTTGCAGCAAAATAATATTCCCACACGAACTCCTCTCTCAAAAAAAAAAAAAAAGTAAAAAGGGTGGCTTGGAAAAATTAAGCAATTCAGTCAGTGGCCAACCAAGGACAAGGGATTTCAGAGTCAGAAATCTCTTCCAAGGAAAGCTAGTCTTAGCCTTCACTAACCTGAGAGTCCTTCCATTTAACTGTCTCCATCAGTGTCAACCATGGTTGCTCATTAGTATTCCTAGTGCTCGACAAGTTTGGTTAATAGCCTAAAGCTCCATCTGTGATAGGCAGCATTTACTTAACAAGGAGATAGCCCACAGGCTTCAGTGGGATTGCTTATTTCTGCTCATGCTGTAGCAGGCCCCAGACACTTTGTACTGATGGAAAGGAAGGAGATAGGATCTGGTCTTCCTTAGCTTATATGAGAGAGTCTTTCTGCTAAGAGGGAACAGAACAAGAATTGAGTCAACACCCACTGAAATCAGTGAAAAGTCTCCCATCCTTTTCTACCCACTTTTTTTCCTCCCTTCCCCTTTCAAATTCAAGGCTTGATCCAAGCGTATGCAAATAAGTAAGAGACATGTTTTACTTTTGGCTACATACATTGAATCAGAGCCAGTTTTGGCTTGTTCAGTTAGTTCATTTTGTTTTCCGAACCAGAGCAAGACAACAATCAGTTTAATAGCTTTTATTGCTTGGCTGTATGTAGATGTTTCAGACACTTAGCTCATTTTAAAAAAATAAAAGCAATAACAAAACATTCTTCAAACATCACCTCCGCTACTTACACACAGTTTGTTCACAGTATATTTCCAAGTTTGTTGCAAGAAAGCATTGTCCAGTACAAGTTTAAGCTTTCACTTTTGAAGGGTCTTAGCTAAATTGAGACTGTTCACAAGAAGATAAATATAGTTTTTAAGATAAACACATTCTTACTAGAACACTCAGTTACAGTGTTACTGTAGTAACAGTAGTACATACTTGTACCTCATCACAGCTAAGAAAAAAAAAATAGAGGTCAACTGTCAGGCAAGTACTGAAGCAAAGTTCTTGGATCACATCCAAAAAGACACAGTCACATCAGCTGAGGTGGCATCAGGCAGCATGACTGATATTTCAGTAACTCACTTTGGTTTTCATTAAGCAAGGAATGCTGATTCATAGATCCAGCTGTCAGGTTTAGCCAGCTAAGCTGCTGCAGAATTGTTTCCTCAGCTTAAAACTGCCAATGCACACAGTGCCGGACACCATTAGTAGTCATTTGCATCAGGCAGAGCAAGTAGGAGTCCATGGCCTCAGTCCAGAGCCTATTGCACTTGGAGATGTACAGAAAAGAAAGTTGACTTCTGAGGCAATCTGAAGTTCAGCAGCAAAGAGATGATATACTTTTACCTGTCCGTCTGAAGGAAACAGTAAACAAGATTAAGTGCACTGACCAAGGAAGAGCGTGAAGCCCACAGTTTTCCTAAATTCCAGTTGCATTACCTAGTTTCTTTCAGGCTCCTTACTGGCCCCACTTGCCTTTGAAACACACAGTTCTTGGCGTTTCTAGAGAAGACCTAGGCTATTACAGCTGCCTGAGCCAGTCCTGTGACATTGCTGAAAGGACTTTGCCTGCACCGTGCCCTAGCACGTGCCATAAAGTATATGGTATTGGGGAAGGTGGCCACTCTTTCCTCCCAGGTGTGCCAGAGACACCCCAAGAGCATTCCAGCGGGTGATAAGCATTGGTCAACAAATGAGGCTTGGAGACTCTCCACTCTACACAGCCAAGGAGGCAAGCGGTCCCAATGGAGTGGTAACATCAAGACAGTAACAACTCAAGGGACCAGGCCTTTGTAGTCACCATGGCAGATGACAGGTTAAGGATGTTGGAAAGGAAAAAGAGCTAACTTCTTAGGCAGTGACAGACTTCTCCATACATGCAAGTGGCTACAGCTGTGCTAACAGATGCACTAGTATTGGTCCCATGCACCTTCACAAACTGTAGAAAGAAAAAGAATTCCAGATAAGCATTTTGTTTCAAGCAGAAGTGAAAATCTTTCGTTGAAATTAATCTTTTCTAACTGTTTATCATGCTTAGTTTATATGATCAGATTCAGATTAGGTAGAATGAGAAAGACCCACTAAGATCACAGACATACCCAGGACAGATCAGTAAAACTGTAAGGTCCTTTCTTATCTGCAACTTTATGTTATGAGCAAAAGCATTTGCTGTGGTATAATGCTTTAACTTCACTTACCTCACCAGCATAATTATACCAGCACAAGCACTTTTTCTGTTGTGATCAAGTCTACAACACCAGTACCGGTAACAACATTGCCAAGGTATCATCCTGCATCAATGCTTTGCTAGGTAAAATTTCAGAGATGGAAGCACAAAGCCCAGCACGTAAGAGGAAAAAAAAAAAATTAACAGATACAGAAGATGCAACTACATCCTTGTTGGATCTGCCTTTCTAATACCCCCTGCCCCCCACCAAAGAATGATTGCTGCAGAAGAGATTACAAAAAGAAAGGGTATATGAAATACTAGCAGTGCAACTGTAAGACTTACAGCTGGGGACAGCAAGCAGAGAAGTCTCCCACGAGAAGGAGTGAGGGAAATATTCCCAAAGGCAGTACTGATCGCTTACATTTGATCTTATCCCCTCATCACAATCTACACGTCGTTTTTTGGCAAGATGACAGGGAGATGGAGAACAAGTTAACTTCTCTATCAGTGGGATGGTTTGGCATGGCACAAGAAGCACGTACCCTCACAACTATAAAGTCAGAAGGCTTAGCAGAACCACCCTGTTTACTTAACGAAGTGACGTAAGCCACACAACTATGCAAGTGTAGCCTTTGTTCTTTCCTCCAGCTATCCCTGTTTTTCCTCAATGCCCTCCCACTAATTTCAAGCCTAGCAAAGTAGTCTAAACCCTAGAGTGGGTACTGCATCTTTTTAATGTCCAAGCATGGTCTGAGTAGGCATCAAGAGAGTACCTAATCATGATAAACCTGAACATAATTGTTGGCAACTGCAATGTTCCTAGAAATTCTATTTATCTATATGTTTTACCATTTAAAAAGTTTTGCTTTAGGAAGTTGAGTTCTTTGAAGAAATGGTCATGCTTCACAAAGTATATATGGACATCTCTTTATACTAAGGAGTTACCAAACAATTAAACAGATGGTATTATACTATCATAAATTCAATTCTTGATAGTGTTGTACACAAAGATGGTGAAGTCTTCTATTGATGTGCTTAAGATATGCTACTCACGTGTGTAAGAAGATTATGGCCATCTATTAATCAATTCTATTGAGGATAAATTCCTGATTCATAAAGTGTGACAGAAAAAACAATTACCTAATACAACAGCAGACTGAGCGGAACATAGCTCAACTGAACTGTAAGATATTTGCCTGTACATCACAAGACAGGCAATTAGGATAATAGAGAGAATCATATCAGTTTTTATTATTATATTTTAAGTCTCAGCAGGCTTGTTTTCAGTCATTTCATTACCCAGAGAGACACAGAAATCACAATGAAGTAGACCAGATTTAAAGGCAAGTCACATCCCTTGGCTAAGACTGATTTCACTTTAAAAGTGTTGTGGTTTAACGCCAGCTGGCAACTAAGCACCACCAGCCGCTCACTCACTCCCCCCCAGCCCGGTGGGACAGGAGAGAGAATCAGAAGAGTAAAAGTGAGAACACTCAAGGGTTGAGTTAAAGACGGTTTAATAGGGAAAGAAAAAGCCGTGCATGCAAGCAAAGCAAAACAAGGAATTCATTCCCTACTTCCCATCAGCAGGCAGGTGTTCAGCCATCTCCAGGAAAGCAGGGCTCCATCACACATAACAGTTACTTGGGAAGACAAATGCCACCACTCCAAACATCCTCCCTTTCCTTCTTCTTCCCCCAGCTTTACAGGCTGAGCATGACGTCATATGGTATGGAATAGCCCTTTGGTCAGTTGGGGTCAGCTGTCCCAGCTGTGTCCCCTCCCAAATTCTTGTGCACCCCCAGCCTACTCACTGGTGGGGTGGGGTGAGAAGCAGAAAAGGCCTTGACTCTGTGTAAGCACTGCTCAGCAGTAACAAAGACACCCCTGTATTATCAACACTGTTTCTAGCACAAATCCAAAACGCAGCCCCATACTAGCTACTGTGAAGAAAGTTAACTCTAGCCCAGTCAAAACCAGCACAATAATGCAGCAGTATGTCATAATCTGTTTTTGTCTAAATAAACAAAAAGCAAAACTCGACAAAAGGCTATGATGGACCAAACATGAGTTGTGATTGTTTGTATTTATTAAACAATGAATACATTATTACTATTTTCCACATATAAGCCCGGGTTTCTGCCTGATGCAAGCAGTGCCACAGGAGGCAAGGGGGTGAGCCCCAAGTCAGGGTCTGGCTGGGGGGGGGAAAGAGGGATGCTGTGGGCTGCAGGCAGTTCCCCTGGCTGCCAGGAAGGCTGGGGAACCTGCAGCATCGGACAGGGACAGCCCAAGCTCCTAGTGCTGTCACAAGGTGTCAATTTAGAAGGGAATAAAGAAGAGGCTGAAACTTCCTTAAGTACACACACCCCTTTAAACCCTAATAAATCCACACACAGGAAGCCAGGCCATGGTTTACCATGAAAGAGGGAGCTTGTCTGCGTAAGTTCCAGTTTACGTAGTCACCAGAGTTGGAGATGCCTCAGCAGCGAGTCATCTGTTCCCATGGGTCAGAGGCGACCAGCAAGACAGACAGCTGCTCTTGGCCAGAGCCCCTCGTCACGGCATAGGGAGGGCACCCAAACCAGTCAAGGCACCTTGCAGGCAGCTATTTGGCCTGTCCAGGAGCCAAGATGCAGTAACCTTCCCGTACACAGGTATTTCCCAGCCCCTGGAGCGGCTGCTGCTGCCCCTTGCCTTTCGGGCTGCCCAGCTGGCAGGGGAAGGGAGGGAACAGCAAGGCTGTTGTGCCAGGGGAGATCAATTGAATTCTCCTCCCCAGTGTTATTAGGTAATCTAATTACTAATCTAAGAATTTGACAGACTGACAGTAGCCAACTCTGCCATTACTGCGTCTTTTAAAGAGTTATTTATATCTGTCTCAAAAGAAGCTACAGCTCACCTCCTTCTGAAAGGAAAATAAACACCATCTGAGCCAACCAAATAATGTTTCACTTCAAACATTCAATCAAAAACATAATTAAACTGGAAGTAAAAGTGACATTTGCTTCATTACCATCACAAGTTTTCATGTCTAAAATTCTCTAGCTGAGAACCGAGTTGACCAAGACGATTTGAGAAGCTGTCAGCAGACAATATCACTTCAAAAGTTGAACACGAAATTTGAAGACAAAGAATTTCACATCAGAATTTAAGATGCAATATTGCTTAATACTCAAGTCAGGTATTGCATATGTTGAACCCCACACTAACTGAGGAAACAAAGGTTAAAGATAAGTTACTAGGAATTACTTAAGCAAGCATGACATTTCTAAGGTATCATTTTTTTCCCCTACAACGTTGGTGGGAGGAACAAGAGAGAAAGGAAAAAGCATAGGTACCATTAAGATCAAGGCTTGCCTTTCTTATGCACCACATCAAGAAATAAAGTGGGCCAATGTACTGCAGTATGACCCTCAGAACAGACAGTTCCTTGTCCTCAGCCACATGAGATCTCCAAGCTTTATTTGACAGCCTTCAGAGTAGGATCAAGTTCTCATCCTTCTGTCCTCGCAAGTTAGAAAAAAAACAAACAAACACAACATACAAAAAAAGAAAACGCCACAAAAAAGTTTTCTAACTCTTCGACAGTCATCACTTCTTGTCATTGACCTCAGACACTTGCTGGTAGCCCAGAAATTATCAAACATAAGGGTTTTCACCCTCCAATTTCACTTTTTGGTAATTGTTGTGAAGCTTAAAAGTAGGCTTATAACATTATAGCCTACCGAATTTCCCTATTCTGCAGAAACAAGCTTGTATTTTGATTAATGAATCAGAGAGTGAATCACCGTAAGTATAGCAATTGCATACTTACAAGTTTTTCAGAAACTTAGAATCCTTGCTTTGAGACTGAAAAAAGTTCCATCAGTACACTGTACAGTGATGTAACAGGTGTGTGTGTGTTAGAAAAATATCAAAATAACAATCATAAGAACCCTTTGTGGATTAAGACAGGCAGTTAAGAACTGAGGTTCAGCTCTTACTTTTGCTTAAAGCAATTTCAGTTCTTTAATTTGGTGATGGCAGCCAGTGAGACCAATGACACCTATCTAGGAATCCTCTGGAGTCCGCAATATCTTTTTTTGCAGCTTTTCAAAAACAAAAAAAAAGTACCATTTTATTGGATTATGTTTTGTTCACGTTGTTATTACTTCGCAAACATCAAGGCTCCGATTTCACGATCCAGAATTTAAGGTATTGCCACCATTCAGCCCCATCTTTTGAATCTCTGCACGGCCCCCTCCAGTTGTGCTGGCACGCAAGTCCAGCCAGCTGCACTGTGAACTGATAAACTGGAAGATAACCCAGAAATTTCACTGAAGCCAGATCAGCTCACTTTAAGGGCCATAACACAGCTGCACGGGCAACTGTGCCAACACAGCTACAAGATGCAAGGCAACTTTTTTACTGAATACTTCATACCATAAAGATACAGCAAAAGAACCTAGCAGTTTAATTTTTCTTAAATCCTCTGCCTCATCCTATGAATATAGGAGTCAGAGAGATACAAGAGTCAGATTCCACTTTAAAAAAAAAAAATTCCAGCCTTAATATTGGAAGAGAGCTTGATAAATAAATAGATAGACCATAATCCAAAGAGTTGAATAAAAACCCCAAGATACTTTTAAGGATCATTAAAAAAACTGGTAAGAAAATGCTAATACTGGAAGTAACATTCTTAAAGACTGCAGACCTTGGCTACAGGAAAGCCTTTATCCAGACAACATTCCCCTGGGAGAAGCAGCACGCCACCAGATTGTATCCCTTTTGCTTAATCACAGTGAAGAAATTTAGAAGCTGTTAATACCTGGAAGCCACAGAAAAGTTTGAGAGGACACACTGAAGGAACTTGCCATAACAAGACCAGGCATACACTACAAGCCACAGAAATAGCCCTGTGCTTTGTTAAAGCACTAGGAGAAGGTGTCAGGTGCGTACTGCCCGGACCAGACACACACCCCCCCACCTTGGGCAGGCGGTGGGGAACAGCAGACCCATCTCCCCTGCTCTTCCAGAGGATCCTGACGCAACATCACACCAGCTATGATGTCCAGGGCTTGCAGAAGAGGAGGCAGCAGCCCCCCATGGGGCTGCACCGCAGGAGTGTTATGCAGCCATAAGCTGCAATGGGACCCACTGTTCATGGCAAGGCTCAGGCTTGGCCCCTCTCTGCATTTCCACCAAAGGAAGTGGGTTACTCCCTATTGATTATCAGAAGGAAAAAAAAAAAAAAAAACCACCAACGAAAAAAGGCTGGGCTCTGCCTGATATCTCCATCTGAACACTTACCAAAGTGACAACCATTTCTTCTAGTATTCAAACACCCCCAGAGTAAGACCTGCATGGAGCTGGTCTCCAGCTGTGCCTACCAAGGCTGGGCAGAAGAATTACACACGACATCCACCCTGTCCCCAGCTTGTTGGGGCCCCTCACACTGATCAGGCTCTCAAGATAAGACTGCCAAGGGCTGAGCACACAGGCTGGCCTCTCCCACCCCTTCCGAGGCACAACTGCTCCACAGGAGCAGAGGACTTTGAACCACAGAGCCACCTCTTCAAGCTGCAGCTGCATGTGACTGCATACCGAGCCTACACTCCAAGTACATTGGCATGGAGCTGCCAGGAGACCTGAAGCCTTGCTGAAGAGAGGAGGAAGGCAGGAGAGCCTGCTGTGCTGGCATCACTAGGATATACCCTGGGACAGGGCTACAGCTCCAGCCCAGTCACCCAGAAGCAGGGGCTGCCTGAGAGTCCCTTCTCCCCTTGCTTTGCGCTTCTTTTCCCTGGAGAAGAGCATGCCCATCTGCAACTAAGAGCCTCTCCAAACACCTAGCAGCCTGAGAGTCACCAGTAAAACTATCCAAATGGAAGACATAAGAGACGTTCACTGCTTTTTCCATGCCAACTTCAGCAAAAGATAGATCATTTCACTGAACCAGCACAAACTGAAACAGAACACCACGGTGCACAAAAAGGTAAGCATCAGTACTTACCACTGACAGCGATAACCACCCCCCACCACCACCAGTACTTCAGACAGAAACATTACACTATTCAACTCTTATCGTTATGCAACCTATGTCAAAGTCACTTTAATTGCTTTCCCCAAGAGAGACTTTATGAGCAGTGCAGCACATTTCGGAGCCCACATAGGTCAGACAAAGCCTCTGGCTGGTCATGCAGAGGAGGGCAACGTGGATGGCATTGCTCTGCAGGCCCAGAGACACCAAGCTGACAGTTTCTGGCTCTAGACACCACTGACAACTGACCAAAGAAACGCAGCAAAGGGCTCTTCAAACACTGTAACAACAGATTAGTCATTAGTCTCCCTATCAAAATATTTCTCAAGAGATCTTATCCTGTTTTTACATTCCTTATGGAAGAGTAGCAAGGTTATTGCAATACCCTCAGTGTTCTCTTCGAGCTCTTTCAAAGGCAAGAAAGAGGAAGAAAATTCAGCAGTCTGCTTGGATACAGGATTATTTGATCCACATCAGGATCAAAAGCAAGCTTTCCAGAATCGCAGCACAGGACACAGGTAGACACATGTAGAGTCCAATACCATCGCTGCAGGGACAGGAGTCCAGGGTACAGGGGGGAGAAATTCAAAAGCTGGATCCCCATTCTTATTGAACTGCTATTGGCACTGTAAGAGCTTTTTAGTACATAGAAAACACACTGTTGTGGGGATTCCCTCCGCTGAGCTGGGTAAGGCAGACTACCAGAGCCCAAGTGAGCCTAGAGCTGCTAGAGCTTGTTGAAAGGAACGTTCTCAGCTGCTAGCACACAAACGCTAGCTTTGAGACAAAAGTAACCTAGCACCTATATCAACTCAGCACGCAGCACAAAAGCTCTCCCACATTTGCTGCCTAGTTCACCAGCCCTGTTCCAGAGAGCATCCTAGGGGCTTTACTGCTGAAGGCCACTGAACTGAACAGCTTGATAGAAGGAGTACTAATGTAGTTCACTTTGCACCACAAAAAAAAAAAAAAAAAAAAAAAAAAAAAGAGAGAGAGAGAAACTCAAACACACCAAAACCACACACACAACACCCTGTCAAGTATTACTATTACCAAACAAAACCTGGAGTCACTTGTTTACTGAAATTCATTTATTAGAAGGCAGTTAATAGGGCCAAATAAACAGATATGAGAAAAGTTTCCATAATTAAGTTTTACTTGCCACCTACCAACTAGTGTTTACAGCCACGTTCAATAGTTTTTTTTTTTAATAGCTTCCAAACATTGTTGTATTTTCTTGCAGACTGCATTTTTGGGGTTTTGTTGTTGTTGTTTGTTTGTTTTTCTTTGTTTGTTTGTTTTAAGTCTTTTTTCATACATTTCTACATTTCAGTGTGTAGTAATAATAATCACAGCAGGCTCAAAAAAAAAAAACACAACTCAATGGCCCAACAAACAACATTACTACTCATATTAAAAAAGAGATAAATGCTTGCCAGGTTCCCATCCCGCAAACACAGAAACTCCTAGCGACCCCAAACATCCAAAAGTAGCCCTGTTGGTTCTCTAGTCCTCTGCAGGATCACACCTCTGCACCAGTCTCCTCTTCTTCAGGACAGAAAACACTCTGAATCCCAACAAATTCAGCACTAGTAAGTGGCAGCACTATGTTATGCATTATTAATTCACTGCCACAGGCCTGAGAAGCAATAGGTAAATGCTTTCTACGCACATCTGCGGTGGAAGGGAGAAAGCAAGCTAACAGGCACAATGCAGTTTTTCAGCAGCAGTCTCAGTTCCAGCTTAGATGTCTTCACAACCCTGGTTTAATCCACACAATACACAGAGTGAACAGGATGTTTACAGAAACAGATACCATCTGCTTTGGAGTCTATGTACAGTTATTTTCTTACTAGAGATAACTGATAGGACGTCATAGCACCTGGTCTCACATCAGAGATAACAAGCCTTGGGGAGGTACACCCTTACTGTGCTTTCACATGTGATATGGTGATCTCTCACTAAGCCTGCACACCAGCTTTCTTTTAAGATCAAACAATGCCTCAACAAAACAAAGTCTCACGCTTTTCCCCAAGACTACAGAAGTGCACAATATGCTCAGTTTAGTCATTCACTAAATACCAAAGCTCATAGCACCGTACCCTAAGGTCTCTACATACTAGGTCTCTTCTTTCCTCTGCTACACCTCCCAGCATTTCAGCTTGGCTTCCTAAAGAAATAAATTACATGTAATTTCAGAGCACTGGCTGTAGTGGCTTTTGAACCCTTTAACCAACAAAAAGTTGGGCCATATTAGATACTTTAAAAAGTATTAAGGTATTACAATTTTCACAATACAGAGACAAGGGAGACCCCTTTTTATAGCCCCTCCTAAGTGAGGCTTTTCTTATCAGAAAGACTTATCAATTACCCATACCTTGTTAGACAGAAGGAAACCTAGAGACACCAGAGCAATTCATAGCTTCTGCTTACAGAGCTCCTCACTCCCATCTTGTTTCTCTGCTCAGGTCACCCCTGACTACCAGCTAGCAAACTTTCTTTTAACAAATCTCACCCTCTAACAATTTCAGCCTGATTGCTGGTAGCCTTTCGATAGTCACAGGAGAGTGATTGCAACTCCTAACACATGCAGAGGCAGGCGCAGGTGTTGCTAGACTCAATTACAGTATCAATGAGTAGGTGGGGATTTACTTACATTTTCGAAAAAGAAACATAAAAGTTTACTATCTAAAAGCTTTTATAGATGGCAGTTTTGTTGCACAATTCTACAGCCTTATCTCGCTCCCACTGCATTCAATGAAAAAGCTACCTTTGCATACGCAAGTAGTATGACTGAGCCATAAAACGCTACAGGAGGAAGTAATTTGGTTTACTGATTTCTCTAGCAAGAATAACTGGACTGTGAAATGTAGTGTTCACTCTAAATAAAAGCTTTCACTTCACTTTTCCTTAATAGATATTATTTAATATACTGGTCTTTGTATTTTTCTTCTATGAACAGTGTGGTCATTGAGCAGCACTCAGAAGCACTGGGGTGGCTTTGCTAAGGAAAAGCACTGCAAGAGCCTCTCAGCGGCTGTAGATTGACACAGATTTCAAATGGCAGACACCTGCATTTTCCAGCAGAGTAGCTGGCACAGATTTGGGGCTATCATTTAGGATATAAATATAGACAGTTGGTATAAAAGGCAGGTGTCTATATTTGAGTTAATCAGCTTATGCTTTTTGTAGAGCAGGGAGAGAAACAAATCACACCACAGGGTGATTTATCTGACCTTAGATACCACTCCTGAACTAAGATGACTCATACCCTAGACAAACACATTTATTTCCATGAATGGTAAAAAGATCTAGAGATGCCTAAATCAGACAAGAATGCCTAATTTTTAGAGGTCTAATATTAGGTAAAATGAATCCTGACTGTTGTGCCTGTATTATATGGAAAACCCACAGCACTGCTCCTGGGAGGGCTTTATAGATGTGCTAAACTTTCCTTAGGGAGGTAAATAAAAAGAAATCAGGTTGAGTAGAAAGGTACTCTAAACTTGACCCAAAGCTCTTGAAGTGAGTAAGGATTTTCCAACACAAAATGGGTACTTATGGCCACCCCACTGAAAGTGGGAGTAGCTATTTAAAAGGAAGAAAGGAAGGAAAAAAAAGTGCTTGCTTTTTTTTTTTTTTTTTTTTTTGACTACATAGGATTTGTGCTCTCCATAAAATTGGCTGGGCAAAGTGTGAAGAGCATGTCTACTCTTCTGAGCAGATCAACACTCCTTGGTAAGGATGTGCAAGAGCTGCTTTGTGCAGGCATGTACAAGCAGCTAAAATGAATGCAAAGGGAGGATAAAATATTGCAGATTCAAACAGCTGGATTCTACACCCCCTGTGCAGAGGCTTAAATGAATCCATAAGGAAAAAGCCAGAAGTGACTGAGGTCAGACTAAAGCCATCATTAATACAGAATCCAGGTGTTAGTTCTACCTTTAAGAAAAAAATGCTTTTCTATGCAAGAAGATACTATGCCCAGGCAAGCTATGCCCTTAGTAACCCTCCGGATAATCTCAGGGTTATCTAGATGGGGTGAGCAAACATGAAAAGATTCAGCACTTCTGCTGAGACTAGAGCCTTCTCCAATTTTTATTTTTTTGATGGTTTAGAAAACAGCCAGGAACTTTTACAAGCACTGGCTTTTCCACAAGACAGAGAAAACCCTGCATTTGATTTACTTTTACACATCACTACTGCTAAGAAAATGTACTTAGTGAATGAGAGGATTTGAAATGATACATTAAAGAAACTAAGGAAGGACATGTCCATAGTTCTGTCCTCTGTGTATGTCCAATCCTACAACTGTAACTGCATAGAAATAGCTCTACTGACACTGGTGACAGAGCTTCACTCGCCGTGAATGAGCTCTGCAAGTTTGCGTGATGTACACGCATGTACAATGAATGCAAAGGGAGGATAAAATAGTGCCAGTTCAAACAGCCGGATTCCTTACCCCCTGTGCAGAAGTTTAAGTGAATGCATAAGGAAAAAGCCAGAAGTGATTTAGGTAGGTGATTTTGTGTAGGTCTGATTTGCAAACACTAATGATTGCAACTTTTAACTTAAGACAAAATTTTCAAAGCTTTCCATTTGGAACTGTGAGTTCACGCCATTTCATTTCAATAAACAAAATTAACTTTGAGCTAGAAAAGGCAGAAAAGCACAATAAGCTTATTTTTCTTTTATTTACATTCCCCTCTAATATATATTTTTATTTAATGTGGTAAAAGGCGAAGTTAATACTCTGTGCCAAGTTTCAGGTAAGTGTGAAATTTCAAGGCTTATTAGGTTATTAAGCTTCTGAAATAAGGACTTATATTTATAGAAGAAGTGCTGACACAACATGAACTCTGAGCAGTGGTAATGCCACCACAACAGCATGGTTCATATGCAGTGTGAACAGCCCAGACTACCTTATCCTAATAAAACAAAAGATTTAAAAGAGAGGAAATTATTTCAAAGAATTGTATTTCTAGTGCTGTCATGTTTGTAGTCACATTTGGGTTTAAATGACAGGAAAACATGAATCTATTTATATATTCTCAAGTTACACCCACAAAACAGGATCCCAGAGAAATTCTCACAAACAGGGTTTGCAAGAATACAACAGAAGTGTGTGTAGGCAGGTGAGCGTGCCTAGATGGATTATGTATGTAATCAACATGTAAAGCTCCATAATGCTGAAAATAATAAATTGTTGTGAATGTGTAAGGGTGGAAAGTGCATTTTACATGGATTATCTGCCCTAGTTCCTGTTCTTATTTTTGGAAAGCAATCAGCTCTTCGTGAGAACTCAGCACCACGCTGAGCCACCCTGGGGCTTTTCATGGCCCAGCCCTTCACTTTGCATTATCATCTGTTAGCAGCCACATCCTGTGCAGACTCATTCATCGCAGCCAAGAAAGGCAGAGACAACAGGAGACCCTCTGAATCCCGAGGTCTGAAATCACTCTAACATCTCTCACTGTACTACATAAAAGAAAGCTATCTTTTCAAAGGAATTTCCAGCCATTTTTGTTACTGACTATTCCAAATAAAAGCTTATTTGAATATGATGTGTTACTTTAACTCAAGATCTTTGCAAATCACCTTTACTTGAAAACTTTCATATGCTTGATTTGGAAGACCATATATTCATCCCAATTTAATTTAAACATAAAACGAAATAATTTTGACTACTTTTGCTTAATAGCTATGGTCAAATGCAAACAAAAATCAGGTACAGATGATCCAGTTTATGAATATTTATTCACTGATGAATATGAAATACATTCTTATTTTCAACTATGGTAATATTTTTGTTTTCCGTGAAGCTGAAGCTCATGGGGTTAGAGATAATACAGTATGTTGAACTTGTATTTTTAAACTCTGAAATGCATTACTTTTGGAATGGTACAATTTCCTGATGCCTGACTATTGAACACAAATATGTTACAAGTCAATCGACAAATCCAAATTACTGATACAATCTTTCTATAACTTTCCATTACACTGTATTTCTGTAATATCTTAATATCTCGCAGCACTTGTAAGCATGAATTTAAATGTAAGGTCAACTATGAGATTCTTGCTTTACACATAGATGAAGAGAATTCAGGGATAAAACGACCAGCGCTGGGTGGCTGGGCTGGATATACCAATCTTCAGTCTTAAACTTCCAGCTTTCAGCATTAACTCCAGTACTTTAAATTACATAGTTTGATATATTTGTTTTAAAGTTGCAATGTACAGCTGAGTCTTTGCACAGAATTTTTTCAAACAGTCTCCTATCATGATTACAGCAATAGCAGGACATAAGCGAACATTGTATATAAGCAAGTTATATGACAGAGTGGCAGAAACACAGTTACTGAACCATACAGAAATACAGTTTGCTGGTACCACTGCTACCATAGCACACAGTGAGGGATGTGTATTGATGTGGCAATAGGAGATCTGTCAAAAAGAATCAGTGTGGGCTCAGTCCATGAATCCCATTTGTCTCCAGTGTAACATGACTGATTACAGCTGAATTACAGTGACTTTAAATGTACAAGTCAATTTTCTAAGCTAATTAAAATCAGGGAGGCTAGTATTTCTAAGGTTAGCACGATTCAGCTCCTATATGAAATACAGTATAATCAAGAAAAATGGAATATATATCTCTGATTCAAATAGAAACTCAATAGCTGGAGTTCAAGGGAAACAGTGCTACTAATAATCCCTAGATTGCCATTTTACTGTATCACTTATAACAGGAACCAAATAGGAATAAACTGTATTTTCAGAGATATTGATACAATAATCACAAAGAATCAAAAATTTCTTTGAGAAACCAGGTTGGCCCACAGAAGCACCTCAGATGGACAGCTAAAACATACATCATGGATATATAAGTTCAGTATTACCACTTAAAACTGTAGACACCTTACATTGATGGTCTGCAAGCTGTTGAAGGCATCTTAGAGATCATCATGCAACTGGTGTCAAAAAAGAGGAGCCCATGCTTACAACAGCATCCAATAATTATAAGACCAGCGGAGTTCAGCTAATGTTAGAAACAAGAAGATATTTTTAGAAAATTTCCCTCTTATAGGTCATCTTTGTCCATGTTAAGCCAGCTTTACAAAAAGACTGGTTTTAGCTACCCAAATCACTGCAGCAAAGGTGAACACTCTACCCTGACCCTCTTCCCTCACAAACTCATCCTTGTGACGCCCAACTCAATGATGTTCCAATATCAAAACTTATTAAAGCTTTTAGGGCAAATGACATTGGAATGGGAAAGAGATGAAAATGTTATGCTCCAAAGAAAATTATTCTTATTTATCATTCATAAAGCAGTAACAGAAGATAAGCAGTTACAGGGTTGGTGGTACCTCTGGACTGTGTGTGGTGTCTGGGTATCAGGCTTCACACCTTTACCTCGCCTGACCTAAATTTTACCATTCTGCTATTTTTAGAAAAGACCTTGAAATACAGCAGCTTGTGTGCCAGCCAGGAGCCCTCAGCACGTTTAACAAGGCTCAACGCCCCTGCTAACCTTCTCCTTTGTCAGTGGACCCAGAGATTAATGCGGTGATTAGGTGGCTTTCTTAAGTGAGGTATTGTTTCATTTCAGCAATAGGAAAACTACAGTGCATAAAACAATAAAGATTTTAAACCAATTAAACAGCCTAAAAGCATATCTATTTCCCTTAGGGCTCAGCGTGTCTTGAAAAGCTAGGAAAAACCAATAGTTTCAAATCCTCTCTCCCTCCACGCACCCCACAGCCAACAAGTGTACTCGACCTTCTCCTTCCTAACTATTCTGTCATCTTGAGCTCTTAATTCTGGTGGAGCAGCTGTGTAAATATAGCTGAAACTAAGAAATCATAATCTTCACAGCTCAGGGACTATCATCTCTTACCTTCCTGAGCTGTTTGCAAGCAAGTATTTAGACTGGAAGCACTGTATGGCCTCCCTGCCTGCTTTCTCTCCTTCGATTTTGGGTTTGCCTTTGAATGAAATCAGTACATGGATACTCGGTGACTGTGCCATTCGCCGGGCCCCGCGGTGAGCGGGCAGAGTGCAGGCAGCGTCGCCCCGCCACCGCACAGGTGCCTCAGGTCGCTCACAGCCAGCACCAAAGCAACAGGACACCGACAGGGAGGAAACTCAAGTTCTTAATTTGCTGCTTGGGATTGTTTTTCAGCTAGGTCTTTGAAACTGCATTTTTTTTGCTTCTTTACAGCTGGTTTAAGACGACTGACTAATGCTTTAAAGAAGTGCAAGGTACCAGCTACGTATCACCCCTTTATTTTGTTCTCAGATAGGTAGGATGGCTGTGGGAGCCCACATGGCAACCCCAGGCGTCACCCTACTGTGCAGGCAGGCTGTGTATTTCCCCTCGGTTTAAAAACACGTGCAAGAGTTTATCCACACTGCTCTTCAGTCTTGCACTGCTCCTAAAAATAATCACAGCCTGGAGAGCAGCGTGAGAGGGGCCGGCCTTCACAAACCTATGTCAGTCAGGATTAAAAAAAAAAAATAAAAAAAAATAAAAAAAAAAAAAAATATATATAACAAAATGCTTTCCTCATCCGCCAGAATAAACCAACAGGAGACGATGCCCATTCACAGCTCCCTACACGTCCCTTCCAGCAGCAACAAGAGCTGTTTTGGCTCAGGGACAGGAGGCTATCGCTGTCAGAGCGGGGCTGTAAGCTGTGACCCTCTCCAGAGACGAGTCACCCAACAGTAAAGTGAAAACACTGATCCAAAAAGCACCGATTCATGCCCAGATTTCTCTGTCAAAAGAAGTTAAAGGAAGATAGCACTATGAGTATACGTTTGCTAGCCTTCGTGCATTGCAATCTGCACAGCTGAATGAAGAATGCACGTTAAGGTTGGTGCCCTACATATAGCGTATGCAGATTGCCTACATTTTCCACACTCTTTACCAAGTCCTCCTTTGCAGTATCAATGCAGTATCTAAATCGTCCTCCAATGCCAAGAATGACACTCTCCTCTCGACAAAAAGTTTCAGCCAGACACTAATTAACACCCTGCTACCTGTAAACAAATGATCCAAAATGCAGATAATCCCCCAAGGCGGCAGAGCTGCCTTCATGCAGATCTGCTGGGGTCCAGAAGGGCTTGCTAGCCCCCCACCCGACCAGAGGGCTTTCGGCTCCTCGCCGCTCTGTGACTGCTGTGTCCTGGGCAGTGAACTCCTGCAGGACCGAAGTGCTGCGTAAGGTGGTACAGGAGCACCTCTCTAAGCCCGGCTGGGAACCGTGGACTGGCTGTGGGTGCTGCTTTCCACACGTGAAGGATCAACCAGGACAGAATAAAACATTAAAATTTGAAGAGAGAAAGGTTTCACCTATCACCTGGCTGAAAACCAATATTTGTATTTTTTTCAAATGCAGATGCACATTCAGCGCAACACAACTTCAAAGTCATGTCAAGAACTTGAAGGAGTCTCACCGTCCTACCGTACTTTTTCTAACTGAAACAGTCCTGAGCTAAAACATGGCCATGCAGCTCGAAAACAGAGACCAGATCCTGAAGGCTGGTTAACTTCATAAATGATTGCACGTGCCCAAACAGCTGAGGCAATGCCATACCAACTTTTGTAAGCTAAGACAACAGTGATGAGGTTACAAGACCTTGTGGTTTGTTCGTTTTTAACAGTGCTGTACGGATTTAAATGCAATTAAATTGCACCTCCTTAAAGGAGCAGCAGTTTGAGATATTTAACTTATCTAGTGCCTTGAAGTACAAAGTGCCATTTGTAGCCCATTTCAGCAAAAAACAGTTTAAAATTTGTGTAATTCCAGCATTGTAACAAAATTACACCTGCTTATTCAGCTCCTCTAAAGATTTTCTTACACATACCAGTATTTAGGCCAGAATTGTCAATTCACGGTATGGAAGAGAGTGATCCCAGGCTGACAGAACGATGCCAGCAGAAACTCAACCAGCTAAGATACCAAATGCTCTACTGCAATCACCAGTTTGTTCATAGTTGAAGACTTTGTCATAGTAATACAAAACACAGTTTTGGAAGTACAGCTACATTTGTGTATTTTACTCAGAACAGTTACTGTAATATTCCAGCAAAACAGTCCTAGTACAGATAAAGGTATAGCTTGAACGTGAAACTCATCCCGCACTCAGTTTTCTACTTCCAAGTCAGTATTAAATATCACAAGATAACAACCACGACGTTTTAGAAACGCTACTCTCCCCCTTCTCTCACTGCTTCCTCCAGAGTGCTAGAGTGCAGATCAGTCACGTCTTTGCATTTAAAATCATTTACTTAAGTTTTTATACAGGGAAGAGTTTAGGGAGACTGTCACCAGACAAAGACTAGCACCTTTAATAAGCAGAACAAAATACAGTTGACTTTTTCAAGCAGGATGCCTTTTCAACTATTCGCCAGAAAAGCCTCATGAATACTCAAAATGAAGCAATTATTACTTGGTATTGTACAGTTTGTTTCCTGGGTACAAACAGCCAGCCTGTCATCTCACCTTCCTCACCCTACTAGTCCCGTGCACCTGATAGGAACGGAAATGTTAGCCGGATTCTAACAACTACACCCCAAATTGATAGAGCTCAGCATCACTACTACAGCTTTTTCTCAAGACTGACTGTTAGTAACCTACATTTTGATGTTACATAAACAGAAATGAAAACATCAAGGTTTTGAGAGACAGGTTTGTATATTCTTGTTCAAACTTAGCAATTTTGATTTGCAGGCTAGATCAAGTTTGTCTTTCAGGTCCAGAAACTAATTAGGACCTTCCATATCTCCTGCCACATTCTACTCCCTGCCGTAAAATCCGAGGAATAAATTCACCCACGGCTTAAGCACATGTGAATCCCTCAGACAGCTTCAGATATATGAGCCTGAAGATACTAAATTAAGTACCACCTGTGAGTACATGTGATAAATGCCCAACATCGCCTATTAAACGTTGCACATAACACAAAATAGGTTCAGCTATATAGAAGATTTTTCAAATTACACAAGATCCATCACTTCAGAAAGGAGTCACTGCAGTTAATATTTCTTCTGTGAATCTACAGACATGCCATTGATTTAAAGTTTTTAATGAGATACCTGCAATTTATAACACCGTGACATTTATGAGCCTCACCACATTTATAAGACTTTGGTTTTCATCAGAAATAGCTCTACTGTTATTAGAATCAATACGTGCACAGAGGTTGATGAGAAGATACTGCTGCAGTACAAGAAGTCAGACACCTTCTCTCTGCAGGCTTGTTTTGAATTGTTTATTAAGGTTTAAGAAGTCATCCACATTTCTATAAATATAGACATTACTTGAGTAAGTGACTTACAATGTCACCAGTGCAGGTACATATATAACCAACATACAAAAGCTCCACTGGAAGCTACTTCAGTTTATTCAAAAAGGACCAAGATGTCATAAAAAAAACCAGCTGTCACTTTCAGTTATTGAAGACACTAAAGTGCATTTTTGGTTACCTCCTGGATGAACAGCTGCTGGTTAAAAAGTTTGATTATTTTTTTTAAACATACATATCTAAGTTACATTGACTGACATTCAGGTTTGTAGCTGTCATCCTCCTGATACATGGCAGCAGATAAGAAAAATGTATTACTTTGCTGGTTGAGTAAAAGGAGGAAATAGGTTTTGCTTTTTTTTTTTTTTCCTTTTTTTTAAGCCGGTATTTCAAACAGAAGTTTAAAGAGAATCTAACATTCTGATGAATTTTTACAGCACCACTAAAGTTAGTCTTAAAAATCCAGGCTCTGTTTTAGCCCTTTTAATTGCTAGCCAGTATCTAAAGAGTCACTTGAAGCTCTGTACCAGTAAGAAAAACTACCCTCCCTTTTCTGTCAAGCACTATCCTGCCCAGTTAACACTGTTTGCACACTCTGTAAACAAGAACAGCTTAAAGCATAATTAAAGCAGAACACAGGCCCATCTTGAAAGTCTTCTTCCCCCACTCCCCCCCCCCGCCCCCGGCAGTGTCAAATGTTTTGAGTGTATAAAGCATTATTACATTCCTAACCACAAAATACTTTAAGAGTCACGATAAAAAAAGCATACGTTGAAAGTGACATAGCAATACCACTTTAATAAAATGGGGTATTTTGGAGAGATACAAGATGTGCTCTGCTAATTTTAACTCCATCTTTACTTCATTATAATTTTGTTTTATTGCCAGAAAAGTCACCAGTAGAGCAAAGAATGCTGCACTGGTTAGAACCACAACAGCCAGAGTTGTTCTTTATAGCTCCTTTACTGCAATTAATTTACTTTTAAGTTGATAGTAGGAGGACATAACACTCATCATTCAGAAATAAATTACTATTTTTGAGTAATAGTTTAAACCTGATTAGCACTGTATAATGATGAATGGCTACTTCTAAAAAATAAAAACCTTACATACCAAAAACATGCTATATGTTGGGAAACCACTTTTCCATGCTCCAGCGTGTTGTTTACATTTTTTACTTGTCAGAAAGTCTTTCTTTTATCAGTTGAAGAATCCACAGCACTTAAATTTCAAGTATTTGAACTGAACATGATTCAATTTCAAAAAGTGCCAAATTAAAAAAACTACACATGTAGCCAAGCTTTCATAGAAATCCCCAAACAAGATAAAAAACAGCCTCTCAAAATAATGGGTTACTAGCTTCATACATGTTTTTAAAGCTGTATAATGTTCACCTAAACACTCCACTTACGAGCATTAGAAGTTTAAAAACACAGAACACCTTCAATGCAAATTGCTTGCAGAGGGCACCCTCAAACATATGAATACAACACTAAGCAGAAACCCCTCATTTTATTTGGCTATTTAGACATCCATGTCACATATACCCACCCATCCATTTCCTGATAGTATTACATCATCTATTAGGGCTTCTGAAATAATGCAGAGCCATAAAACTCTGGAGAGACTAGTTAAAAAAAAAAAAAAAAAAAAAAGGGAAAAAAAGTTCCATAACTGCACAGCCTTCCACACAGCAAGGCTGTGCAACTGATTGATTGTTTAACGTAACTAAGCTTAACGGCATCCAAACGAGCAGGCCTGGGTTTGGAAGCTGTCATATGTCAAATTTTGACCATGTAACTACTCTAAAATAGAAAGGTCAAAATGGAACTCATCTCTTCTTTTTCTGCTGCCTCAACATTTTCCTTCGCTTAATTATCATATCATGTAGTTTCTCCAGTCCCTCTTTGAGTCCATCTCCAATGATTGCACAGGTAGGCTGCAAATGCCAGGGAGTCGAGGAACTCAGCTCGCTCATTGCTAACATTTTCTCAATTTCAGAAAGGGAGAGAGAGTTCCTCAAGTCCTGCTTGTTAGCAATGATAAGGACAGGCACTCCTTGATTTTCAGATATCCTAGTAATTTTATGAAGTTCTGTTTTGGCCTCCTCCATTCTCTCGACATCGACAGAGTCCACCACAAACACAATGCCATCGGTGCACCTTGTGTACGACTTCCACAGCGGCCTCAGCTTCTCCTGGCCGCCCACATCCCAGAAGTGGAAAGTGACCGTTTTCGAGTTGCCCAGCGTCACTTTGATTTTCTCCGTATTAAATCCTTTAGTGGGGACAGTGTTGACAAACTCATTGAACTGCAGTCTGTAGAGCACGGTCGTCTTTCCAGCGGAGTCCAGTCCCAAGATGACGATGTGGAAACTCTGGAAGGAAGGCAGGCTGGAGAGGATCGGCGTCTGGTCCGAGAGTCCATTCCCCATTGCCAGAAGGGAAGGTGACAGCAGGCTGCCACGAGCAGAGGCCGGCTCCCACGGCTGCGCTCGCCGCCGCGCTAGGCTCGGATCCTGCCAACGACACAGGCGGCGTTAGCCCACGGCTGACCCCCCCTCCGCCTCGGCCGGGGTTCGGCGGCCACAACGCGCCGGCCACCGCCGCCGCCGCCCCGGCTACGCAGGCGGCCGCGGGCAGCGCGAGGCGGAACGCCACACGTCCGCCGCCCGGCCCAGCCCCAGCGGGCTCTGCCGCCCCGCGGCGCGGCGGCGGCCGCTACCGACACTGCAGCTCGCCGGGCACCTGCGCCCCTCGCCGCCGCCGCCCCCCGCCGCCCCTCGCCTACCGCTAGGCCCCGCCGCGGTCGCGTCCCTCAGCGCGGGGAGGCGAGTGCAGCCCGCGCCCCCATGCCCGCGCGCCGCCTCCGCCGCACGCGCCGCTGCCGTTGCCGCTGCCGCGACTCCTCCGCATCTGGCGGCGAGGCGCCTCCCAGCCCGCGCCTAGCCCCGCGCGCCCCGCCCCGCGCCCCCATTGGCCCCGCCGCGCGGCGGAGGCGGGGAGGAGGGCGCGCTCCGCCTCTCCTATTGGCCGGCGGCACCGGCCACTCATCGGAGAAACCGATTTTTACCGTCCTCGGCCAAACGCCGGGGCCGAGCGCGGCCCGGGGAGAGGGCGCGGCCTCCGCGACGGCGAGGGCGCAGAGCGCTGCGCCCACGCCCTGCCTCAGCCGCCCCGCCCCGGGGCGGAGTCACGCCTCACACGGCCTCCTCGGGGGAAGCTGCCGCGCCCTCCGCCCACGGCGCGCGGGCCCGTGCCCCACCGGGAGGGCGGTGCCCGCCGCCTCCCACCCCCTGCGGCGGGCGGGCGGCAGCGCCCCGCCCCTTCGCCGGAGGCGCCTGCACTCATTGGATGTGGGTGCTGTCACTCTAGCCCCGCCCCCTAGCGGCCTCGCAGACGGCTCGGCGGCGCCTCACAGCGCACCTGCGCCACCGCCCGGGGTGCGCAGCCCGCGGGGGGGCCGGCGGCAACGCCCTTCCCCGGCCGCCCTTTCCCGCTGAGAGCCCCCGGTAAAGCCTGCCCCCCGCCCCGGGGCGGCAAAGGGCCGCTGCCGCGGCTGCTCCCCTCGCCCGGCCGTGGCGTCATCCCTCCCCTACCACCGGCCGCTCCCGTAGGCTCCGCGCGCCCTCCCGTCGCCTAGCAACGGGCTTCAAAGCGGCAGCTCGCGGGCCGCCTTCCCCCGGCGGCGGCCCTGCCCACGTGACCCGCGGCGGCCTGCGCCGGCGGCGCTCCGCCCGCCCCCCTCCCGCCCCGCCCCGCCGAGGGGCTGCCGGCAGGGCCGGGCCGGGCCGGGCCCGGTGTTCCCGCCGACGGCCCCCTCGGAGCGGTTCTGGGCAGCCCCGGGTGGAAAGCGCTGCCCCGGGAGGCCGGGGTGCCGCAGTGCGGTGGGTGCTGCCGTCAGAGCCTCAATGAATTGCCTTGCAGCGCCTGAGCTGCGGAAGTGGCGCAGCGGGCGTACCAGGCTCCGGGCCACCACCGCGCCTCAGCGGCTGCGGAAAAGCCCCTTGGCTGCCTTCCCCCCCCGCGCCCGGGGCCTCTGCAGGCGCTGAGAGGGGCGAAGCGAGGGGAGAGGGCAGTGCTGCCCGCGGGCTTTCCTGCTCTTGTTGCACGAATACGAGTGAGTGGTGCAGGGCCCTGGCCCGGCGGTGTGTGCCTACCGTACTCCTCTTGCCGGTCGCTTGTCCCCATGAACCAGGAGACAAACAGTCCGGGAGGAGCCGAGAGTAACCGAGGGGATGAAATCATCCTGTTACACACCTGGCACGCAGAGAGAGCAGCGGCGCTCCGGCCGGAGCGAACGTAAACGTCACCTAGCTTCGTTACAAGGAAGGCTTCCCACAGCACAAGGATACGTGAAGTAATTCTGCATTTCAATCTCTAAGCCTGATTTGAGTGGTTAAGTCTTACAAAGTCAGAACTAATCACTAGCGTCTAATAAGGCATTTTCGTACATTGCTGTTTCCAGAGCACGCAGGTTTTCGAGGAGGCCCGGAGGAGCATTTTGTCTCACATTCTTGCTGCCTCTCCACCACTCTGTTCCTTCCCGCTGCTCTCTTCACTTGCTGCATTTGCCACTGTAGTTTTTATACAGCTGTGGCAATGTGGCAACGGCTACTTCTGCCTGTGTTGGATGTACACCAGCTCGGTGTAAAACACCAATAGCACACGAAAGTATCAGATATGCTGACTTCAGAGCGGGGCATACTAGGAAAGTCTTCATCTATAACCCTTAGCTAGATAAAAATTAAATAAATCAATCTTTTTGATAAAAGTGTATGTTTAACTGCTGACTAAAGCTACTGTGCTACTGAAGTTACCATTTCAAGTGTATGTTTTCTCTACTCTGTACTACAATTAGCCAAGTCTTTTCACCAGCTGGGCTCCAGTAAAAGAGGAAAGGGGACATTTTCAATATTAACCTTGCATTTTTTCTAGAGGACTTTCAAATTTCTTGATGTGGCTGCTGAAAAAGGATGAATTTTTAAGAATATTCTGGCAATGATATTTTTTTCCCCTTGAAAGCATTGTACTTTATATTTTAAATCACAAAGAATTATGATGTATAAAAAAAGAAGTAATTTAATAGTAAAGGGACATCGTATAGCAACAAAAATTCCCCAGTGTGCTGCAGGCAAGGTTTCGTGTTATCAAAGTGTTAAGATACCCATTGTAGTCCTACTAAAAATAGCTAAATCCTCATTTGCTTACATCTGAGATTAATGTTTCACTGCTTTTAGCTTTGTTAGTTATTTATATCCTGATCTTGCAGATTACTCTCTTTGGAGGAAGTGGCCTACATCTATAGAAAAAGTAGGGGTAAGTTACAACACCTAAGGCCAACCAGTAAGGTTTCTGATTTGGCAGTATTTTACACTACTTTTTGCATAGTATAAAGAACTACACAGCATGCGATGTAATAGAAAAGCATTTATAGCGACACTAAAAGTGGCCTTTAATTATTTCATGGATGGTTTTCAGTAATTTAAATTGGTGGAAACCAGATAGAAATACCTTGTTAAGGAATACTACTAGAGATAATAGATTTATTCATAAAACTTGACAAGCTGAAATAGATCAAATTGACCTTTATCTCCACCTACAAAATTATGTATTCCCTATTTTTAATGGAAAAGTAAGCCTATTAGATACTAGTCTTCTAAACTTTAATGTCTGATTGTTACCATGATCTGTTCACACTTTAGCACAGCTTTATAACAACATATTTTAGAATTAATTCCACAAGGAGAGGTATGGGCCAGCTCCTACTTTTATTAGAGGTATTTTAATTTTAAACATAAAATGCAGAAAGATTGTCATTATTTCTTGCTCTGCTGAAAAGCAGTCAATACATAGTAACAGATTTTGGTGCCCTTGGAAAGGGAGGGATACAGAACTGATGATTTCCTAGAGTATAGCATATCCACCACACTAGATGGAGAAGGAATCTCATAGATTATGTGTTTCTTTGGAAGAACAGTCTTATGACATCAGGGAGATCATTTTAAGATTAGAAAGAAATTAACATCTTCAGCAAAATAAGTATATCTGTTTTTGTAAATATATACATGGAAAATGATCCACACTGTCCAGAAAATGCTTGGAGAAGTAGATTCTCCTTTTTCCCTCCCTACAGTTAATTTAGCTCATCCACCTGTTGTAACTTGCTATAAAGTGAATTATGAACTCTCTGGGGCAGGGACTATTTTTCATTGTAAGTCATCTTAGTGTTTAGCACCTTGATCTTAATTAATGCCTGTAGGCATTTCTGCAAAACAGCTATTAAATAACAATCCAAGTTGATCAACTCCTCCCATGCACTTCATGCTACTTTAGAAGTCAAACGTGCAGGCTGGGCAGGTGTTCCAGGTGTTGTGAAGGGAGTAATGGTATCTAAATTAGTGGGAGTGTAAGAAAGCTGACACATTCAACCTCTGATAATTGAAGGTAAGGGTGAAGCAAGGCTTTGATTATTCCATAGAAGCCTTGAATGAAGGAGGTGTACAGCAAGAAGTATACTTACTTTCTTTTTAAGTATGTAGCTAAATTGGGGGGGGGGGGAGGGGCTGTCATTAGATGACAGGTGACAATAACTGCAAGATGCATGTATGAGGAAACTGAATGGAAAAAGGCTCCAGCCATGTGCAGACTTTGTAATGCAAAATAAGGAGGTGCCTAATTTCTGGGTTGGGGTCGTTTCTCCTACTGATACTTTTCTCCCTTCCTATCTAACTTGTCTACATTTCTGAGTTCTTTCTGGCTCAGCGTTCCTTACCGCGTGAAAACAACTGCAACTTCAGCTTCTCTGGGCTAAAAGCCTTGTCCCATTTCTTTGATACCAATTTACCAGGGTAAATGGTAATATATTATTTTCTACATATGCTTCATACATATTGTCTACATGTATTTTCCACACAGAAAAGGTAGTCTGGGACAAACCTTTGTGTTTAAAGAAGCAGCACCTGCATAACGTGTGGCTGCTTCATTATGGTAAAATAGTATTTTTTTAATTCCTAAATGATCCAGGAATAATTTTGGTTCAGGGCAGGTTAAAGCTGCAGCCATTAACTACCTCTGTGAAACACAGATAGTCCTTATTAGGGATATGGACCATGAAACTGATAGTGGCGAGAGAGAGGTGGTAAACTTTGCCAAGAAGGAATCAGCATAGAGTGGAAAGAGATGACTCTTGGAAATTTTAATATTATTACCCAACAGAGACTTAGGTTACTGTTTAATACGTACCACCTCATGTGCTGCAGGAGCTCTCTCACAGTGCCCAGATAACAACAAAGATGCAAAAGATCATCAAATGTCCACTTGCAATGCTGCAAGTGTTCTTGACAAGAAATCGTCTTTCATATGGAAATAGCAATTCATGGAAATTAAAAACCAGCAGTTCATGAGAGTTTCACTGTAGCAAGACATTAAATCAGAGCTTTCACTTAGTGCTGCTCATTTTACAGGTTAATTCCATTCAAGTAGATATGACTGTTGTTATACAAGCACATCTAGGGACAGAGCAGATGAGAAATTATTTCCAAAGCGAAGCCAGTCGGCTTGAATTTCCTTGGCCAGATAAGCACAGTATTCCTTTTGTTTTGGCTAAATGCCATCATTCTGTAGAACAGGTTAATGACGTTTATTATCCAGTTCAATAGCTAATCACCTTAGCAGTTATTTTTTAATAACACATGTTGCGAGTAGCACGCAAATCAAATGAAAAGTGAAATAAGACAAATGAACCAAATCCCATATACTGCAGATGCAGAGGGATACGGCCAGAACTATAGAACAGAAAGGACAGAAGCAAATATGAGCAAATGCAGAAGGAGGGAGAGGAAGAAACCAGCTGCATCATGGAGCTGAATTAGCTGTAAACCACAAAGGAAGGAAGTCACAAGGAGAATGAAATTATTGCAAGGACGATGAACAGCCAGCTACAGGTAGCTGGCACATAGTGATGGGATCCCCACACCTCTGTCTTCATGAAAGAGACATGTTAGCCACCTCACACCACCAATTCTTCCTGCTCCATGCAGAAACCAAGCGGATTTCTTAATGTATGTAAAAGAAAATCAATTGCATTTCAGTACAATGACATGGCAGACCTAGGCTAGGGTAATAGGTATTAATGTATGTGTTATAATAATGTTTATTATTATTACAGTAACCAACTGTAGCTTGGTTGTACATCTAAAAATTGAAGTCACTCCTCTTCAACTATACCCTAGATCTAAGATTAGAGTTAAAAAAAGTATTGCTTTGAAATGACGCTATATGGTTCTGAAAGAAGATCGAGTTCCTACATAAAATACTGTAACAGTTTCACCATGGATTTTGAGAAGCTCCTTGAAAATAAGCAGTAACAACAAAATCGCTGACAAATTGCAACACATCAAGTTTTGCTCTTAAGACCATCTCTTAAATTGACATACAAAATGTTTTGCACAAAGAAGCTTTTTTATCATCTTTGCTACGTCTGCTGAATTCTTTTATGATAACTTACATGCTGCATGAATTATTTTGTTTTGATTATTAAAAAGTAGTCGGTAGTAGAAAATCTAATTTATTTCCTCACAATAAATAACAAAGCTTAGAGCAGTAGGAGATGGAGTCACTGTGTGTTACAATTTAAGTTACCACTCTGATTAGACCAGTTAATTAAACCTATTCTCATTTCATACATACCTTCACATGAAGTCTAACGTTTACATTTTACTGCTTTCATTTTCATAAATAAACATTAAGCCATATAGCGGGCTAACAAACAAAAAGCCTTGTTCTGTGATAGTGACAGTCACACTGAGTTGCATCTTGAATGCTGTTAGGTGTGTTAGCTGAAAAAAAGTGGTACTAGCTCATAAATTCTTGTAGCTGTACTGAGCAAGTGTTGTCTCAGGGTGACTAAAATTGTAATCCCCACCTTTCAAGTTCTGTGAATTCTAGTTGCTTCATCCTCTGGTAGGATGGCTGTAATGGCAGCGACTCCAGGTTTGCAGAGCACAGGGAGCAGTCTGACCACTTTCCGTACACGTGGTTGTGTGAGTAGCACGCCTTCTTCCTGGGATCAGGTGGGACAGCAGAACAGCCAGCGTCCCCAACAGCATCTATGTGTTAAGGACTTGCATTGCAAAACTCTCTACCATACTAATTGTTCATTTAATAGCAGCATGTAATTAATGAAGGTTAAGCATAGATCCTGTCTTCATACGATACAAAGTTTATAGTCACAAAATCCAAACGCAGACATACAGCTAGTTATGGGGCAGTTTTAAAGTGTAGAAGCAAGCATTATTGTTGCAAGTACCCCTGGTTTCCAGTCTCCTTACCCCTACTTCAATAAGCAGCTGGCACTTAAAAAAAAAAAAAAAACAAAACCCAAAGACGTTCCTTTAATAAACGGAAAAATACCTCCTACCTTAGTCCTTCAGTATGTGAGGTAAGACTTCTGCACCATGAGAAATTCCAAAGTGTTCAGTGTGTGATACTACACGAGCTTTACAGCCTTGGCTTGTGCATTTTCTTCAATGGTTTATACTGATCAGAGACATCTCTACTTATATTCACCACAGCAACAGGTCGCCCCCTCCCCACCCCCCGAGTTTGTGACACCATTTTTGTTTTTTTCTAGAACTCCTGACTTGAGTCAAACACGATCTTTTGCTGAGAATGCTCAGCTACTCAATGCTACTATTCGAAAATCTTGCCAGTTACAGCACTGGTTTCAAGAGCTTTATTTTTTGCCCAATATTTTTTTCCCCAGAAAAGCCATGGGCACTTCAGAGCTTTTTTGTATGCCAGAGTTATTCTAAATAGCTTAAAATTCTATCAAGTTGAGATTTCAGTATCAGCTACCATCTCCTCACAATGCTTCCTTTGAAGGGGGTTGCACAGTTTTTAAATATATCACCTTTCTTTAATGTAATGGAAGCAGTTTGTAAGCAGATTAAAAGTACTACAATTTCAAATACAAGGCAGGATCTGTTGTATTTGGTTCCTACATAGCTAGATTTAATATGTGAAGGTATTTTCCCCACTCCAGAATAATAATGGAAATATTAGTAGTAAATCAGATACTGCTGTTTGCTTTGCAATATTGCTAGCAGAGTAACGATGATGAAAAGAGAAAAATACAATTAAATTTTTGCTTTTCTAGAGAACTTTAAATATTGTATAAGTATTTAACATCTATAAGGGCGCTAAGATTTGCTGGAATTATAAAAGATTGGATAAACAAACAGACCTTGCGTATCAGAATTAAGAAGGCTTATTTTTTGATGAATCTGTATCTCAGCTGATTGACTGTAGTGGAAAAAGAGATGCAAGTTCTGACCGAGACTTCTGACTAAGTGTTTGTGGGATGAAACATTCATTTAAGCCAGTTATTTCATAATAATCCATCCACTTGCAACAGTTACTTATTTAAAAGCTATGCTTTGTCCTTCAGGTACTGCATATATCGAAAAGGAAGTGCAAGGACAGGAGTGGTGTATGGCCCTTAGTTCACTGAGTAGGACTTAGCATATAGCTAATTAAATGCTTAAGTGACAAGTACAGTGCACTGAAACCTGCCATGAGAGAATTTCAAAGATGGTCACAAAAGACAAAGCACTGCAGCTGCACTAATTTGCAGGGACCGGCCTGTCCCTGCAGCTGGCAGGGAGCCCGTGCCTGTATGGTGCGTGCACAGCTAGCTCTTGGATGCGTTCTGGCCCTTTTGGCAACGGCTGAGTGAAGATGCCCATCCAATATACAGGGTCCACTGTGAAAACGAGCAGGCTGTTGATCTGTAATAACTTTGTGTAAATCAAGTTAACTGCGTACCTTGAAGAGGAAATTCAGTTGCTCATTCTCTCCTAAAAAAGGAATAGCAGCAATAGAAAAAGATTTCACAGAGATTACAGTGTATGGAAATAAAATTTTATGGGAGATATGCCTGAACTCCCAGGAGGGCTGTGAAAAATCTAAAGTCTCCGCTTCAGTGTATAATGTTGTAGGTATTATAGTGATAATGTCACAGCTCCTTGAGCTTGGTGCTCAGAGGCAACAGCTCATATAAGTCGCTACTGAGACAATGAAATAGAGCCCAAAGAATTTGTTTGATGTTCTCCAACCACTGTTCTGTGATTTATCAGTGCTTCTAACAATAGGAGCTTGTGAGTGCTCCTTACAACTCCTGGTCACCTACAGAACAAATATGTATGGAATATAGCTACTCTCCAGCTTTCCAAAAGCATCTCTTTCTTAGATGAGTAAAAAGAAAGGCGTGCTGGCTCCCTAGATACAGGGGGCAGGGAGGAGGTTATTTTTATTTTTTAAAGAAGGCAACAATTTATTATGAATTTTAGTCAGATAACAGAGCCCAGGTATAGTTGTAATTTCTTTAATGAGGTAATTAACAGATTAACAATGTTCCTGAAGATAAACAACACAATGTATACTTTAACAGATTAATTGACTTGGTGTTTTATAAACCATAGAAAACCAATAAAGTTCACTGAGCATCTGTGCAGTCCACCAGTCTCATCCTCCGTAGTGCTTGCTTCACTGCCTACCAGAAGTCTTTCCCAGTCACTTCATTTTAGTACTATGGTTGCAAGGCATGTGAGTAGTTTTCAAAAACCATGTCACTGGACAGATCTTTTAGCCTGTCTTTTGGTCAGTAGGCATCTGAAGTGCACAGGGGAAAATACTTAATCTGGCCCAGCGAAATAAAAAATAAATTTGCACTCAGAATGATATATGGCCCAATTAATTGCTTCCAAGGAAGGACAGACTTCTGACTGGCTTTTCACTTACAGATTTACTGGGGACTAGGAGTTTCAAGCCAAGACTTATTTGCATTTTCCCCTCTTCCAAGCCAAGAGCACTCCAAGGTATAGCACACACAAACCGTGATGTAGTGGCAGCTGTGCAGGTCTACAGCTTTTCCAGGTGTGTGGCAGTTGCATCCAGCCCCTGAATACGTTTAGATTTTGACCAATACATTAAATTCTGCTTTGCATCAGAAGGGCATTAAAAAAATTAGCTTTACAGGAGGGAGTGGAAAGAGCAAATACTCCCTTGCTTTGATTTCTAGCATTAAAAGTAGACTTCGGTCAGCAGAATATGAACCAGACCTAAGCATTCTAGATTGGATTTTTCCCAAGCATAAACAGAGTTGTTTGGCTGCAGGTGATAAGAACTACAAAGTTTCAGTGCACCCAGAAGAGTTTGTTCCCCCAAGGTGATGGACAGTTTCACCAGCTAGCCTAACTGCTGCATGAAGGTTGCAGTCTCTTCCATAGACACACAATGGGCACCTGATACTTCTGTAGTACTGGGTATTTGTCAGAGTTTCTAAAACTTCAGCAAAAAATGTAATTACTCTTCTCAGTCACAGTTTCAGTGAGAAATCCGAGCCTGTTATTGTGTGCTATATGAACATAGCAAAAGTAAAACCAAGCCTTATCCTAGGGAACTCACAAGCTTGTATTATGGTTAGGTGGAAAAAGGAGGAAGAAACAAACCAAAGAAAAGAGGAGGATGAAATAACAAGGTATTGGGGAAGGCAAACATTGTGTGGGTGGGGAGCAGTAATTTCAGCTCATTGCTCAGCTATAGTCTAGAATTTTTAAGTCTTATCAGTTCACCGTGTCTTAAGTTAACAGTAAATCTCAAAATTTCAATTAATGCAAGACTGGGCCTACTGTTTGCTAAAGTTTAAAAGCTAAGTCAATTGAAAATTGATTTGAAAGCTGATCATGAGTATGCTAGGCAGAGAGCTTTCTTTCACACTCCTAGGCTTCAATTCTTGGATGGAAACAACACTTAAACTCACTTTGAAGACCTTAAAAAAAGCTGTCTCTGCAAAATCATTTTTGCTTTCATCTCACAGAGAGTATGATTCAAAGAAACCACGTTATACATTCCAGTTTCATAATATTGAAAAAGAGTAGAAATCTTTCAGAGAATCTGGCACCTAACAGCTGTTGCCACTAGAGTTGTAAACTCTACTTGTGTAAAAACCTGCCAAAATATTAATTTTTAAATACATACATTTTTAAGCCTTATGTTGACATCACAGCTTTTTATCAGAATATAGATTTCCCCTGTTCTGGCTCTCATGGCCACGCCACACTACTTAGCAGGCTTTAAACAAAGTAAGGAAGGCAGATAAACAAACTTAGGAACAGATTGTTTAGCTGAGATTTTAATCACGTCACTTAACTCCAGTGGATGGAGACAATGCTGCAAGAACCAGTAATTCTGCGAGGGTAAGCTCTGCCATTTTCACCTCGTCTTTGAATGCCTTCCTCTACACCTCTACCAGGACAGGACACAGAAAGAAGGTTAAGGAAGAGTCCAGGCAGGACTCTAGGAAGCAGAAGTGGGATACTATAAACATAATCTTATTTTTTTCCAATTTACTATTCCATTCAAGGCCTCTCTACTACTGGGATATAAAAGGAAAATAAAACAAATAATACCTCTTTATGTAAGGAAAAAATAAGCATGGACATACTGTAAGCAGAAAGGGACTATTTAGGGAATTCTTCATGCTTTGAAGTCTTTGGATTTCAGATGGTGAGTAATATGACAGATGTATGATGCATACAGCCCATGAGTGCATGCAACCCCAATCTGAATCTTCAAAGGAAGCATCAGAAAGCTTTAAAGAGGACAAATGGTTGCATCCCCACATCATGTTGAATCACAACAACCCCATGCAACACTACAGGCATGGGGAGGAGTGGCTGGAGAGCTGCCCAGGGATGTCAGTTGACAGCTGGCTGAACATGAGCCAGCAGTGTGCCCAGGTGGCCAAGAAGGCCAATAGCATCCTGGCTTGTATCAGGAATAGTGTGGCCAGCAGGACCAGGGAGGTGATAGTGCCCCTGTACTCGGCATTGGTGAGGCCACACCTCGAGTACTGTGTTCAGTTTTGGGCCCCTCACTACAAGAAGGACATCGAGGTGCTGGAGAGTGTCCCAAGAAGGGCGACGAAGTTGGTGAAGGGTCTAGAGCACAAGTCTTATGAGGAGCGGCTGAGGGATCTGGGGTTGTTTAGCCTGGAGAAGAGGAGGCTGAGGGGAGGCCTTATTGCTCTCTACAACTACCTGAAAGGAGGTTGTGGTGAGGTGGGGGTCGGTCTCTTCTCCCAAGTAACAAGCGATAGGACAAGAGGGAACGGGCTCAAGCTGCACCAGGGGAAGTTTAGGTTGGATATTAGGAAAAAATTTTTCACTGAAAGGGTAGTCAGGCACTGGCACAGGCTGCCCAGAGAGGTGGCTGAGTCTCCATCCCTGGAGGTATTTAAAAGACGGGTAGATGTGGTACCTGAGGACATGGTTTAGTGGTGGACTTGGCAGTAATAGGTTAATGGTCGGACTCGATGATCTTAAGGGTCTTTTCCAACCTTAACAATTCTATGATTCTATCCCTTCCTCCTATTTTAATGATGGAGGGCCTCTGAAACCATAGGTCATTCTACAAAAGCCTGTTATTAAGTCTTAGAGATTCTACCCGCTGAGTCTCACTTCGGAGCCCAGCACTTTTGTTTAGGGACACCAACATCTGCACAGTCTTTCATCTCAGCATAACTCCAGATAGAGGGTTTTTTACGTAAGCACCATTGCACTCCCTTCAAATCACTGATCTTTGAGTCCTCGCTGAGGATTGATTGAAGGCCCAGCAGTCTAGCACATAAAGCATATACATCTTTCTGTATTTTTCAGACCTGTGATAATTCAGAGTTGAGATAAAATGATAGCCATTAGCAGTCACTACAGAGTCCCTAACTCCAAGCTTTCACTGTTACAGAAGTATGAAATTCTTCTTTTTATGCGAAACGAATAGCAGCAGCCAGCAGACATTTCAAGAGTGGGGATACCATTAAAATGCAAAACCAAAGCCTCAAAATGAACAAGACATCTGGCAGTTATCTTCATCCTTCCATCTGTAGTCAGCAGGCACTTTTTGGTCCTCTCAGTTCATCTACTTTACTGTGGACAGGATCCCTCATGCTCAGACTCTGGACTGAAGCCATGTCAGCGGATGTCTGTTACCCAGTATAATTCAGTAATGAAAGAAGAAAGATCCAATAGATTAGCAACAGCCACAGTCCTTGAGTCACCCAGAAAATACCACTTGCGAGAAACAAAGCAAGCTGTACTGCAGAGAGGCCTTGTGTCTTTAACAACAGCAGCAAAGTTTAAGGACATAGGAGATCAGACAAGTTGACATACGTTTTAAAAGCAAATGTTCTCACTCTCCAGGTCAAAGTAAAGAGACACCCGAGGATTACGCTATTCCTTTGTAAACCCAGCAGACCCTTGTCTTCCCCTCACACGTATTATCCCCAGAGCAGCTGCTCCTGATCTGGAGAGGAATTTGTATGGACCTGATGCAGATGTATCTATAGTTATGGCTGTCACAGAGGTACACTAAAACTAATCCAAACGGAGGACACGCTCAAACAACTGTATTTCACAAAACAGCCAAAACCGCTTGACAGAAACCAATGAGAAACAGAAGTAAACCAAAAATCAATCAACACTCCAATAACATTTAACACATAACAGGTTCGAGGTGTCAGTCAGGGTGTTGTTGCTACATGTCAATACACACAAGAACGATGATCCAAAGTGTGCACACACACAGTCGCTCACAAGGAGGGGAAACTCTCCCTCTTGTGGGTACCCAGAAGATATCATTGCTGACCCGGGGTGGGGCAAATGCTCACTCAAGGGTATATCCAGAAGAAGTCACTCACCCAAAGGAGGTGAGGGCGCTCAATCCCAGGAAGCTTCCTCAGGCAGTGTCCCAACCTGAGGGGTGAGGTTTCAAACACAGACCCACTGTGCTGCAAAGACCACTCCAAGGGGGCCCCCAGTGGTGCCCCATTTATACCCTGGGTCAGGTCTGAGCCATGGTCATCATTGGTCATGATCCAGAAGCTCCTCTGAGCCAAGGTGCCTGGGGGCCCCATCTGTTGGCTGAGGGGCTCTGCTCCTCCTGCTCCCCCCACCGAGGGGGTCAGCACTTGGCCATGGTGTGCAGTGCTGGCAGGCACAGGAGAGCATAAAAGGTGTGAAAAGCTGATGATTGCCATGTTAAAAGCCCTGATCTTCGCGGGGGGTGGGGGGTGGGGGGATGTGCAGAGTGTACCTGTCACGCAATCTACCCGGTGACCACAATCATGATCCCTCCAAAGTTAAAAGGGGGCAGAGTGTTGATGAGTTTAACACCCACTGTGGATCATCATTCTTCAAGTGTCTTTCAGCTGTTATAAGGTATCACTAGCGATCAACCAGTCAATAGTCAATCCACAGTAAACTATCAACCATGTAACTATATTCAACATTATAACAATAATTAACAATAGCAATGGGCGAACATATGAGCACCATCCTGGGGTTGTATTGGGACATCTAACATATGGATATGGTTCGGGGGGGGGGGAAATGTCAATTGCGTGGGTCGGTTTTAGGAGCATGTCACTGTCACAAGTGGGATTTAGGGAAGCATTACTTTCAGGGGCAGGTTTTAAGGGAGTGTACTTCACGGTGGACACTGATTTTGTTATGGTGCTCTTAATGCAGCTTATAATACAAATTACAACAATCACAATTATGATCATTATCAAAGATTGAAGGAAGCTAATTAGCCACCCTGACAAGACAAACCCAAACATATTAAAAACTTTCCCCAACCAGTTAGTCCCTAGTGCAGTAGCGATTTCTCCTGTGTCTTTAGCTATTTTCTTCACCTTATTCATCTGTTCTTGTAGTGCCACCAAAACATTTGGGATGTGTACACAACAGTCATCTACCGATAGATTCACCTCCCCACATATGCCTTTCTCCTTCAATAGAATTAAGTCTAACAAAGCTGAGTTTTGAATAGTCATAGAGTCATAGAATCATCTAGGTTGGAAAAGACCTTCAAGATCGAGTCCACCACTAAACCATGTCCGGAAGTGCCACGTCTACCCTTGTTATTTTCTTGTAATTGATGGTTTAAGAAGCCTATGCTGTCATGCATAGAGTTCATTAGAGCCTCAAGCTGTAGGCTCAGCTCTAGAATAGTGTCTGTTGCGTACTGGAGCAATCTCCTTTCCTAAGATTGACTCTAACCACCACCCAGTCCTCGTTGGAGCATTTTTTAGGATGTTTGATACACCAAGAAGCATTCAGTAGCTTGGTATACACTAGCAAGTGATTGTCAGCATCCCATAGAGAGCCACATTCAGTGGTTCCCCATGGAACTTTGGGACAGGGTGTAGTGCTGTTGATGCTTCACCCCATGGCTTTATGGGTCGGTTGGAGAATGTAATAGCATTTGGCATCCCATACCAAACTAGCATCTATTGTGCCCAGTGACCAGCTATAAACGATATGGGTATAGCCTACATCCCCTATGCTTTCTCAGAACTTCCAGCTATAATTATTCCATTGACCCCATGTTAATTCAAGGGCTAGCGATATGTTGATGTCCTGTACAAGAATGGGTAAGGGGTCTTCCGCTGACCTGGGGGTGGGTAAACAGACTGTTACCAATGTTAGGTTCATCATCCGCACAACTCCCACCATCATCTTTGCTACTACTTTGCCATCCAGGTCCAAGTCATCCACATGAGTTGCTGTCACTACCAATAAGAGCAACAGAATGCTCCACCACTCCACTGCCCTGTGAAAGTGGGCATTAGTCCCTTGGGACCGGGCTTTCAGGTTAGAAGTCCAGGACTATCCACCAGGCACTGATATGGTGGGGGTTTCTGTTTTCACCTAGGGCCTCCCAAGCATACAGGCCTCTAGGTTTTGCTAGGGTCATGGGCAGGATGCCAATGGAAGGTAGTTTCACCAGGACAGGCTAGCTTACGTGTGTCCTTCCTTAGTGGAAACTGGTCCTTTCTATTATCTGGTAGAGGGTCATTGCCCATTGGGGCTTCTCAGGGCAGAATGCCCTGATTTTGGGGCTTCTGTAATTCCCCCAATGGTTACTGATGATAAGGACTGCTTGTGTTAGCCATGTGTCCCAGCTGGGTTGCAAGACATCAGCATGTTTTTTAATCAGACCATTGGTCTGCTTGATGATCCCATTGGCCTGGGGATAATATGGCATATGGAACACCCACTTTATACCTTCCCCTCTAGCCCAATCTCAAACCACTGCAGCTGTTAAGTGTGATCCGTTACCACTTTGAATGTTCTCAGGGGTGGGTAAGGCACTGAGCCACTCACGCAACACTCACACCGTTTAGTCCCTGGTGGCAGTGCTGACAGCTGTAGGCACCAACAGCCCCACAACCCCTTCTGTTCCTACCAGGACGAACTTCTTTCCATGGGACGGTTTTAACGGCCCGACATAGTCAACCTGCCAAGTGCTCCAAAGGGCTTTGCCCTGTCTGATGTGCTGGGCTGGTGCTTGGTTCAGGAGGTCGGCTTTAAGCCTTATTCAGCATTGCAGACAGGCTGTGAGGACTGCTTCACATGTTACCATAGAGGCTGGCTACCCCTGAGACTGGCACTCATAATATAGATCTACCTTCCCAGAGTGGCCTCGCTTGATGGGCGGCCACTCAGCTAGCCATTCCCACTCTTCCCGTACGCCATCAACCACTCTGATTTGAGCTAACTGGTCAGCCTCTGGGTTCCACTTAGAAGCTGGAGTTCCACCTTTTGCATGCCCTTTCACCCAACCCACTCTCAAGGGCCATGACCTGCCTATTTCCAATAGCCCCTGCCAATTTTCAGCCCTCCAGACTCTAGTGTGACCCACTTCCCACCGGTTGGATTCCCATTGGCATATCCACTCAGTGGCACCCTTGTAAGTTGCAAAGGAATCAGTGTAAATTGCAGAGGCATGCCCTTGCGCAGCTAGTAAGGGAGCATGCAACTCCCCTACCTGAGCACTACCTTCCTCCTCCTCTGCCATTGCTGTTCCAGTGGCAATTTCCATTGCTGTTGCCTTATGGTGCCGCTTTGGCCCCGCTCGACCGGCTGACGCATTGGTGAACCACACCCCTTGTGTCTGAATCTTGCGTTAGCTCGGGCACCTCTTTAATCGGAGGGGGCTTATAAGGTAAGCTCAGCAGGGCTGGGTCAGGGTTCACAGGTTGTTGAAACTTGGAAACTCTGGCAGGGCCTTCTTTTAATGGTGACAATTGACTGACTCCCTCCAAATAGGCATACCATTTTCATATTGTGGCCTTCTGCACCACTCCCTCAGGAGTGGGTGACCCTTTAAGGGCTGAACTTAATAGAGGGAAAGGGCCTTGCACAATCATGTCCTGTGATGTACGCAATTTCTCCACCTCCTTAACTTCCCAGGTGAATGAGAAGCCCCTTCTCCCATTCCAAGTATTGCTGTTCGGTTTCCTTGAATGAAGTGGAAGAAAACAATAGAGGTCTGGCCAGCCCTTGTGGTCCCTTTTGGAATATGCTACAGTAGGAGGCATGCTCCACAAACCCCCATTCCACCCTCAGCGGGTCTCGTGGGTATAGCAGGCCTAGTTTCTGGTAGGTTTTAGGTTCATCCTTTAGGACGTTAAGGGCCTCCATATGCTATGGGGTCCAATCCCATTTCCTGTTCTTTCAAAGCAAGTTGTATAGAGGGAGGGCAATTACCAAAAATCTTGGTATGTGCTTCCTCCAGTACCCCAATATGCCCAATAGATGTTGGAACTCCGTTTTGCTGTTTGGGGTCTGTCCCCCCCCCCCGCCAATGGCCAATAGGGCATCATCGGGTACCATGATAGCTCCTGCTGTCCACTAAGCCCGTAAGAATTTGATTTCCTGCCTGGGACCTTGGCACTTGGAAGGTGGAATATCTAACCCATTTTCCATCAATAAGTTCCAGATAGTCTTGGCTACCTGTCCAACCTGTTCCTTATTGTCTCCGCCCACCAGGATGTCATCTATGTATTGTACATGTGAACACCCAATGGCACTTCCACAGTGTCAAGGAGTGCAGCCAAGGTGTTATGAGCGATAGCAGGAGAGTGTTTGTATCCTTGCGGAAGCCGGTTGAAGGTGTACTGGGTCCCCTCCCAGATAAAGGCAAATGGGGATTTGTCTTTGACATCTAAAGCAGCCATCCACGGATGGGTGCTGCTTGTATTGCAGTCACCACTGAGGTTATGTTTGGGATAGCAGCCATTAGTGGTGGGGTATTACTCTTCAATTTCTGATAATCAATAGTTAGTCGCCACTGCATGTTGGGCTTGCGAACTGGCCAGACTGGGGAGTTATAGGGAGAATGGGTGTGGCTGATTATTTGCCTTTTTTCAAGATCATTGATGACCTCTGTGATACCCAATTTCGCTGCACTTGGCAAGGGATATCGGGAAACACAGGTTACTCTGGATGGTGGCAGTGCGGGAGCAGACTGCAAGGTCCTAATGCAAGCAGCTCCCACCCCGCAGCTTCCGAAACGCCACACACCGCCATGGGGCAGGCGCCACTGCTTACCTGCTAAAATATCAAGCCCTAATATGTTTCCCTTATAAGGGCTCAGAGCAACCTCTGCAGCCGTCATCCGCTTCTCCCCAGGCAGCCAAAACTGGGGTCAGGCTAAAGGACACCTCTCTGCTGCGCCCATTACCCTTATTATATGGATGACTTTTCTCAATGGTTTGATTCCGAGGGTATCAGCATACTGCTTGTTCAGAATACTAATTTGGGCTCCTGTGTCAATCAAAAACTCTAAACTTATCCACTTTGGACCAATGGGAATAAATACATAGGGTTCCTTAGCAGCGGACCATTGATAGGAATTTACCAAGCAGGTTGGGTAGCCCAAACCCCAACTTTTAGTTTTTTAGTTCACTTAATTCCGCTCACAAAGATGCAAAAGGGTTAGGGTTCCACCTCCTGTCTTACAGGGGGCGGTCGCTGGCGTCTCCTTTTCGTTCCCAGTCTTTCCCTCCAGTAATTCCACTAGCTTCCGTATATGCCCAGTGTCCTGCCCATGTAACAGCGGTCAAGGTACCCCCAATGCTAATGCCTTCTGCCACAAGTTGTTCTGCTCCAGTCCACCAGCTTGATCCAACTTGCTTCGGAAGGGTTCAGGCTCCTAGGGGACAGGGCCATCCGGGACGAGGCTCACAGCTGCCTTGCCAGACCCTCCTGGTCCCATCTGCACCACCACCACGTGGATCCGTCCACCTCATTTCACGCCCATGGGTGACTATACTATGCAGTGTTTCTGCCCACGTCAGCACACGCACAAGCAGATTCGGGGGGTTCTGTCGATTGCATTCTATGGCCATCTGAATTCTCTCTCTAAGGGACTAGACACGTATTTTTAAAGCATCTGGTAACCCTCTAATGAGAGGCCTGAGGTAGGCAGGATATACCGGTGCGGCCATTGGCAGGCCTTGCTGCCCCCTCTCATATATCACCTGTATACAAGCAGCCTTTTGTACCCCTTCTGCCAATTCCGACAATCCCCTTATCCAAATGGTAATAGGCTCCCCTTGTTCTTTGGGGTCTATACTGCCAGCCCAGTAAGCCACCCAAGAAGTTATAGACTGGTTGCCGGCTGGCCCGTCGCTTAGAAACGCAGCAGGTCCCCAAAACCCTCGAGCCTAATCATCATGCAATAATATCTGATCACCTCTAGTAAGCAAAACACACCACAGATATTCCATCTCCATCTCACACAGTTTGCATGAAAATTTAACTTGCAAGTCACTGAGGTCAGGTCCTGTCCATGGGGTGGTACGGACAGTGGTTCGGGGATTCCCACCCCATGAGCCCATATGCCTCTCCATTTTGATAAGAGGTCTTACATCCCTTTCCTCTACCTCCTCTGTTTCATCAACGCTAGTTTCATCAGGATCTCCCCAGATGTCCCCATCCCAATCCTTGGGATCTGTTCCCGCAATCAACTTCTGAATTTGGACAACAGTGGGGGGCTTTTTTGCTTGGGTTAACATAATAGCATTCTAGTAAATGCATCTGCTCTCCCTGTTGGTGTAACTCTGCTTTTAAGCATTTGATCTCTGACTGACTCACAGAATTATCCTTTTCCACCTGCTTAAAATACCTGTACCGGTCCTGCGCTCGCACCCAGTACGGCACACATGGTGCCTTGGCCTCTGCCGTCTCTGGCTTCCCCAGCATTCCTCCATCCTCCGTGCAACGGCCTCGGGTTCGCACCACTTCTCCCTCACCCGTTGCATTCCTAAGGGAGAAGGGTCACAACCGTGCCTCCGTAACAATCCATCAACGCCTGCAGGCTGTGACAATTACAAATGTCACAGAGGTGCACCAAAACGAACCCAAACAAAGGACACGCTCAAACAACTTTATTTCACAAGACAGCCAAAACCACTTGACAGAAACCAATGAGAAACAGAGGTAAACCCAAATCAATCAACACTCTGATAACATTCAGCACATAACAGGTTCGAGGTGTCAGTCAGGGTGTGGTTACTACCCGTCAGTACACACAAGAACGATGATCCAAAGCGCATGCACACTCACTCACAAGGAAGGGAACCGCTCTCTCCCTCTCATGGGTACCCAGAAGAGGTCATCGCTCACCCAGGGAGGGGGGACGGGGACGAGGGCTCACTCAAGGGTATATCCAGAAGTCGTCACTCACCCAAAGGAGGTGAGGGCACTCAATCTGGGGAGTTTCCTCAGGCAGTGTCCCAACCTGAGGGGTGAGGCTCCAAACACAGACCCACTGCACTGAGAAGAACACTCCAAGAGGGTCCCCGGCAGTGCCCCACTTATACCCTGGGTCAAGTCTGAGCCGTGGTCATCATTGGTCACAATCCAGAAGCTTCTCTGAGCCAAGGCGCCTCATTGGCTGTGGGCCCTGTCTGTTGGCCGAGGGGCCCCGCCTCTCCTGCTCCCCTGCCGAGGGACGTAGCGCATAAAAGGCACGAAAATGAGGCACAAAAAGGTGGTGATCGCCGTGTTGAAAGCTCTGGTCTCGGGGGTGGGCAGAGGGTACCGGTCACAACGGCTTTCGGAGTGGTCTGACAAAGCGACCCTGAGCTGTACTGCCGGGGGAGTTATTTTTGCTCATATTGAGTTATATCATAACTTCTATATCATAAAAGCTTTACTGCTTAGCTGAGCTGGCTCCTGCCTTTCTCTGCTGCCCCAATGCCACCCCTGGTAGAGCTGCACCCGTGCTTTAGCAAGTCCCCAAGACATCGCACTTGTTGTCTAATCTCACTCTGAGCAAGCCTGTGCAGGTCGGCGCTCGTAACCCTGGCAGCTGTCTGGATTCTGAGCAGTACCTACACGATGACAGTGTTGAGAAGCGACGTCACTAGGTCAAGCATTGTACAAACACACGGTAAAAGACAGCGCAGCTTAAATAAACAGGGAAAGGATGGAAGAAATCCTCATTTAATAGGTGGAGAATAAAAGGACCGAAATTCAGTGATTTACTTCGGGTTACACAAGGATGCACAGCCCACAGGAAATGCAGGTTACCGGAATCCTTGTTGGCTGCTTTAAATACAGGACAAATTTCCATCACCTTTCCTCACACAATCTTAAAAAAGATCCCTTGGAGCTTTGGGAATTCACACGTGGGATATTTAGTTAGCGGATGCTGGAGTGCGTCTGCAAATGCTAGGGTGGGGCAGAGTCTGGGAGCAGCAGGTGTGCGAGGTATCTCCTGTGGACTGGGACTATCTGGCAAGAAAGCAGGGGATTGTTAGAGTGGGCTTCTTGCCTGTTGTCCTTGCTAATAAGACATTCACTGCCACTCCTGTCTCTTCTCCCTGCTACAACAACTATCTTCTCGCCCAGGTCCAGTAGGAGAGCAGCTGGTTAGCGATGGGAAGGACAGCAATTTTTGGCACCACCAAAGGTGATTCCAGCCCCACTCAGCTGGTTAAACGGGGACTCGGCTGCGCTGCCATGCCTGTTACAGGAATCCTGTGACCTTTCTGAGCCACCTCTGTAAAAATCTGTCTTAGTTTCCTCCTAGCAATGGTCTATTTTAATCAGGGTTGTTGCTGGTTCTTCTGTAGGAAGGGCACCAGACAACACAAAGCACGGTGAACTGTCAGGTAAGTGATGTTAAAATCACTTGATTGCATTCAGCCTTGCTGTTAATATTGCCAACTGCTGTGAAATCACCCTGTGTCACCTCTGTGAAATCTGTTAAAGAGCAGCAGGGAGAGCTGTGCTCTTCTAGCACTGGTCAAGAGGCTTTGGTAGCATAATCAAAGCATTATTGCTGCTAAAGCAAAGGTGCCTGTCTCTGGGCCTTGCGGTGGGATACCATTCGGATTGTCCCAGCCTCGCTGCTTGGTTTCCCGATACATTCCCAAAGAAATATTGCACGTACCTTCACTAGCCCTACTTGCCCCCATCCAGGTAATTTTCTGAGCAAATGATCTGTGGTCTACCAAACAATAAAAATTAAGGTTTTCACTCGATGCTTTCATTTCATTTGTGTGGAGGCCCACATTTCACTGCCGAGTGACTACATGTGGTGGTAAAAGGTACAAGCTTGTGGATCTCAGTACCCTCATAGCGTCCTTTTGAGGAGAGAGCACTTGCAGGGTGGAAGTGTGGATGCATTTAGGAAGAAGCTTGGTACAGGCTGATTCCCCTTCTACCTGCTCCCCTGGAGTAACTCAGTTTGCTATTATTTAGAAGAAAAATAAAAATCAGTTTACATGTTCTGTTCTGTAGGAACAGATTTTTTTTCCCCTTCCTATAATGCAAATAATGCTTTAACGTCAAGAGGATAATGACGTGCAGGGGGAGGAGGGCCAGAACAGACATCGACTAATTCTATGGCATGGTGGGCCTCCCAGTTCCCATGGGTCTGCCCTTCTCCCTCGTGCATCTTGGAAGCTTTAATTGAAGTGGGTCTAGTTTATTGATTTTTAGCATAAGGTAATGTGTTAATAGTCAGAGGAGGTCAAAGTAACTTTAGGCCAGTCTAGAGGGGACATAATGAGACATTAAGGACATGTAGTGGATTAAAGATCTGACTGTTTTCAATGAAATCAGAAGTTCCTTTAATTTTAGCAGCAAAAGTCCTAGCCATAAGAAGGGAAAAGTGTACTATTTCTTTATTTAAAGACAAAATTATTGTCTTTAAAAAGGCAAAAGCAAGGATTTGGAAAGTCAGCACATTAAAGTATTATCAAACTCTGGTTTTATGAGATAATAATTTTTTTGTCTTATATACTTACATTTGGCTCAATTAAGCCATAAAGGCACAACTTCAGTGGGATGCTGAGGAAGCAATTGTATTCTAAAGCAAAGTTTGAAGGTTTTTCTCAAGCTTTCCTATAGAGAAGTAGACTCTGAAGAGCAACTTCAGTCCATGGAAAATAATAGGCTTGTTGTGGCTTTTTTTTTTTTTTTTAGCCTTTTTAGATCCAGTAAAAATGAAGACTACAAGAAGATCGCAAAGTTTATAACAAGAAGTGTTCCTGTAGCCTGTAGAGATGTCTGAGAGCACCTCCTGCTGTAGTCCAGTGAGCAACATATGTTCTGTAGGATTCCTTAGTTCTCCTGTGAGGGATAGTACCACAATCCCACTGTCTAACATCTTCATCATTTTGTTGTTGTTGCAGGTGAAGCCTATGTGAGTCTGAGTCTGAACGGGCAAGAGATCAAACTCTTCAATGGAATTTAGCTATATTTAACGTAATCATTGCAGCAGCTCTGATGCTATATAGCACTATGTGCTATGGTCAGAATGGATATTTAGAGCAGTGGTTCCAGAAACTGGCTCCTCTCCTGTGTACAATCTGTAGTTATATTCTAAGATTATCCTATTTTATGTAAACTACCAATACTATATAGTATTATGATGTCCTGTTGGCTCTAAGGATTCCTAACGTCTTTCTGTTGCAATGAAATTCTATGAAACAAAGATGAAAAATGATGCTGTATTTACAACCAACAGAACATATGAACGCTTGCCGCTTGGTAGCATAACGAAACTGCTAACTCAGGGTCTAATTTTGCCATTACAAATAGAGTGAACGTACTATTACTGTGTGATAATAATACAAGATATAGCTTATTCTTGACTGAACTTGACTCTACTGTATATATCTGCACAATTTTTTCTATTTATTCTGAAAAGAAGGCAGATAGGTTTGCTATGTGTATTCATAAAGTTATGTGCTTAAATATTTTCTTGAAAACAGCTTAATCTTTAATATTTCCAAGCACTTATAGTTCATCCTGTCTGTCCTCCCTCCCTCTCCCTCTTCTTCAGAGAGAGAAATACATCTTTGTGTGCGCTGCACATATATGTAGGAAAAATAAACTTCCTCGCCAGCAAGTAAACTCACGAACAATGTTACTAGCAGCTGTTGTGCTTAAAGCCCAGTTGAGGACACTGTTCCGTTATGAGCTCTCAATGCTCTTCTCAACATCAGTAATCAACGTGCCAGGACAATGTATTGTAAACCCAAATGCCCAGGCCAAGAGACCACAAAAGCTCCTCTGTCTTGTGCGACGGCACTGAAAAGAGGCTTTCACAGTGCTGCAGAGTATGCTGGCAGCCTGTGCCAGTTCACAGCCCTCGGTGTTCCAGAAGATGTTTATGTACAAGGAGGGCAAATCTTGTCTAATCCTTGGTTAAAAGCTACTATAACTGTTATTTTTAAAAAATGGGAAGTATCATATGTATGCGTCAAAGACAACCATCAGATAATTACAGGCTGCTCAGTGGCTGCATGAAGTGCAGTAGCTGAGGAACTGAAAAAATCTTTGTGCTCCTTCCAGCAGGAGAAGGATATCTCCTTACCTACTCTCACGCATCAAAAGCAAGACCTGTCCTTTAAAAACAAACATATACCTATTTCCTCCTGTTTTATAAAATAATATTATTGTTGATAGTAAATCATTTTTGCAAGCAGAAAGTTACAAAGCCAAAGAGTTTGATAACAACCATGGTAGTTTTTCTTAAAGATGAAATCACAAGGCAATAAGCACCCAGTTCTTTGATTTTCACTTAGGTTCGTAACATTAAAGTTGTCGGTAAGAGTGAACCCTCCATTGGGTAAAATGGCACCAAAGTAAAAACGAGTAACTTCTCACTGCATTGTCCGTCTAGAAAGGAAGGAACCTACTGGGGTTTTTAGGAAGTTTTGCAAGACATCAGTGGAAGCACTGAGCAACGCTATGTCAGAGAGAGGAAGATCAGCTCGGCATAGAGAATACTGTTTTTTGTAATTTTATTTTAAATGAAATTACATTCAGATACAGCCCAGTTATATTAGCAGAGATTTAAGCAAATGTTTAAAGCTAACAAACTCCTATAATTAATCTCTTAGCTTCATAATTCTTTTGTCATCGATATTGATTATGACCTCAGACTAAATTCACTCTTTTGCATTACCCAGATTCAAAATCACAATCATGTTAAAAAAAATACAAAAATGTCTAAAATTTCACTTTCCAACCTAACTTATAAAAATAATAAACCCGTTCAAATACCTTCATTAAAAAGCCACATTGATACAATTTACAGCTGTACAAATTGTTGTTTAAAACAAGCATTATAGGATAAGTGATCAAAGCAGTGCTAAAAATTTGAAGCAGAATTTTTTCCACTGTCCTTACATAGACTTTTCTGGCTAAATTACAAATAAAAACCACTTTGAAAATGTACTCTTAAATTCACCAGAATAAAAAAAGCCCGGAGAACTGTGTCTGAGAGAAAAAAAAAGCCATATTCTATGGTGTGTACTCACACTCCAAATTCCCAGGATGCGGAATGCTAACTGAAACAAGGGGTTTCCTTGCACTTGAGTACTTGATATTTGACTAAGACCTGCATAGAAAACGAGTAGAAATACATCCTGCACCTGACAAGGTGAGCAGTCTGCGTGCTGGAAAAGAACTGAGTACTGCTGAGTAAGGCAACTGAGACAAAGCATGGCTTAAGTGCAATCTGGTTAAGGCAGAGAAAGAATGTATTTTTGAAGCTGTTACTTCTTCTGCTTCCACTTAAAAGCACTAGTGCACTGGAATGTGTTTAAGAGCTTTGGTTAAAAAGACCTGGTGGAACTGGAGGTGGTTCACAGAGATAAATCTAAAGAAATTCATTACAATGAGCTAAGACAGTCCCTCAAAAAAGCCTTTGTCGACTTCATATTCTTAAAGCCATTCAGTCCGAAGGTCCAAATATATGTACTAACAAGACAAACAAACATGTCAAACATAGCTTTCTCAAAATACCCATCCCTTATTTGCCCCTGCAAGACACAGCTCCCACTCTGGATCAGGCATCATCTGAAATTTTATGTGAGTGAGTGTGGCAATATTTTGGCCTAGTAAGTAAATCATGTCCAGTCCTACTGTTGCAACAGATGTAGAATTAGTCCTTTATCAGGCCAAATTCTGCACAATATTATGCTGACCTTAATCTAAAGGAATTTCTGTGGCATTACTTTGAGGTTTTAAGTGAAGGCAGAATTTGGCCCATTTTAGCACATTAAAATCCACAGCTTCTGTTTGAAGAATCAATAGATTGTTAAACAAAGTATCGGTAGCACTTTCCCCATTTACTACCTGAAAAGCCCCACTCACTCCATTTGACCAGTTTACAGTTACCATTTATCTTCTCTAGTGCTAAGAATTTCTAGGTTATTCACAGAAATATATCAAAGCTCGGGAAAGCGTAACATGCATCACGTTGTTGCATAAGCTTATGCTTAAAAATACTAGAAAGTAGCTGGGCTCTGATCATTCTTTGGCTTGAAGCTGAAGCCTCCTTGGATAGATCAGTTCTTCCATTTGTGGGAGTCCCAAGCCAGGAACCAGCCTGTGAATGTCGGGGGTTCGTGCCCCTGCTTCACGATGACAATGGGGGTCCCCTTATCTCTGCCAGAAGGATCTGTTTCAATATAGCGTTTGGCTAAAAACAGAGAGGAAATAAAACATGTAATATATTAGTTCATTCCTTTGGTATAAAAAATACATTAAAAGCCCTAGTGAAAGAACCCAGGGCTACTATAATACAGTATTCAATTACATTATTTCAAAGGCAATGAAATGACCAGGTAATTGCTGATTTCTCCCAGCTGCCAGTGAAAGAATTTTCCAGGAGGTTAAAACAGAGGGATTGTTGCTCTGATCAGTTCGTTGCCATATAGCTGCGTTTTGGCTCTTGAGCAGGAGAAGGAATTTGCTAGTGCTGCGCAAATGCACAAGCTTCATTCCCATTTTTCCGATGTAAAAGCCGGTATAGTTTCCCTTGACATCGCAACGTGACATCAGTACATATCGGAAACACAGCTAGGTAACCCTAGCTGCTCCAGGGAAATACCTGCAAGCGTTTTTAGCATGACCTTTGTCAGAACGGCTCAGCCATGTGAAATCGCACCAGAGATGACATGTGATTTTTCAACAAGGTGCACTCTACATGAGTTGTCTTGATTTGTTCTGCAGTTGGAATTTCCTCCTCCAAATTTAACTCAGTGAAGCATGGCAGTGTAAGGACTTGAGGATTTGTTGGCATTCCTTTGACTATATACATTATTGTAGGGCGCAGCTCAGTAGGTATCTCCTTTTAAATTTTTTCTCTTTTCAGTGCAGTTTCTTTTCATGGAGCTCTCCTATATATTCTTTAAAAACCTCTGCAGCCTGGTAATGCTATCATGATTAATTTTACCCTTCATAAACTTACAGATAAGAAAGATACAATGAGTTTTAAAGCACATTTAAAGGAGAAAATAATCTTCTCCAGGACTCAAATCCTAATAAGCTCAGTAACCCTTTTAAACACTGTAAATGTAACTAGATTTTTTTCTGCCTCATCTTTTTCACTTCTTTAAGTAATATTGATGCTAATTCACTCAGAATTCTGCCAAATTGACTTGATTTACCAGATTTAACGGATTCCTGTCGCTCAGTTTCATTAGCATCCTTCCCAATCCAGACAAAAACCTGCAAACAAAGAAGAGAAAGGTATAGCTCCCATGTTGTTATAAGGATGTTGTGTACAGCAAGTAAAGTACAAAATAGTTGATTCCACTAGGAGGAAGAATATACACTATGAAAAGACTTGCAGAGATACACAGCTCTCCCAAACCACAACTGGTGATTTTTTTTTCCCCTTGCGAGAGACTGTAGTTCTGTCCTCTGAAATCCCACTGCTCTCTTGACACTGGAAGGCTGGACCTTTATGCACTTTGATGAAAGGAACTCTAATTACCTTTTCCATGGATATCTTTTACAATTTTCCAGAGAAATTGCTCTTTAGGTGCAGGTAAAAACACTGAACAGGAGCTGTCTCTGGTTTGAGCTCTGCGTGCGCATCAACACTTGTGCCCTGTGATCAGTGCTACCCAGGGTAACTGCTAGATAACCCACTGAATAACCCAACAACCAGAGCCTCGATCTGCAATCCCCACATTTTTTTTTCTTTCAAGGATCCTTTTGGAAACCAGCTACGTGTCCCGGATTTCTGTCCTTCTTACCTGAGTCAGTATGTCCCAACTACTTTCCATCCAGCTCTTCCCCCCCATCACTACTTCCCACATGGACCTTGGATGTTCCTTCTCATTTCCAAAAACCTCAGCCTTTTTTTCCTTAAGAGTTAGGCTGAAGAAGACAAATAAAGCATGGGATCTGTGGCCTCCCCCCCCTTTCCCTCCAAGGGAAGAGGAATGGTAGAGAGAATATACTGTGAGAAACAGATGTGCCCTCCACACCTGTAGTAAGTTTGCCTGTCATCCAAAAAGCTCTCAACATTTTCAGTTTTCAGTGAACCTGGGAAAATGATAGAGATGATTGTTTCTGTCACCCTCCACCCAGTTCTTCTGAAGAAATCTGTGTAAGGGTTTAGTGTTTGTCCCCTTCTCTAGTAAGACTTTTTGTAGGTGCTGCTGCTACATAGATTTTGTGGCTTCTGAATACCTTTTATGCAGTAACTTTCTTTTTTGAAATTAATACATTTTAGTGATAAAGTCAAGAACATTATTGAGAGCCTTTCAGAACTCTGCCAGAGCTCATATTCTTGCAGCCTCCATTGGTTTTAGTGGGAAGTGCCTGCCATGGTCTCCCATTATGCTTGGAAATTCAATTGTGTATGTTCACACTAGCACATCATATAGCTCAAAAAATATAGCTCCCTCTGGTATAAAGAAAACAAAACCTCTTGCATTCTCACAAAGATGATTTTTCCTCTCATCTTATGATCTAAGTGGTTAAGAATAAATTATCCTTGTTACCACAAAAAGCAGTGGTCAAGTACACGGCTTACCTGCTCCCAAGTATCCAGCAACATGACATCATCTTCAGCCAAATCATCCTGAGTGAATTCTCCTGGGACCTCCTCAATCTAAAAAGGATATTATGTTTTGGGGTTTTTTTTTGTTTTTTTTTAATGATTTATCAAGATATTCTGATTTTGCACAGACCAAAGATATTTTTAAAAGGATAAGTCCAGAAGCTGGAGTGCAATTCTTTTTGCTCCTTAAGGGTCAAGCCCTAAATTGATTTGATGAATGTGTCAAGGGTGTTTCACTGAAAGGAAACAAATCACATAATTGCATGTCCTATAAAACCAGCTCTCAGTTTGTCAGAATTGATAGGGTATCCTCAGGAGAGGCAGAGGTTTACACTGGAATTGTGACTATTGTCAAGTTGGGACCAAGGTCTGCCAGAAGAAGGGGACAGGGAAATTTCCATAGAGCATCTTGTACCAAGCAAACTAAATCAATCAGCTGTTATCAGCTGATATATTCATGCAGCTTACATTCATTAATAAGGAAAAGAAACTGCTTTGGTTTGCAGTGGGTGAGCTCAGTGATGAAATAATACACACCCAAGCAAGCTTTCCAGTCACTTGACAATGGGACATTACAGTTGACTAAGCCATCGAGGATTAGTCCCCAAAGGAAAGACAGACTGCTTGCTTCTTCCAAGGACGTGCAATTTAATGTTATTCTGTATGAGAAGGAGAGGTCATAATGTAACTAGTGGTTAGCCCTCTATTTTTAAAGGACTGTCACGGGTTTGGCTATGCTTGGTCATGTAGGAGTGCTAAGTGGATGGTAAGCAGATGATGCCAAAGGCATTCCTTTTTCCCCACCCTGTATTATGGTGGCCAGAAGGTCAGAGTGATCTGACCTCCCTCTTCTGGTGAGGCCTAACAATGGTGATTCGTTATTAGAGAAATGCTACAGGAAAGAGGGGATTTCACAGAATTTGGATGGAATTTAAAACAAAATCCAAACAAGTGAATAGCTTCCAGCAGACTATTATAGAGAGGCTGGTTCCTATTACTGTATTTCACAGGAGTGTTTTAGAAGCTTGTTAGAAGAATACACTTTACTACTCTCATAAGATTTTAAAGTCCTTATTAAAGGATCCCATTTGTTTTATCCCACTCCAAATGAATGGGCTGTGCCTTAAGGAGACAGCAGAGATGGTAGCCAGCTACGTCCCCTAGCTAAAAATTAGTGCACCCTTGCCAAACGGTGACACAGCGTTGCCCTCCCAGAATACGGTAAGTAATTAAGCCTGAATCACAGGCTTAATACCCAGCGCACATCTCTGGGTATTTCTGCTAAGGAAATAGGTCTTCCTACCTCCTTGAGCACAGGCCAATACCTTAGAGGCATAATAACATGTCTTAAATCTCTATGGAAAATTTCAGACTGCTAGGGACTTTTGGCAAGGGACATTTCTTTCCCTCACCATCACTATCAAACACTTAAGGGGCAAGGCACTGACGTGCACTTTCTCAGCAAAATGATAGCAGTCTGCCAATGCTCTGCAAGAACACAATTGCTTTTGACTGGGCAAACGCCTTTTTGCATCTGCAAGCCTCTAGTCCCAGGCTGGAGCAGGCTCTGTGTGCAAACGTCTGCGGTATTAATTCTTCTGTCTGTCCTTTGCATTTGAATTGATTTAAAGCACCAAACCTCAACTCTCTAGCTCTTGCCAAGCACAGGTAATTAAGCCAGATCCCCAAATTCATTTAATGTCTGATGATTCCCAAGGCAAAATGTACCAGAAAATATGTAATTAAACAGACAGGAAAGTATCCCTCATATACTCACAATAAATCTGCCAGTCTTATTAGAACAACCATACAGGCGAGGGGGATGATTTTCAGCCTTTGTCAAGAGTTGTGATGAAGTCTGGTATTTTTTTTTACCTCCCAGTGCTTTCCAGAATTCCTCTGAAATACACAATATATAATTTATTCAGTGGTGGATTTAACATTTGATGTTTTAGCTTGTTAGATACTGTTTCAAGAATCCCCAGTGTCTTCTGTCTCAAAGATGGGTGCATTTTCTTACAGTTCTTCTTGCAGTTTGTCAAAATAACAATACAGATATCACTTGCAGACCTAGAAAGAGAAATGCGCTATGGCTTTGTCCCCTCCTAGGCACTGAGGGTAAAGAAAGGACCACATTCCTCTGCCACTCCTGCTACTGTCCTACAGACTTCCAGGGCATCGCACTGCTTGTGCATCAGCCAGTTCTGGATAGATCTCTCCATGGTAAAATGTCAGGTTGGATTTTCAAAGGTACAGAGTGAGCATATGCTTCTGCCTACAAAATATATGATCGCAAAAACCCTTTAGGCTGTATTTCCATGCAGTGCTGTGTATTCTCAGCTGCCTATTAGCAACCATGTGGCCCCATACTAACCTGGTTCCTGGCCTTCATTAATCTTAGTAGTCTGGCATTTAAGAATGCTGGCAATGTATTGAGCTCCTTGTTCCTCTTCTTTGTTTGCTCCTTTTCCTACCCAGGTGTACCCAGAGTTGTTTGGCAGTTTGAGAACAAAGACATCATTAGAGTTTAGTGACGTTGCATCAACATCAACCTAGATCAAGAAAGAAATTGTTTTATTCTTCATATTTTCAAATAATGTGATCACTATTTTGCATGTTTATCTAAAACGCGCAGACAGATGTTAATCAGCTATGCTTTTTTCCTTCAATTTTTCCCTGGATTTATAATGATATAAATTAGAGAAGAAATTAACTTGAGACAGGGACCTGGCTTGAAGGGCAAAAGACAGGACTATTTGGCAGTAGGAAAGACTGTCTCATAAGGGTTGCTGATTTCTTGTCTATTCTTTGTCAGCTGACTGTTTACTACACATTTTCTTACAGCATCCTCTGAAAGATGTAAATTGGTTGCAGCCAGTTACGACATATTCTCTGTGATTTATTAGATGGGCTGGTCACATAGAGCAGTGGATTTGATTTGGAGTTCTGCCTTCCTACCAGATGTGACTACCCAACAAGATTAGTTGGAGAGGCTTGTGGCAGCTATACCATTTCCCATGGGGAATAGTTGGTTTACTTAGCAGGTGACCTGACCTCTGCAATCCTGGTAATGGCTGCCAGGTTTCTGCGGATTTGGAAGAGTCGCGTGGGAGGAGCAGGTTTCTGACCTTCCTTCTTGGATGTCCCATTCTTGTAGACAATAAGCGGTTTGTTTTTGAACAAGCTCAGTAAATGTGCAGGCTCTTTGCCTTGGCTGACTTGGACCTGTACATACGTAAAGAAATGCAATAAAAGAAACAAAAGGACACAAGTAGTTATTTTTGGTCTTTGTTGAATAGCATAGGGGATGGTAGCCAATAATGCTAAGTACGTTAGCAAGAATGAGAAGTGGCAAGCTGAGAAGATCTAAAAATATAGTTCCAGACACATTAAAGTTAGAGCATTTGTGCGATTTTTTTGTCAATCATGCTGACACAAAGACAAGATCCAAACTTCTAACATAACGTTTAGCTGATTAAAATGGCTGCTATCTACTGTAATAAGAAAATTACTCTTTTTCAAAAGAACTGTCATTGTACAGAGTTTTATAGAGTGACTTAATTCCCCTAAAAAACTATCTTGGAAGTTTAGGTGCCCTGTATTTAAGCTGAAGAGAATAGTTATTCATCCTGTTCATTATTTCTATGTGTATTTTACCTGCAAGAGGATGAAAAAGATGAGCATAAATCTATCTTCCAGAGGGTAACATGGATGACAAAAATGAACTTCCACCACAGACGCAAAAGATGTTATTGCAATCTCAGAAAAACATTGAGCTATGAAGAACTATTTTTAGGTTAATGTAGGATAAAAGTTATTTGTATACAACCATTTGTTCTTCCTTTATAACAGTACCAGCCGCCAAGGTGGAGAGCTGCAACTTTCACTGCCGGAAAGAAAGGGGATAAATGGGAACGAGGCATGCTGCGTAGCCAGCAGAGGAGAGCTCCAGCCCTTTAGCCCTGCCCGGCGAGGCTTGGGGCAGCCGGGGGCCGAGGAGGGGCGGCTGCAGCCGGGCAGGGCGCGGGGCGGGGGGGGTCCTGCTGGGCAGCCAGAGCAGGTGCTTTTACTTATCTCCCAGCTGGATAGGCTGGTACAGCTGCCTGATAAGGATACCCTAGGATGCGTATACTTGTAGGTGCCAAACTGCGGCAGGGTTTTACAAATGCCAAAAAAACCCCACCAAAAAACAGGAAAAAAAAAAAAAACCTGCTGAGGGAAACATATTCCTGCAAAACAAATAGGGGAACGATTTTTTAATAGTCATTTGTACTGTAGTGCCATCTAGTGACCACAAAATAGTACCTTTAAACCTTTGAAATACCGCTAACACAGACGTTAAGCCCAGGTAACACATTCTAGGTAGCCATGTACAGGCATACAAATGCACACATGCATATATGCATATGTGTGTACATATATATACACATACATATATATACACATATACGTATTCCTAAATTCACTGCAGGCTAAAAGTACTTTTAAGTATCATGTCTGTTGCAGTGAGATGGATCTCCTTCAGCTTTAATAAAAAGGCTTTTTAAGCACATTATTATTGCAGCTGTTAGTAGTAATGTTATTATTACTGCAGTATTAGTATTGGCCTTAGTTATGAGGCGGGACCATATTGTGCTGAACTCTGTCCAAATATAGAATATGTGTTAGGAATATTTCAAGGAGTAATTACCTAGACGTGTTCTAACCCTTCCTTAATATGATTTTAGTCATAAATCATAACTGACTAAAAGCTAAAAGTATGGTCTGCCATCTAAATTAACTGTACCTTGGTGGGTGGCAGAAGCCCTTTACTTTGGTAATTAAGAAATGGGAAGCACAGAATTATCTCCTACTGCCTAGAAAATCTCTGCCTGTCCTTGTCATCTTCCAGCTCTAGCCTTTCTGTGAAACGAGGAGACCTCTCACCTCTCCACCTACCCACCGCTCCTCACTAGTGATGAAATTCTAATCATGCTAGGACTAGCTCATCTCGTCACACCTTTTAGCTGCCAATGCCCTGCGCTGTGCCTTGTACACCCCATTTCTGCAAGTGAGGATGTGTGTCCTGCTTTCATGGACCTGCAAGCACTACAGGATGGGAAAACTCAAGTTATGTTCCTTACTATGGCAGGGACAAGCCAGGCCCTGCAGCACAGTTCCTGCAGGCTCTCCCCTTCTGGCTGTCATGTGGCTTTCACGTCTTCCAGCTTTGGCCCTCTAAAAGTCAGGCGTTTTGTTTGGGCTAAACATCACAGCTTCCTACATAATCAAAAGGAGACAGGGGACCTCACACAGGGCTATCGTCCTGGCAGACGCCTGCTTAAGAATGAGTTGCCCTGGGAGGATCTTATCCTTCGGTCTCCACTGACCACGTACAGAGTTTGTAAGGCTAGGCAGGACTAAAACCTGATTTTTAGGCAGTGAAAGTCGAAGCAAAGAAAAGGCAGGTTTAGGCTGTGTTATACTTGTGTTCTTTTGGACATCTACGTTCAGAAAGGATGATTCAAAGGGGAAATGTCCAGTGACTTTAAAAGGAGCCCATGGTGCTTGGCTTGATGCACACCATGAGCAGTTGATATTCCCAGTCTTCAGATGCTCCCTCCTCCTTTCAGTTCTCATTGACATTTGCATATATTGCATGCTCTGTTGAATTTTATCTAAAAGACACTAACCTGCACAGCCTGATCATTCAATGACCGATCCAGCTGAACAGTCAGAAATGCAGATGCAGTCAGTTCATCTTTTGTAGTATGGGCTCCTTGCCTGAGGAAGACAAGGAGAAAGACAATGCTTAAGTCCAGTTTCAGAATAATCCAGAGCTTATACTGCATGACAAATGCACAGTAAACAACCTTGTATTTACATGTGGTTCTACTCAAAAGGACATAAAGTCAACATAAAATAATATCCACATGCTGGAGGTCTGTGCAAAGCTGACCAAACGTACCACGTGTAGATGATCTGCCCTTTAGGGTAAGTGTAGAGGATAATGTAGCAGTCACCACCGTAGAACTGTCCATACGTCTCGGGTCCCACAGGAACTCTGCCACTGCTTTCCACACGCCAGATCTGGGGAAACAGAGAAATCACTGGAGAATGCTGAACTTCATCCTGAGACTCTTCAAGAAGCAATTTCTTGTGTCATCCCTTGAGTGACCTTTGTTCTGTTCCCAAGTGTTATGGAATAAAACCAGGAAGGATTCTTCATGAAGCAGATAGATACACCCTGCACCCACTGAATGAATGAATAATGACCATCAACAAGCCATTGCAGTACACTTTTCTTTGTCTTGATGCTTTAATGCCACGTGATCACCTCATAATGCTATGTTGAACTTATTTTCTTAACATCTTAAGATGATAATATGATATGAATGGCACAACATTATGATTCATCACGGAACTATCATATCATTTGGGAGAGGCACACTGTAGTCAGATAGATAACACACTGTTACGCAGATTTCTTCCTATTTGATTCACTACAGCCCAGTTCAGTTAACAACTCCTCTCCAAAAATACACTGCTAAAATTATATAGCAAAAAATGCTTCCGATCCCAGCTGCTTTGGCTCAAGCCTACAGACCATCCCAAGTATGAGGTTAGAAACCTAGAAAATATACCAATGGGACTGTAGGTATTTATGGTTTTCTTCCAGAATCCCAACATGCAGACCTGTATTCAACAGGCTATGTTGGTACAATGCCAAACCAGCCCTGTGTAGTCCAAAGATACTCCTGCAGTGGGATATGGATAGATCTAGAAAGACTGTACAGCTAGTCATCTTTTTCTCTCTAAATCCAGGCTACACAAGGGACATGCTAGGGACAAAGAAGGTTCCTCTAGAAAGCAGATTGGATACTTCCATAAAGACACGGAACAAATTTCTGACTCCAAGGGCAAGTTTTCCCATTCCAGATTTCAAGCTGATGTGAGATAGAAGTTTTTCTTTAGGATAAGGATCATATTTAAAGTATATCTTTAAGAAGTATCATGTAGAAGGGGAAATGTTTCTGCTGTTTGATTTCTATTGATGACTGGTACAACATCTTTCATAAGCACCAAAAAACCATGACCCAGCACACAGCTGACAAAGAGATTCACTTTCTACTTCAAAGTACCTTTTCTGATGGTAGAAATAACACTGCCACTGACGTAGTGTTGCTCTACACAACAGTGTAAATGGCAAAACATAGAGTAGCAGCTTATTGCGTAACAGAATAAGCCAGGTAGGTAGAATACAATTTAATACAACACAAACATTACCTCTACTTTCCCTGAACCGTCATCTACCATGTTATGCTGGGCAGCCATTTGTGGAGATTCATGTAACTTAGTAGCATCAAATTCAATCTGCTCAATTTTAGCCACTCTCTCTGTGACATATACTTTGCCAAGGCCATCACTTTGATCTTTATCCTTCCAGTCTTTGAAAAATTGTTTGAAAATTGGTGTTTCACCTCCTTCGGGAAGGACTTGAATCTGAAATGAAGTAAGACACATGAAATGGAAGGAAAACAAAACTGACACAGTTACTCAAACAGAAACTTTTCTGAATTATGTTAGTGAAACATTGCCCTTATGTCTTATAAGCCCCTAAAAATATTTTTTTGCTGATTTAAAAACAAAGTCTTTAACAGAGCTCATGTTCTCCTGGTATCATCTCATAAATAGATCGCACCTGTGTGTTGGCAGGATAATTCATCTGCTGTATGAATTGTTCAGCATTCTTCATGGCAGCTTTTCTCTCCTGTCGGTTAGCAGCTTTGCCTGGTTAAAACAGAAGGATAACAATACATGGGAAAGGGCAGTGAGCTCACAGATCCTGCAAAAACAAGATGTCCTTGAGCCAGGTTCTCTTCAACATTGCTCTTTCCTAAGTCTTGAACAAACACAAATGCTGGACATAGCATGAGCAATAAGATTCGCACAAAGTTGAATGGCCAAAACAGTACCTCAGCGGCTTTGAAAACAGTTAAAATAAAATAAAATTTAAAAAAAAAAAAAAAAGAAAAAAGGAGGCATTGTTTTTTGCTTAGTGTGTGTGTTTCTATCAAAAAATGCTGTTCATAATATCTGCTTGGTTCAAGGTACAAGAACACTGGCTCTTTTCTCTGAATCTTGCCTTGCTGGGCTGCTATGTGGTATATAAAGCTGCTGTCCAGAACTGCCTTCATTTCTTCAGGCAGTGCCACAGTCTGAGTAAAAGAAACTCCCACTTCGTCTGGCTGGGCTGTGCAATTTATCACCACCCTTCCCTGTCCACTGCTCCTTGTTCAGCCTTGCTCAGTGTTAGACATCCCTGAAAGTCTCTGTGGGATGATCCTGTGTATCAGGTCTGTGTCCCAGCTGGCTGTCAATGACTATACTCCAAAGACCGCTTAGTCTAATAAGATGCTCTGATAAGCTATTCATTGTATTCCATTTTGAATGAGACTATTAGCAAAGTAATTCACACTCCTCAGCTTAGCGGTCTGAAGCTTTCCAGCAGAGAGGATAACTGCAGCCTCCCAGTGCAAGGGTGAGACTCACAGACTAATGGGATTTTTCCACACATTATTGTTACCAACAGTAGCAAAGTAAGGATGCACAGAGGAGCACACGGGGCCACATTCAAAGGGCCTAAATTGTATTTTATTTATTTTATGCCTGATCCTATTGGCTTGGTTCTTCTAGGAGCTGTCAGGTATAGAGTGAAAACCAGGAATCAGGGGGTCAGGTAGACCTTAGGCCATCTGAGCACAATGCTCCCAAAGTGCTTTCTTTCAAAGGATGCTTCCCTACTTGCAAATGAAGTTTTCAAGCAAAATGCTTACAATGCTTCCTGGACTGACTTCAGCAGTTTGACAACTGCATCGATTAATTATTTGCTATTGCAAATGGTAAAAAGAAATGCAAATGCCACAGAATAATTAATACACTGCCTCAGACAAAAAAAGGGGAGATATAGTCAGTACTGGATACGATGGCAGCACCACAACAATCCAGCTACAAGGTGTCCAGACCTAATTCCCCTGCAATATTCTTCTGGGAAATGTTCAGTCAAAGCAATTGCAGACACTCCTACAAGCATTGATGATACCACAGTGAAATATTCACAAGAAAAAAAGAAGCATCAAAGTATTTGCAAGCTTATGCTTTTAGTTGATGCCTAGGACACTCACCCTTCAATTTCACACCTCTGTGGTGCAATGTATGGAAATATAATATCTACCCATTATCAAACCTTCAGTGTCCAGGTTTTGTCCCAGAAGATAGGGATTTGATGACAATATACAGAACTTGTAGAATTCTTTATGTTCGCTTTGTAATTGCCACTTAGATAAGCATTTAAGCACCCAAGCTTACAGATACCTGAAAATAAGCCAGGATCCTTAGGCAAGACTCGGTCTTGAGGCCCTTACCCAAGTGGGCAATCCTTGTCCACTGACTGCACCAAGGAAGAACTGTGTGCAGGGTACCATGTCCAGCCAGTATTAAATTCTTGCTATTGTCCCGAGGGTGTTGTGTCAGCTCCTTCGATATGTCTGTGTAGCTTCTGCATGTGCCACAGAAGTGATCTCTTACCTTTCCACACAAAGATCTTCTTTGCAGCACCATTGTCCAGAATGAAGCACTCCTCAGACAAAAGCATAGCCATGGAGAAGGGGTTTTCCTCTGCTACCACGGACACCTTCATGGATCCACTTTCATCTGACACCTAAGAAAGCAGTCATTTCACATTTAGATCAATTCTGGCTTTTATAAACAAATTAATTTCTGCTCCCAAAATTACTATAGAAATCAGTTGCCATTCCTATATAAACAGCTGTATGAAATTTGTGTGCTGCTGGGAAGTAAGGTCGGCTAATTATTATTTTTTTGTTTCATTTCATTTTACATCCAGTAGAGGGAGATGTAGTGTTAATTTTAGTGAGTTTGTTCGATCCCTGTCTCACAACTTCTTAAAATAAATCCGTTTCTCTTCCACTTTCAATTCAGCTCATTCAGTGAACACCTCACAGTTAAAAATCCGTATTTTCTCCAGCCCCTCCTATATGCTCAGCTGAACTGGTGGAGTCCCTAGGTGTCATCTTTTGCTACCAAGCAACCTGCACTGAAGCCACAGGTAGACATACATGCTGAACAAGAGCATTTGAAACTGTAACAAAGTAGTCCTACACTGATACTAACAAGTGAAATACCTACATTTATAACCTACAGTTCTTTAACTGGAAACTGTAATATAAGACTTGTTGCAGAATCTGCTTTGTAACCTCTACCACCACTCTAAGTTCACGTAGACCTTTAAAACCTTTTAAAATTCACTCCTGCATGGCTGAAAAGACCAGTTATTACTACTGAAAAGAAGTTATTGCTATTGTAATAACTTTTCTAGCAGTCTTTAATTACTTTCATAATTAAATATTAATTTTAAATACACCATTATATCTTATATTTTATATTATGGAAGCACAAGATGGAAATTACCACTGCATACAACAAATAAAAATCAACTATTATACCTACTGTGAGGGCTCACCATAGACCTGTCTCCTTACTTTGACACTCACCCTGTCAAAGTGTTGCAGCACATTTAAATTTAGCTAACAGAGCTCTGTTAGCAGGACCCATGTACTTAGAGGAATTTATTAAATATCCACTGAATTTCCTGAGAGTTCTTAGGATTTCAAAATTCACTGCAAGCACTTTTCTCTTCTCTAGTATTGTCTTACTACAATGGTCCTGATCGTACATGCAGGCCTTCTTATCTTCTTTTTTTTTTCTTTTATTTTGTCTGAAATGCTGCTATAAAGATAAATATGTGCCAGATTTTTTGGCAAGAATGGGATGATTAATGGGAACTGAACACAGCACATAGACAAGACGGACTAAAAATGGCCTTGTAACAATGATCACCTCATATAGGCTTCTGGTAAACCCCAGCCCCACACATATGGGTAGGGGAGGAATCACCTAACAGGCAGGGAGAGAGGTGGCTCCATCCTGCTGTGGTCTGTGGGATGCAGGAGCTGCAGTAGGAGCGACTCGGCCTCCCTCACACTTCACAGCAGCTTCGAAGCTACTGTAGATGTCACATACATGGGGATCCAGTAGCACTTAGTGCTGTCAGAGTGTTGCCACTTGTTGACCAAACCCTTCTTGTTAAGTGACTATGGGGAAGGGAAGAAAGTACATTGTATGCCAGCGAAAGATTCTTTTCTGTCACACAAGGCAACCTCATTGCATGAGCCAGAACACAAAGTGCTGAAGAGAAAGGTCCAGATCTCAATTCTAATGAGAGCTTGTAAAAAAAATACTCTTCTTGCAGTCTTCAGGAGAAAATAATCTTTTTTAGTGGGAGGGGGGAGGATTAAGCCGTTTCTAGATTTCATTAAAAACATCCCCCTTTTCCAAATACTTTCTCACTTCTTTTCTCCAGTGGGAGAATATGAAAGAAGGGGGAGCTGTGCAAAAAAAAAAAAAAAAGAGAGAAAATACAGGCCTGGAAATAGTTTGGGGTTTTTTTCAGAAAAAGAAAAAGAAATGGTTGTGTGGCCTTGTATATAGGTAAGATGCTGTATTCTTAGTTCGAAGAATAAAGTCCATCCCTCTTCTAGGAAAGAGCAGTATGCATAGCATGACATGAGGAAAAATGATAACTTTACTGAATGTAATCATAAAACTCCTACTGATTTAAATGGAGTAAATATTTAATCTGTTTTGTTTATAGGTAATTTTTCTGGCGGCAGCACTGTCCTAGTCAGTGTTAAGCCACTGCAGGTGAGGAAGGAGGAAAAGAGCATTGCAAAAGAAAGGAGTTTTGCATTCAAATTCCTTTGGATTTCATATATAAAACATAACATAACTGTCCATCTCTCAAACTCTGCTAAGAATAGCTAAATCGTATACGACTACTAAAACTCTCACTGTTAAAATCAAGAAGACAGGAAATATAGTTTGATTTAAGACCAGTTAATTCTTTGACCTGCACTGAGCAGTTCATAGGCCATGCTTAACTTGTTTCCTGAGTAAACAGGACTGTTATCCATTTTTTTCTCAAATTACCTGGGCTGTCTTGATTGACATCTTTTGAGAAACTTGTCCATTGGCTGCAAATCGACTAACACAACTGCAGTTCTGTAACTGAAGCCAGAACTCCATATATGAGGGATGAATGAATGCATGAACACTGTGGAGTACTGTACCTAAAATAAATAAATAAATAAATAACTTACCATATATAGTTTAGCACTTCTCCTGTTTGTAATATCGGCCAGCTCATCATCATCATCATCACACTCGGGAAGCGCTGGCTTGCTCCCTAAAACCTGTACAACAAGAGAATAACAAATTCAGTGCAGAGAGAGAGTAGGCGCTGTAGTATAAATACCTAAACACTGTAATGTGTTGGCCCAGTAATCAATTAATCAGGATCATCTTTACACATAATCCAACCTAAATCCAAACTCATGGGTGACTTGTTCATTAACATATGGATAATTTTAAATAACTGTTTCAGATCTCCAGCAGCTTTAGAACTACATACTGTCTTCCCTGCAGTCCAAATTGCTGGTTGTCTATAGACCAGGACAGGAAATGATATATAGAAAAAAGCTTCAGAGGATACACACACACACAAATACACAGAACAGAAAGGTTTATGTGATCCTACTCTCTGTGTGTGTTTATATGTCTGTCCTCCCCTTTTCCTCCCAGTAACTTCTAAACTGTCGGCAAGCACATCTTACAATTTTTTGAATGACGTTACTCTTAAAATGTTTAACAATACTAAAATTAAAGCAGATAAAGTGAAATATACGAGTTGAAATTATCTTCTAAAATATTTCAATTGACAATATAAAATATCAGATTATGAGCTCAAAAATCTTAAAAATTACAGATTCTTAATCCCATTTTAAGGGGGAAAAATTAGCTAAGGTCTTGAAAAAAAATCATGGGGTAAGAAAAACATTTTTTTGCTCTACCACCAGAATATCAATTTTGACACTGTGGTTGTTTTACATCATAGTAGTTTTACACCATGGGTAATGTTATAACAACTACCACTACAAGAAATTTACAGAGGTTCATGAAGAATATGTTACAGTCAGGTAGTCATTATTAGATCCTAGTTACCCTTTCTTAATGATCGTTCCTTAATGATTCATATATGACCAAATCCAAATGTTACAAACAGAATATTATGGATTTCTATGAAATTATGTCTCAGAGTGAAGGTAGTAGTAATTGATATGTCTGACTAACTAAATATTAACATGAAGTACACAGGCAGTGCCAGCCTTCCTATTGACACAGTACATTTGCATGTAACATGGAGTCACATGCAAAAACACTGTAAATATTTGATAACAGGGAAGCCTGACAAAGAATACAACTGCAAACAATTTGGAAAAACAAAATATAGCCTAAATATTTAATATAAGGAGTTTCCTGACCTGGTAAGGCCAGTAAAAGAGTTTAAAAAAAAAAAAAAAAAAAAAAAAAAAGCCTTGTTAAGTGTGATTGTTGCAGTTTAAGCTAAAATATTTCACTCGTGAATGTAATGCCCTGAGTGTTTAAGAAAGATGTTAACCAGTAGCTCTTCAGTAGCTGTCAGTCAGCATTTCCTGAATTTACGCTACATGGCTGCAGATTTACTAATGTATAGGTGAAGTAGGGCTACACGTTCATAGCAGAGTTCCACCATGCTGGTGAATGGCTAAGAACCGTGGGCGTATGTGGCATATCAGCACAAGGTTTCTGAAAATGTTTCCTAGATTTTCACACTAACCAGCAGCCTACAGACAAGCTGTAGAGCACCAAGAATAACGTTGTCTTTGTAATGCAAGGGTCAGACAATTGCCAAATAACAGGCATGCATCTTTTCCTGAACAGACACTGAATAGGTTTGAGGGCTTTGTAACATTTGACTTTCAGTAACAATTAAGAAAGTACAAGAGTCCTGTTAATAAAACTTCCAGAAGTCCATACTCACTAGTTCTCTGCTTAATTAGGTATTTCCAGCAAAAAAATACACCAAAAAATACAGAAAAATTGGGATTTCTGATACAGTTAAAGTCAGCATTTTCCCTTGCTGTGCATATGGAATACCCGTGGCACCATGATTATTTTGCAGATTTGTTGTAAGTTGCTTAAAGTGATATAAAAAAACCTGCTCTTAAAATTTTCTGCTTGCCCAGGGGTCTTTGAAAACTATGGGACTGCCACTGAATAATTTTAAACAAGGCTAAATAGTGCCTGTTGGTTTTTGTGAAAGCATCTTGACAGAAGCAGCCTCTCTATTCACAACACAGTCTAGGCGCTCTGCTCTGGTGGCAATTAAACCAAGCAGCCTTCATAATTTAAAAACTGGGCTTTAAAATTAGCCCCAGCACAGTTTAGATTGCTGGCCTGACCTGTTGGTGTCTTAAAACTGCATGTAGAAATGTTTTTCTGAACTAGGTAGAGAATTATTGTCAGACTCCCTAAGTCTTATCTTAGGATATCTCAGTTCATCAGTACTGGAACAGAGAAAGGGGTCAAAACCTCCTTTGCACAGGTGCAGTTACAGGTATGAGATGAGCTGCCCTGGAAAGGGCAGAGACGTTCCGGTTCTGGGGAAATCTGTTCACAGTTGACTAAACAGCAGCTTGCACAGTAGCTTCTCTGGCCAAAGCTAGCCCGGTGCTTAAACATAGGTGAGCAGAAAAGGAACATTACTCGTTCTTGTAATTCTTCTGCAGTTTCTCAGAGGAGCCCAAAAATAAATGGAGAAGGGTCTTGAGGGTGCTCCCTTCTCCTGCATTTGAAGTCACAGTTGCTTGTAGATCCTGGCATTTTGATGATCCTTGTTAAGAAGGGACAAGATGTGCTTCTCCTCCCACCAGATAAGAAAATCCAGGACTTGTGAGGAGGGCTGTGCAGCCAACACAGCTGTTAGAATAAGCCTTGAGCTGAATCACTAATGGGTATGTACACCTGTGTGTGTTGGTATCAAAACCAGAAGATGATGCAAGGTTAAATGACCTAAGGCATGTGAAGACACCAATTATGAAGAGATGCAGCCTGCACTATATATACTCAAAACATGAAGCGATACAGTATGGAATACATATAGTCAGTACACTTTTGTATTACTAGGAACAGCTTATGTCATTCCCAACATGCATTAATTTCAGCCAGTTTGCTTTATAGACTGGAGGATGAGACAGATCATGGAAGGAAAAATTCTGTGCTTAAACAGAAAGCAATTTATGCTGAAAAAAATGTTAAGTTCTGTCCCAAAGAAATGCCTCCCAGAGAAGTTATCTTTCCTCCTTCTAAGGCAAACTCCCATGCTATGGCTGAGTCCACACACAGCCACCCATATGCCTGGATGTTATGATAACCGATAATTTTATCAATAAGATTATGAAGTGTTTATTGAACAACAGCTAACTGCTGTGCTGGAATTGGGTTGTATCATTACCTAACCATATGGCTGGCTGAGTTGCAGCTCTCCAGGGCACCTCACCTTTATATAGATAATTCTCATGTGATATATCAAAAAGAAAACAAATCATGCCAGCTGAGACTATAGTCAAAGGCTCCCAAAGCTTTTCAGTAAGGTTTCCCAATAAAACAACTTAAGCCAACAGACAGTTTAAAGGACATTGAGTCTTCTGATTCTTATCTACATATACTCTTAGTTTCACACAAATCCTATGGTAGCTATATACACAGGACCTTGCTCATATAATTTTCCCTATACAGACAGTCAGGCTGCTCCACTGGGTCTTTATGTCTTACAACCCAGTGTATAGACAGCCCTAGGCTGGCTTTCCTGGCCTGCTCTGAGGTTTGAGACCCTGACCTGCAAACCTGCCAAGAATTCAGACCCACAAATCCATCCTACACACCTGAAAATAGCAATGCTTTCTTGGGGATGCAACAGCCTAGCCACACTTTTCCCCAGACATCCAACCATTTTGGCAACTTCAAACCATACCTCTCATAAATACACAGGTGCACACACAGGTTTTGAAAGCACTTTTAAAATCATTATTATCATTTACTCCAGTAGAAATAATCTAAAGAATAATTAGGGGCCCTGAAAGCATACCCATACCCCAGCTTCTTCATTCTTTGGACTTAGCATCTTTGCAGCTGCTGATTTCCAAACCACAGAGACTCTTCATATCACTTCACTTTATCTGCCGTTGACAGATTATGGTGTCAAACTAGCCCTCGCTCTCTGTTGCTCCACCACAGAATGATGCTTATCCTCTCCCCACCATTGCTTCCTGCGTGCATGTTTATCAGAGTCCTGGAGTAAAGCACGAGCAACTCTGACGTCAGCAAAGCTGCACACAGGCGTAGTGCCGCTATTCTGCAGTGACCGCTGGTGCGCACACTCTAACCTCACAGTATATGTGAGGTTGTTTAACCACTCAAGGCTTAATCTGCTTCACAGCTATTTCAGAGTAAGACATGCCCATAGCTGGGTGCAGCAGAGCCTACCTTGCTTTACATGGCTATAGCCTAATGCCAGCTTACCTCTCAATGAGAGCATCAGACTGCCGAGTCAGCGTTGTTTTAGCAAAAGTATCCATTAACTCCACACCTTTAGATCTTGTCTATGGGGAGTACAACAGGAAGTCAATCTGCATTCATTTTAAAAGTTTGGGGTTTTTAATTTCTGTTTAACCTTTGTGTTGACATTCTTAGGTTAGCACAAGAATATCATAGTGGAAACCAACAGAACATCAGTTCCTCTACATCAGCTGCCCAGGTTCACTCTTATCTTGTGGTAAATGCAATACGTAGCTTATCCTGCCTGCAAAACCATAATCCCCTTTCATATTCTCATGTGCACAAGCTCTTCTCTGTAAATATCTGCAGCCCCTCAGAGAAGTGCAAAATACAAAGCCAAAGCTTTTACTGACAAGTGAAATTCCACTCCGTTGTCCTTAAAAAAGAATAGAAGAAATCACAGGCAAAAGATTTCTAATCTGTAGGAATGTGACAAGGTAAATAATTTAAAATAAACTCATCAAAAGATGAAATTTAGCAAACATTGTCTTCATAACTGGAGAAGCCAGCTCCGCATCATAAAATAGCTGATATTGATTTAATGGGAGCAAGAAGTTTAAAGAGTTCAGTGAGGCTGAAAATCCAACTAGGAAAACAATATTTGAAGAACATGTCAGGTGAAGGTTAATTAAGAGAGAAAACCAGTTTTGTACAGTTTAACTTGTGTACATTAGCACTGTGTTTGTGTTTCTTCTTATTATACACAGTTTGGGTTAGGTTTCTGGGGCTGAAACTGAACTATTTGTTGTGGCTGTGATCCCAAGTGTCAGATCTCAAAAACACTCAAATTCCCCTCTTTATATGCTAAGAGCAATAGAAAGAAAAGCAAGACATTTACATAGCTTAAAGCTGTCTTGTGGGCTTGACATTTTATTACTTAATACTTTTGGAAAATAATCAGGATTAGTAGCTCATCATTTACTTTCTTGCACACTCTGACATAAGCAAGTATATACTGCTCCCGCAAACTCAAGGTACACATGCAGGCTGTGACAGAGAATAAATCCTCCATGCAGGACAATAGATCTGAACTATAGGCACAATATGAACTCATTGGTAGATAAAGGCTTAGGTTTTTAATAACCTTCAAAGCAGAGAAGAATATTACAAGGAATGTCTCTCTGAAATAAATACTGCCTCAAATATCTACTCCAGTAGCCAGTAAAAGGAAAAAATCCAGCAGAGAGAGGAAGAGATGAACATGATGCAGGCTAGTAACCACCTGGCTGACCCTGGGTACCAGCGCGGACATACACCCAGAGGATCATCAGGCAAAGGTGGCTTTAGGGCTTCGCTGCTAAAGTAACCGGCCACCATTTCATTTCTAATCATTTTAGCTTACTGATTCTCCTGCCAGAGCACAGCCACTGCAGAGGATATTCTGGTCCAGACAAAAATTACTTTTGACATTGGTCAGATTATGAGTAGCCAATATGCTTATTTCACTGATTATTGCAACTTGGAACTCTTTCTAACAATCTGAACGAACATACATAAGTCTTACCAAAAATTATACTCCCAACAGGAAAAAGAAAAATCCTTTCACTAAACTGCTCCCAGGTAGCTAGCAGGATTTCTGCCTGAAATTGCCTCTCACTAGCAATTCCAGCAACAACAGATGTCATTACACGCTCACCTTGAGCAGAAGACCTCCCACCTGCCTGATCAGAGACTGAAAATAAGATGGAAACAGCCATAATGTACTGAGAAGTGGACACAAGGATGTTTAATGCTAACAAACAGTTCTGGCACACTGTTGATTTTTTTTGCTGTTACCATGTAATTTATCAAAAGGATTTTCTGGCACTAAGGTCTAAACCTGATCTGTATGCATTCGGCTTGCTATAATATAGCAAAATGCATCAGTTGCTCATGGCACTTTTGATGCATAAATTATGGCCTACATTTTTAGCCAGCTTCTGTTGTCTCAGGAATTGCAAATGCAAATCATAATTTTATTCATAGCTCTAAGCTTAACTTCCTAAAAATAGGGCATTAGGATTTGGCAGTTTTTCACACAATATTTGCAACTTTGCGTATCTGTCTGGGATAATTTGAATATAAAGCCTTTACTGGTATGATAACGATATTCTAACGTTAATTTTCCGCTGTGTGAAACAGGCCACGGATAATATGTTCACAAAGAAAGTATCTAGATCAGTCCTCAGAGTACATATTCCATGTTTTTCAATAGTTTGCCTCCAAGGTAAAACAAGCTACCTTCTGTCCTGCTGGGACTGCGCAGCTGGCAGTATCTAAGCTAGCTATTTACACTGAGATCAGGTATGCATGAAACGAGTTGAGGAAACCCCCAGCCTATGTTATCTTCAAATGTCTGGCTTTTAGGATGCCTCCAAGATGAACAGTGATACCACACTGTAGAAACCGGGAGGGTGAATGGCAGTAACTGCAAACACAGCAGACATTTTGTAACCATTACTGCTGCTGAACATTGAGAATTGAGCTGTTCAGTGACCTGCCTACCTGCAGCGTGACTAAAAATACAATAAGTAATCAATCACCCCTACATCTTTTTTGCATTTATACTAATCCTTTCTATCCCATTTTTTTACCTTACTCCTTTGTTACATCCTCCTCTGATGCCAGCACAGGTATTAGAAATGAGACCCAAATCCTGCAGAGACTTGCACATGTGCTTGAGATGCCTGTTTTTTCTGCTTTATTGGGACATAAAGTTAGGCACATACTGAAGTCTTTGTAGCTTTGCAGATCTCGGTTTGAAAGCCTTGTGGATAAAAAAAACATATGCTGCATGACAGTGAGTGCTTAAGTGTTGGAAAATAATGGAAATAAATCAGTAACTAATGCCAACAGGGAGCCTCAGACACAAAGAATATTTATCTGCTAAAATCCACAAAAATCCCAGCTTTTCATTTCTTAAGTGTGTCCACTTTTGTAGCAGGTCATTTGCAGTGCCACCATGCGGGCTGGTCCTGAGGCTGTGGCAGGCTGGACCATATCAATATTGGGGTAAAAAGAGCAGTATGGCAAATACTCTGTGAAGCTTGAAGCAGCGGGGAATGAGCTGGAGGCAGCAGCAGGTGACGGGCAGCCAGCGACCCTGCTAGAAAACCAGTGTTCCCAGGGGATCTATAGTGGCTGGAGGGATAGGCAGGCAGCCATAATACATAGCGGCATCAGGGGGAGCAGAGGAAGCTGCAGGGAGCAGAGGGAGCTGCAGCAAGGTGTTTTAGCACTCAGTCCATGAGATGGGAAGGTGGAAAATGATACTCAGGGCACTGAAATATTTTCCCAGTGCACCACTGGCTGTATTCACAAGCTCAGAAATTCTAGTCCCATACAGCCCGATAGATGAGGTATGCCAGGGGATCCTCTTTGGTATGACACTCCTGCATCCAAGATAGAGCACAGATTTGGACTCTAATGTTTAAGAAAGCAAATCAGAGAGGATTTTGATAGATTTTCTCTAACGCCTCCTGCTGAATCTTGAAATAAATTAAATATTTATTTGGACAGAAAAAGAGAGAGAGCAAGAACGTTTCTTTCATCTGGTTGTATAGGAGATACAACTTGCTTAGCTCTTTGAAAATCACTTCCTCCTGCTAGTTTAGGTGCCCTCCACTAACTGATTTCTGTTTTTAAGTTCCTACACTTCCTCAAATTTTGTGTCAAGGAGCCAAAATGTTCAACAAAGAGGCTATGATTCACAGCTCTTAAAAACCAGAAGTTGCAGCATTGATTACTGCAATGTTTAAATCCATCTTGTGTAATTTTATCTACCTCTTGTTTTTACAGGCAAAGCCAGGTAGTATTAAAGTCATAGGCAGTTATGTAAGCAAAAGACCTGGCCTTAATAACCTGCTTTGCAGTAAACACAATAATTATATTTACATATTTCTTCAGTGTTACGCACTCGGTGGTGGTAGAAATACTGAACTGATCCCACAACACATGGAACAGTTTCTTCTATCCAGCTGTTCTTCACCCTTGCCCAGATGTGAGAGGACTTTTACTCTAGTGTTATATGGCCTGGATAGGGAACAGCAATCTGTGCATATGCAGACCCCTCTGAAAAAAAGCTCCAAAGTTTTCCTCCCTGAGCCCTTCCTGCACTGCAGAACTTTCACTAAAGAAAATTCAAAGGCAACCTTGAGCAGAGATCCCTTGAGAGTTGCTCTGCACAGAGGTTGGGATGAGGCAGACCTGGTGGGGAAAAAAAAAGAAAAAGAAAAAAAAGTTTCCTTTCAAGGTGTATTTGTCTTGGGGAGATGTGGGATTCCAGAACAGCATATGTCTGAGCTTTTTATACAGCAAGGAAACTCTGCCCTTTCAGTTCTTCTCCATGAAATCCCCCCGTTGCTAGAAAGTACATGGAAATAACTGCTAACAACTCCATGTGGAGATAACTGCTAACAACTCTTTTCTTTGGCCTTGTCTTCTTAATGATGCTCATTTAATAACTGAAAATTATAGTGGGTTTTCATCAATAGATTTCTTGATAGTCTAGCACAGAAAGGAAAAAAGCCATTACAAACTCTTAATATTCTAACATGTAATTATAAGATTGTAATCAACTAACGTGGTAACCCTGCAAGCGCTACAGCTGAAGAAAACAGAACAAAGATGAGTGGTTTTCTCATCCACAAGAATGCAAACAAGACACGTTGTAATTTAATTGCAAGCATTCGCAGAAATTCATTATGATTTTAGAAATCACTAAAATACCTAGTATAGAAGCATCTTTCCCAGCATAAGAAATTAGGTTTTCAACCATCTATTATTAGAGCTGTTCATAAACGATTTAGTTCATGCCATGCAGTACAATATGCCTGAAGATTTTCCGAAGGAAATTTCTAATGCAGGCACTGAAATTAGTATTTAGAGACTTAATTAAAAGCCCGACTTTCAGATGTACTTGCCACCTGCAGCTCCTATTCAGTTCACTGTCATTTAAGTACCTGGCTTCAGGCAGCCAAGATTGAAAACTGCAGCTTGAAGAACATTACGGGTAACTCACAACGTTGCTGAAGAGTCCTCCTCCTACCCTCTGCTGTTCTCGGGCAAAACCCCTGATGATTTTCTACCTGGGCCTGGGGAAAACAGTGGGCCAAATGCTCAGCTGGTGCGAAGCAGCTAAGCTATACTGAAATCCAAGCCATGTGTGTTTTGTCTGAGTACAGGTTTCCTAATTAAGTCCTTTAAATGGAAATTTATTTCAAGAAAAAGGACTGTCCTTAATGAAGGAGATGATACACTCAGTAATTAGAAAGAAAACAGGACTCCTGGTTTTGACAGCTTGATACTGGCTCCCTGCAGAGCAAGGGGTTTGTACTTTGTATCCACATTCATAGCCCATCAAAAATTTTAATTAAACAGTGTAATGATTAATAAACTTCCACTCCTCAGATTGGACAGATGTTGCTGTGAAACGCATGTATAGTATTTTTCTCCCTGGACTATTTTGCATTCACACCCTACAAACTCTTACTGTTCAAAATGGGAAGACCCAAATTGCGTTCTTGCTGACACGTGCATATATCCAAAACCATTCCAGTGAAGAAGTGTATTTGTTTTCCTGAGGGGTAAATTTGACCCATAGTTTCAAAGCAGCCTGAGAAAGCTGTCTGTTCATCTGAGTAGCTTATGCAACTACAGCTAGTAACTACAGCTAGTAGCTTTCTATTTTCTGTCCATTAGCTTTCCTAAGTCTTTGCATTCTCATGAAAATGTATTTAACTTCTGTGTGTGTCTGACTGCATAGCTGAGTTTTTGCACTGGGAACTGGTACAATTTCCATTGTCCTCATCCCTCTCTCAATGCATTCATTTTTCTTCGTACGTGACCGTTCAATACTGCCTCTGCCCTGGGACTGAAATTAATTTCTAGTATTTATTTCACAAAAATCCCTGAAAGCTTGTCCATTTTTTCCCAACTGCCCTAATTTAGATAATAAAAGATACTACTTTGGCTTACGTATTCCCAAAGCCATGCATATTTTGGCCTAATGTGACTTTATTAGTGTATTTTCATATTGGGCATTTTCTTGCTAGTGAACAGGTCAGGCTGGACCATAATAGTTACATGCAATTCATAGCATATGAATTCATAGCATTTGAGTAAAACTGTGTACAAGCTACACAATTAAACAATTGTTTAATCCCTAACAAATGCATGGAATTTGATTACGCCGCCTCCTCCTCCTCCTGCGTCGCCCTCACCCCCACTGTTCCTCCACTCCTCTGTACACAAAACAAATAAACCTCTCCTTAGCATGACTTGACCTCAACCAAATGCAAGGGAACAAGAAGAAATGCAAATGTTATGAGAGCAGCAATAGCAATTTTTGCTTTTACAGAGTTGTGATAGCAGCTCTTGCTGTGATACTCTTACTGGCTCTGGGAAAGGAGCAGGTACCAAACCGGTGGGGCATGCACTGCTCTTCGAGCCTTATGCAATGGTCCATGTGACAGGACCAGAGGCTGCAGGAACCTGCCTAGCTCCTTCAGAGAAGCACGCCTTTGCACTGTCAAACCCATTTATGCTAGTCACAAGTCACAGCAAGCCTTAGTTTTTCCCAGCTACCTCACTGTGCTGCCCTTGGAAATTATCTTCGTTCCGTAGCAAATAATTTTTAAGGGCTTGAATTTAACAAGAAAGGAGAGAGTGGTCCTGCTCTTCTGTCCATATGCCTAGACACTTATCCAGCTAATTTAAGGTTTACTGGAGCTTGACGTTGTGGTGATATTTACATTATTTGAGTCTCTAGAGAAGCAGCCTCTGTAACTTGCATTTGCGATGGGCTCTTCTTATTTTCTGTGCTCTTGAGATTTTATCCACATGACTGAGTTAGCACTATGTAGTGCTACCAGTCCCTTTCCAGTTACAGAGGTAGAAAGGGGTGGCTGGCTGTAATATCATCAAACCATTTGCATACCTCTGTGCATAGTATTTATTCACACCACAAGCAAAAACAATCATCACTGAACACAATGGCATTCAGGAATTCTCAGGATTAAGCATTTCTTAGGAGCTTGAAAAAAAAAAAGGAGGGAGGAGAAAGGCTGCGTTATCAGAAAGGAGGAAGAGGTTCCCTCTGTTGCTCAATATTTAAACTAGCTGAATATTTACGCAAGTATTTTATGAGAAGTGAGTTTGCACTCACCTGTTGTAAGGCCACTAGAACTCTAACAAAACCATAACTCGGCATATAGCAACTGCAAATGCCGAGTACACAAAAGTTGTGGCATTTTTTGCTTAAAGGCAGAAGAGTAATTTCAAAGATGCATACTAACATGATCCTTCATTTTCTTGTTGTTTTAGACCTCAGCAGTCACATTTCTCAGGTTTCATTTTTCAGCCATGACATCAAAAACCTTTACAAAAATGAAAGAAAAGCCAAAAGCCTCAGCAGTAAAAACTGCACCAACCACAGGCAAGCAAGAGCTTCAGTTTTAAGTGAGTCATTTGTGGGGAAACAATAAAACAGTGCCAAGAATCAGACACTTTTGACTGCATAGAAAACAAGAACCATCCTGAAAAGCATTAGCTGAGCACTTCATGATTAAGTAGAAGGGACAGATGCAGGCTCAATACTTAGTTTAGTTAAAACTCAGTTTATCTTACTTTTTCATTGGCTCTTTTATACCTTGCAGACAGACTGTCACAACTGCCTGAGATACTTAAAATCTATCATAGGGAGATGAATCTATGTAGTCAGAACAGTATCTAATATTTCAAATTACACAAATATAGTAAAACAAATATACTAAGACTCTCTCTTCCTCTCCTACTTCATCTCTAGAGCTTTGATACCAGATCAAGGTGTTGGTGCGCTACGCATGGAGGACTGGATGCTGTGCATCTTTCCCTTGGGTGCCTCAGAACTGAATTTCTGTGTTTCCTGCATTACTGCAACCAGCTTCATCTTGCTGAATGACTAGAAAACTTCACAAAACCAGACATTTCTGATTCCTTGTTTCTCCAATTTGCCATTGCTCTGAAAGCAGAGGCACAGCTTACGTGTTCACTTGCCAAACAGTGGACAACTTCACTGGAGAAAGGAAATAGGGTACCTCAGTCATTCACTCATCCCACTCACCATTTCCCACAATGCTGAATAATGAGATCATGGAAAATTATTTTTAAAATTTAGCTTCCCCGGTTTGGTCCTCTCTTCAGAATTAGAACAGAGATTCCAAGTACAATTAGAAAATTGTCCATCCTGAGCACAGCTACCTGTTACTGCGGCTGCTCTCTCAGACCTCGGTGATCTCGGTGATCCCTTGGGTATACAAACACTGTGCTGTGAGATCTCTGCTTACCGTTGCAAGCAGTCAGAAGGACAAGCATCAGTGTCGGTGCAGTCGGCCCAAGGGGGTTTCCGACAGGGCCAACAACTGACCCTACAAGATTTTGGTCCTAGGTTAGCTTTGAAACCATATATCTAGTGTTCCTTTTTGTTAAAGAAAAAAAAAAAAGAAGTGTAGTTAGCTCTAACCCTAACGTGGTCACTCTAGAACAACCAAACTGACTCAAGCATTGCTAAGACCTATTTTTGGAGGTCCCATGCAGATGAAAAACTTCCTGTAACACAATTTGAACCTTCCGGCCTAAGATTCAGCAGAATGAGTAACTCCGTCCAGCTGTTTACATGTGAAAATCAGAGCAGAGTTGGCATTTGGTGAATTTTACTATGGGCAGCTGCGACTGTGGAGACCAGGCACAGTTACTGAGCATCAACTGCAGCAATTTGTCCACAGTGGTCAGTTTATTTTTTAAATTTCCAAGGCAGCAACCCTATACAGCACTGCTTATTTAAACCTGCCAGTCAGTACCTCACCTAAAGTGCAAACATGGAGGTGAAACTAGGTGGATTAAATACCTTTGACGTGCTTGCACAGAAAGTTTCTGCCTCGTCTTCACAGTCAAAGAGTTCTTATGAGAATGAGAGACCTTCTGTGTACCCACTGCAGGTCTGAGCTTTCCAGACATGCTGTGTTTCCAGAGTGCGAGCACAGGACTGTCACTGTGTGTTCCCAAGTGGCCCCTGGTCACTACAGCAGATGAAAACAGGGCTTGCCACTGTCAAAACTACTCATGTACCCAGCTTCTAGCCACTCTCCTTTCCTAGGGCAAGTGAGCTGTATCATGCTAGCCTGCCACCACAATTCATCCAGCCCTACAGCATGCTCCAGACAATTCTCTCCAATGGGCAAATTATTCAAGCAGTGCCATCCTGTTCCCAGGTCCTTGCTAAAAATGGTAGTTGGGAGCAGGCAATCACCCTTGTCAGACTAGTTCACCTCACTCCCAGCTCCCCAGCTCCCAATGGCAAAGCGCGCTGGCCAGGAAACACCAGCCCAGCACGGCCACTGCAGCCTCTGCTAATCCCATAGTGGGAGAGGAGAAGTCTGGCAGGGTTTGTTGAATCAGCCTGTGTGTCTTGCCTCAATGGTGGGGTGTAGTTTTGCTTTACTGGCTGGGAGTCACGGCTCTGTGTTCACGGCGCAGGGATAAGATCACTATCAGCTCTTTATACTGGTACTTGTGGTGGGTAGGTCAGCCTCTGCCTGGTGAACACTTTTCTAGCAGTGCTGCACAAGCAGGTTAAGCCAGAAGCAGATGTATTTCTAGCTCACACGAGGGGAATTCATTCCTGACATTTATCAGAGGAGATAATTTTAGGAAATCTCGTTCTGATTTCAGTGACATACCAGGTGACAAAATGAATATTAAAAGGACATAATTCTTTTCACTAGAAAATAAATCAACCTTTTTCTAAGAAAGCTGGAGATGGCAAAAATCCATCCTTCCTGATGCAGAAGGAAGAAACAAGCACAATGCTAGTTTCAGAGCAGCCAGCCTGGGCAAGCACTACAGCAAGTTACAGACAATTTTGTGGCAGCAAGGAGATATCAAAATGAAGAACAGCAGGACCTGGACGCAATCTGAGCAGGAACAGGTATTAACAGTTGTTATATGTTTGTGAGGTTAACTACTCTCCTGGCTTATTAGCAGCACATTTCAGAGCTTGGACTGGGACAGCCGTGGCTGAGCTGCAGACCCCGTTATGTGAGCAGCACTTCCAAAAGCAACGCTACCCAGCATTATGCAGGCTAGAAGGTAAGCCCTGGCTGCTGACAAACTCACTCAAATCAGGCTCGTTACAGTGGTGGCAATAAGAGCCAGGAACCTACTTTTATTGAACTACCCATTTTTCTTCCCTCTATATTCACAGCCAAAAGGAAAAGCAGAAACTTCATACATTGCTGAGCAAGTGAAGAAAAGATTTATTCCCTGATAAAATAACAATGTACTACAGGATCAAAATGCAGCCTTGGCGTTTTTCCTGCTCTTAATCATGTGTCAAGGTTGCTACAAAACAACAGTTGCACGCAGCTGAAAAAGTCTGGCCAACAGATGCAGGGGCGAGGCCAGCATATCCCTGCCGCTCGCAGCCTGTCATGGGGAGGAGGCAGCCAGCCTCCTGACAGCCATCCCTGCAGCGGCCCGTGTCCTTGCTGTTGGCGGCACAGAAATCTGACTTTGCATCTGCATCTGTACCTTAGTCGGATAAGAGGTGCAAAGTGCAGCTGTTCTGATCAATGCTCCCAACTCACACGTGAGCTTACTGGAAACCCCACGCAGAGCCTCGAGCGGTAACCCCGGGATGGGCTTGGCAGTAGGAGGCTGCTCCCAGGGGACAGCGCCAGCAGGTTCCCACAGTGCCACTCAGCTGTGGCCCGCAGCAGGCTGCAACCCAATACCGTGATTCAAATAAGGAGCAGGAGGCTGGCCTACAATTGTCAACCTGTGCTCTTTTCATAAAAATTACAGGTGTAAAACACGTGCCACATAAGAGCTGGTATGAGAAGTCTGTACAAGGAAGTAAAAAGCCAGAGAGAGGATTGGGTTTTTTTTCCTTCAAAAATCTCTGGTGCACTGGGTGCCACCTCCCCTACTTCTGAGCACAGCCACATCTGTACTCACACCCACAGGCAAAAAGTCTTTGCAAGCAGGTGGACAGATTGTCCAAAGGTGTCATCACAGCTAGCACGGCCAAGGGCTGGTGGCTCAGCACCTGGCACGTTTTGCTGCTTAGGCAATAACTAGTTATACTCCATGTGAAAAAACTGAATGTAAGCACTATCAAAAATAATGGCATACCTGCATGTACCATTAGCATTACTTCCTGAAGATAATATGGTACAAGTTAATATTCTAATTGTACATTTTCCATTTTATTGAAGCACTGCTTTATAACCCTGCTTCCTTCTTCCTTCTTTTTAGAGAATGAAGGGGAAAAGCTTAATTTAGCATGCAAATGCCAGGTAACAATGCTTTTATTAATATGTGGCCTCCAACAACTCAGTGCTTGATAATTTTTTCAAGATCTGAAAACTCCATAAATAATTGAGAATTTTTTTTTTTTGCACTCTACTTTGATCAGCTCAGTTCTGAAATCTGATTTCTGTTTTTTGAATAAATGGTTAAACTTTCTAAACATATGAGGAAGGGTCTCACTAGGGTTACTAGAGGCTAGGTGCATAGAGGTTTGCAGTAGAAGTGGTGATGCAAAGCAGTGTGCTTGGCCCCATGCATCTCCATGCAATTTGCTACACTTGTTGACATCCTAGACACAGTAATTCTATGTACTTCCTCCTGTTTGGTGCTGTCCCACCTTGATGCTGCTGTTTCCTCATACAGAGCAGCAGATAGTGTGGTTCAGGTATGAGCTCTGCTGTTAATTCAGTCACCCGACAGCTAATTCAAAAAAGCAAACATTTAGTTCTTAAAAAAGTATTCTCAGATGATTGATTATCTCAGACTTTACCTCCCAATAAACTTACTACGGCTTGGATAAGGAGGGAAAAGAAGTATAAACTGGCCTACCATAACCTAAATCTGAGTTCCTGGATTCCTTGAAGAACATAAAGTTTGAGCCCAATCCTATTTAGTTCCCGAGGTGTAAATGCATTTTATTCACAGCTATGTCAGTAACTGGTATGCATATTACAATACCTCTATGAGCTGGTCTGGTTCACTCCCTTCTTCCACGGTAATTAATGTAGACCTTCCATTTCGTTCATTGTCCCGAATGCCAACAGCAACTTGAGTAGCCTTCAGCCTCTCATATTTATTGCATGATGAGCCACACCACTGATAGATTTCCTAAAATAATTAAAAGCACACACATTAGCAATGAGATTCAACACTGAGCAAAATTATGAAATTAATATTTTATTAATAATTATCTTACTGGATCTAAACCATCAGAACATCAGTGAAGCTACGTCTTTCAGAAATACCTTCCAGAAGAGATATGCTAAGTCACCTAGATATTTGTAGTATGTAAGATATTTATGTAATGTAATTTAGCATCCACATATTAGGAGATCACTCGATCTCAGAATAGTCAGAGTTTTGTTTTGACTGAGTTTTATCCCAAATACAGATATATCTTCAGCTATCTAAAGAACCTGAAACTCCTAAATTTTCTACTTCAAATTGTTTTTATTTTATATCTGGCAGTTCCTCTTCTATGCTACTTCAGCAGTGCTGGTTCTCATCTGTGGCAAGAAACAAAGTAATTTCAAAATCTCAAGGAAAACCCTGGCTGTATCTGCTACTCAAAGGTAAAGTTAGATCTTTCAATCCAGGTTTTATTTTGATGACTCTTTGCTGTATAATAATATTTGCCATGCACTCTGCTGCATGAAACCACAAAACCAGCTCAAGTGCAAACGGATAACACAGGTGTTTTCAATAAAAAGTCTTCTTCACTGGAAGATTTTTACTCAGTGTACAGCTGATCCAATGCTTATAAAAGTTTATTAACCTCAGATTAATGCAAGCCCTTCCAACTGTAGTTATCACAGATGTCTTTATAAATTACTTGTAAAGATTTACAGATCAGGAATATGCAGTTTTTCTGGTCAGTTAAACCACCAAATTTCTCCCCAGCAGAAGATTAACATATCCCTGGTCCCCCTTCCTGCCTCAGAAACTGACCAAAATAAAGACAAGAGACACATCTGTAAAAGATGCCTCCATTCAGGAAATGCAGCAGCTAGGAGTCAGCTGCTGCCACAGGGGCAACCCACCCATCGTGGTTGCCACCTTTACAAGGAGCTCCTCAGACACTGCAGCAACGGCTCTTCGCATTGAGGAGCGAGCACTCTGGTGGCAGTAGCCCACTCTTAGATATCATCTTATGGGCCTTCAAGGCCTTCCTCTTATCTGGATGAATAGGTAGCGAACAGGTATGCCCTGCACATGACAGGGGAAGCACAATTCAACCAGAATGGAGCATGTTCCCAAGGCACCTCTCAGGAAGGAGCGCCAACAGAACCAGCCTCCTAACGGAACAGGTCACCTAATCCAGTCACACCACAGACCAAGGACCCCCAGTTTTGGCAAGTCCCATTATTCATCCTGAATGCAAAGCATTTCAGAATAAAGAATTTAGATTTCAGTCTCAATGCAAATTACTAAGAAGAGGCAGAACATAAGCTGCAGAGGCGCTAGAGGCTGAGCTGGAAGGAGCTAGTCAAAGGAAATTAATCAGCTTGGCTGGTTGCTTTTTTCCTCCCCTCCCTTCTTCTGGAAGAAAGTAATTTGATTCTTCTTCACATGATTCTATCAAATAGCCCAAATAGTAGAGCAATAAAGGTACACAGTCATTTTCAACTTCAAAAAAGGTTGAAGTGGTTTGTGTTCATGTACAATGCAGAAAAAGATTTAATCGGAGCCCTCACTAAGTAAATTAGTGGGGGTCTTAGTTTTACAATGTATATACAACTCTACAAAACTTAGATTTCGGATGAAAACCTGTTTCATTCAAAAAAAGCTTTTTAAGCTATTTCAGCTGACCACTACTGTTATTTAATAGTACTGGAAATGGTGGCTTGAGACAAATGAGAGATGAAGTACAGCTTCTCAGCACTATCAGATGCAAACTTTCAGAAGACAGCTAACATTGATGCTGTCGGCACGCAAAACAGTGCTAGTAACTTCTGATATTTACTTTTCACCAGCTTGGACACACACACAAAAAAAATCCTCACTCAGTGATCTCACAGCCAAGTTCCCTTCCCTTTGGAAGCATCCTTCAAAGACAAAGTTTTAAGCTTACGTCAGGATTACACAAATTCCCAGAACTGGATCCCTTTCAACTTGCAGATGTTCTGCAGTGAAAGCTGTGAGGTTTTCAGCTTGCCTTTACCAACTTGACTGTAGGCTTAAGACAAGAAAAAAAAACCTGCTTCCAAGTTCTAGTTTAAATACTGTCAGCTTACTAAGTATCCAGAATCTGGAGGCACACTTGGCTTCAGGTCTGAACCTTATCTTAAATCTGACTTTCTACATCACCATGGGAAAAGAAAATATCTGTGCATACTTGGGGAAACAGAATTTTCTAAAAAATTAATGAAAGACTGCCTTGAGTGTGTAGAAAGTCAAAAGTTTCAACTTGAGAGCAGATTTTTTAATATAGTTATTATGGCCATGCACTGCTTCAGCCATCTTCTCCCAAATTTTGGGAGACTTCCCAAAACACAGACTCCTTTAGTTTCTGAGAATTTCAGCACTCAAACTTACTCATTCTCCTCTTGGCCTACCTCCTACTAATTGAGCTTATTTGAAATTATGTGAGAAAACAGGAGTCACTAGAGATATAGCAGCAATAAACAGGAATTCTTTATTTCCCACAGTCTATAGAAGCAATAAGGAAGAGGAAGAAGAAAAATATAGAGTATTAGCTGAAGAGGTTAGGCAGCTATTGCCTTATCTCAGTGTGTATCCTGCTGTCATGGTTTAACCTGGCAGGCAGCTAAACACCACACAGCTTTTGCTCGCTCCTCCCCCAGTGGGATGGGGGAGAGAATCGGAAAAAAGGTAAAGCTCGTGGGTTGAGATAAAGACAATTCAATAGGACAGAAAAGGAAGAGAAAATAATAATAATGATAGAAGAATATTAAAAACAAGTGATGCACAATGCCATTGCTCACCACCCTCTGACCGATGCCCAGCCAGTTCCTGAGCAGCGGCCCTGTCCCCCCAGCCAGCCTCCCCAGAGGGAGTTCAGTTCCAGTTGTACGTGTCAGCCTTCTCTTGGTCTTTTGGTAACTGGCCATGCAACCTCAAACAAGTATTCTTATCTACAAAATGAATAGTATTTACTGTACTGACCACAAAGGATATTGTGAGACTTAAATTGTCACTGCAAATTACAAAGACCTTTACTTCTCAGACAATAAATTCACATTTTCTTTTCTTAGCATCTCCTAAAGGTCCCACTGCACAGGGCACCCTAGCTACCCCGCATTCACAGCATATTCTCCCAGTTTGCCTTCAGTCAGCAAGTGACTAAACTGAGCTCTCCTACAGTCCGCTGGCTCTAGGCTTCAAATCAGGCTGAGGAAGGAGAAAGATCTTTAAAAATCTACAGTAATGGATTTCAGATTTTTTGATTTGCAGACTTCATTATTTTCCTTATGGAGTCCACATTCCTAAACTGTAGAAACATTCCCACAAAATAATGTGGTCTAAATACTTTTATCCTAAACTAAAATAAATAAATATGAAATTTTGTTAGCTGTAACCTTGAGAAACCTTGTGTGGTAATGTTTTCTCCTGCCGCGTAAAAAAACTTGAATGAATAAGCAGTGTCTGAAAACATCCTTGATCTGGAGTTCACATGCATGAGCCACACCATTCCTATGAGCTCCATCTTCCCTGGTTATTTAAAAAAATACTGATTTTAAAAGCTAGAGAAACAAGAATCTGACTCTTTTCAGCACTAGAGAATAAAGACACTGTTCTTTATTGAAACTCTGAAAGCTAAACTTCACGTACTGTATAATCTAATAGAAGGAAGTGAGCAGCCACAAGTCATGACAGTGTCCCAAAGTAAATAATATTTTACTGTATTTACTATGAGCACTAAACAAATATCTTAAGCATTCAGTGCTATAAGCTTTCAGGAGCTTCGATTTAGTTAATTTTCTCTTCTGAAGTAAAATCATCTTCTCAATTATTTTTAAATGTATCTAATTTTGAGGCCTGATGATACAAGTTCAGCTAGATATTTAAAAGTTTGTCTTCCTGATCTAACATCCATTTTAATCTCTAGGCAGATTGAGTTTTTAACAATTTAAAGCCAGAAAAAGAGATTTTTAAAGGTTAAAGCCACTTCTTGCCAAGGCTACTATTTAGATCTGGATTTACCTGAAATACAGTCAGCTACTTATTTAACCATGTCCAACAGACCACCGAGATTTTGGCTTGTATTTTATTATTCATGTATTTATTTTTAGACATAGATATATATATATATATATATAGAAAGTGCTCAGCTGGGGCCATAATATGGTATTTAGCTTTAGCTCACTCAGTGCTTTCACAATTTCTTAGCTGTACTACACCTTCACTATTTTTAGGCTTGTTTTGCTAACCTTATTTTGAATTGGCGGGCTGACAAAAAATGTTTCCATTAAATGAAAATAGATTTCAAGTGTTCGCTCCCGTCAAAAAAAAAGGAACTTCATTCATCAGTAATTCCTGTGCCAAGCCCAGTTTATTTTCAGAAGTTTGTACTAGCAGTATTTTTTTTTTTTAATCTCTTTAACAGAGTTTGAGAGAGATGCTATGGAAGAGAGCTATTCTGCTACCTGATATTAATGGTTGTTGATATCAACATACTTGTCAGATCACAGTGGGACAATTAGCAGCTGAGAGTGAGAAAATGTTATCTTGAATAATCATGATGACCACGCTAGAGCTCCTGGGAACGCAAACTAGGTCTATGCCATGCACGCTGCAGTCATAGCAAGGTGTCTCCTTGTCTGCACGTTTTGGAGACACAGTTTGGTCTTCCAGTTATAGAGTAGCAGGATTCACTGTTTTATTCCTGATAGCTTCTGGCCTGCAGAGTGACCTTGAGCAAGTCACATGAGATTCCTACAGCACATTAAAAATGATCCAACATTTAGCTTCTGTATAGAAGTGTGTGGCAGGATGATTATGCATGGCTCCTGTGTAACTCTGAGTACCTTGGCACTTCTCCCTGAATGGAGGGGGCTTGTGAAAGTACACCTCCTGCCTTCCTGCTCCAGCCCCAAATGGCATGTAGAGCAAGAGAAGGAAAAACAAACAAAAAAATTGGCTTATTTCACAAGTGACATAAAAACAAATTTTCCCTTCTAACACATACCCACCTCTGTATTCAACTGGCAGCCTGCTCAGTTTGGAGGCAAATGAAAATACACTTGCATCCTGGTGTCTTTTCTGTGAATCTTAGCTAGGACAATGAAAGCAAAAGCCAAGAAGCTTAAATCTGTGAAGAACTCACAGTTTTGTTCTAGTTACAAACATGTCCTGAACATACAAGTGTTTTAAACCTATATCTTTGTTGAAATATATAGTAATTTCCAGGCCCATACTGTAATTGCTGATTTGCATTCTCTTACATGAAGAGACATTAAAAACCTAAACAAATTAAATAGGTTTCAAAACTCTAATTTGAAGCAAATTTGTTGCGAAACTTCAATTTTCATAGAAAATAACAGTGAAATGTTTAAGTGATTAAGTCTCACTAATCTTAAAATATTAAAATAAAAAAATTAAGCTTTCATTAAGGAAAGACTTTAAGCCAAGTATTGCAAGCTGGTGTGCCTCCATTCTTTGTTGGCAGGCCCTGATGCACCCTAAACCTGTCCACCTTTGCCTGCATCTACACCAGAACATGCTCCCAGAATGTAATTGCACCTCAATTAAAAAAAAAAACTTACTGCTTTTAGTTGAGAGTCAGCTAAATCTGTAGTGTGGATCCTGTCATGTCAACATGACGTAACTTATGCTGACTTAATAATGTATGCCAGTCAGGATGTTGTCTTCTGTTTCTATAAACCGCAACATTAGGTACAGAGGCACGGCTATGAAGCAGAGGGGCTTAGTGCAAAAAAGTTTCACTCATGTGAAACACCATACCACGTTCTCTTTACCCCCACAACTCCTACAAAAGGGCTAAAAGCAAGAAAAGAAGGTTTGTAAAGTTATTACTGCCTTAATTCTTCTCTTCTCTTTGGCTTAGCTGCTTCTGTTTATTAGATAGAAGCAGATCAGAGCCTGGGCAAAGAACCACATCACAGAAAGCCACTGTAGTGGTTTCACAGTGGGTAGGTAGAAGAAAGGCTGATGAGGCTTGTAAAGAAAGGTGAGTCAGGAGGAGAGAAGCTGTTATGCAGGAGTGCCCAAAGAAGCCTGCACTCTTAACGCTCACATTTGAGTGAACCTAAGATACCACTTCTTGAGGGAAGTAGAAAAAAAACTAGCAAAGCTAGAGGCAGATTGAACATGCACGAATATTGGCAAAGATTTTACACATAACTTGTCATGCTGCTATCAAAATAATTGGCATGCACTCAGCTGAGACTCCATTCATTCTCTTCATGGTCATTAATAAACAGCTGTTCTGATAAGGCAAGAGTTCATTTTAGCTGAAACTGTTCTTTGTTAAAGTCTAGCCTCTTAAATTAAAGTTAACAGATATAAAGGAAAAATGCCAATACAAAATACAAATAGACTTGGAAAAAAGTTCTTATATGAACTGCAAGCAATGGAAATGCTTCCAATGCCTTCGATTCTCAGTAAAAGTATCTGTAAAACAAATGCACGTTACCTTGGTGTTTGTAATTCAAACACCAAGTTTTTGGAAATAAACCAGAGAGCTGTAAAGCAAGAGTGTGGAGCTTTTTTTTTTTTTTTTTTTTAGGTAAAAAAAAGAGTGCTAAATCAAGAAAACAAAGTCCAAATGGTGGGGAAAATAACTGAACAGTAAAACTGAATAAAAGTGACTAGGATACATCCTTTTGGTCACTTCACTGACATTTAGTTTTTTTAGGAACTGACATATGTATTAAGAAGAATGTTGGGATTGAACCAAGTTAATAGAGGCTTCTGGAGACTTTTTTCTCCTTAAAATATTCAATGTTTTTTCCTGTCTTGCCTGTTGAATTCTTAATACAGGCAGGGAAAAGAAGAAAAAAAAAAATCATTGCACATATTCATCAAACCTGCCTTTTACATTTGTTGAAACTGTAATACAGTGAACCATTGAAAGTTGTGGAGTTTTGATAATCCAAAACAAACTCTGAATTCATTCAGCCAGAATACTGCTGAGGCCACCACGAGCCTGGTCCTGGTATAATTACAACAGTGTCTTTGTAACCAGTCTTGGAGTCTCCCACTTGATTCAACTGGAACAAATTGTCAGAATAAAAATAAGTCAGATGTACCACAGTCATACACTTACTACATTCATTTTTCCTCTCACACCTGTTTTGCCAGTATATTCTAAGAATAGCTGTTGCTATACCACAGTGCATTAAAGGGTGAGTACCAGGAGGATATTCATTCTAAATAACAGCAGCTCAAGCAGCAAAATGTCTGAATTTTCCTACAGCATCAGGAAGAAAAGTAACCTATCTGAATCCTTGTGCATACATGTATGTCCTGTCCACCTGAAGCTTTAATGATGGTCTCTGTTTCAGCCACTTTTCTGCGTACAAGTCAGGGCAAGGGGAAGCTTTCCAGTCTGTAGAGTATGAAGGAAAACTACATATCCTGAATACTCTAACTGAAGGGGGGGGGGGGGGGGGGGGGAGGCTTAATATTTATTTTTCTCCATCTGATGACTTTGGGACTATAACAATTTCCAGAATGCTGGAGTTTACATTGCCGGAGCTGTAAAAATAACTCGTTCACAGATTTATAGAAAAATGAGATGCTTGCTTACTAAGATACACTGTGCATAGATATAAGCACATTTTTAAGCTGTTAGTAAGTCCATAAAGTTAATGAAGAACTAAACTGCTTTAGTTCTTCAAGCTCTGCTACTTGTTTGGCAAGTCCCTGCTACAGTACAAGTGATAGTTTAACTCTCAGCTGGGGGAAACTGGGGAAGAGGTTAGTTGTAGGAGAAACACATGAATGAAAATCATAGAAAAAGGACATAACTAGTTGGTTGTTAGTGCCAGGAAAAGCAACTAGAAAGAGAAACTTACAGTGATGAACACCAACGTGCAAGAATCTGCTCTTCCAGTCCTGTTTATTCCCAAACAGTAACCTTACTAAAGTGATTAATATTCTGATTGTGAACTGGTTTCTCTAAAGGAAGAGAAGCAAAGCCACCTAGAAGAGATAGTGCAGGAAAGAAGGCAGGGAGATTACAGAAGCAAGCAAAACTACAACTGTGCTTAAGGTTGCAATATGATGCTGAATCATACCCCGTAGTCATTATCATAAAGCAAGTATCTCTCCTCTTGGTCTTTTACTGTTATAAAGTAGAAGTTAATTTTCTTGTTGTAAACATAATTTAATCTATAGCAAGTTAACAGTTTTTATGAAAAGCAGCTGCCATAAAAAAGCCAGCCTTTTTGCTTGATGTATTTTTTCTAGTGTCTTTGTTCAAGACAGCAATCCTTTTGACATATCTATTATGTCAGGAGTTCAGGTAGGAACATACTGACAGATACATGATCACAACAGCTTTATTCAGTGTCATACTTTTGAGTTTTAACATCATAATTTTCACTTGTGATTCATGGAGCCCTTGAGAAGTACATACATTGATTGCTGAATGGCACAAGTAGTTTTTAAGCACATCACAGACTCTTAAATTTCAACCCAGCAACCTCTTAGCTGTTTATAAATCAGTTTATAAGCACCACTATAGGAATGGGAAGGATGGACAACTGAGTGCAGTTTACCTTCAGCCTTCACTTAACTTGAGATATAGTTATCACCTCACCGTCTGCATTCTTCTCTTGGGAAGAAGGGTAATGTTTCATTAGCAGAACTTTGATTGCACTGACAAAATTTTCCAGCCTCAATCAGGCCCAAGCTGAGAACTGCTTGGTACTTACCACACATTCTTCTCCCCCCTGCCCCTTATTTTAACAACTGTCTCCTAATTTCTCCCAGGAGGCCAAGTGGTATGCAGCCCTCTCCCTGCCCTCTGCAGTCACTTGGCTCATAACACTGCTGCTGCGTCCCATCAGGAGGGAAATCAGCCAGAGAGAACCAAATCTTACATTTTACAAAGCTCATTCTGAACAAATGCATAAAGAATATTTTTGCTGGTCGCTAAGGATACAACTTTAGACAGCCTTCATACAGCAGAGATTCCCAAACTGAGATGAGAAGCTTTCAGTAAAATCAGCTGATCACTTCATGTAGTTTTACTACTCTCATTACTTCTGCTCCATGTTTTGATAACTATCCAAATTATCAACACCTCTCAACATCCACATTTTGTACATCACCAGTGTACACCAATGTACGTAGGGTGAACTTCACAATACCAATAAGTTTCCTTCCCACTTTAAACCAATCACTAAGAAAATTGACAAAAGAGATGAAAGTCTTGGGCACATTGTACCAGAAATATACATATATAAGCTATATTAGCATACGCATCTGGATAATACTAAAATAGCCTGGGAAACAGTCTGTATGTTATTCACTGAATGGCACAATGATTAATCTTTTCCCTTCCCTTCCATGGTCATTTTCCATGCCCTCTCATGCTTCTTGTGACACCCATCTACAAGAAGGGTCGGACGGAGGATCCAGGGAACTACAGGCCTGTCAGCCTGACGTCGGTGCCGGGGAAGGTCACGGAGCAGATCATCTTGAGTGCCATCACATGGCACGTACAGGACAACCAGGGGATCAGGCCCAGCCAGCATGGGTTTATGAAAGGGAGGCACGGCTTCACTAACCTGGTCTCCTTCGATGACAAGGTGACCCGCTTAGTGGATGAGGGGAAGGCTGTGCATGTTGTCTACTTGGACTTTAGTAAGGCCTTTGACACTGTCTCCCACAGCATTCTCCTGGAGAAGCTGGCTGCTCATGGCTTGGGTAAGTGCACTCTGCGCTGGGTTAAAAACTGGCTGGACGGCCAAGCCCAGAGAGTGGTGGTGAATGGAGTCAAATCCAGTTGGTGGCTGGTCACGAGTGGTGTTCCCCAGGGCTCAGTGCTGGGGCCAGTTCTGTTTAATATCTTTAATAATGATCTGGACGAGGGGATTGAGTGCACCCTCAGTAAGTTTGCAGACGACACCAAGTTGGGTGGAAGTGTCGATCTGCTGGAGGGTAGGAAGGCCCTACAGAGGGACCTGGCCAGGCTGGATCGTTGGGCCGGGGCCAACTGTATGAGATTCAACAAGGCTAAGTGCCGGGTCCTGCACTTCGGTCACAACAACCCCATGCAATGCTACAGGCTTGGGGATGAGTGGCTGGAGAGCTGCCTGGCAGAAAAGGACCTGGGGGTGTTGGTTGACAGCTGCCTGAACATGAGCCAGCAGTGTGCCCAGGTGGCCAAGAAGGCCAGTGGCATCCTGGCTTGTATCAGGAATAGTGTGGCCAGCAGGACCAGGGAGGTGATAGTGCCCCTGTACTCGGGGCACTGGTGAGGCCACACCTCAAGTACTGTGTTCAGTTTTGGGCCCCTCACTACAAGAAGGACATCGAGGTGCTGGAGCGTGTCCAGAGAAGGGCAGTGAAGTTGGTGAAGGGTCTAGAGCACAAGTCTTAAGAGGAGCGGCTGAGGGAGTTGGGGTTGTTTAGTCTGGAGAAGAGGAGGCTGAGGGAAGACCTTATTGCTCTCTACAACTACCTGAAAGGAGGTTGTAGCGAGGTGGGGGTCAGTCTCTTCTCCCTAGTAACGAGTGATAGGACGAGAGGAAATGGCCTCAAGCTGTGACAGGGGAAGTTTAGGTTGGATATTAGGAAAAACTTCTTCACCAAAAGGGTAGTCAAGCATTGGAACAGGCTGCCCAGGGCAGTGGTTGAGTTTCCATCCCTGGAGGTATTTAAAAGACGGGTAGACGTGGTGCTTAGGGATATGGCTTAGTGATGGACTTGGCAGCGCTAGGTTAACCGTTGGACTCGATGATCTTAAGGGTCTTTTCCAACCTTAACAATTCTATGATTCTACAATTCTATAATTCTTGCTGTTTTGAGGATTTGTCTTGGTGATGGAGGAAGAAAGAGGGATGTGGCTAAGGGGAGATAACTGTAGGCTGGGGTGATGCAGGGAGAGATGCATCTGGAGGTAAAGGGGACAGCATATAGCAAGGCCAGACAGTTTAGGGCCACCAAGAACTGCCAAACCCGTCCTAGTGTCTCTCAGGTGGGATACCAGGAAGAGCTCAGCACGCTCCAAGCCAAAAGAAAGGGATGGGAAGTGTGGCAGAAGACCATGGCTTCTGTGAGGGCTTGAGCACAGCTATGCCGGGAGAGGATGTGCTATGCAGCACCTGACAAGGTAAGGTGTGCTTTACTCCAGGCCTGTACAAAGCCTTCTCAGCAACTGCCTTGCACTTGTCTTGCCTGCCCTGTCCCAAAGGCTCCCTTACAGGGAGATTTTTAGGTTCATCAAGGAGGTATCATGGAAATCCCTTGTAGAAAAAAAAAAAAAAAAAAAAAAAAAAAATCATAAATCAGGGTCTGGCACCCCAGGCACCCTCTGGGATCACTCACTGCACTGGAACACCAGTCTGGTGGTCACAGCACTTATGTCATGGTCTTACAGAAGACTTTGAATAAAAGGTCTTTGCACGTTACCCACAGCTAATGACTCCCCTCATATCAAAGACTCTTTTTCTCTGTCATCTGCAGCTATCTTCTGCTCCAGCCTAGACACTTCAAAGGAGGCCAGATAAGATCTGGGCAGGATATCTGAATTGCTGCAAATATGGTTTAGTAACATAAGGTAACCATCAGAACCTGAACTGTAAATATGTGAACCTAGCCAGAAATGCACACAAATGCTTTTTACTTAAGGCATTATCACTGGGAGGGAAACCTTAGTGACTTTAATGATTTTATTCCTGATAATTATTACCTTTCTTAATTTTTCCTTATCTGTTCAAACCACAGGTTTAAAATACTGCTGTAATTGAGCTCAGTGGGAAAACTGAAATGATTTTTCATTATATTAGATAAGTGGCCTGATAAAATGTAACAGGAAATGGACTGCACAAGCAGTTTTGCAGTGACATGGAGACCAATCTTCTGGTTAGCTAAGAGACTGGGGAAAGTAAGTCTTGGAAATTCATCTTATTTGACATACTACAATAATTTGATATTCAAAGCACTGACTGTAAGTTCATTATTTTATGCAATTACTGCCCATTATTCTCAGACAATGATTCAGTAGTGCCCTGTGATAAATCCCAAGACTCAAGAGCAACCCTATTTAAGATTCATTTCATTTCAATTATTAAGCAAAGGAATCTACTTGAGCCAAAATTCTTTTTTTTTTTTTTTTCTTTCTTTCTTTCTTTTTTTAAAGGACCCCTAAATTCAATTAAGACCTCCTGTAAAGACTCACCCATTTACAATGGACCTCTAGTCATGGAAAATTTCAATCTGAAATACAGTTATTTCAGCTTGAAGTATAGTTCTTATAAAACTTGCTCAAGATTTCCACTGTGACAGTGTATTTTCTACACACCTCTCTATAGGTACTTCACTAGACTTACATATCTTCATCTTGAGGTATGTCACACATTGCCTTTTCATCTCCCACAAGAAAGGTCTGGTTTACTTAATAACCTATGATGAAATTACTACAAATGTCTGGATGCTGAAACACTCTTTTCCTTAACTTGTTAATACATGCAAGAAAACCCACCCCTGGTATACCACTGACATGGCAAAACCAAGAACTGTTATTAGTCATGTGATTTGACTGACATTTCCCATAGCGTGGTAAAGAAGAGATCTAGATGTTCACATCTAATCTTTCTCCCTACAAAGGCACAGAGTTGCATGGCTACTTGACCTCTGTCTTGTCAAACAGGAAATCAGAAACCAGAGTGATGCTATACTTCTTTTTTAAGAAAAAGGCTCACAATGTACGTTCAGTATTAGAAATCAAGACTCTGAAGCCATATTACATTTAAATTGCTTAGTGACAGTGCTCTCCTCTCAACAAATCTCATCAAAAGGGATGAACCCCAAGCTATGCACATAACAGCACTATATACCCTTAGAGCGTTTCATCAGTGTCATTGCCATGTCTGCAGTGTGACCTGAGTAATTATTTTAGGTGAACTGGGTAACTGTGGCACAATAAGGGTCAGGACAAGTCAAATTCATGACGTATACCCAGTTCCATAGGGTGTCCATGGGATGTTAACTCCAAACCAGAAAACTCAGAAAACCAGGCCCTGTGACAGCCTGACTGCAAAAGCAGCACTTTCTGTCAATGTTTAGTTCCAACTTTGCCATCTCCCATGGGTTAACTATGAAAGGGAATAGATGATTTAAGTCTTCTATGCATCCTAAATACAAAGTGACATTGAGAGATAGCTGTTTGGATACTGATCACTTGGCTGTTTCGGATGATTAGACCACAGTGCCATAAAAGGAATGGGATAATGTTAGGAAAACACTGGTTGTTGTTCTGCCTGAAGGCTGCTAAGCACGATAAAATTCTAACAGGTATAATCAATATAGCTACTTGATACCAGTATCTTCAATTATCACACCAGGGGATGCTTTTCAGAAGAAATGGCTAAATCTGTAACATGAGTTCAGCATAGCTCATCTTTTAAACAGGTCAGGGAACTCTTCTCTGAAATCTTACTGAAGTAGCTGACCACTTCCTTGTGAAGCACTACAGTTAAGACCAACTGTAGTTGCTGCCTTACAGATAAATGATTTTCTTTCATATGCACTCAATTTTATATGTGTCAGCATATCAGGCATGGGAATAATTTCAAACTGATAACTAGCATCTAACTAGCATGGACTACATCTCAGCTGCTACTTTTGGAATTAATTTTAAGACTTTTTGATACTAAGGTGACAGTACTATACTTTAAGTCATCTGAAGCAAACAAAATTATTTTCTCTGTCCTTACACTTCTGTGGTAAGTCTCTACTTGATTTCAGCAGAAAGCCTTGAAGTATGGGATTGCTTCTCAAGTGATCTCCTGAAATACTCAAGTAGTTTTATAACACATTGTATGACAAGTTTATTATGACAACTTCTTTTACAGCTATTTCTTTAGGGTAAATTGTCACAATCAAAGTTTTATGAATATGAAGAAATAGTCATAAGAGAAAGGTCCAATCTGTGTTCTGCTCTGAACCCTAGCACTGATCCCATTCAGCTGGTAGATAGTATCAAAGTCAGACAGGACTTATTGTGAACAGGTTAAGGTTCAAACATCAATAGTAAAAAAAATCCCAATGCCTTGAGTGGGAAAGAGAACTGTTTCCTGAAGGATAATCTGTGCATACTTCAGAAAATATTTAGGGCAGTTTTGAACCTTCAAAGTGTCGTGACACAAAAACTGATTTTCTAAAGCAGATTCTTTCTGTCAGTTTGGGTGAGTGACAAAATCAGTTGTGCATTTTAAGGGATGATTCAGCCCTTAGAAGGGATGCTGCATCTCCTACTTTTCAGTGTGTTTTGCACTAGGAAATACTTACAGTTCCGAGGTCAATAATGAAACAATCTCCTCTGTTGAAGCTGGTCCAAGCCAGGGGGACTTCTGTGGCTCTTACAACTCTCCGGCCCTTGATATGCAGAAGCCTCCGAGCACTCAGATCATTAGTAACCACATGATTAAATCCAGAGGCAACACCACCTGCCTGAATAAAACAAAACAACACAGCAGCAAGGTTTATTTCAGTTTGATTTCTGCAAATTTACTTTTTTGCTACAGCTGAGGAGCTAGCAGGGGAAAAAATAGTTTATGCAGTGAGAGGTGAGCCAAAATAATATACTGTTTAACAGTGCTGACCACAGACCGGACAGACTTGGGGAACACTGCTGCTGCTGAACTCTGAGGTGTGAGCCTTTATTGAGGGAGCATATGTCACCCTGCTTCAAATGGTTTTCAGATGAATGGGGAAAGGGAAAGCATAGGATTTACCACACTTTCCTGCATCATCCAGAGGATAAGGTAATGCTCAACCACACTGTTAGGACAAAAATCAGTAGGTTATCAAATGAGGACTGAGGGAAAGCAGAGGAATATGAAGCTCCTGTACAAGTTTTCACAACTTCCTTAAATTCAGAGGTCTGCCTGGTTATGTGTAGCGGGACGTGTCATTCTATAGCAGCTCTGTAATTTTCTGAAAGGAATATTTGCAACTTAGGAGGCAACCTAGAAAAGAGCACCAAGCTGGGGGAAGCCAGACCAAACTATTGATTTACAACCTATAAAGTGTAAGTTTATGCCTAACTTATTCCTGTAAACTGGCTTGGCTGTCTGCCTCTGTGAGGCAGCATTCTCCACTCCTCCAGGAAACCCAGATCTGGGGTTGTAATAGAAAGTGTGTCTTGAAATTACAAAGAGAAAAATATGTAAAAGAGTGGGCAGGTCACTGTCAAGCTCTCTTATGCAAACAGAGTTAAAAGCTTCAAATTGGTTGTGTAGACTGACAAGTTACAAACCTCCATAATGAGAAAAAGGCTGACTGAGCAATGGCTCCCAGAGCTCCTACTACAGGGAGATTCTCAGGAGATACATTACTTTATTTTTAAAAAACACAGATGTCTCAAAAAATTCCCTTCCAAAGATTCTACTTCTGGAAGTGACACAACAAGGAGGCCGACACTACAACTTTTTAAAACATAAAATTTTCATGAAAAGTCTTTGGGAGTTTTTTTTACCTACCTCAAAGCAAAAAACTGCAGTAGCACTGCAAAAGCACCATTTTTAGACTAAAGTGAGGTTTTGGTCTTTTCCACTCTGCTCATGTTTTTAAGCACTTAAGCACATTAGGTTTTGTATTTGAACAAAATGATTCAGTCTAAAACATAGAAATGGTTTCTGTGAAATTTACTGCCTCCCAAACACAGAGAGTACCTACTGTTAGTGCCCTTAGACACACAAGTATGAAATCTCAAGATAGCTTGATATGAGGGGGCGGGGAGAGGGGGTGGAATAAATCACTGGGACAGGTTTTCAGTTTCAGAAGAGACACTGCTAAACAAGCTGCTGTTTTCTGTACAAGTACTGGGACACCTATAGTTTAGGATAGGTAGTTCAGATCTAAAACCACTAAACATTAAGAAACAATTTTTAAACTTTCAGTAACAGATACAAAGCAAAAGATTTGATTTTACTGGGGGACAATGTTGCATATATTTTAGGAATATATTTTGACAGCTGGCTCTTTACCTTGTATTTAATTCCTCCTTTGAAGTAGCTCACAAACTCAGTAGACTCGTATCCTTGAATTTCTCTACTCTGCACAGGCTTTCCTTCTAAATAGTCATCCATTTGAACAGTGAAGATCGCTGCAGCTGTGCTTTCATCCTGGGTACATTCTTTCCCTGAAATAAGATTAAATATTATGTCCATAAAGCACTAATATAACTTTGAATTCTGTCGGAGAAATTGTTTCTGTGACAACCAGGCACTGCGTTCAGCCCGTTATACAGCCCATGTATATGTTGCAACAAAGCACTACATCATAACCTTGTTCACCACCAAATGCATGATGATCCAGACCATTTCTTAACTACTTGTAGAACTGCATTCATAAGAAAAAAAGTGAAAAATAGCCAAGTTTGTCTTCTCTCAGCCTCTTTGAACAACAGAACATTTTAATTAAGTGAGTTGAGCATGACAAGTGTCTACAGTAGTGATTTTGGGACTTTGAGTTGAAGTGCAAAGACCAAGGAAGGCCATGTCAAAGGACTGATTAGATGGTATACCAGATATTTACACTAAGAGCAACTTGCCAAGCCATAAAGTTAAAATAACTCAAGAGCAGTCCTATTGACACTATAATGCAACCAAACGGTAGTTTGCTCAGATATCTTTTATTAGACTGCCTGGTACAGCTGGGAGAAAGAAAAGCAGCTTTGGGACTCAGATATTTGCTTCATGAGGTCACACTGTTTTGTACCTTTCAGAGATGAGCCTCTTCTGAGGACTGTGGCAAAATGGCCTCCTTAACTAGTGTGTTGATGGCCTACTCACACTGCAAAGTAGGCTGTATATTGAAATACAACTTTTAGCATGGGCCCATATGTTTTTGATTAACATTTTCAGCAGTTTTGATTGTTTCAAGAAGAACGCAAGTAGGATCGAGTCTCAAAAAACTGGCTTCTCAAGAACTTTTGAAGAATAAGGAAAAGTGAGGTTTTCCATTTAGCTTTTATTTCTTCTTTCTAAATAAGAGGGAGATGCTGGTATACAAGCAACAGTTTTCAAGAGCAGCTTCTCACTTACATTAACCATTTCCTTGCTTCTAGGTGACTGAGTGGAAAAATACCATAGAGCTGCAGACAGTCCAGACAGCAATACCTCTCACAGGCTGTGGGAGAAGGGGAAGTGTGTAGTGAGGTCTTGGTGTCACCTCACGGTGTAGCGAGTCATTGGTGTCACAGGAAGCCTGCCGGTAAGGTACTAGGAAAGAATAAAGCATGGCGGGGGAGGACAGGGATACCTAAGGGCATCACTGACCTAGCTCCTCTCTTATGGAGAATGAGTGCCCTATTCGTGACCCAGCAGTGCAAATGCCACAAGAGGACTCCCCTCCGCCCACCAACGACTGTGCTTCTCCCAGGAGCAGTGTCACCACTGCCACCACCACAGCTTTTGTGGGGACATAGGTGCAATGGAAGCCTCCAGAAAGCAGTAAGGATGAAACAGGGAAGGGATCCAAAGAATAATGGAGGCATAGGGAAGTGAAGAGGATGAGGCCTACTCGCAAAAGGTAAAAAACATTACTGAAAGCACAATGTAACACAAGAACCTCAAAAAAAAAATTCCCATCACTCAGCGACAGAAGAACTTACACATAGTAAGTAACTTACACATAGGCAATATGCTTTCTCAGACCTGGGTACCACCTTAAAGTTGGTGGTAAAGTTTTGGGATTTTGGTTTTGTTGGGTTTCTTTGTTTTTTTGTTTTTTGCTTTTTGTTGTTGTTGTTTTTTTTTTGTTTTTTTTTTAAATAGGGCTATTCATGTCCATTAGGACTAGATCCTTCAGATTTATTGCTTGCAATTACACAACAGGGTTCAGGGTCGAAGAAAACTGGTTTTGGAACAGTGTTAGAGATTACTACTACTACCAGGGCTCAGTCTCACAGCTGCTATGCAATCAAATACTCAGTGAAACCCTTTTTAAAAAAAAAAAGTGAGCATTAATCCAAGTGTAGGTTATTCAAACTCGTATGAAAACCAGATTTACCTTATAGTCTGAGGCAAAACCAGCTATAAATAAGCCAGAGTATACAGGAAAAAGAACAAAATTTTTTACCAGACTAGATACTGGTTCACATGGATAGGTCTTATCACTTAATCTCTGGGGACAAGGGTTAAAAAATAGTTAAAAAAAACCATGCATGACTTTATTAAAGATACTAAGTGGGGTATAGCCAGTCTTACCCCACAAGTAGCCTCATACTGGCATAGTACATGCTGTTTCCACTAGTGATAGTTTCAAGTCGAGACAGCTCCCTTAGGATTAGTAGTTTAGCTACTAAGACACCCCTCAAGTGCCAGTGCAGACAACCGCGCCAGGATCCCTGAGCAAAGTTAAAAATCGATACAGCTACAACGACACAGATCCACATTGATTGCCTGGCCATGCCAACATCGTTGCAGCACCTGAGTTAGCTTGTTCAGAAATTATCCGACCTGGACAGCACTTCACCGTAGGTGAGATATTTGGTAAAACTGGCTTTCGCTTAGGAAGCCTCAGCCCAATAGAACAACTGTTTGGTCACTTTAACTCTAGGATGCCAGTCACAGCACAAGACTGTCAGCACATCAAGGTCACAGACCATCCTCCCATGGTCTAGACCTCCTTCTGACCCCTGGGGTATGGCCAAGCAAGGTACTAGGAGGAAGTTTGCCACTATATAATATGAAAATTCAATGCTCTGCTTTTATTCTGAATTTGTGGTCTTTTTTGGTGAAGTCAGAACCCGTTCAGACTCAAAGCCAGTGTATGAGGCCCACACAATAACACATGCCACAGACAACAGGCAGGAGTAGGACCGTGTCACCAAATGGCAAGGCCCTTCTAAGTATCTAAGCCCAAAGTCTGCAGGGTTTCCACCAATCTAATATTGCAAGAGTTCGTTCCATCCCAAAGTCTGACTGATAACGACTGCTGTAACTGTTCAGAGGCGGCTCATGGGAAGTCTTCAGAAAAACCCTACTGAGGTCTTCCTGGCCCACAGGTTATACAGCCTTTGCTCATGAGGGTAGAGTTTGGTGTACGTAACGGTGGCGAGAATCAGTCAGCAAAAATACCAAAATGATTCAAAATCTTGCCCTGGGTGTGACTGCCCTTCACCATGCACCTCGTATGAAGTTTTGGTCTCCTGTTGCTATTAAGCTTGCAGCAGTGTTTGAGCATCTCCACCCCACTACTGGAGTATCTTGCAAGCAGGAAGGTATTTCCCAGCAGTTGGCCATGCTGCTGCCAACCTGCCAGCTACATAAGAACAATGTGTGCCCAGATTACCTGAAGCTATTTACAGTATCTGGATATCACTATATCAGCACAAGATGTACATCAGCATGTACAACTAAAACTCTTTAGCCAACAAAGAGGTTTTAATTAGTGCAAATGTCAGTCACTGTTTTGACTTCACTTCCACTTGCAAAGAGGCCTTGCATCTTTCCCTGGCAAGTGTCTGCTGTACCTTAACTACTACATAAATAGTTCTAACTTCATTAACAAAGGTCCAAATAGCCAAACCCTGCTATTAACTAGCAGTGCTGTTGACATAAGAACATCTGCCAGAAATTCATTTACACTGCCATCTACGATTATACTCTTGTCAGAGACAGACACTAACCCACATGCCAGCTGGATAACTCATAATACATGCAAAACTAAACAAGCTTCAAACATTTATGCAGAAACGATCCCAGCTTTATTTGCTATTCTTTTTCAATGCATCCAAAAGTACAATGAGAACCACAGCAACTCAACCACATTCATGTTAATACACATCGGCCTGTCTTTATGTGCATTCACTGAGATGATTGCCGACAAACACAAACCTTGTGACGGTGAAACAAGAACAAAGTAGTAGATCTCAGGCAGCTACACAGTAACCACTGTGGTCAGATGACTTGCTGACCAGACAAGGAAGACTCAAGAAACCTCCAGAAGATGAGGAAGTCACCTAAAATGCATCCTTATGTCAGACTTACATTGTGCTGTAAACACTGTGCTAGTCAAGGTTGAAGGCAAAAGACATCAGCCCAATTCCGGTGTCCCCAGTTGCTTCAGGAGGGGCTTTACTGGGCTGTCAGACTGATACTGAAGAGGTTTTACAGAAAACCTGGTGACTTTGCCTCCAATCTCTGTGTCCCCAGAAAGTAAAATTAGCCTAGCTGAAAAAGACAACATCTGGACACAAAGCAGTGCAACAATACCACAGGGAGATGCAGAGATGAAATTTTGGTCCTAGTGGAAACAAAGGCAAGCAAACTCTTCGTCTGAACGAAGTCAGGATTTCACTTGTGAATCTTGGTTGGATGCAGCCAAGACTCGACTTTAACCCTTCAGTACCTTCCCAAACCAACATCACAAAGCACGCAAATAGTCACCTTTCTGTCATACCCCACTTTCTCACCCCCGGAGCCCCTTAGCACCCCTGCATCAGAAGCGGTGAGGCTTGGCATCACCCAAATCCTTGCCTGTAGCCCTACTTCTGTTACTTAAGCGCCTCAACTTGGAAGCTTCGCTCCCGCAGCACTCCTGAAAAGGGAGGGGGGAAAAATTCAGCTCCCGGTCCCCTGGAGCCCAGCGAAGCCGCCAGAAACTCCAGCAACAGCAAGGGCAAAAGCACCCCGGCCCCGAGACCCCGCTGCCTACCGAGCCAGTAGTGGAGGCGGTAGGCGACGGCGGCGCCGCGGCGGAGGGTGTGCAGCACCAGGTAGGCGTCCCCCACGAAGAAGTCGCCGTGGCGGCTGGGGGGCACCGGCACCAGCTCCAGCCGCTCGACGCGCCACACCTGCAGCCCGCTCTGCCGCCCGGCCTCGGCGAAGGCCGGCGGGGGCCGCTCGGGGGCCATGGCGAGGAGCGGGGAGCGCGGAGCGGGGAGCGGAGAAGCGGCACGGCCGGCTGGCCCGCACCGCCTTTAGAGCGCTCGGCCCGGCCCCGCGGGCGGAGCGGGGCCAGCCCCGCCCGGGGTGGGGAGCCCGGTGGGGGGAGCGCCTGGTCCCCGCAGGGCACCGGGATGCGCCGTCTCTCCCCGGCTCCCGCCGGCGGCCCCGGTGCAGGCTGGCCGAGTTTTTGTTTATTTGTTAGTTTTTAACACGCCTGCAAAACTCGCCCGGCATACCTTTTCTTTCTGTGCCCCAAAGCCGCTGCAGAGGTGTTACAAATAATCAGCAGCCCTTGCTGCAAACGGATAATTTTTCTCTGCTCTAAAATGAGAAGGAAAAAAAAAAGTCAAGAAAGCAAAGCACAACCGACCCAAACCAGTAGCTACGGGTGTTATAGTGCTGTGCATTTTGCTTATACAATTATCACATCTGCCTTGTTTTTGTAAGCTGCTCATACCAGAATACAAAGTGTTTTTATAGCTTGCACTTGGTCCTGGGCTCCTTTTTTACCCCAGGTTGCAATGGCAGAGCACAGGTCTTATTCTCCACCCAGTAATTTCATTTTGTTTGTCCAATATTGCCAGGAATCTTTTTGTAGGGAGAAAAATCTTGCATCTTTTTGAAGATTCCAGATGAAGCCCAGAATTTATATAAACTTCCCCTTCTCAGAAAATGGAAAGCATTGTGCTGGTGTTTTTTCAACACCGTGCAACAACAACCCAAAAGGATACAACCCACCTCCTACTTGTCCTTTATAAATGGTTGGTACATCATCCTGGCAGGTCGTTACAACACAAAAATTATACCAAATCACTGCTTTCATCTGGTATTGATAGGAGGTAGATTAATCTGGATAGGATAGATAGGTACAGCTCAAGCTGTCAGTATATCAAAAGATACATTTCAGAGAGGGTTGTGTTTAGGTCCATTATCTTATCCACCTGCATTAATTTTGAGGCTCATGATTTCCCTGCTAGTTTGTTTTAGCAAGTTAATACAAGCACCGTGTAAGCGTGTGGACCCACCTGTGGGTGGATTGGGGTGACCTCAATAAAGAGAGAGAGGCACAGTCAAATGCAACAGAGCAGCTAGAGAGCACCTTCTCCAGCAAAAAGTTAAAAAAAGCACCACATCTAAGAAATCCTTTTAACTATCTTCCCTGCCTTCTGTTCGTACTGTCTGGTGTACAGTTTAGCTATTGAGGGAAAAGATGCTGTTACACAATGTGTACCTACTACCACCTCCCATTTTGGTGAGCACCGTGTCATCAGCTTGCCAGACAGAAGCATACAGGCACCCTAAGCTCTATCCCCGCTGTTTAAAAAAGGAACCTGCGGGCACTCTGCTTTGTCCAAGGTCCAGGTGAACATGTTACAGCTCACCTTCACCAGTTTACGGCCAAGCATTTTATCTCTCATTCTGCCAGGGCTGAGGACTTGGTGAGGCTGAGCCTACTTGATAAAGCACTATGCCTCCCAAATGAAATACTTTTCTCCAGACTGTTCTTCATGTGAAGAAGAAAAATACTTCAGGAAGAACAGCCAAAAAATTCCAGCAGTTCCAGTTTCAATATGGTATCAGATGTTTTGAAATATTCATACGGGGTTTCCCAGCTTTACCCTTCTTTGCCAGTTGTTCTTTTCACTTTTACTCACTTCATTACACCAAGCAATTTTTCTTCTTCTCATTGCATGCCTTTTTGCATTCTTGTACATTAGTTAGCTTTAGTCAGTGTGAGCAGAACTTACCACATACTCTATAATTATATGGATTTATTATTTCTTCTGAAGTTGGCAAGTTGCACTCACTTTGGAAGTGTGCTGGGTTTTGTTCATACCTGAGCTCAAACCAGCCCGGTGTTATGCAGCCTCATGTCTCCTACCTGTTCTGCCTGTCTGGCCAAGCTCAGATTGTTTGTGCACAGATTGCACAGGCCAATTGAGTCAAATTTACATCTCCTTATTCTAGCTTTAAATTTTCAATCAATCAACAGACCAAATACTACTCTCAGCTGTATCCCTCTTGCTGTGATGAGATGCACACTAATGCTAATTGTTCAGCATTGACTGTGCCCAGTATCACACACCAATGGACAAAGGTTAAAGACACAAGAACAGTTTAACTGTTTTGTCTTGGAGTCTGTGGCACTACTCAGACACAAAGGATGTTAGTACTGATGGCAGAGTTTTCTCATGCCCAAGTTTGTCTTAACTAGGATTACGTACTATGTAATTACTTACTGGCTGCTAGCAAAGAAAACCTTGGGTTGAAGTTTGTATTGTGAGTGCCAGGATATTTGTTTGCACTCTTCAACATGAATTTTTGTCTGTTTGGAAATCTTGCTTTTGCAATCTCACTCCTTATGAAAGTTGTACTCTCTTTTGTCTTGATCCATTTCCTTCTATTTTTTGTAGCAAAAATAAGCACTGACACTGTTAACATTGCACAGATTTTCATAGCATTTTAAATAATCAAAAGCTTTCTCACATGCAGTTATTCAAAATTGAAATTTTGGAGAAAAAAATGAGAAGTATCCTCGGATTTGCACATTCAGAAAGAATATTTAAAATTACTTTTTATGTGTGTTTGCATGGGTTTTTATGTAGTAATTGAAGTGAAGAGGACTACAAAACAACATCGTTTTTGTGACTTATAAGTCCCGGGTCAAATTGAAATTACTACACTCATTTGAAACTGCACTAGAATGGAATTTCAGACTACCTTAACATTTCAAAGAATTCTGTTCTAATTTCCTAAAGATTATATTTTGCTGATAAACTATGGCTTTCTGAGAAGGATGGCAAAGGCCTAGTGCTGTTTTACCTTTGAAGTAACAAAGGGAAATAATTTTGCCTCACACCCTTTCCTCAGTGGGAGGGTGGATATAGCAATTGGCTGCTGTTGCAGATGAGGAGCACAATCACGCAGTAAAGATGCACAGATTTCTACCTGCTTGACTGCACCGTTTGAGATATGTCTATCTTTAGATGCCTGCTTTTTTTCCCATGTCCAGATGGAGAACAGTGATGAGTGGTGTCCCTCAGGGGTCTGTATTGGGACCAGAACTGTTTAATATCTTCATCAATGACATACACAGCAGGATCAAGTGCACCCTCAGCAAGTTTGCAGATGACACCAAGCTGAGTGGTGCGGTTGACACACCTGAGGGATGGGGTGCCATCCAGAGGGACCTGGACAGGCTGGAGAGGTGGGCCTGTGTGAGCCTCATGAGGTTCAACAAGGACAAGTGCAGGGTTTTTTGGTTTTTTGGGTTTGTTTTGTTTCTTTTTTTGCTAATTTACTTCCAAAGTCTTTTGTTATATAGATTAAGGGATCTTCTTCCCTTTAAGTATTGTTGTTCTATACTGCATATATGCAGGGTGTGAGTGTGTATAAACATATGGAAAACCAGAATGCAATGTACTGAGTTCTGATTTTTATACCTATCAGGTTTGCAACAAAACAAGGTGGTGTTTCCAGGTGATGCACACAATGGAAGGAACAAAAAGGGAATGTGAGGAGAGAATATTTTCAAATGTCATGAGTGTTTCCTCCTACAAAGCTTATTTCCTCTTCACCATGTATGACAAATACCCTCCTGAACTCTATGACCCTACCTCAACAACGGGATTACAGATGTTTAGTTTTTCCTCCAGTTTCATGTTACAAAGTTTGTTGTACACAGAGTATGTGTGTCAAAAGCACACTCTTGGCCAAACAGTCGCAGAGATCAACCCCTGTTCTCATCTCTTCTGTTGCTGAATTACGAATCAATAGTTATTTCAGATTTACTCCAACCACAGTAAGTCAGTTCACAGATCTGAGCTAAATTCTTATTCCCAACATACTTCTAAAAAAAATAATCACTAATACTGTATGAGCAGAAGAAGAATTAGACCATAAAGCTTTAAAAGCCAAGTTATCAAAACTAGGCTATAGAACTATGTTACCACTTGCTAATTCTTTCCATTCTCTCTTCATCCCTCAAACCATCCTGCTCAGTAGCCCAGCTTCAACAGGAGAGGCTTTAGCAAAGCCAGAACATGCTGAAGAAAAACTGAAACCTAGCTTTCCTCCTTACTGGCAAAGTTTGAGTCATGAGGCTAGCAGATGAGAGGCATGCAGAATCCCAACCAGTCCCCTGACATAAAAGTAGTAAGTCCTCCTTTACCTTCAAAAGAGGAGTCTGGTTTTAATCCTTCAAGTCCAGAGCAAATAAAGGGCCTTAGCATGTAGCTTTGAGGCAGGTATCTAAGGCATAGAGAGGATAAGATCGCAGCCACTCTGTGTGCTCTGCTTGGCAACTGTCTGACTCCTACCTACGTCCTGCTCTGCTTGCGTGAGAGCTCTCTCACTCTCTATGGCGTTGTCTGTGCTCCCTGTACAGGCAATGAGGGATTCTTCAGTGGCACCCGCCACTCTCAGCTGTGCGGGTAAGGACACCGCAAGCCCAGCAGCTGAGGAGCTCTGACTCTCCAAATTCATTCTTCAGCAACGGTACTGCCTAAGTAGGGCATGCAGAGGAAGCAGTCTGAATGTTGGCTTCAGTCAAAGAATCTAGGAAAACATTTTTGACACTGGGCTAGTGAGAAGTGAAGTGTTAATTATTAAGTATGTTATAGCTCTCTGCATTTTTCTTATGTTCTTCCCCTGAAATATTCAATGAGCAGCATAAAAGTTTAATCAAGAAATTCTGATTATATGTTCATCCCAAGGCACAGTATATTGTATCTCAAGGAGACAGAGAGAGGGAATTGAAGCACTCCTTCAGCAATACCCTATCTTCCAAGAGAGAGAAGGTCTCCTTTATATGACATGGCATTTTATTGCATGGTCATGGGAGTAGAAAGATTCATAAAAACATTCTCAGATTCATCATTTTCCTACCTTGGCTATCTAGACAGAGAAATACTGTCATTATTCACATCAGTGATTTATCAGCCAGTCCACGTTTCCTGCTCGTTTGGTCTACCATAGGAATAAATCATGCTGTTCTGTACAGATACGTGGCTCAGAAAGTTTCACCAAAATCATCCCACTGATCCTTAAGTTTGCTTCCTTATATTTAGATATAGCAGTCTCAAGTTTGATGGGGAAAATCTCCAGCTCTTTGCAAAGAGTTCAATTTTGGGTTTTCAAAGAATCAGTGTATCTTGGTTGGAAACAGAAAAAACAGAAAGGCCATTCTTTATTAAGAAAGATTCAGAGGTATTGGCCAAAAATTATTACTCAGAAAGTTTAATTAAAACAAGGCTACTTTATAGCAGTTGATAACTTCAATTATTGTTACAAAACCTCTTTCACTCTCTTTTTTCAATTTCCACAGCATTGCTGGGATTCAACTGCACACTGCTTTGTGAAACAAGATGCCCCGTGAAAAATGGTTGGTTCCATTCATGTCATTCACATGGTGCACTAAAGGTTGTACCCTGTCATAAGGCACAAGTCAGTATCAGCTGATTGTCCATTTGCTTTGCATAAATAGAATTGGCAATGTGACTTTTTTCCCATTACAAAAGATGAAGTGACATCATTTTGCATTACAGAGGATGGAAGGCAGTAGAGAATTAAACCTTTCTTTCTTTCTTTCCTTCTTTCTTTCTTTCTTTCTTTCTTTCTTGTGTAAAGTTCAAATGCATAGCCTAAAAGGGCTATGTATGAGGTAGTTACAGAATTTGTCTGCATAGACTGACATTCTCTAAGTGTCAAAGAGTAGTGTTTATCCATTTTGAATTTGAAAACACTGTAATTTTGGTCTGACTGTAATTTCAGAATGATCTTTTGAGTGTCAAGAAGTGATAATTGAAGTTTTTTATTTGTATGTTGCAGCATACAGGTTTTGATGATGGTTTATTTTTGAATAGTTGGAAAAGAGGGACAAGAAAACTGCCACATTCCCATTTACCATCAGTGCAATAATTAAGGTTAAAAGCATCTAAGTAAAACCGAGGAAAAGAGGTTTACCCAAACACAAGAAATCAGCAACAATTCGAAGAAAGTACAATCATCTTCTGGACACAGTAATTAAATATGCAACATCCGTTAAGCTCATAGATCAAGCCTCTAACAAGATATCCTTAAATCTGTGGAAGGAGGGCCTGAAGTATTGGATATGGCAAGCAGAGGAGTGGAGAGCACTCAGGGAAAACATCCTCTCCATCTACATAAATCAGTGGCTCTTCTAGACATCTACTCACAAAGGGGAAAGGGGGAACAATCAAATCTGTAGAAAAGTGGTAAAAAGCAAAACTGCTGGTAGTTATCTAAACTGAAGTAGGATTTCAGTTTAATTTATTTCATTGCATTCTTCAAATGGTAAATGTTTCCTTCATTAATTCCTTGATAATTTGTCTGAGACAGTTACTAAATTTAATATAAAAAGGAAGAATCTTTGTGAGACATTAAATTAAGATCGTAAGGAAAGGGTATTTTGCCAAGATTCTAATTACAGGTGTATTTTGAAATAAAGTTATTTTGAGATAGCTTTTTCTCTTGAATGAAGATAATACATCAATGCCTCTGCGTTTAAAGGCAGTATGTGTGAAAAGCGGAGTACTCAAAGCATGTGCATCTCCTACCCCCATTTAGCAAGTAGTGCCTCTGAATTCTCAGAGAAGGAATAAACTCATTCATTGTACCTGATTTCAGTGGTAGATATCCATGGAGTAGGCCAGATTCTCTATTCCAGGCAAAACAGTTGTAAGATTAATTTAACTATGAATAAAAATAGGATTTAAGCTTCTTTACATTTTCAGAATAATACAGATCACTGTAGTGGTATGTCTGCTTTATAAATATAGAGTAGCTCCTCTTTAATAGGTATCTGCAAGTATTGAGCTAAGTACTTAAATTACGTTTTTCATCAAATCTCACATATGAACTTATTCTGCATTTGGAAACCATGAAACTATTGAAACTATTTTTTTCAAAACATTCATTGACCTTCACATAAAATTTGAAACGCCTTCAAACAATTTTTTCAGTTTTTAATTCACTGACCCTGGGCACTTACTTAAATCACTCAAATATCTGAAACAGGAAAGAAGGGGAGGGAAATGTGGGAAAGGAGGAGAAGACTTTTTGTTTCCTGACTTTCTGAAAAAAGTCTGTTTGAAGGTTTCTTGAATTTGGTACACCAACCTGGGAAAATAAACATTTTCTAGATTGTTCAAGACATCCAGTTCTTACCAAGATCATATAGGAGAGTATTTATGCCTCCCACTTGTTTTCTTAAAGCATAAGCGTATTGTTATATTTCAATTAATGAAAGGCTAAGGTGTTTTCAAACTCTATGAGAATGACACATTTGAGAATTATGAATTTTGTTACTGTGTGTCAGCTTTTATGTATTAGCCAAGTTTAATTATGCCAGCACAAAACACTAAGATCACTAACAAGAGCACTGTCACAGCATTTTAAAATTAATACTCTCAGCATTGTTTCAGTTTGAGGAAGGCAGGAAAGTTTCCTTGATCAGCCTTCCCAAATTAAGTGAGTAGTTTCTAAGATCACTGACATTTATTGGGGATCTGCCCATTGAGTTTAGCAGATCCACAAGCAAAGCTATCTGAAGGAGAACAAAGGCATCTATAAATTTGTTTCTACATCAGGGTCACCAGATTTATAAAATTAACTTCCTCCTTTTCTCTGAAATACTGAAAGTGTACTAATTCACTAAAAAGCTGCTGAGATCTGCAAACCTGCTGGAAGCAGCTTCTAAAATAGTTATCTTTTGGTAGCGCATGTTCAAGATGGGGTCTTGATGTTGCTCAAGAGTCCTACAGAAAGATCTATTTTAAATAAAAGCTTGGGACTGATTCCTGTTTCAAGAGTCTGAGACATACTTACTGGAAAAGGACCCAATCTCTCTGTTTTCTGATTAGCACTATGCATAAAAAGCATGGAGGTGCCTCAACATTAAAAGTTGTACTGTCAACATAACATTTATTTCAAAGTTGATTTCATAAATCTAAGTGACACAGAGCAATACTTCGTTAGGGTTTTTTGCCACTCACCGGGAACAAGTTTTTTTCATGAGAAAGTCTGAAGAACACACATTTCATAACAACTCCAGTCAGATTAGCAAATTATGCAACTCCTCAGCCCTAGACTCCAAGGCAAAAATTAATCTTACCGGAATCAATAAATTTTCTTAATGTCTTGTTTTAAGGAGCCTATTATTCTAGAGAAGGCATGTCCTCAGGGACATAAGTGTATTATCTTTGCAGATCCTGTTCTCCTGACTCCTCTTCCAATTTGATTGTCCGCTGACAAAGGGCAGATACCAGATAAACTAAAGGGTGAGGTAAAATGCATAACTGATGTGAGACAGTGAATTGGGCAGATTATTTACACACCTTCAATCCTAGCTAGCATTAGGCATAGTTCCCAGAGTAAATGAATCCTCTGACTGTAAAAGTAGAGCTAATGTCTCCAATATTTATCATCCCCTCATTTTCTTCATGTCAATAATACTGTGCTCCCAAACAGAACTACAGCATTCACTCCTTCCAGAATAAAACAGTTGAAGAGCTCCAAAGCACCCTTTAGCTTCTTCCCCACATGAATAATTTAGGTACCTCTTTTCCCTGGGTCTCCAGTTTATCCTGCTAAGGTAGATCCCGTCCCACCATCCTGGTGCAATGCTCTGAGGTCTCTGGCACTCTCCTGTCCCATGTTTCTAAGCTCTGCTCCTGAGCTTTCTTGACTAGATCTGTCTAGAAGCCAAACATAAATGTTATCTCTATCCCAACCATTTCCCCTTCCTTGTTTTATATATATGACTTCTGGAGTACATTTCTCAAATTTCTACTTTTAAAAGTAAAATCCTGAGCAGCACCACAAAAGACTGGGGGATGCCCACTCTTACAGGACCTACAATGTTGTGAAACTGGTAAACTGTGTGGTGCTAGAAAAAAAACCAAAAAAATAATAACCCTCCTCCCCCCAAAATCCCAGATCAATAGTCAATAAATAAATTTGATTAATTTCGTGCTCTTTTTTCTTCAATGACACAGTGACACAGAAACACAGCACTATGCACATGGACTGTGTGCTTGAAATTCCAGATCTGGAAGTCACTTAAGGCTTTGTCCAGCTCTTCCTCGATTCAAGAGGAACTTTTTCCTTATGCAATGCAAGGTAGCCAACATTATGTGATTACACAGCACCTGTGTGCTTGGGCTCATGTTTCACACAGAGCATGCCAGCCAGCTTTCAGAGACGTGATCAGACGGAAGCATGCATATTGATACATTATTTTAAAATACACCAGGCCATTATATTCCCTTTCCTTCTTTGCCTTTTCCACAAGGACAGAAAATTTCCTCTGTTGGGAAAAGAAAAATCCCTTTGGTGTCCTTGGACTTTCTCTGTTTCTAGTTATTTTCACTAGTAACACTGTTGTTTACTTTCAAAGGTACATAACCATCAACAAGAACAATTATCCTCTCAGGAAAACACATACGGGAACATATCTGTTTATGGCTCCATGTTTTGACTTTCCACTGGCTGCCAGGTGATTGTTGTTTTCCTATCCATCTCTTGAGATGAACATTCAAGGAATATCACCACTGCTTAGTTACTATCTTCTTCAACTGTGTAGGAAGCAAGTGCAAATAAACTGTTTCTCTTTACAAAGTTAAGGATGACAGGTAAAGAGTCAGCTGAGGAACATGCTATTACAGGTAAGTTTATTGTGCTAAGTATAATTTTAGTACAACCTACATGACTGTTTTATTTTTCCAACTAAGAAAAGGCCTCTGTGCAGGAAAAATAGGACTTCAATGTTTATAAAGCTTTATGTTTTAAACAGTTACAGAATAGAACTTCTGTGTTTCACGTGCTGCCTGTTGGTTTGTAACTTGAGGAAATCCCATGGTACTAAAACCAAACTGGCTTTTTCTGGCTGCGCGCATCTTGCTGCCTCCTCTGAGGCCCTCTCCCCACGGGTCCCTGCCCTCCTTCTCTCTGGTCTCCTCTCTGCTCATTGCCCTTTGCCATGGTGCACACAAAAGTCAGTCAGAACATTCCCAGCACTTCCTGAGCTGTTACAGCAGTTGGGAGCGAAGTAAAAGAGGGTATTAGTCTTATCTAAATGAAAAGAGGCATCCCAGAACATTTTTCATTTAAGCTTCACTGCTTTATTTAGTATTGAACAGCTCTCCTATGTGTCTTTTTGGATGCAGTTAGTGCCTTTTTTAAAAACAGTCCCTTATTTAAAACAAATTAATATTTTTCTTCCTTATATGAACTAAACAGCACATGTCTATAGTGTTAGCTAACTGTAATTGTGTTATTAAGGTAATAAAATTACTCTACTGCTATCACTGTAACATGATAAGGTATGATGCAATGCTCAAAGCTCAGAGCAGAGAAGTATCTGGCAGAAAATTATTCTTTACATTTTTTCCAGTATGTTAATTTTAATTGTGGTCAATATGAGATTCTTTTATTGCAAACAAATCTGCTAGGTTTAACAGTTTTTGTAAACCAGGTCTCAGAAAGATCTTAATAAATTAATAATAATTCTTTAAGCTTTAGATTATTAGTATATTGTAAGTCAGGTTGATTCTTTCATGTCTTTTTATGATTTTATTCCACAGGAAAGGCATAAAATTTGGTATTTCAAAGGCTTAGTGTGACAAGGATATCAACATTTTCAGCATGACCAGTGTGATCCTGGGACCATTTACAGTACCTAAAATTTGCTGACCACCTGAGTACTCCATGTGTATGTGCTTAATTTTTCAAATGTATAGGTTTGTGATGGAGGGAGGATATGGGGAAGTGTCTTTGGTTGAATTGGGCGTAAATTCATGGCAAATAAAAGATAAACAAAGTTATAGAAATGTTGACAGAGCTTAGATTAGAATTAGGAGTCCCATGTGTAATTCAAACACTGATTTTAATCTCCATGGTAATCACTCACATGAGTAGGATCTCCTTTTAAGATATCACAGGATACATGGCTAAATGTAGCACAAAGTACAACAGCTTTAGAGATAACACTGAATTTGAAGGGGGCGGGGGCAGAGGATGTCCTGAACAGAGACCTTGAAATATTTGTTTGTTTTACAATAAAGGTACGTAGGGTAAATTCTATACCTATGCAAAACATTAGTATTAATAACTTACGGAATCTACTGATTTGTCTTTAGAGTCAGTATACATGGGTGGCAGACCTGAACATAGTTTTATGTAACACTTTCTTCTTCTAGTCATTTATGAGATCACAGTATTTACAGCTCAGAAAGTACAGAAAGTATCCAAATTCACTCTCTGTATTTATATAAGCTGTAGAGATTTTTATAAAGCAATTCTAAAGGAACAATCCAATAGTGCTGCCTAAAACAAAAGAATTCACCTCCACAAGCCTGCTCCAAAGTACACCAAAGTCAATGGAAAAATACTGACTGACCGGAACAGATTTTAGATCAGTGACATTTTTGGTAATGGATACTGGTCATTTCTGGTACACTGGACTAAGAGCTGTCCACGCTGCACTTGACTGCGTGCCCAAATGGCTGACATAGCTGTCAGCAAGATTCACAGTGCATTTGAACCCCCACAATGAGAATGCAACAGTAAAAAGGATGAAGAGATTTTGCATGTATCTCCAACTGCTGAGGCATGAGAACACCACTTTAGCCAGCCCTTGATACAAAAACTGTGCTCCGCTTTCTCTGAGGTTTAAGAGCTTTGTGAAGCGTGTCAGGAGAGATGGAGATCAGCCTGAACGGCAAATATCTCTGAGGGGGAATCTCAGGCTCTCTTTGTGCTCTGGAAGAACTTGGGTATGCAACAGAGGGACAAGGAGATGCTAAGACGGGGCTAGTGTGAAGAGCTGCCACAGCACCCTACTCGGGTGAGCGCTTCTTCGATGTACACCTATGAACCATTACAATGGGCAATGGTGTGTAGAGACACAGCAAAAGGCTGGTGAGGCTGCACTCCTGCTGGGCTCTGCTGGATGCTGGAGTGCACCAAGCCAACATTGCAGCTGAAGCAGAACCACTCTCCAGAGAGCACCTAAATCTCCGTGTTGTATGGCAGCATCACCAGGTCCTTCAGACCAAGCCACTGCATTGTACTGGTAAGCCTGGCAGGGTAACAGGGGCTCCTAGCCGCACAGCTGGCTGGTGGCAATACTTCTGCCTTTCACAAGAGCTACAGCTGGGTGTCATACCCCTGTGGGAATTTGGAAGCAAGATATCTCTCCTGTCAGTAGCAATAATGCTCTTTAAGCTGCTTCCTAGCAAGGATGTGGTGTTGGAGAAAAAGAAAACTTTATACTCCTTCATAGCATTCTTAAAAGGAACAGTTGTTTTTTTCTTACTTATATATATTTCATATGGTAAATGTGTATAGTATATGTAATTATTACATCAAAGTAGGTGAACAAACTAAGGCACCATTTTCAAGGAACTCTTAGGCTCACAACTCTGTTTTGATTCTTAGGATATCTCTTATAGTATATTTGGCAGTAAAGAGCATTATCCATGCATAGATTTATTGCAGGTACCTTAGTTTCCATAATAGCCTTTGTACCCCAGAGGCTCTAGCAACTTGCACTCTCCTCATTGCAGAGCAGCCCTGTGTTTTTTTCCTGGCTCCTCTAATGAAAGAGTGAAGCTGCCTAAGCCAGGAAATGAGTGTCTGTAGCATGCCCATCTGTCTCACTCCCCACTGCAAGCAAGCACAAGGGGCTACCCCCATCTTGTTGGTCAGAACAAAGATATACCTCTGTCATATACATTTTTCAAGATGAAGTGTCATGCACAGAGGTTAACTTGCGTTCATATCCCTTTTCTTCAGAAACACTGGAACTGTTTCCGCCTGTGTTATAAGAGATCAAGTTTACCTGAGAGAGTTTGCCTGAAACTCACTCTTCCCCCATGCTTTTGGTACAATTAATTTATCTGCTCTTTGCCTCTTTTTTGCCATCTGTAAAAAGACCAAGTCAATAGCATTCTTTCAAAGGACAACTGCTATGTGCACCACTTCATTACACTGTTACCCCTATTACTATGGGGAGGCTCAGCTAAAATGTTATCATTATCCATGATTGGCATAGATACAATGCCATTATATTATGATTATGTCTACCAACAAGAGGTCCAGATCCTAACAATCTGTGAAACTGAGTTTGTCCTAAGTCTTTCATTTGTCATGCACAGAGAAAGCACCATTTGCTGGGCTGGGGTTGCCTGGCATTCAGAAAATGGGGAATTTCCAGGCAGACTGGGGACTTTATTCTTTCCAAACTCAAATTCGGGGAACCCCAAATTTCAAACAAGTGTCTGGAGATGCAATGCAATTGCTCCCTGACTGGTAGGAAACTCTCTTTAACAAAAAATATGCCCTTTTTCAGCGTTAACATCTTACACAATTTTTCTTTTCACTAAGGGTTGCACGTAGGAGATCCTGGAGAAATGCCAAGGTCCACAACAGTGCACACAGAGCTATGAGATCACTGCTTAAGGGATTCTTACCGGTGTCCCAAGCTTTCCACAGTGGTGTGTATCTCACTGTCTTTTGGAAAAGGCAAAACAATCCAATATGCAATTTTCTTATGCTAAATCACTATCTGGGGTCCATTTACTGTGCAGCTTACTTAACAGTTTAAATCCAGAGATTTGAGTCCAAATCTAGCTCTGGGTATGCCTCCAAAGCCCTCAGCAATGCAGACTATGACTAAAAAAAGCTTCCCCCTGTTACACTCAACACCCTCACACACTGTTTATAAAAGGAATTGAAATTACCTGACCGTGTTGAGCTTTCAACAGTCAATCCCTAGTAATTAGAGTCAAGAGCAAAGCAGCTGTTCCTATTGAAGGAAGAGGAAGCATGGAAGCACGGGAGAGTTCATTTTGGCACAGTCTGCTGATCACCAGCTCTTGCGTGGAGAGGATGGGGAGTTTCCAAAGTAAGCTCATGATGGCACTCAGCCTCTCTAGTTCTCAGGAGTGTGATGGGCTGTGCCATTTCTTTTACCTCCAGATGATTGAGGGACTGGTGGAAGAAAAGAATTAATGAATTGGAAGAGTCAGTAAGTAATTTTTAGCAATACAGAGAGATACGTAGAGAGGGGAATTTCTTAAGTAGAAAGAGAAAATAATGCTGCCTTCTATGTTATTTGAGAAATCAGGACCTAAGTGAAACAGGTCAAATACCCACTAATAAACCACACAAAGTGCATTTAGTCTGTTTCTGTTCCATGCTAGTATTTACAGTAAAACCCAGATATTTTGCTAAAATATTTGATCATCATTGATAAAGGGGGCTCTCTGTGCCAATTTTAGTACTATTTGAAGGATCTAGGCCTGCTTTGTTACAGTGGGCCAGGGCTCTCAGAGAGCTCATACCTGACCTCACAGCATATACACAAGACACAGCTCAGGACCACTAGTGTCTTCCATAGCATGTGCAGGTGAACACACTTCTTGGTACCAGAAGCTTGGCATGTTAGTGTGGATAATGGTGTGGAGTCTCTGTCTCATTGCTTTCTCCTCAGCATTGTGCTGTTTAGGCTCAAATTCCTGTGAAAGACATTGTCATTTAGACACAGTCATCACTCTATAAGGTCACATCGGGCTGGTATCAAACATGATGGGAGAAAATGCAGTTTTACAGCAAACTGGTTTCATCAATGAGAAGATCAAGATTTTCCCCCATGAAAAGTTTGTTCTAGACAAGATGGAAACAGAAAATGGTGTATTTTGTGGACATTTTTCTCTTCCTCCCAGGACTCTGCCAGCTTAGCATGGGGACTCTGTTGGAGGTCAGTGCCAGCAGGCTGGGAACATTGAAGGAGACTTGTGTTGGAAGGTAAAAAGTTGTCTCCTAACACATTAAAAAGCAGTCCTACTTTCCACCTGCCTTAGATGCTGTCCAACATGGCCCTTCTTAGAGTGGGGGTTACTCCCCAAGAGTAATCTCATTCAGGAGATTTGACAAGCGGAAATACAGAGCATCCTGGCTATAGCAGCAGATGACTCTGCTCAGACAAGTGTATTTTTCCAAGAAGCACAAGCTATTCCAGCAAAGGTCAGTGTTGTAACCAGCACATTTTCATTACTTTATCTCAGATTATCAACACTGTAGTGCAGACTCTGAGACAATGCTGCGTTGTCTGCATGAATACACCAAGCCCATGTAAGCCAGAGTCATCCTGGATGCTGCAAGGATCTCACTTGATCGTAACCTTTCCCTAGTGCAAGCTGGCATGAGGAAAGGCCAGCCAAGCTATCTGCATTTTGTGCTCTGGACTCAAAGAAAAGCTTGGGTCTATTCAGTTTAATTGGGTGTCAGTGTCCTCCTGACCCTCCCAAACCAATGGAATTATGGCTTCTGCCAGCACTCATCAATCCTTTCTCATCTAAGACCACAGGAGAGCAAAATCATATTTGCCCTCTGGATGAGACTAGATCCAATGTCCCTACTCTAGCAGAATGAACACTCACATCTCTGCCGGCCTCTCCCTGCTGCAGCCAGCACAGCTTTTCCTCCACACGATCCAAGAATGCAGTGTGAGCACCACGCCACCATCTGTGCCTCTGAGAGCAGAGAAGTACATCAGAGCTACAAAATGAAACAGGAGTGGCTGTCATGAGAATGATCTTTGACAGATTCATCAAAGAACGCATTCTCAGACGTGTTTCAGACTTAAATCAGAGCACAACACGTTGAAATGCCTAGCGACATTTGTGTTCAGCCAATTCATGTGTTTTACAAATGTGCACATTGGCTTGCCACTATTCAGCAGAGTTATGTTCACAACTCAGAATCTGTCATCACCTACACTGGTTCCTTATACAATTTGTTTTCCCCTCAACCTACTATTTGCTAATCTTCAGTAATGTTAATGGGAGCTGTTTTATAATGAAAATAGAGACATTCTCTTTTTGGATATCTCTACATTTAAGTGTTTGGTGTATATTTATAAATCATCACATCATCCACCCAGTACCTGCATATTCTGAAATAGTCTGTGTCTTTGAACAGTCTAATATGGCCATCTTAATTTGTACAAATGAATGGCCATGTGCAGTGCTGTATAATCTTCCACTAAAAGGCTGAAATAAGAACGTGTTCCCCAAGAGATTATCTTTCCAGACTCCATCAAAGTCAACAAGAGCTGGAAACAGAATTATGTTCTTGAAAAGCTAAAGGAAATTGGTGGTCCATGTCCCTCGATCTTCAGTACAGTGACACTTCCCTTAGGACATGCCAGCTGGCCCCTCAAGTTCAGCTATTGCATGATCCAAAACACTCCAAAAGCAACATAATTCAGAAATAATAATAACAACAATAACAATAATAATAACTATTGTTATTGTTGTTGTTGTTGTTATTATTATTATTATTATTAAAGCTTTTGATGCAGAGAAAAGCAGGAAGTTGCCTTTTAGTCTGGCTAAGTGTAAATGAAGAAGATTTAGGTGGTCAGGGATTCTTTGTTAGTAGCAGCTACAGATCCCATTTGCTTTCACAAGGCTTGTATTTAAGAAATCTCCTATCAGAGTCCTTTTGCTTTCCTTTCAGTGGTTCAAGTCCACAATCTGAAAATATTGAGCAAACAGTATTTATAAGCTATTGGACAAACTGTCTGGACTCTAGGATTTGAAAAGCTATGTTTATTATTAATCAGATAGGGTTCCAAAAAGGAGCACCCAGACATACATGGTAAAGATTATAAGCAAAAAAATATTCTGTCCGTGGCCTTGCTGTGTGTGAATGTACAAAGAAAGCAGTGTTTTATGCTACACGGTATGTATGTGTGTGTACTTTAACTAATGTGTAGTTAATTATTTTCAAATAAATTATCTTTATGAGAGGTGAAGCTATAGCAACTACACTAAGGGGCAGACATCCCATTATGGACTATGCACCACAGTAGGAATGCAGATATGGACTACTCTATCTACAATGAGGACTGCAGACATTGGACTTGATTCAGTTGCCTGGGAATAAACCACCACTACAAGGTGAAAATTGCAGTCTTATCCGCAAATCTACATTGGCAAGAAGATTTTTGAGCTAATAATCCTGCTTGTGTCAGGTATCCTTAAAACTGAGTGTCTTTGCATGAGTGAACTAGTGTATTTTCTGTGATCTGAGTCTGTTATTTAGAGATAGGAAGCAGACTTTCTCTAATATTGAAACTTAGGGGAAAACATTGCTGTTTGGTTGATAAGCTTCATCTGAGGCCACTTCAGCCAGCTACATGGCAGTAGAGGGGTTCTATGCTCTCACTCCTGCTCCCTACTGTTCACGTACTGATTCCTAATTTCTTTAACACAATGAATGTGCATGTTGTCAAGGGCTTACCTATGTTTAAATACTGTGATTGTAACTTCAGATTTAAAGGATCTCTCGAGTAACTTGTCACTAGATTTGGTAAATTAGCTTCATACTGCACTTGAAAAGGAAAATACATTGTAACATCAGATAAACCATCATGCCTAGAACCAAGAACATTGAAGTTAACTGTAAACAGCTAGATTTAGGTAAGGTAAAAAAATACACCGGTAACATTTCTGTTCAAAAATTGCAAGATTTAGAAGATTTAATTAACTGTTAATTAACTTGTTAACAAGTCAAGCTGTTGAGTTGACAAGAGTTATGGTTTTCCATTACCCTAAAGTTCTTTATTGACACAACTCCTATCACCATGGTCCCAATCTCAAATGAGTACAGTGGCCTCCTATTACAATACAGATAAGGAATAATAACAGAAATGGAACACTCTTCTAGAGAAAGGAGCTGTGATACTAAAACCACAGGGGATGAGATTTCTTGGAATAAATATGTTGCATGCTTTGGAGTTATTTGCATGGAGTTATTTGCGTTATTTTTCAAACCTTTCCAGTGACTTTAATTAATCATTAACATACCCTCCAGTCATCTGCATTACAATGAGTTTAAGAGCTTTCTGTTGCTGGAGAACTTATGAGAGGGCTAAAAGCAAAGCTGAAACAAGGGGGTCATTTAACATCAATGACATATCATTTTTTTAGATATGTATTCTCATTGTTTGGAAGCAAAAGTGGGTTTGCATTCAAAGTGGATAGGATTTTAAATAACTGGTAATATTTTCTGCTAGTTGCAGAGGAAATTGTGAGTTTGGCTGCTGGTAGTGCTGCTCTTCACCAAACCACATGTTGCAGAGTCAGATAAGTGTAGGACAAGATATGACACCAGCACATTGGTTTTAAAATCTTTCTGAGACAAGGTATTTTAAAAGGGTCAGTTTGCTCCATCAGCCCATTCTTGACAAGCAATTCGCCTCTTTGTGTAGATCACTTATATTAGACTACATTGCTAGGTACACAGATTTGACTGACAGTTTTCCCTGATCTTCACAAGTTGAAATGGATATCATAAAACAGTTGATTTCTTGTGAGTTACAAGATAGAAAATTGATAACCGTGATGTTCGGGAGGTATCAGTATCATCTGCATGAATAGGAAGATATGTTTCTCCGATTAACTGAACAAGATAAAATCAAAATGGTGGGGTTAGGCAGCAGGATGAGTACCCTGTGAAATCAGGGAGAGAACATAAATGGTGTGTGAAGTTACATGTTGCAAACTTGATGGTAATGAATGTTTAACTGTGGATTGATGGGTATGATGCACATCAGAAGTATATAGGAGAGAATGCCAAAGGAGAAGGAAACACTGTACACTAGTAATTTACATACCTTACTTGTTGCCTTTCTTGTAAAGAAACTTCTTCTTTCTTGTAAAGAAACAACTTCTTTCCCCTTTTTCTTATTCTTTTCTGACCGAGTTCTTATTTCCATTTAATGAAGCATTTCCCATTGGCCTGGATGGTGAAAAAGGGACTCCCCATCTAAAGTGAACACAGAAATTGCCTCTTTTTGTGTGTGCAAGATCAAGTCTATACTTAAGAATTTTCAACCAGTGCAGCTGGTCCTTAGGTACATTTTTTATTTAAAGATCTTGTATTCAGATTGTTCATTTCCTTTTAAACTCCTGACAATATATCATTAAGGGTTCCCCCAGGGGACATTTTAGTGGAGGAAAAAAAAGAGTAAAATACACTGTATAGGCAAGTCCTTAGTTCTACTGAATTTGCATCACTGTGCAGTCTACAGCCTGCTAGAACTAAGTAGCCTAAGTTCCAGTTGGCTGAAAAGTTAATGATATGTCAAAGCAATTAGACGACATGCACTATTTTCCTCTAGATCTCAGAGTGGAGATCCCCTTTGTCTCTGTCCTGAGGAGAGTCTGAGAATGGTTTGTTGTTATCAGGAACTTAATAGGCAATTTTTAGTTGCAACTTGCTGGGTTGCTTTTTCCTTATTTCTTTTCAGACATGCTGACTTATAATTACTTGTTTCACTCAGGTAGAATTTCACCAAAGAAAACCATGAGCCCTGAGATTAGAGAACTGACTGGTGACACTGAAATCCCCAAACGAAGCATCTGATTCACAACAAGGACCTGAATTTTCACACCCACAGCTAAATACCTTGGTCATGTAGTTATTGGACTTTCTGGAATTAGTTTTTGGAAATAGTCGAATTATTAAAGCATTAGTTTTCTCCTGATATGGAATGGGGAAGGTTCTGAAACCTTGAGAACATTTCCGAAGATACAGATGCTATAGATTATCTTGCTATAGTCAGGCCCTCTGAAGTGGTGACCTTAGAAAGCACAACATTAGAGTTGTGGGACAAACATGCTTTTTTTTTCCCTTCCACTGGTTTTGCAAATTTACATTACTGGCCAAGACTTGAGAAAAAATAAGACACGTTTACTTAAAGAGAAAGGTTTTGTTTAGCAGGTTTTAAGAGAAATTAACACTTAATTACTATTATGGAAACTTGATCATCTTGAAATAAAGCAAATTTTCCTTGAGACAGAATATTATTGGACAAATTTATTTTGGCCGTAATAGCTAAGTCAAAGTTTGCTTTTAATTACCTTAGGTAAACTCAAAAACAGGGAAGTTAAATTCCTGCTATAGCAGCTTGGCAAATAAATGAAGACATGATTTATAGTCTTATGAAGACAGAAGGAGGAAAAAAATATTGTTTTCCATGGAAAGGTAACATTGGCTATATGCCATTTATGTGGTTCTTCAATAAGCTACAAGTCTAGGTATAAATGTTTGCTTTGGAGAACAGAAGGGGTTTTGTTTTGTCTCGGTTTTGTTTTGTATTTTAGAAATAGTAAGTTTGCTGAATTACTCTTTTGGACAAGATTCTTTGAAGGGCTCAGAGGAGAGGAGATAGGAAGGTTTGTAATTAAAAGTTAATTGAATATGGATATAATATTGAATCTTAATAAAAGATTCTTCTTCTCTATGTTTTTATGGCATTTGATTTTAAAGATATTAAAAAAAACAAAACCCACACAAACAAAAAAACAAACAAACCAAGGAATGAGTCCCCAAAAGAAAAAAAAATCAAAATAGTCTGAACAAAACCCATTTGGATTGAAGATTTCCTTAGCACTTCTAATGTTTAACACACTGATTTTGGGGGAATGCACTGATCCAAGTTGTATATTGGATTTTTAAATTTTCCTTGCAACTTTTTTGTACATAATTTGATTTTCAGCTGTTGTGAAAAAAGGATAGTTTCTTGCCATATGCTCTGCACAACAGCTAGCACAATGAGATGCTGGTCTCAGTTAGGGCTGCTAAATGGAAACATTACCATAAAATCCTTCCATCCAGTGTGTCAAGCAATTCAACTGCTACCTATTAATGTGAGGAAGGCAGAAAGTACAGGCATACATGTCACAGAGAGCAAGGTAAAGATGAAATTATTAGCCCTGATGTCCGTATTTCAATCTGCTCTGCCAAAATGAAAACCATCTTGTCAGCTACAAAGCACATGAAAACATAGAACTCCAAACCTGGATTCATCAGCTCTCCCTGTGGAAGTCTTTTTGGCAAATAATTCGTGACTACAAGAGTTATCTATCCAAGTTAGGTCCCAGCTGCGGTACTAACTGCTGGGTTTTCTTTTTTTTTTGGCTAGTGAGACTGACATCTAGTGGCTTCATTTACTGATCCCCAAGCATCCTCTCTATTTCAGAGTGTTTGCTTTGTAAAAGTGTGGTAGCCAGACACTTTACCTGCCTGTAATCATGCGGTTTGGGGTCTTCATACACACCAGTCCTATATTTGTCATTCTTCACAAACAGTATTTGGGCCTCATAAGAGCTAATCTGTGGAAAGCGAGTGACAAGCTGAGGCAAGTCCCCTTTCTGAGAGAGGAAGGAGCAGCCTGGACCTAAGCCTGGAAAGCTGTGGCATGACTAGGGACTTAGAGCTCATTTTTTGCTTCATTTCCCCTTTTCCCTTTCCTTGTGGCTTCTGAGAAGGGTTGTCTATAGTGCTGGTAGCTAAAATCAGGAGGCTGCTTTAGCCATACATCGGTATTGGCTTTGAGTTGCTGCACTACAGTTTGTTGCCAGGAGAAAGGCCAACAAAGGCTCACAGAAAATTTTGTTTGACTTTCAAATAAAAATTGTCGGTTGTCTGGGTGGAGGGTGACCATAATGGCCTGATGATGGATTTTTTCTTCTCAGATATTGTAATCCCTGGCAAACAGAAAAAGAAAAAACCCAACATACACAGATATACAACAGAACTTTTATTATTGTTACTTGCAGTCTGGCTAGCCCTGTCTGTATAACCTAGTATATTCATTGAAGATAAATGTGTATTTGCATTTTAATATTATTTTGTACCTGTGCTTAGATGAAGAACTATTTCTTCTTGATTTTGCTTTCTCTCAGTTCTGCAAAGTAACCTGAAGAAGCAAACTCCTAACACTAGAGAAAGCCCATCTGAAGCCAAAAGCATGGATGTTCAGGAATCTACACGTTCATACCAGCCTGTAGGAACAGGAGCTCTGATTTTTATTTTGCCTGAAATACCCATCACTAAGTAGGAACACAAATACAGCCTCTCCTTAAAGTTTTTATTCTTGTCTCACTAAACAGTACATCCTTGAGGGGAGACTAAACTGTGCATGTGCAGCGCAGCATAGCAGGGATTTGGTGTTCGCTGGGCAGAGTTGGATACACACTAGCCTCATTTTGCACAAGCAGGAGTGACGAAACAAACCTTAAATTAGGGAAATGTTGAAACTCCAGTCTCCATCCTTCCCGATGCATTTTCATGTTTCTCTGCATTCCTGGGCCCACCCAGGCCACAACATTAATTAGAGCTGTCCCATTGCTATCCTAATATGTGCCCAGGTGTTATGTCCTGCTGTGGGCTATCTCGTCAGCCAGCACCACTCGAGCTTCACCTTTTCCCCCAGGGGGAGAGGGAGGCCCTTTCATATACCTAAGGATGCCTCTGAGCAGGGTGAAAGGAAATTGGAGCAGCATTAACGCCCTAACAGGCAGTAAAGTATTTAGCTCTGTGCATGAGCTAGATATTACGTTATCTCTGCTCTGTCTCTCGCTGATCTTAAAGACACTCCCAGACTCTGTTACATTTATTACACTATATCTGTAACAGCAGCCTTAAAGAGCTCCTTGGATGTCCTCCAAAATCTGGAAGAAACACGTAGATCATAAGGGTGTTGCAACAGGCCCCAACACAATACAAACCATTTTTCCTACTTCCTTTAATATTCAATGCTTAGGAAATCTGAAGGAAAGCTATAACCATACAACTTTCTCTTCTTTGTGCTTATTCATTCTGAGGACAGAATAGTTTTTTTTTAAGAGAAGATGGTGATCCATTGAAGGATAAAGGAAAAGGAAAATCCTGTTTCTGAACAAGGATTTGGGTAGGCAGCTTGCTGGGGATAAAGTTCCCACTGGTTTTGACAGGTCACATTTCTGTGCTCTCTTTTTCAGATGATTTTGGTTCCCAAGCCATACTCAGCTGTGCTGTGCTGTCAAACCAGGCTCCTTCCAGTCCAGGATCCCACTGGCTGGAGCACTCCCAGCTGCAGCAGGGGCCCACTGCAGGACAGCCTCCAGGAAGAGCCCAAAACTCACAGTCCGTACTCCACAAATTATTCTCCGGCTATCCAAACACTGAAGCACAGCCTGGGCCTGTTCCTGCTTGGGAGGAGGTGAACAGGCTTGGGTGGGCTTGGGTGGGCACCCTGCTTTTCTGCTCTAAGGTGGCCCAGGCTTCCCATCAATTTGTGTGAGGAGGAATATACAGGCAAGCCAGCTGTCCCACCACAACTACCTGCTGTGTTTATCTATCTGATCATTTAATAAATTGGGGAGAAAAACTGACTGCTGATAATTTATACATTTAGAGTAGCCTTTTCTTGTTTTGCAACTAAAGGGAAATAGTGGCAGACTCACCAGGCTGGCTTTAGGTACAGGTAAAATAGGGAGCTGCCAATGTCAGCAATCAATCAGCTGTGTGAATGAACAGCAAAGGCGCTTCTGCTTTTCTAGTCTGTGCCAAAACTGTAATAACCTAGACTTTGCATTGATGCTGCTGCTGCTGCCATCATGAAAAGGATATGTACACACTCGTCCCTCCACAGGTGTCAGGAGCAGAAATGTTCAGCCCCGTGGAGTGCACGTCCTTCTCTGTCCCCCTCCCTCTTCCTAGCACTCCTCCCTCCTCATGGCAGTGTCAGTCCTGAAGACAGCAAAATTCAAATTTTGCCTATATTGCCAAGAAGTGTCATGCAACCCTTTGCAGAGATTGTGTAGAAAGGGCAACTCTTCTCCTTTTCACATGCTGGATAACATACACCACTAATTTACTAGTTGTGTGAATACCCACTTCCTCCTTACCTCTCAATCATCCACCTGTTTGCTCCAGCCCCAGGCTTTTTCCTAAAACCAAGCTTTTGCATCCAGAGGAAGTTTCTAAAGCGATGCAGTTCTATGATTCTCTATTAATTTCACCAAAGCAAAAAGTCTGTGTATTTTCACACATCCCACCTCTACCAGCTTTGTTACCACTGATTTTCCATGATATGTTTGTATCCTAGAAACTGAAACTCACTGATCCACAGTACCTACAGATACATATGCACAGTGATGAATAAGGACCCCAAAGAGATGCAGTGAACAGGAAAGACAGAGAGAGCACTCTGCAAAAACAGGGAACTCCTGACAAACTTCGGATGCTGTGTTTTTTTTCTCTTTCCTCTCTTCTAGGGGAAGTTAAGCAAAGGGATGAACTTGCAGCACACCCTTATTCAGGGAATTGTTTATTCTTCCATTGTACAAAAGAGCTGGAATATACAGTCTACCCATCTGTGTTGCTAAGAAACAGAGCCCTGTTGCCTTGGGACTTGATTCAGAATTCAAAAACGAAAATAGTGTCTCAGTAGACTGCATAAATGTAGCTTGAAACCTAGCAACAAGGCCACAAGTTCAATGTGATTCTCTTACATGTTAGAAAACAAGGGTATTAGAAGGAAAATATGACTGAGGAAAAGAAAACAGTAATTTGAAAACAAAACAGAGCTGTTGTATCCCCAATTATCCTAAGGGATGGAACTATCTTTTACTAAACATACTTTTATAGCCTATAAGATCTGATGCTTTGCTACCCTCTGCTTTGAGCAGGTTCATATTTACTACAACAAGCGAATATAAAGCAGCATCCGTATTTACACCAGTATCTCCTGAATATTCAGCTTGTACAGTATCAGTGATGACACAAGACTCAGGATAGCAGAATTAATTTCCAGTTTGTATTTTGGTTTTCAAGCTCTCTGACAACAGAATAATTTAATAGTTGCTACACACGCCTTGAAATGATCACTCTTAAAACAGCATGGATTGTATAACTGGGAGCAATTACTTAACCACATACACACAGACTGTTTTCTGTATTTGCATATGTGCAAGGGAAGTATAATAAGAACACAGCACATGTATAAAATTATAAACACATTATAGCACCCTTTCACCTTGGCAAACAGTCATTGTGTGCTGTTGGAAATTATATTGGTTCAATCAGCTATTTCTCTGTTCCCTCTTGTTGCAGAAGCTCGTTACACAGCTGAAACTTTGGCCAGCACTCCAGCAGAGTAGGCCAAGTTTGAACAGTTATAGTTCTCAGCTGAGTAAACAGGGCTCAGTTTTTTGTTTTTTGATGTTTCAGCATAAAATCATAAAGAGTATTCTTCAGCTATGTGATATGACTGTGTACATAGTAGATTTAACTGGAGACGAAGGAGGAAGCAAAATTCAGTGGTGACAAATCACCTAGACCCACATGAACTGTGTTCACATTTGTTTCTCCTTGTTTTTCTTCTTATAAGTATACTATTTAAAAAAAAAAAAAAAAAAGGAAAAAAGCTTTCTTCCTTAAATGTTTCTAAGTTTGCGGCACTTCCATGCAGTTCCTTCAACATTTATATTGCTGCAATTGCTCAGTCAGGGCCAAAAGAGTATATGGGAACCCACCTTTGCTTTTTGTTTGTTTGGTTTTGAACGACATTCAGAACCCTTTGAGAGTGTACACTGTACACTGATACAATACATTTTTCTATATTTGTAAGGAAATTAACATTTCTTCAGGCTTTCAGCTTAAAAGGAAGTTGGAGGTTGTAGCTGAGATTTGTGGCAGGACTTTATATTAGTTCAAATACAGAAAGATCTCACAGCAATCCTAAAGTAAATGATAAGACATAATTGGCTGATCCTTTGCAAGTTTATGCTGCCAAGATACCTACAGCTTTACTGAAGAGAAAATATCAATACAAAATTCCTTAAAAGCACTTGAAGAAATAAAATCATGTTGCATTGCCAATAGATGGCAGCATGTTACTTATTTTACAAGGTAAAGGCGTTTTAAAACCCAGGAAAGCTAAGGAGTAAATCTTCTTGCTATACCGCAGCATAGCAAGAAGGCTTGAAATTTTCTGACACAAAACCACCTCATGTTTTCAGCTAAATATAAGCCATTTGTAGACTTAAATAAGATTAAGGAGACCTTAAGAGCACAAGCTGGAAAAAGCAGTAAAGCTAGTGAGGATCCTACTCTGAGCTGCAGAATCTTCTTAGGGACAAGCAAGCACAGATGGAATATCATACCCAGATTTAACCTTGAAAACCATAGACAATGGTATCTATACTTTCTACCTTGAAAGAAGATATTTCATTTAAAAAAAAAAGAGAGAGAGAAAAGAAAAAGAAAAAAAAAAAGAGAGAGAAAAAAGAAAAAAAAAAGAGAGAAAAAAGACAAAAAAAAAAAGAGAGAAAAAAGAAAAAAAAAAAGAGAGAAAAAAGAAAAAAAAAAAAAAAAGATATTTACTTTTGATTTTGAAAACGGACAAAAAATTCTTATCACTAGTTTCCAGCCTATGTTAGAATCTTTCCTTAGGCTCTCAGCTTTTTGGGATAGTGACCTACTTTTTCCAGTATTTCTGTGGCAGCTAAGCCAAATAGGTTCAGGACCTTTGTTTGGGATATATCGTAGCAATGCTCCAGTGATAACTCAAGAAAATCAGGAAGATGTCACTAGCTGTTTGTAGCTCTGATTTAGTTCTTACACTCATGCAGAATCTGAGTATATCCACTGAAGTCAGTGTAAAAGCAGTGTGAATCAGAATTAGCTATTTAAAACACTCCTGGAACAACAGAAATAAAGATTAAATTACAGAAGTTTGCATTACTGTGTAAAATGCTGATTATTATGTGATAACAGGGTATAGAGTGGTGTTTGAGGGCAAATGATGGTTTAGTGGTCCCTTGCTATAACTCATGTAAGTAAGGAACAAGCTTACAGATTTAATAAATTCAGTTCTTCTGAAATCTTATTAGAGGCTGAGTAGAATAAATCCTGGTTTACACTAAAATAACTGTTTCATTTCCCTTATTCTGAAGTAGTTGTTCATCAGGCCCAGGAATTAGAGGCATGTCAACCCCGTGCAGTGCAATGCTGAAATATCCCAGCTAACTCCAGGATCAATGCCTACAGGTCCAGGTCAAGGTAACACCTCCATCACCGCTAATTAGTCTTCTTATTCAGTGTCATGCAAACATAACTCTATTGCACTCAAATGCTGGAGTTAAGAAATGCAAGCCAGCTCACAGCTATTTTAGGCGTCTCTGCACTACACAAGGAGTTGTGAGGATAATTCCTTATCATCATTCCTTCCACTGAGATGAAGGAAAAAGAGAACAGTCTCAAAGGCTAGGTAGAGGCAATTCCTATTTCTTAAAAATGCAATAGACAGGAAAAACAGCTTTGATGATACCTAGAATAACAAAACAAAAACCAAAACCCCAAAACTAGCTCCCACACTTGTCAAATTTGAGTCCTTATAAATTTCTCCTTTTATCTGGTTATGCCTTCAAACATCTCCATTATAGTTTACCGTAAGATATTGTATGACACAAAACTAAAAGCCTCACCTGTGTTTGCTGTGAGAGGTACCACAAAATTATTTTTTATGGAAAATTTAGAAAGTGACTGATTAAAAATAAAAGCACGAGAAACTTTATTTTGTCTTTTCTAATCCATTCTGATAGCAGTCTTTCACTCTGCTATTTCCAAACCACATACAACTGAAGAGAAGATAAACATACAACAAAGAGTAGTCAGCAGTAGAAATGATAGCACAAAGCTCTCTTATGATTTGCAATGATGTCCTTCTAAAGCAAAATTAAGCCAGACAGCAAATTTTCTCCGCCTCATATGTCTCCTTTTCCAGTAAGAACCACGAATGTAAGTGTGTGTACGTGTATAAAATCAGCTTGTAAATATTTGGTATTCCTACACCTTAAAACAATTATCACCCCATAGTCTCAGCCTAAGCCAAGTTATGGCCTTGGCTTTTATGATCAAGTTCTAAATCCCTCACTAACAGGATTTAATTTACCAAAACTGCTGACAGAACTAAAACAAGGAATCTAGATTGCTGTGGGTTTGAGTCATTACATTAGTTGCTGCTAGAGTAATGATGTTCCCTTTTTCGAATTTGAGTCCAGTGGGATTGGATTCCCTGAATTTTGAATTAATCAAAATATAGAAACTATAACAGATAGACACAGTGGATCAATGTATATATAGTACTTTTGTTTGGTTAAATAATTCAACATTTTTCTTATGAGCTAGCTAACTTTATCATCATACATTTGGCTTTTATTTGCCTGGTCCCACTCTTAGATTTTAGTTTTAGTCCTGCTTTTTCTGAAATCAAACAGCCATTTTCAGAAATTTCTGTGATCTCCATAAGGCTGGAAACCATCCACCTAAGAGGCTGGAAAATAACCACCAGAACTAGGGTCTTTACATACATGTAGATGATATACGAGGAAGAAAGTATCTCAGTTGAAGGCACGGACACATCCAATGTCTGCTAGGGAAAAAAAGGAGATTCACAAATTATTTTCTAAATAACTTCTGCAAGACTGTTTCTGTCATGAATGACAATTTTGAGTGGCTATAATTCCATTTATCACACTGATAATGTAGTTTGGAGTCAAAAAGTCATACAAATGATACCTAAAAATAAACATTTGCCATTAGCTGTTTATTGCTGCCTTGTTTAAAGTATTTCAGTCTTCCAGCTGGGATGCATAAATTCTCCCAACAAGGACACGCCTTTTTATTCTGTACTTGTACAGTTCCTACCAACAAAATCCTGCTTCAGGACTGCAGCTTTTATGGTCTACTGCATCATAGGCAAATACCTACCTCACACTGGCAGAGAAGTAGGAAATGGAAACATTTTAAGTTACCTATCTGAAGTTACCAAGTCAGATTATTCAATCAGTGGAAACCATCTGGAGAAAAGGTATGTTTCTCATTAAAGAAGTGCTGGAAGAGTTCACTTAGGAAAAGGTCTTGACTGAGGAAGAAGGTTTCACAGAGACATAGGAGAAAATCCCCTGGAAATGGTTTCTTTCGGGGAAAGAAGAGGACTGGAGGTAGAATATTGCAATTTGTTCTTAATAGTGTGTCCTAGGAAAATTCATACTGCTGTTTCTCACCTTTTTCCCCTCACTCCTTCGCTTCACTCCTTCTTCCCTTTCTTAAATGTTTCCCCAGAAGCGCCACCATCTTGGCTGAGGGGCTCAGGTGGGTCTGTTGCGGAACCGGCTGGAACCGGCTGGAACCGGCTGTGTCCAGTGCCGGGCAGCCCCGGCCTCTCCTCACAGAGGCCGCCCTGCAGCCCCCTGCTGCCAACGCCTTGCCACCGACACCCGGTACAGCTTTTTATACAAAAACTCACATGTTCTAATGATCTTGGGCCTAACAGTAAAATGCATAATGTAATCCAGGAAAATCCACCAAAAGGCTTCCTTGTAGCCTAATGCCAGCAAGCCATAAACTGAACTCAGGAAGATAATTTTTTCATTAAGGTAGCCACAGAAAATGTATGCCCTGTTTCAGTCATACACTGGAAAATATCTGCCATAAATTAATCAGTACCATAAATTTGGGGTCCTGCAGTTTCCACATTTCTGTTCACAGAAGACCACTTGATGGATGAGAGATGAGGATTCAAGCTTCATTGCAACATTCATACACAACAAAGCTTAACGATTTCAAGTGCAACATATGAACTGTGTGTAAAACAATAAATGTTCTGAAAACTTGCTATTCTATGAGTTGTATATTAGTAAAAATTATGTCATTCCTGCCTCTTGACCTAAGTAGGGGAGGGGTGGGAAATAATATCCTTAAGTACATAGGAATACAAGGGTCTAAGCTCTCCTTACAGACCTCGGTTTCTTTAAACTTTACAGAATTGTGTATCTGTATCGCAGCCTTATGATTCAGAACAACTTCTACAAATCAAGAGCAATGCAGAACAGTTTCATAACCTCATGGAAATACATCCAAGAACGGTATTTCCTTTAAAAAGAAGAAACACCACACCAGAAGAAATGGGTAGTTCTGTTTCTTGAATGAGGTGTTCAAACAACCCACTGGATTGTTGCAAACTGAATCCTGGGTATCTAACTCTCCTCATTCAATATGCTCTATCGTCTCAGTCTTCTGAATTACTTTTAAAGCCAGGTACCTAACCTGGAGGTATTAGAGCGGCGTGCAATACTGTTCCTAAAACATTACTTTGGATACATCCTGCTGACTCTTCAGTATTCATAAAACATATATAATAGTATTTTCCTACATCCACAAAGGTATTCAGTTTTGATGGAGGGGTATCTGAATACCAAGTCCTATGACAGGCACACATGATGGTGTCCTTACCAGTACCTTTAACAGGCTGTAAGCTGGGGAGAGGAAAGACTGAGTTGCAAGAGAAGGGAGGGGGAATGGACTAGTCCCACAGAGCATCATAGGCATAGACGTATAGTACAGAAGGAGGAACTGAGACCAGTCTTGCTTAACACTGCATTCAGACTTCTTGCAGTCACTGAACAAGAGAAAACCTACTGGTTCTGTCCACTGTGAATAAGTAGGGACCTAATAAATGTTGTCTGCAAATTGTCTTTGAAAGACAGTTTCATATCATTACCTTGCCCTCATTTGCTAAACACAGATGAAAGTTATTTTCTGCAGGATGTTTTTGCTAGTAGGAAACTCATTTCTTAAACAGCAGACAAAATTTACTAGAATTCAACAATTGCTTAATAAAGACAATTCTTTAATTATATAGTAAGTCCTTTCCTCTTTCAAATTAATTTTCCAGTAATCCTCATATTTCTCTAACAGATGAGAATAATTATATTTGCTCTGCTGAATAACCTTAAGCCATTACATTCCTTTAGCTAAGCATAGTTTTATGAAACAGCCAAATGAACATTGTCTTTGTAATGAAGATCTGCAATCCTGAACACTTTGTAGTCTAAATACAAAATTCTACCATTAGAAGCTGGATATTATTTCAATCAGCCAGGACCCTTTCAGGTAAATTAACTAATAATTTTCTAACACAATCAATTGTAAACTGTACAATAAGGAGTTAAAAGTTCTGAATTCCCAAGATTCTTTGTTCAGTGTTTCAGAAGCCAAATCAAGTATAATTTGCATTACTACAAAGGTACTAATAAATATACACTGCTTCCAAAGGCTTAATATCAACTCAAATAGATTGTGTATATGCACAGCTCTAAATCACTGATTCATTTATAAATTGAAATAATTAATTCAACCACTATATTACAATAATGTGTCACATTGTAGGACTTACAATATATTCACATGAAGGTGGATGGAGTTTGCTTTCATTATTCAATATGCTTACCCCCCAAAAATAAATGGAAAACAATAATGAGTCAAATTGATGTAGGTAGATCAGTGCATGAAGAAGCCTGGCTTTTATTTATTTAGCAACAAAATAAATTTAAAAAGAAAATACTTATCTAACAACACTCAGGTGTCCTTTTTGTTCTCTTAAATATCTCTCTGCCTTATATTCACAATCTTTTTTTCTTGTGAAAAGAGTGTTTGGTGAAAGCACCCTCACACTTACGAACTAGACCTTTGTATTGGAGTTCCCTTGTGACAGAACCATGAATACAGATAGCCTCTACCACCCTTTGCTGAAATACCAATTTCGACCTGTTTCTCTATTCATTCTTTATGTTTTTCTGTCTCCTTCTGTCTTAGTTTTAGGCCCTTGGTTTCTTCTCCTTTTACTTTAGCCTCTCCCACCACAGGGCTGGTAGGATGGTGTAGCATCTGTTGATGGCTCTGCAGAGGTTGGGCACCTTTTTTCTTGGCGAAGCTGAATGTTGAGAAATTAGATGCACAGCTTTGTTTAGTGAACTGCTCCTGAGTGCATGTCTTTATGGCCCACTGTACAGGGACTGCTGCAGATGCAGGAAGGGAAAAAAGTTTCAGGAAGCTGTTCTTTATAACACATTTGTACTTCGTCCTATTCAATGCATTTTTTTCAAAGAAAATGCCAGATTCTACAATTCTCCCAAGTGAACTTTGTTTTCTGTCTGAAACTGTTCAATTCAGATCCTTTCCTGTACCATCTCAAAGATGCTGATGTCACATGGAACTGGTACATACTACTTGGTACACAAAACTGTGCATCTACTACACCTTCATGTTGTATTTCTGTCCTCCTGACTTTGCTCTTTCAAATGTCCCATGTTAGCTGCATGGTTCTCGTTGAAAGCAGGTATCACCTCTTAGAGTGATCTGTAATTTGATTATAAGAGCAACACACTCAAAAAGGATTTATTACTATCCAGTGTTTTATCTAAGGCTTGTTCAGCAATTAGTCACTAATTTGAGAAAGGAGACGTCAACCCCATTGCTTGGTGAAAAGTAAGCATGTATTTAAGACATTTTCTGAATAAGTTTAATTACACGGGTAAGAGCCTTACTGAATTGAGTTGCTTGCCCTAAAACATGAACCTGAGCAATACATGATTGAAACCTAACAGTGCCCAGTATTTGGTGTGCCGAATTTGGTAACAGCATTCTGTATCTGTGTACATGCTCTGGTTCCAAATGTAATTCTTCTAATGCAAGTGCAACAACATACATCAGGGCTTTACTCTTAGTTGTCTTGGCCAAAAGGTAGTGAAAAATTCAGAAGGAAGAGCTATCCAGTGAGCATCTTTATTTCTACAATTTTACGAAAGGTATTTAAATAAAAATAAAACAGGACATCATCTTTGGCACTCACAATGCTGCATATTTAGAGTCCAAAAAGTAAAGTTAAAATCTTCCACTGCAAACTAAGTGGTGATACATGCTCATGCTAACACAGATCAAATAAAAATCAAGGTTCTTTTGTAGCAAGAAGGTTTAGATCTTATACGGTTGAATGACAGACAAACTCCCTTTAATAAGGGCTGATGTAGTGGGTTAGATGTTAAAAGCCAGAGCAGCACAGCAGAGTTCAGTGAAAGCTTAGGAGCGAAACCACAGAGAGTAAGTCCTAAATCCAGACTGGGATGTGTCATCTGGCAGGCAAGGCTTATCCGGGTGTATATACCTCACTAGACATAATTTGAGCTGCTGTTCTTTAGGCAAGAGATCAGCTACAAATATCCCTCACTTTAAAAGACAAACAATTCCTGTTCTGGGAGGCTTCAGATGATGCTCCCCAGTTAGCAGGTATTCTGGAATATTTCTGCTCTGCTGCATCTTGAAAAAATAGGCGGTAAAACCAGTAAAAGATGAAGTCACTACATACCAACAATAATCTGGAAATTCATGACAGGCTTTATGCAGAACTCCTGTAACAGTGATTGGAATGACAGAGAACATTGCCCAAAGCCTCCCTGAGTTCATATCGCTTTAAAACAGTACAGTTGAATGTACAGATGGATGAGCTATTGTCAGAGCTTTGAAGAAAAAGAGCTAGATGCTTCCTTCTTGAAATTAAGTGGAAACACTCACTATCACTGTCATAAAGTAAAAGAGAGAGTGGAGGCTAGCAAAGATTAAAGAGCTCTTTTATGGGCTTCTGTGCTGAGGTTTCTTCAACTGGATGAACTACTCCTCATCTGCACAGTATGCCTGCAGAGAGAGCTGGCTAAAAAAAGCTGTGAATACGACCATGTGGATAAGTGTTGCCAGAATGAATATTAATACCTGAAAGCCTCGTTTTTATTTTTAGTTCACTTTCCCAAGAATAATGGTGTTTACTTTCTCAGAGGAAAAATGCATTGCCTAATCAGAGGGAACTGACACTGAAGAACAGTAGAGACACCAGAGAGTTAGAAATTAGAAGTCTTTAGGGAAGACAATACAGAGGTAGGTTATGTATCACAGACCTGAAAGATGCAGAAAGGTCCAGATTTCTTTTGGATGGTAACTTTGGAGGGCATAGAAGTATTATAAACATTCATAAGAAATGTGCTGCCTAAATTGGCTGCCATCATGACGCCATCCTGGAAAAATTCAGATATGCCAGAATAGTCAGGATAAAGTCATAGGAAAATGTTTTGTCTCTTAATCTGCATAACTCGTAATGACAATAAATTCATTTGCTGATATGACTGATATTGATTTAATTTAAGGATGGTCAGATAGATTATATTTCCACCTCAGAAAATTCCTTTTACTGTTTGGTCAGTGTAGTATTCCTGAGGATCTACTTCAGACAGCCTGACTGAAACAGACTTTCCTCTGCATGGTATCACTCTGCCTCCAGCTGCCACCTAGAGTTACTGCTGGCATTTTCCTTACAGGGAACGACAGAGATGTTTTTCCTCATCTGGAGATACTGAAAAACAAACTACAGATGGACTGAGTTTCCAAATCAGCTGCTACCATTTCAAGAGAGGCACCAAAAAGGCCTTGTAATCACTTTGCATCTCTGTTTGTTTGTTGATAATAAAATACCTGCTTTCTGCCCAATTTCCAGCTTTGGTGTCTAGGCCTCAGAACATAATTCTGACCTCTAAGAAAACTGAAAAAAGTCAACAGATTAAAACAAATGTTGCTTCACTTTGGGGTAAGAGTATTCTCTCACTTCCCCACCCCATGTAAGCTGCAGAATGCTCAGGTCTAGAGACATATTTTACTGGGATGCTGAGATATGTGAAGAGGATTGTAAAACTGTGCTTAAGTCTCTGGAAAGGTCAGAGCCCTTTAGCTTCTTTAATTCATTTCATTCATAACTGGCTCTGTGCCAGGTTCAGCTCAAGACACAAGTGCAATTGCAGATGTGATGCTGACTTGCACATAAAGAGAACACGCAGCATTCACCAACTTGTTATGCACCCTCTACATTTGGAAGGGAGGTAAGAAGGGCAGAGCTGAAGCCATAGTTCCTAATTCTTAGAGAAGTGCTTCATGGGAAGGCAGCAGGAGAGATCTTTCTTTGTTACTTCTCCTAGTGAAGCTGGACCACTGAGAAATCAGGAATGGAAGAACAAGGAATTAGAGAATGAAAAAGTAGCGGGCTGACTCCTTCACTCCGTGAAGTTCACTGTCCTGGGAGGTGGAGTTGTGGGTCCTCCTATGGAGACCGTTTCTCCATATGAGTCATTGGAGTCCTCTTTTTCCTATGCCTATTAGTCAGCCTCACTACAAGGCACAACTTCCCCTGTGTTCTTCCTGTTGTGTCTGCCCCAACCCAGCATGCAAGCACAGTAAAAAGAACATGGGGTAGGTAACTGAAGCTCTTTGCAGATTTGTGCTTAAGCAAAACCAGTTTATTCCTGGTCCAAGGCTTAAGACTTTGTGTTGTATCGAAGTCAAATGTGCTTCTCACATGATTACCATGATTACTCAGGGACAGACAGGAATCAAACAAGATAGTCTATCAGATCCCACGAACAGTTGTCTTGATATAACTGAAGAGACAAGAACTTCTTAAGTCAACTTATCATGAAATTATGGTTTACCATGTCAGGAATTAATAGGATTACTCTAAAAAAGAGCACAACTTGTTTCCTGTCACACAGGTCTTGCAGCTTCTGTTCTATTGACTAATAAATCCAGAATTTCACACAGAATGTATCTCCGTTGAATACTCACATGGACAAGTTATGTACATACAGCTGGGTAGGATTGTGCTCTTCAGTTCTGTGGGAAAACCCAAGTCCTTAAAGATACATTAATCAAGCTGGAAATCACAATACAATCTTTATGTTCCTTTTAAATTCATTACAGGCTTTACACTATGTGAATTTAATTAAAAATTTTGAAATAGATCAACTATCCATCCCTCTTTCAAAGTTAGAAAGTTTTCTAGGTGTATCATGATCACTGGAATAGTCAAAGCTTCCCTATGTCAAAGACCTTAAAATTAATTAATTTTGTTAAAAGGTTTATGACAGGTCACTGGTTCACAACTGACTTCAGCTCATGGCTGAATAGTTCCTGTTCTTGCATATCTGTGTACATAGCTGAAATCCACATAACTAAGCCTTGTGAACATCAGAAAGCTTTTTACAGCTCCATGGCAAAGGGCACTTCACAAATTAATTCTCAGTAACCAACACCCCTGCCTGTTCTGACCTGGAACACCTGTGAAAATGAACTTAGTTTGTGATGATAATGATGTATCTGTGATTTGCTTTTTCAACTTCCTGAGGCCACTTTTTGATTTGTTAACAAAGTTGCAGACAGATAGTATGCCAAGAAAAATATGGTTTAAGATATAAAATAGTCATATTTAGTTTTGTAGAAAGGAATTAGTAATTTACTAAAAAATAGTCTTTGATACATCCCTAATTTTATCCTAATTATGTAGTGCAACAATATACTTTGCTTTTTCTAATGGCTATTTTTCCAACTTTGTTTACAAAATTTATCCATGCATATATTTTAACAGAAGGAGAAGCCACTCTGATTTGACCTGTTACATAAATGGGTCTCAAGAACTTCCTTGTTTTCTTACCACCTATTAAAGCAAAGGGTTAATAAAATTATTTTCCACTGCTTGTAACTTTCTGTTAGAGAATTTTGTTGTTTGCTATAAGGTGTGCTGCCTCAAAAAACATAGTATCCTCCTTTATAAATGGTATAAATAAAGTAAATAAAATACAGATTAGACTAACACAAATTCATGTAGCAAGTCTGAGAAAGAACTGGGAATTTTAAAATTAGTTTTCAAGATGAAAGCAGCTGTTTGCTTTTAAAAGTAAATGGCACATTGTAGAGGGAGCACAGGTGCTTGCCTTACCAGCACAAATAACTAGATTGAGCAGAGCATCGCACTAATGCCACTGCAGGGTTTCCAGAACTAGACTCACTCATTTTCAGTTCTCTCTAGTATTTCAACACATGGACATTTCTAATGCCTCAGTAAGAAATCTACTATCAAATGTTGTTGAGATTAAAATCTGCACTTTCTCACCAAAGCTCATCTCAAGCAAAGCCTGCATCCCTATTAGCATAAACCCGCAACAGCAGCCATATGGGGTCGCTCATCCACTCTCTGGTGTTTCCACCCGTAGTGTCTGACTGTCTTACACCTTATTGTCATCAGGTGCCCCAAAGTCAGGGTATCTCTGCCTACATTTTACATAAAAGCATTTGAGACACAGAATGTCTTGGTCAGGTAATGTAAATAGAAGCATACATTGAGATTAAGTCTAAAGTGAATTTTCAGCAAAATTAGGGATATATGCAGAAAAGCCTTGTTTCTAGCAGGAATAATAAGTTGTATTAAAAAAATAAAAGTGAAAAACTGAGATGAGCGTAAACTGGCACTTTCCTTGGTATATCCTAGTTTTGGCAGTCTTAACACTGGGTGCTGCAGATGTCTTTCAAATCTCTATCTTTAATGGTCCTTGGATAACTCTTTCTTTCATGAATTTCTAAACTTCATTTTTTGAACTATTTAAACATTCGGTATGCCAAACATTCACTTTAATTATGCAGTTTGAAAAAAGCCTTTTTTTTTTTTAAACTGGAAACTTGATTATTTGACCAAATGCTCTCTAGTCCTTATTTTATGAGAAACAATTTTTTTTTTTCCTATTTGTTTTCTTCATCCCACTCAAGTTTGGTAAACCCCTATCATATTGCTCACCTGAGTCACTTTTTCTCCAAGCAGAAGAGTCCTGCCTTCACAGGGACACTCCCCTGACCTGGCAGCCATGCCTTACCATGAGTGTCTTTACCACCCTTCACTGTATATGAATGCACACAGACTCTGAAACATGTGGGCATCCCACAGACTCACGCAGGCTCATAGCAATGTTTTCTGTTCCTTTCCCAATAAAGCTAACCATTCTACTTGCTGCTTTGTGACTGCAGCTGAGCATTAAAAGTGCATTTTCAGAGAACCATTTACAATAACATGTTCCCTTTTCTGAGTGGCACTAACTAATAAGAGCCCTTCAGGTACAGTTAAGATTATTGCCTTGTTCCGTGTTCATTATTTGCATTTATCAAAGCAAAATTTCATCTGCCAGTTTAGCACCCAGCCATTCCCTATACTTCTTCATGGTCCATTTCATTTTGACTACCCTGAATTATTTGGATCATCGGCAAATTGTCATCTTCCTATTCACTTTTTTTTCCAGCTCATTTATGCCTATATTAAAGCCTGTGCTACAGGTGCTGATTTCTGTGTTTCTTACTGATAACCTCTCTCTCTTATAATGACTACTGATTTCTGCCCAGTGTTTTTTCAAATACTTTAAACAGTTGTTATCCCATAAAAACTGCATTCCTGCAGGAACATCTGGAGCTAAGAGCAGAATGTCAATCACAAGAACCCCATGCTCAGCTTCAATTGCCACATACTCCTAGGTGCCCAAGAAACTTCAAACAGCAATAAGCCTACAAATTTATGTCAGCATTTTCCCAGTCCTTTTGGAAATGAACAGTTGGGCATCCAAATCATGTCCCATTTTCAGTGTTTCTCAGTGTCTCTAAACTCAATGCATTTCTCCCATGCAGAACAGTCAACATGTCTTTTTTGCTTTTAGGCATTTCAGGCACAGCTCTGCAGTCAACACTGTAACAGTATTCAGCGGTGTTCTAGGGTTACCTCTATGTTATTCCATTGATTTTCAGCAGTTTAGCCTATATCTTCTACCTGTATTCCATTAAGAAAGGGAAATATTTTGGATGGAAGTAGAGATATTACTGGCCAAAAGTTTGCTCTCCTGCTGGCATCCCACTAAATGAAAAATGAAACCAATGCTGAAGTGATGAGGGATAGAGATTGTCAGAGTTTCAAGGGGCTGGTTTTTATTAAATGTTCAAAAAAATGTTAAAAAATCACATTTCCATTTCAAATGTTTACATTTTGCATTAGATGAGCCTGGTTCAGTGGAGCAAACACAGTCTGTCTAACAGAATGTAGAATCCTCTTAGAGTGTTCTGGTAAAACAGACCCGTTATCTGAGAAGCATGGGGTCCATCTACTTTGCTAATCCCGCATTCTTTCGTCTTCAACCAAAGAGAATGATTTTGTCCCAGCAAACACTCTTCATTCAATGAGCCTTTTCTTTGGGAGAGAGGCTATACAAAAGGAAAAAAACACCTTAATCCAAACCAAACATTCTTGCTCTATCAAGTTCCTTCCTGCCCTTGGTGCCAATGGCTGTTTTCACTAAATAAAGATTAGATATTACTTATATAGGGAGAGCGCAGAATTGCAGAAATGTTTCCAATAAAGACCGTGTATTTGGCATCTCAGAAAAGAAACTTTTATTCTGCAACTTATTTCAGTACAATTCTTCCGACTAAACTGTTGGAGCTGGGGAGCCAAGCTGTGCTACGTACCTGAGGCACTATCAAAACTCTTCATTTTGTAGATAATATATGCAATTTGTAGATCATGATATATGTATTTGTAGATTTCTTAAATATGGGAGAACTGACAAATATTGCAGAAGCTTGAGAGAATTTACAGATCAGTACCAAAACAATAAAGATTTAAAGATTAGGTGCTGTGAGTCTAGGAGGAAACCAGTACATCTGTTCGACCTACCAAGACCTTGGATGGCAGGGAAAGGAAAAAATGTGTATTTTCTTTCCTCAGCGGTGAGAGAGAAGGTGCAGAGGCAGGTGCTGCTCCATTCTTGCTGACAAGCACATTTGAGAAGAGGCCAGTGGTATATTATTTACCTCTGGAGAGGGAAGGCTGCAAATGTCTCTCATGACTTACTACTGCGTCTGAATGACGGTGATTCCCACTGCTGCTACAGTCGGTGACATATCTTGCTCCACAATGTAGCTCATATTGTTTGTAAATATGGTGCATAAATGACACTATAGCTTCTCTGTGGTTACAGCTTGTGATGTCATGTGAATATGTTGCATTTCAGAAACTGCATATTAGCATGTATCAAGTAAATACATTGCATATTAATTAACTATAGGAAAATATTGTCTGTTGGAAAAGAAAGCTGGACAACTAATGCTACAGAAAACGAACCATAAAGGAAATTATTCTAGCTTAGGTGTTCCTGACTCGGACAAGCAATTATTGCATAACAGGCCCTAATCAGCTGCTATTCTGGAGTCAAAAATGTCCACAGATCAGCAGTGACCTGATGCAGTAATTTGGTGGGGTTTCTTTCCCACGTCTCTAGCCACCATCCTTACTGCAGGACCTGCTTGTCACCTTCTCACCTACCTTTCTTTTCAATAAAAGACAATGGCCCCTACCTCTCTTCCCTGCAGCAGCAACCTGGCTGCCCATTACCTCTTCATCTACAGAGGCCACCCAGTCCTGTGCTCTGTGTGTCATAGAGCATGCAGAGACAGAGCTGGCGCTGACTCTCAGCTCCTCTGCCATCAGCTGTGGCTGACCAGTTGCAAGCTGCCGGGCTGAGCCGCAGTGCATTCCCTTGCCGGCCATTCCTGCCTACGTTACCTGCTCAGAGTGGTAAGTGAGAGAAAATGCTCAGCAGGACATATGAGGCCCATCTGCCATATACCCTACAGATACTTTCTAAAGGAATGTGTAAAAAGTATAAATGATGCACACAAACAAAAAGATTTCCTCCTGAGCAGCTTTCCATAGTTCCACAATCCATTCAATTTTTGTTCTTTTTTCCTGTCCCTTTGCAAGGCAAAACTTGTAAGAGTGTAAGGACTTCAGAAACAGACTAAAATGTCCAGACAACTTTGGAAGCAATTTCTCAGTGGGAACTGCAAAGCTGAGGAGACTTCTTTATAACATTTCATCTTTATACTGTAAATGCAATATGGTACTTTATGTTTTATTCTTCACATATGAACAGATGTGTTACCATAGTTTAAACACTACAATAGGTCACTTGGATGAATTAACATTTACGTGGAAAAACAGAAGGCCTATCATTCAGTTTCTGTTTATAAATAGTGCCAAAATAGTGTCAATCTGTATCTCTGTTTCCACGTACCCCTCTCCCATAAGTGTTTTGAATTAATCTTACATTTTCTGATTCTTTGTAAAGAGGAATAAAAAGTGCAAAGCACCACACATGTCCAACAATATAGAGCCATGTTCAAACGCTTTTACTTAGATTTAGTAAGATCTCATTTTGGAAGAATATACATTAAAAAAATAGTAGAACTTGGCTCTTCATGACAGACTAATCACACAAAAGCATCAGCTACAATTACAGTTACAAAGGAGTATGTGCGAAAGCATGAAAAAATGGACAATAAAGAAAAGTATTTCTTTAGGAAAATTATAAAGGAAAAATTATAAAGTCCTCGAGCATCTCCAAATAAACTTTGCTCTATATGTATTTATTAAAAGATGATGACATGAAGCACAGGCCTTTCACAACATTGCTGTCCTTTAGGTTTCCAATCCATATGAGATGCAATCCAAGAGGCTTGCATGCTCCATATACTTGCTCCACGTACATGCTACATACCACTTCACCACTGGTTAGATACTCTCTTCATACCTGCTATATAACCAACAAAAGATATAACAACTTCCCAGTACACTTGACAGGCATCGGCCTCTCCTCCTCCGGCACAGAGCCACTCCCCCTGGCTGATCCATTCTTCATTCCCAACGCAAATGACATCTCACTATTTTTCAATCTTTCCCCTCAACACCACAGAGTCAGTCTCCATCCTGCATAGTCCAGCACACCCCACACTTGCAGGACTGTGTCAGTGCAAGACCTACCATTCATTCAGTCCTTTTCTACATTCTTTTATCTCTGAAACCTTTCCCTCAGCTAACTAAGGACTTCCTCTATCTGTTAGTAGGGATTTATTAACAAAATCTTGCAGAAAGCATGAAAATTAGGATTTTTAAAAGCATTCAGTCTTGGCACTCAGTCCTGTCCCTGCTGCAGTCTATGGTAAAACTTCTTTTGCCACAGTTTGAGAGGCATATAAGAAAATAATAGGAGGGTCTGAAGCGATATAGGATTACAGAAAATTGAAAAGTCATACAGAGTGGCAGACATAAGGGGTACTGGAACTGATGTTCCCCCTAAATATGAGCCCATCGCTGCATGCAGCTGTGAATAACTACAACTAGCAACTTCTCCCATGAATTTTAGAAAAGCCTTGCACTGTTTTTACTGTTGCTGTAAGAAATTGCCTAGCCAACAAAAGAGATTGTGACAGAAATCTCATGCTTAAAGAGATTATAGATGAGGTATTTAACATGCATAGCACCTGAGATCCAGTTAAATGAGGAACGTAGACTGCAAATGCTCGAGGGGATCTATTAGCAACAATGTCCTGCAGTGAGAGTACCCAGCAAGGTAACAAAATCATTTGTAATAAGGGTATTCCCTAGAAAAAATAAATCATTAATGTGTTCCTGCTGTGCTAGGAGTATTCATGACTTATGGAGAGACAGTGGTGGTAACTGGGCTGGAGGAGGAAAACAAGGGGTCCTTTTTACAAGATTGATGGTGTTATTTTATACCAACCAGGTATAGAGGGGGAGTAAAACCAATATGTCTAATGACAGCTCACTAGAGAGGTTATTTATGCTGTGCCGAAAGATTTCAGATGCAGAATTTAAACAGCCACCCACCAAGGAAGTGGTGTAAGAACAGTAAGTTATAAAACTTGAGACTTAGTTCAGTTTCCAGGCTTACTGCCACTAAAAAGACATTTATTGATTTTATATAAACAGTGAGATTTGATGGGTGTTTGATCTCTCTTAACCAGTATATCATGATGTAAAGACCGAAGCTCAGCAGAGGTTTAGCACACGACCCAGAGACTTCAACATTTTGGAAGGCTCCTATCTCACAGTCACTACTCCACTGTACATGGCCAAGGGTGAGATTCCAGTTCTAGATTCAAAAAACATCACCATTTCAGATGCTTTTATTGTAATGGTCAGACGAAATTTCAGAACACTTTCTGAATGTGAGAGCCAAGTCCCATGAAAATGAATGAGAGAATTGCTATCAACACTAACGAGCATTTAATCAGAACATAAAAGGAAAGGAAACTAACTGCATACATCAGCTCTTTCTCAAGTTATACTCTTTTGACAGTAAGAGTCTGTGTAATCTGTGACTGACTTTCTTCTAAAATACTCTATTTTTCATTGGCTTACTCTGGGATGCCCTTTGATAAAAGAGAGTTAATGGATTTCCTGGCACTTAGAGGCTTTTGAAATTTCTGACTATCTGCTTCACAGAGAATTACTTAAATTCGCTAATGTTTACTGAATGCTTTTGAATCCTCTGAAGGAAAGCTTTAGATAAGGCAATGGTATTGTTGTTGTTCTTCATCTCTGATAGCTTAACTTGGGATTTGCCTTGATGCTGAACAGAACATTCAGCATATAACCATAAAGCTTCTGGACTTTGGAAAGATTCAATCTTACTTCTTAAGCAAAAGAAGAAAAAAAAATTGGCATTCATTATTTTTAACCCCCTGATGATATATGCAGTTAGAAAGAGTTTCATTTTTAAGTTCTGAGAAACCAAACATTCAAATTTGACAGCATCTCTCAATAGTGTCCTTTGAAAATGGTCCTGGGAGGGGGGACAAAATATTATTGATTTATTCCAGAAGCTCAGCATTTATATGAACAGGAAATATACCCCACGATGGTCTCTTATAAGCAACTACCTAGAGCCAGGAAATTGAATGCATTACTTTATGCTTTTCAACCTGGGATTTAGGAATTTAGATAAAGAGTAATTCTCTTTATGGAAGAACATGAAAATTTCTCATTTCCCATTCCTCTTGAGATTTTAGTTTCCTTTTTTCCAGTGCACTAATGTTGTTGTTTTTCCTATTCATTCATTCTGTCATGTCAAAATATATTAGCATTCTTTTGAAAAATTATAAACAGAATGAAAAGACAGATGCTTTCAGCATACTCATTAACTAGTTCAATAACTCCATTTTATTGCTCTCTCAGGTTTTGCTTCCTGGAGTACAGTAGGTTAGCCATTGTCTTCTCCCCCCAGCCACTGCACCTGGAAAAGGGAAAATATTGAGCAAAAAGATGGATTAAAATATTTTTTTTTGCAGCACCACAACAGTATAATATAATTTCTAAACCTTTCTGTTGCAAAGATGATCCAAAATGTCCAATGCTGATTTCTGGTTTGCATTGATTTCTCTTAAAGAAAACGGTTATTTCACATTTTCTAACAGTCACTTTTGTGTAAGTTTTGCAGCCCTTGAAACCCACAGCTCTGGTACATTAATTCTGGTGGTCATATGTGATCATTTTGAGATGTTGCTTTGGAGCTTTGGCTATATTATCCTTCCTATCTGCCTCCTAGTTACCGGTGATATAACAATACAGAGTGTCCAGTGCCCACTTCTGAGCTCAGCAATACAGGAGAGACATGGACACACTGGAGCAAGCCCAGTGAAGGGCCATGAAGATGATTAAGGGACTGGAGCATCCTTGATATGAGAAGAGGCTGAGAGCTGGGACTGTCTTGCCTGGAGAAGGAGCTCAGGCGGATCTTATCAGTGTGTAGATGATAGATGTGTTCTCCATGCAGTTTCAGTGTTTCTTGCATCAGGGCTTCAGAGCTGCTTGTAGCAGGTAAAAGGTAAATGTTTAGTGAAGGTCTGAAGTTTCTAAAATAGTATCCCATCAACACCTTCTGCTATTTTTTGACTGCTCTGTGTTTAAGCCACTCTTCCATTCTGAAAAGTCCAAGACCCTGTGTCAGGATAGTTGCATTGAAAAATTGAATATAATCATTTAGCCACAAACAAAGCAAACTCTATCTCCATGAGACAATGTGTTAAGGAAGCCTGTGAGCTGTGCTTGCAAAGTAACGTCCTGCAAATCCCACAATAAGAGGTAGAGTGGAGAGAAATGTAATAATTGAACCATATAGACTGGCGAAAAGAAAGAAAGAAAGAAGGAAAGAAAGAAAGAAAGAAACAAACAAAAAAGTGGTTAAGCTTTAATTTTCTGTCTTACAGCTTCACTTTGTTCTAGAGAAAACATAACTGTCTTCCAGACAGCTATATCTTTCTTATTGTATTACAGGAACCTGGGATCAGATGAAAACCTGTAGGCTAAGTGTCTTCTTTTGTATAACACTTTTAGCAACTCACTTGTTTATAGCTGTATTTGCAATCATATTTCTACAGACCATTTTTTCCCTTCTGTAATCTGAATGCATGTTCAGAGACTTAAATGGGAATTCTGTTCATAAGCAATTGCAGAATTAAGTCCCTAATGATAAAGTTGGAACACAACTATCAAAAAAGTACAATTATATACAGAGCTGAGACTGAATTCTGGGCTGCTTGGTACTGTGTAAGGCATAAACCAGACAGCAAAATAATGGATATTTCAGAACCTATCCAAGTTATGTTATTCAGTTTTCATCTGCTTTTGGTTTAATTTCTTAATCCTTTGGACCAGAAAGCTGTCTGATAATATGCCAAAGAAGTTAGTAATGATCTATATTGTATATATTGTTACAAATTACAATACTACATCGAAGATTCTGCAAAGAATATTGTTTATTAGAGTTTCAAAATTGCATCACAGGTACCACTGGAGAAACAAGAATAAGAAGGAAACTGCAAAATATTAGGAACAAGAAAAGAGAACTGAAAACAGCTGTGGAAACAAATACCGTCTCTACAAATAATATTTTTAATGTCATCTTCTAATTCTTTTATGTATAGCAATATCTGCTTGAGGCAGTGCAGAAGGATGCAAATGAATATATCCTCAGCATGCCAGCTGTTGCTCTACAGTTAGATACGCTACTTTATGTCAGACAATATTTAGTTTTATAAGAAACCTCCACGCATTGTTTTGGAATAGGTGGCTCAATGGGATTCCATTGCCAGGAGCAGCAAGATCAAATGTACTATCTCAGATTACAACTACCAACTCATATTGCAGAAGCAGAAATTAAATCCACACTCAAGAACAACAGGATGCAGAGGCAATAATCCCACCCTATGAAGCCACCCTGTGGTTCTTCTTAAGCAAAATTAAATGGGTAGATATTCATTAAACTGTTCGGAACGTGGTAACCTGCCAGGTCCACTGACCACACTTGATTTGGGTGGGTGGGCACCTTGGTGAGAAATCTGATTAGTAGGAGATAGCTCAAAAGCCTCAACGAAATGTTTTGTGAAAAGAGACATCCCTGCTGTGCAGTATTGTTATATCTCAGCCATGCCCTGCTGGGATAACAAATAAAGCAGGAGTAGTTATAGCTATAAAAATTTACCATATGACTACAATGCAGCAAAAGAATTAAACTTCTTTCAGTGACGGCACTCAACTTTAATGGAACCAACATCACCAGAAGGGGGAAAGACTGCTGAACAGTGAAAAGAGCCACAGTTTTCACAGAGTTTTCAATGTAGCTACCAAATATGTGGCCCCACTCTGGCATAACCAAGTTCTTGCCCATTTTGAGTTTTTATATCTGGGAAATTATTTGTTGCACATCAAGATGGTTATCCGATTGGTATGAGTATGGCAGAATTCAGACTGTTAAAGAGTATAAACTTTCAAATACACACACTAGCATGCTGATGTAAAACTATGTCTTATGTACTTTCACCTGCAATGTGCTGTTTGTCCTAGGACAGGGTATATTAAGGTGAAGATGAACAACTTCAACTCATTTTGTCAAATGCTTTTGCTTGATCTCTTTGAACAACGTCACTTGTACTCCTGCGTTGACAAACCTTAGGGCTTTTGACACTCATTTTTGAAAATTTTTGAAGAAACCAATACAAAAATACCTCTGTGAAAAGATATTTTAAAAGCTAATGTCTCTTAGTGTCCCTCCTGCAACTGGTGATATGTCAGTAAGAAAAATAAAGGCATAACCAAGAAAAAAAGTGCCTTAAGCTCCTAAGACAAATTTTACCTGTGGACACGCAGCATCTGGGAACATCAGTAACTGGGTGGGCCCTGTCTGAGTTTCCTTCCTCCTTTAACTGACACTGTAGTCTAACATTTACTCTCAAATTAGATCCAGATTAGATAGGGCCAATTTTGTATTCATTACTTTTTGTTAGGTTTGCTCTGAAGGAAATCACAGCAGTGATGAAAGCTTGAGTGAACACTACTTTATTATTGAAATCCAAACAGCTGCATCAAGGCAAAAACCACAGTAACCAGAAAACACTCTTAGATATGTCCGTACTTCACTATAGACAAATGGCAATTTGTCATGCATTGAAGTGTCGGAGGTTTAATTGCCTCAGGTTGCATAAGCAAAGCTGCTGAGGAAAATCAGGTTTTATAGAAGTACTGTTGGAATTTGGCCCCTCCAAATGTTCCACTAACAGCTTGTCTACATCATTTGTGAGATAGGACTCTCAGCCTCAGCTCCTGAGGGTTAACTTTTTTGTCTCTAGTTTTTTCCTGCAGGAAATGAAAGTACACACTTTTTTTAGCAAGATACACAATACACTTGCGGACCTAGACACAGAGAAGAAATGTTAGAAATGCTGTCTTTAATAAGATATGGAAGGTGACCTTAAGATCTGGGAACTCACTTTCCTTCTGAAGAGCTAGGATAAATCAGCAATGAAGAAAAAGTCCAAGACACTAACTCCTAGGGAGACTGATGAGTTTTCAACTTAAATAAGGAATTGTTTTACCTCTAGTTTGGCAATCTAATGAAGTATTTAAGCCACACTCTCCCTGCAGCAATTAGACCTGTAAGGGAACTCTATTCTAAAGAAAGGAGCCCTTCATGTCTTCTCCATGTCAACACCTCCTTGGGACTCTGGAAATTCAAGTAAGTGCAATACAGGTTTCAGTAGAAGATTCAGCTGTACACGCAGGCAATTCCTTGCGAAAGTGAGGCCCTACTTTCCTCTTTCCCCTCTCTTTGATGTGTATGTGAGAAGGTGAAACCCTAATGCATGGCACTTTCTACAGAAAACAGACATGACATTCAATTACACAGTAGTGAAGGAGGTATTTCTGTGTGGTATGCTTCTTTCCTCCTCATTCAACAACACAAACTGTATTGGCAACTAAGACTAGTACACGAGAAGGCTTAAAATACTCTTATAAAACTTGCGGTAGACAGTTACATTTCCACTTATGAGAATCATGAAGTAGTTTTATTTTCCTTGAGGAAAATAACTCTGATACTGTTTGTAGTGATAAAATAGCTATTCTGTTCAGCCAGTATGGGATCTGAGGGATCATAATAAATGTCATTCTCTGTATTACATTAGCTTATTTTTGTGATAGTACTTGTTCAAGTCTACTCCTCATGCCGTATTTTTTCTGTCAAGGTTAACTCACATGCTACTAATTATACTTTTTAATTAAGTTACATTTTTAACTGTGTCATCAATCAATTCTGAGAAATTTAATTTTCTGTAACAATGGCTTTAGGAAACTGGTACCATCTACAGACAGAATAGCCATTAGCATATGTAAATGGAAAAACATGGAAAAGAAGATGAGACCTGTCTGTGGGCTCTGAAATTATCAATCTCCAAGACAAGATAAAAGAACAACTTCCCTGTGGGAGACAATGACTTACGTCTTCATGATAGTTATTTAATGTCAATGTACTTTATTCAGATAATAAATAAGAGGAGTTCCTCTGAGCCTGATTGCTTGTATAATGTGTTCACATATATAATTATAAAGAGAATAAAAAGCCAAGATGGTGTGTGAGGAAGCAAACTAACTTCAGCACCCACCAGCTCTTCTCATGTTGTTGGCTGCTCACCTGGGCACCTGGCAATGCATCTGTGGCTGATACAGAGTTTTTCAACTGCAGGGTGTATTACGATACAGTTGTGAACTTCATTTTTTTAACAAAACAATCTTTAAAAAAAAAATCCATTAATTTGTTCCTAACAGAACGTTATTAGTACATACCTAAAAAGGGTGCAATAACCCCTAATTCAGGAAACTAAAAGAACCTTTAAGGACTGACCCCACAGGACAATTAACTACAAGTTAGATAGCCACCACTGCCTTCAGCAGATTTCAAGTGGGATTGGTTCTGCTTTAAGATAAGAATAAAATAATCTTAACATCCCAGTTCTGAAAGCCACACAGTACCAGATGTTTAAGACATACATACAAAAATAAGATGCTAACATTCCCAAAAGCTGTTTAACTTCCAGTGAACAGCTAGGTATTTATATTTAGCCACAGAGTCGAATTTTTAAGAGTCTGGCCCACAGTCCACACAGTGTGAGAGTCAGTACAAAGCTAGTGTATCATTTAAGTCCTATTATCCATCCATTTATAACTTCAATGATGCACAAGCCTCATGCTGACTTCTCCTGCAGAAATGACTCTCATGCTGCATTCCTTCCATTTCTACACTACCAAGTTATGCAGGTACACATCAAATATGCAAAAAAGGGTTTTGGAAACTCAGGTAGGGGAAAAACAGTGAATAGCATACAACATCCAAATCTAAAAGCTGTAAGTATAGGATCCTTTTCCTAACTTCTCCCTTCTTTGGGAAACATGCATGACAAGAAGTTATGACTGACAAACAGGTTATTTTCAAATATGAAGCCTTTGTTCTTCGCGAGCAATCACCACTTCCTAGTGAAAACTGGGCAAATTGGCAAAATGTTTTGATGTAATATCGTAGTATTTTCCTAGGGAGTTAGAATGTTAGTACAGAGCAAAAGTACTCTGTCTCCCCTGGAAAACAGTTACAACTGACACAGCGGTGTTTTGTGGAATGCAGGGCCAAACACTTAGTAAAAATCTTATTGTACAAGGGCTCATTGGGATGGAGCTAATTTTCTTCATAGCAGCCCACATGGTGCTATGTTTTACATCTGTGACCAAACCAGTGTTGTTAACACATCAATGTTTTGGCTGTTGCTGAACAGTGCTTGCATAGTGTCAAGGCTCTCTCTCCAACTACCCCACCAAAGGCCGGTAGGCTGGGGGTGGGCAAGAGGTTGGGACAGCTAACCCCAACTGGCCAGAGGGTCCATATAATGTCATGTTCAGCAATAAAACTTGGGGGCAGTTTTTCTAAAGTGGTCTTTGCTCAGAGACTGGCTGGACATTGGTCATCTGGTGGTGAGTGAGTGCTTTTGTATCACTCACTTTTTTCCCTCATTCTTCCCTTTGCTGATTAAACTGTCTTTATCTTGACCCACAAGTTTTCTCACTTTTGCTCTTCTGATTCTCTCTTGCATCCCGCTGAGGGAGGAATGAGTGAGCAACTGGGTGGGAGCTTCGCTACCAGCTGGGGTCAACCCACCACACTTATCTAAAAGTCTTCTGTACTTCTAGCTTCCATGTTTTATTATTCGAAATTCCCAGCCTCAGAAGAAGTCATGATAAAGCTGTCAGGGACCACAGACTTAGGAAACCTGGTCTCCTAAGCAGCCTGCCAGGCAAAGAACCAGATTATTACTTCACTGAAATTTCACAGGAATGAAGGTATTTTTCATCAGGACAAACTGTTTTGTCAGAAGTTTTGCCAACCTGCTCTAATTTGAACTAGATTTTTCTTGTGCCATGCATTCACAGACCTCCTAGTAGGAAAAGGAAGGAGCTGAAAATAGGCACAGCTGGGGACCTAATTACAGCATAATTGCCGACCTGTCCATGTTGATATTTTGGGGAGCCTTAGAATGAATACAGCGTAGTTATCTGTACCTCACTGGAGTTTATGTCATCCCCTCAGAATATTTCATCTGGCTTTTGGCCAATAAAATCCTGAACCCACTGCTATCCCACCCACACCAGATATGAAGAAGCACACAGTGATGTCCTGTGGTCTGATTTTTCCCCTTCCATACATTTCTGGATGTGAAAGCCAATAATAGCTCTAACAAAGGAGTCACTACACATTATGCATCTCCTCATGAATCACATACAGAAACAATTAATGAAGTTGCTTTTGAAACAGATATGCACATGAGAATATGCATTCATTACTAATGAACATGGCAACAGATGCGTGTTTAAGATGATAAAGTGGAATTGAAATATGTGTACCCAAAGTTGAAATCAGGGATATAACCAAAAGATTTCACAGACAGAGAAGTATATATCTATCTACAAACAAAGGTTCAAAACAGATTTCAATAAAGATATTTTATTTTACCACATAAATCAAAATCAGAGAGTTTTGACTGAGTAGAGACAACAGAGAACTTGACAGTTACTTCTAGCCCCAAAACACTTCAGATGCAGTAATACTCACCAAGGTTTGAGCTTTGCTCTTGGATCTGTTAGAGGTGCTATCTTATAGGTACAATACTTAGAGATAATAACCAGGGGAGCATGACCTCAGGGTTTGCTGGGGAGATAAATTCTTGTGATAATGTTCGTGAAAAACTCGTAACAGTGTGGTTTAGTACTAATACTTTTCAAAAGGCAAAAATCTATTATTGCTCTCATCAAAGGTAATATCAAAATTATTATTTTTAGCATAGAAAAAAGTGTATTTTAAGTAATGGAGAAGTCAGTGGTATATTCACAGTATGGCTCAATCAAGACACTACAGGAATAATCAATTACAAAAAGAAGTAACAGTTTACAAATCTTTAATCCTCTTAAACCTTTGTTGTCAATTTAAAATAATTCCTTCATAAATAACAGTATGTCAAACTAGACATAAAAGTGTGTAAGCCTGTAGGATATACTTTTCTTCATCTAGAAAAGCCTTTAAAATCTTTTTTATTCTGTCTTTCATTCAACAGCTGAAGAATTGCAAATATTTTCTATAAGATCAAAGTATTGAAAAATTTTCATACTTAATTGTGAGTTTTTAAACAAAGTTTTAGATTTTCCCTGAAATTCCAACCTAAATGCAACCCAAAACCTCAATAATGAAACTGTTCAGTGTGGCATATTAACAAGCTAAAGATAATACATGGGGTCAGTCCTTCCTGAAAGATATCTATTTTAGCTAGCTGTGCATTTTATCCCAAGGGGACAGTGAGCCCTTCAGCTATTTCCAGTTTCACTCCAAAGCCATTTTTTTGCATATATAAGAAATATGAAGATGTTCTTTTGTTCAACTTTGCCTTCTCTTATATGTGTTTTGTGTGCTTGTGCCTCTTCTCATATATATAGGTAAAAGATACTCTTAGACTCATATAGCAGATAAAGGACTTTTAACTTACCCATTGCAATATTCAAATTAAGGCTATCACGTCCATAAATGGCACAGCAGGAGAACAGTTTTCTTTTATAAGGGACTCCATAAAAGGTAGAGGCAAAGATCACTAAAATATGTAGAATACTTTTACAGGGGCACCAGAGACTGAACAAAATTTTGACCCCAGTGAAGACAGTTGCTGCTGGTGTTGTCATAAAGACAAGCAATGACTAGAATATCTGCTTCCTTTGGAGCAAAAAGAGCTGAATGGCACGATAAGCTGTGAAGTACCACATTGCTTCATTCAGTGAGCGGGTTCACCCATCTGCTGAGCCCTGTGTTAGAATCCTTCATCAACGCACTGTTTTTCATCAGTGCTGGAATCAAACTGCCACGCAGTTCGCTCATGCCCACGGCCGAAGGAAAAGATGATCAGGAAAACATGTACCCTGGAGCAAAATTCTGCATTTAACTTGGTCAAGAAAACAAGCCAGTTTCAAAGCCATCATTATTGTCTAAAGATCATCATTAAAGCTGTTCTTTAAATTGCATCCTTCACAAGAAGCTACTTGTGCTTCAAATCCTTACAGCATTCTTCATGCTTTCTGCATTTCTACTTAGTCCTATTTAGAAAGAGCTTTTGACATATGTGAAAAGTTGTCATAGAACTTTGATTTTTTTTTTTTTTTAAGTATAAGGTCCACAACTAGTTAAATACTGACACCTAAGTAAAAGAATGCTATAATATATAAGGAATGGTTTTCACATCTACCAAGTATTCAGACTTTTTTTAAAGTCCATTCCAATTACAGCAATTCAGCATATTATGTTTTTTCTTTCTAGGAAAATGAAATCACTATATAGGGTGACCTCCATGTCCAGTCATTGCTTTCACCTAGATCTAGTTTAGAAAGTCACACAAAATCAGAGCTATTCCTATACATACAGTAAGAGGTCTTGTCTGAGTGACTTCAAAAAACCTGTCTTTAAACTGAGTCATAAAATAAACAAAAATACTGTGTTGTCTCACATCTTGTATTTCATGGGGGATTTTTATTTAACGGGATTTGTAGTCTTCAAGATTCTTCCAAATATCCCATTCTTTAAATGACGGTAATACTTTACTCCGTAATTGCTTCTCCTGAACCAACCTAAATACCAAGGTGTGAGAGGGGGAACATGTCGATACTGTTTGTGGCAGGTTTGTGGCAGCTCCTTAAAGAATCGGAGGATCCTCTAGAATAAGGTGTTTAGAAGGGAGGAAGAATTATTTCTGCAGAAATGCAGAAATTATTTCTGCAGAGCTACAGCTCTGTACACATGATTTACATGAACTGGAAAGTTTGTAAGCAAAATGTTTGTTCTTACATTTCTGTAGAATTTGGGCCTAAAGCTCTCTCTCTACTTGAGAAAACATGACAGAATTTATCCTTAAGATATTTTGTTTGCAGCTGCTTCTAGAGGCAACTAACCTTTCTGTCGGAAAGGTTCTCTTATCTTCTACGTTTTTACGGAGGAACATACGCAGAAGACCAACATTTTAATAGGATGAAAACCCTATCCTACCAATAACAAAAACGTAGGTTTTATTTTGTTATCATACTGCTATGAGCAATGACATACATCCAGGGTTTTTGTTTCTATTGTTTTGTTTTGTTTTCTGGAGTGTGTGTTTGAATAACCCATGATAGCAGAGCTTTAAAAAAAACCAAACAGATGTTTTTATTTTCTAGTGCAAATGGGTCTCAGCGGCTTTCAGCTATCTCATCTAGGGTTTTTTAAATGGCTTTAATGTTTATTCAATAAGCTTTTATGGAACTCTTTACTGAAAACTACCTCTAGAACTACAATTGAAATAACCACAAACATGCACGCCCACACGCACACACATGCAGCCCTCTCAGTCCTGCAGAGTTACAGTGTGGGACATCTTCAATCACGTCCACGGTGCCAAACAGTTGTGCTACAGAGCGTAAGGTTAATGCAGAGCCAAGGTCGGAGAGCACGTCTTCGTACTGAACTGCTGACAAAACACGCCGCTCCCAAGCAGCTGGGAATTGTTTCTCTAAATAGTTTTGATGATTTCTATTAATCAGTTGACTCCTCTAGAGCCCAAGGGTTACAGTTACAAAAACTTCACGAGAAAGTAAAACAGTATATTCTTTATGCCTGTATTAGTGAAAATCTACAAACCCTGTCTATTGATTTATGATCAGATTATTTAAAAACAAGCACTTTGCAGGTATATTCCAGTACTTTGTCTTCATTCAAGGAGATATGCCTAGACTATCTATTCCTATTCTGGAAGCTTTAAGAAAAATCAATCAATCAAATGTATAAATAGTGTTAAAACTAATGAATTTGCACTTATACATTAAGCTCACAGTGAACTGTAAGCAATTTTTTGCGTTCATTGAAAAATGTGAATTTTGCCATGGAACAAGACACAAGGTCTCATATGTGAATCTTGATTATTGTATTTACACATAGCAATGTTTTTCACCATTTCACCATGTCACTAATATGCCCTATTAGACTGACAATATCTTGTTAGCTACATTTTAGTTTTGCTTGGATAAATTTCCACAGATTGTAAAAGTAGCCTTAATATTTACTGTACAGAGAATAGCTCCAGAGTGAAATTACAGCTGAAAGAGAGGGCTGCTGGATTGACAGCTTTAATGGTTTTATTCCAGTGGGCACTGCAACTGCAGTGCTTGACACTTTGAAGATTTTTTGTAGAAACTTGAAGATTTTCATAGAACATTAGCAAGATTGCTGTGCAATAACTGATAATGCTTTACTCAAGCTACTGGAAAGTCCAGAAATAATTGTAGAAAGTACTAAAGATGTTGAATTTTCAAAATCTAACAAATAAAGCCAATTAAATCATTTGGAATGAACTCTCTTTGGTAGAGGAAGATCAGGTTAGGGAATATTTAAACAAACTGGACATAAACAAATCTATGGGACTGGATTTGTGCCGAGGGAGCTGGCCAATGTCTTAATTATCTCTGAAATGTCGTCACCATCAGAGGAAGTGCCTGAGGTTGGGAAGAAAGCAAATGTCTCTGCTGTCTTCAAGAAGTGCAAAAACGACAATCCGGGAACCACAGACAGGTCAGCCTCACCTTGAATCATGGGAAGGTGATGAAGCCAACCATCCTGGAAACCATTTCCAAACACAGTAAGGACAAGAATGTGACTCGGCATAGTCAGCAGGGATTTATAAAGGAGAAATCATTCCTGACATACCTGATGGCCTTGTACAGCAAAATGACTAGTTCAGTGGAAAAAGAGAGAGCAGTGGTTTTTGTTTATCTCATCAACTTTAGCAAAGCTTTCAATGCTGTCTCCCTTTACCTTCTCATAGACAAGCTGATGAAGTATGAACTAGATAAACAGACAATGACGTGGACTTAAAACTGCCTGGACTGCTGGGCTCAAAGGGTTATGATCAGTGGCACAAAGTCCAGATGGATGCTAGTGATTAGTAGTGTATCCCAGGGGTCAATACTGTGGCTAATACTGTTTAATACCTTCATTAATAACCTGGATGATAGGACGGAGTGCACTGTAAGCAACTTTGAAAATGGGAGGAGTTCTTGACGGACCAGATGTTTGTGCTGCCATTCTGAGGGACCTCAACAGGCTGGAAAAAATGGGCAAATAGGAATTCCATGTTCAACAAAGGGAAATGCAAAAGTCCTGCCCCTGGGAAGAATAATCCCATGCATGGGGTGCAGGGTGGGGACCAACTGGTTGAAAAGTGGCTTTGCAGAAAGGACCTGGAGGGCCCTGGTGAAGAAAAAGTTGGACATGAGCCAGCAATGTCCCCTTGCGGCAAAGGCAGCCAACAGCCTCTGGGCTGCATTAGGCAGTGTCACGAGCAGGTCAAGGGAGGTGATCCTTTCCCACTACTTAGCACTGGTGAGACACACGTGGAGTGCTGGGTCCATTTCTGGGCTCGCTGGTACAACAGAGATATGTACATACTGGATTGCGTCCAGTGAAAGGACAGGAAGATGATTAAGGGATTAGTGCATCTGACGTATGAGGAGAGGCTGAGAGAGCTGGGACAGTTCAGTCTGAAGAAGGGAAGGCTCAGGGTGATCTCCACGTGTAGAGATATCTGACAGAGGGGGGAGTAAAGAAGACAGAACCAGACCTTTTTCAATGGTGCTCATTTAAAGGACAAGAAGTAATGGGCACAAACTGAAATACAGGAAGTTCTGTTTAAACAAAAGAAAAAACTTATTTACTGTGACAGTGGTCAAACACTGAAACAGTACTAAAAGGTCTATTTCTCTCCTTTGCTCAGTGCAGCCACTTAGAAGCCTTTCAGTCTTTGGTTTCTGCAGGGGCATTCAACTGAGCATTATCCTCTTCAAACCCATGGATCTGGGAATCTTTCCAGAGCAGGCAATCTGCAGGACTGCAGGTAACAAGGAGAGGAAGACTGAACGCTCTCTACAGCTACCTGAAAGGAGGTTGTAGCGAGGTGGGGGTCGGTCTCTTCTTCCCTATCACAATAACAAGTGATAGGACGAGAGGAAATGGCCTCAAGTTGCACCAGGGGAAGTTTAGATTGGATATTAGGAAAAATTTCTTCACTGAAAGGGTAGTCAGGCATTGGAACAGGCTACCCAGGGAAGTGGTTGAGTCACCATTCCTGGAGGTATTTATAAGACATGTAGATGTGGCACACACAGGCATGGTTAAGTGGTGGACTTGGCAGTGCTAGGTTTACAGTTGGACTCGATTATCTTAAGGGTCTTTTCCAACCTAAATGATTCTATGATTCTGTGAACTGGTTCCATGGTGCTACCTATGTTCTGCGATAAGGCCGAGGACTGAAATGCTGGACAATACTTCCAGAGCTATCGGTGTAACTTTTTTTTGTGATTCACAAAAGCTACACAAAGAAAGAACTACAATTTTCTTATGGAGGGCTTAAAAGACCTTTGCAGAGAGTTGATAGTATCAGGTGATATAGGTCACGAACACAAAAAAAACCCCTATATATTAAAATTTGGTGTCTGTAATGTGACTTGCACTGAACACAAAATTGCATGGCATCATATAGTAAGAATTCTGCTTAGATGCTTTAGACAGATTTACAGTTTAAACCATAGGACAAAACAATAAACCTCCTGTATCCACCAATATCATTATATATATCCTTTATATGTAAAAGGCGCATGTGTATGTATTTACACATACACACACACAGAGGTATATTCTTCATATGCATACATAAACATATATATATACGCACATATAAGTTATGACAAACTGCTCCAGACCAGCACTGGAGGGAAGCCCAGAGAAGTGGAGACGAAATTTAGTATGAGAAGAAAAAAAGCAAAAGGAAAATTTGGGGAGTTTAACTGTTTTCTATTTGTACACTAAATGCTAGTCAATGGTGTGGACTATTGAAAATTGCCCTGAGCTTTGCTAGGCAGACAGAAGGAAGCAGTGGGTAATTTGTAGAGCTGGCCAGAAAACAAAATGTTTTAAAATTTCCACAAAATGGAGGGAAATGTTTTAAAGAATACTTGGCAATTCCTTTTCTTGCTTGCCTTTTTCCCCCCAGCAAGCTTATTTTGGTCATTACTATGTCTACATATTTAAGTGCATGAGTACACACATACACACTAAGGAGATTAGATCACTCAAACAAGATGAGAAATCCCAGATGCAAGCCATGGATGTTCTCCATTTATACATAAAAGACAACCCCTTGGGGAATCTACCCACTCTTCAATTGCAAAACATTTAATGGTGCAGAGAGGATGTGGATCTTGATCCTGCAAACACTTAAACATGTGCTGCAGTGTAAGCTGTTAAATAGTCCAAAGAAGTCAAGTGTGTAAAGCTAAGTACATAATTTAGTTGCAAATTGAAGGTCTTAAAACACTGCAGAATGTATTGCTTTTAAAACTTCCACTATTTTTTTTCCTTAGCAATACCTCACGAAGCAGGAAGAGATAATCACAGCTTGAAATCTTTTAGCAGAATTCTTGTAAAACCAAAAATTACACTCAGAAGGGGCAACTGTCATAACCTTTATGTTCACAGATGCTGAAAAAATGCTGGTGGTCTAGGGATTATCTTCAAATACACAATGCTAAGGCTCCAGTCGAACAGCAGGACGTCTGTTGTTAGTGGTGCAGTAAGTGTGGAAACAGAGAGGTAAGAGCATCACAGAGTCATAGATCTATAGAAGGGGAATTCCTAGTTTTACGAATCAGCAAACACAGTATCGCTAGATTAAATCTGTATCATCGAAGACGAAAGATAGGAAATAAGGTCCAACTGATTATATTGCAGAGGGCTTAGAGACTGAATGTTTTGACTTCAGTAAACCTGCCGTTAATGGGTTGTGGAGTTTAAAATGACCCTTCATCTTCAAAATACAGATGAGCTGCCTTCTACATATGTGGGAGTACTCTGAAAAGAGAAGCCAAGGAGGTTATCAAGGACAGAGTGGGAAAAAAACGTTACAGAGGATATCTCTTGCTTAAGAAGATGGTTTTAGTTCTAAGACTGTCATTACACACAAGGCAAATAATCATCTTTTTGCCTCCCCTACATTATCTTCCTTCTTGATTCAACATTCCATCATTCCCCTATGAACAAGTCTATATCACTATGTAGACAAAAATGAACAGATTTTAAACAGCCTTTTCCTTTGTAATATGTGAAGTTCAGACCAGTCTAAACACAGCAGAATGAAACAAAGGAAATGTTTCATTGTATTGATCACTTTTACTTCTAAATATGTTCACTTCTGAACAATAGCCACTTTAGGTTAGCAACTAATCAGATCACACTGCTTTCAGATAGTTAAAGAACAGCATTGACAAGGATAATTATTCTTTTCATCTGAATGCAGAGGACATCAGCTTGGAATAGTCCTGGTGGGACACAGTAGATGTGTTTGAGGTATGTGTTATCTGTCAACCTGTACGTGAAGCTTTAAACTGTGATATTTTACATGTTCACAAGGGACTCATAAGCATTAATCTCCATCACATTTAAGGGCAGGCTGCAAAACAAATTTCTAACAGGTGTCTGAGGATATGAGAAGTTTTGTCTCCTAGCATTTTTCATTAGCTCCTGTTTTGGTTTTGTACTTGTGGACTGTATTTTGAATTCATGACAGTAGATCTTGCAAAAGGAAAGTATTATATGCAATGGAAAACTAAAAAAAACACAGGCAGGACTGAAAGAAAACTGACTTAAATGTAAAGTCTTCTCTCCCCAATTACTGGAACTGTATTAAAATCATATAAATCCTATGACTAACTTTTACCAGCACAAAGTCATGTAGCTCAGTGGGGCCACACCAGTGGAACAAGGTGTCCCCCCCAGGGACTATTACAACACCCAACATTTTCCATTCTTTTCAACCTTTCGCCCTCAACTTGCATTCAGACATTGCTGTAGTATAACAGTATAATTTGGCTCTGCTTTCTACATTTTTTTCTGGTATCTATCTTTTATGCTGACTTCATCTGACAGTTTCAGCAATGACCTGCTGAAAGCATTCTCCAAGCCCATGGGTGGTCTCTGAACCATACAGCAAAGCAGTTGAAAACTGAACAGTATTACAGACCAATAGGCCTAACAGGAGATTATTAATAATAAGATACATTTATTTAATTTTATATTTTCATAGCTCAGGCTCATAAAGAAGAACACTTAGAATACCAATAGTAGTAGGATGCTCTACTACTGACAGTAACAGAGTATTTCCATAGCTCCTTAAAGCACAGAAGCTCAAAGCTCTTCCAGCTGATGAATTTCACTTAATTGAAAATTGAGATACAGCAGGAAATAGGACTGTGTTTTACCAGCACTAGCTTTTCTACTGCTGACAGAAAAGACACAGAAGTTCATGACTTTGTTCTGTTCACCTATCAAAACCTTCAGGTATTTGTCAAAACCACATTTCTTCATCAGAAAGAGTATGAGCTGCTAACACATCTTCTGAACATTTTCAAGTTTGAAGGAGTGTCGTATGGTACCAAGCAGATGAGGACTTGACACAAGTAATTATGTCAAGGACATCCACAGTGTAAAATAAAGTATTACAATTCTAGCAATAGCACTCAATATCTTTGTATCAGTTATATATCCACACATGTACATGGTTTAATACATCCATTTATTTAATAATTAGTTTTATTTAACTAATACTTTGTTAATTCTAGATAGAAATCAGATTTTTATATATCCTTATAAAATATTTGGTGCACTACAAAAATAATACCTATGAAGTCAGATTAAAAATAATATCTTCTTTACTGCAAAGGAGATAAGTTGACCCACCAGGTTGTACCACTTTGCCTCTTTATCATCAGTTTCTACAGAGATTCTAGTAAATAAATTTTCTGTGCATAGTGTTTATGGAATTTATATCTTGTAATTTTTTTTTTTTTAATTAGGAAACACTTTGCACTTGTAAACTTATCCAGTTTATTCAGAAAATGTAGGAAAGTAAATAAAGTATAAATATGACAAACTTGTAGAATGATAAACGGACCTGATGCCGGAGGCTTTGCTGTGACTTCAGTGCCTAGCAGTTGAAGGTACTCCCTTCCTTGGATACAAAAGTGTGAATATACACATGTATATCCTTTGGAAAGATCTGGATGTTAGTATCAAATTCTGTCTCGGGCAAAGCCTATGCAAAGACTGTCACCTCCCCCAGGGGCACTGAAACAAGCCATAGGAACTACAAATGTTGATCCCAACCTGCATTGGTTTGGGGATTTTGTTAGTAGTTTGGTTTTGTTTTTCTTCTTCTCCCTTCAGATGCCCATAACTGATCTGACTCAGAAATACTAATTGGAAATTTTCAGGCTGACCCTCACTTTAGCTGAGGTTGGCTCACAACTTCTTCTCTCCATTTTCCCCCTGTAATACTTCCTGGTATTCTCTGGGCAGACTTCTCTTCCCATCCCATTTAGATCACAGCTTCCCCAGCCTTGCACTTACATCCCCTTTCCATTTCACAGCACATTTTTACAACTCCAAAGTAGTAAGGGGCCAGTCCTGAAAATCCATATGCACATTTAATCTGAAATTCAATGTCTGCCAGAAGTCAACTAAACACTGAATTTGTTTACAAGATAGGGGCAATAAGCCAGAGAAAAGGCACAAGCCATCTAAGGTCTCCCAAGTAAATTTGGCAATGGTTAGGTAGCTGTTGCTGCCTTGTTATTTTGTGAATCCCTTTTTTTTTTCTATAGGTCCACCCCTTGCTAAAAATTAAGAACATAAGAAAAGTCAAACCATATAGCTCAGTACCAGTGCCTGACAGTGACCAATACCATATTGCTTAGAGAAAACAGAACACACAAGTTAAATAATTCCTTGTCCTGTTCTCAATTTTCTCCAGTCTGATGCTTAGGGCTTCCTCAGCCAGACACTGTAGCTGCATCATGTCTTACACTTCTTGAAATTAATAGCCCTCAAAATAGTTCAGTGTAATGAATTTAGCACCAGGCATTTAAATCTGGTGTACTACCTAAATAACATTGTAGTGGATTTTCACATTGATTTTTTAGAAATCCAACTAGCAACACTACCTTGCACAATTTTGTAAAATAGTTTTTGAACATTTTTTTTATTACTACTTCAAAACCAGGTCTGTGCTTTGTTCCTGTGTCAATAGATGTCAGATCAAGTCATGCTCTGTTCTTTTAAGCAGTTTAAAAAACAATGGTGTTAATCTAAAAATTCAGATGGCCAAACCATCAGAGAGGGAAGTTAACAGGGCACCAGACATTGTCTTTCCAATTTCTTCAAACTACAGATGACAAAAAACATTTTCATAATTTGCTGTGCCAAGAAAGTGCTATCTGCAGTGAGGTATCTTACTCCTATCTAAGAAAAATACATAATTTTATCTGTCGAACAGACGGGAAACATATTTTCCATTAGTCGTGAGGCAGAGGGAATCTGTATTCCTCTAAATACTTGTCTAAAGCCTCAACAAAGCCCAATGGAAAATTGGGAGGGGAAAAAACAAATCACATCTGCATCTCTCTGTGAGGACTTCTCAGTTCCTTCTTACTGTACAAAGATACACATGAAAACAGGAATTCTGGGTGAAATCCTCAGCAAAAGTCAGTGCAACTCCGCCCAGTGAAAGCTAATTGATGATCTGTGCTTCTGCTCCTCTAGAGTGCATCTGTTCCTACCACCCCGTTCTTTATTAATAAATAAATATTGCCTTTCTCTATAATGCAGACAAAGGCTTAAGGAAAGACACAGACTAACTTAGCCCAGTAGTCAAAGCTGAGGAAACCCTACTCATGTGCTTTCTTCCTTTTATGATCCTCAGCTGTGAACTCTCTCCTTGAGTCAGGGACCAGACCTTTTCATAAAACAAAGCCAAAGAATATGCTTTTTCTGCTTTGGTGAATGCATCTTTTCCTTGCCAAGCTAGCCACAGTTTATCTATTTGTATAGTCAGTGTTACCAGCAACCACTGAGTGTGGATAGGATGTACCTCTTATCAGGGGTGTCATGTCTGTATTTGGACACGGCCAGATTTGGCTGCTCAGTGATCTTACCGACTCACAACCTAGTGAGCTGGTCCCGCATACAGTGTAAAAACTAGGAGGATAAATGATAGGCCCAGAAAGAAAGAACATAGCTCTTAGCTTTAGGATGTGGGAGGTTTGATTTCAAATCCCCCTTCTTCTTGAGGGATTTCACTAAAACACGTTTTAGTCTTTACAGGACCAAAGCCTTTAATAATAACAAAGGTAATATGAGAATTTAAGAAAAAGATTTCAGTATTTGTTCATCATCTGAATAGGTTATATATTTTAAAAATATTTTTTCTCACCTACATTTCAGTAGAGCACATAACTTAGTCAACACCTTTACCCAGTAATGTTAATTTTTATTTGACAAATATGAAAAATAGTAGTGAAAACACAAACAGGCTAAAGTCAGTAAGACTAAAGAGTATGAAGTACATGGTTACCTACAAGATCAATGCTTTGGACCTTACTCAAGTTATCTTTATTCTATACAGGCTAAAGAATGAATTCCATGTTTTTTCTACTTTTTTAAAATTACAACTTACTAAGCTGTACACACACAAAAACAAACCATGGGAGACAGAAAGAGAAGAAATAATACATGACAGTTGTATCACGTGCAAGTGATCAACATAATTACATGTCAGTGCCACAGTTCAGTATGGGTAAAACAAAGATTATTCCATTCATATTCCACCTGCCAAGGGACTTCCCAGACTTCAAAATACTCTGGCACATTCTGAGTAAATGCAGCTGATAGACCTTTGAGTTAAGTTTCAAGCCATTATGTCATAAAGAATATAAAAATACTTGAGAACCATAAAAGAGTAAGGGGCTGATCCAAAGACAACCGAAGTTAATGGAAAGCCTACCACTGATTTTATCTGGCTCTTAATAACCCCTGGAGATAGATTTCCTACGATTCATATTAAACCTCATACTGCTTATCCAAGCCAAATTACATTAGATTTTTATACTGAAGTCCTTTACTACATAAGTCAAATATAGTATACACAAGAGGTCAAATATGAAAGAGAATTAGGAGCTAAAACATACTAAAGATGTCATTACTTCTGAAAGCTAAACAGACTGTCAACGCTGAGTACATGTACATGGCAGTTTAAAAAATACCTTCTACAAATTTTAAAAGCATTTTGAAAAACAAATGCCACTCAAAAGCCATGCAGTTTTAAGAAAAAGCCACCAGCAGAATAAACATGAGCAAATTTAATCCCTTGCAACGCTGTAATGTTAGCCACAGAATGACCAAAATAAATAAATGCATATGACCACTACTGATTCTCTGTTTGTATTTATTTGGTGTCAAAGATAGGGGTGGGGGATAGAATCAAATATCTCATTCTGAACTGGAACCGGCAATGTGTCTTAGTGTGTCTTCCTATGTCTTAGTGACGTTTTGGGCCATTAGTTTCAGAGCTGTTAAACCATGTTTTTAAATCAAATGAACCTTAGCTCAGTTAAAAGTCACACAACCCACAATTTGAAGGGAAGAGTGGAATATGACTTTAAGGACAGAATTGATTAGATTAGACAAAGAATGTTCACAATTTATTGTTTCAGAAAGGACAAGTTCACTTACCACTCACATACGTGAACTGGCACAATTGAAAAGAAATTATTTTTACAGCAAGAACTAAAAACATTAAAGGGCAAGTGCAAGAGAACTCATCCCTCTCCGATGCTTTTAGATCTGCCCAGAGCTGTGGGCTATCTCTCAGCCATCTGCTCCTTGCAAGAGGGGTGTTATCTGCTGAAGGCAACACTTTCCAAACATCCAGCACTTGGCATTACTACAATGACCCTTTGAAGCTTTGCAGGGAATTCTCTCCCAGGTTCCAAGTTCTGCTCACAGCTTTACTGGGAGTTATCATCCATGTTCTATCTCTGCACAGATAACAAACACAGCAACATAGGTTTAAAGGGCTTATTCAGAATTACCTTGCCTACAGTACAGACAGGCTTCATGGTACAGCACAGAGGATTCATTTAAGACAGACTTCCATTCGTACTCTTAGCTACACAGTTTGAAAGAAAAGGTTTATAATAAATCAGATATAGCGGGCAATTTTAGCTTAAACTTAATCAGATTATTCTCTAATTGTTTACCTTTGTTTACAAAATATCGCTAAGAAGCCCTAAGTGTGGGATTTGGGCATTCATTGTTCAGGACAGCATCCACCCACCCAGCTGCTGCCCTCAGCTCCCAGCCTCCGCTTCCCCTCTCCCCTGCACCAGCATTCACCCTAATTACTTGTTATTCCAAGCAGCCTGCCACAAGCACTGCCTTTGTTCTAGGTGATCCCCTATTTACCTTTGAGTTTAGGGCTTGGATACAACTACAAAAACCATTCGTGGCTTTGTCTGGAGCCAAATACTTTTAAAACTCAAAGGTGATTTCTCATTTCCAGTTCGCACCTGAACAGCTACGCACAACGTATTTGTGAACGTACGCATTTTGGCAAACGCTGCTGATCGTTCTTCCTGACTTAGTCATCTGTAATACTTAAGGCTGTTACTCCTTTATCTTTAATCAGCCTGCTATCCACTTGCCTGCTGCCCACTCTGGACTATTCCCCCAAATGCAATTTGGGATAACATCATCTCGTTAAATATTGTGTAAGAAAGACACATATTTCACATATATTAAGTTCATCATCTAGGGTGCACTGTTACAGAGGTCACACTAGCATGTTGGCAATAGGAGTGACAGATGAAGTAAGAAGTTGCTATGTTGGCTGCATTTATGAGAAAGTTCCCTTTTTTCTCTTTCACGTTTTTTCTAGGATTCCTGTTATGCATACACACACGCCAGAACTGCACAGTCACAAACGTATGCAGATAAACCATTAAACAAGTACAAACTAGTTGCAGCACGGGGGACTTACCATCAGCAGAGCCCCCGTCTTTTTGATCTGAATTTTTAAACTTCTGCAATGACTCTCTTTTCACCATTGCCCAAGTCCCTGCTCCTTGTCATCCAACACGTCTGTTTTCTCCGATTTATCACTATGCTCTTCCCTCCCTCATAAGTCAGTCCTGAGTCAGCAACAGCAATTCTACTCAGACTTCGTTCAAAAAAATAATTTAGTTCATTCATAGATGAAACTTAAGAATCCACCTTAAATTAAACATATATTTAAAAGCTTTACTGAACAGACTGAGATTACTAAACTGGAAGTTAGTCTACGAATAATTTTCAAAGCCAACCTTACACGTCTCTTTCTTCATTGTTATTCATAAAATCCGCTCTGGGAAATGCTGCTCTGTGCTGCAATGTCTAAATGCTCCCTAGCAATGATACCATTGCTCCCTGTGTCGTGTTTTCAGTCAAACTTTAAACTGTTTGCAACAGTAATGACTTGGACTACATAATCATTTACAGTATCTTAAATTCTTCCTCCATTCGACAGTCTTGGTTTTTCCTCCCAAACATCCTGCTACTTAATAATATGTACATACAAAATTATAGTTTGACTTCATATTCCATCATAAGTGAAAGAGATGTTTGCAGTAGTGCAAAGCGATTTTACACAGCCTATGATCTACTTAATTAAAACTATGTAAATTACTGTCTAAATCTTTCTGCAATTGCAACCTGCTGGAAAGACCTATACTCCTATTATAAGCATGCAGCTGCTCTAGAATTACTTTCATTTTTCATAAATTCACTGTCACTGATGCACCTCCGTCACCGTGAGTGCTGAGTACTACTTTTGGCAAGCTGTCAGCTCTTTTAATCACTATATGCTCTTGCTCTGCTATCGCTGTAAGAGGCTACAAGGCTGATAGTAGCAGAGGGAGCTGGCAGAGGAAAACCAGGGCAGAAAAGATGAAAGGTATCTTTACCCCAGCAGCCGTTATTGCCACCTCTTTTGGTCTCCTCCATGATCCATGATGAAAGGTGTTAATCCTCCTGTAAATACCACTCCATCATGATTAGCAGGGGTCAAAGAAGTAGCTCAATGTTTAAATTTTGTAAAAGCTTCTCACATCAGTCTTTCTAAGTCCTTATTTTGTAACTTGTTTTGTAAAATACCTCTTTCTTTTTGTCTTTATAAACACACACCTTGGGAAAAAACAAAACACAAACTGATTTCAGATGTATGCAGCTTTCCAGGATAAAAGTTCATCACATCTGGTAACAAATAACCCAGATAGTTAACTAAACAGTTAAGAAAACTCATCGTTAAAACTTCCCTGAATGCTTAGGAGAAAAGTATCTGCCTCAGAGAACTGACAGAAATCCAAGACTGAGTTCAACGCTCAGGCTGTGCCAGCAATTCCTTTTAAAAACTCACTCCCGTCATGGAGCTGAACTGCTTCTTCCAGTGAAGAGGCTGAAGGTGTGTGCACGAAAGCAGGCTGAGGTTACCCACACAACGCCGCTGTCTCTGCCTGACTCCAAGCCCTGATACCTCCTTCTGCAGGGAAACCTGCTCTGCCAGGTCAGTACCTCCTGGAAGCAGTCCTCACCAAACATTTTACCCTTGCAGATGTTCAGTGGATGGCAGTAAGCTGTATTTTAGTGTCAGCAACATTTATTTGTTTGCTTTAGGTCTGCATACCCTAATGAGAACATGAAACATTTCTGTGGACTGCTGTATACCGTTGTATGTGCAAAGTAGTTCAGTGCCTGCTCAGCCTCAGGCCTACAAAGAAAAATACCAGCATTACCAAATCTTAAAACGCTGAGTTTGTCCTCTTTGTCCGCTGCTAGACATTTCCAAACAGGAGTCTCTTGCAGCAAGCCTTGAAACTTGGTTGATTGAAACCATTGAATATTTGCTTAACTCATTCAGCATTAATAGTGTTGAAACACAGCACTTTTTGTAATCATTACTAAAGCAGAAGTATAAAACACTCTTGGTGATCTAAGGAAATGACCAACGGATTCACAGCAAACAATTTTAAACCGGCTCTTTTTCAGCACTTTACTGCACACTGGAAAATAAATACGACTAGGGATCAGAGGACAGTAGGACATTGCCCTTTCACGACGCCAACCAGCTTTGGGGCTGCCAGGGATTCAGAAAAGCATCTTCACAAAACCCCCGGCAAGAATCACTGAATGTTTTGCCCGCCTGCTGAAACCCCCCCCGCCGTGGGAAATCCGGGCAGGGGATGCCCGGGCGCGCAGGGGAACCGCTGGCGCCCAGGGCCCGAGCCCCCCTCGCCCTGCCCGGGCACAGGCCGCCGCCCGCCGCCGCCGCCCGAGCGCCGGGAGCGGACCCCCGGCGGGGCCGGGCCGGGGGCCGGCAGGGAGGCGGGCGGAGGGCCGGGCCCGGCCGAGGACCCCCCGAGGGAGGGGCTGCGCGGAGGAGGCGCGGGTGGGCGCCGGCAGCCGCCAGAAGGAGCGGAGAGGGCGCCGGGCCCGGGAGCGCGGCGGCGGAGCCTCCCGGCCGCGGGCCAGCGGTGCGGCGGAGGGGAGCGGAGCGGAGCGGCGGGGCCATGGCGGGGGCCGCCCCCGCCGCCCGCCGCCTCTGGCTCTGCGCGGCCGTGCTGGGGTGCCTGGCGGCGGCGCGGCCCCGCCGGCGAGGTAAGCGGCGCCGGGCCGGGCGGCGAGGGGGGGCGAGCGGCCGCAGGCGGGGGCATCGCCGCCGGCCGGGGAAGGGGAGGGCGCAGGGGCGGGCGGCTGCCCCGGGCGGCGTGGGGCGGGGAGGGCAGCGGTCGCCCTCAGCCCCGCCGGGCTTTGAAGCAGCGCCCTGGCAGGGAGCGTGCTCCCCGGCCGGTGCCAGGGGCGGCTCGGGTCGGTCCTTCCCCCGTGCCCGCACACCGCTTCTCTTCCAGCCCGGCAGTTACATGTAACTCGTTTCACTGGAAGAGGCTTAACTTTATGAACTGACAAAATAGAAATTGTCGCTGTCACAGTGCACCTGCAGGGAAAACCTACCGAAGACCAGGAGTGTCGATTCTCCCGCTCTCTCTTCCTTGCCCTCTTTTCCCTGTGTGCCGGAGCGCATGCGGCGCATTGGCACACCCTTAGCTGGGACCGCTGCAAAACGCTTTGCAAAACCCGTATCTGTATTGTTTCAAATTTCTGAGAGAAAATCCATATAAAGAGTAAATGCAATAGCGTATCATATTGAGAACTACTAGAAAATATTCTCTAAGCATATATTTTACATTTTTTAAAGGTTATGCAACTGTTTACTACCTTTACGAAACGCCCCCTTAGGGTGTGGACATGAGTGGTTGAAAAGTGTTTTAACATCCATTCAAATAAGGTTATTTATAAAGATGTATTAATGTGCGTGTGTTGATTCTATGTTCTTCATTGTTCCGCGTATAGGAGTATTCATATTCCTGTTCCATTGCGTTGCGATACTGTCATTGCTACAACATTTGTGATCGTGTTCTTTGCTATGTCTTATCCAAGCAAATGGTATCTTTTAGGTAGTCACAGTCATTTGTATGTTTTGCTTTAAAAGTGTTGCCCAAAATAATTATTTCAGGATAACTTCTTCCAAAAAGTGAACTTCTTTCTATTTTAGTATTTTTGGAAGAGATTAAATCCACAAATACATCTGAGCACTTTCATTAACTGCAGTCCTAGTTCTAATTTCTGCCATGGGATGTTGATATGCTGCATCCTTTGCAGCCAGTAGATGCAAGAAAAAGCACGTTCAGGATCAGAGTGAGCACTTACTAATGGCACTATTTGTTTATCTGTAGTCATTTGCCAGATCCTGGCCTTTGGACAGCAGGAGATATAAACTGATAAGCTATTTGTACCTGAGGAACTGAGTTGTCGGTCCTGCCACTTTGCCCTTGCCTGTGCCTCCCTCTGTGAGTGGCTCCTTTTCCCATCTCTGCTCTGGTTTGCACGCAGCAGTCCTCAGTCCGTGACTGCTCCATAATGCTGGAAACATTACGGACAGGTGGAAAATCATCAGCCCCTCTCTGCACATGGCTTGGAACAGAGCTGTGAACAGGGAATTGAAAGTCGTTCCTTTGTGGAACTCCCGTTTTCCACCCCAGGGCCTCAGAGGCAGTCAGCGGGAGCCACTTAAATATTTCTTTGTGGAAAATGAGCTCCTGTGTTGGTTTCAAGAACCTCTTTGGCTTTTGGTTAACGTGTGGTGTTCAGAGTACCCATTACCTGCCCCAGTTGGTGGCAGTCATACTACAAACCCCAGTGTGTGGGCAGAGATTTCATCTGCATCTCTCCCAAAAGGCTCATCTGCCAGCACAATGCTATCCTTCTGTTTAAGATGTTGCAAAAGTTGAATTCTTTTCCGGCTTAGGGTCACATTTCTCAGTATCTGGGAGGACCAAGTAGGTCTGGGATGGATCCAGACAAAGCTCTCTCTATTAATCCTGAAGACAGTCAGGAAAATGCAAATATGGAATCAAATTCTTCTGGCATGTGGAGGCCTCAGTTAAAGAACAGGAGAGCACCATATGCAGTATACAGGGTGTTTGTGGAAAGAAGCACAGAATATGATAAGTAAACTCAAATTCTAGGGAAACAGCTCCATGTTTTCCCAAGACGGATTGCTTTTTCAGCAGGCAGTATGTAGTATCTGGACCTCCAAACAAAATGGGAGAGTTTGACTTCCTAGAAATAAGTCCCTCCTTATAGCGTATCACATGTATCTCTGCTAGGTTAAGTTAAACTAATGGTGCAAAATCTACAAAGGAGTCTGAATTTCATGGTCTTAATTCTCAAGTATTCATTCGTGTATTTTATAATTAGAATTTTATTATTCTAAAGCAAATATTTAAAATTAAAGTTACTAAATCACTAATACATTTAAAGGTCTGAAAAGAAAGAATTAAAAAGAATACTCCCATATGTATGGAAATACTTCCATCAAGAATAATCAGGCTTAAGTGATAAATTCTGTTAAAACTGACATGAGTTTTCCATTTTGTGTCAGAACATGTCAGAATGTTTTGTGATTGCGGATGAAGTCAACAGTAGCACATACATCTTCCCATACTTCAATGTTCCTCCCATACTAGGCAGAGCTGGTAGGTGAGCTTGCCCTGTAGGTAAGCTTCCTTAGCAATTTCAAGTTATCAGACCCTGTTTTCAGTTCCTTATTATTTTGTCAGATTTGACTTCTTGGGCTGAAAATTGCTGGGTGTTAGACACAGGCAAAGCTTTTCTGGAGCATTACAGCAAAATCAGTATTCATCATTCTGAGAATGAATTTTGAAAGAATGCTTGTATCAAAATTATTTTTTTTATACATCCTGAATAAGGAAATGATGATTTCAGTGGAAAATTTAGCCAACTCCCCTCTTCAATGCCTGTGATTTGAGCAGATCTGGTCTGCAGGGGTAACTTTTTCACAGAGAACACAACATTCATTTCTTGTATACGTGTCCATAAATATAATAGTTTTATTTGTTTCTGCTGTTGTTAGAGTTAGACAGCACATCAGTTACACTCAAATTTGTAATAAAATATTTTAATTTGTATTGTTGATGATGACGGTTATTTTCAGTTGTTTTGCAGAATGGGTAAGGAAAAGAAAAGAAAGAAAAAAAAAAAATCAACCAGTGTTAGGCAACATGAGATTTCCAAGCAATAATTATGGAAATATTAGCATACTTCTAAAAAGGAAGAAAGAATACACGAAGAGCTAGATGACATTTTAAAGTGATGTGCATAATAAGAAGAAACGTATAGTTTGATCTTTAGTAGGATTTATAACCCTATTACAAGTGAGTACAGTCAGCTGTTTTAAAGATCTATCAAACGATGATCTAATTAAACTGTGGAGGAAAAGAAAATAAAGACTTGTCTCATGTCTAGCTTGATTTATTAATGGAAAAGGTAACAGATATTAATTGTTTCAGGAGTGATTTAGTTACAGGAAAGAAAACTAATGAGGGTGCTGTATGAAAGGGAGAATTCCAGTAAAAATAGAAGACAGGAAGAAACTTTCGCCATGGTTCGTAAACTGCTTGTGCTGTAGCTTGCTTGGAAAACATTTCAATAACACACATGACTGACCAGTGATTCTTCAAGGGCTTTTCTTCAAATTCCAATGAAGGATGAATTCTCAATAAGGTCAACTTGTATGGACACAAATAGCCTACAGGCTACTACAAGCAACTCGGAAGCACAGTGGTGGCACAGTCAATCACATTGACTTCCATCTGCCCTTAGAGGACAGCAGATAAAGCTATTGTTACCTGCCTGGGTAGCCTAAAGCCATATCAGATTAAATCTTCAGTCTTTGAAAGACTGTAGGATTCTCATACTGTGCTTGAAAGAGATGAAGTCTGTTCTTTCACTGGGCCATCCTCTCCATTTAAAGGAGAGGAATTACCTGATTTTGAAACTGTTTTATAATTGTGGTTATCTGGACAATGACATGAAAAATGTGGAAGATAGATAGTGCATTACTGCATGATTTGAACCAAAATATGTTTCTAATCAGTGACACAATTACACCATGCAAAACATGGACGAAATACAGAAAAACCTGGGAGGAAAAACTGAAGATCAGAGTATTAATATTCAAAATCTAAGATTATAGAGCTTTGCTTACAGCTGCATTTTTTTAAATTTGTTAGTAATAGATAGGTATATTTTAAATGTTATTTATTTATAAACATTCTCTTACTTTATTTTCCCCTATTGTCACTTCCCAAGCACATTCCTGAGTAAGAATGGCCATTCAGTACATTGCATGCAATATGCCATTAGCCAGAACTTTTATTGTCATTGTCTTTGACAGGAGTCAACTCAGCTGCCAGGTCAGACTCAGAAATTCTGGCATTCTGCTTTATTTCTGAATGAGTCTGCATTTAAAAAAAAAAACTGTTGTAAAGACTTCTTTAGATTCTGATCCATCCTTTTACCTATCAGCAATTTTGAGCTTTTTCTGGGGGCCACAAGGTCACTTAGATGTCCAAAAATATGTTTGTCAGTTGTATTTACTTTATTAAAATTTAGCATGTCCATCATGCAAGTTGACTTAAAATGTGTAACTAAGTATCTGCCCATTTCCATACACACTTTTGCTACGATCTGCATGTCTACATGCAAATTGTATGCAACTACCTCTCATCCACTTGAGGGAATTCTTCATTTCATGCATATGAATGCTGTAAAGTGGTAGCCTGTTTACAAAAGACCCTTGGATAATCCTTACTCGTCTTGAGGTAAGATTTTGATTCTCTCTTCTGTCTGACACCCCATTTTTATTCAGGTTGTTAGGTTTCATAAACATCAGTGGTACTAGAAAGTCAAAATCCAAAGAGAAAGTATAAACATATTCCTTTCCGCTGTTTTTACATCTAGGGTAATGCCTAACGTGGTTATTAATTTGCATTTATTGTCCACTTAAAGAAGAGGAAGTTACCATATGATGAATTCTATTAAATTTTGGAGTACTAACATACCTATTTGTTGTTGTTACTAAGACTTCAATATGTTTTTCAGTAAAAGTAGCTTCACATCATATTGCGATATATCCATATTTTCCTGTTAAAAATACTTAACATCTTTTCTAACATACTTGTTAGGCATTCCATCTTGATTCTCGAAATACTCTTGCTCCACAGTTCTTGAATGCTCTCCTGGTGGACATCAGATCCTGCAGAGCCCTTACCGAAGTGTTGATTTCGATTCATCCCACCTCCAGCAATCAGCTATTCAGGATTTAATATGTGACCATTCCCTAACACCAGGATGGTATCGCTTTATGATTTTTGATAAGCCTGCTGAGATGCCGACCAAGTGTGTGGAGGTATTGTTACAACTCATTAGATTATGAGAAATACATATTTTTTCTTAAGAATTTTTCAGTAGGATAGGTATATAAAAAATACACGGTTATGGAGACTGATGTGGAGGAATACAGAGTACCTATTCTCTCTAAAGACTTGAGTATATTAAAATATGTTAACTGGACAATTAAGTCTTAAGCGTTGAAAATTTTACACAGAGTGGGCAATAGCAGAGGATGATAAATTACATCCCTTTTAGAGCACTCAAAAACTGTCATTTGTAGTCACTGCTAGAGAAGATTTTCTCAGTGGCAGCGTAGCAGGGATATCACGTTGTAAAACTCCACTATGTGATGGTCAGTCTGTTAGGAAGGCCTCATGAAAGCAGTATAAAGACTTGCACCCACATGAATCCAGTAATTGTGGAGCTCTTAAAGTGATCATGTTAGAGAGAATCAATTACTCCTAAAATGACTTGAACTAACAGAGCTAACTGACAATTAGTTGCCTTGTCATCTGCAAGTCCCTTAAGACTCAATTTAATATTTAATACTTTCAGACTTATAATGCTTTATTTTGGAGCATACCAACATCTCTGTAATTGTTATATGCTAAGGAGATATATCTTTGTAGTTTCCTATTTTAAAACATTTCCTTGTTTAAAAATAATAAAAATGTCATTAGAATATTTTACCCATGATTTTTCTAATGAATTGAAATTGCCTGGTCACAGTCTGGAAAAAAAAAAAAAAAAAAAAAGCCCAACAATAAAACACTTTTAAAGGAATACTAAACAGTTAAAACACACTAATAAAATTAAATTGAGTTTATAGCAGCCCCTCTCATTTCTATTTATTTATTTAATTAATTTTTTATTAAATCTTACAGTAGTGTAAAGCCACTGAAGTACCTTTAATGTGCAGCTAACTCAAGGACTCAGAGGGCTGTGTTGCAGAGGCTACTGTTATCCAGGCTTTTATACTGCAAAAAACTAGCAAAAAGTATGATTCCAGAAGAACTTTCTTTCAGTTAGATTTAGTACAAACAAATTAATTAACTAGTTGTATTTTTTCAAAATGGATACTTTCATGCAGAGAACCAGCATGATAAACCAGGGGAAAAAGCGATATGTTTTTCAGAACAGAGGTTAGACTATAAAGATAGCTGCTCAGATCATCTAGGACAGTTTTAGAACTCTGACCAAAATTCTCATTGCTTAGTAAATATTTGGTAAAAATAGGCTACTGTCCTAATACAGAGGAGTCCAGCTAATTACAGTTGGAAAGAGATTGATTCAAAACTTATTCAGCAAATGAAATTTATGCATTGACATCTGCTTCTTTGCATCTGTTGACAAAAACAAGACATTTATTTTAAAATCGCAAAGTCAAAGCATTAAAACCAAACTAAAATGCACGTCTCGTTTGGTAAGTTTCCTCCTTTCTTTCCCTTTAGGAGAACTTTTATTATAGCTGTATTTAATCCTTGTCAAAGATTCAGACTCTGTTAAACAATCCATCCCATTTCTGTCTACTTCTCATTAATTCTGTCTGTCTGATGGATTGGTGGTAGGCTCAGATATTCTACACGAAGAAAGAAAAGTGCACTTTTGAGATGAGTAATTGCACAATGAGTCTGCAGTAGGCTTTAGACCAAGAGGTCTAAAGACAAGATGATTTGAGATGTTGTTTCACTATCAGGTCAAAGAAAGGAATACTTGAGGCGCTGTATGAAGGAGAAGAGGTTCTCAAAATCTCACAATTTCAGATTTATAGTTTCCGTGTAAATATTTTCCAAATGCTAGCTTTAACACACTGCGTCCTTCTAGGTGTTTCTCTTCAGGTTGCTTTCTGCAGCACATGAAAGACAGGAGGTGATCTTTAACTCATTTTAGTAACCCATGAACCAGATTCCTTCTTTGTCTCCTTTTCTCAGGATTCATTTTTCTGTATTCCACTGGTAAACTCTGGTGTCTGCTAAATCGGACTTGCACTTCAGTTACCATGATTGGTACCACTGTTAAGTTGTGACCTGCATGGCAGCTTCTTTGAGCTGAAGACCTCACATAGCCACAGTGGTGAGGGAGACTATGCCACAGCACACTTCTCACTCTGTGAGGAAAAGCACTGAACAACGCTTTTGTTTGCAAGGGAGGAAACAACAGCCCCTTAAATCACAATTGAAAGTCAGAGAGGACTTATCAGGTGTCCTGCATTTTTGGCTAGGGCTGCAAGTCAGTAACCTTGCATCAGCTGGCTACATCTCAGCAGAAATCCAGGAGGCTAGCTGGGCCTGCAGTTCATGTCAAAGGGCAGATAAAACATGTCAGCTTTAGCACCTTTAGTGATATTCAGCATATGCATGTTCTACCTTGTATTTGCTGTGCTCTAATAGCATGCATACAGTCAGTTACTGTAGGTTAATGGGTGTAGAGTAACTCACTAAGCAATAACACAACTGTTAGCTTTTTCGGGCAAAACATTCAGGTGTGGCTCCTGGTTAAGTTCGTCAGGCACTAAATTATAGCCGGTCTCTAGACACACCAATTAATCAGATTCAAAGAAGGGCTTAACTCTCTTTTGTGTGTATTTGTATTCAAGCTTGAGAAGGAAAGTAAGCAAGCCCTCAATTATACTGTCTAAACTTTGCTAAAAGCTCATGCAGGAAATTAATTGAATACGTATGTACCTCTCATTAAAGCACAGCAACAGTTTGATATAGCATTAACCATTTTCTGATGTTTTTCTCTGGTGCTGAAGATGAATCATTGTGGTACTCAAGCTCCTGTCTGGTTGTCTCTGAGGGAGTCAGAATCCATGCCTCGACCCGGTGAGATCAAACAGTTAACAGCTTGTGCTACATGGCAGTTTTTCTTCAGCGCTTCAAAAGACTGCTGTCTTTTCCAAATCCCTGTCAGTGTGAGGAACTGCGGAGATTTCTTTGTTTACTTACTGCAGCCCACCCAAGGATGCATGGGGTATTGTGCAGAAGGTGAGAAAATGCATGCTCTGACTCAACTAAGTGTGTGTGTTTACGTGGAAGTGTGTTTCTCTGATACTTGGCTGAATGGAAATGTCTGGAAATAGTTATACATGTTAAAATGTCTTGCAATCCTTGCTTTTAATATTGATACGATAGAAAAATGGTGTGGTAAGGTGGGTTCACACCACCCCTTTTTAACTTATATTTAGCACTCAAGTATTGTTCAAAGCTCAGAAACTTAAGAATTGAAATTTTCCATATACAGAGGTGGGGATATAAGACACATCTAGAAGTCAAAATTCAGAGTGCCTACAATGGCACTCGTACTCTGCAAATACCCATTACTGAATATGCGTAGAATTATGTGTCAGAGTAAATTCTGTTTAAGAAGTTGACCAAACTGTATGTATATCAATTATTGTTTAGCATTGTTGGGAATATTTTTCTTGCTGTAACTCTTTTATCATCTTTCTGTAGAGTATACATGTTGTTGCTAGAAGAAAATTCAACACAGAAATGCTCTACTTTATTAGTACCCTGAGAAAGAACCGAAGTAGAGTCCTTTTGCAATGTCTCATGTTGTCTTGGACTCTTCTGCTGCAAAAGTGTGTTGGTGTTCACAGCTCAAAACTTCAGTATTTCATTATTCATGCTAGATGTTTTAGATAACTTAAGAAAGGCACAGTTAAATCCTTACAGTTATAAATACTGTGAAATAGTGACAAATTAGTGTAGTAGGAAATACTTACTAGCTCGTATAACACACCATTGTGAAAATACTAGCAATATTTTTATGCATCATATACTATATTGCTCTAAGTCATATTCTCTGTTACCGACTGCTTTCAAAAGCTTAATAGCAAAACTCTTAGTGGGTTTTCTGGTGCTTTATTATCATTATATCTTTAGGCCCAATTGTTAAGGCATTCTCCAAGGATTTGTTGACAGAAAAAAAATGCCAGAAATGGGACATTTCAGCATGCAAGTGACTGAAGCAATGAAGAACTCCTGCACTATAGAAACTTTGCATTTACTTTGGATGATGGCTCATGGAGAGGAAAGAGGATGTAAAAACCATAGACAGTGAGCTAGCAAATTTTTACTGCCTGAAAACAAAGTAGGCAAGAAACATAACTCTGGTTTGACTCTGCTGAATACTGTAAATAGGAAACACATTTTGAGTTCAAAAGCCTCCTTTTAAGATGATGTTTTCACGCAAAGCGCCTTGTACTTCTTGTGCTGCTTTTTGTATCTATGTTACCATGTGTACTGTGTTTTCTCCTTAACACTTGATAGCTGTAAACACTTGATGCAAATTTTCAAACAGTCTCTCTTCTACATGCTAAGGAATTCAAATGCTCTATCATATCACTGAAGCATGCAACATCAAAATCTGCTCTTCATTCTTCTTGGTGAATAGGGTTTTCAGTGTTGCTGCTGTCCTTTTGACTTAGTTTGAGTGAAGTGACTAACCTCTTTCTAGTCCTGTTACAAACACACTGGTATTTTCATGTTTAATCAAAGTTCCACTTGTTTTTATATAACATTCAAAGTATCAAGCAATAGCAGTGCACAAGCACATTTTCTTAGGCCCCTGTAGGAAAGATGATTTTTTTCAAAGCAGGTCTGCACTGAATTTGGCTGTCGAGGGTTACAATTAATGAATAAGCATTCAGATGTGCATTTGAGGAGACAAAACATATATTCAAGAGAATAGTTTAATTCCTTTTTATTCACTAACAACATCTATAGGTATTGGCTGGGTACATCTGCAGTAAAAGATGTAGAGGTGGTAGAATGTTCTGTACCCTTCCTCCTAGGCGTAGCCAATCTACTTGTGGTTTCCAATGCAAGGCTTTGTACTGACTGCTACCATAATTGTATATGGGTCGGATTACAAGATTGCTTCTGTTCTGCTAATTTACACTTCAGTTAGTGTCTTGTGATATTTGGTGTATTTTTAACATAGGGCAATAATTTAAGAGCATTGATGTACATACTCTATGTGTGTGAATATACAATTTAAGAACAATTTATAGGTATTTCAGATGCAAAGCCACAAACCTGTGATCCTGAGGGAATGGAAATTCAAGGTGTCTGTAGCAGTGAGTATTTTCATTTGACTCTCAAGATTTTCTGTGCATCTGTGACCCAATAATATCGACATTTAGTCATATTCTGTCTTGAATAAAAACATGTTCATGTTATCCACAGTATTGCTCGGTCTGTTGCAAAATGAGCAGTTTGGAGGTAATTTCAGACCTTGGATTACAAAAGTACTTTCTCAGCATAATGCTCAGAATAAGTACCAAAATGTTAAAAAGAATTACTTTGAATCTTTGGGAGTCAAATGTAAGATGAATCTAGAAATGACACTGTTGCTTATTCTGTTCCTTTTTACATAGCCCTTCCCCCCTCCCCACCCTTTCTTCATAAGTAGAGAAAATATTCTTCCGTCAAGCAAATTCCAAATTCCTTTGCATGTTGCTCTCTCCTGTCTAGTAAAATAATTAATTGTATTTTATTCCCTTGTTTTGGGGATTTCCCCCCCTCTTCATCACCTTCCTATTGGCTAGAATATAATCAAAGGCTGATAAAGAGTTTTTTCTCCTTTTAATAATTAATAAAAGGAACGTACGCATTTTCTCTGATTCTCTAAGCAATTATGTAATATTTCCACATATGAAAAAGGTAAATATTATTAGTGTATTAATTGGTGAAATATATGTCAATGTGATTTCATCCGATATTGTTTTTGCACAGAATAAAAATCACAAACCACGCTTCTGTTTGACTAGGTAACCTGGCTCCTTCATCCTCTCCATCTGTGTCACCACCACTACCAGCCATTCCTGAAGTTGTAGCAGAGTTGATCAAAGGCAGCATTTACCTAAGGTGTACCTTTGGCATTCCTTTTACAAACAGCTCAGTCGGATTCATTGTAACTTGGTCAAGACTTTCTCCTGAAGGTGTCAAAGAAGAACTGAAACATGAAACAGCAGTTCATACATTCTCACTTCTAGAACTAGATGGGATAAACATCAGACTTGGAGACAGAGTATGTTAAAACATAATTATAATCTCTTTGTATCTTTATAAATATGTCTCAGTAGACATTAACAGTTGTTAGAGACAGAGTTCCAGTACCTTGCTGTATAATTTTTCTTGGCAGAAGCGTACTGCCTCTAGTTGTTGTTTACACCAACAGTGCCCATGTGAATGTGGGAAAACCACTGAATATATCGGTAATTATCACTGCTGTTAAGGTTTTGAGACTGTCTGTCTCAGTGCAGTATAGTGTGTCTCCAGGAGATAAATGTTTATTCAAGTTGCATCTTCTTCACCCTCTACTGTGATTTTATTTGATACTGTAAATTAAGAGGATTTTTGGATGCAACTGCATCTAAGTGAGAGGCTGTAAGAGCCAGAGGTTGTGAGAAGCTGTGTTGTTGATTCATTAGATAGATTTAGTTTCTCTGAATCAATAATGAGCTGCTGCTTGATGGTTTTGTCTCTAGGATTGGATTTAAATGGTTTAATCTCTGCCATCAAAAGCAGTGGGAGCATTACCTTCTGTGGTATCAGAATCAAGACCTAGGCTCTCATAGTAACTTTGAGAAGATTAAGCATTGGAAAATCAATAAGCTTTCTACCTGTATATACCACAATATAGGTTAATTTTTCCTGGCCAAAATAATAAACAAAAAAGCATGTGGTTGGTGTGTATGTGTGTTCAAGCAAAAGCCAGGCTGCTTGGATGGCTTATGGACAACAATAGCAATTGCTAATCCTCAAAAATCCTTTGGGGAATTTGTGAATAGTTGTCTGACAGTGTTAGCTCGGTGACAGTCAAAAGGAAAGGCACAGTCATAAACTACCTGCTGCTGCTATGAGTTCTTGATTTTCCTAGGATCTGAAATATTGCATGTGTGGTCAACACATCTCAAAAGGGATGCAGCAAAATAAAGAAAACATACAAAACCAAAGCAAAACCACAGTGTCTAGTAGCATGGAACTGGTTCAGTGGAGGGAAATTGCAGTAAATTCTTCAGCTTGAAAAAGATTATCCAGGCCCATAACACCAGGAAAAAAGTAGTAAGAAGAGGGGATGGTTGTTTTGCATTATCTAAGATCTAATGGGCACTCAACAAAATTAAAAGGCAAAAAACGTAAAACGGACAAAAAGAAGTAAATAACATGTAATAAAGTACAGAATGCATTTCCACAAGATGTCATAGGGTGTAGAAATGCTCCAGAAGGGGTTTGTTAAATCAGTGGAGGCTTAGGTGCTTGTTAAACATGATGGTTTGTATGCGGGCTTTAGTTCAAGAAGTCTCTGCACCGCTGGTGGAGTATGCCAGGAAAAGGTCTTAGGATGCTCAGTCTGTTTCTATGTTTTTCTTAAGCAGCACCATTGGCAATTGGTAACTTTTGGTGCAAACAGAAGACTGGGCATGAATAATCCATCAAACTGACCCGTGATGGCTGGGTTTTGTCTTCACATGACCACTTCATACCAAAAATGTATTCTGTTATGCTGGTTTTGCCCTACAGGTCTATTGTAGCAGTTCTGCTTTTTTCATGGAGAAGCCGGATATACAAAGCTCTTCTGTTGAGAGCAAGGAATTTTTTGCTGGCATTAAGGTAATTTTGAAAGAAAATAATGTTTTACTTTATCATAGTAGGAATCTTTCTGAGTATTGCTACAGCAGTCAGTCCTCTAATTAGAAGGCACTCAAAAAGTATTAATTGTGAATTAATGGAGCATGTTGTTGGCTGTAGCGAACTTAAATTTGTCAAAAAGCAGAACAGTCACAGTTGTTTCTATGCTCCGCATGTACTCAGGGTGCAGGAAGGCTGAATCGGCAGCAGGCACGTAGTGAAAGCCTTGATTTCCAGCAGCTAGGGTCAACTCTGACGCTGTATTTGTAACCTAGGAGGGTCACGGCTCGGACCTGAGCCCCCGCACACTGTTGTCCATTACGTTTAACTGCTGCTGCGTTTTCTGGCATGATTACGGCCTATGCCAACAGGCTCTGCCAGCACATGGCTCACGGGATAGCCTAGGCCAGCGCCTCTTCTCAGCTAGCCGTGGGGGTAAGGGAAGGGTGAGGCCAACCTGGTCTGGGCTTAGAGAGGCAAACTGGGGCATGAGCTGTGCCGTGCCACTTGGTCAGAGAGCAAGCTCCATTTTTACTGCGGACATAGCTATAGGGACCCATTTGCTGGCCAGGAATGGGACCCCAATCCCAGAAAGACACTGCATGTCATTATGTGTTGGGAATAGTCCTGTTGACTTCAGGATTTGCCCTTCATAAAGTTAAGCCTGAGCTTATGTTTCTGCAGGATCAGGGCCCAGGTTTATCTTGTGTAAGTGCAAGTCTATAGTGCACACTGCAAAGTGTGAGTGCGTTATTTTTGTTTCCCTGTGAGGCTGCATTCAGGATTTCATTCACCCCATGTACAACGCTCAGTTGTAGGCCTCTGTTACTGATCTCTAGTTGCAGTTTTGATTATGCATCTATTGTGAGCTGTGTTGTAAGTTTACGGAGAGGAATCCCAGGAGAAATATGGTGCTTCCAAATTCTTTTGGGACATTGTTGGCTGTAGGTAGCTTCCCTCTCCTTTCCCCCCAGACAATACACCAAACTGTTTGTATTTTAGCTTCCAGAAGTTACCCAAAGAATACATTTATGTGATGTTAATGTGGTTTGCTGATTCCTTACCTGTCTAGCTAGCCTTTACTCTTGCCTTTTCCTTATCCTTGCCCCCTATTCCCACCTCTTCAAGACTCTCGCTCCTGTGTCCTCATCTCTTCCCAGTATGCCACTGCTGTTCAGACCATCTAAATAAGTGTGATCAAGCGGAGCAGGCCATGCACCATGCCATTCCATCTCTTTAGTTTTTTATACTGTACTCCCAGCTGGTTAGTAAGCAGTGCTGCAGTCTACTCACAAAGCTTGCATTTTAAGTACAATTTCTTTTTTGCTAGATACATCCAGAAACATATGATATATCAGAAGATGGGAAGGAATACAGGCTGGCAATAGAAAGTAGCATTCCTATTCCTTGTCCTGAGTTTAGCCAGCTTGAAAGTGACTGCAAAATCTCACTAACATTAAATACTGTTGATGAAGGTAAGTATTATCCTGATTTTTGTTGCATTTTGTATGTTTAATGTGTTTTTCCCGCTGGTCTCCTTCTTTGGAGAAGCTGTTACATTGTAAAATACTTTCTAAAATGTTAAAACAAAATATTCACAGGCTGTATATACTGCTGCTGAAAGTATGGAAGAATGTGTCCATAATCCATTACTTGTTGAAGTTAGCAGGTGTTCTTGGCAGCTATGGATATCGGAGCCGTATTCTTTAACTTGAATAGACAGAATACCATTACTTGCAAAGTTCTATAATTCAGTTCATATTGTTGACCTGTTGCATTGCAAGTATTGTATATGCAGTCGTGAAGTCCTCATTTTTTACTATTATTACAGTTTTCTGTAGTACTTTCTGAAGCACAAGTCCTATGAATCCCAGGAGGAGCCTTGCGTATGCAGACAACCATTTTTGTGTCACATTAGCAAGCCTGTCATGATTTCCATTTGTTTATCAAACTGGAAAATACAAAAACATTTTCCTGGGTGTGTGTATGAAGATGTAGAGAGAGGGTTCTGCATGACTAAACCCAAGAAAAATACATAATTATTTTAATTTATTAAAATGTTTGCAAATATTTACGTTAGTATCTGTATTAACAGTAGCATACAAAATGTGACTTATTTAGAGGAAAACTCACTACTGATGTGTTTTCATTAAAACAGGTAAAGAGCAGTTAGGTTTAAACTTGGCTCTTTCTTCTTGCCATGTGGATCTTCTCCAGAAACCCTGCAATAACGGAATCTGTAGTCAAGCTGTAATTTACTTCACTGCTGTGACAGACTTTATGCAGGATGGAGACAGAATTACCAGAATTGCAGTCGAGCCTATAACCAGTGAGAATTTCCTGTGGAATGGCTATGTTCCAGAAAGCACACAGGTTGAAAATCTTCATGTTAAGCTCTGTAAACTGGCCAGAAATGTGGCTGATGTTAATGAAGTTTCTATTTCAGTTGTGACTTGCTGACTCACACCAAGGTTTTTAAGTGGTCAGTTTTTCCATTGTTTTATTTTCATTGAAATGCTGCATTTTCATTTGAATTAATTTTTTTACATTTTAATATTTATATAACTACTCTGATTGAAAGTATAGTATAATATAATATATATATTAGAATGTAAACTAGTATCATAAGATAAGTAAGTAATGTGCCTGAGTCTGTTTATTTACTAATCTGACATGGCTTACTATGTGCTTCTTTGTTTTGAAGATTACAGTAAAGGATCTACCCACTGCCTACTGCTACTCATTTACTGACCCTCACATAATCACATTTGATGGAAGGTAATCACTGGATTTCTGCTTTTGATTTTAAGTGTGTTGGGATTTTTTGTGGGTGTTTTTGGGGGGGGTTGATGTATTTATTTACCTTTTTTTTTTTTTTTAATTTATTTAAAATCTGTGCTGGTGATACAAGTTAGCTGTATTTATCCACAGCTGCACTCTGTATTTTACATTCTTTCTTGGACAATAAGGATAAACGTGCTTTAGTTAGTAAAAGCTTGCCAGTCATGATGATGTTTGTAATATTTGTATTTCTAAATGCAAGTTCTGGGGTTGTGGCTAAAGAGTGAAGCAAATGGACTATTTTCCTTTTCAGAGGAGTATGCCAAGAGAGGAGTGGTTGCTGTAGTCTATTGACTATGAAAGATAGAAATGTTATTAAATATGAACAATGATAAAATTATTGATTAGGCAAAACTGTTTTAATGCAAAGGTGTTTCCGATCTATGGCATAGTTTCCCTATTTCTGGGTGTCAGTATCTGAATCCTTGTAAGGATCAAGCTGCTAGAAGCTATCTGCTGTCCGTGTAACATTGTGCTGAGTTCCTTAATGGCATTGAAAGCGACTTACTCACTGCTGTCACTTGCACATCACTGACCTTTCTAAAGTGAAGACAGCTTCCTTGCCCACAGCTGGCATGTTTCTGGTATGCTTCTGTCTTTCAAAGTGTTTCTAGTTCATGGAAGGTGTCAAAACAAACACAGGCTGCACACCTGGGACTTCTATATTCTCTGCTCAACAGACGCACATTTCTTCAAGTGGCAGGGTAAGAAGACGAGGATATGTTGCCTCCAAATAAGGATGTTCAGCCCACAATCCCACTCCTGTGAACTTGATAACGGAAGGCAAAAGACAAGTTGTAATTGCTTCTTTGATAGCACTGTGACTAGTAATAATAATAATAATAATGATGATAAAGTCACTGGGGCTATCCTGATCTTGCAGTTCCTCCTTCAGTGAAAATTATAGAGATGGCTTCACTGGGCATTTTAACCATCGATGCATTGTGATCAAGCTTTCTTATGAAGCAGTGATTTACTGTGATATAGTCTGGCTGGAAGCATGATGCTGCGGGGAAAGAACTTTCTTTTTAAGGATAAAGTCTGTTGCCACTTTATTTTACAAATTGAGGAAACAAATAGAAAAGGCACTGTCCTTACTGAATCATGGGTAATCCTGTGCAGTCCCAGTAGGGTAGCCATCTGCAGTTTGTCTGCTGGCCCATTATACACAAAGCAAATCACCATTCTGCAATTAACTGTCAAATGCCATTTATAGCCAAGAGGCTGTTAAACTTGCAGCAAAAGTTTTGGGTTTTTTTCTTTCTTTTCTTCCCCCCCCCCTTCTCACCACTGAATCATTAAATTGGCTATTTTAACCTTGCTTCAGGGAACAGATGACTAACCCTAAGGAAAAAAAAGACGTTGCTATTTATGGTTTTCATCTTAAATAGTTTTCAGATCTTTAGGAATAAGCACTCCCCATCTCCATCTTACTAAAGGAGACCTTTTTAAAAGTATGTGACTTTCTAAATCCTTTTGTCAAGGGTACTTACGCAGTTTTCAGCAGCTGCCCCCCACATGGACGCTGGTGTGCATCTTACTGCTCTTGCTGCATAGGTGTACTGCTGCAGAAACACAAAGGTTGAGAAGTACCCTCCAGTTCCCTGTCATAAGCACTGTTAAAAAAGACATCAAAGAATGGCAGTGGCTTCATGGTTATGTTTCCATTCACAACCATTGTCTACACATACTCCCCTCATGATCCTTCTTTTATTCCATATTTTTCTGCTGTAAAACAGGTTTAATTTTTTTGATTTAGAGCTGCACAGAGAAAGATATGATGGTGTTTGTTCAGAACAAAGTTGTGTGTTGATTTGTGGGCTGTACTGTTTGTGTTTTCTGATGCAGGAAAATGAGTTGCAGGATCAAAGTTCACCAAATATTAGAAATCTGTTTTAAGATAATGTTGCTGACATGTGGCGATATAGTTATTTTGTAACCAAAGTGATATCAAATGCTATTCTTTTGATTCCAGACTCTATGACAACTTTAAAACGGGAACATTTGTTCTCTATAAGAGTACGTCTCGAGATTTTGAAGTTCATGTTCGCCAGTGGGACTGTGGAAGTCTTCACTACCCAGCATCCTGTAACTGTGGCTTTGTTGCCAAAGAAGGAAGTGATATAATTGCATTTGACATGTGCAGTGGTCAGCTACGTGAGTCACAGCCACACTTATCTGTAATAAATAGAGACACAACAGGAAGCAATGTCAGAATCACTGAATCCTACCTAGGAAGAAAAGTAACAGTAAGTAGTAAATAATTGTTTCCGGATGTAATGGTTATCTCAGCAATTATTTTTACCAATTCACACCAACTTCAGAACTAAAACATGTTTTATTTTCTGCAGTTAAGCAATAGCATAATGTTTATTTTACAATTGTGGTCCTTTGGCCAGTGTTTTGCTTGTAAGTGAAGGATGTTGTCCTCAAAAATAAGGATGTGTCAACATGCATACTCTTCTGGAACCATGTTGTCAGTCACAGTATACAACCCTTGTGTGGAAGGTGCAGTTTTCAGATTCAATATGCACTTACTTAGCAGCCTTGATGTTCCAAAATGAGATCTCCATGTGCTCTGTTTTGCTCATGCCAGTGTCATATAGGAAGGCTGTGCATGCAGATAATTAAGTATGCCAAATGACATCCACATAATTAGAAGTGTAGATGGTTTCTCTAGAGAACGTGGCCCTCAGATGAAACATTCAAGTTTGCTTTTATAATTTCCTGTAGCTTTTCTTTTGTAGATAGAATTGCTGTAGGACTCCACTGAACTTCAAATGAAGCAGAATGTAAAAGTGAAGCCCTCAAGTGCTCTTTAATCACTCTGTTGGTCTGGAAGGCAAGCCATAAAAACAGATATGCCTTTTCAACTTGGGTTTGGCTATTGGTGCAAGTCTATTTTAAATCTTTAACTTTTATCTGAAGCTCTTCGTCTGAACACCCCAGATATGAAATATTAAGATGGCATGAGACAATAGAAAAATTAATTTTCTGGTTCCTCAGTATCCTTTTAAGTGACTTGCTCAGATTTGTACAGCAAGTAAATAATAGAAACAGCATTTAAACTAGCAGTGGACTTTGTTCTTGAGACTTATAGTATTTCTTTCAAGAGATTGTAAAGCTGTCTAAAATTTAATAGTAAATATTTGAGACTCTTCTGAGCTATCTAGAACATTTAGGATCAACTTTGAAGGTAGAAAGTGACTGTATATTAAGCTACTAACACAGCGAACCATGTAGCTGACAAAAAAGAAAGTCAAGAAAGGTACTGCCAAAGAGTCTGTTCATATTACCATAATCATCCCTTTCCATATGCTAGCATGGGAAGAGTGAGCAGCCCAGCAGATCTTTGATTCTCTGTGATTTTGCAGTCACTGACCTTCGACAATATACCTGCTAATGATGGATGAAGTTCATGGACCTATAATGCACCACCTAGCTGCCTGCTAAGGTTGAGATGTATAGGGTTTTTATTTACAGGGCTTCATGAGAAGAAGGAATAATGAAATTTGTCTGATCCAGAATAGTTAGAGCAAGAATTTAATGTGATATCTTTATATGCCTGGCCTTTTCCAATTGTTCCTTGCCAACAAACATACCTGGTTTTATTAGGTAAAATAAAAATCATGTTTCTCATCATGATATCCTCAATCTCTTTTTAGGTTTTGTTTTCTTCTGGAGCTTTCATTCGTGCTGATGTGAGTGAATGGGGAATGAGCATAACACTTAGGGCACCCAGTTCAGATTACAGACATACAATGGGACTCTGTGGCACCTTTGATGGAAGTGCAGAGAACGACTATCACACTGCAAGTGGGGTGAAAATCCCAAACCATGCTAATGTTCCTTTTTCTTTTATTAAGGAATGGAGGTAACAAAATACTTCTGTTTCAATCAAATGTCATCATTTTTGGTTGAACCTTTCCTTTACACTCTTAAAAACTTGTCAAAATAATATAAAAAATAATCTTCCTAAGTTTTTAAGTTAATGTTAGAATGCCATCATTATATTCCATAATTAATTTCAGAGAAAATTGCAACTGAAGTGCCAAATTAGTATTTAAGTAGTATGATGTAAGATTAGTTTGAGTAGGTTTGAGCAAAGTATCAAGGTATACAGAAAATATCCACCCTTCTCAATTCTTCTATTATAACTTACTCTCATGATTTTGTGATTTAACTGGTCTTTAAATATAGCTGTATGCTGCAGATTCTGTGATGTATGCTGTAGAAGTATGAAACAACAAAAAGCAAAACAAATGTTAATGCTTTGCTAAAACAATGAAAATAGTTCAGATACAGTTTCATCGTTTTCTTTCTTCTCTAGAATTTCACCAGGAGATAGCTTGTTTGACAAGACACCTGCTTCTTTATCATCTTCTAGAAAAATAGTCTTCTGTGACTGCGCACTTGAAGATGCTGGATTATATCCATCAGTGAATAAACTAGAGACAGTTTCTCAGTCAGAACTTCCTCGGTCTTGTAAAGAAAGTGAAAATGGTAGATTTCTTTCTTTGATACCAGACCTGGATGTCACTGCTGAGTATCTCAGTCCTGTCGATCTTGTCAGAGGCTTAAAGAAACGTTCATCTCCACATGAAATGGATTCATCTACACTTCTGCAGAGAGAGGATAATCAAACCAAACTTCACAAAACATCACTAATGAACACACATGTCTCTGCAACCTCAGTGGGAAATACTGATGTAGAAAGAAAAGGATCTTCAAGCTCAGGCATTAAAAGAAACTCTCACCGTTACGGTAGTCATCTTCACAAAAGTCAATCTGTTGCAAGTAGGGGAAAGCGCCAAAATTATTATGAATACCATCCAGTATTTCTATTCCAAAGTCTTAGCCAAACAGACTTAGAGGGATATAGTTATTTTTTCCCAGAGGACCATGCCACTGACACCGACCAAAAGTTTCTTCCTTCTTGGCCCACACCTTCTGGCCTCACTGAGTCCAGTGCTTTGTTACTATGCCAACAGGCAATAGCTAATTCCAGTATAGGAAGATCTTGTGGCGGCCTTCTTGGCCGGCGAATAGAGGATGCGATCAATATGTGTGTTAAAGATTTGCTGCTGAAAGATGACCTCAGTTGGGCAGAAGCTTCCTTAGCTCTTCTAGAGAATGAATGTGAGAAGAGAGTTTTAGAAGAAATAAATTCCAACCGACAGGAACTTGAAGGGTCGGTTGAGAGCCTACTTATTGCATTAAAGTGTCCCAGTCTCTGCAGCGGTAATGGGGAATGTACAGAATGGGGCTGCGCATGTTTTCAAGGCTACAGCTCATATGACTGCAGCATACTGTCTGGTAAGTGGGGAGAAAAAAGTGAGATTTACTTAAATAATGTTCTCAATGTTTGTGCAACATACATAAATTTATTTTGCTGCCTTTCGCTGCTGCTTTTGTACGCTGACAAGGGTTTCCTACAGTGGCCCTGGTCGTTATCCAGCAATTTAGTTCCAGTTTAATAGAGCTGTAATTGTTTTCTCTTCAGCCTTCTTGTTTCTGAAGGGCAAAACATGAGCTTAGTTTCGTTATGTCAGATTTAAAAAATTTACTACTTGGTGAGTTTGCAATCCAGAGTATTGCCCCAAGAGATGAGCAATGTTTTCACACTCTGTCTTCTTCAGGGAAGATCTGCCACATCCATCCATTCCCTAATTTTTTATAGTCTATGTGATCCTGTTTATTAACTGTAAGTGGGATGTTTTTCTCTTTGGTGATGTTACATCTCTATAAGCTGTTAGATGTGGTGGGAGCAGAATTGATGGTGTATTAAAAAGACCTACAGCAAATAGAGCTGGTCAGGTTTGTCTTGTTTTGTTTTGTTTTTCCCCCCCCATAAATAAGACATTCACTAAAAATTCAGTTAAGCAGGTACACTGGAAAAATATGAAAGGTACTACAGAAGTCAAAACCTTTTCAAAACAAAACCTGTTAATGTTTTGTTTTGCAATGGTGTTTTTGTTTTAGTGACCTATTTAAAGGCAAATAGAGAAAGAGGTAAGAGAATAATAAAAGGAAATGTTTTATTCCTCTTGAAGTCAAATAAACTGGTTTTGCTTCATAGAAACTATTTTTGAATGTTCTATTCTTTGTCAGTTTATTTCCTGAAGTAACTTCGACCTGAGATGTTTTTGTTTAGTCTTTAAAAAAAAAATTCCCATTATAAATTATTGCATAACTGTAACCTTTCCAGTTCCTATTACTAGGGCCTGAGTTTCATTTAGATTTTATTCTGCAAGTGTGATGTAAAGAACCATAGATGAGAAAGTAAAACACATATTCGCAAATGTTTGTTATCAGATGAATATTTTCTTTGCTTCATAATATTCAAGTTCCAAGAGAAGACAAAAGCCCAGCTTTAAAGTTAAGATTTATTTTAACAATAAAAAATGTTTCTGTTTATGCCTTTCTTCAGCTGGGTCCGTATTTCATTGTTTCCGTAGTTTTCTTATTTGGATAGAGAAATAAACATAATGTAAATGCATATGAATGAGTTAATATACTGACATTCATTGTCTAATCTCTACTTCGAAGACCAGGCTCCAGAAATTACAGAGCTGGAGAATGCTGGGCTGTGCGATATTCGACAGTATGACTGCACATCAGTGAGAGCTTTTGGACATGGCTTCAGGGATTCATTGAATCTGAAATGTGAAATTATCAAATTACAGGTAGGTCTCCCTGCATAGTAACAATTACATTTTAAACTTCTCAGAGAATGACGGGGAAAAAATGTCTAATGTTATTCAATGATGTGGGTACAACCCAATGCTTTAATAGAAACTAAAAGCAAAGGCACTCAGCACTTTGCAGCAGACACTCAAGTCTTTGCAAGATTGCCATTTCCTCCATGATAAGAGAAATACAAAACATAATGGGAATGTTCAGCAGCCGAGAGGGAGATAACAGCGTACAGCAGCTATCCATCAGAAAAGGGCAAGGGCAGCCCTATTAGTAACAACCAGTACATCCTTGTTCGTGTTTTTAAGTGCTTATGGAGAGGAATTGAAGTACCACTTCTTTGAAAAAGGACAACAAGGTTAAAGACATTACTAGATTTCTGTCTCAAACCTAATGCTTGAAATAGCCCTTTTATAAACATAATAAATGTTATGAAAAGAGAAAGGCATTTTTGATGTGTTGTCCATTTCCCCGGGGTAGAATACCACAGCCATTTAATGATACATGTCAGCTTTATACCCCAGGTTTGAAGAGGAGATTAAAAATGTTGCACTGTAAACTAAGAGGAATCTGTATAGAGACTATTGTTACTCAGACCTAGAATTTGCTCAAGGCAAATTTACACACAGTTTACAAGTGTTAGCCTGGAATTAACAATAGGCAATTACAAGTTTTTAAGTCATGTTAGACACGAGAATAAAAAAGCTTCAAAGTAAAATTGGGTTTCATTAATGTGATGATGGCAGTGGTGGGGGGGAGATGGCAAAAGGGGAACCATTTGGCAGGAAAATTTTGTTCTTGAGACAAGTTTTCTTTAGTTAGTTCCAGCAGATGCTAAAATTATTTTGGCAGATTAAGCAATGCTGGCTATAGATTTTTCTTAAACACAACATGTATCCACTCATCTGCAAGTTGGCTTGAAATGATAAAGTCGAGAGTAAGTTTACACTCCATTAGGTTAAAAGACTTTTAGACCAAGCTCACAGTGAGACCGTTATTGAGAGTTCACTTATCACAGTTTGAAATGTCTCAGTTTTAACTCATGGCAAGATATTCTGATATAACACTCTTTGTGGTGGTGTATTTGGCTCTCAACTACAAAAGCTTTCTATTGAATCACTTTTATTGATGATGATCTCACTGACAAGATGATGATCTCACTGACAAGAGCCAGGTTAGAAAATGAACACTACTGCTGTTATCTGCAGTTGAGGAGGAAGCTGAGAATTTTTTCCTTGAAAATACAAAAGAAAGGGTGTTTGGCTTTTTTTGTTTTGTTTTGTTTAGTTTTGTTTGTTTAATTTTCAGACCAGAGTAGTAGTGACTTTATGCAAATGTCAATGGACTTGCAACAGTATAGAACTCCATGTATTTTGAGATTAAACTTAAATGATCAAAATTTCATAGAAAACACATTTTGGCAGAATTTAGAGCTAATACACATTGAATTTCTTATTTTTTATATTTTCACTTTTGAGAGGTTAAATCAAGTCCATTGTCCATGGGCTGTCCTACCATGTTAGGAAGAATGTAGGTCTCGTGCATCATGCTGAAAGAGGTGGTTCAGAGAATTCTCTGTTGAAGTACCTCACAGATGCAGGACTACTGCACATCTCTTGATAGAGGTTTGGGTAGGACATGGCCAAGGAACCTGTGGTTACACAGATCCAGAATTTACTAAGATTTTTGTAAAGGATGAGAGTGTCTTTAACCTCCCCAAAACAAAAATCCAGTTTTAGTTCCTTCTTATTTATGTTGAACTGCAGAAGTAAGTTTTTCTATGAACCTAATGAGCTAAAATGCTAGTAGATATGAAGGTTTTTTAATTGGTTTTTGAAAGGTTAATATGTTTCTGAAAAAATTAGCTGAACTTGCCTCCGGCTAATAACAAAAGGTTTCTGGAGAAATAGACTGCATCACATTTCAAAGGTTATGGTACTAAATACACCCAAAATGACATATTTAGAAATATTTAGCTGTTACACTTCTACTCACCCATGCTGTGAATTCCTTAACTGAGTATAGGGTGAAAGAAAAACAAAACGTTTGTTTGGAACAAAAATAGCTCATATGTCTTTTCAGCAAATTTCTTCCTTTTTCTGTTATTTTTCTGTTTGAATAAATGTCTTGATTGGCTCCAGTAACTGAAAAAAATATGCCAGCTCAGTAAAACCTAGTCAAGCTCAAAATTATTTTGATCTTGCTGTTTTCTTGATTCTTAGTCTGTCTGGATTCTTACTTCCATCTAACTTTATTTTCAGTATGCTTATCCCTGCTTCCACATCAGTACTTCAGTCAAATAGTACTATCATGCCTATTCTGTTACCTTGAACTCTCGAGATCCTTGGATGACTTGTCCTGGTGTAATCTACTGGCTTGTGCAAGGGCTTAATGGCTAACTGCCAGTATTCCCCCAGCACTCAGAATGATACCTGAGCCCTGCCAAAAACCTCATCTGTTCCTTCAACTAAAGCTTGTCCTCTCATGGGAGCAGAGATGGAGAGGGATACAGGCACTTACACATCAGGTCAGTGCTGTTAGAGGATCACCCACTGCTTAACCCTCCCATTACTCTCCAGCTGGAAGAACTGTTTTTCCTTGGCAATGCAGTGCCAAAGGGCCATGCGGCAGGAAAGACCTCTGCCTTTTCTTCCACAGTAGGAGGCTTAGGTAGAGATCTATGTGTGCAAATAATGGCATTTAGTATTTCCCACTGCATCCAGAGACGTTAGACTTGTTCAAACACTGTGCAATACATGGTTGTTTTCTCTGATAAAAATATTTTCATAATGTATTTCATTGAAAAACAGATTTTCTGTCTTAACATTTAGTATTATGATAGACAATGGATTCCTGGAGAACCTCTAACTATGCCAGCTGCCTTTCAAAATGCCAGGACTGTCGACTGCCTGTTACCAAAGGATGGCCAGCAGTCTGATATCATGGATCTGGTTGATGATAAACCCATTGCCAGATGGCAAATAAAGGTACCTGCAGAAATTTCAAATATTCACTTACAGATATTCCTATTACGATGAAAATATATTACATAGATATTACCCTTTTTTAAATGGTACTAAAGGTGAAACTCTGCTTGCTTAACTTGGGGTCTCAGTTTCATCACCTAAGCTTAAGTGTTGAGTGCCATTTTAGAGCATTCTCCTGCAAGGGGACTGGTAAATATGACCTAGCACCTAGAGAGACACACGTTCTTCAAGAGTAGAAGATAAAGGCCAGGTAGTTACCCTAGAGCATTTCAAATGACATTAGACACATTTATGGAAAAATTGAGTTGAGCCCAGTCTACATGGACGAATCCCTGTGTGAAATATATATCTGAGCTCTCATACAGATTGAGTCAATAAGGTCAATAGAGTCTACACACTATTCAATTTACCCTAAAGTAGACACCTACATGTGGTTGGTCAAATATCTGCCTAGAGTTATTGGCAGGATTGATTAGACTTCTGATGACTATTAGGAGAGTTTGAACAGCTAAATGTAGGTGTCTGTCAATGAGCTGAAGCTCAAGCTAGCAGTCCACGCTGGCGATACGTTGATGCCTGTATGGGTTAATCCATTTTTACTGTACATCTTGCAGATTTCTAATGATGGAGTAATTTATAGCAACTCTAAAACAATGATATTATATGATGGAGCCTGTCAGACATGTGAACCACAAGAATCTGCGTTATGTCAGTTAAAGGTATGTATTTCATTACTCTCTATGTTTATTATGAAAACATGCATCTTTTCAGGCAGAAAAAAATCTAGAAAAATCAGCAGAACGTACCTTGTTCTTGTTCCCAACATGGATTTTCCATGCACAGAAATGATAAACACAGAAAGAGAAGCTGGGATGAGGCAATTTTGAATTAAAAAAATCAAACCAAAAGCACTTACATAATTACCAAATAAAACCAAACATGCTGTCAGTTGTTTAGATTTAAAAACAACCTTACTTGTTTAGTGGAAGTGCAGAATAGATTAAATTAGATTTTATTTGACACTCTACAAATTCATCCGGATTTACTGTTTGATAACCAAAAATTAATGAATCACATTGTCATTTCTCTTAAAGGAGAAAACATGCAACATAGATGGACTCTGTTATGGTGAAGGTGACACAAATCCAACCAGCCCTTGCTTACTCTGCAGACCTGATATATCAAAGTTGACTTGGTCAGTTGTTGAAAGTAAGTTCTAAATAGTTTTCTTTTAATAGCAAGAAGCTGAAAATCTATTAAGTTTTTAAATTCATGGAAATAGTGAAGTTTTAAGTTTAACTAGTGAAGTGTTTCATTTACAGTTTAGTACCCCCTACTTTAGCTTGTAATTTAATCTTGGTTTTCATCTGATATTTCTCCTAATTTCTGAAAATGATATTTTGTTCTCCAGAGCATACATGTAAAAGGCTTTTTTTTTTTTTTTCTTTTTTTCTTTTTTTCCCCTTGCCCTGCCCCCCCAGTAGCCATTACAAATAACTAATGATAATTAACAACTGTCAGCCTAATTGGCACTTAGAAGTCTTTTGGTATTTGGCACAGCTACCTCCACAAATGTTTGTCTTCAACATTTAGGAATAAAAGATATTTTCCAACAAATGACTCTGATACCAAACAAGATGAGAACACAAACTGAATTAAATGGCATGTTATATTTATTAGCCACTTAATATTTGGACATAATCCACATTGATGGCATAGATAAATGGCCTAAACAAATACTTGAAAGTATATCCAAGGCTATCATACTTCAGTCCAGTTAGAAACCGCACTATGAAAAGACGACCTGGTCTAGATTCTTCATATTCCTTCTCCATAGTACAAAGTTCTAGCCTAGAAGTTATAGGTCTTTTGGCTCAGATCTTAGTCTTTGGATATACAAATCATATTGGTCCCTTCAGCAAGTGGGATGTCTCTTGGGGCTTTACTAGTAGCCATCCAGCCTGCCCCATCAACCCGAGTCCGTAACATCTCAAATACAAGCGTTCCATCAGTGTTTTAATGGGTGAATGTGCTGGCAAGACTCTGCCTGGATTGGGAAGGGTCCTGTATGTGTGGGACTTCTGGTGCTTGTCTTGCTGAATCTTTTCCTATTTCAAACTTGTACCGAAAGCCAAGGTAGCTATACCTATTCCAAAAGAATGAATCCTGAATGAAATGAATGAAATGAAACTCGTCCAGCAGTCAGGGAGTCAAGGGATTTCCATGTTACAGCCACGGACTGGAATTCAATATTGCCAAAGTCAGAAATGGGAGAAGAATGTAAACCAGAGGCAATTCCCCAAAACCCAGAAGCGCAACCTTTTCTGCAGATTGGATGACACTAGGAAGAGGGTGTCAGAATCTAACTGCTGAGACACTGATTACACCTTCTTCTCCCTTCGTGGTTTCTGCCATAGTGGGAGGGTTCCTGCTTGGAGCGGTCGCTTCACTGTAACCCAGAACTTAGCAATCTTAATCACCTTCCCGTGTCCAACTTCAAAACCTACACTTTCCCCAGGGCTTCTGCTTCTCTCTTTCACAGAACTTATTCTGGTGCTGGGGTTTTGGTTGTTTGTTGTCACTTGGAGTCTCTAGAAATCTAGTTATTCCTGCCAAATAGGTTAGAGCTCAACAGTGCAGGCATCTAAATAGACTAACACTTACCAGTGAGTAAGTTGTTGTGTGGTTGAAATCCTTTCTAGGAACGAGTGAATAACTTATTCCATCACCTCATGTTCAGTTTTGCCAAGATGGTCACTGCAGCCCATTCCCAAGTATTGCTTAACAATGTCTATTCATTTGTTAAAGGAAACACCATCACCTCTGAGTTTCATGGCTACCTGTACTTTCATCTGCTAACTATCTCTGCATAGTTAAAACACAGTGCTTAAATTCAATAAATTCTGAGTTCTTTCTATGTATAGATGCACTGCATCTTTATAAGCTCTTGCGTAGTATAAGTAATTTCTTGGTTATGTTGTTACAGCTATAACGAAAATACCTTGTGTTTTTCCTGTGCCATTCAAATGACATTAGAATTTAAGAGAAATAATTACATGTGACTTCCTTAATAGAAAGATATGCACCTTTTAATTTTTATAAGTATATTGCAACTTTGCTTAAAATATTTCCTTTGTTGCAGATAACCAGCCTCCAGTGCTTGAAACTTTTCAGGGTATGCTACAGACTTTTTATGGAGAAGATTTTGTATATCAGTTTTTGGCTTCAGATCCAGAGGGCTCTGCTATTCATTTCACATTGGATTCTGGTCCAGAAGGTGCCAGTCTTTCCCCATCAGGTCTCCTTTTGTGGAAAGCTGCGTCAATGAATCTCCATAAATTAACATTTTCTTTGACAGATGACTGCAATGCAAAGACTAAAGTAGAAATAGAGGTAATGAATATTACAGTAAAATGACACCTACTAGTAAGATGTTTAAGATATCTAATTACAAAACTCATTGCTAGTTCATTAAAAAAAGAAAACTGTCTTATTGGGCATGTCTTGTAGGTCAGTGTAAAATCGTGTGATTGCCTAAATAATGGCTCATGTGTGACAAACATTAATTTCCCACCTGGAAGTGGAAGATATCTTTGTGTGTGTGTGGCTGGATTTGAAGGTGATCTCTGTCAAGTGAATACTGATGACTGTAAACCTAACCAGTGTGGTATTGGCAGATGTGTGGATGGAATAAACAGCTATTACTGTGAATGTCCACCTGAACTTCAAGGTAAATTGCTACTTTTTTACACGTATTTATCACATGTAGTGATAAATAGGAGTTTCTAATTTTATGTCTACTTTTTTTTTAAATTTTTGACTGCAAATAGCTTACTGTTAGAGTATGAAGAAATTTTATGGTCTTGTGGTAAAGTTATAAGATATACTTCAAGATTTTTCTTGCATGAATACGATGGTTGTTTATATTATGAGAGCACACCACTGTTTTCCTCCACAGAGGTAAACACAGCAACATGGTTAAACATAGGAGTGATGAGTTTGGTTACAGTGTGATTCCTCCTATGCCTACAGATAAACATGTAGTCCTCACAGCCCACCTTCTCCATATTCCACAATAAGCAAGATACTTGGTATAAGATGAAAAAATGTGAATAGCAAACCTAGTCAGCTGTACTTATTTGATGCACTGAAACACTTTGTTGCACTTGATAGATGCCTCTTTTGTATTTCAGCACCTGCATGCATTCTACTTTTATCTTTTATAAACACACTGTCAAAAAGTCTAGTGACACAATATTATAAAAAAAAATAAAAAAATCTGTGTTTCAATGCAGGTAAAAATTGTCAAGATGATGTAGATGAATGTGTATCCAGTCCTTGCTTCCCTGGAGTATTTTGCTTCAATACTTTCGGTTCTTACTATTGTGGTCCATGCCCAAATAATCTGCAAGGAGATGGGAAGTCATGTTACGGTAAAATTATTTGTTTTTCAGAAGAATGCTATTATCTTGTTGTCATTCAGATAAAATACCTTTGGTTGTGCTTCATGTTTCTAACAGTAACTTAGAACTCTCTTCAGTAGTCAGCAAAACAGGACTGTGTCTCTGACTGTTGATGGCTGGGACAAAATCTCAGTTGATGACAACATCAGACTGCACTGGGTCACATAGTTGTAAAGCACTTTTTCAGGTGACTAGAAAAAATAGATACAAAATACCCCAATTCTTTTATATCAAAGTAGAATACAATGAAATTTATTTTTTTTTCTGCATTATGTTCATAATGTGAGCAATTATTGACAAAATGTTGTTCTATTGGATTGCTTAACATAGAACTATTTACCCAAATCAAGGCACTTGCCAAATAAGGTGCCCAAACATATAGTTACAATGCAATTACTGAATAACTTGTATTTTTAAAATACTGTATTGAAAACTTTTAAGAAACAATTTTTACTCTTCATCTGCTTTCTGAATTTTGAGTTATTTTTATGTACTAAAACTTTAACTCTGTAATTTATTTGCAGTTAAAACAAAAGTAACTACTAATGTGCCTTCACATCTTTTGTTTTTAGAAAGCTTTGAAGACACTAATGTTGAAAGAAAGGATTCCACAGGAGAAATTGGAGGGCATAAAGGTGATTTTTTCATGAAGAAAATGGAATTTCTGATTCACATACTGATAAGAATATAGCTGACAAATAAAGGTTCTAGTCAGTTTTATGTTAGTCACTTTAATTTTTCAGTTTGACTCAATTTAATTCATTACTGGGGTTGTGTTCTGATGTGAAAAATGAGACTGAAATGTCAATATCAACAAATCCCTTAGGTCAGTCAAGTCATTTTATTGACAGTCTGATGTATGACATTCTTATTGTTGCCTTTTGTTTTTGTGACTAACCACTGACATAAAATAGGTAACATGGGGATAGGGACATCTGTTATATGAGATAGGCAAAAGTTTATGGCATTATGTTGAATGCCATTTTCCTACTTTAACTCAAAGGAAAGGGGAAGGATATGGCAAGTGAATGTCTTAATTCCAAAACTCCATAAACGCTGCTGCTGGCATTTCCAGCTCTGGGCCTGCTGGGGCTTTCTTTGCAGGAAATTCTTGTGTGTCTTTTCCCTTTATCTCTGAATTGTTAGTGGGGGAGGAGGAAAACTCTCTCACTCTGCTGCCAGTGCTGGATAATTCTTCATTGGCTGAAAAATGGCTGCAAAAGACAGCATTCTGTAATAAGATTCAGTAAAGTTTTAACCTTTTGTAGACCATTTTCTAGTACCATTCTAAATGCGGTTAGGGACAAAGCTTAAGTTAGGTTGGATATTCTCCTCTGGTTTCATTCCTTCTCTGCCCCATAATGCTGAAAGCCCATATACGGCATTCTGCCATTCTGGGATTACAGTGCCATACTCCTTTCCACAACCCGCCGGACCACCCACTTTTCCTGGGCAGAATATGAAGAACTTTTTATTCACTTTGCACTCCTTTCAGTGAGGAGGCTGAGTCAGTCTCTGTTGCTTATAAAACACATGAAACATCCTACTAATAAAACCCATGCAGAAACTTCAAGAAAGTTGATAAAAAAGTTTGGAGAGTAAAACACGGTAATACTTTTGCTACAAGGTGATGGATTATTCACCTAAAATACTGTCCGTGGTGCATCAGTAAGTATAAGCATATACATACTTGTGATTAAATATCTGCTTCTAGACTCTAGGCATATTACTAGCACTTAGACACACTGGTGAACCATAAGCAGTATCTTTTCTTTAAACTCTGTTTCTGTTACCTAGTTGGAAGCAGTATAAGGAGCTGGTAATTTGCTTTGACAGTAAAGCTGTTTATTGACCCAGTACGGGAGAAAATCTCTGCTGTCTGCCTCATATAGATGGTGCTTTCTCCTTATCTTCCAGCCAAGAAAAGGCCATGGTGAGGGTGGGAAAGGACGTAGCCAGAATACCTTGATCTTCTCCAATTCTGCCAGTTAGGAGTTAGGTTCTACTGCGTACGTGTATTATGATGTAGCACATGGAGAGACTTCCTGAAGCAGAGAATGAAGGGGCTGTACGTTTTTCTGTTCAGAAGACATTCCCTACCCTCAGAAGGAAAAAAGTCTCAAAATATTCACATACTTTTTTCCCCCCTTTCTTTCCGACATGCTGTAGGTTTTCAACAATCATCCTTTGAGAAGGTTTTCAGCATCTCAAGCTATATTCCTAGTTCTACAGATGTCCCCGAGAGATTTATTTCTACAGAAATGGTCAGCAGCAGCACTCCACCAGCCTCCACAGTAAAAACAATCACCTCTTGGAAGTCACTTATTTCTCAGAGAAGTGTTTTTGTACAGCCTGCTGTTACTGGAAACATTGCTCATGCTCTCAGCACCATCAGTGGTCAGCTTGCTAACACGGAAGAGAGTTCTTCAGTAGATGCTGTGATGACTGCATCTTCAAGGAGCCGTGCTGTATCACCTGAGAAGAAAACCAGGGCACAAGTTGAGGCCTACAGCTATTTTGAGACCAGCAGGAAGACTTCTCCTAGCAGCAGAACAAATATAAGCAAAGGGCTTTCTTTGCCAAGCAAAGTATTCAAAGGTGGAAATGCTCACAGAGTTCAGCACTTGTTAGCCAAGCATAAAGCGAGTCCTTTACCTTTTGTCCGTGTTGAAGTCACTGTCCCGCCAAAAATGCTTCCTGAAGAATTGAGTGAAATAGTGATTCCTAAAGCAGTAACCTGTACCGATTTACCCTGTTTTCCTGGCGTACCTTGTGAGCCAAGTCAGGATGGAAGCATCAAGTGCGGTCGTTGTCCTTACGGTTATTATGGAGATGGCTTCACTTGCAGAGGTATTACAAATAACTACACTAAATGCTTTGCAGAGAAGAATCTTGTGACATCTTTATAACTTGAAAGTATGTTGTTACTGTGTGATCAGTGAAATGCATAGAGTATTGAATTTTCTCATTTTCATTATTAATATTGGCAAAGCCTACAGGTTTTTAGTTGTATGGATGCACTTAAAAATATTTTTCTGATGTGTCTCAGGCTCCCCACTTATGGGCAGGGACCTAATGGATTCTATGTGATCTGTTCATTATGTTAGGCAAGACACCGTTGTGCTGAAATGCCATTTTCATTTTCCTTATTCCTTTCTTTGTTTTGTCCATTGCTTTTCAGCAAGATGTAGACAAACATGTGGCAAAAATATGGAGTGTGTAGCACCCAATATTTGCAAATGCAAGCCTGGTTATGCTGGTTATAACTGTCAGGCTGGTGAGTATGGCATTTTGATTTAGCCTGTGGTAACTCATATCCACAAATTAATGATTTGAAGGTCACTGTTGATTTTTTGCACAGCTCTATGCAGACCTGATTGCAAAAACCATGGGAAGTGCATTAAGCCCAATGTCTGTGAGTGTCTACCAGGATACAGTGGCTCCGCTTGTGAGGAAGGTAAATAGAATATTTTTCTCTTTTGAATCCATAAATACCCAAAGGATGCTGTAAATACCTTCCATGACTGTTCATTCTGACAGCAAATAGGTGTGTTCATTTTATTTTTACTTTAACAGAACTCTGAGTAACTTCTTGGTATATACCCTACTTTTTTTTGATGTACACTGTAAATGTTGCTTGTGATTGGATATTCCTAAATTTAGCTTTCACAGTAAGTGGAGGAGTTCACCAGTGAATGTAGAAGCCTCTAAGCTAAACAATCCTGAAGAGTGGGAAGTCCTGTCTGGAAATTGTCTCAGATTTCTTTTCTTCAGGGTGACCACCACTGTTGGGACTCTGTGTACTCTGTTGGAATTAAGTTGCTCTTGTTACTTATTCTTGCCAAAAGGCATTGCATACATCTCCTTATTTTATTTCCAGTTCTTTGCTCACTGTCAATTATTAACATTTCCTTTTTCTAAAGCATAACCAATCCATGCATCTTTTTAGAGGTGATTTCTTGAACGATATAATTCTATATCTGCAGCACACTGTAAACCACCCTGTCAAAATGGAGGCACGTGCTTGGCCGGAAATCTCTGCACCTGCCCATATGGTTTTGTGGGACCAAGATGTGATACAAGTAAGCAAAAAAGCGTAAGGGAAGAATACAGAACATTTCTCCTGTTCTTCAGGAGCAAGAAAGAAAATTATGGTTTAAGTTTTTGATGCACTCTGTCTAATGCTAGCAAATGACATAATACCCGTGCCTCTTTGAAGGCTCCCATGCTTGGGCTATTCGAACATTAGTTAGATAGTATTTGCACAAAACTTTGGAAACATAACGTACTATAAAAATTGCAAATGGTTTATTATTTATGATTCATAAACGTGGAAACAATGCGCACGTTGCGTGTGTGATACTACCTTCAGAACAAACAGAGATGTTTAATATGTCCTTACAGCTTTTTAACTTCTATCGTCTTAAATTGGTTAAACACTGGGGTACATTCAGAAGTTGTTATTAGTGAATTGGTGGGTCAGAAGAACTGGGATACAGGAAAACTGAATTCAGAACAACATTATGGGGTCTTTTTTTTACCTGGCATGAAAATTGGAAAATTTGCTGTGATCATAGCTGAAAAATTGGAATTAGTTAGTCTCGCATAAATTGTCTTTTACATACTGAATTCTACATGCTGCAATTTGGCAACTCCAAATTTTGGGTGGGTTTCACACCGGTAATTTTTATCATTCAGAGAGTCCAAATTTAGGCATGCTGTTTATATGTCATTCAGCTGAACGTACCACTGCATTATTGACCCCGAATTGAGAAAATCCTTTGTTCCTCTCCTCCTCAAATCCCAGGACTCTTTGTTCTCGGTTTTTCTTGTTCTAGTTTCAGTTGTGACACAAAAAAAAATACAGCTCTTTTTGTTAAGCAATACTAAAGAGAATGAGATACTGTCCTAAAGAAGTGATTCCACAGCCATGATATTTTAATGTCTTTGCTTGTTAGTCTCGTGTCACTCTATGCATGCAGCTGCACTTGCTGAAGTGATGGAGGACACTTCAGTGAACTTTCTTGGAGTCCATCAAATCCATCGTGTAACATGGTCTATTTGTCTCTTAGTATTGAATTTCCCATTTTCTTTAGAATTTATTTGAAATTTTCTAGACTTTTAACACTGAAACCAGTGGTTAAACTATAACCATACCATGGATAATTACATGGAAAGACATTTTATTTACCTTTATAGTCTGGTGCTAGCTTTTTATGGCTTTGCATCTGGATTAATCTATTCAGCAATTCCTCTTCAACTAGTGGAATTGTATGTTATTGCCAGTGTTAATATTTGGGAAAGAACTGAAAAGTGAATCAAGCATAATTTGTAACATACCTCTTTCTCCCTGCCCCGTCTCCTCCCTGACCCCTTCTCCTTTGTTTTTGCCCAACTTCTTGGATCATAGTGGTTTGCAACAGACACTGTGAAAATGGTGGTGAATGTCTTACTCCAGACATCTGCCAGTGTAAACCTGGGTGGTACGGACCTACATGCAGTACAGGTAACACTCCTGCAACATCCGTGTTCCCGGGAGAGCGTCTGTAGGACCTCCTATAGTTTGAAATTTGGAACCGCGTGGCTCAGACAGCAGCGATGGGTGGCTGCTTACTGCCGCAGAGCCTCCGCACTCCCTCTTGTCTCTGCATGTTAGTTCTGCTGCCATCAGCACCTCTAGGGAGTCCAATACTGATCCTAAAATTTTGGGTACAGATTTTATGTGAATGGTGTTACCTGCAGTTATCTGAGGTGTTTAATTCCTCTCCTTGCAATAGAAGCACATATTTTATAGACTTTATTTGGATGTCACGCTTCCCACTCTTCCTGACCCTGTTTCTGCAGCGATGTGTGACCCTGTGTGTCTCAATGGTGGTTCCTGTACTAAGCCAGATGTTTGCCTCTGTCCACATGGATTCTTTGGTGCCCAGTGTCAGAATGGTAATTTTTTTTTTTTTTTTTTTTCCCTCCCCTCTTAGCTGCCATTATGAGGAAATCTGTAAGAAAACATTGTTATCTTAAGACACAAAATTAATTATCAAGTCATGTACCTGAGAAGTGGTGCAAAACAGAGATAATGTTATTTTTTAGATTTTATGGCTGATTCAGTGAACATCCAAGGAGAAGGGAGACTCAAAATTTGCCTTGTCTTCCTTTTGATCAGTGTTCAACCAGTTCCCATGTATATTATGTAGTCTGGTTACTTGTGTACACATACAGTTGCTAACCTTGACCCCTTTTTTCTGATTTTGTTTTTACAATTGATGCAGGCACCAAACCACATTAATATGATTTTTATGAGACAGGCCTGATATTGATTGATAGTGCTGAATGCCTATATAAGCTGTCAGAATTTTAGTGTTGCAGTCTTGTTTTCTAGACGTATATCACGAAGTCAAACAAAATGCAAACTACAGCCTTTTCCTCCTGTTTGTATCTTTTAGCTGTCTGCAGCCCGCCTTGTAAGAATGGTGGTCATTGCATGAGAAATAATGTCTGTACTTGTCCTGATGGGTACACGGGCAGAAGATGTGAAAAAAGTAAGCCAGTGTTAAAATCCTTCCAGGATCCGAAAGTAAACAATAAATTATTCTGTAATCATCAGTTAAATGTATTAAACAGCAGATGTTTTTGATTTTAAGGTGTCTGTGAGCCAAGGTGCATGAATGGAGGAAGGTGCGTAGGGCCAAACATTTGCTCTTGTCCTTCAGGATGGAAAGGAAAAAGATGTAACACTCGTGAGTATCTTGTAGTTAACAAACGGGAGAACCATGCCTTAAAAGTAATAAATATATGACTAAGGACAACTCTGTCCACACAAGTAATATGAAGTTAGTGCCAAAGAACTCAAGAATATATACACATTGAAAAATAATGGTCTATCACGTGGCAGCAAAATTTAGGAAGGATAACTAATACCATGCAGTTCTTTTAGGCTAAATCACGAGACCAAAATATCTTTTAAATTCTTGTACGGCAAATAATGTTTCTTTCTTAATTCTTGTCTAAATAAGAAACATCTGTATTTCTGCAAAGAGCTGAGTCAAAGAATGTCAATTTGTGCTGTAGGACATAAAAGCAGATACAATAGAAAAAGAAGTACAGTGAAAGATTGGAAAACGGGAAACAGTGGGAAGCGATTGGACTAGAAGATGCAATGGGCATGAGCTCTTTAGGAAAGGTAGAAATAGGACTCTGATGGTAGCACAGCTGTGGGTCACGTTGTATCTTAATGAAGATATTGATGGTGCATAAATAAAATGTGGCAGCGTGGATAAAAGCACAGTCTGCATGAAAATCAGTGTGAGGCTGGGTGGTAGAAATCCAATAGATAAAGTGTTAGTGTCTGTCATAGTACCCACCCGAGGCTCAGCTATTGATATGGCCAATGAGCTCTCTAATGGCATGGAGGAAAAACAATTTCCCTTGTATTACTTTCTGTAATTATTGGAAAGTTTTATTGAAAAAGATATTACCCATATTGACAGGAGTGAGGTATTCTTGGACACTGTGGAAGAGAGATTTGATTATCAAATAGTCAGTTAACCAATGAGAAATAATAATGGTTTAGATTATGGCTTAATAAGCAGGGACGAATGTGCAGAAAAATGGGTCATAGAAAATAACTTTGGATCAAATCTTCATGATTTGATTCACCGTGTGTTAAATTGCATGACAGACAAAAGATCTCTCATTAAGGTGTGGGTTTTAGAAAGGTAAATTTGGAAAAAACAAAGCTATTTAGTGGTGCTGACTTAATTCAGTATTTCAGGCTTTTGTAGCAATCTGTCATGCATCAGAACATCTCAATGCATGCTTTGGCTCTAGGGCTTTTTGTTTCTCGTTGCCTCTCTTTAATATCCTGTTGATCTCAGATGGATTTTCAGTGAAGATGTGACTCTTGTGTATGGAAAGCACGCGACCTCTCGTGGGCATCCTGAAATGTAAATAATAAGTAATGACTTGGGATATAACCAAACTTTGTGATGATGTTTGTGCAGCGATCTGTCTTCAGGAATGTAAGAATGGTGGGGAGTGTATTGGACCGAGTACATGTCATTGTCCTCCACAGTGGGAAGGAATCCAGTGTCAAACACGTAAGAACGATGTGACCTGAAACCTCTTGCTTCAGCACAGTTAAGAACGCTTCAGCCATACGTAGTGCCTAGAAGTCCTTTACCTTGGTTGTATTTTAACCCAAATCTGTGTCAAAGGCAGGATAAAGAATAGAAATTCCTCTGCCTGTTTTGAAGCCCTCCAGAACGATGGTAGTCTGGGGTCTGGGACCGTGGCAGTATGCAGTGGCTTGCTCTAACACTGTACGCTGCTGCAACAGCCCTGAGAGGCCATTGCAATAGCTTGAGATAGTAAGATGTGTTAAAAACCACCTTAGTCATGTCCCTCGCTCAGTCCGATTCACACCCTCAGTATGTTCCCATATTAAATCTGCATCAAAGCGTAAGGGGGACCGGCTAGGCGTAAGAACATTGTTGGCTCCACAGGACTGTGAAGCCTCCTCACACTGAGGGGTGTTCCCCATGAAAATACCTACCAAGTTCTCAGCTCCTGTAAGCAAGCAGAATAAGTATATAGAGACAGTAGCCACTTTTCCTTCACCAAGTTGTTTTCATGAGTAAAGCCACGTATGTACCTCTCTTGTTTTAGCTGTGTGCAACCAGAAGTGTCTGTTTGGAGGCAAGTGTGTATTGCCTAACGTATGCTCTTGTCGTCCTGGTTATACCGGAGTCCTCTGTGGGAAGAAAATTCAGGTACATGTAGAGTCAAGCCACCATCACAGATGCAGCGGTTTGGGAGTCATTATCTAGTCCACCCTTGTGCAATGAAGCAGCACGAAATACACCAAATGTGGTTGTCTAATTTCTTCTGTTCCGTATCCAGTGAGGGAAAATTCATAAAATTCCTAAGAGCTATTCCAGCAATTTATAGGCTCTAATACTTACAGAATTGTTCTCAACACCTAATGAAAATTTCCTTTGTTTCGAATTAAGCTGATTATCTCTTGTCATCTCCCTAAGTGGCTGCAGCAGGCATTGATAACTATCCTCTTCATAACAACCACTGTTCTCTTTTCCAGCATCTGGCCCCATTTTAGGGAAGAGTAACCCACTGCTGACTTTCTTAGTTTGCGTTAAGTCAAGCCCTGATCTTTTTCAACTAACTAACTAACTAACTACAGCGTCACTCAGTTCCTCCCTGTTTTATACAAATGTTCCTTATCCCCAGGTGTGACTTTGGGAATAGCTTTACTTTTTTGCCTTATAGTGAATGATGACCATTTCTCTGTTCCGTCACGTAATCTTCTGTTGTATTCCTTTGCTTGAGAGCTGACAGTCATTCACTGAAGTAATTTAATTAAACGCTTCATTACAACTAACTTTTTGGTGATGTCTGAAGTAGAAAGCTACTCTTCTCGCATAATCTGTGATGTTTCCCTTCTTGTAATTTCAACATATTTAGAGACTTTTCTGGTGCCAGCAGAATTCATTTGGTGGAGCTGGGACATAGCCTAGCTGATTTTAGCCCTGCATGCTGGTGCTGTTCCTTTACGTTCATCTTGAATTACATGCCACTGTTCACACCTGCACAATTTAGTTCTTTGGTCTCCTACTGCAGCCAAACTAGCATATTCTATCCTTCCCGTCTTTCCTTTCTTTTTAGTACTTTGCCACATTATGTCTTTTAATGTAAAACCTATCACGTGACTGCTAGATGTGCAGGCATTTGTAGTGAGAAACGGGTAAAAAACAGGGAAGACAGCAATGCTTTAACTTTCATCCAGCCTCAGTTTCTCCCAGTTGAAACTAGAGGGAGTTCAGATCTTTTTTCTACTTTATCAATATACAGTGCCAATACCACTTGTGGTGGGATAGCAGGTAACTTGCTAGAGGTGGGGCAAATATGTTTAAGAAATTGAAACAATTAATAAATGCTCATACACACATTGAAAATATAAAACTACACATCCTATGATGATAAGGCTATAATGTTTGTAATATGGATTTCTAAAATGTGACCTGAACAAAAGAAATAATTTTGATTTAAATGTTTACATAAATATATACTGGAAAGCTTTAGCGTATCTTTAATCTAGAAAATACATTGCTGATCAGTCAAACAGTGCTGTATCATACACTGACCAAAATGGCACATTTTCTTAAAGAAATAAACAAATTAGATGCACAAATTTAACTTAATGTTGTGTTTCTCCATACCAGGAAAGCAGAGATTCATTAGAATTGTTTCTTAAACTTTATCGTAAAAAATGTCATTAAGTATCTTTACATTTATGTATTTATTTTTCTCTCCAAGGTACAAAAGCATCATGGTTGAAGAAAAGAAGTGTATCAATTAAATTGCAATACCGCACGGATGTATGAGACTTGAAAATAGCTAGAGGGTTGAAGGCAATTACAGAGTTTATTTAAATGAAAGGAATATCCAGAAGCATTATTTTGAAAAAGATTTGTATTAGTCATGAATTTTGGTGAGCTTCAATACAACCATCTTGTAGTCATTAAAACATGTATATTTCTAGAACTTTTTGCTACCTCATGCACAAACCCCACAGCCTCTGATTCTTCACTGGGCTTACAGATTTGATGAGTGATGCAAACCCAAAATTCTGCAGTTTGGGGATGTAGTCAACTGGGCTATGAGACTTCCTTTGTGGGAACAAGATTGTAATAGCTGCTACGTGTCTCTAGGAAGGAAGGCAGCACTTCATCGCTTGTGAATGGTACCTTCTGTTTTTAAACATTGTTTACCTACATAGTATTTGGCTGCATACAGATGGAAAAGCAGAACTATTTTTTTCTTCTTTGTCTTGTATTTGTGTCAGTCTGTTACAATGACTAGCTAGTAGGGAGGAAGGAAGGGGAACCTAACACAAGAGTTGGCTACTAACAACAGAGGCAAGGCTGCATGTCTTGTCATCCAGATGCAGAATAATTCTGGTTTATCTATGGCAAGCCTTTGTAGCCAGGAGCCAGACACTGACTCTTCTTTTTTTTTTTTTACTTCTCCATTATTTACACTCAGGCAGTTGAGTACCCAGCTGCTGAATGATCTGTGTGTCTGTAAGACTTTTATGCCCCTGTTTTGAGATGGCATTCACTAATAACGGGGAAATTTTGTCCCTGAGTCTCTTAGAGAAATTTGACAATGCTTTTAGCCATGCTGAATCTTAAAATAGGAACTAATAAGAGGAGGAATTGGCTGTAATCATGCCATACATATGCATCAAATCAGAAAGTATTTGTAAAAACTTTAGAGGAGTTTTTGCATTACCTATTGCTCCAATGAACTGTTAGGACCTACCACCAGCCAGATAGATAGTTTTTGAACAAATAAAATTCCACTTTTTCTGAAGTTTCCTATAGAGGACCACCATATTCTTCCCCTAGAGCTGTGAAAGACATTTCAGTTCATGCCTCAACCAACTGAGCTCTGGTAATAGATACAAACCAAAAATAAACGTCATGAGTTCCTGTTCTCCTGAGCACTATTCAATTTACACACACATATTCTGAATAGGAAGAAAATGGAGCTCGTTTTGCCATTTACTGCCACTGTGGGATGCTGATTGCCAAATCATAGCTGTTAGCAGCTCTGTGCCTAGATTTCTCCTCACCTTCTGATAGTCCTCTTAAGTAATTTTGCAAAGTAAGCTGGCATTTTGAGAGCTCAGCATCATTCCAGAATGATACCTGATGGATTTCCAAGTGCCTGACTGGTGAATCTAAAAAATGTTTTCAATTTCCCACTTGTATTTTAAGTTTCAGTGTTTCCATAGTTTCTTTGAATCGAGCATCCAACTGGCTGATAGCCTGACGGGCTGGGAACTGTTGTATTATTTAAAACCTACTCCACTTGAACAGTTTCCTATCTCATAAAGATCTCTATGAACAAAACCTGACTAGCTATTGGAACTGATGCCTCAGGGTGATGCTTTGAATACACAAGGTTCTGAAAATGTTTTTAAAATGCAAACACATCGATATCGCATAATCTCATATTGTAATAATTCCCATTCTACGTGTCAGTTACAGAGGTGTTGTGCTAAAGAGAGAGAGAACATCTGCCAGGAACACTGTTAATAGCGCTTTGGTTAATGAGTTTGTGCAACCCTCCGTTCACAACACTGAATCAATATGTGTCTATGCCTTTCTAGGATTTCAGGCTGAATAAAGGGGTTTTTTTCATCATAACTTCTAGTATTTCCCATTTATTTTCTAAAGGCAGAAATTGATTTCTTTTACATTTTCCAAATGCAAGCTGTGCGAACCAAAGCACATCCAGAGTTTTGCTACAGTAGTTAAAAATGCTCAGCACTAAGCTGTGCTATTTTCCAAGCAAGCCCATGAAGCAGAAAAATTACTAGTACATGCATAAAGGCAGCCAGCTACTTCAAAACTGCCCAGTAATTATGTAATTAGTTGAAACTATTTTGTTACTAGATTGTCCATCATGCACGTGAAACAGAATTCACTGTAATTAGAAAGCACATTGCAACAATGCAGTAAAACTGCTCAGTTTAACAAGAGGCAGAAGCACGTACAGGGCTTGTGTACACAGGTTAACAAAACTGTTCTAAAATTGCATAAGGCAATCTGAAATTAGGCCCAAAAGAGTCTGGGGATTGAGAAGAGGGGAGAAGGGTTGCATACTGCAGGAGCTGCCACAGTCCCAGTCTGACGGAACAAAGGGCAACTTGTGCCAAACTGAAGATCTTGCAGTGATTCTTAGCCCATTATACAGAATACAGGTGTCCTCCCTGAATTTTCTTGCATGATTTCTTTAAATACTAAACAGTGCTGGAAGGTACCTGTGTACATCATCCATTTATTATCTGCTTGCACTAAAGTTGCTCTGCAGGCCAGCAGAAATTCTCCCAAGTGCAGGCTGGCTTTTGCCCATAATCTTGAAAAGATCTTTAAAATGCAGTACAATGAATGATTTCTGAAGGAAGGACTGATATCGCAGAAGATACTACAGATCTTAGCAAGGACTCAGTTTCCTCCATTTGTATCCATGTTGGCTGTGATTTAAAAAAAAAAAAAAAAAAAAAAAAAGGCCTCGTGAAAGGCTCTTTTCTTTTTACAAAAGTTAATTTTATACTCTCATATCTGAGAATAGAAAGTGAGTTAACATTTCCATGTACCAAAAGCAAACCCATGAAGAATCAGCACAAACCCTGAAGTAAATCAGTATAAAAGCTTAAGCTACTTGACAAATTGGCTATATCCACTCCATTACTTGCCCAAATGGGAAAATCCAAAATTTAAATTCTCAATAAAACATAACACCTGGGTACATATACAAAAACCAAAGACAGGGGTTAGAAAGCGTTACTAATGACCGAAGATGTTGATGCTGTTTCTCTTGTATAAAGGTATCGCATGGCGATGTCAGGTCATTTTACTCAACTTCCACCCACAGCTCAGTTTAGCCGATAAAGGATATTTTACAGATAAACCAAGTTAACTCCATTCTTGCTACAACCACTAACAGTAGAAGAGAAAATATAAATGGTAAAATGTGCATGTAAGTACATTAAAAAGAAGAAACTTCTCACCTTTCCACACATGCTCTAAAAAGACAGAATATCAAAAATGCAACTACTGCACTACCCCTACAATTTTTCCAGTTGTTTTTAGTGAAAATCAGAGCATCTGTATAAGGTGTTACAGTTAGCTCTAATAAATAAGGGAGGTAACCTGTTCTATAGCATTTTTCTTCACCTTTGAGCTGCACGCATAACTAGCTTTTCACAGGAAGACACATCTAGCTCCAAAAATTACATGCTGTAACTTGTATGTGCAATCTGCCAGTGAGTGGGAAACAAAAAAAAGACAAGGAATAGAATCATAGAATCATTTAGGTTGGAAAAGACCCTTGAGATCAAGTCCAACCGTCAACCTATCACTGCCAAGTCCACCACTAAACCATGTCCTGAAGTACCACATCTACCCATCTTTTAAATACCTCCAGGGATGGGGACCCAACCACTTCCCTGGGCAGCCTCTTCCACAATGCCTGACTCCCCTTTCGGTGAAGAAGTTTTTTCTAATATCCAACCTAAACTTCCCCTGGCACAGCTTGAGGCTGTTTCCTCTCGTCCTATCGCTTATCACTAGGGAGAAGAGACCGACCCCCACCTCGCTACAACCTCCTTTCAGGTAGTTGTAGAGAGCAATAAGGTCTTCCCTCAGTCTCTCTTCCTAAGACTTGTGCTCTAGACCATTCACCAGCTTCGTTGCCCTTCTTTGGACACGCTCCAGCACCTCAATGTCCTTCTTGTAGTGAGGGACCCAAAACTGAACACAGTATTCGAGGTACTGACAGCTCTTTCATTAAATATATGTGGAACTGTGGAAATAATAATTTGAGGACCTGAACTGTCATTAATAAGACATTCTGAGACTCTTCTACTTTAACTACTAGAAAATTCACTTTTAGACTCACTTAAAACATTGCGGAGATTTAAATGATATTTCTTAAAAACAAAAACAAAAAATCCCAACGAAAAACCCTGTAGCCAGTAGATGGTGCTACATTCAAGCAGTATTTCTAAAATACGCAATCACATTCTGTGTGCTATCAAATTACTGCTTGCTTACTTCAATCATTTCTAAACAGAGAACTATTTAAATTAGCATGTGTTCTGGCCTGCTCAGAAACACCAATTACAGGTCTCTCACCGACTGCTCCTGGTCTCATGCTCCTAACAATGCTAATATCTCTTTTGGGTTCTAATCACCATTATTGTCACTTTTGGCTTTATTAGAAGTAGTCAGTCTTTTCAGGAACAATACTGGGATATCACACCTCTTTGCATTTACATTCATCTGCACATTTACTCTGAAATCTTGGGTCTGAGGCAATTAATTTTTTTCCATTCACTTCCCTGCAAGCAGTATGTCATCTAAGGTATTCAACTTCATTCCTGAATTTCTAAATTATGGTGTGATTATTGTAGTGAACTGTGACAGACACACAGAATTTCATCATCATAAAGCTTAATCCAGAACCGTTGATGAAATCATCTTGTTCCATGCATGAAAACCACATTTTTTACCAGCATGTCTGAAATATCCAGTGTATCACAGCAAAAGCGGCACAAAAAATCATACACTCCTCTTACTCCATCCCCCGCCCCGACAACAAAACCCGCATAACACGTGTCCGTAGCAGGTTTCATCTGAACCAACTGCAACAAGCCTCCAAAGCAAGGACAGAGGAAGGCTTCTCAACTGCACACCACAGCAATTGCTCATGACAGAAAAGAGGAGTCTTATGAGCTATACCCTTGTCTTTCATTTGCCCTCCGAGAAGGCTGGTAACTGAGAAGATCCCATTTCCTTTGCTTCCCGACAATGCTTGGAGGCTTGTAATCCCTGGAGAAACACGCCTGTGTAAGTCACTCTGCCTATGAAAGCTACACCTTCTGGTAAGGGAGCTTATACACAGATACAATGTTATTCCATCAAATGGATTAAAATAACACATAGGCAAATGAATTAAAGTAATGCATAATTCTCCCACCAAAAATTCCAGTTTCACCTAGAAGACAATGAAAATCAATCTATCTAAAAAAAAAAAAAAAAAAAAGGATTTGGGCATCGTTCAGAAAGTTGACTGATACAACTTGCATGTTTTGGCAAAACCTTCCTCAACTGTAGCATTCAAGAAACAGCACAAATGAGACATGGCACAATGACCATAGGAGCCTCGGTCCAACCTGCAGCCCGTTCAAAAGGCTGCAAAACCTGAATGAGGCCAAAGTGGAACACGTCCAGAACACCAGCCTCAGCATCCTCCACACAGGTGGTTTGTGACACACAGCTTTTCCTCGCTGCCAGTCTGTAGCCTCCCATTTTACTGCTCCTGTAACACCACCATCTTGAATAGGAATGAATCATCAACATCTACATCTCCAGAACGGAGATAAACATATTTCCCTATCTTACTGGGATAAGGAAGGGAAATAATTGGAAATTGAGAGATGATCAGATAATATGATTGTAGAAGTAGTCAAGATAAGGACTCTTTTAGAGTATCAGTATGGATTAAGCTTTTAGAAAGTAATAGTGGAACTGTCTGAACAAGCACTGTGTTTTTTTTTTCTTAATACTGTTTAACTGATCAAGATCCAAATCTGATTGGGGGGGAGGGGCAGGAAGCATACACAAAACGATAACTAGGATTTTAATAAGATGCTTTGCAGTTTGCTGATGTTCAGAAACATGCAAACTCTGCAAGTTTACTCTTGCAACTGTGTAATCTTATTAAAGGCAAATTATACTTGAACTAACATCCACTTCTGATAATCTGAATTAAGGACATTTTGTTTCATGGCCTTTTTAAAAACACATCATTAATATAACGCAATACTTCTAGTCAAAGGGGAAAAAAAGAAAAACAAAAAGAAGAGCATAGATCTATTCTGAAGTACTTTATTTGAAGAGTAAATTTTATTTCAAGGTCAGCTGTATCAATCAAGACATAATACTTCTGCTTATGAAGAAAAATGAGAACAGAAGAAAATGTGTGCCATACACTACACACACTTGGATACTTTTAACAGCTTTGTTACAATCAGCAATACTTTTCTTTCATATAGAAAAGCATTTACTTAATATACTGAAGACAAAAAGCTATCTGAAATCAATTAGTTACCATGTTTGTTTTAAGGTTCCCCACTGCTGCAGACTTCATCTCTGTACGAAGAGTTACATGAAGAAAATGCAGCTTATCTTTGCTGAAGTTGCTTCATTCCTTCCTTTTCTTTGTACACTGTAGACCAGAGTACGGCAGTCGACATCTGCACACGTTTGGAGCTATGCATTTTCCTCCGTGTTGACAAGGTAGTTTACATACAGCTGAAACGAGACACCAGATACACAGTATGTCTTCAGCACAACACAGGATCATTTTTCTTCTTTGTGTTACTGTGCTAGCAGAATTGTTCCCTGGTGACTGCACTGGGACAGTATAAATAAAAGCATAATGGACGAACTGAAAAGCAATGCCTCTCAATTTATGGCATCATGGTCTTCACTGGAATATAGCCACAGTACATCTAGTCTTATTCATGCTCCATTCTCCTTTTAAAATACTATCATTTCTGTTGTTCTTTAAGGCACAGGCTATTTTTGAGATGGATGCCTCCATGAAAGTGAGGGAACAATAAAAATTCCTGCTGAAAGTTACTCAAGCCGGTTCTTGGATCCACATCCACGAGGAAACCACTGCCACATCCTAGCTGTTGCTGACACACTGCCCTTCTGTTCCCCCACTCCCCCAAGAGAAGAGTAGAGGAGGACTGAGTGGGCACAGCTTTAGCTGTCCCCTAGCTACACACCAGTTCAGGTAACAAGCCGGGGCTGTAATTTGCTTATGAGCATCTGTACCAACAGAAGTCAAGCTGGATGCAGATCTCTAGTTAGTTCAGGAACAGTGATTATTTTGACATTAAGAACGTGAACACTTCTGTTGTCATTGCTGGTGCAGGGAATGGAGCTAAGCATTTTGTATGTTCTCCGCATCTCCCGTACTTACCTTTTAATATCACCCTCTATCTCAATACACTGATTAATATAAAGGATAAGCGTTCTGCTGGTCAAATGGGAACGTTAAAATATTATTTGTTAATGTTTGCTTGACTATATATATTGCAGAAGAATTAACACTAGCCGATTTGGATTCCCCACAGCCACACAAAAATTTCAAATGCAGAGTACTTAATCCAGAGGCCTTGCACCCATGATATCCAGTTCAAAAGTAATATTTAAATGAGCTTTCTCTCAGTCTCCTAGAGAGCAAACAAAAACAACTTTCCTTTTTACAGTCTCAGGATTATTGCCTTTAGCATCAAGGCAGTGCTGTTATGAGCATACAAGGCCCTGCCAGAGAAGAGTAGATTAAAGTTTTTATAATCATCATCTGCTCTTGTGAATCAAAATTTGGGAAAATACAAGTCGTTCAGCAAGAATGTCAGTCAGTACTAATCCTGATTACAGCCAGCTTCCTCTTACTCTTTTTAAGAACACCTGAAGTTGATTCTGCCGACTTACCCTCAAAGGGAGAAGCAAGTTTCAATTTTCCATGTGCATAAAATTTAATGAAGCTTCCAACCCACATCAGTAGTGATAGTGTTTCTATAATGGCCATTTTCAGTTCTTTGTAATGGGGTCTCGGTTTATAGAAAATATTTCAGAAATACTGACAAGACATACCAAGTCATGAATTTGGTGACAATCAAAACCTGAATCTGAATTTACTTAAAGTGGAAAAGTTCTGTCTTTCTGACCAAGTTGAAAATAGAATAGAATTCCTTATGCATACTTGTAAGATCCACAGTATGCAGAAGCAGCTCTCATTTCCAATTCTAAGATACTTTCCTAGCAGCTTTGTTAGGCACTGAAGATTTGAACGCTATATTGGTAAATCCAACAAGCAGAGAAAAGGATAAACGAAAAATGTCAGAAGTCATTTACCTAAGTGACATGCCCCACCGACCCATCCAGCTGGACAGCTACAAATCCCAGGAGCCACACAAGCTCCATTATTCCGACAACCTTGGGGACAAATTGCTAGAAGAAAAGAATGAGTAAATCAGCAGGATTTATAAAACTGATACAAAAGAATCCTGACAGAATGAAAGATTCAGGATGATACAAATCAAAATGGCAAAACACATTTTCTTCCAGGCCAGATACTCAACTGGTATAACTCTAAAGGCATTTCCAGGACCATGAAAATGGAAAAAAATACTTATGTACTGTGTTAAGAATTCTGGTTTAAATGTTAACAGATGTACACTTTAATGCAAAATAATTTGACGCTATTTTATCTGAGTATGTTCCAACAATGCAGGTCCTTCATTTCTAGTAATGTAGTAATCCAATGACATTTCCATAGTTATTAGCCTCTTAATACTTTTAAAATGTATTTCTTACTGCAGTTACATTTTGAATCAATATAAATATTTTCATGAATGTAGATACCCACCTTCTTGGCATCTTGATCCTGTCCAGCCAGAAGCACAAAGGCACTTCACAACTCCATTGACAGAGATGCATTCCCCACCATTTTGACAGCCTCCTTCACAGCTTACTGTGGAAGAACAGCATATGCAGTGAATTTCAGAAGCAGCATAGGACTGCAGACAATTATCTTTAAACAGCTGGTCTACCATCAACTGCTTGTTTTATCACATCTGCAAAGACTAAAATTTCAACTATTCAGAGCAAGGCACAGTTCTATAAGGAGTGAGTGAGGATGAAAGAACCTTGTCTGCAAATGCCAACTCAAAATGCTGTTAAAATTTAACATGTGCTTAAATGCTTGAGCATTTAGCCTGAGAGTACCAACAAACAAACATGATTATCGCTATGGCACAGCTCCCCCCCTGCCCCAACTGTGAACCAACTGTTCATCAGCTACACCACAGTAACTACTAACACGCATATTCTCATTGATCTTGCTAAATCACAGGTGGTAAGCCAGTAACATGTGGTCAAGGATTCATATATTTCCTGGCCTGACAGGACCTACGCATAACAAGAGGAAGAAGAGAAGGGGATACTACTTTGACAAATGAACCTATGACTATAGTCGAGTGGTGCCTTCCCAAAGACCAACTATCTAAGTCAGCCTCCTCATTCCAGAACTGTTCTACACATCAAAGCCCTGAAGACCTCATTAATGAAGCATTATTTATGCCAGACATATGATTGGTATCAACTGTGGTGTGCACCATCTTTGAAATATGGCATAATCACTGTTCTGTACAATCAAATGCATCCTTTCACAAGCATGAATGTAAATGTATACACCAATGCCCTGGTTTTGGCTGGGATAGAGTTAATTTTCTTCCTAGTAGCTGGTATAGTGCTGTGCTGTGGATTTAGTAGGAGAATAATGTTGGTAACACACTGATGTTTTGGTTGTTGCCAAGTAGTGTTTGTGTTAGTCAAGGACTTTTCAGCTTCCCACACTCTGCCAGGTTCACAAGAAGCTGGGAGGGAGCACAGCCAGGACAGCTGACCCAGCCTGGCCAAAGGGCTATGCCATACCATATGACATCATGCTCAGTATATAAACTGGGGGGAGTTGGCCAGGGGGCAGCGATCAGTGCCCAGGAACGGGCTGGGAATCAGTCAGCAGGTGGTGAGCAATTGCATTGTGCATCACTTGTTTTGTATATTCTTTTGTAATTTTTTTTTTCTTCCTCTGCTGTCCTATTAAACTGTCTTTATATCAACCCGCAGGTTTTACTTTTTTTTTTCCGATTCTCTCCCCCATCCCACTGGGGGGGAGGGTGAACGAGTGTCTGTGTGGTGTTTAGTTGCTGACTGGGGTTAAACCATGACAACAACCTTCACTGTATTGAAGAGAAACAACTATCCTTTATTATAATGATGAACAGTTGGGATGTCTGCTTGATACTTGGTAAAAAAAAAAAAAAAAAAAAAAAGCCCAAATCTCTGTTCTGCCACAAGTTTTGAGCATGATTTCAGCTAACGGATTTTTGGCACAAATGCTGAACACACAAGGACACGCAAGTCAACTCCAGCACAGCTAGAAAAGCTCTTCAAGGCTTGTTTGCATATTTCTTTGTCACACGGTATAAGTTAATGTATTTAATATTGATTCTATTTGATCGATCGTGGTGACTGGGAGAAGTGCCTGAAGACTGGAGGAAAGCAAATGTCACTCCAATCTTCAAGAAGGGCAAGGAGGACCCAGGGAACTACAGGCCGGTCAGCCTCACCTCAACCCCTGGGAAAGTAATGGAACAGCTGATCCTGGAAACCATTCCCAGGCACATTAAGGACAAGAAAATCATCAGGAATAGTCAGCATAGTTTCACCAAAGGGAAGTCATGCTTGACCAACTTGATACACTTCTACGATGAAATGACTGGCCTGGTAGATGAGGGGAGAGCAGTGGATATTGTGAGGGTAACCAAGCACTGGCATAGGTTGCCCAGTGAGGTTGTGGAGATATTCAAAATCTGCCTGGACACAGTCTTTGGCAACTGGGTCTAGGTGGCCCTGCTTGAGCACGAGGGTTGGACAAGACCTCCAGAGATCCCTTCCAACCTCAACCATTCTGTGATTCTGTGCGATTCTATGATTCTGTAATAGCACATTGCACCGCACTGCAAGTTTGAACATCCAGGCTCCATATGCCACAGTACTGCACCTTAATGGTAAGCACAAGCACATCCTTTGCCTTACAGGGATAACGTGATAACAAATGAAAGTAGGACCTTTACTCAGATACAAATCCAAGTTTAGGCTGTAGTATTAGCATAAACTGAATCCTCACTCTGCTTTTCCTGTTTAACTAGTACTTCTCACCTTGCTTCTGACTTAGGCTCTTCTGAGAAGGTAAAGTTCTCCCTTCTTGTGGGGTCCCTATCAAGACCCCACAAACCTACACTTTCAGTTGGCTTTTAGGAAATAAAAAAAAAAAAAAAATCTTTTTGCTGGAAAATGAAGCTGACCATGCTCCAGTTTACCCCACTGCTGTCAACACTGTTATGTCTACTCAAAATGAACAGTTATTCCCCAATGCATTACACAACAGTACTGTGTTCTTCATTAGAAGGCACTTCCTTATCTTTCTTATTCCTTTATAATGTTAACAGTTCTGATTTGATATCAAATTATCATCACTAGCAGTCAAATTCCCATTCAGTCTAGTTAACATCCCAGAGCTACAGTTTAAGCTTCTGCAAACTTAAACAGATGTTACCATGTTAGGTACACTCAGGTCATGCTTTCTTCATAACATACCAAATACAGCTTTATTAAAAAATAAAACAAAACAAAAAAGCCCACAGACAACCCAACAACAACAAGACTCCAAAGAGCTGCAGAAGTTAGCAGAGTACCTTCCCCGAGTACCCATTAGGTTACATTCCAAGTAAACTCTTGCAGCCATTTCACATTTGAAGGAAATAAAGAAAATGCCTGCAGAATAAATATCAAGCACAAACAGAGAATCCTGTGAGGTGTTGCTAACTGCTGTGACCACAGTCAGACAGAATGCTTATTAAGTTCTCAGCAGTGATGACTGCCCAATTAATTTACCAGCATCTGTTCAAAAAGAACTTCTAGGATTTTTTTAAGTGCCACGTTGAGGCATTTCTTCTGAAAGGAAAACAATGCTTTCTTTTCCTTCGCTCTCTGGGGATATCTTGCCTACCACATCATTTTCCCCTCAAATATTTCAAGTTTGCTTCCCCTTTTATCTCAGAACCCAAGTTATAATCAGTAGTATGATCAGTTCAGAACAACACAACAATGTTTTCTTGGATTGCCTTTTCCAATTCATGCATATATTTGATAGGCTTCACAAAACCATAAAAATTGGTCTTTGCTACTCATCATCTCTGTCACCTCCCATTACCTATCAACAATACATTGCCATACATATCTTTAGCAACCTGCCCTCAATATTACCATCTTGCAGATATTACACAAAAGTTTCAACCACCTAACACAGAATTATGTATCTCTACAAGTCATCGCATTAAATTATTTAGAGTCTGTTATAGAGCTAAACAGCATTTAAACTACAGAATATTTACCTAACACATAAACAAGGTTTTTTTCCAAGGGACCAAATTCTCTCAGATTCTCACAACAAATTTCAGTACATATACTCCATCTCATTCTCCTGCAAGCATGCAGATCCTCTAGAGCATGCATTTTTTGACAGGAAGGTCAGAGGTCTAAGGAATAAGGTCATTATTTCAAAGAGCATTAGATCCTGGACTTGAGGAGTCCTAAATGAATTTTGTCTGTTTTCAAACTTCTTGTCTTTCCAAGCTATCACTTGTTGGTGTTTTACTCACCTTTATGACAGTATCTACCTCCATAGCCAGGTGCACATCTGCATTTTCCAGGTCTGAGGCACTCCCCACCATTTTTGCATTTTGGATAACATGTTGCTGTAACACAGACAACAAACAAAGCTTGGATAAATACTGGTGAAGCTTACCAAAATTACTGCTTAAGTACATAAGAAATTTGCATTATTCTAGTCTCTGAGTACTCATTTTGTCTTCGCATTTCCTAAGATATGTTTGCCCTACCATCCCCACATAGTGAAATAGTTTCCCTGCACAGAGAGCACTGCACCGTTTTAAGCTTTTAAACACTCAAAACTAAGGAAACGTTTGGACCCTGGACAGAATAGACAAAAGAGAGTACCATATTAAAAAAGAACAAAGGAACATAGCTGGACTGCCAAAGAAGCTTTTGATAACTGAAGTCAAGTAATGACAGGTGAGAAAACAGGTGAGAAGAAGAATGATTTAATAAAAAATGCTGCAACTTCAGTGGCACCTTCCAGTTATTAAGATTTAATATCAGACTTAACTCTCCTGGATTCCTACATACCTCTCCAGAAAAACTACATGCTCGTGTCCTCATACCTCTTCTCTAAAATGTCTCCAGAAGCAAGACAGCAACTTGCTTCTCCAACACCCTCTTTTTTTTTTTTTTTTTTTTTTTTTTTTTGCCTTGGTTGGCCTCTCAGAGACTTTTCTGAAATGTACAGTGTTGGTTTAGAAATCATCTGAGACAAATGTAACTTTTGTCACAGCTGTAATTATCTGTTGGGAAGAAAGCATCTATGATCATCACAAATTCTGCAACTTTTTCATTGATGACAGCTTGGAGAGGTTGGATAAGGCACAAATAAAAATCTTAATTTTGCAAAAATTCTGGGCAGGTCCAGTCAGATTGAAAATAAATTACCCATCACATAGCCCTCCTTGCTACTCATAAATCATTCCTGAATCAGCCCTGGTGTCTGAGAAAACATTTGTTTATTCACACACAGATTTTAGAAACCCATGTGTTTCAGGGAGTCTCATCTGAATTAACAACAGGTATGAGATGAGTTGTCTACATCACATTGTTTTATCCTTTGACTGGATGGGTGAGAAGTCTGAAACAGAGGGAAGAAAAGGGAAAAGATGAGCAGTGAGTAACACCACACTGATTTTTGCCCTCGTATACTTAATGCACTCTCAAGCAATCCCACTGAAGAATGGAGAATTTTTCACATTAGTATCTGCAGCATGAGTATTTGCATGCAAATAAAGGATACAGGCATGTATGAAAGAACCATTCAGCACTCAGCTCTGCATAACGGTTTTACCAGATGCTTTCAGTTCATTGGAAATGCCGCACAAGAGCTCTCAATTTAAGAAAAATTCTATTTCTGTATTATGTCATATAGTTTTATAAGGTTTACTTTACCTATTTATGCTAAAAGATACTAATATGGCAGTGGTATCTGAATGTCACTGTGAAGTCACATACACAGAGTAAGAGACCAGCCCTGCCCTGAAGACCTAATACTTAAATTTGATACCACCTGCATGAAGAAAGCATAGCAAGTGGGAAGCACTGGCATGAAACAGGGGTGGGGAAAGAGAATAGCAATGAGATACCAAAAGGTTAGCTGTGTGCACTATGCAGTACTGCAGTCCTATTCTACTGTTCTCATCTGCTAACTTTTACCATTTGGACGGATGGATGCTTTTCCATGCAAAACATATATTATAGGAGAGAGCTGAAGAAAGACTCTCCATTGGGCACGCACCTTTTAGAAAGCAGGGGCTTCAATAAAGGGCAAGGGCTTTATGAAAGAATTAAATATTGCCCTGAAATCCACAGCCTCCAAAGTGCACTTCTTTTCCTTATGCTTGTTTTACCCTTTGCCAAAGTATCTGCAGCTTCTCCGAGACTTTTAGGTATAAGCAAGATTACCTCCAGTGAATGGGAGGGATCTGACCTGTAGCTTCATAGCACAACATGCTACCAGTGGCTTCATCAGAATAAAGGTTATGCTGAATGCACCCTGAAGTATTTTACAATATACCCACGTTCAGAGACCTCTTAGGACCGCTCACGGGTATTACCGTTGAGTCCACCGGAACTACTCTATGTTTGACTTGTGTGTCATTGTGATCCCACTTTGAGCAAGAGGAATAATCAGGAAAAGCTCTTTTCTAAGCGATCCATTCAACTAGAGAGAACCAGTCCTAGAAAAAGTCTTGCCCAACTTTTTTACCCTCAGTTATATCCATGTTTTACGATCCCACAGGTTAGGGTATTCCAAAACCTATAATGAACATAGCATCTGTGTATATAATTAGACCAATTTAGCTTCTAACCACAAATTCAAATAAGTTTGGAGATCATCTACTTAAAACCAGAGCAAATATAGTTTTTTTCCAAACTGCCTTCAACTGTAATGAAATTCACTCCACCATTTTTTAATTACAGAACAGATTGTCTCCTTCCCCTCTCAATCATCTCAATAGCCAGAAAAGGCTAGAGGCATCACAAACACTTTTTTTACCCCACTATTTCAAGAACACGACACTTCAAGTAAAAAAAAAAAAAAAAAAAAAAAAAAAAATCCCAGCACAAAACACCCCCCCCAGTCAGACAGACATGTCCCACCCTTCATTTCTATGTTTTTGGTGAGAAGGGGGAGAAAAAAAGTTAATGTATCTCAGTGAATTTTCCTGACAGAACAAGGGATGAAGTTTCACTTATATAATTTTTTTTCTGCGTTGATGACCTTATGAGAGCAAGCATTCAGTGGTTCCCTTAACAATACCAGAATTCACCTCTCTAGTTCAAAAACAGATCTGCACCTCCAACAATCTTTCACATCTCCTCTAAACCCCAAGATGTCTAGGGTCCAACAGTTGTTGGGAACAGCGCATACTGCATAGCTATTCATCCCCACTACGCAGTGCATGAGCTATACAGCATTTGTCGCCACCCGCTAGCCTTAGCTTCTAAATACAACAACACTCCATGAATGATCACGGTGCTGAATGAAATTTTCAGCATCCCATTTCAGAGTTTAAAAAAAAAAAAATAAAAAATCATGCTTTAGATGAAGGGCATTGAGAACTAAACCAAATACTGTACAAATTATATTACCTCTTCACACAGGACAAATGCAAGTCAAAAGAACTTCTGATATGGAGTGTTTTTTAGCAATTATTAGCCACAATGCTCTGTAGTTAAACTTTTGAAAAAAGGAATTAGAAATTGGGCATGTTACATTAAACAGGGCTTAGACAGGAACTCTTCTTGCCAATGTTTACTTTTGCATATTGGGCAATGTTTTCAAAAACACTTGCCTCCCCTGGGAAACCATCAGGAACAGGCTTCAGTTCACCCTAGCTTTACGCCTCCCACCATGGAAACGGGATGTACAAATGATTCTGCGTGTCAAGCGCAGAAAGCTGTCAAGCCTCTAAAAGCATCATGCCTTACTCAGGTAAGCATTTAAACACGCATACAGAAAATGACAAAAGGAAGCCGACGCCGAAGCCTGCCCTGTAAGTGGATGTTCACCCAATGTGCAGATGGTAAAACGCTCCCTGCGGACCACACGGCCATTCCCGACGGCTGGCTCTACCCACCTCAGGTGAGCGCCTTCAGACAGGAGCCGGCTCTCGCCTGCGCTCTGTCCGTTTGCTGTCGTTGCCTCGCCTCGCCAGACACCGAGTGTCTCTACCCATCTTCTTCCACCCCACTTCGTTTGCGTCCTCCCCAGCATCCAACCACCACCGTCTCACACCATAGCCAAACCCGAGCTCCTCGGATCTTCCCGGCGGGATTACTTGCAGGGAGGCTGACAGCTCCCAGAGCTCACACACAGGTACTTGTGCCCAGCCCTGTTCAGGCCAAGACACGTCCCCAGGGACCACCACCTCCAACGAGCTCCCCCCCGCAGCCCCGGCCGCCGCTTCTCGCCTTCTCCCCGCCCGCCATCGCCCCGCGGCGGCTCCCCGCCGAGGGACCCCACCGCCGCCTTCCCGCCCACCGGCGCCCCCGAGCGCCCCGCCGGCGGGGCGAGGCCGGGCCGTTACCGTGCTGGCAGAGCTCGCCCTCGTAGCCCTTGGAGCAGAGGCAGGTGCCGTTGCCGAGGCAGAGCCCGCCGTGCTGGCAGCGCGGGCTGCAGGCCGCCGGCCGGCCCGCGCCCAGGGAGAGGGCCGCCCCGCCGGCGGGCAGGGCGCCGGCCTCGCCGCCGCGCCACAGCCCCCACAGCGCCAGCCAGAGCCAGAGCAGCAGGCGGGGCACCCCCCCGCCGCCGCCCGCCCGCCGCGCCATGGCCCGGGCGCCTCGCCCGCCGGCAGCCGCTGGCTCGGGCAGCTCCGCGCCCTTCCCCTCCGCTCCCCGTCCTCGGAGCTCACTCCCCTTTCACCCCCGCTCCTTCACGCCCCCCTCGCTTTGCCCCCCTCTCAGTTCTTTTCCACTCCTCCTCCTCACCCCCACTGCAGCGCCAGCCTCCCCCCGCCTCGCCTCGCCTCGCCGCCCCCCGCGGTGTCCGTGACAGACAGCGGGTTACCCGTCCGCGGGCAGGGCCAGCGCGGCCCGCACCGGCCTCCTGTCGGGCGGCAGGGGCTCCCGCGGCGCTCGGCCGCAGTGGCTGAGATAAACCGGGCCCGGGGGGTCTGCAGGCCGCAGCCCAGAGCCCGCCGTAAGCAGAGGAGCAGCCATTTATCAGGGCTAAAGTGCGCGCAGGTGAGGGAGCCCACCTCAGCGTGAAGCCTAGCAGTGGGCCCCGCCGTCCCTTGGCCCTTCGCCCCTTTGCAGGATGGCACTGCTCTTGCCAGGTAGCTGGCTTCCCTCCCTCTTCACTACCTTCTGGAACCTCTAGTTTCTATTCACTTCCATCTTTGAAGTCACCACACGACAGGAATATTGCGACACAATATTTAAGGGTGATTTGAGAGAGAGGATTGATGTACTGAACTCACTGCCACTTTGCAGATGGGAAAACTGGAAGAATGCAAGTTTCATGCTGCTGCCTCATCCAGCGTACAGTCTCTGAGAACTTCTGGCTTGAATACAGTTCTGTGACAAATAGCAATATATTTCATTTCAATTGTGAAAATATCTTCGGTTGCAAGAACACAAACATAGATGATTGGAATTTTCACCTCATTGTTTCCCTGTCTTTCACAAGCATTTCCCATAATTTTAAATGTTTCCCAGAGAAAGCACACGCTTTCAGTGCCAAGACCGAGCCCAAGGGAATTTTTTCAGATGGGTTTGATTGACCAACAGCTATAAAAGGATACACCTACACAAAGCTTCTACAGAAAAATGAAACAAACTTTCATCAGGATGAGGAAGGCCAAAGCTTGGCTGGAGCTGAACCTGGCAAGGGATGCAAAGAATAATAAGAAGGGCTTCTACAGGTACGACAACCAGAAAAGGAAGGTTAAAGAAAGCGTACCCCCTCTGATGAGCAGAAGTGGCAAGCTGGTAACAACAGACGAGAAGGCGGCTGAGGTACTCAACAACTTTTTTGCCTCAGTCTTCATTGGCAACCTCTCTCCTCACACCTCCTGAGTCAATGGGCCATTTGATGGGGATCAGGAGGGTAGAGGTCCTCCCACTGTAAGAGAAGATCAGGTTCACGACCACCTGAGGAACCTGAACGTACATTAAGTCTATGGGTCCTGATGAGATGCATCCCAGAGTCCTGAGGGAATTGGCTGATGTAGTCACCAAGCTACTCTCCATGATATTTGAAAAGTCATGGCAGTCAGGCGAGGTCCCTGGGGACTGGAAAAAGGGAAATATTGCAGCCATTTTTAAAAAGGGTAAAAAGGAGGACCCTGGGAACTACCGGCCTCTCAGCCTCACCTCTGTGCATGGGAAGATCATGGAACAGATCCTCCTAGAAGCTATGCTAAGGCACAGGGAGGTGATTCGAGACAGACAGCATGGCTTCACCAAGGGCAAGTCCTGCCTGACCAACCTAGTGGCCTTCCGTGATGGAGTAACTGCATCAGTGGATGAGGGAAGAGCTATGGATGTCATCTATCTGGACTTTTGTAAGGCCTTTGACACAGTCCCCCACAATATCCTCCTCTCTAAATTGGAAGGATATGGATTTGATGGGTGGACTGTTCAGTGGATAACTAACTGGCTGGATGGTCACATCCAGAGGGTAGTGGTCAATGGCTCGATGTCCAGATGGAGACCAGTGACAAGTGGTGTCCCTCAGGGGTCCGTCCTGGGGTCAGTGCTGTATAATATCTTCATCGATGACATAGCAGGATCGAGTGCATGTTCAGCAAGTTTGCAGGTGACACGAAGCTGAGCAGTGCAGTTGACACGCCTGGAGGGACGGGATGCCATCCAGAGGGACCTGCACAAGCTTGAGAAATGGGCCTGTGTGAGCCTCATGAGGTTCAACAAGGACAAGTGCAGGGTCCTGCACCTGGGTCAGGGCAATCCCCGGTATCAGTACAGGCTGGGGGATGAAGGGATTAAGAGCAGCCCTGAGGAGTAGGACTTGGGGGTACTGATAGATGAAAAGCTCCACATGACCCGGCAATGTGCGCTCACAGCCCAGAAAGCCAACCGTATCCTGGGCTGCATCAAAAGAAGCGTGGCCAGCAGGTCGAGGGAGGTGATTCTGCCCCTCTACTCTGCTCTGGTGAGACCCCACCTGCAGTGCTGCGTCCAGCTCTGGGGTCCTCAGCACAGGAAGGACATGGACCTGTTGGAGAGGGTCCAGAGGAGGGCCACAAAAATGATCAGAGGGATGGAACGCCTCTGCTATGGGGAAAGGCTGAGAGAGCTGGGGTTGTTCAGCCTGGAGAAGAGAAGGCTGCGGGGAGATCTTATTGCAGCCTTTCAACACTTAAAGGGTGCCTACAAGAAAGATGGGGATAGTCTTTTTAGCAAGGCCTGCTGCGACAGGACAAAGGGTAATGGTTTTAAACTAAAAGAGGGTAGATTTAGACTAAACACAAGAAAAAAAAATTTCACGATGAGGGTGGTGAAACACTGGAATGGGTTGCCCAGAGGGGTGACGGATGCCCCATCCCTGGAAACATTCAAGGTCAGGCTGGATGGGGCTCTGATCAAGTTGAAGATGTCCCTGCCAGTTGCAGGGAGGTTGGACTAGATGACCTTTAAGGGTCCCTTCCATCCCAAAGCATTCTATGATTCTATGATAAACCTCGTGCCTTTTGAAAAACTAAGGAAAAAAACCGTCTGTCTGGAACAGTGAGATTTGACTTTGAATTAGTTTTGTGAGTGGCATAAAACAGCTTAATTTGTTGTCTAGATGAAGCAGTAGTATGGTCTGGTAACTGAATTCACTTTGACTGGAAATTAAAATTTGTGTAATTGCTTGATAGAATAAAAGGCAAAAGTACTTCTGTTGGAAAGCTGGCTTTGATCCCTTTTCACACCTACGGAGTGTGGAACATACAGTTCCTAGAGGGAGTAATATACAAGGCAAATCTGTTACTGATAGCATGAGATGCTGTCTGGCCGCTTGCAAAGATTAAGGCACGTGTAATATGATCTTTGTGAGACTGTATTTAGCCTTTCAAGGAGCAAAGTAACATGTTAAATGATTAAACAAGAGAAGCCTAGAAGTGCAATACTAAATAATTGCTTAAAATGGGCACAATTCCCCTGTTGCTTGTACCTAGGCAACCAAAGCAACTTTTAGATGATACATACGTACAATTACATTCATCCTATGCAACTCCATGTTGCAACTATCCTTTCAATACGTACAATTACATTCATCCTATGCAACTCCATGTTGCAAATATCCTTTCATGTAGTACTGATGCTGCAAACAAAGCAGTGATCTAATTACTCATGCATTAGTTGCTGTAGCCTGTAAATTTATTATCTAGAATAAAAACAGCCAAACCCTGTTCCTACTGCAGTTCCAGTTGTGGTGGGGAGAACAGGGTCTCCTATTTTCATATACAGTATTCCCTCTTGCAAATATGAGGGTAATTGCATTGTGTAGTGAGAGCGCTCTTGGTAAAATTGCTTGCCAGAAACATATTGGGGAATAAATTCTTCCCAAAAGGAATAGCTTTGTTTATGCTAACCCCACAAGAGCAAAAGGAGAGAAGAAAAGAACTGAGCCGCTGACTCTAGGCTGTATTGTTCTCTGAGTATATCATAATTTTACACTTCCTTGACTTCTGCCAATAATTTGGACCATATTGAGTTCTTCACAGAATTATTTTTTCTATTTTTGTCTTTTCTCCAAAAGACAGTTTAATGTGTAAGTGTGCCTTTCTGATATTAATGCCTAGCAACAATTCATTCATACAGAATTCTTTTCAGCTTTAAACAGCTATTTTTCATCATTCATGCAGAGAGACTGATTTTTAAAGTACTGTTTATTTTCAGTCCCATATCCCAGCTTCTCTATTCCAAAAAGATGACTTCTGGTAGCTCACGTTAATTAAGAGTCCTTTTTTTTTTTATTTCTCTCCAGGTTTCCTTTGAGGATCTTAAAATAATTAATACGAAAGAAAATGATCATATTTTGAAATATGGTAAGTGCCCCTTCAGTGGAGATAATTAAATGCAAAGACTATATTAAATAAGCTTGCCCAGGTGTTTCATTGAATGAAATAATTTTGTTTAAACATTATCTTCTGTAGGAAGGATTAGGCCGCTTCACCATCTTTGTGCATCTAAATTCATCTCAGGGCTTATCAAATTTGCTGAGTGCATGTCTGCATTTTAAAGGGATTGTGTCATGTTAACAGAGGTTCTCACTGAAAACAGAAATGCTTCCAGGCATCTGACATGCTTTAGCCTTAGAAGCACAATCTGATAAAAAAAAGGACAGCTGTTAATGGAGTTGCTAAGTAGAGAGTTAGACAAAGAGAATTCGCCTTCATTCATTCATGTTGTAATGGTTATGTTTGATACTTAGTTTCAAACTAAAACCAAAAGAAAGCAGTTTTAGGAGTAGGACATTCACAGGCTCATTTTTTGCTTATTTAAACAGTAGAGGAAGGAGTGTCAACATCCTTCTGCTATACTGGCTACCTGTATCATAGACAGCAATACGTAATAGCCTTTTCAGGGGCACTGCTGTCCAGTCCGGAGAAGACAGGGAAGAAGCGAAACCTGCATTATAATCTGAGCTAAGGTACTTGGCGATATATTGTGGGAATAAGGATGCTCCCCTGGAGTCTGAGATTCTGCTCCCTGTAAGGCAGAGCAGGTACAAGGACTGGGCTCTCCCACAACTCCATGGCCACTCCATACCCCACTTTTGACCATCCTAGAGCGTGCGCATGTGTCTCTTGCTTATTTCAAAGACTTTTATTTCATTATGGTGTGAAAAATATTCAAGAAGTATAAGCTTGTATCTTCACGTGCCATGGGATTTTATGAATCAACCAGCCATGACACAGCACAACCTGCTCTCAAATGTACTGACTTGTAAGAAAACAATAAGCCTAGAAATCAGGATATGAAATTTTAGAGGGTGCTTGGGCAGTGGTGATGCACAATAATCTAATAAAATGTCAGTACCTCATTAATCAAGTAGATTTGCTGGTGTGGGTGGTAACATTAGGAGGTGTATTACACAGCTAACCTCTTTCCTAGCACTGTGTGGTATGTGCGGTTCAAAGCTCTGGCAGTCATAGCTGCACTGTTACAGCTGGACTCGGTGCTGTACTTAATTATGTCTAATAACGTCATCCAGAGCTGGCGCTTTGTTTATTGATGTGGCATCACAAGTAGCACTCACATTTATAAGTACTTTTCAGCATAATTTGATCTCCATTCTATCATGTATAGATGAGCCATCAGGTAATGATACAGTTAAGCAGCATTGATCAAAGCTGTATCCCAACTCAAGTCCATGTCAAATCTTTCAGATAATAGGGACTTATGACCAACATCAGTCTTCTTTGTTGACAGTTTGAATACTGATTTGTCTTCCAGTGCAGTTGGGCTACGGTGGCATTTGGAAAATATGTGTGAAAGTCACTATAATTCTGCTAAAAGAAGGAAAATGATATATGGGTTTATTTTCAAACATGCCCATGTGTGAATTAGGTAAGCAGAAATATTATGGATGTATAGGCTGCGTACAAACATTCGTCTACAACTGCCATGCACATCTCTTGTTGGTGTCCAAAATTAAGGGCCTTTATGGATTGAGTATACAGATTGTCACCATTAGTGCACCTAGCCCTGTTTTCATAATCTGAAGCCCTATTTTAATTTATCTGAAACAAATATTTTAACCTGAAAGATGCCAGCCCTGTATGCAGGTTTCAAAACCTCTAATTACTCTAATAAGTAATTTTCTTCACATAATGGCAAACTCTCAATATGTGGTATTTAGTCAACAAGACTGATGTGCACTGAAGCCCTTGTTCACAGATCTAACTTGCATACTAGATAAAAACATGGAAATGGTATATGTTAGTGAGATATTACAGAATCAACACTTTAATCATTGCAATTAGTTATAAATCTCTCGTATTGTCACCTTTCCTAGGCATTTCCAATTAGAGTGCAGAATAAATCTGTGCCTGGGGACTCTGGGTATCCCAAAGCAATACAGGAGTACTTGCAAAAGACCAGCCAGGCTCACTGGAAACAGTTTAGCTCTGTTTGAAGCTCTGTTTTATGCAAGACAAGGTCACCTAGTCACTACTCCCTCTTTTGACTCCTGGATGTAAATTACCTGACAGAAAAGGAAACGATGTTTCTTTTGTCCATTAAAAGAGTACTGATCTTTTTGATCAAGGCTTGTCTTATTCCCTGGCAAACAGATCAGCTTTCAACTGTAACCTTAATTCCTTGTTGGATCTGATTCTATCTTTCAGGAATGTTTGGTGTTGTCTAAGCTAAGAAACCTTCCATTTATACAAAGCGGGTAGGCCAGTGACCCTTTATCTGATTTCACAAACATAAAGCATTACTTCAAAGTTGCAATTTTATAAAACAAGGCCCTAATCTTCCACTGCAGATCACCTTGGTTAGTTGCTGCAACAAGGAGGGACCAAATGTTTACACAAATATTGCCCAATTTAATTTTGAAAGCCGAGGCCAGTCTCACTATAACTAAGGAATTTTCTGCTCATGCTATAGGTCCTAAGATCAGCCCCATTTTATAGATGCACCATCTGAAAGATGCTGAGCAGATACCCATCAGCAGAAACCAAATCTGTGATTCATATACAAAAATGACTCTTGAGGACCAAAGTCCAGATAAAGCATGACTGTGAGACACTTCTAAGTATCACATCCAGCTTCCTTTAGGGCCATCTGGAAACCTCCTTATTTTCTTCAGCACTGTGGTATCAGGCCCTACATCCTGGCAAATAAAGGGTGTGATATTGCAAGGTGCCAGGTACCTTGAATTTTTATTTGGCCTGGAGTTTAAAGGGCTCAGTATCTCACAATGCCATCAAAGTCAAACTGCAATAGTCCTCTTCCCGTCCTCTTTTCTTTCTGCACTGTATTCTGCTGAGTTGCTGAAGTGGGCTTGCAAGCAAATGGAAAGAATTTGATTTCCTCACTACTCGTGGTCTCTCAACCATGTCCCTCATAAATAAATGATTTTTTTTGGTCACTGAATATTATATTTTGCCCTCAAAGAAATTTGGCATAATATCCAATGAAAAGAATAATTGAATAGCACTTGGTATAACTATTGACTATAACTCAGATACCACACCACTGCACACAGTATAAATACCAGGGGCCTAATGTTCTGTAAATTAATTGAAGTGGAAAGTCCATATTCACAATTCATCCCAATGAACTTGAGGAAAAAACCCAAGAGGGTAAATATTAATTCTAAGATAGGGTTTTTTTAGTATTGAGTAGTGAATTTTATATTGTTCCAGTAGTTAAATCTCTGCCTCACAGGATTCAGCTTTATATTCATCAACTGTCCACTGTATCAAATATTATTAATAATCTGATATTTATAATAGTTATTATTGTACCATAATCCCTACACACATTTATGCTGCCGTAAGCCAAAGCAACACTACTGACGCTGCCCCAGAGCAAAACCAGTGTCTGTGGAAGCATTCAGAGAATCAACCTTGAGACATAAAGATATCACTTTGTCTGCCACAAAAATGTTGCCAACTTTAGGGTGAATGTGGCTACTGTTCAACAGGGCACAGCAACACAACCCAGCAACGTGGAACAGGAAACGAATAAAAAAAGACCACATCTAATTGATATTTAGATATGGTAGGATGTAATTACTCATGCTGGAATTCATTCAAAGGATCAGCACTCTGAATGATTCCTTATTTAAAAAAAAAAAAAAAAAAAAAGTACAATCAGTTCTTTACTGTCCACCAACAGAGACGACTTCAGTTTGGCAGCTGATGGTTAAAAAATTAGTTTAATACGTATTTCTATGTTTTTCATGTCATTGTTATGTTTGTTAAGTTATATTACCTCAAATCTACCTCTGAACAAAGAAAGTGGTAGCTCAAGTAAATAGTAAATAGAAGTTTAGGAGCACTTTACAAATTTAAAGTTCGTTACAAATGTTGCCTGCTTGTGCTAATTGTCACAGCACTTCTGAGGGAAAATTAAATAGCAGAACCACTTTACAAATGGCGAGGCAACAGAAAGTTGTGAGGCAACTCATATTTAGAGCTAATAGCAAAGCTGGAGTATACATGGTTTTATTTGTTTGGTCCACATTTCAAATCATGACAGCATGTCTAATACAAATGTGTCTTTATGTGATCTGTGCAAGTCTGGCCAGGAAATGAATATGAAAAAAGAAGGAAGTCGGGTAACAGTTTATTTCTAAAGAACGCTGTCATTCATCTGAAAATCACCAGTAGACATCATCTTTCCAAATTGCTTAGGTATGATCATGTCAAGGGATCCCACCTCTAATTTGAATAGAGCTGGAATCTGGGTCCAAGAAACTTAAAAATTAAAAGTTGCTAGCCTAAATCCTTAAGGACAACAGAGCAAACGAGTTGACACTGAATTAAAATTCATGTTAGCCAACAAACAAAAAAAGTGAAAATGATCATTAATGTCAATGAAAATATCTCAAATCTACATCTGATTCATGTATGTGTGGGAAACAGGTGGAGGAAATGAATATATCTAGGAAATTTTAACATTTGTAGAAAAAAACCCAGCATCTTTGTTATCGTCATCTGTCTGTCTCTAAACATCCCATGAGGCGATCTCCAGTGGATCAGCTCAGCTCTCTCTGCCATTCATGTGCTGTGCTCCCATTTAAACTCAGTCCCTTGATGGACACTAGCGCTGAGGGACACTTTTGTCTGCACTGACTGTGAAGACTTTTCATGTTGTATTTAGTAGTAACTGTCATACTTGAGTATTGACAGTATTGCCAATTGTGAAAGGTTTTCACCGTTTGTGGTTTGTTTGGTTGCTTTTTTCTCCCCTAAATCTTCAGACTCTGGAATCCTGTGAATAGTTTTAATACTCAATTTTAATTTTAAAGGCTGTGAAAAAGAACTAAGAATGTCATCCTAGAAAATTCAAGCAGATAAAATTCTTAAACTCTGCCAACTTCTTAAAAATACTTTTTTTAAATAGTGGGGGTTTTGTGTCTGTCTTTTGAGTTCCTAAGGTTGGTAATGCTGTCCTTAATTTCACTTTTTATAAATGCGATATGGCAACTTTATGTACAGATATGCACACCTTGGAACACATGTTCATGAAAACAGAGCCTGAGGTAGCCTGATATTCTAGCATAGTCCCAGCCCCAAAATCCTGAAAATCAGACTTCCAAGACATAAGATTCTCCATTTTCTAATTTAAATGTCACATCTGCAAGCATTACTAATGCAATCCCTTGCATTACCTTAGGTGATTTTGACATCTGACATATTTTAATCAAATTTCTTAGGCTGTGCCTCTTCTGGAAGGCTTCCTTCTCCTTGTTACAAAACAACAATTACAAGTTATATTTGAATCTCAAATGAGGATAGAGGACATTCATGCTTTCTCATTTTATCACCTAATTATTCTGAGCTGGTTTAAATCCAGCACTGACAAAGCTGGCAGTTATCAAAGTTTCAGTGTCCTGATGACCACAACAGGCAACTAAATGTAAATAAACAAGATACCTTTCTGCACCTAACTGCCAACCATTGGGAGACTTAAAACTCACAGATCCTTGGGTGAAATGTGCCCCACAGGCACAAAATGATTCACATCACCTCATATATGCTGATCCTACCTATAGCTGTATAATGGATGTAGCACCGCATATATAGGACTTAGATGCCGAACAGAGGAGTGCAGAGCTGCTGCAAACACCACTCTGACTTGAAACATGGTAGAAATAAGCTCAGCAAAAATGTTTTAGACAATTGAAAACAAAACGTTGACTGTATAAATTTGACTGAGTATACTTGATAAAGATATCAAGTAAAAGGGTAGTAAAAGCCCAGCTGCTTAGCATTTTAGACTTCCAGCTCACCCTACTTATGCATAAGATGATTTTGCTTCCAAATTTAATGTTACTGGTTGGAGATTTATAGGTAGACTGGACATATGTACTGTGTCATATTTTAGGAGAAAAGAATAACAAAAGTTAAACAAAAATTAAATTTGAAAACCAGCCTCAATACTGCAAACAGCTTCTAAGACAGCTTCTTCCTCTCTGCAATGGTTAACATTAATGTTGAAATCACTCATTTTTACTGATTTCAGTGATGAAAAAGTCCAGTCCTGCATTACTTTGCCTCTCCTTTGCCTTAAACAAAATGATTAGACAATGCCAGAACAGACCTCCCCCTTTTTAACAACTTTCTTTTTCCCAACTTTCATTACGAGTTTTAGAAAGTTTTCTAAAGCAAAACAGAATAAAACAGCATAAATATGATTTAATTAATACTGTCAGATTATAATATATCCATCCCCTCTTTAGAAATATGCCCAGGGGCAGCAGTTTGAATTTCTAAAAATAATTTCTAATCAATAATTGTATTTCACCACAGTGATAACTAGTAACAAACACAGTCCTGATAATATTTAACAGTAAAATCTTTCAAAAGGTATATCTGCATAAACAATTGTGCAACATTCCTCTATCAGATATATATTTGCTCATGTTGGGAGCATATGGTTCTCTTTTAAGACCCTATACTGGTTGACAAGTTAACAAAAATACTTCAGTAGAGGATATCAAATGTTGCTCTGCAAAGTTATTATAAGTAAGTGTTGAAGAATTTTCACCAGAAAGTGGGTATCTCTAAGTTTGCTTTATTAACAACTCAGAGTTGGGCCATCACCTCAGTGAATGGCATCTAAGTGTTACAATTGTCACCTTATATATGTTTCTGTAACAATTACATGATTATCAAAGTCCACCTAAGGTTTCCACTGTGTCCTCAACTCTTCATTCTTCTGGTCAGCAGAAAGTCCTTGATTTTCCATTGGTAAATCAGTTCTTTGTGTTCCGTTTCAGTTCTTGTTTATTGACCATGTAGACCACTTCAACCACTGGTCCAATGCAAGATCATAAAAGTCATTTATTTCCCTTCTATGTCTAGTTTCACAGTGTTCTATTTAAAACCCTCTTTAAATTCTAAGAATCTGACCTCTTAACTTATATTATGAATGCTTACCTTACCCTTATTCTCATCTAGTGTCTACATCAGTTAAAATGTCTTAATCAGCTGTTCAATTATTCATCTTTTCTTGCTACATCTATCTTTATCTACTGATTAACTTGGCTGGTGATTAATCCAATCATGGGATAGGGCTATACAGGGACAAAAAGAGCAGTATAGCATGGACTTAGGTTAATATAAAACACCTGTAGTTATACAATTCATGTAATTTATCTTTTCTAAACTACCTTGTACAATAACTATTCTTAAATGCACGATAATATTCAAAGCCTCGATTAACTATTTGCTAACAATAAGGGCCTGTTAATGTGGATTGCAGAATTAATGTAGGTTGCAGGACCCTGTTTTAAGACAAATCATTGTTAGAAGGTGATTGACTTCATTTTGGGGGGGTTGATATATTTCAGGCTTTATAGTGTATTAGTCTATGGGCCAAAACAAACTGCATCGCTTATGAAGAAAAGAACAAAACTTTTTGTTTCTGCTGTCTACTAGAACTTCTAAAGTTGGTCGCTTGCCTTGATAAACTTGCTATCCTACTGCCCTGACACCTTAAAATAAGCCTGCCCTGCGAGTGCAAACCAGTGTTATTTGCAAGGAAGAAGGTGACAAAACAGTCACGCTCTTTTCCATAAACCATACATCCTCCATTTCACTTCATTTTTAATGGCACTCAGAGGAGCATATGGGCTGAATATCACAAAAGCAGGGCCATCACTTCCCCCCTCAGCCAGCTCAGGGGTGGCACGCAAGTGTTCCAGGCACAATTTGCAGTGACCTTTACACTCGGTAATCAATATGAAACATCAGTTATGTTTGAGTCACCATTAAAAGTGCTATTTTTGTTACACTGCTGAAAGAAGCTGAGGCTGATGGGAATCTGAACCATCCCAATGGCTCCAAGGACACCTGGTCCCTATACTTCTCCTTAGCACTCTGAGCCATCCAGTATCAACACCCCGCACAAATTAAAAACTCCTAATGCGTAACATCGGCCTCTTAAGAACAGTGCATTTTTCCTCAGAAAGAAGGCAAAAGATATGAAAGACATTACCAAAGCTTTTGTTGTTTACACCTGCATGGAATTTTCTTAGTGAAAACTTAGATAAGCCAAATAACCCTAAGAAGGAAACATTTCCCATCGTAAAAAAAATACCCCACCAGTGGCTCCTGGCCAGCCCAGCCTGCAAGAAGAAAAGGAGGTCACGAGCTCCTCTTAAGCAGCACAGCCAAAGCCAGGTAGCAATAATTTTGCATACACAAAAATCATCCCACTGGAGTCTACTCAATGCAAAACCAGCGTTATGGCCTAGGTACTGGCCGACAGCAGGCCAATGCTACTGTTCCTGGGTATACTTACGGATATTATTTTTGTGAGTTACTTTCATTGCTGCAAGGGCAATGAGGCTAATCACAGAAGTAAAATAAGCAGTATATAGTCAAAGCCAAGCAAGACTGATTTTAAAGTAGTACCAAACAAGGGAAGTTGCAAAAATTAAAATTGTAAAAGCTTGGGTTATTATGAAACAGAAATATAACTCAATATAAGAATAAAAATAATCTAATAGTGGTCTGGAAAAAGAATGTTTTATTTCCTGTTTTCAGTGCTAAGAACACCTACACAGAATAACATCATATTCATAGCTATTTTTCCTCTGCTGCTATTATCTGTAAGCTGACATGGAAGTCAATACACAATACAGTCTAGCGCAGTGAATGGAGTTATTATGAGACTAAGAATTTGTGTCTCCTTTGCAATCCTTGCATTCAGTATTGGCCATTATGGATTTGCAATAGAAGGAGATGACCCAGCAATCTGCACAGCCCGCATAGTACATCACATTGTCTCCCTGGGACTTGGTGAGTTTTCACATCTAAGCTGTTCACAGTTTATGTATACAACAGAGCTAAAATGGAGTGTAAGTACCTTAATGTCTTCCCTGCATATGTCATTCCTGAGCATTAGCTCTCCATCTGTAGAATATTGTCCAAGCTACTATAGATACATCTATTCAAATATGTCTTGATTTTTAGCTGACTGTGGCTTTTTGACACGTCCCATCAAATAGCCAATAATGATGTATTTTTTGGCATTCCTAAAACTGCTTCCCGTGTCTCTCGATTACTTGCCCCCAAGAGAATGGTTGCAGTTATTAGCTTGTGCTTCACTGTGTCATTTGTGTTATTCTAGTTCCATGTGAAGTATGACTTCCTGCCATTTATTTGCTAATGGCAACTAGCTGCCTTTCCCCCCCGAGGTTTTTTTCCTCCCTAAATGTACTAAATTATTTGCTAGCCAGAAGCATAATTATTCTTCATTGTCAGTACATTCCTAAGTTTCTTTAGGTTCTGTTCACATCCAGCAATATAGGTACTAGAATTAACAACAATTAAACTTCTAGAGTATAATTAAGAGGCATTTTCAAAGTCCTAAATCCAAACAGCATATAATATATTATCCAACATGGACGAAAAATACAATCTAGAGAAATGCCTTGGGACTTATGATTTTTTTTTTTTTTGTGATCATCTTAGATTATAGTCTTTAATTCTCAAATAAAATTCCATATTAGCATATGCACAGTAATGATGCCAACAGCGTTGACAGGGTTGTTGTTTTTTTTTCTTTAATTTGGTTTTGTGAAGAAGAATGAATTTTTAATTTAATCTGCTTGGAATCAGCCAAAACTAAAGCCCACTGAAATCCACCCCTCTCTGTGTCATTTTCATTTGCCAGAAGAAAATCACAATTTTGTAGATTTGTTTTCTCAACCTCCATTAAATAGTAGTTATTGAAAAGGTCTTTTGTGCACTTCTGGGCATCACAGATTGCTAACCTGGAGTTTGCTGATGAACTCCTGGTGGGGGATTGCGAGGATTGTAAACCTCTAGCGAAGAATGAAAAAAAAAAAAAAACAAACACAAAAAATCTGAAGCCAGGATAGAAGGCAGTCAAAGCATGGAGACGACAGAATAGTGCGTATCCTATACAATCCCAGCCGCAAGCCTGGCCTACTTCATTATCCCTTTTACTGTTTTGTGTGTGCTTTCTTTCCAAACTGTGCAATTAGAGGATGCTGTGGCATTGTTTGTATATATTATAGGTGGGACTTTAGTATCCTAATATTTCCTGGTCTGTTGAAACACAAAGTGTGCCCAGACCTCTAGGTGTTCAGCCTCGAATCCCCCTGCCCAGCCAGCCTTCCCCTCCATACCCTACTTGGGAAAGTGACACCTTTAATCATTCAAATCACAAATGGGGCGGACAAGATTAATTTGGGATGTGGTAAACCAAGTCTACAGCTAAACAGCAAGAACCAGTATGAAACCAGCACGAAAATCATGCTAAACAGGTAGTTCTGCATTAAACATTGCCAGGGGCTATTACTGGGAAATTGGTAAATTCTGTGTTGGTAAACTGTTTGCATGATCTGCCTTGCTCTTGGCCGTACCAGCCAGCATTCTCCCAGGCCACCTCTAAGGACATTTACATAGTTTGAACTCCTCGAAGACCACTCCCAGCAGGCAGTTTGTGCCCAGCCACGTTGTTTTGTAGGGTAAGTCAGTTTACTTGGGCAGGGTACATCATGCCTGTTGCTCTCTTTACCAGCAAACGGACCTGGATACTTTTAATATCCTAATCTGGATGTAGCTTTACAGCCCTAGCATCCCCTAATGCATCATAGGGGTATCTGCCCTAAGACCTACACCAAGCAGATTCACTGATACCCGATATGTCACCATATTAGGATTTGTAAACAGAGAAAAATCCCAATTGTGATCCATCTCTGACCAAAAGAGCTTTTTAATTCAGTGGAATAACAGCCAGCAGTTTAATTATATATCAAATGCTATTATATTTCTATCTTAAATACACAGGCACAATATTGGGTTAGATGTGTAAAGTACTAACTCCACATTATGTTGTCAAGGAAGAATTGCTCAGCATTCAGATGGCAAAGTATTTTACACAATATTAAAGTTAAAAGACTAATGATGAGAAGTGTAAGAGAAAGTGCTATAAACAGATTAATAGAGAACTGTGTAGAATAATTTGTATTAAGTGTAGCACCCACATGGATATTTGCTTTAATACCATTGCAGGCAGTATTCTCCTCTCATACTTTTTAAGCTAAAAATATTCTACCTCTGTCTGGTCTGTTTATTTCAGACTAGATAGTAGGAAAAACATTCAAAGGGCATTTTCTTTATTACAATGACAACTTTGAGAGGGACTCCATGGTTTGACATGATTTGGGAAAAAGAAGGCATCACAAGAGAGCTTGTGGGAGAATGAGGGACCTGTGATTTATCAGCTATTAACTTGATAACGGAGGCAGGAGGAAAGCACCATTGGACTGTCTATCACAGCTTTTTAATTTCCAGTCTGTCCTCACAGTAACACATACTCCACTTACGCTTTGTTCCTAAAAATCAGGTTTACGGTCTGCAGCCTAACATATAAGCAACACAGATATAGTTGCAACCTTTACAAAAGAACAGAAATTACTACTCGCAACGTTAATCAATTGTCCTACATTTTACTGGGGGGAAGTCATCAGTGTAGACAATAATCGTTAAAAAAGAAAACAAATCTGTCTCTCCAGCAGGTTCAGTATCGCTAAAAAGCACAGAAATGAGAAAACAAAACCAAACATTGTGACAACTGTTTATAACCAAGATAGCTGGGAAAAACAAGCAATTTGAATACATTCTGGAAGCCGTAAATGTCCCTCTAAATTGTGCGCATCTGAGGGTTCGCATGTATATCCAATTCACATAGAAATCAGTGTAAAGCTCTACCTATACTTTCTATTGCTCGGCAACTCAGAGAACCTCAGCATGAGTTTCATAGAAGACAAAGACAGGCTAATACTTTTACCTAGGAGCTTGTAATTTAATGTAGTTTGTAAACAAAATGAATATATTTTAAAATGTTTTCTTATTTGTTCCAACAAAATCTGAAGAGAAAGTGTTGTAGACCTCAGTCTGAGTTCAGTCCTGCTAAGTGTTAAGAAAGAAATCCTGGTGTCACCTCTGACACAGCGTAAAACACCCAGGAAACCTCGCATCAACAGCACTTACCTCACTCTTTCCAGGATAAGGCCATACAACTCCTCTGAAGCAAACGCAGCAAAACTTGGCTTCACTTTTAACACACATACCAAGTACACGCTATAGAACAAAATTTACCCTCCTGATCTCGGTACAGTGGGTGGTTTGGCCCCACTTACAACCAGAGCGAGCCCCAGAGCTTCGAGCATTTCCATGTAATGGTACCAAGGGAATAGTTGTTGGTAAGCGCTTCTGAACAAGCACCTCTAAGCTGAAGCCTGCAGAAGCTAATTACAAGCCATACTAAATGAAGAGGATCAGATGGTAAAGTGGAGAGAGGTTAAGTCATTTTAAAGCTAAGATGGTAAGTTTCCCAATTTCCTAAAAGGTCCCCTCTGTAATGCTGCAAGGGATGGAGAAATCTGCTTTTCTCTTGGCAAATTATTTCAGCTGTTAATTAACATCAAGGGTAAAACTTCGCACCTTAATGTTACTGTGATTTTGGGGGGTCTTAAATATCTTCTTGTGAGAAGACTCTTTTAGAGTCCTTTTTGCAGCTAAAATAAAGCCAAACAAAATCTGGATGTATATTAATATAGGCCTAGAAACTAGTCCTGGGCAAAGCGCCTACTTAGTTACACAGGTGGTATACATGTAGCCTTTAAAGTCAGGGCATCTGGCTGCAAGGATTGCTCCTGTTTCTAAAAGATACACTTAATTAAGCAAAAGGTGTCAGGCTGGGCAAGAAACAATGCAAGAACTAGAACCTCTCTGGCATAGCTCTGTTGCAAACAGCCTTCAATACAGTGACGTTTCAGTCAGGAAAATGTACCATTTTGGTGCACGGTACCGATGGTAAGAGGGAAGGGTAACACGATGGAGGCTGAGAGCTGCCCCTGACTGATGAGTAAAGCACTTCTCTGCTGTCTGGGAGGCCAGCAGAAACTGAGATGTTCACCCTGAACATCAGCAGTGTCTGTGAAATGGCTACAGCTCCTCGCCTGTGCAGGGGAGGGCTCTTGTATCCCAGCACAGAATAGGATGCAGTTGGCCAGCCAGTCCAGACCGCAACACACACCTTGTCCTTATTAATGCTCTTTGGGCACGATATAATGGAAGGGCCATGCAAACATGAAAGTAAAGTTGGGAAATGAGTTTCCCAGAGTTAATTGCAAAAGAACAGGATTTATATTGCCTGCCACTAGAGTTTTAACTTACCGCCCCTCTGGCTTTGATAAAGCTTTGATGTGGTTATGTGTGACGCTCTCACCGGGAGACGAGGGAAACGTGCTGGGGGAGACGAAGCTGCTGCGGGGTGAGAGCAGAACTGGTTAGAAACACCCCGAGCCCTTACCAAGAGCTCTCTGCCAGAGTGGGAGGATGTTTTGCAGAGGGTTCATCAGTGTTACAGCCCATGGGTCTGTACCTTAACCTAACCCACATAAGCAGCTGTCGTAGCCTGAGGGAACTCGGCTATCTTAAAAGATGTGCAAGAAAATTATACACATGTGAACTGGTGAAACAGTGGGATTTTGTGTGTCTGTTTGAATTTAAAATAAATAAATGAATAAAGTTTTTGTTCGTATTGTGTGTTTTGGCTGATGTAGTTTATGGCTACCAGCACATCCAGCAGCTCCTGACACTGCAGAAACAGCCCTTGTAATTCTGTAGCAGTGGCCAAGTGACGGCAGGTGACAGCAAGCAGAGCACATTTTAGAAGCCTGCTTATGCTCCGCTTGGGACTGGTGACTGCTTCAGCCCCTAGCACAGTACAGATTTGGAAAAGCACGGCTATGCCTTAAGGCCACCTTAGCCCACGTTCCCTTGAATCTCACCCACACATCCCAAGGAATCTAGTTAGTGCTTTCCCTCTTAATACTAAAATTAGGATGAGACCTGATTAACCTGCTCCTGGTGGATATTTCCCCTCATTTCAATGATTCAAAATGGGTCTAGCAGCTGTGGCTTGCACAGTGAGGAGGAAGCAGGCAGTATCTTTCATGTTTAAGGGAGACCATAGGTTTGTTCTTCTGAAGCAGCTAGTATTTCTGAACTTAAAACATGACGCCATGAAAAATGTGCATGTCCCATATTACTTGATAGCTTTTCCATCACTCTGTGAATACAGGAAACACTTTCAGCCCATCTACACCTTTGTGGTTCAGTAATGAAAGTCTATGTGAAGAAAAAAAAAAGCCTAGAAGAGTTAAGCCTAGAAGCTAGTCATTACTCTTCTTGTCAGTGGCTGTATCTCAGTGAACTTTATAAGTAATTAATGATATTTCTTTTTTCTTTTTTTTTTCTTTTTTTTTTTTTTTTTTCCTTACTGCACAGCATAGTGGGACTATCCATTAAGACTGTGATTCCTTGTTGGGCTTCACAAAGAGTCAATGGTTGACCAAGAAGGACAAAGGAGGTTTGTGAATCTGTGTTGAACTGAGGGGCTATTACATTTTTAGCTAAGTTTGAGAGGAGGAAAACGTCATCTAGAAACAAAAGGAGCATACTCAATCTGTACGTCAAAGCCTAATAAATCCTGTCTTTGATTTTGTGATTGTGAATAGATCAATTAAATGGATGTTACGTTCCTGAATGAACCCTTGTAGTTTTTATCCGTTTGTGGCACGAACACGCTTTCCTGGTGGGAACCAGGGGTTCAGGAAACAAAGGGCTCTTGAACCCACTTTCATTTCCTTTTCCCAAAGAGTCCAAGTCTGAAACGGTCTTCAGACGAAACCAGAAATTAGGACTCCACGTTTAGGCAATGTAATAAGTGAAGCCTCTTCACAACAGTCGCACATCTGGCTAAATGATAAAAAGTGTAGACAAAAGCTTTTCATTTGGAGCATTTCATGAGAGTATTTCTGGGAGGTAAGAGCACTTTGGAAGTTGAGAACCATTTGTTTCCTCTCTCTCACAAGCTATAATCCTTTTGTAGAATACAGAAAAGTGGCCAGGTACATCATTTTCCTTCCCACCCTCGGGAAGGTGATAGCCACAGAGTCGGGAAGACAGGTGAAGCCAAACGCTGACAAAGTGCCTGCAGCTCCAATTCACCTTTGCAGAATTGCAGCATAAACTGAGCAGCCACAAAGGCCAGAGGAGATGAGCATGCCAGGACCAGCATGACTTCCACTTCACATGATCAAGATGGAAGAGGAGGCTTCAACCACTGCAGCATTGGCCAGCAGTGACGTGTTTAATGGAAACTGAGCTGGGAAAAAGAAAGGAAAAGCAGAGGGCATCACAGCGAGGCTCTGCTGAGATGCCCAGCGCCATGAGCCAGCGAGCTGGGTGCTCTGCCCCGGCAGCCACCCTGCCTCAGTGGGTGTGCGCAGCAGGTCAGGGACCTCTGCTTTTCTGAAACCAACCAGGAGTGCAACAATCCCCCCCCAAATATATTGTTAAGGACAGCAACCATGCTCCTGGCACCATCGCAGTTTCTCCCTCCTTTCCACAGCTGATAACACATCTCAAAGGCAGAGATTTCAGTTCCTGCCAGTTGTTGACCCTCTGCCTTCCACCTTCCTCCCCCAGACTGGCAAAACACCAGCCACCTCCTTGTCATCAAAGAGCTAAAATTGGTGTAGCACGTGGATACTTGCATGCTGCAGTGACAAACACAGATGAAGTTACCTTTAATTTTGCCTATTTGTGAGACGGTCTGCTTGCCTATGTGATGTCATTAACAACACCTGGGCTCTGTAGCTCCAAAAAGTCACCAAGAGAACAGCAGTTTCAGGAGTTCCCACAGGAGACAAGTTGATCAGGATGTTGGAGAAGAAAGATTAGTCATACATTTCATTTACATAAGGCTTTTCCCAAGTGTCCAGGCACCAGAAAAAGTGGGTTCATCTTCACCCCTCCCTTTTTCAGCCATGGGAAGACTACAATATAGAGAGAGCAAATGACTTTGCTGAGGTTAGTCTTGAGTCACCGGTGGAGCAGGACACAGATCCCTGATGCTACAGCTTATTCACACCATCCTCTGCCACCAACACACAGTGACTCAGCAGTGAAGCCGGTTTCAGAAACCAGATCCAAATCCAGTTCATCAAAGTCGCACAAACTCTAATGAAAGATGCCTATGTATATCTCATGAATAAGCTTGTTCGTTCATGCTCCCTTCATTACCATGTCCTGCATCTGCAGGGCACAGTGCAGAGAGATTGTCAGGTTTCAGACATTCATATGGCACTCATTTAGTTGACTCCTGCATCATGCAGAGCCCCATTCACAAAGGAGCTTTGCAAGGCTCCTCCAAATCAAAATCATGTGAATCAAATCTGTGGGTGAAACAGCTAATAAGTACAGTCTTAATAAAACAGGGACTATTGGCTTTTAACTTGGTTCTAGAGAAACAAAGCTTAAGCATACACTCGGTCTATCTGTCTGATCCCAGCCTGCCTATTGCCTTTGACCCCATTAAACACCACCAACCAAACATAGAAATTAAGTCAGTTGAGATATCAGGTCCTTGCAAGTGCTGCAAAAATCGATGGCTGTGTAAAAGAGAGATCTCAAAAATACCTCCCTTGTAGGAAGGATACACCTTTTACGGGACACTGAAGAATCCATGCTACAGGCTTGGGGAGGAGTGGCTGGAGAGCTGCCTGGTGGAAAAGGACCTGGGGATGTTGGTTGACAGCTGCCTGATCATGAGCCAGCAGCGTGCTCAGGTGGCCAAGAGGGCCAGTTGCATCCTGGCTTGTATCAGGAATAGTGTGGCCAGCAGGACCAGGGAGGTGATAGTGCCCCTGTACTCGGCATTGGTGAGGCCGCACCTCGAGTACTGTGTTCAGTTTTGGGTCCATCACTACAAGAAGGACATCGAGGTGCTGGAGCGTGTCCAGAGAAGGGCAACAAAGCTGGTGAAGGGTCTAGAGAACAAGTCTTATGAGGAGCAGCTGAGGGAGCTGGGGTTGTTTAGTCTGGAGAAAAGGAGGCTGAGGGGAGACCTTATTGCTCTCTACAACTACCTGAAAGGAGGTTGTAGCGAGGTGGGGGTCGGTCTCTTCTCCCTAGTAACAAGTGATAGGACAAGAGGAAACGGCCTCAAGCTGTGCCAGGGGAAGTTTAGGTTGGATATTAGGAAAAACTTCTTCACCGAAAGGGTAGTCAAGCATTGGAAGAGGCTGCCCAGGGAAGTGGTTGAGTCTCCATCCCTGGAGGTATTTAAAAGATGGGTAGATGTGGTGCTTGAGGACATGGTTTAGTGGTGGACTTGGCAGTGATAGGTTAACAGTTGGACCCGATGATCTTAAGGGTCTTTTCCAACCTTAACAATTCTATGATTCTATGAAATTCTATGAAATGCTAAATATCTAACTAAAGGATTTGCTGATTTATCTGACAGAGTAATTACTGCTTAAAAAAAATTGGAAAAGAGAAAGTTCCTGACAGTGTCATAAAAGTTTTAAGGGAAGGAAAATTAGGGGTGCCTAGATTGCCAAAAACAGCACCCTTCTAAGAAATAAACCCCAAATTAGTCAGTGCCATAAATAATCCCATAAAAGCCTATGCTTCTGAGATTGTGGGCTCAATTATTTTTGCCATGAGAGTTAGAAGAGATTAAGAGGATAGGGGCACAGCGTGCTGATTAAGGAAAAAGAAAAGTGGTTTGCTCAGCAGATGTCTTGTCAAAACCACATCCTTTAATCTGAAGTGCAAACACTAAGACCAGCACTGCAATGATCTGTTTTAGCCATTAGAGCATATAGTATTCTGGGGCACAGCAGTGGGGAAGATGAAGGAAGTACAGTCATTAGGGTGCAGAGGAAATGCAAGGTAAATGTCTTTCTGTGGAAGGATTAACATCGTTGTCTAGACAGTTTCCCATCAGGAGGAACTCAGGAGCTGGGCACAGCCCTCCCCGGGGAGGCCCCAGGGATGGGCTCTCTCTGCTAGACCTTTTGCAGAGAAAGGATGCTTCGTGCAGAGCCCCTGAGCCAAGCAGCAGGCTGCGAGCACGATCAGTGGTGCGACTCCTACAGAAACCACCGCAACGCCTGGGAAGCTGGAGACAGAACAAACTCATCTCTCTCCGGAGCGTGTTGACAAGAGTGGCAGATTGACTTGCATGTTGAGCTCAACTCCATGGCAAAGACTTGGTGGTCTGAAGAAATCTGTGGCTTGAGAGACTGAAGATGGAGCTAAGAAAGAGGAAATCTTAAGTTTTGTCAATGTTGTTACTCTCATGACACATAAAATTGTTCACATGAGAAAATCTTCACCTTTCATTTTCACTATCTGTCAGCTGTACTAACGTGCTTTAAAATGTTTGTTCACACAAAATTAAAAATAGCAATTTTTTTTTTTTTCTTAACGCTAGATAGATTTAACATGCTCTTCCACAGTTCAACAGTTCAGAGGAGCCTTTCTGCAAACAGTACCTGTACAGTCCAGAACCAGAGACTATAGACGGTCTTTTGCAATGTTAATTCGCAGTTCAGTCACGGTGTTGAAAACATAGCAGGAAGAAAAGTGACTTTTCCAGCAACAGACCTGGGAAAAAAGTCCATTGACATATATATATATATATATATATACACACACACACAAATAACTCTAGGACTTGGTTCAGTTAAGCTGGCTGCAGTTGGCACATTGCATAAAGCTAGCCCAATCAGGGGTGGAACCTATGGCTCTCTGCAAACTCTTAGCCTAAGAAATGGCTTTGTTTCTCCCCCTAATGTAATTAAATTACATTTACAATTTGTCAGAATTTGCCTGAAGGCTTGAATTTATGATAGGACACTAACTCATCCAAGCATATGTTGTTTAACAATACAAAACAGAGTGGGAATTGTATCCACAGTATGAGCCCCCACAACTTTGTCATTTGTCATTTACGAAAATGCAGATACACGGCAAAGAATATGTTCTCTACAGTATTTTCTTCATCATATCTAACAGTGCAGAAACCTAATTCACTTGGGGCTTTACAAAATAACCCCATTTATGACAGTTGTCTTTTTTATTTTTTTAATCTATTCAGTTTTCTGAACATTAGCTTGGCGGAAATCTTACTAGGGAGTTTGATTAAATATTAACAGCGTATTACACATACATGTATTTTTCTAGCTAAATGTACAATGACCCAAGGGTACAAGGATGTGAGCGTGCATATAAGAGCAAGTAAACACATGCACAAAGTCACTGCCTTGAATGCAGGCATGGAATTAAGATTAAATAAACAAATAACTTCTGTCTATGGACATCAAATCCCCAGACTGACGGGGCCTGACAAGTGGGGTTTGTCACACTGAGTACAGCAATCTCCCGAGGAAAGGCTCGAGGGACTTTGCTGCAGGATGCGCACAAGGCGTGTAAGAGAGCACGTCTCTCCTGCCACCCCACGTCGGTGGAGCATCTGCAGGCACATTCAGAGCACCTGCTGGGGAAAGGCAGGAGCATGCAAAAAGCCACGGGCACTCAGGGAGAAGGCACAAAGTAGTGCAAGATGCACCTTAACACATGCTTCACGCATGCTGTCTGCACCTGAAACTGAATGGACACTCTGAAACCCTGGCAATGCTGCCCTGTCCTTCAGCCACTGCACTTCCAGCAGTGAGCTTGACTGACAAGTTCACCAGATGAGCAGGCTTGAAGGTCCCTCGAACAACCGCAAAGCTAAGGGCTATTTTCCAGTTGTCCAACAGGACTGTCACATCCAGTACGTGACCAAATGGAATGGGTCAGAGTGTCCAGACAGTACTTCACATTACATTACAACCCCTGGGGATTATTTGGATGAAGCAGCATCTCCTGTTTCACTCCTCCGCAGTTCCAGCTCAGTGCTGCTTCTGAGCAGAAAGTAAATATTATCATAGCTCTAGAGATGCCAGCCTTTCCAGATCACATTAAAATCATTGGCAGAATGATGATTGCCTAAACCAAAAATTTAAATAAGCATATTTATCTCATCTACAACATTCATTTTGACTTTAAAAGAAAAAAAATTCTCCATTCACTGTTTGAGTTTGCAGAATGCAACACAAAAGGATGTTTCTGACTGAATGCTGTAGGTTTGCCAGAGGTGCAGGAATAAGTTTTGCTAACAATTTTTTAATGAATATTATTGACCTCGTATTATTATTTGTGTTTGTTGCTGCAGATCCTTCTACAATCTTGGGTATTCTGTGTTGTATTCTGTGTTCTGTTGTGTATTCTGAATATGTGCACAGGCATATGTATTCACGAGAATAAATGGAAACAGACAATGTGAAAAACAATGTTTTAAGCAATCTCCTGCCAGCAAAATGTGTAATTATTTTTGCTGGAAATGACAAAAATTTATGTAAGAAAGTTAATCATGAGATGGCTCTGTTAGAAAACACCCCAGCACAGAGGTGCACCAGGAGGTTAGAAACCTGTAAGAAGGAACATCTCTTTTCTAATCTAATTTCTTTCCTTCAAGTCTGTTAATGTGTTTTGTGGATATCAAGTAATTAATTCCCAGAATCTGGAAGCTTTTAATGTTTGTTCCTTCCTCCTTCACAGTCCCCCTCCAGCTGCCTGCCTGGGCAGCCATTGCAGATCATCTGAAACTCTCAGGTCCTTCATCTTTGTGAGTTAGGCACAAAAAGTCTACCTACGTTCAACAGCGTAAGGCCTGCAAGGCTGTAAGATGCATTTCATACATGGACACACAGAAAGTTTTGTTCTGGATATCCCAAGAAAATACACGGGTTACTTATATAAATGTTAACTTTACTATCCACTTTCAATGCACCTCAAATGACAGTTAAACTAGAAACTGTATTCCCAGCATCGTCCACCTGACATGTCCAGGGTTACGGCCTCCAGCATTATTGTGTTTTTGCTTAATACGCTTACAGATACAGCCTACAAGCCAGACACTTCCATCACACGTTATGAATGCGTGCTGCACCATTTGTAACCAGGGATAAGGTCAGAGGGAAGTGGGAAAGGCCACTGAATAAACTATGTCAGGAAATGATTTGGATAACAACACACCAAGGAGAGGTGATGTATATCAATATACAGAACTGCCTTTAGCTTGATATACTGTCATATGAAAACTTCAGTCTGTATGTCAATTCAGTTTGGGCCATTAGCCGTTTTTTCCCCAGTCACCCTGTTCCAGAGGGAACGTTGCTCTAGAGACAACACTGGATGATACAGTCATTATTTATCATCATGACATCCCTCCTGGGACTGTTAACAAATGAGTCCTACATGCCTCCTGAAAATCTGTCAAGACCATCAGTACATTACAAAGAAGGCAGAGGTAGTCATTATATAATAATTATTCCACAAAAATGTGGTTTAAACAAGGCAATATTAAAGCCTAATAGCTTATTCATCAGGAAAAAACAGAATAACCCTTAGACTCATTGATACCATCAACATTTATGTCTTCTATTGTGGGCCTTCAGTGCTTAATAACTCAAATGTGTGTTCATATATGTATATGCACACATATACACACTTTTTCATGTGCCAGAGTTCAAAATTACAGTGCACTTTTACTCACTGAAGAGAAACAAACTCTACGGGTGAAGACTGTCAAAACATCAGTAGTACCGGTACCATTGTTCTTCCCATGCAGAGGTTTAAGGTCTAGTCTCATAGTTTTTATTTTTTCTAGCAGACAAACCAATCATAATGATTAGTCTCAGATTGAAGCCTTTACCAAATTCAAGTGCCTCTCATCTTGATTGAACCAATTGTAGGTCCCCAAAATCCTAGGTTCAGCTATACCTAAGAGATTCCATAGGAACTCTGGTGTCTCTTTGTAAGCCAGATCCCCCCCTCACAAACCATGACAGGCACTGAAGCTACACTAATAAAGCAGCACTTAATGCATTTGGAAGAACTCAGTTTAAAAAAAAAAATCAAACAGTTTTCAGATAAAATCATAACAGTTTGGGAGTGCTTTAAGCTTTGAACTGTCCAAAATGAATTTTCAAGATATATGACACAGCTTCCTTGGTATCCTGATTATTTTATATTACTTTTTAATAGAATTGGGGATGCAAGGGATAAACCATCCTTTCCCCCCACCATGGAAGAGTTGTGTATCTTTCTATCCAATTACTTGAAATTCTACTAAAATGATCTTAATTACACTTTATTTCTGTCTGCATTTGAAAGACTGCTTTTTTTTTAATGCATGGCATATTTAATATTTCATTAGCAGGACCTTCAATTTTTCAAAATGACTTAAAATAATTTGTTTTATACTTCTAATTTAATGATTAAGATGACAAGGGAAAACACCAAGGTATTTGTAACAGGCAAAAAAATAAGCTACTGCATGATTCGTCTTTCTACGGAAAAAAATAAGAAAAAAAATTGAAAAGTTGAGCTGAGAATTAGATGAGTTGTTTTGCTAAACAATGCTGTAAAGTTGATTTTTACATCTACTTTACAATTCCTCCTTCTGACACCCACATGCTGATAGTACCGTTACACAGGAGCTCATTTTACTTCAGTTTTTTTTTGTTTTTTTTTTTTAATCAGTTCATTGGCAATGATTCTTTGCACAATTTAATTTCTCCAGGTTGCACTGTTTCCTATCACCACCTGCCTAATGGAGAACTAGAGAACTTAAATCTGCTAAATAAGAAGTAGTATTCTTGCCAAAGAACAAAGCACAGAAGCCAGAAGTTGGATCAGACATGTATTCATTCATCTTTTAAATGAATGGCTTCATTTCAGAAAGTACTACACAGATGCAAATCTCATTAGCTTTCCAGGGGATATTTAAAAACGGGTCCACTTTATCAATATACCAAATACAGAGTCAGCATTTCAGCGTAAAGTACTAGCAGAAGTAACACATCTATTCTTCCTTCCTGGTAGTTTCTATTTGATATTGGAGAAATATATATATATACACACACATATATATTTTGTGTGTGTGTATATATATTAGGAGAAATATATATATACACACACATATATATTTTGTGTGTATATATATATTATTAATATATATAATGTGTTAGCTAAAACATATATACAAATATATGTATATTTCTTATATATATTAGTTATATATGTGTGTATATATTATTTGGTTTTTACCAGCTGATGTTTTGTTTTCCAAAAGGATTCACCAAAGCACTTATTATGCAATGTATCACATCAACTCCAAGGGAGTTAATTTGCCATTTGAGAGAGGATTTTATTTATAAGAACTTAACATTTCAGTAACACTGTATGTACTTATATGTTCAGATCTCTCATGAATCATGACTATGCTTTGCTCGTTAGGCAAGGACTCAATATTTGTAACTTTTTAATGTTTTTTTCCCAGGGATACTTGATGTTATTCAGTGAAAGTGCTCACTGATCTCAAGTTAAAGTTGCAGCACTATGTGACGAGTGGTGATGAGTAGAAATAAAGACCTTCTGTGACTTCTATACCATCATCAGTTGTAAAGTCAGCTCTAAACTCCCCTGATGACATCACTACTTAGCATTCATGCAATTTGAATGGATGTTTTTCAGAGGAAAATTTGTTTACTTCAGCTAAAGAATAGTCACAGAGAAAAATGAAAAGTATTCTTTTACCTTCAAATGACAGACCCCAAACCATCCTTTTTTGAACAGTATTATGCTAATCATAAATTTTATTACTGTGAATTTTCAGCATAGTATTCACAGGCTTAAAGGGGAGACTGCAAATGCAATGGATCAGGAGCCCACCTGGGAAAACGTGTGCATGTGTGCAGGCACATACAGGCACACACAGGCTGAATCACCGATCACCTCATATACCTCCATAATAAAGTAATTGCTCTTCCTGACACTTCAGATGAGATTTGGGTCAGATTCTGTACAGCCCCAGCTTATGTCTCCTGGCAGTTACTCGCACACCTCCGTGCTTTGCACACCTTCTGCTATCAATCAGCCATCCTAATGGAGTGGCCGCTGCCGCTGCAAGGCAACAGCGCGATTTGCAGTGTGCTCTCCCGCAGGAACCCAAACCCCAGGAACCTGGGTACATTCATTTGTAAGTCTCTTCGGTTATTAGTTCAAATGATCAGGCTTGGGAAACAAAACCAACAAAAAACCCCTGCACTGCTGCACTATAGCAATTCATCAGAGGTCATGGCCACAGTGTCTAGCAATATGACCGCATCTGCTATAGTCTCACAATAGCAGCTGCGAACCTAGATTCCAATTTTCCTGAAGACATAATGGCAAAGAAGCTCTGGATTGCTGGAAATAGTTAATTGTGCATGCTTGGACTGCAGGTAATGAACAATTATCCAGAAGTAGTAATGCATGAGATTCTACCCCCTCATGGTTCAGTATCACAATATTAGTAGCATGAAAAGGCTGCCCAGATGACTTTCCCAAAATAAAATAGGTAAGTTTTTTCCAGGAACATATTTAGTGAAGCCCATCATGAGTGCATTACATTGTCAGATCAAGACTATACTGATTACCCTGTAAGGTAATATTGCTGACAGTATCTGTTATTCAAATAGCTCAGGAGACTAAGAAAAGAAAAAACAAGCAAAACACCATCCTCATCAATCTAAAATCCCAGACCAATTTGTCTGTTGCATGGTCACTACAAATATATCCTGCAATATCAGAGATGTTCTTCAGTGCTTTATAGATGTAAAACCTATGGAGGAGCACAGATGTGAAACACTTAATGAATCTGCTCACTGCACTTGTTGTTACATTAAACATTTGCACCCTCCCAGTAAATTTCCCCTCCCCCAGCTATTAAGAAATAACTCAGTCACCCCAGGCTATTTTTATTGACCAGATATCCATTTACTACAAAGTTAAGTGTCTACAGAAAATAGATGCCACTTCAGATACACTGGTACACGTAACTCGCAAATATACTCTTATTCATACCATGGGAAAATTGCTTTTCAAAATCTGATTCTCAGTGATGATTTACATACGTATCTTGAAGATATTATATCCTAATAAGTCTCTCTGTAGTGAAGGGGTAAGAATATCTGCATTTTTAAAATAAGTAAGGCAGTTTGCTCTTTAAAGGTCACAATTTGAGAGCCTGGGTATGAATTCAGGAATTTTTTTGGTTTCAAGTGCTGGGTCCAAGCCATTAAGCAACACATCTGATTTTAAATAAATTACTAGATACAAACTTCAGGTCTACTATGTGAGTGTGCTAAAAACTACACAGGGAGGCACGACTGAGAGATAAGATTTTCCCAGGCATGTGTTGAGACTGAATATGGGATAGGTTTCTCAATGTACTATTAACAACTTGCTATCTAAGGTTGATCATATGGCAAAATTCAAAAGTCTGAACAGGTACTTTCTGTATTTCATTCCCTAGGTAGCAGCCCAAAGTACCTTTCAAAGTTTAATATTAATTTTATGTACTTTAAAATACCAATGAAGACATCTAGTGGAGAACAGGGTCAGAAATTGATACCAAGACAGGTACATCTGCACAATGCAAAATGTTTTTTATATATTAGTACTCTATACCACAACATGTATTTAAAGCCATCCCTCTGACATATTAAGGGAAACATGCATAGTGATGAGGTCTCGAAGCTGCCTCAGTAACACCAGAGGTGCCCCAGGGACAGAGTCCACAGCTATTGTTTTTAACCAAGATCATCTCTTAACAATGTTTTCTTAGTCCAGAAGTCTGAACAGAGTGTCTCACATAAGCACCTTTATCTGATCCTACCAATGTTCGTGTTAATATAATGGTAGTGCTATTAATCGCTGTGCTGGTACCATCCCCTCCCATGGATTTATAGTGACCTTGCACCGGTCTAGGTTTAGAAATGATCCAAACCTGCTGAACTCAGAGGCAGTCAAGGGTCACTGTTTCAGCAGGATAACAGGTAATGCTGATTAATGCAGAATTAAAATATTACATCTTATAGATTCATTTTGAAATTGATAATTGTATAATTCCAACATTTCTGCCTGAAAGCCAGTGCATGCTTTGGCAATCAGTTTTGGTTATCTGAAATATTCCTACTGGGACTCTTTCCCTTTCACCAACTTGAAGAGAACATTTTTAGGAAGGAAAGGTAGAGAGCACAAGCAGAGAATATATTTCCATACAGACAAATCTTACAGCTATGAGGTCCCAGGTTACCCAAAATAAGTGCATGCTGAGTGAGCATGAAACCATTTGCAGACATCTGCACAGACAAGCCCTGCTCCCAGCCAGCTCAGATCTCCCTTCCAGACTTCCCAAGGGACCCTGGACTCCCACTCCTAACTGCCAGCTAGCGACGGGGAAAAGGCCAAAAAGTATCACAACAGTTACTAGAAGGTCCCAGATCCTGCCTGTCCTACTGTGTCTTCTTGAAAGGGTTTGGAAAACCCTTCCTGGTGGTAGGAGAGCCCCGAGCCTTTAACCCACCACTCGCTTCCCCACGTGCTCCGCCCCTCGCCACTGTTCAGAGGCACAGACTCGCCCTCCACATTTCTGCACCCGGGGGTACTGGGAGAATTGGCTGACGCCCCTGCAAGGTGTATCGGGTCTGGCTGAGATGGCATTAATTTTCCCCACAGCAGCCCTCATAGTGCTGTGCTGTGTATTGGTAGCTAGAAAGGCATTGATAACACAGCAGTGTTTTGGCTACTGCTGAGCAGTGCTGGCACAGCATCGAGGCTCTCTCCAACATTCCCCCCTCACCAGTAAGCCAGGGGTGGGCAAGATCTTGGGAGAGGACATAGCCAGGACAGCTGACCCAAATTAACCAAAGGGCTATTTCATACCATATGATGTCTGCTCAGCAATAAAAGCTAACAGAAAAGGGGCGGGGGCGCGTATTCGTTATCATGACGTTTGTCTTCTAGAGCAACCACTACATGTACTGAAGGCCTACTTCCTGGGAAGTGGCTGGACATCGCCTGCTGATGGGAAGTAGAGAATTAATTTTTTGTTTTCCTTTGCTTCCGTGCGTGGCCTTTGCTTTTGCTTTTGCTTTATTAAACCGCCTTTATCTAGACCCACGAGTTTTTTTCCATCTTATTTTCTCCCCCTCCCTGTCCTGCTGAGGATGGGACTGATAGAGCGGCTTGGTGGGCACCTGGCATCCAGCCAAGGTCAATCCACCACACAAGGCCACTCTCTGCCACCATTCAGAGACACCTGGACAGGCTGGTGGGATGTGCCACAAGGACCTGATGAAATCTGAGAAGGAGAAATGCTAAGCCCTGCACTTGTGAAGGAATAACCCGTGCAACGAGACAGCCTGGGCACCATGGGGCTGGGGAGCAGCTCTGCTGAAAAGGGCCTGGGGTGTCGGCAGACAGTGAGCCGAGTGTGAAGGAGCCCACAGCCTACCCTGGCAGCAAACTTCTCTGCAGCGTTCTTCTAGGCTTCTGAAAAAGCCTGTCATCAGTACCACTGACTCACTGCTGGTATACCCTCGGCAGACAGCAAACACAGTAGGAGCACAACCAGGCAATAGTGGATTAAAAAAAAAAAAAAACAAACCCAAACAGTTCAGTTTGAATGTCAAAGTAGACTGTGGTTACCAGGCCACCACAACTAAGAGCAAGAAAACAGATCTGAAAAACAGATTCTGAGTTTGGTAAGCCTTAAGTAGCTACAAAGACACAAACAGGGGTTGCTCAAGGTCTTTTTCGCTGAATCAAATCTCTCGGCATCAACGCTGTATTCTCACTGCTTATCAGTTAATACATACTCAGGTCTTTTACATCTAAAATCCAAAATAGACCTCTGAATGGGAATACTTCACACGTGCAGAATGAAAGTCATATACTGGATTTATTAGATTAAAACTCCATTTCATCTGAACAGTCCAACTGGGACAGCCCTGCTCTTTTGGGGAAGGTTATTTTTGCTTCTGGTTGCACTTAAATACTGGGGTGGGGTGGCCAGTGAAGGGCTGGGAAGCAGAAACGCACTTCTGACTCGGTTCCTTTCCTCAGGGAGCACCCTTCAGCTCCTCAAGCATCACCTGAACTACACCCACCTCGCTAAGGAGGCTGCTGCCACTGGCACAAGCCGCAGGCTCCTGGCACCACCTATTGAGGGGAGGCAGCAGCGCACGCCGACCTCGGCAGATTGGGTTTCCATCTGAAAAAAAAAAAAAAAAAAAAAGACTAAACAGCACCAGAATGAAAACTAGGGTGCCTCAGACTGCACTGTAAGTAGCAGTCAGTTAAATCCACAAATAAATTGGCAATTATAGTGGTGGGGGTTTTGGGGTTTGCTTTTTCTTTTTTTTTTTTTTTTTTTTGAGGGGGGTGCCTTAGGGGCCAGGGGGGTTCTTTCGGTTCTTTAAATAAAAGACCCTGCATACTCCTTCCCCTGGGTTTAGCTGGTCTCATCAAGGTTACTAAGTAACCTTCAGTTGTATTCAGAATTTCTACAGCTCTTTTGAGAAGGAAATTGAATCCCTCCCATGTTTGAGAAGCCCAGCTTTCAGTTTAAATAGGATTTTTCAAGTATTAGCATATCAAACAGCGTAGTTGTCAGCATGCAACATAAGATTAGCACATTTTATTTTTCCTAAGTCTCAGCTTCCTTCTGTCCTACTATTTTGCATTTTTAGTGAGAACAAACCAAAGGCAAGCTTGGTAGCCACCTGCAGGAACAAGACACCAGGTATGTCTACACAACAGCTTGATCTACTTCCAGAAATCAGAGTGGCTTAAATCTGCTGGGTCCCTCCATGAACACTGCTGGCCCTCCTAAAGTCTACAAGGCAACACTTCAGTCCTGACCCCTGAGAATATTTAGCAATACCGAAGAGCCGGATCCTGGCATGCCACACAGGGCGGCAGAGATGTCCAAGTAACCAGGATCATCTCCCGATTGTAAATCGTTCAGAAGGAAAAGTCAGGCACGTCAGGTCACACAGCACATTAAAAGCGGCATGGAAATAGCAACTCTGCCCCATCTCTGGGCCAGGATTGGCAGCAAGCAAAAACGGTTGTAGATAGTACAAGTTTTGGAGTCTATATTCTGCAGCAATACTTTTGACTTTTAAGGCTTATTTTAACATTTCTTGGCATATATTTAATGAAAAGTTCACAAATTTAGTGTCAGTGTGGAAAGTGAAATAGTTGCACTGATTGTGTCAATGTGTTTAAACACACTGAATGTGAAATTTGGTCACAAGTTTACGGCAGGTGAATTCAATCACTTAAATGTATCCCCACGCAGACAGCCACTAACATTCCCAAAACCTAAGCTACTTAAGACAGACTTAACATTTAGGAAATTTATATATATATATAGATATATAATATACATATTATATATTTTATATATATATATTATATTTTATATATATATATTCCAGTAGCATATAAGGCTCCAAAACTGGAAACCAGTCAGTCGGTCTTTACCTATCGTTTTTCTATATATTATCATCTATTAGGGTAACCCTTACATCACTCCTCTGACCAGTACCAGAACAACAGTCTTGTGGTATGATTGTCAGAAGAAAAGTCAGACAAAGGCAAATTACATTCATTTCTCATCCTCAACTATGTTGCTAGAGCTGCTAGAAGAATTACTTCCTAAAGACCTCAAGAATGATACACATCATTACTTTCCAGATATCCATAGCTGCAGTCAGTGAAATGTTACATTACAGTGATGCCGAAGCTCCTTAATCAAGTTCTAGTTTTACTGTATGAGGTGATTCACTGGCTCGTGAAAAAGCAGCTCCATTATGGAGCAGTGTCAGCTCCATAGTGCCCATGACAGCTCATTAAACTGTGTGGCACCTGCTACCCATACACAGGAAACACGAGCGAGGCTTAAGAGGCAGGGATTCCTGGAGAAGAAAAAAAAAAAAGGGAAAAAAATCAAAACAAAAATGTAGAGGGATCTTTACCTCATCTGACATCAAGAGACTTCTAGCAAAATTAAATGTGTGATGTGGTATTCCTTAAGTTGCCAGACAGACATCATCTTCATACTGGAAGGCAATTAGTGTCATTCATCACTAGTGTACCCAAAGTCCTCTCAGGTGAACTTACCAGCACAAAAACATATCTGAAATACATGCTCAGTTACACAGTTATATAGAAAGCTGTATGAAATTTTGAGAAGTAAAAGGAAAGCAACCTACATCCAGCCAGGGAAACTTCCAAGATCTTTCAGAAGCTTCTGTCGTTGTCAGGTCTTTGAAACTAGGCCATTTTAAGATGCCAGACCTTTCAGCAGTTAGATCTCTAAAACATCTACTTTGGGTGTTCCAGAATAGCAATTTTTGGATCTTTAAATTTGTCCAAATTCACGTTTGTTTACCTACTCTCATCTGTCAGTGTATTCCCTTTCAATCCTCTTCACACTCTCCAGACGGACAAGGTGGTGGTTGAAATTTGCCTGGTAGGAATTTGCCTTTGTGCTCCTCTACCTGTTCCGGATGGAAAAAAAGACAGGAGAGGAATCCAAATCACGTAGTTTCAAGTATTTGGATCAAATAAAACTGTTCACTGCTGAAGACATACTTTTGCCTTCCTGTCCCCGGACAGGCAGAACAAGAGAGAGGCAGTTCTTCACACCTCTTCAAGCTCTTATTTATACATAGCAAAACACTGCTTAAAGGTTATTTTTCTCCAATTTATAGCATTCAATAAAGGGCTTGTCCAAACAGGAAATCTTTGACAATGGTTATGACAACTCTGGGAAGGAAAAAGGACTATATGAAAAAGAAAACAGCAAGCATGACTGTAATTATTTTCCCATCTAAACTCAAAGAAACAAACAAACAAAAAGCCTTTTTAAAGAGATCCACAAGCTGCAACTAAACAGCCAGAGAAACTCCTACACACAAAGACCCCCATTAGTTATCCATACCAGAAAATCAATGTAGCAGTCATGAATATACACTAAGTTTCTACAGGAGAAGCCTTAAAAAAAAGCCCACTAAGGTGTTCCAAAACATCTGTGTAAGACTACCTGTAACATTTGAACATCATGAATATTTCAAAGCCATTTTCTTTGTTGTCCAGCTTTTCAAGATTAAAGCTTTTAGGCAATAATGGTTGCTTAACTTTGCAAATAGCTGTACTGCATCTGGCTGGGACAGAGTTAATTTTCTTCATAGCACCCCATATAGTTCTGTGTTTTGGGTTTGTGGCTGCAACCACGTTGATAACAGAGCAGCGTTTTGGCTGACGCTGAGCAGCGCTCCTACAGCACGGCCGCTTCCTTTGTCACTGCCGCCTCCTCTTCAGCGAGCAGGCTGGGGGTGGTCAAGAAGCTGGGAGGGGGCACAGCCAAGACAGATGCCCCCAGCTGACCAAAGGGATATTCCGTATGGGATCACGCTCAGCAATAAAACCTCGGGGAAAGGAGGAGGGAGGGACACTGGGGGTTATGGTGTTTGTCTTGCCATTGCAAACACCTGCCTGCTGATAGGCAATAAATGCTTTATTTTGCTTTGCTTGTGCACACAGCTTTGCTTCCCCTGTTAAACTGTCTTTATCCTGACCCATGAGTTTTCTTGCTTTTGTCCTTCTGATTCCCTCCACCATCCCAGGTGAGGTGGGGGCTCACCCGCTGGCTGGGGTCAAGCCAGCACAACACCCTAGGTTTTTAACTCAGTTACTTTAGCAGTCCCATCAGACAACAGTAATTCATTCACATATGGTGCTCAGCTTTCAGATACTCCAGTTTATTACAGACTTAACACAATAAAACATAGTATCAAAAAAAAGCAGATTGCAAAGTTTTCACATCATGGAATGCCAATAGTTAGAAAAATTGAAATCATACCATTGAAAACACATGAAAGCTTGCGGGAAAAATATGGGGAGATAGGGGGAAAACTTGTGGGAGACAGGGAAGGAGGAGAAAAAAAAATATTATTAAGTCAGTTTAAAAAAAAAGAGATACATGACCCAAGCTTTTTTTAATAGAAAATTTAATATCATTCTTCGAGTCAAACAATCCTGTCTAGAAACATATGTTCATAATGAAGTTAAGTCCAGATTTTGAACCTCTGAATAACAAGATCCCTTGTCCCAGTTAACTTACATTAAGATAGCTTCTGTGTCCTACAAGTCATTCCCAAATACCCCTTGACTTCTAGAGTGTTTATCATGCTTAACTTGATAGATTGTTTGCTACACAGTTACAAGAACAACAGTTTACAATTCTTAAGTTACAAAAATAGTTATCACTCATTAGTATTTCTATACATCTCAAGTTATTATATGCACACTCTGTACAGTGGATGTTAACAGTGGTTAAGTTTGCTTCCTTAAAATAAAAAAAGAACTAAATCACTGACAGTCAGACCCAAAATATTCAGGTACCGTAATATACTTGCACATCTGGCACTAAATATCCCTGCCCATGCAAAGCAAAAGCAGTTTCAGTACCCAAAAGACATATGCCTCCAGGCTGTAAGACCCTTGTGACGGTTGGTGGAAGAGGACAGTACGAGGATCAGTATGTTACTGCCACCAAACAGTCTCACACTGTGCTGCGGGGCCCGACACTAACTTCTCCTTGCAGACAACTGCTCCTGTCCAACAGGCCGGCCTACAGGCAGAAATGCAGGTTTGCACAGCAAAAGCTGTAGGGCAGCAGAACGAACCACCCCAAATCGCCCCTCTGGTAATGACCAGAATTCCCCAGCTAAAGGTAAAATAGGAAGGCGACTTCTCAAGTAGACAAACACAGGATGTTTTTTGCCTTACCCAAATTGTTTTTAACATGTTTTGGTTGGGTTTTATTCCTCCACCCCCCCAAAGCCAAAAAAACAATCTGGATTTTTTGGCATGATGAGGGCCAACACTAACAAATGTTTTGCTGGTTGCTGTAGTCTATTATTGAAGTACATTGGTTGCACTTACATTACTTGCCCTTCCCTTTCAGAAGTAACAGTAAGCCTGGAAGCATTGCTAGGGTTGCAGCATTTTGTTAGGCAAGTAAAAAATTTAGTTCTTAGAGGTATTACTGCTAGTCTTACTTTTCTCTTAACTTTTGAAGTCCAGTCCAACTGATGTGAAGCTTCACATAGCTGCCCAACTCTGAAAAAAGCCACCCATTTCAGAAGGTGCTGCCTGGGAACAGACAGAAGTCCCGCTACAGATTTGGGGGTTGGGAAGAAAAGCAAAACACAACCCCCATCACCACCACAAAAAAAAAAAAAAAAAAAAAAAGAAAAAAAAAAAAAAAAAGGAAGCCTTAAATGCTGAATAAGAAACAACACTTTTTCTTTTAATATTTTCTCAATCTAGAAATCTCTCTCATACTACTCCAAGCACCATCCTTTCCATCATGAGGGCACAACACTTCAGTCAGATGGTTAAAGACCTTAACAGTTCAATCCAAGCACTTCGAGGTTCAGTGCTTAAATGGTTCACTTTGAACACCACACGCTAAAAAGCCGAGAGTCATGTTTGCAATGTACTACTACGAAAAAATTTATTCACTTGCAGAACTTCAAGGACAATTTGGAGCAAAGTCAACTAAGGCATGTACTTAAGTCTGGCAACATAAGGCTGCAAAATATAAACACCACAATGTTAGCATCACGGTCATGCACACATCAGAAGTGCATTAAGAACTTCAAAGCTATACCACACAGGGAAAAGACAGTTATGCTTGTCTTCACAAAAGATTAAGAATTAAGCAACTATCCCCTAAATATCCGGATGAGTAAACAAATTATGACTGAGCTTCTACAGGCTTTTCCCCACACCAGGAATTCAAGAGAAAGTGTCAGGTAACTACATCTTTTAGTAAGAGCGCTTCCCTTCAAATCTCTCCAAATGGATATTTGATGGTTAGATCTTTGAGTTTGTTTGGTGGCTTTATTCATTCATTTATTTTTAAAGCTATATTTAAAATGTAAAATGATTTTGTTCTCCAGGTCAGAATCGCCAAATGGCCAACATTTTTACTCATTTAAGTGTTCCATATTAATTTACCTTGAGTTATAATTTTGAAATTTTACAGTTATTCTATACAGAATACATTAAGTTTTGTTTTTCAATTGTGCCATTACAGTGCAACATCTGGACCACTGTTTTAAGAGATAACTAACAGAGCTTCCATTTTAAAGTGCAACAGGTTTTGGTACAGGAATTGCTATGAAGAATTCAAGTGAAAAGAATTATACTAGAAGTAAATCCCTTGAAACACAATGCTACAATGCCAGTATACGTGTATTTGATAGTATTTGAAGATTACGGGGAAGTTACAAGTGAAATACGAATCACTTCAGAAGAAATCCTTCAGAAACCATCTTACACACAGGAAAACAAGCCAGGAAAAAATTACAATTCTTCAAGTTGACCTTCTGGAGAGAATTTGTACCTACTGATTTACAGTGAACTGAAAGGCTTGCCTATTTTATTTTAAAAACAAGATTAAAAAATGTGAAATAATTACAGGTCTGTCACTTGGATCTATTCTCATAGCTTGTTTACAAAGTTATAAGACTTAATACTGATTTCCTTTGCTCCTTTAGCATGTTTCCAAGCTCACTCACAGAAATCAAGTCTAAGTTAAGCATTCAAACAGATGTCTTAACTACTGATTTTAATATAACACCTCTTCAGATAAGCAGGTAAATTCAAAATCTTGCCTTGTTTGGTTAGTAATATGCTGACAGTTTTGCAAGGACGTACTAGCACACACGGAACCTTAAGCTTTTGATTTTCCTGCAACTGACTTAATTTGAGGATTCATCAATAGGATCTTTACTCCAGCCTTTATTTTTTAAGGTGAGAACTCTTAGTCATTCAGTAAGTCTACATCCATTACATATCCCAGATGACAGACTTTAAAAATAAGAGTTGTATCTTCCCCTTTCTGCCACATACATGGAAAGAATTTCATTCCACTCATAATACTTTATTTTAAATTAGCCAATACCAAGCATTTCATGCAATGTGAAGTCCACAGATTTAAGTATGTATTTTGCTCAGCATGTCTGCCAAACTTTCAAAGGTCAGTTTGAGTCTCAACACTGCATAAACAGTGTAACCTTCCCCCGACATGCTTGTTCAAGCAGCATTCGCTGTCACCAAATAATTTTATCATTGTGCCATTCCAATTATTTTAGATTACCTTTTATCCTTTGAAGAAAAATGTTTTAAAATTGATGTAAATACCTGCCTAGAGCTGTTTTCTTCTTTTTCTACTTGAAAACAAAACAAAATAAAAAAACCCCCAACAAACCCAAAACAAGCAAAACCAACACTCGAGGTATAAATACTTAGGCCTAGAAGAAAAAATCCAGATCATTTGCTCACTGACTTCAGATCTGGCATAGTTTAAAGCAGAATTCTCTTGTTACCCTCCAATATAAACAAATCTTTCTACAACAGATAACATAGGAGAGTTTACCTCTCTGCTTCTAACCAGCTCCCCACTATCCTGGTCTTTAGTTATCACCTATATATTTTCAGACTATCAGACAAGCTTCTGTATGCATTTTATCAGCCACGGGACTGAACCTCATCTATACTCTAGGAAGACTAAAGTCAATTGTGAACTAGTTCCCCTTATGACTGTAAGCTGTAATAAAGAATGTTTACTTTTAAGTACCCAGATTCAAGAATAATTTTCAGAATGTAACTACAGTAAGTCATCAGAACTGACTATTCCAGTTCCAGAAGTTCTCCAAAGCCCAAAGCTGACATCTTCATCTCACCAACAGTTATGTGAAACTGACAGTTTAGGTTCATTTTTCATAGACATTCAGAGTAAGTGCTCATAGCAGTCAACAGAGGAGGGTTTTTTTGTATGGTTACTTAATTTATTTTAAATCAGTCTTACATCATCGATATTCTTTCCCCCACCCACCCAGTTAGGTCCATCTAAGAAAGGCCAATAAAGAAAAGAGTAATATAGACAGGTACCTTAACTGAAGTACTGGAGCATAAGAGATTGTTAGTCGCAAGAAGTTACTCAGTAGCCTTTTTCCATAGTGTTTATTGCTAATTCATTTTATATAGCTTATTTCCAGGAGATGGGCAGCATAAAAACTGCAACATCTATTTTAAAAATATATATTATTCATTACAATGCAACAGTCTCAATAATACCTTCTTACCGCTGCATCTTACCTAATTCAGAAATAAAACAATCCTAATCTAGTTAATTAAAAAGTTTTGTACCTAACCCTTAGAACAGTCAGCCTTCAGAAGTCAAGCAACTTTGGACCCAAAATTTACAATCACCATGTTTGATAATAACGCCAGAAATTCTCACTGTGCAAACTATCCTACTGAAACTATTTAATAGCTTTGTTATAAGTCAGTCTCAGGATTACATCAGCATTTAGTCTTACAGAAAGAATTGCTTTATTCTCCCTTACATAACTTTGATGTGAACTGTGAGTGCTCTGGAGATTCAGATAACTACTGCATTGCTTACTGAGCCTGTGCACTAAACATACACACCTCAACATACCAGCACTTACAAGTAGCTTACATACACAGTATATTAAAACAATAAAAAATGATGAAAATTTACATCAAGGTGCCCAAACCCATGCTCAAACAGTTTCCCACCTAGTTCTAACTGCACAATCTTGATTTTAGTAGCTGTACTCAAAAGTTTACTAAAAAACAAAGGAGAATGACACCATCAAAGTCTTTATCCATTCATTTTCAACAGTCTTGAATTCTTCCTTTTTCAGTAATGATTCTGCGGGTGGTTTTTTGTTTTGTTTTTAAACCCAACTTTAAATCTAACATTCTCCTTGTAACATCCCAGAGGTAGCAGGATGGAATATGAATGAAAAGATGCCAGATTCTAGAATTTGCACATTCAAGTATAGTGTCATCCATGAGAGCTTTCCTGGCTTTCACAGACTGCATGTCACCTCTAATCATGTACAGCAAATGAGAAGTAGAATCCCAAAATAAAGAACTATCGCCACTGATTTACTAATAGAAATTTCAAACCCAGATACCTCAAAGTAATCTTGTTATTAAGTAGTAATACTGTCAGTTTCAATCGTCAAATATCAAGAACTGAAGTATAAACTTAAAATTTATGAGTATCAATTTTTCTAAAATGCTCACATTTCACCTAAACACAGACATACACAGTTACTCTAAGCCGATGTACCACACTGTAAGGAAAGGTCCCAATTCAGTTCAAGAATCTGATATTCCCCCTCTCCCTCCCACCACACAACTTGACAGAAGTGCTTACAGTAATTGAAAGCAAACAGAAGGGGAAAACACAACATTTAACAAGTGCATCTATATACATTTTGCACCTTTTCCCTCCTTGCATCTAAAGTGAACAGGTCACCACGTTCACTATGCTTTACATGCACATACTCTCCCCTTCATGTAGTACCAGTCCTATTCAAAGGATCTCTGCAAGCGTCAACAGCAGTCATTCCACACTAACCAACAGGTGCTTTTATTGCGGAGGCTGAAGTACATTTAAATATTCTGACTGGCCCAGCTGGTAGGTTGTGTTTCCTCCACAGTCCACATACTGGTATCTCTCCTGGGATATCTGCTCAGAGTGGCCAAAGTAAGAGGTTGTCACTGTCACTCTTAAAAAGACAAAACAGAAGAGATATTTGTTTTGTAAGCAACTTGAGTTCCCCATTCCATAGATTAGTGTTTCTACGTTACTCAGGTTTTTAAGGAAAAAGTTTTAGAACAAAAGATGTAATACTAATAAGAAGGTTTTAAATAAAGTTAAAACAATACTAGTCTACCACTACAGATTTTCTCCATGAAAGACATTTGCTTTCCTCAGCACAGACTTTTTTTCCTAAAGACAGTAAAGCTGAGGTTTACTCATTAATACCTTGCTTTGCAAGGAGAAAGTAAATGATGATTAGAGAATCAGTCTACACCTCTTTCCTCCCCCCCCCCCGCCCCTTCCCCCCCCCCCCAAATAAACCAAAACACCAAACCACCATGCTATTTATGCTATCAGTCATGAAAAGTGGGCTCTGGCAGAGTACCAGGAGCCTGTAGCCACTTCAAGATCATGAAGATCTCAGCAATTTTTGAACAATGGCTGATATTTTGAAATGAGTTTGTGTATTTCAGACCTCAGTAGCTCCATGGCTACAGCCCAACTGCAGAACAGATACAGTAATAATAGTTTTGCCTATTCAAGTGTCTTTACACTCCCAGAACCTGCCGAAAGACACAGTTCCATTTCAAGAACTATGAAGCTACTACACTAGAAAGCAAGTTGATTTCATTTTATTTACGATGCACAGACTCCAAGATTAAGTATTCCTGATTAATATTTCAATGGGAATTGCATGGCTTTTAAAGTAATTTCCAACAAATAGGAAGTTTCCATACTTACTGCATCATCACTACTATGTTATGCACTTTGATAGATGCTAAAGTACAGAAGTCACTGCAAAAAAGAAAAATAATTGTTAGATTTGCATGAAGATTTTACAGGTAATTATCCAAAAAGCAAGAATTGTGGCTGCAAGTGGAAATTCTGCTATCTGTGTATATAGAGACTACAGAGTTGCTAGCAATGGCAACTAAAATACTTCTTCAAAAACACTTCCTGTGACTGTGTACTCACCTAGGTCTACTTTCATATACGTAGTCTTGCTTTCACATGAACTATGTTCACATGTGCTTGCTTACATGTAATGCTTGCCAACAAAGTGTCCTGGGAGACAGTAGTCACTCCATCTTTCAGAAGCTAACCAAAGTTAACCTGAACAACTACATTAAAGCACGTCAATACCACTTCATCACTGATGAAGACTTTAACTATGAAGGAATATAGACATAATTTGCAATTTCACTTCATGTTATCAAATTTATACATAGAAAGGAATATTTACAACAAAAGACCAATGTTATGCCAACTTCAGCAACTTTTCATGTAAAAGCAGCAATTTGTATAAAAAAAAGTCTTGAGGGCTTGCAATTCTTGCTCAAAAAATATGAAGAACTTGGGAAAGTCTTTTTTTTTTTTTAACACTCATCCACTTTGGTTAAATGTCATGTTGCATAATACAATCTGCAGAGATTTTGAAGTTATTGTCAGAGTTATTGTTTTCCTGCAAGATACCTTTTCAGACTTATATTTTCCGATGTGCACCAGTTATACAGAGCACTATGTAAGTGTATACTTTTTTCCCCCGCCTCCTTAAATCAATTGCTCTTGGTCACAAATTTATCAGCTCTGGAATGAAAGGCATGTGATCAGGGCAACAAGACTGCATGGCAGCCACCCACAATATTTGCATGCCATTGTCATTCTTTTCCCCAGCACCAACAAACATATGATGAAGTATTAAACAGTGAATTAACACAGGTGATTCAAATTATATGAAAATACAAATAAAACAGTTCGATATTAAAAGTTGTTTTATATTGGTATCTATAGTAATGACAAATATCTTGATTTTTTTGCCTGCAAGGCTTAAAACAGGATTTAGTTAGACCATAATGCCAGATATTCTCAGTTATTGTAGTTTTCTAATCCAAAATACAAACAACCTGTAACATAACAAAGTCAGCTCGTATCCAACAGCACATACTGGCTGACAGGCAGAGATGTAAATACCAACATATTGGTTTTTTAAGTCCAGATTATCTGAAAATAAAGCTATTTTAAAAAAACCAAAACATACAAACCAAGCAAACAAAAAGAAAAACCAAAACCCAAATGCACACAGCACAAAACTGTAGCTAGGAAACTACACTGAAGAGGAACTCCACGTTGAGCCAGGTCTCTAAAATAAATGGGTAGAAATGCCCTGTATGGTGCTGATTTCATCATACAGGTCTGCTGAACACAGATGATTGTACGCAGACACTTCAGGTCTCTAAGATCTCCTGTATTCAACCTAAGCTGATTTTCCAGGACACCTACTCTCCAGGATCCAAACAACTAGCTAGTTACAACTAACACAAGACCTAAATTGACTAGCTGGGGAAACACTGTACAACCCCCAATGCTATAACCCACAATACTGTCTGTATTACAGAGAGTATCCCAGGGCCTTCACTGGAAAGTTAAATATTTGTGAGCAGAGAAAAAACCCAGACACAGTAACCAATACAAAACCCTACTAAGGCCAGCTGAAGCTACGTTGCCTGGGTGTTCAAACTAAAGAAGCTCACTTGCTGTCACCAGGGTTGCTGCATACAGCAAACCCAGGCTTTCAAGACTCACAACACAGTGAAAGAGCAGAAACCCATCAACAACAGTAACTGTCAGCAGGTCAGGAAGGTCAATGAATACCAACTGTGTAACATACAGAAAATCTTGAGAAAATGAACAGCTATAGTTTTGTGTGTGGCTCAAATTCTGTTTAGTACATTTTAAACACATCACAACAAAGCTAGTGAGTGCTACTGACAAGTACTAGGACCTTGCTGTATCAGCCTGTACAAGAACTTAGATCCTTAATTGACACAAACTTCCATAGTTATAGCCCGTGCCTAGTGTCACTGTGCTGAAGCAACGAATATTTTCACATGTGTACAAACCACCTATTAGTCTGCTCTTCTAGTAGCATTCACAAACGCTGTCCTGCAGGAGGGCAAGTCCACATTACGGACTACTGGCACTGATGTTTCTCTGCCTCTACTCAAAGACTGCACAACCTACCTCCAAGCTGGACCAGCGAGCGCATCATTGTTCCTCACTATTGCCAAGGCCGCAGCTATCAAGCAGAAGAGCCTGAAATCCATTTAGTTCAGGCCACAGGCAGAGCAGCTTTTACCTGTCCGCATCTCTCTACAGATTCCAAGTCACCCAAGGTTTTTCTAAGGTTTGTCATGAGCTAACAGCTAAAAGTTGCAGCTATTGTTGGAAACAGACTCTCAGCAGCGTTACTGAAATTAAGGCCATGCTACTGACTGCGAAAGAAGTTTCAATGCGTTATTGCACCAAAGGCGTGATGAGGTAGGTATCAGCATGAGTTCTATGAAGGTCATATTTATTTATTGCTCATGCATCCAAAGGGTGAGCAGATACACAGGATTCAGTGTTTACATAAAGCTAACTTACATGCCTTTAAGAGGGACAGAAGTACAACACTGTCTGCTTATTTAGTGTCCAATTTGCTATTTCATACCTATTTCAATTTATTCCAACACTTCAAAGCTATAAGGTTCTCTCGCATCCCAAAGGGGCTGGCATCCACTGGAACTGCACACAGACCTGAAGTCTCGGTAGTTAACTCTTTCTGCTCAGTCTGCATTTCGGTGTAAGAGAACCAACATTTAATTTTGTTACCAAGATATACTGAGCTAATAGTCTGTTGGTCAAATGAACTTTCAGAAGCTATGAATAGAACGGCTTGAAGTTTAAAGGACAGGCTGCTTACCATTATATACACGTGGTCTGAAGAAAAGAAATAAAAATTAGCCTCTAATTTGTATAGAATTAAATACAAATTCCCTCTACCACCAGAGAAATTTGTGGGAAAGTTACTAGAGAATGTGTTTGGGAAACACACCTGCACTTCCGTCCCCCAAAGCAGCAGGTCCTAGCTATTGCCAAGGCCTACAACACTGGGATAGATACCATTCAAAGTGCTGACAGCCAGGTACAGCAAGCCGCTATATGAGACTGTTGAAACAACCGTAGTTTGAGTATTTTTCAGTACTATTAAACACACACAAAGAAAATGCCGCTTCATCTCTGCAAATACAATTCCGCTGACTTTGAAAAAGTCATTTTTAGCACCATCATAATTTTTAGTCAGGCCCATGTGATATTTAGAGATGAGTACACTTACAACATGTAGCTCATTTCATCTTGTATGACTGTGGGCACCATATAGTCAATCTAAAAAAAAAAAGCAATGAAAACACAAATTAGTAGATTCAGATACCAAGATTAACACGTATTCAACTTTGAAAGCCTATCCTATTTACCTGTTTCATATCCAGAGGACCAATGTTGGTGATGTTGTTTAGCCGTGCTTTGCCAATAACCGTTTTCGAAAACTGAACTTGGGCTGTAATATTTGCCACTTCAACAGAATAATAGTTGTTGTTCGTTATATTTAGTGTGTTCTGAAAAACAAAACACAACACTAACAGCGATCCATTCTGTGTATCTTGATGAGCACACATTTTTAAATTTGTGTCTGAGACAGTAATACCTGAAATTATGCGAGTATATTTTCCTGCCTTATAAGACTGGGGGGGAAGGGACCAACACTTAACCCCTTTCTCTTTTTTTTTTTTTGTGAATATACTGAGCAGCAAAAACTTCTGCACAACTTCCCTACACTGCAAATACTGACCATTTCTTCCTATCCTCCATTATTCCTTCCAGGAAATTTAGCTATCACAGGATCCTTTTCTCCCATGGCTGCCTTGCTTTATTTAAAATGAGGAACTCTACCAAAAGTCTTCAGGCAATCCTGTACTGACTGCATTACCAAGAAGTCAAGAAGCATGTGGAAAGAAGTTTAAGTTTTAAGGTGGATAAGAAATCATTTTTCCTCAAAACCAACTTTGACAGATGCATAATACCAGGACAGCATTTATTAACATTCCTACATATATCCACACACACCACATTTTACTCATATTCCAAAAATAATCTGGAGAACTCCAAAGTCACTGTTCCCATGGAAAGAGAAGACTTAATGGTAGCTTGCAACTACATCTCTATTAGCTATAGCTACAGGAACCAGCCACAGCAGGTCCACTCACATTTTTGAAACTGGTCATTGTATCTGCTTGTATTTCTTAAGGCACTAACTAAGATTACTGGCTAGACCACAATTCTATGTATATTAAACTGTCACAGTAGTATCTCTTGTTGCATTTATGCATTACAAACACCCAAACAGATAGCTAGACTTACCGTAATATTTAGATATATTATACGTCTACCCTGTTCGTAAGTGACATATACTGACTTCACACCAATGTATTCAACATCGATTGAGCGAGGAAACAAGAAGAATACAGCCAGCCCAGAAAGTAGTAAACATACAATTACAGAAGCAGTCACGTAGAGCTTTCTGGAGGAAGAAAAGAGCACATTTCAGACTCAAAAGCATATTAAACAATAGTGGCATGTTATTTTCTTTTAAGTGATAAGGAGCATGAGTAGTCAATACAACTAGTTCAGTCTATTTCTGGCTTCCATTAGCTTCCAAAGGGGAAAAAGAAGCTATACTGCACTTCACATCTATGTGTCAAACAGAGAAGTTACTCTTGTATATACATCAGAAATCAAGTTTCAAAACATGTGGTTATCCCAACATTTGTAACTTAAAAGAGGAAAATGGAAGAGGTAAATATTTATGTGCTTCAAAACATAAGCACTTCCTCTTAAGATTTATTTATAGCAGAACATTTGTCATTCTGCAGGACTCTTGCACAACACACCCAGAAAGAAGAATAAAGCTCTTGTATGCCTTACGTGGGATTCTTTGTCATAAAAGACTTTCAGAGAAAGTATTAGACTCCTGCTAAGGAACAGGAAATTCACAATTAACCTAATATAAAAGGTGTGTATGATAATTAAAAAAATACACAAATAAAAGGCTCTGCTGCAGCTCCAATTTTCTCAAAATTAGAACACTAAAATAATGTGTTTCAAATTTATACTACTGTTACATCAGATATATGATCCAGGATAGAATTATGTGAAGTTATTGTATTCTTTTCCTGGCACTCATTTCTGCTTACTACAGAAACATCCAAACATTAAGAAAAAAAAAAAACAAAAAACAAAAAACAAAAAAACAAAAAACAGAAGCAGCAGCCCTGAGCACTGTAATTAAACCTTTAAGTAGATACTAGAAAAAAAAACCCTAAATATTCTGTATCAGAATGATGAATTCATTGCTTTTGCTAGCTGCTCAGAGCTTTACAAATGAATTTCTAGGCGATTTATTTTGCAGTAGTGGCCCAAAGAAGTTATCACTTTATTTAGACTTTAACACTGAAGATGTATCTGCTTAGATCAATTAAGATGCTACAGGGATTGAGAAATACTTGCATAATTACTATAGATGTTCAGAGAAATATCTACATGAAGAGATCATACAGTATTACTTAGCTTTGTAAGACATACTGTGATGGGAGCGTGGACACCTGTTAATAAATAACTCTCCAAGAGTTAGAGGTTAAGGTTGGTATTACTCATGAGCAGGGTTCTTTCAATACTGAATACAAAAAAACATTCCAGTGATTTTTGTTTGATTCTTCTTGACACTGTGTCCTTTAAATTGCTGAATTTTAACTAGAAGAATTAACTGTAGAGTCATGTATCAAAACTAGCTATTAACTTACGTTCTTCTTGGCCTCAGTCTCTGATCACTGTATGGAATTAATGCTACCAGCTGATTTTCCTGCCCTGGAAACAAAAAACACCCTTTCAGAATTTAGACAAACAAAGAATAAGTATTGTTGCGTTGCTTCAAACCAAGCGTACCCCTTATAACTTAAGGGCACCAAAGAATAAACACTAAAGATAAACATTTAAATTCCAGATAGGCCCAAGTAGAATACTTCTGTAGCTTATGTCACTTTCTGAAATAGATCATGGCTTATACAACACAGAGGAAAAAACACCAACCCCACAAAGACCAAAACAGCAACAAATTCTGCCTCTGCGCTGCATACATGCACAGGAAGCAGCATGCCTCTGGCACCATTTCATCCAGAGAAATGGAGGCACAGAACAGCTTCCAGCTCTCTCTGCCAGACCATATAAAGTCATAGGAAAAACCATTCAGAAGCTTGGGCAGTAAGAACTGATCCAGAAGGCGTTCTACATGTACTTTTCTGAAAAGCAGAAGTCACATTTGTTTAAAGACAAATACATGTATCAATTTGGGTGGCTTTGGCAACCCAAGTTACACATACATTGCATTCTGGAAGTCACCAGTATATACAACCATTTCTCATGGGACTGAGCTGCAGCACCCTGGAAGCCAAAAAAAAGTATCTACTGGAATTTGACCAAGCAACAAGTTACTTCACTAGACAGCATTTTTAAGAGGGGGTTATCTTAACAGCAGAAATAAAAAACACAAAAGCACAGATGAGCTGTTGAAAATACATGGACTGCATCTGCCTTTATAGCTTTCGCTATTTGTTGTACAAGAAAACAGAATTGAGATTCATCTATATGAGAACGGAGAGGCCTCAAGACCAAGTCAGATTTGCATTTTTTAAGCCAAATGCAGAATGTGACCAGCGTTCTCACTTAGCTAATCAACCACGTAGAAGAGATTCCGTGCTGAATCACTAAGCTGAGCAAAGCCTGCTAACTAACCAGGCAGTAGCATGTAACATCAACCTTCCAAAAAACCTCTACCAATTTCAAACAGATTTTCATCTCAACTTGAATGAAGCATTTTCAACCTTTGAACAAAACAGCACAGTCCTACTTTCATACTTTATCATACTGAAAAGCTAAAGCTGTCCAAGTAGCAAAACACCATTTCATGTGTTTATTATAGTTTAGCCATCATATCACGTGTTAGTCTTCCCTACTAGTCATGCAGTCATTCTGTGACCACTTAATTTTTCCCCTCTCTCCTCAAAAAAACCTAAACATGTTTTTTTTTTTTTCCCCCTGAAGTACTGAGAAAAATTAAAAAGACAGCCCTATTTGCTCTAATAATTCATGTAAAGTTCTAGCTTTAATCACATTATTTCATTAGAACGTATGGACAACATGCATTTTTAATAGTTACTGCAAAATGTTTAATAAATTAACTCAGATTTGTCTAAGTATTACATCCAAGAATCCTATAGTCAAAGAAATAAGCTTTTGAACACAGGAATTGCACTATTACTGCATTTTAGCTAGCAGTACTTTGAGTAAAACTTGCCATTGATATTATCAGGTATTTCAAGTTAACAAGCTAACAGAACAAACTTCCTTCTCTATAATCTTTCGGTTCAGATAATTTTTAGTTGTGTAGCTTTTCCACACTTCAAATTTGCTGAATTCAGAGGTACTCGAAGAATACATCGTAGTGCAAAGTTTAACAGCTAAAACACAAATCTCTTATGCTATCTGCAACCATTTAAATATCCTGTGGCCCCTGCCACTTATTCGCAGGTGAGACAGAAGTATTTGAACCATACCAGAACCTAATCTGTGTGAAGCACACGTACAAGGACAATATGGCACAGACATCAGTCAATTTTCCTGAGCTGCTGCTCAAGATCAGTTCTGAGAGCTTTTACACCCAATAATCTACTTTGGGTAAGAGTTCTGGCAAAAGCAAAGCTGTACCAAATACAAAACCTTCTCATTAGTTCCTCCCCTCAGTCAAAGGGAAGATCTTACAGCTGAAGCAGAAGGCTGTGCCTTAGCACACTGCATTTGCCACTCTCCTTTTGCCCAGTTTCAGATATCCTGCATTCTCCTTTCAAAGGTCTGTTTCTAAATAGCTATTCAGGTGGCTTATCACGTAGGAGAGAAGCGTAATAAAGCTGACTGTTTTATTAGAAGAAAAGGAAAAGTAAAGGATGAGGGCAGCAAGCAAACAAAACGGGTAGGCCTGAAGACTCATGCTGTGCAGCCTACTGCTTCCCAAGGCAGCCAGAGATCCTATATATGTTCAGCTCCCAGCTGGGGTCCTCCACCTAGCAGGGACAGATAGGACAAAGGGAGGGTAAAGGAAAACAAGAGGCACGGACAGCAGTGAGGGCAAGAAAATTCACTACAAATGATCGAGGAAAAGGTGTTGTAGCACAGGTCTACTTTTCACTCTCTGTATTTGCAGGTATTTTTACAAAGTTATATACTGATTCAAATAGTTTAAAATAGGTAGTTAAAAAAAGATGCAATAAAATGTCACAAAAATAAAGGTTTGCAAATTCAACTTGCAAGAGCTAGGGTTATGTGCGAATTTAAAGCTGAGAAGCAAGGAACACTGGCATTGCACAGAAAAGAGAAGACCAAACAGGTAACAGCCAAAGCTGACCCAATTTGTTTCACTCATCCAGTGTAATCATAGCAAAATGCTTAGTGCTAAAAAGTCAAAAAGATGAAAAAATGTCATCTTGACTAGGAGAGCTATTTGTTACAGATTATTATAGTTACAACTGCAGATGGTTATGAGGTAAATTTATAGGTTAAAAAAAGAAATAAAGAAAACTTACCTCGTGGAATTCTTCCTGTTCCCTGGCAAGTCGGGCAGGTGACGCTGTCTCTTCCTGTAAATTCCACATAGGGAAACTGCGATACATCTCCACATCTGCTGTCTTCGTTGTGCGATTCCGAGTGAACTAACCCATTCCTCATATTATCAGACACTGTGCCTCCATCATAGCCATCTTCCTTGCACGTGTGCATAGGCAGGTGAGAAAGTGACTTGCCCATGTCTAAAATAAAAGTCAGAAGAAAGTTTTCAGGGAGAACGATTCAAACATGGCTTGCATTTATTCTACCGCATCAGGCAACTGTTAGTCTATGGTCATTACTCTGACAAGACTCCTGCTGCCCTCTGTTCAGATCCCTTAAGAGCTGCAAAGTGCTAAGGCCCTGTCAAGCTGGAGTCAATCCCAAGCTGTAAGAACCTGAACTAACTGGGAGCTTTGTTCAGATCCTTCAATACACACAGGCTGAAGGGGGATCGATAAGAAGCTTTTAAGTTAGAACGGTACAATTGCTGGCAAAAGGTTGCAACAGTCTAGCAGTGCTTTTCAAAGGATTGTTATTGTACAGACTTTCACACAACACATTAGTCTTTGCATAAAAAAAAATTCAAGACTGGGCTCTAGAAAGCAAGTCTGCCATTTTCAGTGGATTCTACACACACTACAGACCCAATTCTAACAAGCTTTTTAGGTTAGACTTGTTTTGAGAACACGGAATCAGCTACGGAATCCAAGCTAGAAAAATAAATCTCCAGGTGCTTAAGCTGATGATTCCCTTTAACCCAAGAGGACTGACTCACAGGAAAGTCAAGGGAAAAATGGAAGTTACTTTACCATAGCTGCTGCCAATACGTAGCATTTATACAGACTTGTTAAAAAATAAGAAAAATATTAATGACAAAAGCATTTTTGCTACCTGTGCAAATTTTAAAGTTTTCTCATTACTGTAGCTTTTCAGCCATGACACTGAAACTACCTTGAAACACAGTACACTTGAAACTAAAGGCTGTGATGAAGTGATGCAAGTGGAAACCTTCCTAATTTGCAACAGGTGGAAAACAAACTCAAAGTTAAAAAAATAAACCTGTACAGCAGCGGCAGTCAGTTGTTCAGCTTATGCCCATAACGCATTTTAGTTACTTAACACACAGATACACCAGCCACTCAATTCACTGGTGTCTTGGGGAACAGGATGATTTAAAAAGAGTATGCAAAAGTTCAGTTTTTCTATTTTAAGTGGCATTTTTCAAGTGGCTGCTAGTAATTATCATGCTGGTTTACTGAGAAAGGAAAACCTAAGAGGAAGATTAAGAGAGCAAAACAAGTCAGAATGTTTTAAAACAACCACTCAAGGCAGAACAGAAAGTTCTCAAATATGGTGACGGTAACCCAAACACAACATTAATTCATTATATTGCCATAAATGCTAGGTGAATGTAGGAGGGGAAAAGTAATTCAACAAATGCCAAGAAGTCCCAGCTACTGTTTCAGCAAATATGCAGCATTGTTTTATTCATTTAAGTCATTAAACCCTTACAAGAAGGAAAACTATTTATCCTTATGCTGCTACAGCACTTTTTAAACATTCTAAGTTTGGGAGCCATTCAGTAATGGAAATTGTTGAATTGAAAATTAAAACTATTGAGCTATTGAAAAAAATTTTCTGAAAAAGCTATTGACAATGCCGGTGATTATTCCACATGGGGTTTTTGCTTACTGTTCTTCTTATAGCTGACCTACAGCCTTTAAGCTATGAAATTTGAGTCTTGCAGCTTAGGCAATAGCTGTCACAGTTTTAGGTCTGAAAGTTGGCAATCGATCCCTGGTGCTGTTGTGCTACACCTGTGTTCAACTTACCTGCTCTACTGATGGTAGGCTCAGGCTATGTCTACATTAACAACTAAATACAGAATGAGCAGCAACTCCGTAAAAATAAATAGTTATTGAGGATCCAACATCCCCACTATACATATTTTTGTGTGTTCACTTCATACAAGCTGTTGTCTAGACTGAAAACACCCACTCAATAACTGAAGTGCACCTTCTAGTTTTAGCTTCTTCCAAAAGGAAGAGAGTTCATGCAGTCCCAGGTCACACTGTGATGTGAACCAAAGCGCAGCAAGCAAGGATGACTGGGAACTCATTCCAAGAGCACACTATTTATTTGAATTAAAATACTAATGCAGATGTATCCTCCAATGCCAACTGTCCCTAAGCTTCAATAATTACAATACTGTCATTCTACTGCCAGAGACTTAGGAGAGATATGTCTCGGTTCACAAATAAGAAAACAGCCAGCCACCTTCAAGTGAAATGTGTTCCTCCAACATGCTTTCTCCCCCAAACAATCACTGAACCTTATTACAGCTGACCAAAACTCAGGAACACGTTGTTCTTTTATCCAGCGCTCACATGCTGAATAGCAATAGTCACAAACCCTACTTCCTTAACAGCTGTGCTTTGACCCAGTCTCTCCCTCGTAACTGATGTATAAACTCAAGTGTCCTTGGACTTGTCTGAAGTTCCCTTGAACTCAGTCTGTTAGAAAGAGTTTGGTAAATTAAAAAGTGTTGTGATAAACGGCTTTTCTTTAAGACTGCGCCCTTCAGCTTGCTATGGCGCTGCAGCATGATAATATACAGACAAAACCCAAACACTGTCCCAGGCATACAGAACCACCCCATCCCGAGTTACACACAAGGCTTGAAGAAAAAAAAACGTTTATAAACTCAGTGAAACTTTATATAGAGTTAAACTAGATTGTTACACCTCTCCACAGAGTTAGGGTGGCATTCTTACCCCTTATATGCAAACGGATAAACTTGAAGTTACAAACCTACTTCTTTTCCAAAACAGCGAAAGATTTTTAAGCACAACCATCTTCTGCCCTATCAGCTGTGGCTTAATGACGAACATCGCAAGCTCCTCCAAAACAGAGAGAGCTGCAAGGCGATGACTTGGCAGTCACAAACTCGCCCAGCACGGGCAGGCACCTCCAGTGCTGCCTTCCACGACCCCTTTAGAGACCCGCCTCTCCGACACAGCCTGCTCGGTCAGGCTGGCGCTGCCAAAAACACCGGGGGCAAGAACCTCCCTGAGATGTACGGATTTTCTCGCTCGCCAAGCCCGAGCAGCAGCTGCTCTCGCAAACATGGCGAAGTTTCCAGCCGGCGGGCGCGGACCAAGGCCGGCGAGCCCAGCCGCTGCCGGGCTGCCCCGGGGGGCCCCTGCACCCGCCCGGCCGGCGGGTGGGCGGGGGGCTCGGCGCGGAGGGGCGCGGGCAGCCGCCCCGGCCGCCCGGAGGTAAGCAAGGCCCCGTCGCGGGCCTGCCCGGGCCTCGCCGAAGCCCTCGATCCGCCGCGGCCCCCCGCCCGGCGCCCGGCTCCGCCAGGGCCTCGCAGCCACAGGCCGCGCTCAGCCCGGCTCCCGCCCCAGGCCTGCCGCCGCCCCCCGGCTCCCCTCCGCCGATGGAGCGGCCCTCCCCACCTGCGGCGTGGGCTCCGCGGGCCGGGCCGGGCCGGGCCGGGCCGGGGGAGGGCGGGCTGCGCCGGGCACGGACGGCAGAACCGAAGGCTCCAGGTGCGACACAGCCGCCCCGGCGCTAAACCCCGGATCCGGGGCGTGCGCAGGCGCGGGGCGGCGGGGGGCGGTGCCGCTGCGGGCCCGTGCGGTCCCGTCCTGTCCCGTCCCGCCGCGCCGCTGCCGGCCGCAGGCAGGGCTGGGCCCGGTTCCCCGCGGGGGCCGGGGCGCGGGGAGTTTCCGCCGTTCCCCTCGCCGCTGGGCGCCGCGCCGGGTGCGCGCCCTCCCGGTCGGCGGAAGGCTCGGGAACGGCGCAGAAACCGCCGTCCCCGGCGTGAGGCGGTGCCCGGGCGGAGGGGTGAGAGGTGCTCCCGGGCCCCAGGGGCAGGGGTGGAAGCAAGGGGAAGGGGAAGGGGAATCCTTCGGCGCTGCCCCTCTGCGCCGCGGAAGGACGGGGTCAGCGCGGGTTGTTTCCCTCCCTGTTTCTCTGTCAGCGGCCGTTCGCTGCGTGTGCCCCCCCCCGCCCCGCGTAAGCTCTGCGTCGCGTTAATCACAGGAAAAAAGCGGGGATTTTTCTTTCCGCAACTTGAGTTTCCTTCGTGGTACCTTCACAGCCACCATCGTTATTTTCTGTTCCCTGTTTGGTAGCTCCAGTGGAAGTAACTCACCGCAGCGTGCTCCCGGGGAAACGAGATGCTCCAGCAAGGGAAGCTGTGGCAGGTCAGCAAAAAAGGTGTAGGAAACAAGATACGCTGCCACTGCAATTCAGTTTTATAACTCATGTGACATTGTAATAGGTTGCTTGTACAGCTGATGTTTATTCAGGGCATGGGCAGTGGGGTGTGGGAGACCACTGCTGTGTGGGGATGGGGGGGCACCAGCGGGACAAGAGCTGCACGGAGGGGACACAGCGTGGGATGAAGGAGGCTGGGGGACCAGGGAGGAGCTCTGCCTGGTTTGGGAACCCCGTCCCAGCTGCAGAAATGAATCGGGCTGGGGGAAACCCTGTGATTCACGCCACGTATCGAAGTGCAAGAGCAAGCATAGGGGCAGGGCTCGAGGGAGAGGATAAGGAAGCGAGGTCCCAACAACAGCTTGGGGTGATGACGAGGCTGGGGCAGGGTGCCAGGCTGCTCCAGGGGCCGGGAGGAGACCGGCTGCCTCCAGCAGCCACCCACAGCTGGTGGAGGTGTGAGGCCACCTGCAGTACAGCCCTGCCAGCAGCATGCCTGGCACCTGGCTGCAGGTCCAGTGCAGAAAATAACCATTAGTGGCCTCAAGCTCATCCATTAATCCTCAAGCTCACCTTAAATATAGTTTATTTGCTATAGGCTAAAGTAATGCAATGAAAACTGAGAATAAACATTAATGTAAAGGTAAAGTGTCACACCCACTATGCAGGCTTGAAAAACATGAAAAATATGTGATAAGAAGATGTATACAGTAGAAGCACATTAGAAGTGCTTAAATATGTGGTGAGGTGCTTAAAAGTGTTACTGAAAGGGGCCACGGAGCTTGGGCTAATCGAGACAGGATTCCTGTGATTATGGAAAGGGTATTTCACAGTAAGGAAGTACAGACTGCACAGCATCCAATATTGCTGGTTTGTGAACTGAATAGATTATGTCTAGATGAGGATTGCATGCTTAAACACAGACACAGAAATTAATCAGTTCAGAAATGCGTGGTAGAGCAATATTAGTGCTAGTAGGGGGGTATGAAATGGAAACACTCAGATGGCGTAAACAGAGAAGCTGAGATCATCACCTTTGGACTGAGTTATGGGACAGCTGCAAGTAATACAAGCTCTTAGTTCTCATAGATCACTAAACGGGTGCAGTTTATACTTCCGATAGTACATCAGCAAAGAAATCCAAGTGATGAATCTGGTTTCAAGTTGAGTTTTGTGGCTGGGATATAAGTGAGTCAGGTCTTTGAAAGGAACGAAGTTAGCAATCCCTATAGTAGCCAATTGTGCCAGCGTGCAGCTTCCCAGGTCCTGTGAGCACCTGCAAGAGACATAGACCTTAGAAGTACCAGCAAAGAGTTATGTTTACTTCTAATTTTCCCCTCATGATGAATAACAGTCCACTAGCATTGGTTATCTGAAGAAACTTCAGACTGGCCACATTTATTTCATCCTTCACAAATATAAGCTACTAGTTCTGTGAATATTGAAGGTAATGAAGCCTGGTTTCCTATTGATTTGCCTCTCAGTTGGCTGACTGTTTACCTGAATTATAATAATATTTTCTGTTATGACCGCATATACCTAGCGTCTTCTCCTGTGGAGCGTTTTGGCAGCAGCATGCAGGCTGCCACACTGAGAAATGGAAATTTGTAGAAATTTGCTGACTGGATGGAAGGTTATTAGGTGTTAACTCCTAAATGTTCATTCCCTAGTGTCTTCTCTGCCTGGTTATCTATTTTTATGAAATTTTTGTAAACATTATTATCTCTCAAGCTCAGATGAAACTGGTGAACACCTTCAAAGTTACCGGAACTTGGGACACAGACAGAGTGACAAGGCAATTGCATAAACCTTGTTTTCATATAGCCTACCAGGCTAAAAATGGATGGCATGCTGTCTGAATGCTGAGCTAGGTACAGAACCCATTTTTATCTCCAAGCTATCTCCAAGTCCAGAAAAACAAACAAACAAACAAACAAACAATAACAGCAACAAAACCCCCCAACAAAACCAAACAAAGAGAATGTGAAAACTATAATCCCCATCCAATCTAGAGTACAAAGTAGCAGTATGGGGGATTGTGTCCACTTACCCGTTTCTGATGGGAGAGAAGATACTTAAGAAATCCTGTAATTGCTTTAGGTTCATCATTACATCACTGTGGGGTTTTTGTATATAAGGAAAAACAGGCTTTGCAGAACTATTACAGTTGTTTACGTTTCTCTTCCACCTTAAGTACGCTGGGATTAGTTATGCTGCCATGTTGTAAAGATTATGTTTTTTTCTGAATTTCTCTCTATCACTAGTTCATGAGGACACCCAAAAGAAAATGGTGATTCCCTATGCCATGGTTCTCTTCTTGAGAAACTTCAGAAAAGAGATACAAGTTAACCTGATAAAAATAAGAACACTCCTCATTTTTAGTGATTTTGCCCTTGATTCAATAAAATGACAACAGTCCTGTTTTTTCGCACGTCATCCTAGTCCCAGGATGCACTAGACTGAGCTATACGATGGTTGCAATGGTGACTTGTGCCAGGTCTCATTATTGAAGGGTAGCTAAAGTCAAACTCAGGCCAAAAAGAAAAAAAACCCAAACTATCGAAAAAAAGGGAATTCTGCAAGGCATTTCCAATGTAGGTGTTCGTAATCTGAGGCAACCTTACCCCAGGCACAGGACAGTTAAGACCCAGCCTATTATTTGACCAGGAGCATACTGGTCACTTTTGACGTTTTATCCTACATCCTAGTGCTGCTCTGAGGAGTGGCTGCACTAAATGTAAATAATTAAAAATGTATATTAAAAAAATCTGCTATATTAGTTTGGTCTGTTTGGATTTTTAGAAAAGTTCAGTTTTGAAACATCCTTTTTTCCCCCTGTGAAGTATTTTCTCTATTTCAGAATTGCTGATCTAAGTGGTATTCTATGATAAATATTTTTAGACACATGTAATACTTGAATATAGTTTGTCACAGATACTTTCATTGGTGTGTATTTTCTGATGGTAGGGCCTGTGCACTGAGTTACTTTGCATAAATAAAACATAAACAGTCTTTTATAACTGACGTGTTTCTGATATATTGCACGGCTACTGGTAACTGTCATTCTTGCAACACTCCATGGTCTTCTGCAGTGTATACTTTATAGCTTCTCTTTGTTCATTTCATGTGCACAAACTTAAATTCTGCATTAGTTGACAAATGAATGAGATGATTATATTCTGTAAGAAGAACATAATTTTTGCCCATTCCTCCACAATTCTGATGCTGCATAAGAACTGCGGCTCACTCGCTGCAATACATGCTTCCAATGCTTTCTGGGGAAAATAGCCTTTATTTCTCCTATTTACATATTCTCACCTTTCCTTTGAAAAAAACCACATAGCTGAATATTGATGAGGAAAAAACAAAACTGACAACAATCCACAGATCTAGACAAAGAATAGTAAATCTTCTGATTGATTAGGTGAATGACCGAGTGATTATACTTAAATGCTTTTGAATAGCTTCTTTCAGAATAAGGTTTTTACAAATCATGTGCAGAACCATTTGTCTTTACCTTAGAGGAGCAGCAGCGGGTGGCAGCTGTGGCTGCCTTCAGCCGTGCATACAGGCGTAGAATAATACTTATTGAGCAGCCCCATTGATCTTAGACTCATCTAATTTACATATGGTCTGTGCTACAATTTCTGATGGAGGAGAATACAAGCAAGGAAATTCTAGCTTTATCTTCCTAATATGTGGCTTGACTAGCTTTAATCAAATGGGCTGTATGCAGTTTTAAACCTATTACTGAGAGGCTTTTTAATTTGTGTAGCTCCCCAGGGGGAGACTTGAACAACCAATGGAACATTTGGCCTTTAGGCATTCAAATTTGTTTAACTTTAAAAAGTAATATATTTTTACATACATTTGGGAAAAGTAATGACATATGTATAAATTACATGAACCTCTGAGAAGGTCTAGTTTCCTGCATTTGGAAAGATGGCTGAGTGATGATGACTCAGTCTCTGACTGATTTGGCGAACACAACAGAATTAGTATGTCACAACGCAATAAATAAATGGGCTTTGCTATTGTTTTATTTTTATGTAACTTGATCAGCACCAGGAAAATCCACTTGTCCCTTGAAAAGTTCCCATGTTCTTTGTCTAAAACATCTTGGGAGAAATCTGGTATTAAGTAAGTCAGTCCTCTATCTTTCCTTTAGGACTCTCCCACCTCATTCAAGGCTCAGGAGTCAATCTGTTCAGCCTTCTGCACAGTTTATTCCATCATTTATACATAGAAATTGATTTATGGCATCAGTCTAACAGATGCATAAAGTACTTTTTTGAGCCACTATTAAAATATGAGAAATGGTACCCATAACAGGTAAGTAAGAGACAACAGAAGATGCAGCATCAGGAGCAACAGTGTGAACAGACAACATTCAGGAAATTATTTCACATACAGCCTGAAGCCAGCCTGTTCCTGGCTTTTTAGCTTAAATGTTTTTTATTGTATGTATTGCAACAGTAAATATCGTATTAATCAGTAGCATATGTCAAGACATCTTCAATAACCTACCTACTGTAGCAAAATGAGAGATGGTTTGGCCAACATTTAAAATAACTTGAAGTGTGTTAGCCTGCCAGATAACCTACTTGTAAATATATACATATTTTGGGACTACTATTCAAAACATTAACAGTGTAATGGTCTCATCTTTCTAGTCATGTCTAGCCTCGCTCATCATCTTCTGAAAGTTTGCCAGGTAAAGGTGCCAGAAGATGTGATTTTTTATTTCTTGGAAAATGGATAGAGGCAACCAGTTCACAGAGGTTACTTACATTTTGAAAGCTTTAGCTTTCAAGTGATTACAATTTTTACTTGTTACTGACTAGACCAGAGTCAGAAGCTTCCTAAGGGACCTAAAAATTTGTAAGTGCCCTAGAAATGGAACGCCCTGAATTCCCTCACCTTTCAACAGGGTCTTCCATGTAATGGCGATGGTTATTTGTCATTTTTGCCTGTTCAGCTGACTCTTTAGCTCTAATAGCTTATTTAGTAAGCAAAAGCTTTCTTTTTTTCCTACGTCTGTCTTTTATAGGTTTTATATTTAAAAACCTTTTTATTATAAAACCCAGCATCATAGTTTGTGAAGGCAAATAAAAAAAATAAATCTGTTTTAAGTAACTATTCAGGCAAAGATTATATTGCAAGTGCATTGTCTTTCTTCAGAAAAATACTTTGATAATTATTTTTAGTTGGGCTATTTGCTGTGCAAAAATGCTTCCAGAGACAGTGTTTATGTTTCTGTTGTAATATGTTCTGCAGAATTCTAGTGGATACATATAGAAGAGATGGAGTTAGAAATTAATATTTTAACTTATCATCATCAGAAAAATAATTTGTCATGGAAAAGATTATAATATAATTGCATTGCAATTATCTTAATGAGTATAATCTGTTATGTCTGATTTTTTGTCCACTTTTGCACTTCTTTGAAATAGGATCCTATTAAAATGTTTTTCATTATTGTAATGAGAACTGTGTCAAAATATTTTATTGAAAATTTAATCAACCTATTACTGTCTAGTCTCTTATTTCAAAAGTAGTTTGGCCAGAATGGATTATGGTCCTACAGAACAGTGTTTCTAGTCAGTACACAATGGAAATGTATGTATTCCTGTAATACACAACATAATTTTATTCTTTTTAAAAGAAGTTGAGAATTTCATTGCAACAAAGAGCAATGCCATCTTTAAATAGGATAATACCATATGAAATTATCCTCTTACTCTTTGTTCTGTAACACAGGAGAGAACTTCTGTTGTTGGGTGGCACTGCAGAGATTTGAAGAACACAGGCTTAGCTGCTTGAAGATTAAACTAACTTTTTTTTTTTTTTTTTTTCATTGAACCATGCTTATTTCAAAAGATACATGGTGCTCACAGATCTCTGACTCTGGATAGAACCTGTTATTCATTCATAATAGATTGCTTCTCTGCTGCTACAGCTTTAGATTTCAAAATTAACCCATAGATTTTCCTTCCATTCCTTGACTGGTGGATATCAGAAATAATATGCATTTATTACTAGTTTACTTCACAGAATTCCCATTTTATCTTGCGTCTGCAGGTGTTCGTTAGCCTCACAGAGGTTTGGTTGACCTTACCTGTTGCCTCAGTAAGGAATCCAGTAACAAGGTTATATATCTGCAGTTAAAGGATCCATATCTCGGATAAAGCAATGATTATTAGTAATAAGTAAATGTAACTGTGCACTTCCCTTTCTAGCTGATTAGTGTGTTATATGCATTCCTATAATCTTTTAACGCTCAGTTTCCTGTGTGTATGCATATCCTAAATAGTGCCACTGAAACTGAAAAACAATCTAAAATAACCAGAAATAATTTGAAGCCACTTGTGAATGGAAAAACATCTGTATAACATTTGTATAATGTCTGAAGAAGTGTTTAGCAGAGATAAAAATGCCCCTTTGACTAATTGTGAGATTATAGGTAATTCAATTGATGATAGCTAACTTGTTTGAAGTTAAAAACAGAGTTGTAATACTGGTAGCCTGAACATTCAAAGGAAAAAGTACAACCACATTTATGCTCATGCGTAAGGCAAACAGTGGAGTGGATGACATCAATTGCCCTAAATTAGACCTTGAGAAAATAAAATTTAGAGATGAACACATTTAAAACCCTATAAAACTACTGCTTAGGTTGCTTGAATAATGGGAAAAAAGAAATGCTTGAAGGACAGATTTTTTTAATTGAGTTCACAGCTTTTTTTGAAAGTGTGAACATTTCACTGATAAAACACAGTCATTGAAATCTGTGTTTCTGAGAATGTTTATGTGCGAAATAGAGTGTTTGGACATTTCTGTGAGCTCGTGTGAAGAACAAGAATATTTTATCTCTCAGTTGGAATTAAACATATGGAAAAGACTGAGTTACATTTTCCCAGACTGCCGATTTGATTTCATTTCATTTAACTTCACGTTCTGTGAGAAGAATGCTGTTCTCCAGGGAGGCCACGCCGCCAACATGAGGGCAGGTGGAATGTAAGGATATCTGATTTGCGAGGATATCTGGCTAACAGCTAGTCACCTTAAAAGACAAGGACAGGAGGCAAGAGAAGTAATAAATTAAACACTCTGATAGCGCACACCCTAAGGAACAGGAGATAACAAGACAGTAACCAATACAGGGTTCCTTGGGGTGCTGATGGATGGATGACTGAAGGAACCTCTGAAGCATAACCTTGAAGAGGTTCAACCAGAACTATGTTGCTGATAAGAAAGAGAGAAACAACATTATCACAGATCTCATGGGAAGGTGCAAACTTCTAGTGGGATATTTGAGGGGACTGGGGAGGTTCTGTAAAACTTATTAAGGCATTGGGGGGGGGATTGTGGGAATGAACAAAATTTATTATGGCACATTTAGGAAAGGGGCCAAATGCAGGGAAAGGAAGAGATGGAGATGGATCAGAGACGAATGAGTGGGAAAATGGAGAGGAGGAAAAAGGGGTCGGTTGTGTGTGAAGCAAGCTGCTGGCCAGTACGCTTCTGTGGCTAAGCCTTGGGCTTGATTGCCTCAGTGCAGCCCATCTTGCTGTTACACTCTATTCTTCCCAGCTATTTTCCCATATGGATGTGCCTGATCAACAGTGAGTTTCACAACAGACTAGCTGGTGGCTGGGACAAGAGGTCAGGGTGCCTACACTTGTACACAGAGGCCATGGGTCAAAGGGGCCCATAGGTCCAGGGGCCAGTGACTGGAGAGACAGGTCAGCTGCCAGAGGGGCCCATTTGTGTGCGTGTGTGAAAACAGCACAGCTGGAGTAGCCGGTGAGTTGGGTAAGAGGACTGTGAGCTTGATAGTGGAGGGGCTGGGGGTCTGATAGTCAGCTACTGGAGGGACCATAGATCTGGACCGGCTACCAGAGAGTCCTGTGTGCGTGCATGCTAACAAGCTTTGAGCCTGATTAGCCGGCAAGTAAGAAAATGATCAGGCCACCAGAATTGTTCATGTTTATGTGAGTGAAGGCACTGCCCTCTCCCTGGGTCCCTCTGTGCTGCCAGATGTGTGCCTGTGCATTTTTGGGCTACCTACCTAGCCAGACTGCTGGCTGGACCTGGGAATGGCAACAGCAGCATATGCAGCAACAGGAAAAAGCCCTGGGGTCTTACAGCCCACCAGCCTTAGCTTACCTTAGCAGCCAGCTCCATGGCCTTATGTCTGCTTTTTAGCCTGCAGTGTATCTACACCATGTCTATGCTGTGTACAAACATAAGAAGAGCTGGGTGTTGGTGACCACAGGAAGCAGTTGTGTATATGAAGTTTGTATGTCAGTAATTTATAGCATTGCTTTTTAGCACATTCTCAGAGGTGGTAATATGATTTTGTAAGCATACATATACCCTAGGATTTGAAAACTTACTGGAGAATAACTGAAACTAATGTGCAAATGCAGCAGAGAATTCAGAAATGTCTATCTGAAATGTAGGTGTGTTTGTAGGAGCCCTATTCATATATTACAGTAGCGCATTGATTTAATATCTTATTTCAAGTCCACCTCGTGGATGTCTGGGAATGACATAGCTTTTGCCATCAATACGATCAGGCTGAAAAGTTGCTTTTCTGTCTTCATTTTTATTCCCAAATGTACACTTTTGACACTTGATTTGTGATAGCTGACACCTCAAAGCTGATATATGGCTCAAGAGTTAAGCAGCACAGGGCCAGACAGAATGAGCTAACTATAATCTCTCAAACATACAATACTCTCTGACATCAAATGTGAAAATCATCAGCATGTGTATAGTGTCACACAGAAAAAAATACTGAAATGAAGTGGAAAATTACTTGAGTTTTGACTCAGAGGAAGTTAAACTTTTAAACTACCTGGTATGTATTTTTCATCTCTTTCCCTTTCTTTTTGAGGATATAGAAACCAGAATTATATTCCTGTATTTCATATCCACTCCTGTGTCCCTGTTGCTGAGGGAAGGGAAGGGAAGGGAAGGGAAGGGAAGGGAAGGGGAGGGGAAAGGGGAAAGGGGAAAGGGGAAAGGGGAAAGGGGAAAGGCACAAGGAGGAAAGAGTCAAAGTCTTTTCCAGCAGGGTTCTGGATTGTTCAGTGCTGCACTAGGAAAAGTGCCAACTAAGCTACAAAGATAGCCTTTGTTTCCTATATTTACTTTGAAAATAATAGTTGAAATGAAGGTAGAATCTACCAGGCATTTTTAAGGGGGAGAACTGAACTTGCTACACCCTGAGTTACTATAGCAAACATATCTCTGTTTGAAATCCTTTTGCTGTAAATCAGTAATTTTCCTGATGAAAAGAAACACGTTTTGTGTATCTTAAAAAATCCAGAAGGTGACTTTGAAGGTTTAGAAAAGCATAATGCCACTACTATGTGTGAGCTTTATACAGATGATGATTTTAACTGCTGTAGTAGTGGTCAAACTGGAGTTTGGATGAGAATGGGCTGCCTCCCTCTAATAAAACAAAAGATGGAACAGAGGTTGTAGGTAATGTGTAAGTGATGGCCACTAAAAATGTACAGAGGAGTATGAGGCTTAGAAGAAAAGACAAATACATGATTTCAGCTATCAGTATGTGATCTGCTAAATATGTTTTGAGAGTAGCCACACTCAGTTTAGAGAGTGAAATATGAGTGTATGTGAAAGGCTCTTTCAACCTCCTTGAATTAGGAAATTTGTCATAATGTGTGAAAGTGATACCCAGCCACTGAAAGGATTTTTCATGTCAGAAAGTCAGAAGGCCTTTCAAAGAAGCCAATTTTCTTAGAATTATAGAATAGTTTGGGTTGGAAGCGACCTTTAAAGGTCATCTAGTCCAACCCTCCTGCAATGAGCAGGGACATCTTCAACTAGATCAGGTTGGTCAGAGCCCCATCCAACCTGACCTTGAATGTTTCCAGGAATGGGGCATCTACCACCTCTCTGGGCAACCTGTTCCAGTGTTTCACCACCCTCATCGTGAATTTTTTTTTCTTGTGTTTAGTCTAAATCTACCCTCTTTTAGTTTAAAGCCATTACCCCTTGTCCTATTGCAACAGGCCCTGCTAAAAAGTCTGTCTGCTTCTGTCTTATAAGCCTCCTTTAAGTACTGAAAGGCTGCAATAAGGTCTCCCCGTAGCCTTCTCTTCTCCAGGCTGAACAACCCCAGCTCTCTCAGCCTTTCCCCATAGCAGAGGCGTTCCATCCCTCTGATCATTTTTGTGGCCCTCCTCTGGAGCCGCTCCAACAGGTCCATGTCCTTCCTGTACTGAGGACCCCAGAGCTGGACGCAGCACTGCAGGTGGGGTCTCACCAGAGCAGAGTAGAGGGGCAGAATCACCTCCCTCGACCTGCTGGCCACGCTTCTTTTGATGCAGCCCAGGATACGGTTGGCTTTCTGGGCTGCAAGCACATTGCTGGCTCACATCCAGCTTTTCATCTATCAGTACCCCCAAGTCCTACTCCTCAGGGCTGCTCTTAATCCCTTCATCCCCCAGCCTGTACTGATACTGGGGATTGCCCTGACCCAGGTGCAGGACCCTGCACTTGTCCTTGTTGAACCTCATGAGGCTCACACAGGCCCATTTCTCAAGCTTGTGCAGGTCCCTCTGGATGGCATCCTCTCCCTCAGGCATGTCAACTGCACTGCTCAGCTTCGTGTCACCTGCAAACTTGCTGAACATGCACTCGATCCTGCTATGTCATCGATGAAGATATTATACAGCACTGACCCCAGGACGGACCTCTGAGGGACACCACTTGTCACTGATCTCCATCTGGACATTAACCCCACTTCTGGTAATGAGCTGCCGCATGCATCAGGGATCAGCGGAAAGACCATATGCCATTACTCCCCAAAGCAGATCAATAAGCAAGTTTCAGCAGAAAGAGATGTAAAGATACACTAAATGGTTTGTTTCATTTAAGAATGTTTAAACAGGGATCAAAACCAACCACAGCGTCAGGAAAAGGCTTGCTTCAGTTCAGTAGGACAGCTATTTTCCATTTTGACCTTCCAAGGAGAAGCAGTATTGTTTGGTTCAGTGGAGTCTAGATCAGGAAACTGAGATGTTTTATGATCCCATTGGAACGGTATCAATCTCACTGAAGCTTATTACCTAGCAGTCTGAAGAATACTGTTTTACAACCATGTTTTAAAAATAAAGCAACTACTACAGTATTTTATGAAAGGTTCAGCTCTGCAGCTGAGTGCCAGCCGTGCTGTGCACACACCTGTTGTTAGGTTTAAGTTATTTTGTTAAATTTCTAGGTTTCACTAAGCCTTACAAAGAAGAGTGGATGCCGAACTCCCAAGAAGGGTAGTTTGGAGTTTGTGTAGAACCGCAGTGACTGGTGTCTGGTGAGCACCAGGCATCCCTCAGAGCTGCAGCAGGTGCTGCTCAGGGGGCCTTCATGGCTCTGGGCATAAAGTGCATTACGAAGCCCAAGTCTTCTTTTGGATCTGGCTGATATTCCAGGCACTTTTTAAATTCAAAGTTTAACTTTGCTTTAAAGATCTGAAGAGAAGCTAAGCAAGCAGAGGAAGATTCAGATCACAATCTGAAGTTTGTTTTTTAAACTTGGAGATACTCATGCAGGATATAAGGCCAAGTCAGCTTTTTTTGTCTTTCAAGCTTTTAGACTTTTAATAGACTTTTAATAGACTTTTAATAATAAAGAGTCCACAGGCTTATATTTTTATAACAATCATCTCATCCTTCCCCTTTGCTTTCACTAACTCTGCTACCTGCCCTGTACAAGTGCAGGCTAAGCAATAGCACAATATTTCTGCTGCCTGGATGTTGTGGTTTAACCCCAGCTGGCAACTAAGCACCACCCAGCCACTCACTCACTCCCCCCCCCCGCCCCCAGTAGGATGGGGGAGAGAATTGGAAGAGTAAAAGTGAGAAAACTCATGGGTTGATATAAAGACAGTTTAATAGGTAAAGCAAAAGCCTCACATGCAAGCAAAGCAAAACAAGGACTTCATTCACTACTTTCCATCGGCAGGCAGGTGTTCAGCCATCCCCAGGAAAGCAGGGCTCCATCACACGTAACAGTTACTTGGGAAGATAAACACCATCATTCCGAATGTTCCCCCCTTCCTTCTTCCCCCAGCTTTATGTGCTGAACATGATGTCATATGGTATGGAATAGCCCGTTGGTCAGCTGGGGTCAGCTGTCCCAGCTGTGTCCCCTCCCAGCTTCTTGTGCACCTGGCAGAGCATGGGAAGCTGAAAAGTCCTTGCCTAGTGTAAACACTACTCACAACCAAAACATCAGTGTGTTACCAACATTATTCTCATACTGTATCCAAACCACAACACTGTACCAGCTACTAAGAAGAAAATTAACTCTATCTCAGCTGAAACCAGGACACTGGGGTTAGCACAACTTCAGCAGATGGAGAATCCTCAATCAGTGCTGTGTCTGACTGGTATCAGTTAGCACTTGTGAATCTTTTTCCAGCTCAGCATTTTGGTGGCTTCTAGTTACTAATACCTCAGACTGAACTTACATGAAGAATTTATCTTTCTTTTATTCTTTGTTTCTGCAAGCTTTTAAGGCTGAATAAACAATGTATTCTTTAACTGGCCAGCCATAAGTTGTTTAAACTTGATTATGTTTGCTTTTGGGTAACAAAAAGCTCCAGTAAAGTAAACTATGTAACATGTGTAAAGATAACGCTTTTCTTCGCTGTCTGGTTATGGCTTTGGACAACATTTTAAAGCCTACTAGCAATTGTAAATCAATACATGTCAATTAAATGTACATGTGGCTGCCAGTTCAAATTTGTTCTGTATTTATTTACTCAGGTTTGGCTGCTCCCAGTTATTTCACCTTTTATCAACTACAAGCAGTGTGAACCTAACAATGAAGAATGATGCAAATGTAATGATCCTATTGATTGAACTAGAGATTCGTTCCTTGAGAGAGATTGAATGCACCTACTGAAACAGAAGCTACTTAGGTAATGGACTTAGACGAGCTAAATATCAACTGAAACTCTCACAGAATGGACATCATGGTATTCGCCTCCTGAGGATAGCTAGATAATAGTCAATTCTTGTCAGAAGTTGTACCGAAGCTATGCTTCAGGGAACATTAAGGTGCATCATAATGGCCTCCACAGCTCAGAAGAGTTCAGAAATACCAGTGAATGAAAACACAAGGGGTTTCACTTCAAAATACTGAAAACAGTTTACAGCTATGGTTTTCCTCAGCCTTACAGAAGATACAGCCCCTTCTTTCTTACCCCTTACCAGTTGGGTGGCTAGGTTTCCTGTGGCTTTATTTCAGTCCTACCTGTGATCCTACACTGCAAGAGGACAGTGAATGTACAGAGCTGTCAAGACCAGCACTATTTCCCCTTAGGAGCAAACAGGGTATCAATACTGCCTGAACTCATTACCTGCTGGTGCATCTGCATTGCCTGTATAAATTGTTATGCCTGATAAGCAACTAACTCAGCACACATTTATCTATAATAATGTGATCATTTCAAGATTTTCCTTTATTTCAAACTATTCTCTAGACAATTGCATAGTTACAGGAAGGTACCATCTCTGTGACATTATCATGGTTAAGTTAAAATGTGTGGTGGGAACTTTGGCTCATACACTAGAAATGCTCTTTCCACTTAAGATGTGTGAGGCAGATTTTCCTTGTTCATCCAATGGCCAGTACACATGAAATCTCATCTTCCTGATGGAAAAAAGGTCCAGTCACTTAATTGCTTAAAACCTGAATCACTCAACCATCTTCAATGCTGTCTTTTAAAATATATTTCTAATGTAGACTTGTGAGTCTTCCAAGCTTAGTAGGTGACTGCCAGTTCTGGTGCCCCAGACTGACATCCACCTCACAGTACTGAATGGGTTAGGGTCCTCACCCTTCACCTGTCCCTGTGCTAGGGACAACAGCCTTGGCTCCACCTGTCTCCCATCAGTTGACAATTGCCTTAATCCTTTGATATTCATGCTCTGATTTTTCCCACTTTGACAAACCCTCATTCTGTTCAGTTGTTCAAATGAGGTAATTCCATTGTGCTTGCAGTAACAGTGCTTCCAGAGTCAAAAATAATTGAAGACAGGAGCAGGTCCAGAGACAGTAACCACTCAGGTCAGCCACAGCCCCAGGATGGCCAGGCAGGGCTATGGGGATACAGATGGGCCAAGCCAGGCTGGCATGCCAGCTGGTGGGTCAGAGGCATCCCCACAGCCTGTCTGGAAGAGCTCTCTTCATGGTTCCTAGTGGCACTGTCTCTAAGTTGGCCCTGAGCCTGGGCAGCCAAATCCCCAGGGTAAGGGATATGCTCAGAGCCCTGCCACCTTGAGATGAGTTTTTTCAGAGGAGGAGAGTGGAAAAATTCAGCTTGTCTGTATGTAGAGGAAGAGGTTATTTTGGGGGCTTGAGGTTTTTTTTTGCTGGGAGGTTAGATACATAGCTGCTGTCTTTGATTTCAGCTGTTTGAATGTGCCTAGAGAAAGGATGGGACTGAAAAGTGACAAAACGGAAACAGTGTCTTGCTGGTGTTTAAACCACTGTCATTTTGATTCCTGTCATTGATAAGATAAATTTTACTTCTTCAGTCAATTCTACAAAGTGCATTTGTCATACAGGTTGCTCTGCACTGTGGGGAAATGTCGTCAAAGTTATCCTGCACAAATGGGAAGCGCGCTGTGCATAGCCAGGTGCTTATGCAGTGGTCACACTCCCAATGCGCAGTGCCTCTGGTTCATGAAGCGCTGTAGGCAATATCAGGTTTTGTAATCTCACCACTTCTGCCCTTTCCTTTATTTAGTAGCTTTGCCTAAGCTTAGTGTGCCCGAGTATATCGGGATGGGCAATATTTTTAACATTGTTTCTTCAAAAACTATCTTAATTCCTGGACAATGGAGCAAATAGCTCTTTCCTCTTACTTTCTGCCTCTTCATTAACAAATACTTTTTCATGCAATTTCAATATAAAAAGGTCAATTTAACACAGATCAGTTTCAACACAGATCAAATTAGTTTATTGATTAGGACTATGAAGAGCATAACTAATCAGTGATGCAGAGAGTACATAGCCTAACTCTGCATGCTTAGGGATAATATTTTTACCTCCAGATAGGTATGACTAGCAGTAAGCTTTCATTAGCTGAAGTAATGAAAGTATACAATGTCCCAGAGTATGCAAAAACTTAGATGGATTGTTGGATGTAATGCTTGTACTCCAGGTATGCCTAAGACCCAGTTTATCAGGGTTCATCAGTTCTGGTGGGGCAGAATCAGGGAGTTCTGCAGGGGTCTTCCCAATGTGTTTGGTTCCAGTAGGTTTATTGGCTGGGTGCAAAACCAGGTCTAGCCTGCTTTGCAGCTGAACTCATGTATTCTCTTAGAAGGGGGCTCCCAAGGAGTCCTAGCATGTCTGTAAGTGGTCCTCTGTGTATCACATAGCCAGGTTCGTGTTGTACTGTTCCTGATCTAGTAAATTCTGCTGCAATTCATCAGGATCATCAGTAGGATGGCTTTGCTCATGTCTTTGGACTAGTTAATTGCAACCCAGCTATATTGCTACAGAAATTAAGCAATTCTGTATTCCAGGTCAGGGTGCACAGTTAGCACTCACTCATACCCTTCTCCCCAGCCTGACACTGCCTATCTCAAAGTTCCCTGTTAACTGTATGATTCTGTCTCATGCTAACCCACATATTATTCAGTGCTTTTACTTTACCTAAGTGCAATAAAAGAGCAACAAAAGAGATGCAGCAGCAGTCAACATTCAGTCTTTTAGGGGAAAGTCCTCCTGCTAAATTTTTTTGCCTCCTCATTCTGCTTTCCTGCTAGATTAGTGCCATTTCTTACTCTGCATTTATTTATAATTTAAAGCCCTATAAAGTTACTTAATCTGCATCAGTTTATCTCCAGACTGAGAGTATAAAAGCATCAGGCACATAGGTTACCTTTCACTTATGACCATGCACCATGAGTGCAGAAAACACACAAATCATGGTCGGATATTAAAGCCCTTGTTCAGCAATTTTTGAACAGTTCACTAGCTCAGATATAACAAAGCTGAGCCTCAACATAAGTGCATGGGATTATGGAAATGTCATTTAAAATTTGTTACAAAGGCCTTATTATAATGAAAAGTAAAATAGAGATACAATGCTATATGTAATGCATCAGTTTCCATTACTTATAAATGGTCTTATTCAGAACCTGGGGAAGATCATGTGCATGCATTTTTTGAGCTCTGTATGAGTGAGGATACAATGATTAAAACAGAGGGGACCAACACTTGATGAAGATTTTTAGGATCTATCCCAATAACATCATAGTAAATTATTTTGTTCCTAATGAATTGATGTTGCTAGTCAAATGTTTAAACAGAAAATGTGGTCAGCCATCAGCACATCTATATAGAGATAATTTCACACTGTATTGCAAAGTGTACAAAATAGATAAACATGAAAAAGAGAAAATACTGATTTTTTTTTCTGTTTGGTTTCTTCTAGTATTAGGTATATTGCAGTTACATATAGTAAGAATATGTCCAAAGCTTTTAATGAAAATATAGTTTCCAAGTGTAACCCTTGATAAATTATCACATATATGGAAAGCATTGTATCTTAACTGTTTAAGTTCTATTTCTGTCTGATATTATTTGTAATTTCCCAGGACATCCAGTTGCTTGGTTTCACTGCTATTTGCAGTTTCTACTAATGATCTCCCAAATTAATGCTTGGCATCAAATATTCATTTATACTGTGATTATGCTACTAGCTGGCAAGTCAGTCTTCTACTGAAGAAAATACTTTAGTAGATGAGAGACAGAGAGCAGAGGGATTAGACGAGTTCCACGAGGCAATTGCCACCAGAGATCTTTTTAATTTTGGTTGATAGGGGATGAAACAACAAGGTATCACACTGCTGAGTCTAATTACGGCAATCAATAAATTAGTTGGTAAAATATGGTTCAAGTTTGCTGATAGTAACTTTGCAAATAATGAGAGGCTGCTCACATGAAAGAGCCTCTGTCAAAAAAGACATGTAAAAATGTGTTTGCATTGCTAAAGGGACATTATAAGAAAGTGTTATATTGAAGGCACGTGATCAGTGGTTGCACTTTGTGTGAACCTCCTAATAAACATGTGTGCGCTTTTTATATTCAGTAAACAGAAAATGGTTAACTTCAGGTTAGGTTTCATCCCGTTTTTGTGGATTTTATTTGGTATTTTATTTAGATGAAGCTGTAACTCAAACTAAAGGCTATGAAATTTTGTACTGATGTATTTCTAATGGTTTCTTACTGGAATAAATCAATTTGATATTACAAACACCATCTTAGATCACTGTAACCCGTCTGTCCCTGAGGGCATAAAACCAGAACAGCCTGAAGGAGGATAAACCCATCCTCTGAAATTCCAAAGCTCTCGTGCAATGGAATGGATGCTTTATGCATTTGTCAAGTTTTTCTAGGTTTCACTGGATTAATTCCTGACCCCGTGCAAGCCAATGGCCAATCTCCAATAGACTACAGAGGAATCAGAGCTTCACCAATTTTTGGTGACTTTTTTTCAGTAATTTCAAACATTCTATTTTTTCTCTTGCTAACATTGTCCTTCCCCATGCCTTTCCCATGCCTTGCTTTTCTTAAATTACTTCTTCCAATAAAGATGTTCATAATTAGTGGTATCATTATTATTATTATTGTTATTATTTTTATTACTTGTGATATTCATGGTGGTTTATGAACTTTCTTTAAATGTATTGCCATCACAGGGGAAAAAACCACTTGTTTCAGCAGACACATTAAATATTTGATATATCAGAAAACTTGAAACATTGTGTCTGAGAACATGCCATGTAAATACTATGTCCTATACTTCTGTGAATGCATTACTGTATTGGGCCATTTTGTGCTTCTTTAGTGGGACGCTGGACCCCGCTGGCCAGGTTCCAAGGCACAGCACGTTTAAGAGTCAGTAATGATGTTGAAGGTCAGCCAGAAAACTGAGTCCTCAAAATAACAGATTATTTCTCTAAATTCAATCAAAAGGGAAGCAAAAACAAACTATTTGCTTCTTCAGTTGGTGGTTTGTGTAACGCATCTGCCTCACAAGGGATAACTATATTTTCTGATACAATCAGCAAAATGCTGTGAAATGTACGAAGCGTAGAAGAAGAAAATCACAAGCTTCCACTCAAAACTGCATCATAAATTATCATGTGATTATGATGTGAGACTTATTTTTGCATCTAGGAAAGAAACACATGCATCATCTGATCTTTTTGCATTGCAGCATGACTCATGCTACAATTCATCTGAGTTAATCTCTGCGCATTTTATTTTTTTGCTCTTGATGTTACAAATTCTTGGGTTTTGTACTCATCCTACTCTGATTATATAAACATAAAATGTAACATTGCTTCTTTATCTGAGAAGTAAAGAAAATTCAAAGGTCAAAATCGTAGATACAATGAGTCAATAATTAAAATCAGTAATGTGCCACCAACTAAAAAACACATTTAACACATTAATATATTAAGTAGAAAGGGTGAAGAGAAGAGCAATGAGGGTGTTGAAAGATACATGAGAAGCAACTAAGCAGGGTAGGACTCAGCCTCAGAAAGAGAAGACAGCTGAGTAATAGAGGTATGTAATTTATGACTAACATGGTTATGATAAATAGGGAAGTAATGTTTTTTCAACATAATGAAGAAATGAAATTATCAAGTGACAAGTTCAAAACAAATAGAAAGAAGTGTTTCATCACAAAGTAGAAATTACTCTGAGAAAATCACTGCTATAGATTTTAGGGATGCCAAAACTTTATGCAGGTACAGAACAATTCGACACATTCATAGAAGAAAAATCCATCAAGAGTTATTTACATGGAGTAAATTTACATTGGGATTTCAGAAAGATGGGTTTGCCCACCCTTAAGCTGTTCTGACTTTGTGCCCTCAGGTACGAATGTGTTGCAGTGGTCTAAGATGGCGTTTACAACCTCAAAGTGATTTGTTCCAGTAAGAAACCTTTACAGAAGTACATCAGTACCAAATTTCATAGCCTGTAGTCTGATTTACAAGTCGTTTACAAATCTGGTCTTTCTGGATGAGGGAGTCCTTTGCTGCAAGACTCTGGAAAATAGGTTGGTGTATTGGGGAATTACCACCGTATGTTTTACCTTTTCATCCCTCTTCAGCTACTATCAAGGACAGGTTATAGACTAAATGAACCTTTAGTCTGACCCCATACAGTATTTTTTTTTTAATACTTGCATGGCTATATCACATAAGGTTCAGATACATGTAAAGCAAGAAGTCAGTGACAGACTCAGAAACTACAAAAGAGTGTATCTGGGCATCTATAGATGAGGTAGTCATGTTAAAACATTCAAATCACACGTAACGTCACTGATTTTGCAAATTCTTCTTTCAGGTACTCTTAAAATAGACCTAAAATTTTAAGAAAAGACATTTTTTATGCTCTGCTGGATAGTCTTGAAAAAGCAGAGTTTATCCCTGTAGCAGATGAGAATCTGACAAGCAGTATAATGAACTCTTAATGTAAATGTGTATGACTTGTAAGAAATGTATCCATGAAAAAATTACAGCTTTACACCTTTTTGAGAGCTGTGTAAGAGGTGAGGTTCTTTTCTAAAATCATTCTTTCATTTTCTGGGTACATTGCTGTAATTTGTATAAGAGATGTCCATATGCAGAAGGAAAGAACAAAAAATAAAATCTGGCAGTAATACTGTTACTTTAGCAGTAGCAAGACACAACCATCTCTGGTTTGTCCATAGGCTGTAATAGGTGTGATCTAGCTGTCTTTCTATAAACTACAAAAGCAGAGCAGTTGTAGCAGAATATGCTGTAGTCTCCTGAGGATCATTTACATGGACTTTTACCTGCTCATGTACATACAGATACAATGGTCCTTTTGCTCCTGCGGCTCGCACAGAGCATTGCAATCTGTTTATTGCTATAATGGACATTAATCATTATTCATACATATGTGTGGAGTTTGCATTTATTGGTCAACCTGACTTTGATAAGAAGCATCATTATTACAGTCTCCATGAGTTAATGAAATGGTAAATGCTTCTGTCACATGTCTTGGAAAGGAAACTAACAGAGTCTGGTGAGGCGAAGCATTGAAACTTGCATTGAGCAATTCACTTTTTAAAATGTAGCCTTTCTAATCATAAAATTATTTATAGTTTTATAATTTTTTCTTTTTTATAAAAATAAGAATTTACATAATCTGGTTTTAAAGCTTAAAGACGTCCTCCACATTTCATCCGCAGAACAGGAACAGTGCACTGGCAGGCTGCTGACACGCAGCCAGACACAGACTCGTCAGTGCTTCTCCATTAAGAATTAGATGTCCCACACAAATAAGTGAATGGATAGTTTAATTCTTATCTTCCTTCCATTTCTGACAATTCTGCCAAGGCTGTCAGCCTGTATTCTGACACTGCAAATGCTTACACATGTACTGATGTGCATGAATATGAGATGTTCCCGTGAATACAAGGCCAAAACCAGAAAGTCTTTGAGTCAGTGATGCTGCTCATGTGCATAAAACTGTGCAGACATCTGCAAGATCAAGGCCCAGGGGAGCAATTACTACAGATGGTTTTGTGAGATACATATTTGTCTGTTAGGGCCTGGCCTGAGACCAACAACTCATTTTACATTGGTTGGTGAGTAGCATTTCATATTAACTATAGTTTCCCCCTGGTCTGAACTGAACCAAGAATAATGAAATGGGATTTGACCCCTTAATGGGCCCATTTCTCTTTCCAAAAATTTGATATGCTAATATTTATATTTTTTATAAAATTCTTTGAAATTGCATTGAAAGTCATGCTATAGCTACTATTCCTTTATTATGCATTATCATGAAACATATAGTACAGATACTGGAACTAAATGAATATTTGAACATTTTTGTCAGTCTAATTCACTGAAGTTCTCCTCCATCCTGAGTTAGCTTGTCTTTTTTTAATGCCATACATTTTTCACCATTCTGAAAGAGGTTTTCAGGTTCTCTTACATTAGACCAATCTTCCTCACATGTGAAATAAAACCGATGTTAGAACTAAATGCCATTTTTTGCATGTGTGTGGCCTTTCCTTCCTGAAGGCCCAGTAAGTGACTTTTAGTCTCCAGTTTATTCCTTTGAGAACACATAAGATTTTAAAGGTATAATTTAGCTAAATTAGCAAGTCTTGTTTCACTAGAACCCCCTCATAAATGAGCAGAGAGGCTAATTAGATGTTAACCCCCTCAGGTACAACACTGCCTGCAGAAGAGGGCTTAGATGACAGGTGTAAGCCTGTGGGTGATTTATCTCTCCCCTCACCAGACTGGTTATTTTACCTTTAAATGCTGCTGGATTGCCAGGTCCTGAGCTGTGATGGATTCTGTGTGGCAGGGTGGGTGACAGCGAAGCAGATGTGTGAGGACAAAGCCTGGTTTATTGGCGCTTGTGTGGTTCTGTCTGTAGGGGTGCTTTCTTTTAATGGCAGCAATTTAGGCATGCAGTAATTTGGCAGTTTTGCAGTTACATTAGACCTATGCAATGTATTTAGGGGGGAGTAGTGAAGTTATCAATCACATTCAAAATCCCAGTGTCTCTTTAAAATAAGAGTGGTTACAGCATAACTCTCTTAACTCGCTAAGAGCACTCTTCGGCTATTCTGTGCAGATCCACTAACCTTTTCCTTCTTAGTGTCGGGGAAATAGCGTAAGAGGACATAGATGAGGAGAAAAATGTGGTGGGGAGTAGGGAATATGTAAATCTATTTAAAGTATTTTCAGAATTCTTTGTTGCTCAAAAAACATTCTAAGATACTTTCTTACAATATACTACATTTCCTATATACAACATGGTATATTTCTCCTATCTGCCTGTAAATTTAAGTACCCACTGCAATTGGATGGATAAGATACTTTAATATTAGTATGCTGGATTTAAAATAAAATGCAAGACTACAATCCTTCCTAAGGCAAAGGAGCCCAAGGGCAAACTAGCAATTAACATGTGAAAGAGGTTGCTAGGGGGGAAAAAAAGGCTTGATTTATTTGCATGCTAATGTAAATTAGAAATGAATACATTTCTGGAATAATTAAGATGATTTAACATTTACAGCTTTGTTCAATATTTGAAATTATGCTGCTAAAGTTTTTCAGAACCAGTTGTGCTCTCAGCAAGGTGACACCACGTGGATTGCTTGTAGTATTTGTTCTTTAGTTTTCTTTATAGTTCTTTTAGTTTTGCTTTGTAATTGATCACAGGAAAGTTGTGATAGTCCTCCTCCTCCCTGTGAAGGTAAGCTATCCTGAGAATAATTTGCAAGAATCTGTAATACCTTCTTGGCATATGGCTTTGCTAACAAAATAGACACATAGACAATACAAAAGGAACTTTCTGGGGCTTTTTTTTTTTTTTTTGTATAATCAAAAAAAATTCCTGAACTTCTAACCATGCCATCAGAAAAAAATTAATTAGCATAAGTACTATTACAGGTGGGAAAAAAAAAATACAGGGAAACTTATATGCAGGTGTGCTGGTTTTGGCTGGGGTAGAGTTAATTTTCTTCACAGTAGCTAGTATGGGGCTGTGTTTTGGATTTGTGCTGGAAACAGTGTTGATAACACAGGGATGTTTTTGTTATTGCTGAGCAGTGCTTACACAGAATCAAGGCCTTTTCTGCTTCTCACCCCACCCCACCAGTGAGTAGGCTGGGGGTGCACAAGAAACCGGGAGGGGACACAGCTGGGACCGCCGACCCCCAACTGACCAAAGGGATATCCCATAGCATATGATGTCATGCTCAGCATGTAAATCTGGGGGAAGAGGAAAGAAGGGGGTGACGTTTGGAGTGATAGCATTTTTTTCTTCCCAAGTAACCATTACTCGTGGTGGAGCCCTGCTTTCCTGGACACCTGCCTGCTGATGGGAAGTAGTGAATGAATTCCTTGTTTTGCTTTGCCTATTAAACTCTCTTTATCTTAACCCATGAGTTTTCTCACTTTTACTCTTCCAATTCTGTCCCCCATCCCACCAGCAGGGAGTGAGCGAGTGGCTGTGTGGTGCTTAGTTGCTGGCTTGGGTTAAACCATGACAGGAGGTAATGGAAAACTCAGTGTAAGAAATGGATTCTTCTGACACTCAGCAGCTTTATATGAAACAAACAAGTTCTTATTATGCGGTGGTAGACAAGATGGAAGCAGAGAAATTGCCAAGTTGCCTTCTAATTCTGAAGATTTTTCCAGGTAAAAAAAAAGACTCCAAAACACTGAAAGAGACTTCTTAGTTTCTTCAGCCCTGGACGTCTCCTAGCCTGATTTCAGAGTCTTATCGCAGACTATCTGTTGAAGGATATATAAATAACTAAGGCTTCATCAGTCAAGTATATTTTCTCTCCTGATTTCTCCCTAGTCTGTAACACATTTACTCTTTTTTTTTTTTACTCTGAACTGAAATTGTTTTTTTGATTACATGTGAAGTTTATGAGCTAACAATTTTTGAACAGAATAGAAATCGGGCTTAAAAAGAGGAAGCGAAAACTGAAGGGAGGCTGTAAAGGGAAGCTTTCCAGACATATTCATGATGCCTGGTTTTGGCAAAAGGCCAATCAAACCTCATGTTAGCATGTGCTTTTATGGTATGAGGTTTTTTCCACCTAAGCGATTTTTACTTATACAAGATAAGAAATCTTAAGAACTTTTAAGTACTGAACACTGGTCTGAATGAAAGGTAATCTTAGATCAGATATTGATGCCAAAACAAACAGAAAAGAACATTTTGTGTGCAACTCAAATTAGAGAGAGGCTTTCACTGATGATCTCCTCAATTCTTTAGCACACCTGAGAAACCAGCTATTTTTTAATCCTGAAAGGAGGGTGAGTTTTCCAGGGAACGCCTCATACAAAGTTCTACTAATCTGTTGTTTTGTAGTGCACATACATGCACAGATGAAGGAGTAAATTTTTGAAAGTGTTTATGTGAATGTTTTATAGATATGAAGTCTTCCATTTCTTACATCCAAAGTATTGGGAACTGAAGTCTTCAACAAGCATTTCCTTCCCTGTTGCTTGTTCCCACTGTGAGAAACTGGTAATGTACCTTACAGCTGTGACTACCTCAAATGTAAACAGTTTACCAGACATACCGGGTTCTTCAAGAATTACACTTCTCCTTGAGCCATTAATCTTGGTGTAGCAGAATCCCTATGTGGTGTTCCTGTCAGCAGATAGAAATTGGTTGTCTACCCCAAATAATTAGGGCACTGATAGTATACTTGATGTTCATATTCACCCAGGCAAGCACAGGAGGGGAAAAGTTTCAGGCATAATTATGGTTGCCCCTAGCAATAAGGCCACATGGCTGGAAGTGGAATGAGAGACCGTATCTCTTATTAGTCAGGGAAAGGAAGAGTTTCTTATATTCTTTATTTTAAGAGTTGTGTTTAAATCTGCAAATGCTTTAAGTCAGAATATTTGTTCCTTATGCCCTATCCGTGTAGCAAATACAGTGGCCAGTGGCCTGAGTTACAATGGCTTCTGTTTTTCAGTACTCATATTGTAATATAATAAATGTACTTGACCGAATGTTAACACATATGCATACATATAAATTTTAAATATTTTAATTAAAACGCAAGTATACTGTTTAACTGGGGAAGAAAAATGTTTTAGACCTTATTAATACAGAATTGGTATTGAATCTAAAAGTTTTAGATTTTTCTTAAAACTACACAGGTGCTCTTGGCATGGTCCTTATCAGAAAGTTTACTGTATAAGGAAAAAAGTTTGATAAAGAATAATGGCATGATCAGCCCAGGATTTTTTAAAGACAGAATATCTATGCATTTTTATTATTTGCTTAGAAATTTAGCTTTTTTTGATGACAACAATCCAGTTCAGGGAACACAACTACATTTAAATGAAAGATTTTTACAGTGGTTGATATGAAACCTTTGCCCACCAAAGTAAATTCTTAAGATAAGAATGATATCTTTGCATTAGAATTCTTGTTACATGCTCGCATACACACATTAAATACATATGGTCCAAGCATTTTGCTGATGCAACTATGTCATTAGATGTTAACTCATAGCAATGAGTACGAAATTTGCCAGAAGCAGAGATTGGTCTTACTGTCATAGCACTTGGAAGATGTATAAAAGATAAATTGACCACATTGTATTTTGATTTATTTGTTAAGGATTTTACCAAATATTCATAGATAATGACCTAATAAGACATGTCAGTCTTAGAATTTACCTAAAACAGCAAAAAAGATGAAAGAATAAAATTAGAAATTAAGGTAATCTCCATTATTACCCTTTAGATTCTCTACTGTTATCGGGGGAAAAAAAAAATCTAATAAAAATGGTTCTTGTGCTTTCGAGAGTCTTTTTGTACTCAGAGTACGGCTATGTAGTAGAATTACAGCACCATAATAAAACACAAATAGTGTTTAGGCAAACATTTATTGGGGGATCTAGAAAGTAACATTAATTAGTTGAGGTCGATTAATGCTCTAGGACATGTTCTAGGATACAGTATCTGTGGCAGATTATGTACAAGGATGATGTGAGTGTAATATCAAGTAAATTAAACACATCTTCAGTCTTCAGTGTGTGAAGTGACAGAATAATGAAATTTAATTACAAATAATGGCTACATTTATCTTAATTTAGAGGCTGGTCACCCTAAATCAGGCACAGATATGAGATAAAATAGTATGAAAACTGACACTTGGTTTGTAAAAATAGTTGGTCTGTAAACTCTGGGAAGTTTCTTGTTTTGTCTGAAATAGTACTTATTTAAATACCTGTTATGTATTTGATCAGAACAGGAGCTAAACATTTCTACTAAACCTAGAGCTGAGTAGATAGTACACAGTTTAATATAAAATTTTTTAAAAAATAGCATTATATCAAGTCTAATAGAAACTACTTAAAAATTTGTCAAATTTAAAATATTAGGGAGGAAAGGTGAAGAAATTATTAGCATGGAAACATTTTATATTAAAAAAATAAAAGAATTCCTAAATTAAATTAAATATTACATCCATTCTTTGAAAATTCTAAACTTACAAGATAGCAAAACATCATATAAAATTAACAAAAACTTGTGATTGGCATCATTAGCACAAAAAAGAGTTCAACTCTTTTTAAAACTTATCCCTTTGAGGTGTGTTTTGAACCTTGTAATATCTGGCCTGACCATCAACGGTAGCAATAAATTCTTCAAAATTATGGTTCATGATGTGGGCTGCTTTGCAATATTCCAGTTATCAGAGTCAGGAATTTACAAAGACAGCTTGGTAGGCCAAAATCCTCTCAAAACTGACTCAGGGATAAGCTCTGAAGTGTTAAGCATTTCTGGGTTTAAAATCTGAGCTAAAAGAACCTGGGTGGGAATATGACAGTTCTTAATTGTTGTTTATGGATGCTTTTATAATTGCAGTCCTGCTGCTTAAATTAACTACAAGAAATTCAATTAAGGTAGATCGGACAAGTGGCTTACACAGGGCCACCTTCTTGATTTTTTTTCTTTCTCTCATTCTTTCATAAATAAATGAAGAAAATTTCAAGCTGTTTGTGCTTAGATCTTTAAGATCATTTACAATACGAGCGATTGCATTTCAAAGAGGATTGGGGGCATTTTTGCCCTGGGTTTTGAGGCCAGTATTAACATTTCATAGTTCTCTTAATAATGAAAGGCACAACAGGGAAAACTGGTATCTATCTAATGAAAAAGAATATCTAGTGATTGCTATGAATAAACCAACAGATCTTCTAAAGTCTATAATGGCAAGCTGTAGAGTTAAATGAAAGCGAGTGATGCTCATTAGAGTATGCTATGACACCTAGTTAGATTCATTAGTGCACAAAGGTTTAAACTGCAGAAGACAGACATACAGTTTCATCTGCAATGGCTTGTATTTGAACAAAAGGAAGAGGGAACAATTATGAAAGAAAATGGTATTACAGAAGTGCCATGTGGGAAACTAACTCTTGTTACTGGTTGCTTATCCTTTAAAAAAATTCTCTTTGGTTTCCTTATATTATTAAATGAGTATCTAAAAATCACAAAATCCAAAATGAAATAATCAAAGCCTCTAAATTGGGCTTTTGATCCCTAACAAGCTTTCTGCTTTAGGATTACCTGTCTCAAGTCCATAAACCAACTCTCCACCAAGGAAAGTTGCCGCTGCTCTGCTTGCCAGCAGGAGAGCCTGCAGCAGGACTGGGTGATGATATCCCATTTTAAAGGATGCTGCTAAGTTGCTATATGTTTGGTTTGGTTTTTTTTAATATTCCATCTACTTATATTAATGATAACATTTTATATTATTAATTAGAAAGAATATTAGCATGCTAATTGCTTGGCGTTATTTATGCCACTCCTTTCCTTTTTTCACTGGTTTTGGACAAATACAATGGCCTAGATGATTTCATTGCATTTTTAAGCTGCTAACGTAATGGTATTGAATTGAATAATATAGCTATGATCACAGCTCCTTACAACAGGAAGGGAGTTCCTGGGAACTCCTTTCAAAGGGACTTCCTACATTCGTACCCACGGCGGGGAGCAGGCTGGGGCACGCGAGCAGCCTGACTTCCCTGAGCAGGGAGAAGCCAAGAGGCCGTCAGCTGCTGCAGGACTTCTAACCTCAGCTGGAAGGAGGTAGGAAGCCAGGAGCAGAGGAGCTGGGCACAAGAGGTGCTTTCCTCGCTCATGGCTCTTGGTGCACCCCTAATGGAGAAGTGGTAAGGGTAGAGGAGCAGAAGCAGCTGAGCGCTGTCGGAGTTCCCTTCCTCAATGAGGTGGCTGTGGCATCCCGCAGCTTCTCCAGAGGGGAACCCCCTACCACAGGGAACATGACTTTCAGAGGATCCTCTTCCCCATTGGGCTGCCAGGTGACCACTAGAAACCAACAGCAGTCACTAAGCGGAGAAACATGAATTTATTCTCAAAAATGTGTGTAGGTTATAGTCTGTAGTAAAAAGGTTAAACTGACCTCAGCTGAACAATACAATTACACTTTTGTGGGGAACTTTGCCCTGCTTCCTTTCTGAGGATTTTCCTGACTATTCTATGACCATTTCTTTGCTTTTTCATGTGGCTATATACAAGAAGATACTGGAATTATAATCAGCATTTCTCAACTTAAGTCCAACTAAAGGCATATGTTGCAAATGAGCTGCTGCAAATACTGCAGACAAGCTGTTATACCACTCCTGTGTGTTTGCAGGGCAGTTGCTCTGTTCTGGGTTTTATCAAGTGGGAGGAGCTGCTGTTTGGATCTAGCTGCTAGAGTAAGAACCTGTTTTTCAGGAGAGTGTTTTGGAAAGGGTAATTATATGGGAACAGTCATATTAGTGCATTATTTCATTATAATTAATAATAACAACTGAATTAATGAGTCTAGTGAGATTGAGTCCAGCATGCAGCAAATCGTAGGCCTTTCCGCCAGAAAAATTAAAGTTTTTCTTAGACATTATAAATCAGCACCATTGCCAAGGCTACAACTGAGTTTCTATCAGCATAAAAATTTGAATGCTTTCAGTCATTGCCACATCTCTTCACAATTCCTCGTCATCACATCAGTTTCAAAACTGTAGAGCTAGTTCTGGGGCATCAGGTTTGAAGTGAGGCAAATGGTGGGCTTATACTCAGAGGTATTGTATTTGATGCCAGTCTATAGAAAAGCAAAGGTCACCAACTGCTCTAAAACAAAGAAGGAATTTTGATTCTTGGCCTTAGCAAATTAACTAATTCAAATGATGCAAATTATCTGAATAATGCCAGGTTAACTCCTGACACCATAAATCAAAGCTATGGATGAGCTGTGTAACCTTGCTAATTAAGCAAGACCTTCACAGAGCTTAATAGGGAATTCTCCAGCTTGTAGGTTGTTAAGAATGAGGCAATTTGGGCTTTTTTGCCCCTCCAGACACCTCTTGAACAAGAGAAATCCTGTGTTACAAGAGCTGGAGAGCAGAAATTTTCTGGACTTCAAGCTTCTTTGCTCCATGAACTGTTTGCATAGTTCTGGAAAACACTCTAAGCAACCTAGTGCCGCTTTGGGAGCAGGTCCTTGTCTCTGTGCATGCACGTCTTTTCTAGAATCACAACGGGCACAAAGGAGCTACAGTGTGTGACTAGGCCTGCTGGAATCCAAACAGCCAGGTAAGGGAAGAAATTGGAAATAGTGCTTTATTAACTCAAGGCAGCATGCTGATACTTTACACACGTGTGAAAAGACTGAAGTATGTTGGAAGAGGTTTTCGTGCAATCCAAATGTGAATATACTGTAAGCAATGCTGTACTTCCCGATGGCCGTGAGAAGCTGTAGCACACAAGGCTAAAACTGATGAATTAGAAAGTACCGTGTTATTGTGGTCAGAAGGCTGTTGAGAGGGCAAGTAGCCACGAGGTTACGTGACTGTGGAATGACCACAAGTCAGAGAGCAATAGGATTGGGTTTATTCTTTCCAACCTCTACTTCACTGTTTACTGAGATAATTTAAATCCTTCCTCTTGAAGTAGAGATTTCTGGGGCAAACCCTGTGTTATATCAAAGGTCCACTAAGCTAAGGGTTAGCTAAGAGGTACATGGGGGTTTGTCTCTTTTTTCCTTGCATTTTTCCATGACTACCTTTAGTTTCTACAAAGAAACTAAAGATCCCAGCTACACGGGCAAACAAGGCAAAGGGCCAGCTTGCAAAAGATCTGTACCTTGGGCTGTACTCTCTGGCTAATGCCCTGGGCCTGCAGCCTAAATCTGCCACACATTTAACCCCGTACATGATGCCTGGATTTTGTAACACTATGGGAACTGTGAACCTGAGGAGAACAAAGCAGCTGGGGCAAATTTGAGCTGCCCTCTGAGTACAGGGGTTGTAAGCTAGTGCAGACAATGCTGACAAATCAGGCTACAGCTTTCAGGAGCAGAACCTCAGCCCCAGTTTTCCCTTCCTCTCTCCCTGCTACACTAATGCTCCTCAGCCTCTTTTCCAGAACTTTGCAGAAAAGGATAACAACAAAAAACCCACCAAACCCACAAATCACCATTTCAACTTGCTAACTCCAAAAAACTTAAAACACAGGGCACTGGAGATCACATGGTGAGAAAAAGAAACTGGTAGTTGCAGTTTATTAGTAGCTGGAGTTAGATAGCTGAAAGGCTGAGGGCTTTTAACTGCTTGCTCTCAAGTGAAAACAGCCCCTGCTTACATTGGTCACACCTCCATCCCAAAGTCAAACGAGCTGTTTTTGAGCTGTTTTTAAACTGCAGATGGAGAAGAAGACAAAGTGCTCTCACAGGTCGGGCCCACTCACTCATTAAGTTTTTTTTTTTTGTTTTAGTTTTTGTTCTAATGAAAACCTAGGGTTTCGTCTTTCAGATCAAATTTGAGCATGCAAGTTGAATATACTAGGGTCATATATTGCATTCCTATGTTAACTGAAAGTATTACTAAAATTTTCCATGTTTTGCAGTCAGAAGAGCTGTCTTGTGAAAACACTAGTCTGATGTTCAGGTGTAGCCTATATTTTAATGAGAGGTACCAAAACTACTTCATGTTAAGCTTTAAACTAAAATAAATGAGAAGTGGAAGCACTGCTAAACGGTTCTCAGTAACATTAAGAACATCTGAACACTATGTGTGTCATAGTATATAATAGTGTACACAGACTACTCTACAACTCATTTATCCGTAAATATTAGGGGAAAAAATGTTGCACCTACATGTATGGCCTAAGCATTCATTACTTCTATATGGGCATAAAAGCAGTAATGAAATGATATTACTGAGTAAGATACCGAATAATGGCATATTAATGTTGAGTTCCAACTTTATACTGTATTAGTTTTAATAAGGTAAGTGATTGTGTCATTTCATTAATTTCATTTAATTTCATCTCAATCATTTTACATTAAATTGCACTGTTCTCTTCAGTCATTCCATCCCTTGAACCATTTTTTACCCCATTTTGCCATCTGGCTTTAGGTTAGGGAAGAGAATTTGAAGAAAATGAAAAACTGCTGAGGAGATGCAGCACTTTCTAGCTTTCTACCCAGCCCTAGAAAGAAAATCAAAGAAGTGGCAAGCTCCGCAGGTTAACCGCAAAAAGGCGACAGCAGCTCCGTAGATGTGTGCGTGCAGCTTCCCCTCGCAGGAGTGCTGTGGAAACACCCCACATTGAGGTGGAAACAGATTTTAACTCAGAGTGCGCAGGATCTTAAAGATACCAGTTTTATTTTTAAGTAGCAGGAAATCCAGAGAAGAACACATCCCTCATAAAAATTGTTACATGTATCTTTGTTGTTGTTGTGTTGGTTTTTTTTTTTGTTTTTTGAGTTTGCCTGGTATATGGTGTGCCAGTCACAAATACTTTCTTACTCTTTGTACGAGACAAGGAAACAGTAATGAATAAAGAAAAGATCATACCTCTCAGCATTCACACAGGTGGCCTGGTTTTATACCTATGCTATGAGGGAACTAACTGGTTAAATTTAACTTGTAATAACAGTAGCATGAATCTTATAAAAAAATTTAAAATCTGAATGTGGTTGTGCCTTTTTCAGAACTTACCTCCTTCCAGACTTGCCTTTGAGTAGTAACATTTTCTAGAAATAGCTATATATAGGCAAGAACATGGAAGGGGGATTTTTTTTTAACAGTATCTCTATACAAGGGATAAGATCTAAGTTAAAACAGTGGTGTAGCACTGGTGACCAAGACTTGATCAAAGGGGGAAGTACTACATTTGAACAGGTCAGCTCTAATGTGCTTTAAGACAAAGCAAACAGACAAATCCTACTGAAAATACTGAAAGAAGTCATATGAGAACTCCAATTCATTTGGAAAAGATGATATGAAATGCGAACTCATCTTTTTCTGCTGCTAACATGGCCTGAAAGTAGCCAGAATGTTCATTTTGTTGTTTTCTTCATCATAGCTCATACGTATGTAGTGCTAGCATAGACAAAGTGAATGTGTTTTATTGAGTCTAGCATGTCTCTTTCTGTACCATGGCAAAGAGAAACTGGGGTTTTTTTGCCCCCTTTTTTTTTTTTTGCCAGCCTTCAGTTCCTCCTGGAGTCATCCCAAAAGCATGTCCTAATGTGACATTATGCTGCATTTTGAGTGCTTAAATGCCTAGTAAATGATATATCTTGCCACCTGCTGTGGCTAATGGCAGACAGTGCAGAGAGAGAAGGATGCACCTACCTGACGGTGCAATGCTGACTGCAGCAGTGGGAGGGACTCCCCATGGCAATTCCTTTACAACCTGCAGTATGAGATTTCATTATCCCATCTTTTAAGAGATACAAGTGTTACAACCATAAAATTATCCAGCTTAATATGAATATGGAGATAATTTAAGGCAACACAGTTGCAGAGTAGGTAATGTGAATGAATATATAATTTAATATAGGTAAGTGCAGGAATGAGCTGTTGATTTAATGAGACACCATTACTTCTTGTTACTGGAGACTCAAAAAGATGGAAGTGTATTTCTGTGTGACTCAATTATTCTTTTTTCCTTGCCTGCACAGTAAACAGCATTCTAACTAATGGCCCCAACTCCTTTGAGGATAAACAAGTGCTGCCTTCCTGTCTAGTCATGTATGGTATGTAATGACCTACCTTCCAATTAAATTCCTTTAAAAGCTATAGCTAAAGCCCAGTCTTCAGTTTACAAAGATCACTCAAGAAAACTGAAACTAATCTTGGACAGACAATGTGCATCCGAGTCATCTTTTAGTGTAGTCCAAAAAGAAAAACAACAAGAAGAAAAAATAATTGTTGAATATCTGGACAAAAAATAAATGATGCATGTTTTAAAGATATTAAAGTCATGTGGTAACTAGGAGGAAATTTTCTGTCCTGAGGATTTAAAAATAGTCCGTTAGGTGTAAATCAAAGCGACTTTCAATATTTTACAAAATAGTATTCAGACTGACCTCAGAAGTCAATGCTGCAAATGATTATTAGCATACTTTATACATTTGAATAGCGTCATTGTAGTCAATCGCCCTTGGAAAAACAACACATTTGTAAGCATAACTCTTAAGAGGATTTGACCTATTTTTATCTTCACCACGGTTTTAGATGTTGTAATTTATTGTATTCAGCAGCAGCTCACCTTTCAGAACATTGGCAGAAAGTTCAGTGGCTTGGAGTGGTTTGGAGATGCAGTTAGATACAATAGCCCACAGATGGAGATGGTGCTTTCTCTTGATATTATTTGGTCATTATGCATACCTTTATAGATTTAAACTAGGAGCAGATCTTAACAGTTATCAGTAGATGAGTTTCTTTAATGAAATGCAAAGTAAAATCTATTGTAGTGTGTTTCCTTTGGAGCTTTATTAAAACCACTTATGTGTTCTGAAAAGATGAATTGAAAGATGCCGTAGATTGTGCAGATAGTATTTTCAGCTTTGGATATAGGAAATGACATTTAATTTTAATATTCAGAAGTAACAATTTAAATATCAGGCTGTTTCATTTTTGAATCCTCATAGAAGTTTAAAATTTTTAAGACAAAAAACATTACTTTTGAAAGAACAAATGATAGGTGTGTCAGTTATTTGTGGGTTAATATTTGTATATTTATTCTTTATCAGCCCTGCTGAGTTTATCCTTTTTTTATTGCACTTTATATCCTTCATGGTTTGTAGCTCTGTCTCATAAAGTCCTCTGTCATCTATTCCCAGATAAGTATTGCCTTGTGGACCATTACACACTTTTATGATTTTTCTGCATGAAACAGTGATTCTTGATGTATTTCTGCTTTCATTTCATGCTATCTAAGCCTCTATAATTCAATTAAATCCTTTAATCACAGTGTTACCATGAGAGGATAAGTTTCCTCTGGTTTATTTAAATTATATTTTAATTTTGCTGTTCTGATACTCTCAGGTCTAGAAGTCCACAGCTGATACTGGAAGGAAAGGTGACCTAGCATAAGCAAAGTTTTACAGGAATCAAAAGGAAAAAGATATGGATTTTTTCCAGTTTACCAATACTGTCTCAAGAGAACCTGCATTAGCCACCATGGGAATCCCAGTGGAGCTAGCACATGCCTACAATGTTTTTAACACAAACTTAACTTGGAAAGGAGGAACCTGGGGGTAGAGGGACTGGGGAAGGCATGGTCATAAATGATTTGAATATTGCCTCACAGCAGGATTAGGATTCCAAGAAAACCATATAATCCTGGCTTTTCCTGACTTCCAGGTGTTAAAGTTTCTAAATAGACTGTCTTCTGCACCAGATACTGCATGCTGTAACACCCATAACAGTGCAGATAAGGGCATATTCTCCCTGTGTTGTGGGAAACAATAGGAGACAAGCATTCAGAAAACTGCTATTCTTTTTCTTGCAGAAAAAGTGAATATGAATACTTCCCTGCAGTGAATATGAATACTTCAAAAAATAATTTAAGCCATGTATTAGCCATCTCACAGCGAGTTCACACCTTGAGTCGGGCACTGTCCTTTGCAGCATAACTAAAGTATAGCTTTCAATGTTTTAACACAGGAGTTTTGGACTGGTTTTTGAAAAGAGGCTTTTAATGGCATTTCTTCAGGATCTTTCCCCCTTTTTTTTAACACAGAAACTAAGTGGAAATTCATAGATGTATCAACAGAAAATCTGATCTCTGGTTAAAGCAGCAGAGTGAGATGAAATTATCAGAACTATAACATGGAAATAACAAATAACTGTCTTATGAGCAATTAGAAGAAATGACTGCAAACTTCAGGGACACTCAGCTGGAATCTCAAGCCTGGTGAATTAGCTTATTTTCATGCTTGTCAGTTTGATCATTGAAATGTTCTATCAAAAAACCGTTGAGTTTTTTTTTCTTGTAAATTAACGAGCTCCCCAAAGTTTTACACCAGCAACAATTTCCTACTTGCTATTTGCCACATAAACTATGGTCTTATGTAACTGTAAAATGGTTGAGCTGAATAGCAGCTGGAGGGAAAATGTAGAAAGGCAGAGGAAAGTTAGTAGTGCACTGGCACGCTGTCCATTATGTGGTGACTATTTTGCTCCCAGGACTTAAAAGCACACTGTTAAAATTCTTCGAGCAAATTACGTGACCAAGCCTGACAATGAAAACAGATGACAAAGTGACTGAAACTGGTTGCTAAGCTATGAAAAGGTTTTTGCTAACAGGTGTACGTAAGTGGAGTGCATAAATAGCAACATCTTTGATATACTAATGCTACTAATTGCATTATTGGTTCTTAGCAGATGCAGTGCAGGTTGCCTTTATAAAGAATACATTTGCTTGTGGTTAAAGTGTGACTTTCTAGTGAAAATGACTGTGCTTAGCACTTGCAGCTTTTTATATCCCACTAAAGGCTGTTTCTTCTTTTTATATCCCACTAAAGGCTGTTTCTTATCCCTTTTTTTAAGGGACAGAATAGCTTTTTATGCCTGGAGGATAATCTGAGCTGACAATTACTGTCCAAAGGTTTCCAGATTTCGATGAGAGTCTTGTATTTTAAGAAAGAGTATTGTTTCCAAAATATGAAATGTGGTTAATATCAAAATTTCAGATTATAATGAACAGCCTAAAATCTGAGTAAATAATTGTGATAAGTCAATACTATCACCTCACAAATAGATTCACACATTGTCTAGATTAGATAAAAGTGGAAAAAGGGCCATTTCAGGCCACATCTCTCCTTATGAATTGCTTCTAATGCAGGCTACCTGGCTGGTCCATAGAGAGGGAAGGGTCTCGTTGTGCCTGAGCACAATACAGGTATGTTCCTTTGCTTCACAAGGGAAAGCCAGTTGGTTTGATGACATTAGAAGACCTCCATTTCATACCTCCTGAGATAACAACTCCATTTGCTGACTCATTTACAAGTTTTCTTCAGTGTCCTAGTGGCTGCTGAGAGTACTTAAGAGTTCTTGCTAACTGGTAGATAAAGTGCTCTTCGTCTCCGCTGTCTCCAGCTGCAAGTATCTGTACTGCTGCTTTACCCCATTCTGGAAGGCTAGTATTCACCAAGTCACCCTGTGGCTGTGGGGTACCCATGTCGCCTGTGTTCTCTACCTGTTTTTATTTTAAGTGTGAACTGGAACATGTCATCATATTCACTGCCTCCAACTCTTATTTCCCCCCTCTTTTTTATTTTTGCAATACAGTGCTTTGTAGAGGTCCTTTTATTTTTTTAACCACAAACAGCACATAGCACTGAATCGAAATATGTTGTTTGATATCTCTATTTTACAAGCTGGTCTTTTGAGTAGCATTGCTGAAGGACAGCTATTTGGGAAACTGCTTTAAGCAACTTTTAGTTCTGTAAATCAGAAAGTAAAGCTAGAATTAAGCTTTGCAAAAAAAAAAAATTCACTTCTAGAAACTCGGAAGGTTCCTCAATATGTAATGTTATTAACTGACTTATTTTTCTTAGTCTTCTTCAAGCAAATCAAATGTAATCAGCAAATTCATCTCTGTAGAAAATAGAATTAGAATTGATCGGGATTGTATTAGTAAAATGAGTGAGTCGTGGTACTGCCTAAACTTATGGGAAGCTGTACTTCTGTTTCACACTAAATAACAGAGGATCTGTCCCCTTACCTCTCTTCACAAACAAAATTTACTTTAAACAACAACGTCTTGTTCCAGAGATGTGCATATTGTGTTTATTATACTTTTAAAATAACAAAATACAACAGATGTTTCCCACTTTTGGGAGGGGAAGTAATAAATCCGTTATAATGAGGTAAGGAATCCAGTTATTGTAAAGGCTTAAGATAAGCTAAAAGGGAAAGATTTTTGAGAGATCTAGCATCTCATAGAAGTTCTTCAAAGATTAGGGTATTTACTAATTACAATCCACCTCTCTTTTACAAAGACAAAACACCTGTATTGTACCAGTTCCCATTTTTCTCTTTTTCTTTAAGAGTAAGATTTTGCTGATGCCTACATCCGTGGTTGCCCCACAGCAAAGTGACCCTCCTGGGTAAGTCTGTCTGTGCAGCACTCCTGGTGATGAGGAAGCAGCTACCTGAACTGGCACCTTTCGGCATGTGTCTTAGTAAACAATTAGTCTGATTGTAATGTAAAGAGCAATAGAAAGCTATAGGACCAGGCCCTGGTAGTTGAAGTGCCAGAATTATGCATTGGCGGATCCTTGTCTGTGAGACAGATATCGCTCTCCAAACAGTCACCTTAGCTTTCATGTTTTGGAGAACTTCCATTCTTTACCTTAGCTTCGTATCTGTTGCACAGAGATAATCTAATATCTAAATGTGTTGAGGGAACTTCCTCTGGGAAACACCCGAGATATCTCTTTTGAAAGCGAGGTGCATTCTCGCTAGGTAAGGGCAGATGGGATTGAAGGGAAAACTGGAGAAGGAGACAAAGAAGTTAAATTAAATGAATATAGCAGCAAGAATGAGTGAGAATGAGGTGCTAAAGGTGATGATGGGATTTTTAGTTAATGGGTAGAAGAAAAGATGGGGAAGAATTCCTAATAAATTCTGTTCTAATGAAAAGAACAGATAGTATCAGAATGCAAGGTCACATGTAAAAAGAAGCAAGATAGAGCTTACAGACATAACACAATGGATTAATCTGGTCTTTTTCTTACCATGAAGCCTGTATATGGATGACAGCACCTTACCTGTCTTCTAAAAGAATGCTAGGCATGCTCTAGTAGGGATTTAATTTTTGCTCAAGGAACTAGCCTAATGTGACCTGAACATCTGAGACTTGTCTTGAGCTTAGGCATGAGAAAAAATCGGAAGGTCATGTTTTATATTTTTTACTTGAAGTATCTTTTGAGGTCAGAAGCCTTGAGGACTATAAAAATCCTATTCTGTGACAAGACTGATTGCATAGCTGTATAGTCATGGTCCTTCTGATTTGCAGAGATTTCCACTATGATCATACCTGGGCCTTTAGTTTGTTTATTCCAGAAACACTCCTTCGGACCATACAGAAAGTATATCTCACTTTGACCAAGTGACTCTTAAACTGGAAATCTCTAGGCCCATAAAATTACTCTAACATTATATAGAGAACGGACTTTTCAGACTATCTAAAGGTAAAGATTTCATGTTATCTATCTAAGAGCAGCATTATGCTATGAGAGGTAAGCCAAAACCTTTAAGATTTGAGCTTCTAGCATTAAGAGCACAGACTTGAAGTTTTGTTTGAACTTTTGACATGTAGGTTTGTTTCAATGACAAGCAGGCTCTTGTATTCTGTCCGCATTTATGCTAACTTTTCTGATTCACAGATTGCTTTCTTTCAGTCTTTTTTGCTTTCTGAATTTTTCATTGCATTTGTCCCATAATTTGCTCTTTGGCTATGACTTAACATTTTGGGAGAAAAGAAGATAGTTGAACTTTATGTGAATTTATTAAATTTAATTTATAAAATTAAAAAGCCAAGCTAGTATGCCAATGTTACATGCACCTGTCCTAAATAAAGGGGGAAACTCTCTGAGGATAGTAAGCTGGAGTTGAGACTTGCTTTTTTGTTTGTTTGTTTTTTAACCTGTTCATTGCTTTCTGACGAGGTGTTTAGGGCTAATGAAATTAATTGTCCTTGCTAGGGAACAGTCTGTGACCAACTCTGTGAAAATAATGAATTTGATCAGATTAAGCTGTGGAAGCATAGTCAGCAAACCTCCTTGGTAGAGTATGAATTGGTCAAAGCAAAGCAAACTAAGGCCTCTTCCAGAAGAAGAAATACTTTAATTATACCTGTGACCTATTGATTTAAAGGGGCAATCATAAAATATATTGCAGGAGTTAACTATAGGATTTACTGAAGTAATATTATAGAACCTAGAATTAGTTTGAGTAGATCTTGACACTTACTACTTAGTAGCTAAATCAACTGGCCTTCTATTTAACTAAGATTGATGTGAAGGAGAAAAGGTGAGCAACCACACTTGGTCCAGTTGTTACACTGTGACCCTGAAGGTGATGGATCCAGTGCTTGGGTCTGATCTAAGGGCGAGGGAATTTTCAGAGACTTGTAAGACCCCTTACACTATCTCTATGTTATCTTCAAGTATAAAATGCTAAAGGGAATGCTAGATATAGTGTCATTTCCTTCCCTTCCCACATCTTCTCTGGAAAAGGAGAGTAACTTGAGACTTAAGAGGTCAAGGGGAGTCACCTATGAAAGGAATCTGCACACCACTGTGACTAGTTTCGCTGTATTCTTAAGCCAGCATCTGTTCTTGCAAATTGGCTAATTGTGTGTGCAAGCAGGTATTCACTAATTAGGTGCTCAGTTATCCATTTTGCTCAAACAATGGACATTTGCATGTAGAAAATGAAAGGTTTTATGGACAGCTAACTCTTCCCCTGGTAATGAGCATTAAGCAGGGACCATCTTAAAGACATCCATCAACATTTCAAGGCTTCAGGGAAGTCGAGGGGGCTGGAATTCTCTTATGAATAAGCACTGCATAGTGTTGCCTAACAATTAAAGTATATATGTGGCAATATTAATATCAGAAAGTAGCAGAACCCAATATAAATGATAATTAGGAGAAATGACAGCTCAGCAAAAAGGAGCGATAGCATCATTAGTGCCACTAGGGGCTTTGTGAAGCATACTCTTCACTGTACAGCTATACAAAAGGAAAGGGGGTGGGGAACAACAGCTTTTGATTAGGCCAGATAGTTCTCTCGAAATTCAAGCCATTGCCTAGGCAGATTGCAATAATTTTCTAATTTTCAGAAGGGCTTAAGTATGACTTTTCAAAGGGTTTTCAATTATCCATCATAAGTGCTTTTTGAAAATAGGACTTATGCTTGATGCCAGAGCCTTTCTTTTACCTTCTCTCCATATTGTGTTAGGACAATTACTCTAGAGTGACAAACTGGTAGCCCTGAAGGCTTTTTAAAATACATTTAAATCTAAAATATAATGAACTATACATTGTGGAGTAGAAGACAGGATGCCAGTTCTCACTCGTTTAACATTTCTTTCTGCCTCTTGCATGAGGATTTTGTCTGCTTTGTAGGGATGATGTCAGTTTTTTCCACGTTCATAAACCAACTTTCTAAGCTCCGAGCCAACTATAAGAGGGGGAAAAAAAAAAAAAAAAAAAAAAAAAAGAAAAAGCAACTTACAAAGTTGAAAATTGTTGCTACTTTCTAGCCAATATCATATTCATAACTTTTAAGCCATAACTCTAGTACCTGTATTCACCACATCAAAGTTGAATACAAGTTTTAACCTATTTTATTTAGGATATATAATTGCCAATAACACTTTCATTTTATATTAAAAAAAAAAATCATTGCATAATTCTCTATGTACCTCAGAGCCTATAGACACGCTTCTGATCATGTTTGTCAGTCTTGTCAGTAGGTGGTGTGTGCCCAGTAGAAGAAAAATAAAAGGCTGAAATCGCAAATCCCAGCAGCTCTCAGCTACTTAAACTATCTTCTGCTTTGATTCAATGCAGCCTTTGAATAGGTCTCATTTTTTTCTGGATGGGTGATTGCTGTCCAGATTGTGGTAAGTTAGAAGCCATGGAGAAAGCAATGCTTGTCCCAGGCCCCCTCCAATGTAGGGGTCTTGCAACCTTATGAGTCCAGAGGACTCAGCCTTTAGCGTTCATAAAGCAGCTAAGTATCCAGCTCTTTAATCCTTAACTCTGGTTTTGGTTTTGTTTTTTGCTTTTTTTTTTTTAAATCAGCTAGAAAAATCCAAAACTACAAACCCTGACAAACACTAGCTTTTAAAGCCTAGAGCCTTACGCTGAAAAAATAATTAGGTTTCTCAATGCAGAGTTTAGCTCAAAAATGAAATTTGTATTATTAATTAGGTTATTAAACATGTGTGTGGTGTGTTAGTCAATTTTTCTGGCTTTTAAATATGTAAATATGTAACAGACATGGCAACAAAGAAATAATATCCTCATCAAAGCTACAGGAAACTTTGCTTTCAACCTCAAGAACTGGGCTGCCTATTCTTTATTTGGTTTTATAAATCCCCTTTTTGACACTTTTACTCAATTTTAGATAATGCTACTGATTTCAGCTGTAGAGCTTGTGGACAGAATTTTGTGTAAGAAAGAGAGCCAGATTAGTTATTCCTGCCTTTCCTCTTAGCTACACCTATCTTTTCATTAGATGCTGAGACCTTATTGCCTCATTTAAAAACAAACAAACAAACAAACAAACAAACAAACAAACAAACAAATTCAACTCTGATCTGAATAAAATCTGCAAAAAAACCACCACCGAGTGTTTCTATTGTCAGGAAGGGAAAATTCTGTAAGGTGTCAGAAGACCCGGTCATATGAATAGACATGCATAGTTATTTCCTTCTAAGGCATTTTAGAAGATACAAACATATCTCTGCAACCATTTCTGCTGGCCAGTTTTTATTATGATTTATCTTCTTCTGGTAATGCTTATGTGATACCAGTTTAAAGAATGACAGTACTCTGTGTGACAGTAAAATGTCTTTAAAGACTATCACAACAAAATATTTTCATATTCTATATACTCTAAAAATGTGCTACTCTATATCCACATTTCCAAAATATTCATATAGAGACCATTCTATACAATGCAGAGTTCATGCTGTAGCACTCATCAAGTCAGCTTACATAAAATAATGAGATCTTCTCTGAGGTATTAGAATAATGCTCTATTTAAAAATTATGAAATTGGTATTTGTGTATGCTATGCAATGTTCCAGTCTAGTAGAAAATGATGTAATCTTCTGTAAAAAAAATATCATCACAGTAAAATTGGTGATAAAGAGCAAACAGAAAACTCACCGTGGAAAATAATTCCTGTGTTTTACAGGCACACCATCTCTTGATCCTGCCCCTTGGAACAGTGATGTTTCTATCTGTCTGAACCAAAATCACCTGAGGTGCAGTCTGCATTTGGCCACACCTGATCGATCCAACACAGAAAAGGACATATGAAGTTTAAAATTGAAAATGGTGGTGGTTAGATTGTAGTGCATTAAAACATGACTGCCTCTAGTAGTCATGTTCAGTTTGTGTGTGTTAGTGATAGGATGTCCTGGTACCTGCTTTTAGTGAACGAAAAGACCCTGTAAACCTTTATGTCAGACCAGTTCCTAGAAATCTTTTATGTAAAACATATGCTACTTATATAGTGTCTGCATAGAAAACATGCATTTGTTCCACTTGAAAAAATTCAGTACAATTTTGTGGTTAAAAATTGAAACAAATGAAAGCCTAGGAAATCTTTTCTTGCCACGCTTCTTCTACTCCCAGGGCCAAAGAGCATGATATTCCACATAGCTATGTAAAGGGACTCCCTTGAGAGAAAAGTTGTACATCAGTAGGACTGGAATGAGTGATGTTATATTTGTTCTTACTGGTAAATTGGTGATTTCTTGCAGCACACTTAAGGATGCTGTTGAGGATATATTTTTAGCACTCTACAGGCACATTCAGGAAAGTCTCCCCGGTCTTTTTCAACCAGACTGGATTTTTACAGTTCCTGATTTAGCTATGAACGGGGTCCTTTGTACCTTTGATATACAGCCCTTTGTAGCAGATTCAAGCCTTGTTCATTCTGCCTAAAATTCAGCTATGCTTATGTCTTGAAATAGGATTATCTACATGTTTCCTAAGGGAGGATGAGAGTAACGAGGAACTAGTCCACAGTGGGCCAGCTTTTCACGAAAAGTCGTTCCTTCTATGTCTATTCTGCTTTTGTTAACAGAAACTGACCTTTATTTTTGAATTGCCAACTCCCTGGAGTTTCTTTAGTCTCCAAACTATACTAAAAAAAAGAATATTTCAGTAAATTATCCTTCGTCAGTTTAATTCTAGTGTAAACATCATAACTGGCAAGAAAGTACTCCTCTATTTAGTAGTTAACTAACGTTAAGAAGGTTCATTATCATTAATAAAGGTAATAGCCAACTGGGGTTTCATATAGGCATTACAACCGTAATAATGGTGTGCAATAAAGGTTCTTGTTTTCCTAAATCAGCTTTTATAATGCTAACGCTGACATGCTTTTGTTTGATATATAGTGGATGTGCAGTGAATGACAGAGTTTCAAATTTTCAGGTACTTGTGAAAGAAAACCAGTAAGTCCAGCGCAGAGCGTGTTCCAGGAGCATGAATCCAGGACTGGAATGTTCTCCTCACACTCCTTGTACTTCAGCTTAAAGCAAGGGAGAAGTGGGTTAAAATACTGACCTTAACTTGGGATGACACAATCTATTTTCTCCCCACTGTGGAATATGGATGATCAGGGATATATATCCCCTTGTAAAAATACATTGAATTTTTCATGAAATTAATAACATTTCTCTAATAGTTTTAAAAATCTGACAGTAATTTATATTTCGTAAAGAACTAGGTATGTTGCCTAAAAGTATGTATACACGCAAGAGCTCTCTCATGTTTTGAAAGTAATTTCTGTTAAAATACTCTACTAAGAAAAAAAAAATGTTCAGTGAGTAACCTAGATTAGCTACAACTTGGAGAACTCAGCAAGAAGAATGAATGGATGCTTTGCTGCACTGCAACAATGCAGTCTTCTCCACAAGGATTTCTATACTCCATACACCCTACCCCTATAAGATAGGGTAGACTTTGAGCTGTCCTGTCTCATAACTGACAATTGACGTTCCTATGGGTCTACTGCAACAGCTGTATGCCATCCTGTCCTGTTGCCAGAAAAGTCCCCAAGGTACTTTGTCATGAGCAACAATATAGATCCTTATAATAGTAAGATTTCCTTCAAGAGACCACATGTGCTTATTGGCATGGCAAGCACAGAGGACCACAGATATAAATTGAAGTGGATGCTTATAACTTTATTTCCTCTTTCAATTTCTTAAAGCGTGAATTGTTGGAATGGTCCTATTAACCTCATTGATCTGAATAAAATTTTCACTGCTTGTTGCACAGAGCTTTTAACAGCAAACTTGCAGGCCTTAGGCAAAATAAATTTACCTGAGAAGCTAAATCCCCATCTGACTTAAAAAAACCAAAAAATTAGTTAGTTCTGCCCTGAAAACATTTTCTTGCTTTAGTTACATAAATGTCATTCTCAGCTTCCAGTAGCTGGTTTGTGCACCCCATCGCTGTTCTGCCCTTGTGCCCGTCCTTGTTCTGGGCAATATGATTTCAGGGTCTTCTTTCCCCCTTTCCCTGCAGGTGCTCTCCAGGCTTTCCTCCCATCCGTACAAAGCTTTCCAGATTTCTGACTCTTGACAGCTGGAAATATTTATTGCTCTGATCTTCATAGTATTGCTGGTGTTAGTGGTAGTAGATATAAAATATTATGATATCTCTCTTAAAACTGGATTCAAATATCAGTTCTTCCAAGGCAAGACTTTATGGCATGGCAGAACTTTCCTCAATGAGCAATTTATATACCGGTACTTTCAAGTGTTCATTTTTAGGGCATACACAGAAAAATGGATTTGAACAGGAAAGGAATGTCCAACATCTGCTTCCATTCAAGTATATTTTTTATAATCTATTTCTAGTAGATCAAATGCACTGTTAGCAATTCAACTGATGTTCTAGGAAAAGAAAATTCTTCAGCAGAAGCCTTTTCAAAGACGTAAATCTGTTAGGAAAACTAACAGATGGAAGGTCTTCCAGTTTGGATGTTTCAGATATGACACAAGACAGTTTCGTTTCTCAGGCAAAAGCAGAGGTATCCCTAAATAGATGGAAAATTAAGTATTCTTTTGTGTTTCTTCTGCTTTTGGATGTGTGGCCAAAATACCAAGGGAGTGCCTTCAAACTGCTCTATTGCTTATTCTTGTAAGGAACAGTCTTTGAATAAAAAAAAAATTAACAGGTTTTTGATTTTGTGTTGGGAATAACATTTCACATGGAGGAAGGAAAAATACATTTATTCAATGATAACTTCTTTCTTATTTTAAAACAAGGCTAGAAGACAATGTTTTGGAAAAGAGCTGATAAGTGCTGAGTTGCATCATGGGCATGGGCAATGTAAGTCTGTCAGCACTTCACCATCTTTTTCATGTTAAACATTTCAATGTAATCAGTGGTGTAGTTGTGTGAGCCATCTGTGTCCACACAGTACTAGAAAATTAATGCTTTCTACATAGACCGTGAACAGGAATACCAATTAGGGTCTGCTGTGCTAGTGATTTCTTGGGTAGACTTCTGCCCACTGAAATAACTAATTAATGTCACATAAGGCACAGAATATGTAAAATAGTAACAACTCAGTCAATTTATCTCAGCTTTGCTGAACTGAGGCGAAATCTTCCTTATCCCACTCCAGTTAGTTGAATTGTTTAGCTCCTTGACTATGAACATGTATTTTCTCTTGTCAAGTCCCTTAGGGGAAATTTTTTGCCTTGTATTTTTTGCATCGTTACAAAACCTCTGAAAGTTTCACAAGTTCTTAACAGATTTAAGAAGATATTTTTCACTTGTTTCTTTAAAGACTGCCTCCAAGAACACTTGAGCCAATTTCTTTTCAGTTGTCATCCTTGATTTGCTCTAAAAGGCCTGAAAAAACCACACAAACCAAATTACAAACACACCTTGCAAGGCTGCTAGATTTGTTTAGAATGTGATGGTGATTCTGCAATATAGCAGAATATTATGTTTCAGATATACCTGCCCGTTTGTTCCTGGTGTGAAATGGGGATTCTTTAAAGCAAGAATGTCTGTATCCATGAGATGCTTAAGATCTACACCAATGCACGCAGCATGGGCAACAAACAGGAGGAGCTGGAAGCCATTGTGCAGCAGGAAAACTATGATATAGTTGCCATCATGGAAACATGGTGGGATGACTTGCACAACTGGAGTGTTGCAGTGGATGGCTATAAACTCTTCAGAAGGGATAGGCAAGGAAGACGAGGTGGTGGGGTAGTCCTGTATGTTAGGGAGTTTTTCAGTTGTCTAGAGCTTCATGATGGTGACAATAGGGTTAAGTGTTTATGGTTAAGAATCAGGGGGAAGGCCAACAAGGCAGATATAGTGGGAGTCTGTTATAGACCACCCAACCAGGATGAAGAGGCAGATGAAATATTCTATAAGCAGCTGGAAGAAGTCTTACAATTGCTAGCCCTTGTTCTCGTGGGAGACTGAACTTACCAGATGTCTGCTGGAAATACAATACAGCAGAGAGAAAACAGTCTAGGAGGTTTCTGGAGTGTGTGGAAGATGATAACTTCCTACACAGCTGGTGAGGGGGCCAACTAGGGAAGACTCCCCACTGGACCTCTTGTTTGTGCACAGAGAAGGACTTGTGGGTGATGTGATGGCTGGAGGCTGTCTTGGGTATAGCGGTCATGAAATGATAGAGTTTTTGATTCTTGGAGAAGTAAGGAGGGGGGTCAGCAGAACTGCCACCTTGGACTTTTGGAGAGCAGACTTTGGCCTGTTTAGGAGTCTGGTTGACAGAGTCCCTTGGGAGGCAGCCCTGAAGGGCAAAGGAGTCCAGGAAGGCTGGACGTTCTTCAGGAAGGAAATCTTGAAGGCACAGGAGCAGGCCATCCCTATGTGCCGAAAGACGAGCTGGCAGGGGAGAAGACTGGCGTGGCTGAACGGAGAGCTTTGGCTGGAACTCAGGAAAAAAAGGAGAGTTTACGAACTTTGGAAGAAGGGGCAAGCAACTCAGGAGGACGGCAAGGGTGTCGTGAGGTTATGCAGGGAGAAAATTAGGAGGGCCAAAGCCCAACTGGAACTTAATCTGATTACCGCTGTAAAAGACAATAAAAAATATTTCTACAAATACATTAGCAACAAAAGAAGGGCTAAGGAGAATCTCCATCCTTTATTGGATGCGGGCGGAAACATAGTGACAAAGGATGAGGAAAAGGCTGAGGTAATTAATGCCTTCTTTGCCTCAGTCTTTAATAGTCAGACCTGTTGTTCTCAGAGTACCCAGCTCCCTGAGCTGGAAGACAGGGACAGTGAGCAGAATGAAGCCCCCATAATCCAAGGGGAAATGGTTAGTGACCTGCTATGCCACTTAGACACACATAAGACTATGGAGCTGGATGGGATCCACCCAAGGGTACTGAGGGAGCTGGCAGAAGTGCTCACCAAGTCACTCTCCATCATTTATCAGCAGTCCTGGCTAACTGGGGGAGTCCCAGTTGCCTGGAAGTTAGCAAAAGTGATGCCCATCTACAAGAAGGGCCAAAGGAGGATGTGGGGAACTACAGGCCTGTCAGTCTGACTTTGGTGCCAGGGAAAGTCATGGAGCAGATCATCCTGAGTGCCATCACATGGCACGTACAGGACAACCAGGGGATCAGGCCCAGCCAGCATGGGTTTATGAAAGGCAGGTCCTGCTTGACTAACTTGATCTGCTTCTATGACAAGGTGGCTCACTTAGTAGATGAGGGTGTGGATGTTGTCTACCTGGATTTTAGTAAAGCCTTTGACACCATTTCCCACAGTATTCTCCTGGAGAAACTGGCTGCTCATGGCTTGGACAGACATACTCTTTGCTGGGTAAAAAACTGGCTGGATGGCTGGGCCCAAAGAGTAGTGGTGAATGGAGTTAAATCTAGTTGGTGTCTGGTCACAAGTGGTGTTCTCCGTGGCTCAGTACTGGGTCCAGTTCTATTTAATGTCTTTATCAATGATCTGGACAAAGGAATCAAGTGCACCCTCAGTAAGTTTGCAGATGACACTGAGTAGGGTGGGAGTGTTGATCTGCTGGAGGGTAGGAAGGCTCTACAGAGGGATCTAGACAGGCTCGATTGATGGGCCAAGGCCAATTGTATGAGGATCAACAAAGCTGAGTGCCAGGTCCTGCACTTGGGTCACAACAACCTCATGCAACACTACAGGCTTGGGGAAGAGTGGCTGGAAAGGTGCCAGCAGAAAAGGACTTGGGGGCGTTGGTTGACAGCCACCTGAACATGAGCCGGCAGTGTGCCCAGGTGGCCAAGAAGGCCAATAGCATCCTGGCTTGTATCAGAAATAGCGTGGCCAGCAGGACTAGGGAAGTAATTGTCCCCCTGTACTCGGCACTGGTGACGCCACACCTCAAGTTCAGTTTTGGGCACCTCACTGCAAGGACATTTCGGTGCTGGAGCATGTCCAAAGAAGGGCAACGAAGCTGGTGAAGGGTCTAGAGAACAAGTCTTATGAGGAGCAGCTGAGGGAGCTGGGGTTGTTTAGTCTGGAGAAAAGGAGGCTGAGGGGCGACCTTATTGCTCTCTACAACTACCTGAAAGGAGGTTGTAGCGAGGTGGGGGTCGGTCTCTTCTCCCAAGCAACAAGCAATAGGACAAGAGGAAATGGCCTCAAGTTGCACCAGTGGAGGTTTAGATTAGATATTAGGAAAAATTTCTTCTCCAAAAATGTTGTCAGGCACTGGCACAGGCTGCCCAGGGAAGTGGTTGAGTCCCCATCCCTGGAGGTATTTAGAAGATGTGTAGATGTCGTGCCTAGGGACATGGTTTAGTGGTGGACTTGGCAGTACTAGGTTAATGGTTGGACTTGATGTTCTTAAAGGTCTTTTCCAACCTAAATGATTCTATGATTCTAAGATTATATGCCTTATAAGTATATGTATTTTTTTATAAGTTATACATATATGTATGCAGAGAGAAAGAGTGTCTAATTTATGTAATGGAGAAATAGAGAATAAGTTAGAATACAAATAGTATTAATAAGAATAATGGTAAACAATTCAAAGAGTTTAATATAATGGCTAGAAATTCTGGTTTTCTCTTTTGCTGAGATGGCAGACAAACCAGAGCTTGTGTGAACAAAAGGGAAAACAGTTTCAACCTAGGCTAGCCTTTTTGCCAGTTCTTCCTTTTCCCAGCCTCCCTCTGAGCTACCATCCCTAACAGCTTCACTTCACAGCCTATCTCAGCACTAGCCACGTGCATAAAAATGTGTACTAGCCTTCACAAATGCCCAAGAAACTGAGTCTCAGGCAAACATCATTACCGATAGCGGAAAAACCTAACATTCGCTGTTAAACTTTTTTTTACGTAAGGCCTGGGAAGACTCGGTCTGCTTTGTAGGTGCTGCTGGTACCCTTAAAGTTACTATATGACCAGCTTTTATGGCTGTCATGGTTTAACCCCAGCCAGCAACTAAGCACCACACAGCCGCTCGCTCACTCCCCCCCTGGTGGGATGGGAGAGAGAATCGGAAGAGTAAAAGTGAGAAAACTCATGGGTTGAGATAAAGACAATTTAAGAGGTAAAGCAAAAGCCGCACGCACAAGCAAAGCAAGGAATTAATTCACTACTTCCCATGGGCAGGCAGGCGTTCAGCCATCCCCAGGAAAGCAGGGCTCCATCACGCGTAATGGTTACTTGGGAAGACAAAAGCCATCACGTCGAACGTCCCCCCCTTCCTTCTTCTTCCCCCAGCTTTATATCCTGAGCATGACTTCATACGGTATGGGACAGTCCTTTGGCCAGTCTGGGTCAGCTGTCCTGGCCATGCTCCCTCCCAGCTTCTTGTGCACCTGGCAGAAGACAAGAAGCTGAAACGTCTTTGGCTAGTGTAAACTCTACTCAGCAAGAAGCAAAACATCAGTGTGTTACCAACATTATTCTCACCCTAAATCCAAAACACAGCACTATACCAGCTACTAAGAAGAAAATTAACTCTATCCCAGCTGAAACCAGGACAAGGGCCAAATGGGATAGAAATGACTTTGACCTGAATCTTTGCTCTTTCTGATAGAAATAGGAACTTAGGGGGAAGTTTTACTTTGACCATGCTGTTTTGTGTAGGTTTCATCAGGAGTATCTCTTTTAGAAGGTAGATGAGTCATTTTAGCTGTCCATTTTTAATACTCTCAGAGATGGGGAAAAAAAAATGCACAAAAAAGTTTAACTTCATAATATTAAATTCAGTGAGATTTAGTAAAAAGGAATAGGAAAGAGTAGTGAATTTGTGAACAGTTAATGATATTTCTGACAGGTCTGAAGAAAAGAAGGCTAAGGTGGAAGATCTAATTGCCATCTTCAACTACTGAGGGAACACTTACAGAGAAGGCAGAACCACACTCTTCTCAGGCGCCCAGAGAAAGGATGAGTGGCAACAGACACGAGCGGCAACAGACACAAGTTGCAGCAAGGGAAATTCTTATTAGGAAAAAAGAAAGCATTCTCCACAATAAGCAGTAGTCAAAATTGAACAGTTCTTCTGGAAAAGTTAGAATCTCCATTCTTGGGGATTTTTGAAACTTGGCTGGACAAGGTGCTGAGGAAGCTGATCTAGCTTTGAAGTTGTGCTACCTTGAGCAGGGGGTTGAATGAAATTACCTCTAAAGGTCCTCCCCAACCTAAATTATTCTGATTGCATATAGTGATATTTCTAAGTCATAATAATGACCTGTTTCTCCACTTGAAGTGTTAGTTTTGCCCTTTTGATTTAAAAAAATAAATAAATTAAACCCGATTTTTCCCTAGATTTTGCACCAAAGTTAGGAAAGATGATACTTGTGTGTGAGACTCTTTCTGCATCAGATATGGAAGCAATTTAAAGATGACTCAGGGTACAGTGCTCAGTAAATCCAAATGCTGAGAGTAAGTTAAAAAAAAAAGAGCACTTCTGATATTTTGTGCATTGCTTTTCTTAAATCTAATAAAAGTAACATGAATTTTCCTAAAAGAAGTTTTTAATAATGAAAATTAAACTGGTTAGCGTGGTAAACATTTAGTTTACATATCATGAGGTTAACATTTTAATATTTTTTTAATAGCTATTGTGAACTCCTTGTTTTGGACTGTGGTCCCTTTTATGTGATAGAAGAGATGCTATTATTGGATTTATAGAGCAGGTTTCTGCAAAATTCTAAACGTCACTGTAGATTGATCACATTATTTCAGGACATGCAATCAAGCTCACAATTGCTCAGTCATAGATATTGGTGCTAAGCTTATATTTAGACAAGCCTTTGACATATCAATCAATGTGATACCATGAAAGATTGATTGAAGTTGATCATATCATAATTCATTTTTGCTTTGTGAAAAAAATTAGGGGAGACTAATGAAAAAAGGTCTTCTCTCCGCTTGGAATATTTAGATTCCACAGAATGTCTAATGTTCTTTTAGCAGTAGTGACTAAAAGTGGCACTGATTCACTGCTTTCCTTAAAGTGCATGAAAACAAATACAACTTGAAAAAAAAATTATTTTGCTGCAGCAGTTACTGCAAGTAAAGATAAATCTACTGGAGGTATCAGGACAAACCCATTAACTTACAGCTTTGCCTGTTTGTTTCAGAAAGGGCATTAAAGCAGTGATTTCGGTAGTTGTGTAGTTTGCCTGGCTTTGCTTCTTATGTCTGAAAGATACCGGTGTGAAAAGTCTCATTTCTTTTTCAGGTTTGAAGTTTCTGACATCCAGGAAGGAAAACCCAATACTTTCATTATTTAGAAAGGGAAATGTAACACCGATTGGAAACACTCTTTCATAATAGGAGGATGAATATTCATCTTCCTAAGAAACACTTCTCTTTAACAAAATGTACGAGATTCTGTCATTGGCTGTTTAATAATTCCAGAAGTTGAGTGATTTACGCCAGACCTGGAGAGCGCTGTGTTTGCCTGCCATCTGTCCCAGCTAATCTCTGAATTCCATCTACAAACGTGGATGACTTACAACCTCCCTGATTAATGGCATCTATCATTTTCTTCGTAACACAGAGCAATTAATCTCGCCCCGTCTCAGGGGTCCGCCGCAGTAATAGGTTTCGGGGGAGAAGCAGCCCGTAAAAGCCGTTTTGGAAATAACACCCTTTTCGTCCTTTCTTTTTCCTTTTTTTTTTTTTTTTTTCTTTTTTTTTTTTTCCTTTTACTTTTTTTTCTTTTTCTCTTGCCCGCTCCTCTCCGGTCTCTCGTTGTTTCACGCTCCTGACGGCGCACCAGCGCCAGGAGCTCCCTGACCCCGCTCTGGCCGTGCGCCCAGGCGCTGTGTGCCTGCGCCGTCCGTCCGTCTGTCTGTCTGTCCGCGGGGCTGGGGCCGCGCTGCACAGCGGGTAAGCTCGGATCCGAGGGGGCGGCGGGCAGGTACCCGCTCGGGCCGGGCCGGGCCGGGCCGGGCCGGGAGGAGGAGGAGGAGGAGACGGCGGCCGCAGCTGCATTGCGGATGGAGCCGCTGGCCCCGGACGGCCGCGTGATGCGGGGGGGGGGGGCGGGTGAACGCCCGCGGAAGGGAGCGTGGGCGGTGCGGGGCACCGGGGGGCGCGGAGCGCCCGCCCCGCTCCGCCCCGCCGCGGGAGGGAGGGAGGCGCCGCCGGCGGTCCCGGCGCGGGGAGCGGAGCGGAGCGGAGCGGTGAGTGCGGGCGGGCTCGGCGGGGCAACGCGCGGTGCCGCCCCAGGGCCCCCTCCCGCTGCGGGGGAGCATCGGCCCCGGGTTGGCCCTGCCCGGCGAGGTGCGCGGAGCCACCGCAGAAAGGTGCGGGGAAGGCGCGGCGCTGCGGTGGGAAGTTACGGGCGGCTGCGGCGGGCGGCCTCGCAGCCGGGCTCTCACCTGCGCCGTGCGCTTCCTCCTGTCCCCGCCGCTCGGGTCGGGTAAAGCGGGACCTCGCCCAGCGTGCCGGGCAGAAGCGTGGCTCCCCGGGCTGCCCCGGCTGGGCTGCGAAGGGTCGGGGGTTGGCGTCTTCTGGAAGTCGGGGCGGACGGGTTCGCGCCGCGGAGTTGCGAAGGCGGCCGGGCGGCCGGCTGGGAAAACTGCTCGGGGTTTTCGTAGCAGTTACGCAGAGTTTAACAATCTTAGGAGCGGCTGCTTAGCGGTGGTGACACTCTTGGGGCGGGGTGGGGGGCAAAGCAAAAAAGCATGGCGTGAAGCCATGTCTATAAAAAGCAAAGAATACGCGAAGAAGCCATCAAGAGAGGGTTTGCCAGGCTTTCCGTAACCGAGCCTTCGGTTCAGGGGTGAAACTGTCAAGTTGCTTTGTGAAAGCAAATAATTGCTGTTTGTGAAAGACTTCAGACGAAATAAAGAAAAATCTCATTTGTCAGATTACTTCGTGCGTGTTAGAGGAGTTGGGTTGTAGTTGCTCCCTTTATATAGTAGCAGAACTACAACTCTGTGCCTGGAAGAGTTCAGTGCTGTTACTTATATGGTTATAGGGTGTTTTGTAACAGGACTGGGGAAGCTGATGCTGAAAGAGTAGCGAAGAGGCATGTGAAAAGAGAGCAGAGGGGATGGGGACAGGCTTATAGCCTGCACGTTGAGAGCTCTCTTCGAGCACTCTTAAACAACCAAAAGGAAAGTAAAGAAAAAGGTATAATTAAAAAAATCACTCTTACAGTAAATGCTGTTGGCATAAAGTTAAATTCAAGGTGATTGTGTTTTCTTTTAATGACTTAAGTGAAATGTAAATCTGTGGTATTATGGAAACTGAAAAAATAGTTCTGGGTTATGGATGTGTTTTTGTGTGTAGTACACACTATGTAATGTGTTAACACTAAGGTTGGGATGTTTAATTCTGAGTTAAAACTCTGACGTGGCTACATTTAGCAATTTATAAATCAACACTAAGTTTGATGGAGCTGCACCGATGAAAGTTGTTTCAACAGACTCTTGTACTTCATTCAAAGTGACCACTTTTAAAAAAATGACCAGGTCATCCTTTAATGTTTGTAGGATAACATATTAAAATTATTTGCCCCTTATGTGTAGGTCACAGGACCTATCCTGTCATTTCCTAATTTTAGCCCTCTTTTCCGAAGATCCTATTGAGAAAGCCTTTTTTTTTTTTTCTGACAGATCTCTTGGAGGGCATCTGGAAGGCGGGGGGAGGGAGGGGCTGGAGGTGGTGAATGTTACCAAAGTTGCTTGAGAACAGCATGCTGTGCTTTGGGAGCAGGTGATTTTTTAGGTACACATTGTCTATGATGCGTTACTGTTTTGGCCATACTACTGGCTTTATTTTGGAATGACTTGGTTTCTATTCAGGCCATTGGTATAATATTAGATAATAATTTCAGACTAATTTTTCATCAAGATTTGTGTGACTGGTTAATTTTGCTAGACTTGTTCTGACTTGAGATTTAGCAGGACTGCAGTGACATTTCTTTTTCTAACCTGAAGTTATCACAGATTTCATTGGGTTTATGGCAGTACTGGAGTAATGCAGGTTTTCTGGTGAGACGGAACTTGCTCTACTTTGCCCAGATTTTTTGCCCTTGGAACGGATTGAGGCTTAATGTTGTCAATGACTTGTCATTGTAAACTAAGGATTTTAGGGCATCTTTAGCAACTATCACTTTATTCCTGGTGTTTTATAATTCATTTTACTGGGCAATACAACATACCAGAAATTCCAGCTGAGGTTAGGCACTTGGATCCACATTTATCTTCCTACATAGAGCATTTTATGACAAAGAGGAGTAGTGGGAAGCTGGCAAAGTGATAATATTCTGACATAGTAATTCTATAGGCTATATATCATGTCAGTGTACCATATAATACAGCAGTCGTACGTAGTGTATTTGTCACAGCTGGCCATAAGAGAGGGGGCAGTGAACTGGGGTTGCCTCAGTTAGGCTCTCCTTTAAATCCACATGAGAGCAACAAAGTTTTTATTCAAATCCTATTGAAACATTAATGTGGTCAGAGGAGAAAGGGATAATTTTAATGATTAGTTTGCACTTGATACTAAAAATCTTATTGAATTAATGAATTCCACTGAAGTAGCCAAATCCCATGCTTTCCATTCTTAGTTGTTCCTTTAGTAAGTATTTGGTCAATGTAAGCTGGGTGAAATTCCATGTTGCTTCCCTCTCCCTGACCGCTTAAATTCTAAAGGTGCAAGTCACTGCTTTATCGCAATTGATTACTAGTTAATCAATGTATACAAAATGTATTCAGAATGTAATCAGGAAGACAAAGCATTTTATTTTAACAGCTGCAAAACTGTATTAAATTAATTCTTATCCATAGCATAGTCTACCTTCTCCAGCTCTATTTCATTAGAGTGAAAAGACAGTATCTAGAAGATATAAGGAATATCTTGGGACTTGTTTCTTTAATAACATGAAAAAAAGTCTTGCTTCTTCACTTATTTTCTCATGTGCTTGCAACTTTTACCTGACAGGGTGTGAAACCAGGATTAAATTTGTGGTGAAGGAGATGCAGGAATGAGCTAGAATGCTAATGTACACGTCCATCACAGGTATTGGTCTGCTATTCTGGATTGTTCTGAAGTAAAAATTACTCTTTCTTCTAGAAGTGAAACTATTTATGAGCTAAATATATTCAATATCTTCTTTGAGCTGTTAGTTTTACTTCTTATAAATACAGAATATCTGTCAGAACTGTGCCCTGACCTCAAACTACCACATGCAAGGAAGATACCCAAATAATACAAGAAGTGGTTGTCAAATTTATTTCAATTTGCAGACCACTAACAATTTTCTAGTGGAAATCAATTGTCCATTTAGATCTTGCTGTCAGTAGGACTGTTTTTCTTAGTTATGTATATTAGACCTCTTGGAGGTCATTTGGATGTTACAGGTTGAAACTTACTGTTATAAAATTTGAGAATCCACTTTAACTTCCAGATGGTTGACTGGTGGTGTGTGGATGTATAGCAGCTTTCTTGAAGTTCATGAATGAAAACCAGTCTCTCTTTCCACAGTTGTCCTTTTGTCCTCTGTTGTGTATTTGGCAAAAAAGGTCGATGTCACAAGTTCACAAGTTGATGAAGTTGAGGCCTTGGAATGTTGAAATTAATTAGTCCTCATGTTTGTAACATATGCAAGATTTTTTCTGTAATAGAATTTAGGGGGTGATTTGGAAAGAAAAGAAATATTCACCTGGACTGCAGATGTAATATAAAAATGGAAAAAGCAAAATATAACCTTATGATGCCTGAGGAGAGAGGGTGTAGAAAGATCTAATAAAATATTAATGTCCTCTCACAATAACTTATGATGAGACGAAATGTTCTGATAACTCATGTTCAAGAAGAAATAACTGAAATTGGACCGGGTGTTGAGAAGAGCTAACAGGATGGTCTGAATATATAGCGAGCTTGCCTTGTCATAGAGATAAGGGAGATCCTGGTTTGTTTCACCAAGTGAAATCCTAAGTAGGATATGGATTCCATGTGCAAATTCAGGAGGGGATCAGCACAAGGGAAGCAGAACCTTGTGATAAAGGACATTGCTGGCACAAGAACAGCTGAGTATCTACTACCACTAAATAAAGTTTTCCTGCAGAAATTTGGAGACCATCCCCCCGTTAGAACAAGTGGGTTCTGAAACACCCAGTGGTAGCAGAAAGGGGTGGGGTAATACTGCCAAAGTTTTTGAGATGGAGTTTGTCCATTTTCCAGAAGAGATTTTATGCTCAGCAGTGGTATGGGCCCAGGGAAATGGCTGCATTTATCTTCTGTGAAGGCTTTAAATGTCATGCCTTGTAACATGCCAATCCAGTTCCCCTTCAAGCTGTTCAAAATGCAGCTCCAGAAACCCTTCGTTCTTTTTTGGCACTTGCCAATGTTTAACCCCTCTTGAGTGACTTCTCCTCTTCTACGTCAGCTTTAAGCTGCTTGTCTGTGCCTTAGCAGGCTAAAGCCGTATTGTGTGCAGCCTGTCTCTCTATTCTTGTTTCTTTTGCCTTTCCTTCAGCAGCCCTCTAGGCTGCTTCAAGTGGGAGATTAATCTCTTCTGCTCTCTCATTCCTCAGTCTGTGCTTAAGACTGGCTCCCTTTCTAAATTCTCCCTGAAAACACATAATATTTAAAATGGTTTCCAATCATAGCCCTTTCATAAAAGGAATATGAAAAAATGGGCAATGTAGACTTTTTTAGACATTCTTCTTTCACCCTAAAATATCAAGAGCAGCAAGGAAAGTGTCTGCAGTAGTCTGTGGAGCTGAAACTCTGCTAACAATGACAGAGAATTTTAAAAGAAAAGGGAAGACAAGTTTAGAAGAGCTTTACTCTGGGGAATCTTGTTCTTTTTTTTCTCTTTCTCTGTTTTTGTGTAGTGCATAAGAAAGTGTCATTTTGCTTTTGTGCGGCATGCCAGCATCTTCAGCAGAACTACTCACATTTCAGATAGTAGCACAGGCTTCTATTTAGGTCTCAGTTGTTCCTTAGAGATGTCTTTCAGATTAATCCATTAGCAGCCATCAGAGAGGAGGTACTGTACTCTTTCTGGTTAAAGTCAGGATGGCAAAGTTTGGGAAATACTACTCTGTCACTTGACAGGTGCTTAGGTATCCCATATACTTTGGGACTACTTGTTTGTCTGTTTGGATAGAAATGGATTTACTTCTAATACGATTTTATTTAGTGGAAAGATACTTTAAATGGGTAATTTTAAATGTTGTAGATTCCAAATGGAGCAGGATAAGTGATACTAGCCCCCCTCTCTCCCCTGGCACATTAGAAGATCGACAGTGGCTGTAGTGTTACGGAAGTGGAAATCCAAAAGGTATCAGACAGTTGAGTTTAAGGCATGGACATCTTCACTCTGGCCAGTGTGGAAACTGCTGAGACAGACACGTTTAAGCCCTTGTTAGGAAACTTGGATGATTTAAAAAAAAAACAAACCTCACTATGTTTATGAAATTATTTGCCTCCTCTCTGTCTTTTTGTGTCCTCACTCTTCATCACTATCCACTTTTTGGGTTTTCTTTTTATTTTTTTAAGCAGCTTTTCCTCCTGTTTGGTTATTAATCACTTTATTCTGCCTACTCCTGTCTTTTAGTGTCTGCATCACCAGAGCTAAGGCAATAGAAAGTTTGAAGTTCAGTTTCTAAGCAGATGCTGTTGATGTGTCAAACTTATAAGTATATAAGGCTATTCGTATTGTCTTTAAGTGTCTGTGGGTAACTTACAAAAAAAATTAGGAATGGTATTATATTGGCTTTTATTATATTAAGACTTCTGGACAGAAATTTCATGGAGTGTTTAGTATTACTTTTGCTTAATAAAATTTCAGCTAGGTTGTAAAATTATTTAATTTAGGATAAATTGCCTGAGGGAGAGAATAAACACATGATTATTGCCTCAAATAATTTACAATATTGGGTCTTTACTATGCAAAAAGTAAATTGTGTTATCTATCTGAAATGCAAATAGTTCTATTGAAATCTGTAATGTCATATGGAGGCAAAAATTACATTTTGTAACAAGAACAAAAAAGGCATTAAATGAACTTACTAATTTTAATTTAAAAATTAGGAATTCTATCATATATTCATTGATCTTTCTCTTTTCTTTGTGTTTTTGCTAAGCTTGAGGCTTGTTTCTGTTTGTTTGAGGAAAGAGAATAAAAGTGATGAGGAGCCTACCCCAGATCACTCAGTAACAGTTTTGCCATAATGTTATCATCTACTTTAATGCATGTATAGGTTTTTTAGTCCTATTTTAAAATTAGCCAATATAATAAAAAAGCTCACCAGAAGTCTGTATTTTTCAAAAATGAGCTTTATATAAATATGCTTCTGGGTGCTGTGATTCTTCATTTAAAAATGTGCTGGTCAAAGTCCTTTGATTGAAAATGCTTCTCCCACTTTGTTTTCAGGGGGACTTAAAGTCTAAACATAGTATTTTAGACTTCCCCCAGTCTTAAGGAGTTCAGTTCTGTCACTGAAGGGGAGATATATTCTCCCATTGACTTTAACATGTGTAAGATTGGATTCTAATAGTCCAGTGACTGTATTATATGGTGGTGTTCCTCCAATTAAATGCATACAAAAAGATTAATCTTAAAATAATAGAGGACAATTTTGAGAAATCCACTACAGTGACTATGTGATTACGTGAATTATGGTTTGCATGTAAATCTTACTAAGGATGATGGATAGAAATCCCAGATAGAAACGGTTGTAACAATACACCTTTTGTGGTCTCTGAAATTAATTTAATACATGTTTTGGAGATTGACTAATATACATATAATGACTTTTTTTGTTTAGGTCAATGTAAAGTCTAATATATCTTGGAGATTAGTATTGATCAGAGTAAAGCCAAAATCAATCTTGGATTTTGAGGGTCATTACACTTGGAAATAGGATGCAATAGAGAAGATACTGCAAATGTTAGACTGTGGAAGGCTTTTACAGTAATTATGGAAAAATAAACTTTTACTTACTTGTAATGTCTAAAAAAAGGGACAACCTGGTAAAAGATTAGTTATTTAGATAAGCAATAAGTTAAACTCCTTATATCTTTCCTTAGTTTGACAGATGATAGCCAACCTTCTTGAAGTCGGTATTAAAGTTCCCTTTTGCTTCAGTGGTGGAGGAATTTTGTCCTCCCTGTTTGAATTCATGAGCTGGGGTTGAGGAATAGGTTAACCTATGTTTGTTTAGAAATAATTTTTTTTAAATGGTAAATTGTGTTCTGACTTGACTCTCTTCCTTAGATGTTCTGGTCAAATTCAATCTGTGCAGTTGGAGAAGTACATGTGTAGAGAAGTGAAAGAGGTAAATTACAATACAATGTACCCTTCAAATATTGCATAGCAAGCATAATCGATTTCACTGAAGGTGAACTAGTGCTACTTGCTAAATAAGAAATATTTGAACAGAACATTTTTTTTTAATAGATTTTTTTCTTTTTGCTTTGCCTGATATGAAGTCTTTGGCCTGGGTACCTCATTTAAAAATAACTTGGTGGAAATTTTTAAGATCTTGGCTGAGAGTTTTCAACAGAAGTAAGTCTTTCTGAAAATCTGACTTGACTGAAATGTATATCCTGTATAAAGTGAAATAGTGCAAACAGTATTTTATCCAGGATTCCTCTGTAAAAGATATCTTGCTTTCCCCTCATATTTTCAGAACCTATTAAAATAAATGAAGGTTACTCTATTTATCTTCTGCACAAAAGTTGTCTTCTGATATAACTTTTTCTGCAGAGAGCACTGGATGATGTTCTCAACAATTAATTGGTATAATTCCATTGATGTCTGTGATTATACTTTGGCCTATCATCTAGCCCTTATATATTAAAGTCTCAAAAACTATAGTTAAGCTGATAGATTATGCATTTATATTTGTGAATGGACACATATGTGTAATCTTAATGATGTGTTTGGATGCAAGTGGAAATTTATATATACATGCATGTGTATATCAGATTCAGGGACCCTGTAGCATTGTCCTTGAAAATGAAAGCCTTATGTAAATGCAGGCTATTGCTATTGGAAGTGATCTTCAAAGCTGCTCCATTTAAAGATATTTAACTATTAATAATGAGCTACATCCCAGATATAGCATTAGTTTGTATTCTGAGAGATCAAAGTGCCAAGATTACAGATAGCAGTTTTCAGGCTATGAAAGACCTTTTACCAGAGCAGCTCTTCTTATCAGTGGGCTTCTCCTGAGTTTCTCATAATAGTTATCAGCAGACAAAATCTGCAGTGTGTATATTAAGAAATTCACCTTATTTGTACCTGAAAGAATACTTTGAAATGTATTAGCAGGAATTTTTAAAGAGAGGACTAATATATACCAACTTTTGCTGCACTGAAAGTAATACAGTTGCTCTGGATTTAAGGCAGGCTGAGCAAAAAAAAAAAACAACCCAAAGTGATAACTTTTTTGGAAGAAAGTTCTTTAATAATCAGAATGAACCTATTTTTAAAAATGTCTCAAAATGTGATTTTCGGTGCAGAAGAAGAATATTTTACTCAAATGTTTTGGGTAAAATTTGCAAGAAGATTATTTTCCAATTGACATTCCCATATAGGATAGTATTTAGGTCAGTTTTACTAATTAGAAGAAGTTTGTCAACAATCACATCCTAATGCTTCCCATTCCTCTGTTTCAAATGATCACAAAAGAAGATATTAGAATTGAGTTACAGAGTTGTCATTCTTTAGCTTCCCAAAAGAAGGAAGCAGTGTAGCAATAATATTATATTATAATAATAACATTATATTTTCTGATTTTTGATGGTTTTTTTTCTTCAATGGAACTAATGTATTGTGGTCAGAAAAAGTAATGATTTTTCTGTTATGCTCAACCTTTATATTAACACTTGCTTACTGTAGGAATTATTAAATAAAACGTGGAAAGATCTAATCTCCCTTGAACTAACTAATTAGCCTCAAGATCCATGTGAGTTCTTCACAGCAGTCTGTTCTTCAGAGTATGGAATTCAAATGCTAATATATTTAATATGTGAGACCTTTAATGCAGAAATGTATTATGAAAAGTGATGCAGCCACCTGATTAATTTTTTTTTTTTTTTTTTTAAGGGCCCACTCAAAATGGGTCAGGCTTGCACTGTGGAAGCTGACTTTGAGAAAGTTTGGAGACTGTATGAAACTTGACCTATATTTTTGAACTGGGACTTCAGAAACTGGGCTGAAGGAAAAGATCAAGCTTTATAAATTTTTTTCTGTGCATAGAAATGTTGATGTTTGGCCACTGATTTCATCCTGTTCAAGCAGTTCATACATTAAATGTACATCTGAGTTAGGGACTGTTTTATTTCTTCATCGGAGAGTCTTATTCACTAAGTGAAGTTAATTATAGTTTATATCTGTGTAAGAGCAGAGGAGGCTCAATTGCCTTTAGTCAGGCACATGTCTAAAAAGATGATGATGTATGTCTGAAAAGAAGTTCCTTATAATTTTTAATGTTTTGTTGCTTTTCAGTGATGGAATTGAGAACTTTTGAAGCAAAACACTATTTTGCTTTTAAAAACCTGAAGATTATTGTAGCACTGATACTTTGTTGCAAAGCAGTGCTGCTTTGATTGGTATCAGAAGTCACCAATAGTGTTTTGCTCGAACTTTGTCTCCAACTATGTTAATATGCTACAGTTTCTCACAGAGAAAACGGATCACAATCCAGATCTTCTGCTTCTTACAGTAGTAACTACTCATCATAGAATACTACATTGTCTGACTTTGAGTCTGAAAATTTTACAGAAATTTCAGTCAATTTTTACTTAGGAAAAAACAAGTAAATTTTACATTAGTAAAAGCATGACATAGGGGATGCCTGTTAGTAGTGTATCTTGGTGTGTTGCTTAGGTTTGGTTTAGGTTAACGGTTGGACTCGATGATCTTAAGGGTCTTTTCCAACCTTAATGATTCTATGATTCCATGATAATTCTACTTTTCCAAAGTGGAAAGGTGGCTGCCAGAGTACCAAAAAAGTTTGTGAAAGGAGAAGAGCTATTTGCCCTTAGTTACTGTAGTTTTTGTTTTAGTGATCCAGGTTCTCTTCCCGCTGAATTTATCCAGCCCTTTCACAATCCTCTAACAAGTCCCAACAGCTCTTACTTTGCTAAGCTCTCTACATAAAAGGCTGGTCTATCCTCTGTTTTTCCCGTTCGCCATAACCTGTAGTGATCAAAAAGGAGACTGATGCTTGGGATTTTTGGCACTGAAAATATTGTAATTCAATATTTGTTGATCTAGTCAGGTTTTACAGGTTTCCTGTAAGCATGTACAAAGTCCACTTTAAAAATAAGGAAAACGGGTGTAGAAATCATCCATGAAACAGAAAGTGATGGCATGATCTGATCCACTAATGCCAAAGACAAGGGAGAGACATTGATTAGACGAGGTCCTCTTGGACCACTTTTATGTACTCCTTAGAGCATTTCTAATCCATTAAATTGCAGTGCTTTCTAGGCAAACCTCTTCCAAGTATCTGTGATTTTTAGCTTATAACAAATGTAGTTTTGTGTTATAAAAGTGTAGTGGTTTTCTGATACAGTTTTGCCTACCGCATGAAATTTTTTAGGAACACTTGGGATTATCGCTTTTTTCTTCTGGTTTTGGAAAGAAGCCTGTCAAGACTTGAAGAGAGCTTCTTAGCTCTTTGTCACGATGGCAGCAGTTTTGGTGACCTAGCTGCATAGTGAACTTGCAAAGTCATTAGAAGCAACCTTATTTGGAAAAAAGAACAAATATTTTACACAGTTCTGCTACAATCAACTTTATAGTATGAATTTGTTGTATCAGAGGAGAAGGCTTACTCATGGGAACCAGTGGAATTAAATGCCTCCCATCTGAGTGCTCCAGCTCTTTGTGTATGCTTGAGGCATAACTTGCCATAAAATTGCTACTGATAAAACAAAGGGACTTTTCTATTACTTTTTGTCCTACTTGCTAAATGAAAAAGTACAATGAAGACTAAGAAGACTTAATGTGATCACGGAAAAGTAAAATCACGTTATTAAACTGAAGTAATTAGAATCTTTTTGTTGCTTAACTTCTGTGTTTTGTTTTTTTTTTTTTAAGATTGTTCTGTATAATCTTGTTGTTAGCCCTGTAAGCAGTTTCCTAATGTAATGCCATTATATGGACTGAACCACAACTGAAGGCTGGCAGCCGTTCAGTGCATGCAGTGTAGGAAGAATGGCTTTGAGTAGGACTGCTTTGTGAAGCATTTTAAAAATTAACTTTTGTCATTTTTGTTTGCTTGTTTCTCATGAACAGAGGAGAGTTTTTCTCTCAAATATAAATGGAAAATTATGCTAATGAGTAGAAAATTCCTTCATGTACTCTAAAAGAGGGTTGCGGTACCAAGAAGAACTGAGGTTCTGATATCAGGCTTCATCAGCCAAAGGATGCTGTTTGGGACAAATTCTGCCTGAGGTCACAGCTAAAACATTTATTTATCTAGTCGTGTTGTAAAGCTTTGTGTCTTAATAGACTTCCAGAAGAAATTAATAATTCAAAAAGGCATCTGTTAGTAAACAATTTAAATAACTGATTTTAAGCTAATAGTCATTAGTTACCTATGTAATATTTCTGAAGAACAGTTCTCCAATAGAAAATAATGTGTGGCAAGACTACAATCAGAGAATAAGTTGACAATCTTCAAGATGTGAAACACGTTCTCCTACTTGTCTGCTGCCATTAGTTCTCTTAACTAAGTGAATAACCTTAAATGCTTTCAGTATTTAAGATTGAGCATGGACACAAGCTTGGGCACTGTAGGATGTAAATAGTAGAAGGGACCAGGCTGCAGTTTAAGTTGTTTGTACAGTTGTTTGTACAAAGGTGTACAGTGTGACCAGTTCCTCATAACATTTGAGTGATGATTTAAGGTGATTTTTTTGTTTAACGTCTTCATTACAATTAGAAAACTTTCCTCCTTAAAGCCATTTAGAAAATAAAAAAGTTCATCAGGTACTTTAAAAGGAGCTCAGCTGTGAACTTCAGAGAGTGCTGCTGCTTCTGCAAGGATTCATGTGATGACATTTGGAGACTTCAGGGTTTCTGTGGTGTATACAGACCTTTTGCATTTTCTTGTGGCATCACCTAGGCTTAACTCTAGATATATATTCCCCATATCTGCTGTAGAAACCTGTATAGCCCATTATGGTTTTATTTTTCTGTTTGCAATTTCTTATTCACCAGAAATATCTTAGCCAAGTCCTCAATTTATGTACAAGTGCAGTTAATTGCATTGCTGAATTCAGTATACTATATACATTAAAATACAGAAGAAATAATATAGCACCAGTCATAACATGGGGAGACTATTTTTTTTTTTAAACTTTGACCAGTTCAACAACTATTTTAATAACTTCTAAATAGCTTACTGGACACACTTCTTTTTTTTTTTTTTTTTTTTTTTTTTCTTTTTTTTCAGTTCTTGATACATTACAAAGAAAATTCCTTCAATTCTTAATACCTTGAAAAAATAATGAAATTAATTTTTTGTCAACAGAAAGGAAATTTTAATGTTTTCTGTTTACTGCTGTTCATTGGTTAGATTATTAGCAATAAATATATATAAAGATGTTGACTTAAAAATTCATACTGTACTAAAGCTACTAAAATGTAAAATCTAAACATTTTTTGCACTTAGAAATGTTGGGGAATAGAAAGGAAATTATAAGAGTATATCTACTGGATCAGAGTAAAGTTGAAAATTTTCAACACTAGCAATTAATGGATTCTTAAGAAAGAGTGTAAGAAACAGAGGTAGCACAAAGTGATCTTTGGCTTGGAAGAGACAGTCGGCTTCTGCTGGTCAGCAGTTTGGTGTATTCCAAGTCTAGATCTCTGCGTGATCATTATGTTTAATGATTTATGCTTTACTACCTTCTATAATCCTCCTTTTTAGCATTTGACCTTCCGAGTATGTTGTGACAATGAATTCCACAAAACCATTAAGCATCTGTAAAATAACTCTTCCTTGTGTTTGAAAATTGCCAATAATTTTATTAAATGGCCTCTAGTTTGTGAGCCTCCATTTCTCTTTCATACCCTTTTGATTTTATGGACCTCTATTCTAGCCCCTCTGTGTGCATCTCTCTTCCCTGATGAAAAATACTTTTCTTATAAAAGTCACTGTATAATCTCTGAGCATCCGTGTTCCTATGCCGTATTTCTAGTTCTGTATCTCTTTGTGATGGAGTAGAGAACAGCAACCAGAATTTGAGCTACCAGGGAGCTGTGTGTTTTTTATAAAGTCACATTATGATAATTCTTGGTTTGGTATCTAAGTCTTTCCAATTACTCCTCCTCCCACTTTGTCCCATTGCCAAAAGTAATAGGTTTTTATCTGCTGCTAGACATCAAGGTGGCATTTTCAGACAGCTGTCCTCGATGACTCTAAAATGTCATCCTTATAAGCTGGTATAGAGCCCATCTCTGTTTATATGTAATTGGGGTTGTGTGTGTGTATTTTTTTTTTAACACATTACATTTATAGGCAGTGAATTTCACCTGTAATTCAGCTTTCCACACTTGTGGTTGTGAGATCCTTCTGCAACTTTGACCATTTGGAATTATTAGCAGGTGTTTTCCCTTCGCTATCACTTTTTGGACAGTTACCTTTTCTTCACTTATCAGTAAAAGTGCATATATAAATATATCTATATACAGATAGAACATATATTTTATATATTATATATTTATTATATATCCATATTATATATTTATAGATATATTTGTACTTATATGTTTTAATGAATGAATATAATTACTTTATAGATGTAACCTATCCTCTCATTCCTGTATCATTTGTATCTTCTGTTGTCTTCTTTCTACTACCGTGACATGTATGCAATAGATATCTATTAATAATCTATTTATGTTACATGAATAAACTGCCATTTTATACACGTGTGTGTATATGCACATACACACACACATATATGAATTCACATACTCCCATTTTTGGTTTTAGCACCAATATAAAAGCACAGACATATTTAGTCTTAGCCTTATTACTAATTTTCATATATTCTGTTTGATCCTTACATTGAAAGTTTTGTAAAATTGTCAGAGACTTTCTAATCTAATTTTGTAGCTATTCTTCCTCCTGTTAAAATTATAGCAGCGTTGTATGAGAGTTTGTTCTGGGGTCACTGAATCTGAGATTTATACCGAAATGCTTAAAAATAGCAGCTGGCATCAAAAGTAGTTTTTAATAGTCCCATATCCACCTGAACAAAATCTGCTATGCAGCTTCACCTGGAGACAGGGACTTTTTTGGGCCCTGGATTACATTTATTTTTAGAAAGTTTAAACTTTGTAAGGCTCTGGCTCTGCAGTTTTAACCTCTGCTTCAGTGTGGTGGAGCAATTGTTTACAAACAGTTCACTGTAATTTTGCATGTTTTTGGAAATACTTGTCTGTTAGAGAAGTTCCACAACTGGAAAATGTAATCAAAACCCAGTCTGCACAACTCAGTAAAATTCATGCCTTCTCCATTGCACCTGGCTCTTGTTGCTCTCTCTGCAATTACTGTTATATCTTGAGAAGATTTATTCAAAGAAATACCAAATGTGTTCATACCTTCTTGAAGCAGTTCCCTGTGGTACAAGAATTTGCTTATGGAGAAGCAGTATCTGTACGTGTGCGTTCATCAAAGGCGCAAGCACTGCCATCGAAGCGTGTTCGTAAGCGTGTGGTTCGGTGAAGGCGTGGGTATGTTCTGCGGGATGCTGTATGCATCCATCGTGAATCCTCACCCTGAGGGTAGAGGGAAGTATCTGTCCTGTGTGGCCTGTTTTTACATAGCAAAGCAGCAGGGACTTGCTGGCAACACAGGGCTGTGCATGGGCTTGCAGTGAAGGTGAAGATTAGACCCAGGTCAGAGTTGTTCATGTGCTATGAAGTGTTATGATTTTAAGTATTTTGTTAGAGAGAGCTGGCTTATTGTCTGTATGCAATACTAACACTGCTTTATGTCATACATAAAGCCTTTCAGATATTCAGAGGGCTGTATTGGTGTTTCGTATGGTTACTCCTGGGTAGTTGTGTGTTTGGATGTCCTTCCGCACTATGAATTTATAAGCACATTTAAAATAGGCTCTTAGTCTGTCGTGGGTAAGGACATTCTTGGTCGTTGTTTTCCTTGCAGTCAAGTGCAACAAAGAGCCTCTGTTTGCTGAGTAAACTTCAGTAAAGAGTTCAGCTGTATCTGAACAACAGTATTAAGGAATATCGGACTCTCCAAACAAACTGGAAAGGATTGAACCAATTTTTTCCAGCTGAGAGGCTATGTTAACAAAATAAATACAATCGGAAGGAGAGCAATGACCTCCTTATTTAAGTAAGCTAGAAGAGTTTTAAAAATGTGTTTGAAATCTGGATGTCACTTTTCTTTTATAATGTAATTGGATCTGAAAAGACGTACGTGAGATTGAGCCAGTGTCACCCAGTCAGCCCTGCGCTGCAGTGCTGCCAGCAGGAAGCTGTTGCAGATGAGAAGTGGGGTTTGGGTGGGTTTCTCTTGGTTTTTTTTGTTTTGTGTTTCTTTTTTTTTTTTTTTTTTTTAAATGCTTCTTAAATACCCAGTATTTATTTGCTGTGACCTCCTGTGTGATATTGATTATAATTAATGCTGAACTAGTATACCTCTGCACTTCATTTTAAAAAGAATGAACTGGAACGCATTACTTGAGCTCATTAAGTAATTGTGCTTTGTTTTCATACTGAGAAAAGTTGCTTCTTGTTAGGAGAAGAACCACATGGTTGCATATTTCCTGAAATGGTCCCATTTACTGGATGTGAGTGCTTTTATCTGAGTTCCAGTTCAAACAGTGATGGCAAGACTTAGTCTGAAGATTTTTAATAACAGTGGGAATATATGTAGGTGTTATCTTTACTTGATTTAATCTCGCCTGTCAGCTGTGAAGACTTGTGCTTCTTGGTTTGCTGTCTGTTAATTAGCTTTTGTCTGGGCAGCACAGAATGAAAAACTTCTCTTGTAGGCAAAGTCAAGAGCCCAAGGGGGCTGAGGCTAGTGCCATTTCTTACCACTGGCTTCAGAAGGAGCCAGGACTAAGCCAGAAATGTTGCCTGTCTTCCTCATGGATGCCGTTTTCTCCATAGCTCCTTATCTGAATGCAAAATTGCTGGGAAAAGCGGAGAAATTCATGTGAGCTTTTGTTGTTCTGCTTGTCTTGGAATCTGATTTATGTGAGGATACTTTTTACTTGGTGTTAGAAATAATTAAAATAATTAAAATAATTAAGATGAAAAAATGAAAGAGTCTTTGAGTGTTTATTGTGTGAGAGATAATTAAAAACTAAAGCCATGATTAATAATTTAGTATTTATTAAATTGCATTGAACTGGGGCTGTAAGAAGAGGAAGGATCTAGCATTTTAGTATCCAGGATAAAAAAGAAAAAAGGAATAGTTTTATCTTATGGATGGGCATTTTTCTGCAAGAGGTGGTTGTTTTCATGCATTATATACTTTATCCACTGAAACAGGCTTGCCTTTCTGTGTCCTCCTGCTTCTTTTAGATTTATAAAAATGAACATGTTACTTGAAGATACAATGTGGCATATCCTTAAAGGTCCCTTGTGGTCCTTTGTGGATAAGATTAACATCTGCCTTCACTTTAAGCCAACCAGAAGTTGTACAGAAAGCGCTGAGCACTTGTTAAACTCTAGATGAGACCTGAAATACTTTCCATTAGTAGATTGTTCTTGCTACAGGCTTCCCTCTGGCTTTAATACAAAATAGGATTAAAAACTGCTGAACTTTAATCCTGTTCTAGCATTTTGTTATCTCATATTATTGGCTGACTTCAAGTTAAGTATTCTGTGGCAAGTTTGCCAAACTGATCCATGCTTGTCATCTCGCAGAGGCCAGTGTTGTGCCACTGGTCCCTCTTCAGCCCCGTGCTGTGACAAATGCTTCACTTTCTTGGTTGCTCTTGATAGTAACCTCTTGATTTTAGCATTGTTTTTGCCCCGTTGCTTGTGACAATACTGGAGGTTTCTGGGGGTAGCATGTTACCCATGAGCCGTGTGTCAGAAAGCCCTGATCCGCTCCAGCGTCATTCCCCTGTTGCTGCAGGGCAGAGCTGGGACAGGGACCCTCACCACAGCTTCAAGAGGCTGAGCGGTGACCAGAGCTGCAGCTCTATTAAAGCTCGGGGTCACCTGAGCAGTGCAGACACACCTCTGACAGCTTTCGCACCGGCTGTCATTCACAGGCACTTGAGGAAACCCACGAGATAAATCCGCTCATTGTGTACCCAAAGATGAAAAGCAATGGCGTGTGGTCTGGCCGTGCTGTCATCCCTGCAGCTGCCTGAGGTGGGGGGCCAGGACCCTTCAGGGCTGCCCGCACCCCTCTGGCTGGCAGAGCTCTCACTGCCATTTAATTGACATCCCATATCCCCCAGGGGCCGCAGCTGGCTCCCTCCTCGCCTCGTCCCTCAGTGCCTGCAATCCATAGCACATCCCTCTGCGGTACCACGCTGCCTGTGACTTGTCATGTTGGTCTATTAGCATGGACCGTGTCCCTCTGGGGTCCCATCAGCAATGCTGTCCTCAGGATTGTTTTTCAAGATATGGTTATCATCAGTTTAATTTGCTTAAAATTTGCCATAAGGAGGAATAGGCCATGAGGTCTCTCTTACTAGGAGGAATTTCCACCAGGCAAAATCTGTCACAGAGCATTAGCTGCACACTGTCACGCTGAGCTGCTAAGAAAAAGAGCAAGTGAAACTAAAATAGTTTGAAAAGAGTTTATCTCCGTTAAAAATTTCTCTCCATTATTCTGTATACTATGTGTGCCATCAGGAAGACAGGATCTTTTAGGAACCAAGCTGCTCTGGTCAATGCTTTAAATCTGGAAATCTCAGATCTCTGATGCTTTTGCCTCTGCTGTAGATAGTTTTGATGTTGCATGAAATGATGAATTTCGATGGGGAGTAGGGAGCAAATGAACTCTTAGCATTTGGACAGCCTTTCCCACAAAGTGGGAAACCATAGAGTAGATGGATTTAATAGACCAGGATGAACTCACTGACCCTGATAGAGATATAGACTGCTGCTGAGGCCTTGAAGTCATCTTTAATGTTACGATCAGTCTTAATACTTGGTGGTGGTTATGCAAATACAGGGATAAAAAAAAAAGCATGTTTACGAGATCTAGATCCACTGTATCTAATGCTTTTGACTAGATTTGGAATGAGATAAAGTTTGCATGCTTGGACTCTCTAGAGGCACTTTTTTATTCCGTGCTTTCAAAATATGCTAAGTGCTAACAACAGCCAAGCAGTCGTTAGTTTTCCCCTGGAATCTCTTAAATTAGGTGTTCTTGAATCACTTCTTTGTGTATCTGGGGGAAGAACACTACTTCATAACAAGGAGGTATATTAGTCTAAAGGGTAGATATGTAGTTTGAACTTGTCTCTTTTTAAGGAATTTTCCTCTAATATTTAATACTCAATGCAAATTTAATAACTAAAATCTATTTTGTTTGAACAGATGTTCATACCAAAAGATTAGCATAAATAACCAGTTACTGGTGTTTGATAGGAAGAAGACTAGGAGAGAGTGGGTCTGTAAGGCTTGGGATTTTTTTTGTTTTACTTTTCAAATCCATGATAAAATTGATGACAGGCAGCTTAGGCAGAGCAGGTTACGCTGCCACCCTATCAGTCCCTATTGCTATTTACAGTTAAGCCACTTCTTCATCATTAGCATATATTATAAATGATGAGGAACAATTCCTTTATGTTTACTTCTGGATTCTGGAACGTTGAGAATAGCAAAAGGCCAAGACCAAAAGGGTCTGTTGCTCCCTCTTAAAAATAAAGAAAACCATCACCACCACCAAAAAGCCAGTCCAGCAGTACTGTTTAGCAATTCCATGTCTGAAGTTCTGTTTGATTTATCATTTAATCAGTCCTTAAGCTATTTTAGTATGAGTGTTATGCATGCCTTGCTTTCTTCAAAGAAAAACAAATATATTTAACATTCTTTTTCATTAAACTATCTCATATCCTATTAAAATCATTAGATAATCTTAAAAATACACTTATTGGTGTTAGGGATATTGCCTTTTTTTTTTTTTTTTGTATAATTGCATGTATTGTTGACCTTTCTATGACATTCACAGAATCAGTGTCACACTAAGTATAAATCTGTGGGTCATCCTTTTTGGCTGGTTGGTTTTGTTTTAAAAGTACCATTAGCTTTCTCTTTTTGCATTATGTTACTTTGTAATCTTCTGGACCTTTCGTTTGTTAAGGCAACATTTAAGGCTCAGGGAGCTCTGTTGGCATTTTTTAATACTTTGGGATGCATGCTTTCTGCTTCTGAAGACTTAAAAATATTACTTCAAATAGTTGTTGTTTAATTACCTATTTTTTTAATAAATAGAACATCATTAGCACTGTAAAACACCGATACGTCATTCTACCTCCTTAATATACAGGAGAAATAGCTTTTGAACACTTCTGCCTTTTGTCTCAAAGAACATCAAACGGTAGAAAGTTTTTGAGCCTGAACTCATTGCTTGGTAACTTAGGCATTCCTTTCCTTATAACTACAAGAGCATCAACGGAGCGTGTGAATTTCTGAAAGGTGCTTTCATGACCAGACTAGCCAGGATAGTTTCAACCATACTCTTAAGTATTCCTGTTTGGGGTTTTTTGGGTGATTTTTTGTTTGTTTGTTTGTTTTGTCTAATGAACCTTGATCCTAATAGATATTTTTGTTTGTTTATTTTATTAAGTGTAAATTGAGCTATGATTTAATTTATCTTTTTCTCAAGTCTAACTGCATTAGTAAATTGGGTTCTGGTAGAAAGTGGAATATGGAAAGAGTGTAACATTGAAGTGTGTTAGCATCTGCTCTGCGAATTCCGTTTGAGTTGATTAGAGCAGACAGCTTCTGGCCCTGAAATCAACACAATTACAGAAGTGATTTTGGTTGCTAAAAATGTCACAGCAATACAAGTGTTTCATTTAGAAAATAGATTACCTCATCTTAGTTACAAGTTGAATTTCTTTAAAACATACTTTTTATTTAAAAAGGGTGATCTGTTGTAGCTTCTATATGTTCTAGTCAAAATCGTGTGGATATTTTCATTATATTATCCATGCATTTGGGAATATTTAAGATTATTGAGAATATTTAGGATTATTTTACTACTTTCTTTTTATGTATCACTTTTATTTAATTTCTCACTTTTGTTTAATGCTTATAAATAAGCATTACAATATTTTAACTTCTTAATTAAATTACGTGTTCCATGATTTGAAGTACTCTATTATGAACTTGTAAGGAAATTGTTTTACTGCTGGTGTTTCACTACTATATTAGATATTCCTAAACTTTGTCCGTCTTTCTCAGGTAGGATGGTAGTCCTTTTATTGGGAAAACTGAACTTGGATACTTCAACTGAACATTGATACAATCAGTGCAAGCCCAGTCTAATTTTAGAGAAAGCATATTTTTTTTAGGGTTTTCTTTCCTGAGCCAAATCATAGTAATAAAAAACAGCTGTGAAATAAATCCAATCATTTGGTGAAAACCAACATATCTCATCAAGAGATGATTTCATATTATGAAATCTCTTATTTGAGGCAAGTAATATCAACATCTTTCAAAATTTAATGTACGAAGTTGCTAAATATTTAAATATTTAGGCATTGCATCAGTTGGAGATAAAAAGTTGTTACCTGTGGGATTATGCGGTGGCGTGAAGGTTTATTGCTGTAAGTAAAGCAGATTTGAGTTGGTCATATTGGTCCATAACAGGTTTTAATTTACAAGGAAGCCAATGTGTAGCATATTCTTTTGTCTCTGGACTCATCAAAAGATTCTGTCCCCTTCTGGATGTCAGTTGCTTGTCCTCTGGTTTTTGGCATGCTTTTATTGCTCCTCTGTTGTAAACTGTACTCTGCTCATACTTCTCTGTTAGTAAAGGAGCTGTTTGCATCTGGGTACCTTTAACTGTCTAGCCTAAATTCTTCAGCTCCTCATTAACCTATGCTACCAGGATCTTGCTGAACCTAGTTTCTCATCTGTGCGTTGATGTCCCAGGGTCAAGATGCCACACACGGAGTGTCCCCCTGATGGCTAGTGCACCTCTAGGAGCACCCAAAGACAACCAGCTGGCAAGGGTTCATTCATGCCACTGTGGGAGCTTTTACCATGGGGATAATATTATTATCTCTCGATTGATATGAAACTGCTATGTAACTTCTGCTAAGAATCATTAATAATCATCACTTTCTCCAACACAACTAGAGGACAATTTATATTTTATGAAGCAATCATATATACCGTAGTAAAACTGGACAATCTGCTGCTTCATTCCCTTGCAGAGTTGGGAGAATGAGCAAAACGTCACAAATGTTGCTTGGTTGGTTCATTGCAAAGTAATTAATGGTAGTAAGTGGTAAAGAAGTAAGAATCCTTGTAAATAAAGGAAAGCTGATGAGACAAAAAAAAAAAAAGCTAAGTGCCAGCAGACAGGATTTGGTTGAGGAGCATCCAACACAGTTCATGTTCAAGATTTTTGGGTGGGTATTGACTGCGGAGATGTTAAAATGTGTCTGTGGACCATTTTTCACTGACGTGTGGACAATCTCCTAGCTGCATACTGGAAAATCTTTTGTATTTGTAGTAGCTAACTTGTAGTTAACATCAGCTCAGCAATAAATATATTGTTGCCTTGCATCCCTGCCATGATGAATTTCTGTGGGTTTTTTCTTCAAGGGTGCCACTAGGTGATTAGCTGGAGAGAAAATGAGTTTTCTCACAAAATCATGAGAACAGAGTGAGCTGTTCACGCAGCAGTAGCTGTCAAAATTTTTCAGCCAAAACTTGCCAAGTCTGAGATGTGGCATTATGTGTCCTATGGTAAGTTCTTCCAGAGTAGCCCCTGGCAGGGGCCAGCAAGAGGAGGTGTTGGGGTCAGTGCGGGCTGGGGTGTGCGGTCCTCACTGCCTGTGTGGTACCACGGGTAGGAGCCGTGCAGGAGGCAGTTGCTCCAGAACTGAGGTCTCTTGCACAAGTTGGCTTTCTGGTTATTTCCTGTTGATATGACTCTGGATCTGTGGTGGAACCACTCGGGGAGCTTTGGGCTTTGTACTTTGAAAACAAAAGCCCTTTCTCTCCTAGGTATAAGTGACAAGCTGGTGTTGAGGCAGAGCCTTCAAAAGTGTGTTTTGTTGATTAACTGTCAGAATGTGTGAGACCTCTTCCCTTAACAAATGTCTGCAAAGCAGATAAAAACCCTTATGGGGTGTTTGATAAACACCTTTGAAAGTCTTGGGAAGCTCTGTTAACACTCAGTTGTATGTTGAATTGTCTTCGATATAGTCCTGCAAGTTATAAAAATAAATTCTATCAGTTTATCAGGAAGGAACCTGAAAATGAAGGTGTGTAAGAATCTGTGAGCAGTCTGTTATAACAAATGAGTGCCAGGAAATGTGGGCTTGATTTGGGGTCCTTGCTACCAGAGAGTTTTAAGACAAGTATTATAATTTGATCGTAAAAGGAGTAAGTTGAAAAATGTATCAGAAATCACAAGCGGTTGTGGGTATTATTTGTGTTTGACTGACAATATGCAAGAGAGAGTATGTTACGATACATCCCTGTCATTCAAAGGTTTTATTTTTAGTCTCACTTTCACAGTTGTTTTCATTATCTCCAGCACCAAATTTCATGCACTATAAATCATTCATACACTATAAACCATTTGAGCTGTGCATCTTTCTTCCTAAAATATAAATTGGAGTCTAAAATTCATTTTACCGTCTTACTGGTATCACTTTTAAGGCTATAATACTCTGTCCATAGACCCAAATTCTGCTTGCCTTGACTCTCAAGTTGCCTCCTAAGTAATTAACGATATAAAATAATACCTTTTTAGTAACTGAAAGCCTTTCAGTTTTAGTTCAGTTTAGATTTTATTATTATATCCTTTAATATGTTCAATTTCTCCCCTTTTGTTGCTTTAATCAAAGGTGTAAAAATCTGGACTGATATGAACTCTTACAGGAATTTTCATGGTTAATATCATTGAGCCTTAAGGTTTCCCATGATTGCCAAAAAGCTGAAAGAATGTTGTAACTGAAATCTTTTTGATAAAACCTAAAGAAAAGCAAATGAACTGATTTTGTAGTATTTAAATACTCAGAAAAATGGCTCCTCATAAATTTTGAATTCCCAGGCTGTGACCAGGATATTGAGCCCATTTTTTGGAGACTCACAACTGTTAAATGCACATCATCAACAAGAACATTGCTGTTACTTCAGAAATGACACTGTAGCCTGTCTTTAATATCTTAACTCTTTCCAGATGGGACTTAGATTTATTTATTTATTTATTTATTTATTTATTTATTTATTTATTTATTTATTTTTAATACATAACCTCATCCAGGCTCAATTCTTACTAAAGCTTCCAAAGAGGGATTTTACTAAACCCTCCTCTATCACTGTCAGCCCCATAACCATACTATGGTTTCCTTGAAGGTCACTATTGTGGTTTAACCCCAGCTGGCAGCTAAGCACCACACAGCTGCTCGCTCACTTCCTCCACAGCGGGATATGGGGAGGAGAATTGGAAGGGTGAAAGTGAGAAAACTCATGGGTTGAGATAAAGACAGTTTAATAGGTAAAGCAAAAGCCGTGCACGCAAGCAAAGCAAAACAAGGAATTCATTCACTACTACCCAACAGCAGGGAGGTGTTCAGCCATCCCCAGGAAAGCAGGGCTTCAGCATGTGTAATGGTTATGTGGGAAGACGAAATGCCATCACTCCGAACGTCCGCCCCTTTCTCCTTCTTCCCCCAGCTTTATATGGGAAACGTGACATCATATGGTATGGAATATCCCTTTGGTCAGTTGAGGTCAGCTGTCCCAGCTGTGTCCCCTCTTGTGCACCCCCAGCCTACTTGCTAAAGGGGTGGGGTGAGAAGCAGAAATAGGCCTTGACTCTGTGTAAGCACTGCTCAGCAGTAACTAAGACATCCCTGTGTTACCAACACTGTTTTCAGCACAAATCCCAAATATATCCCCATACTAGCTACTATGAAGAAAATTAACTCTACCCCAGCCAAAACCAGCACAGTCACAAAGAGAAAAAAATGTTTTAAATTTTTCCAAATTATGATTTTCTACTACAGAGTACTTTGCTACAGTGCCACAGCTCACTTCTGGCTGTGGCTGGAATTCAGCTGGGAAAACTTTTCAAGGAAGGATCCTGTCCTGTGAGTCCTCATTTGAAATTGGGGTATTTTTCTCTGTTGTCATTCAGAAGCAACAGGATTTTGCAGACCTCATATATAGCTAAAATTGGGAAGTATAGGTTATATTTTAATGTTTGTCAATACAGTTTTACAGAAATTCCAGTTACTGTCTATGGAGAATTATTCTTGCATAATAAATGAATTTAGAAACTGTCATTCAACTACCAAAAAATTGTTTAATTTGAATCTTTAAAATTGGGTCACCACAAATGAATTTAATTAGGGCATACTGTCCCAGAAAAGCTCCTGCTTGACTTTGAAGATCTGGAACAAAAGTTGTCATTAGACAACAGCTGACTACAGGAGAGAAGAGGCAGCTTTTTGGTTGTGGTTGGTTTTTTGTTTTTTTTTTTTTTTTTTTTTTTAAATTTAAATTGCTGTGTATACTTTTTTTTGTTTAGTGTACATTGGCACATCAGTTCAAAATATAGCACAGTTCAGCATGAGTAAAACTTTGTTAAAGTGATGGAGAATTGCGCGATTGTTGAATGTAGTACTAGCAGCACTGAACTAATAAGTATTAGTAATATTGCATGTTAAATTTTGAATACTTTGTCCCCCTTGCCTTCCCACCCCTGTTTTAATTTTTAATAACATGTAATTGAAGGAAAATTATCAGACAGCACAAAAGCTCTTCTGAATTGTGTTTAATCAGAAAAAGTACCATGTCTTCTCTAGTGTCTTACATGTTTGTGTAGGCATAAACTTTTCAATACATAAGTACTATTTACCTATAAATACTGTTTTTTATTAATTCTTGTTTCAGAAGATAAACGGATCACATTGTGACTTCCATTGGGTGTAACTCACTAGAGTTTATTAAAATCTATTACTCTCCATGCTGTAGCCGTGAAGTGTTTTTTACAAGACAAGAATAACAAATCAGGCATGTCTAACTGAAGCAAAGTGCTCTTAGACCTTGTTAGATATAATCTAATACATACTATTTGTCTTGGTTTACTCTCTAAACCTAATTGTTTTTGAAAAATGGACATTTCACTGTGCAAATAACTAGATAGTTAGCCGACCAATTGCCCAGGCAAATATAAGACTTTAAGCTGTATTATACAGATGACAGTAATGAAAGCATCTTGTTAGTTTATAGTTTAAGATATTAGTGGATCAAATGTTTATTTGGCTTCTGGTGCTAATCTACATTTATCAAAGAGTGAGACTAAATTGTATTTTTTATTTTCATTACTTCTAAAATAGAAGCAGAAGAATGTTGTGGAATGTTTCTACCAGAATATCAATAATAGTGTAATTTTTATTCAATTTTTATAAATTCTCAAAATATGCGATGTAGAATAAAGTATGGCAAACAAAGTACATGAGCCTATTGTATTTCCCAGCTAGGAAGGTGTTGTTTCCTAATACATGTTTCTTATTTAAGCACATGTAGCAAGCTGAAAATATTTGCCAAGTGTGGTTTAGGCTTGAGAGTTGAGTTTGTGTGTCTACCTTTGCAGTATGGCGGTTATGCCCTTTGCACCACGTGTGTAGTCACTGCCATACCCCACAAGGACAGGACTGATTGCACATGTGGTGCTCTGATAGTTTTTGTGTGTGAAGCAAGTCTGAAGTAACGCTGAAGAGTAGTGAAATTTCTGCAAATGCACAGGACATCTGTGCAAGTAAGCCTTGGAGCTGGTTAGTGAGTGCACCGTGGACACGTCAAGATTTATAGATGTCCATTACTTCCATTCAAATGTTCCAGGTCCTTCTATGAAAAAAAAAAAAAATCTGCTAAATAAAAAGAAAACTTTTCAGGTATGTCTTTGTTCTAGGAGAAGAGAGCTTATACTTAAGATTTTAAGAAATATTATTTTTACCTATTGATGAGGTTGTTAAATCCATGACAAAAATCAGTGTTATTGAATATCAGTTTTGATCTGAAAGTCCAGAGGAGTTGGACCCATGCGTAAAACCCGTGGAGTGATCCCACTTCCAGTATCTGCAGAGGGGGTGGGAGGCAGCCTGGTGGTGGGGCACTGAAGGAGAAATGATGCTGTGACAAAAGTTGAAAGGTGTGGGAGACATGCTAATCACCTTTGGGGTTGTGGAGGATGTCTGTGCTATTTTCCCTATGAGTTTCTGACAGTGTAGCACAGCAAAGAGATGTAAGGATGTGTCACAGGTTGCATAGAAACTCACATAGCTTTATCTGGACCTGAGCTTATGTATTTATTCTGTATGTTTTACCACTTAATGTGGCATAGCAGGTCTATAATAGATCACCAATAAGAAAATTACATCTTGCTTTTTTTCCCCCTTAATCTGATCACTGAGGTGTTTTCTGAAACCAGAGTTTTTAGTGGGGAAAAGAGGAATAATTAGTAAGTGCTGAAATAGGTGTCCCCAAGTCAAGGTTTCACACTCTGTGTTCCACGTCCCAGACTTGGAAAGCAAAACCTTCCTGTGGTGGGTAAGTCTCTGTTTGGTCCCTTAAGGAGAGAGACAGCGTCCTGCCTCTTCCTGTGAGCTGAGGTGGAAGGAAGGATGGAAATGCTGAGTGGGGCAGGGTGATAAATCTGGAAAGTGGGACTTGCTGCCTCTCCTGCCAGCACAGGGGCGTTGTCAGGGGCTCTGATTCTGTGAGGAGATGCTCCTCCTGTAGTAAAAGCAATAGGAGCTGAAGAGAAACTAAATCATTAGTGGCTCCCTCTTTGCAATGTCTCTTGACTAGGTAAGGCAACAAAGCTTTAGTGGTTGTATTGCTGGGGGTGGAAAAAAATCCCATGACTTTCCTATGCCTTGATGATCTGGTTGCTCCTGAATATAGTTTTCTGCCTTCATGGGCTATGCTCAGAGCAGTAGTATAAAACTGAGCTAGTTTTAATCTCCTTCAGCACCCTGTCAAACCGGCTTCGAGAGATTGTGTATCATGTACCAGACAGCTTTCCTCAACAGTGATGCTTCTTTTAAATACTAATGATAAGTTACTTTATGAACTGAGCTTCTGAAATGAATCACAAAAGATCAGAGTAAGCCTCAAAGGGCTCTTCTGAAGGAGACACTTCAGACGTCCATATGGGTAGATTATTTTATCCTTTTAGTACCATAAAATGCTTACGTTCAGTTAAAACCATCTAATTAGATTCCTGCTTATAGCCTGTTTTTCTCCATAAAAAGGTAATAACATGTCTTGACTTTTATTTTATTGCAATCTGGCCTATTTCATAGAATTTAGCTAAACTTTAGTAGAAATAGAGAGGGCTCAACTTGGGTAGAAGCAAAGCTTGGTTTCTTACTTGTATTAATAGGGTAGTAATATTTCACTGAACAGGCCTAATTCTGTGAGAGTGAGATCAAAGTGCAAAATGAATTATCCTGTTGTAATTTAAGATTAAACATTTATAGCTTTTACACAACGGTTGATGCTGTGGATATTTGTAATAGAAAGTCTGGAGGAAGTTTGAAAATGTAAATGCGTGTAGTAGACCTTTCAAAGACCTCTCTGCAGTGGTATATGGGTACAAGGGCAGCTCGTACAGATCAGCCTATGCTGCCCTTGGTTTGAATTTTGATAGGTGTGTATTTCTTGCAGCCTGAAAGTCAGTGTAAGGTGCAGAAGCTGCGTAGGACCCTCCCTGACCTCTGCAGCCAGCGGCACTTTTAGGGACCACAGCTACGGGGCTGCTGGTACTGGGAGGCAGCTGCTGACTCGGGTTTGTGTCACAGAGCTGCAGGCACAGCTTCTCTGAAAACTGCTGGGGATGGCACTCTGTACCTGACAGAAGATTTTTTCATGCTGACGCTATGGTTTTTGGTTTTGTTTTTTTTCTCCCCCCTACAATAACATACCTTTTATTTGGTTACTGTTTCAACGGACTGAGTAGGCATGTGTTAGTTATACAGTAGTTTTCTTTCAGTCCATTGTGAACAAATTTTCTGTGGCTTGGGACAAAATGCAAATTTTAAAGTTTCCTGTTATACTGAATTTGTTCTTAAATATTTGTATCTATTTGTTCTTTAAATAGGACCTTTTGTGTCATTCATGTTCCTCATGACTTTAAAATGACTAAGAGCATATTCCAACAATTCACGACTAGTGTGTCATTCAGTAGGATTTGGTCCTGTCAGGGCTTCACATGTCAGGTAGCTTTTGGAGAAATCTTAGATACCAAGTCTTGGATTTCCTTCACGGGGAATCCTAACTGTGACCTAAATCAGTGTTGCATAAGATTTGTTCTTTGATAGATTAATTTCTTAATTGTTACAGATGCAGAAAACAGAATTTTTTTTTATTCCCCCCCCCCCCCCCCCCCCTTCTGTCCAACTTATTCATGGCAGACAGGAATTCTGAGCTTTTGAAAATCCCAATATAATATCCTTTTTAAAAGGGATGGAGTGTCACGTTGAAACATTTGTATAGTTTCTTTCTTTACCAGTCTATCAAGCACAAGACTGATGTGAAAACATTAATGGTAGTTAAGTAGTTTGATTTAGAAAATTAAACTTTCAAACTGTATCATGCATAAAAGCAGAAGATTCAAAATTATTTCTCTCATTGGACAGAGAACTATTGGATAACATTGCATGGATACTAAAAGTACTGAGATTTTTTTGGCTATTGTGATTAAACTAAGACATAAGAATATTTCTCCAAACTGAGACTTTACAAATTCTATGCTTTAGAGTTGATTCATATTCTCAAACCTTTTTGTTCAGGAGTTTAAAAACAATAAGAACAATTTGACTGTAAAGTTCATATATCTGTCTTTTATGTTAATACATAGTGGCATGATTGATCCGATGTACTGCAGAAATATCACACACAAAGCTTGGTTATGTTTTCCACTCATAAGATGTGTCCAGCTCCTCTGTTCAAGTTGCTATAGATCAAATTATTCCTTGAATTTCACATTGCTGCTGACCTGAGTTTCGGCTATAGCATCTTGTGTTAGTGTTTTGATCTTCAGTCTTGCCAAGTGCTGTTGTGAAGAGCTGTTTGCATTGATCTAGATTCTGATTGCAGTAGTACTTTGCACTGGCATGCATGCCCTGAAGCTAATCTGTGTTGTGCTTGTAGATTGGAGACAAGATCACTTTTTTTTTTTTTTGTGTGTTCCTACATGTTTCAGAATAACAAGTATAGTTTAACATTTCTGTGAGTACTTGTTCTGAGTCTGGATTGAGCTATTTCTGTAAGACTCTCTAGATTAAATACAGAACTAGAATGGTTAAGGTTGCCAGAGCCCAAGGTAGAAATTAACCAGTTTTGTGATGCTGACCAGTAGCTGAACACTCTGTACAGTGTTTATATCTTAGCACAGCCTGTCTCATTTTCCTGGCACCTGCATCAGTAATATCACCAAATAATAGTAATTATGTATATAAACAAGGCAAGTTGAAATTAAACTTTCCAAAAGAAACATTAAACACATGGTGTTCAGAACAGGACAGCAAGACTGCTAGGTTGATATTTGGTTAATTTAGAGTAATGTTATAATTTTAAGTATTGATTGAAATTATTGCCTGTAGAACATTACACTCAGAGTATATTCAGCAGGGTTTTGTGTTCACTGGAAAAATGAGTGACTTCATGGTCATGCCCTGTTCAGTACATGTGATTGATGGGTGTTTAGCAAGTTATCTGGTGCCAGCTGACAAATACAGAATTTTCAAACTGGCAAAGCTTCTTACCTTAATGAGAAGTATCATGCGCTTATTAGCCAAGATCATTTTTGTAATTAAAATCTTTATTAAATCTTTTTTGAAGTATAGTACAAGAAAAATGTTTTGATACATTACGGAGCATTTGTTAATATACCAGTGTGATAGAATGTGTATAACACAACCTTATTTTTTAAGCCTTGAGATAAAGGTGTTTTCTCCTGCTAGCTATTATAGAGTGACTAAACCCAAAATACACAAGAAGAAGCTGTTTTATGATCCTAATGCTTTTATACAATCATCCTTAGGATGAGAATCTGTGTGCGTGTGCATATTTGTGTGTGCCTTTACCTAGCTAAACTACAGTATTAAATGGTTTACTTGCAAATTTTAATTCCTTATTCTATGCCTGGACTTACCTTTATAAAACTCAAGTGGTGATGGAAAGCAAGTCTTTGTATGGCATCACGTTAATACAAATTTGTGAGTTATTACCTTAGTAGTGTAGAGTTTTATAGTCCAATTCAGATGTTTGGTCATATGATAATTATGCATCAGGGATGGACTGGTTTGCTGCATGTAACTTGGGAATAACTTCATAAAGATTGCTTGTACTGGGAGCGTTTGTTCAACACGTTTCCAACACTCTTTAAATACAGCCCAGCCTTTCCAGCTTGAAGACTGTTTATTTGTTGGCCCTGCAGTTGTGTCCGTGCCAATTACCCATGACCTCGAGTATTGTAGCAGGGAGCCACTTGACCCCCGGGCTGGGGCTCAGGGTGATGCTGCAGTGAGAGGCTCTATCTAGGAGCACTGAACAAGGGCCGAGGCACTGGTGGCTGCCAAAAGCCATGTTGTCACCTCTCAGCTCTTCCCAGCTGTAACTGTCCTGGCAACCTTCCAAAAATGTACAAAAGTAGTGCCGTGGGTCTGAGCAGCTCTGGGCTTCCTCTGGTTTCGCTGTGCCTGGTCCTAGCCACCTCTTCCTGGATGTGGTCCTTGCTCTGCTCCCAGTGGCCTGTCACTCTGGGGGTGCTCCCTGACCCCTCGACTGGAGAGCCAGAGATCTACACAGATAAACACATTTCTGAATGGAAAATATTAGTTACCTGTGCTGCATTGTGTTCCCTTCCCTGGAAGAGTGTCAGATAACATGGTTATGTGCATAGAATCGTTAAGGTTGGAAAAGACCCTTAAGATCATCAAGTCCAACTGTAAACCTAGCACTGCCAAGTCCACCACTAAACCATGTCTTCAAGCACCACGTGTACCCTTCTTTTCAGTACCTCCAGGGATGGAGACTCAACCACTTCCCTGGGCAGCCTGTTCCAATGCCTGACTACCCTTTTGGTGAAGAAGTTTTTCCTAATATCCAACCTAAACCTCCCCTGGCACAGCTTGAGGCCGTTTTCTCTCGTCTTATCACTTGTTGCTTGGGAGAAGAGACCGACCCCCACCTCGCTACAACCTCCTTTCAGGTAGCTGTAGAGAGCAATAAGGTCTCCCCTCAGTCTTCTCTTCTCCAAACTAAATGTCTGGTTTCAGCTGGGATAGCATTGATTTTTCTTCCTAGTAGCTGGTATAGTGCTGTGTTTTGGATTTAGTATGAGAATAATGTTGATAACACGCTGATGTTTTAGTTATTGCTAAGTAGTGCTTACACTAGTCAAGGATTTTTCAGCTTCCCATGCTTGGCCTGCTGCACAAGAAGCTGGGAGGGGGCACAGCCAGGACAGCTGACCCAGACTGGCCAAAGGGATATCCCATACCGTATGGCGTCATGCTCAGGATATAAACAGGGGGGAGTTGGCCAGGGGGCAGCGATCACTGCTCAGGGGCGTGCTGGGCATTGATCAGCGGGTGGTGAGCAATTGTATAGTGTATCACTTGCTTTGTATATTATTATTATATTGTTGTTGATGTTATTATTATTATTACTACTATTCTGTTTCATTTTACTTCAATTATTAAACTGGTCTTATGTCAACCCATGAGTTTTCTGACTTTCACCCTTCCAATTCTCTCCCCCATCCCACTGGGGTGGGGGGAGTGAGCAAGCGGCTGTGTGGTGCTTAGTTACTGGCTGGGGTTAAACCACGACACTAAAAAACCCCAGTTCCCTCAGCCACTCCTTGTAAGACTTGTTCTCTAGACCCTTCACCAGCTTCGTTGCCCTTCTTTGAACATGCTTTAGTACCTCGATGCCCTTCTTGTAGTGAGGGATGCAAAACTGAACACAGTACTCGAGGTGTGGCCTCACCAGTGCTGAGTACAGGGGCACTATCACCTCCCTAGTCCTGCTGATGTATTAAGCATGATATATTAAGGACTGCATGATATGTTACGGCCTAAGTAATATGAAGGAACTGAATTATTTATTTATATAAAATTGTGGTTTTTACAAATAAATACTTTGGTATTTATTCTTTCCTTGGTCAAGATAGTGGGAGGATGGTGAAATTGAGTTAAATACAATGTATGTACAGAGCCATGTGCCACTGGTACAGTAACTCAAAACGTTTTGTTACTTAGTTGTCATTAGTTGCCTGTTGGGTGGTAAGAAGGTTGACTTGAAATCTCATGCTTAGCAATCAATAAACTTGTCAATGCTCTCACTGAGTACGTTAAAATAATGTAGCAATTTGTGTAAATGGACTGTGTATATTTGTAATGGTAGGCAATCTATAAAAGAAAAAAAGTAATTTGGAATTTTTTAATAGAAATTATGGTATTGTGTAATTTTTTCTTACTATTTTAAAAATTAGTTTTAAATGCATATGGAGACTTCGTCTTCACTAATGATTCCACTTAATAGAGAAGTTATATAAGGATACAGTCATGCTCTAGGGCATTTGAAAATTGCCACGAGTTTTCTAAGTAGCTCAAGGCATTCTGACAAGATAGGTCTAGGGCTGTTGCAGATCCTGTGACAAATTCATGTCACATTTTGTATTACATTTTGTAAGACAGAATTTATTGTTTCCCCCTTTTAGCTAATCTGTATGAATAGGAGATGCCTATCATTTAAGAGATCAATGAATGGTTATCTGTGAGTAAAATTTATTTTCTGCTACCTCTCAACTATTTGTGGTAACATGTGTCATGTTATGGTGTTATAGATTAGTAGGATGACAAAACTGAATAGAAATTATAATCATTCATGTGAAATAAAAGAAAAAGTAGGTAAAATCCAAGCACTCTGTCCTGCCATTGAAACTGATGATTTCATTTGAGGTTCGATTTCACCACGAAACTATTGAAGTCATCTTACAGGCATATCTAAGTGCAAGTTGGCTAATAATTTTTTAATCTGATCTTTGACTATAACTAACCTCAAATAATCCCCCCCCCCCCCCCCCCAGGTGATTTTGGGAGCTATTCACATCACCTGCATCTCACATTTACTTTAGTTACTATGTTTGAAGTCAAGAACCTAATTTTAATGGAGATACTCTTGCCTTGCACCCTAGAGGAAATTTACTTATGTATCTTAGCTAGACAGTGTGAATACTCTCCATGAGGCAATCTGTATGTCTGTGGTTGTTCAGTCAGCTTCAGTGCACTCAGCAAGATCACATGGATACAATAAAGATCAGAATTTGTTTAGTATGCTCTATTAGCATGTATTCTTTCATTGAGAGTAATAGTCTAATATATGATTCACTCCTTTCGTGAAATCGCAAGGATGTGTGTAATGAAAATGAACATTATGGGTTGTTTTTTTTTTTCTTCATGCGTGGTGAATTGTTTATAAAGTCCTTTGTATACCCAACAAAAAACTCTCTCACTGGGAGAATTGGTTTGGGTGAGTATGTTAATTCTGTAGCCAGTATAAGACTGTATGCTCATACTAATCAGTTAATTCTTGAAAGGAATTCCAGTAAAGTAAGCAATCTAGGCCAAATATGTGACCAATACTAGATATCCACCATAATAGAAGCAAATTTCTATGGGCTAAATTTTGTAGAGTGAAATGCGACAATAAGCATCTCTAAGCCTTCCCTAGGGAGAGAAAAAGAAGACCTTTGGCCTAAATTTACATTCTAACAAAGAGAAAATACATTTTAATTCCTTGCATTTTAAGCTAATGTTACTTTTCCAGCACTTGGTTGGAACTTCTGTTCTTGGAATTGGCAGTGTAAAAATTGCAGATGCACTGGATGTGGTAGCATTCTCTCACCCAAATTTCAAAATACTAGTATGAGTCTTTCAGGCTTCTTTTTTACTAATACTTGAACTATGTGGTTTTAGAAGTAAACATCTGGTTTCATATGCTTTTCTTGTGCCCTAGTGTTCAGTATGCCCATTCCTTTATGTAGTATTTCTTGTAGAAGATTCTAATCTAAGAATGTTAAACAAAATGTGACTGTTGTGTAAATAAGAATATTGTGAAAATGGAAGATGGGTGTTAAAACTGCACGTACAGAAGCCTAATTTGAAGGTATGTTGTGTGAGATATTTTTGCAGTGGTTTCCCTGCTTTCTGAGAGGTAATTACCGTGACAATTTGTTGTTAGGTCGCTTACAATACATATATGAAGTCATCATTGGAAGACTTAAAAAAAACCTGATAAAGCAAGTGAGGTTGTGTTGAAGGAGAGAATCTGCAAGAATGATTCCAGTGTCAGCAAGACCTATTTGGTATCAGATTTATCTCTGTGCACAGTGGTTGTGGAATGAAAGCCTCCGTGGGTTTTGAGAGTCCTGGCCAACAGTTCAATACAAGAGAACTGAACTGTGGTGCAAGTAGTTTGATAGTAGTGTCTTTGTTGTAGATAACAGTAAAACAAGACTATGTTTTGACTGAAATGGGTGATAGAAGTTGAAAGCTTCATGATACTCAGGCCTTAATTCAGAAGTGGTTTTGAAGAAATGGAACTTGTGGTTCCCGTTTAAAGGTCATTAACTTCTTTTTATGGCTAATAGTCTGTTTTGTTCGAGGTGGTATTTTGGAAGAGCCCAAACCATTTTTAATTTCACACTTGCTTCGTAGATTTATCCAAAGTATAAATGACATCATCTTTCAGCTTGGTGCACTTGTTGTAGATGTCAAGAAACTGAAGAGCTAGAGGAACATCCATTCTTGCGTTCAAATTTAGCAGGTAGACCAGTGGCTCAGACATTTTCTTTAGTGATAAGCCTAGTATTTATCTTCTCCTTTTGTCCAGATGACTTGGATCCGTAGTTCTTATTGCATAAACTATGGGGAAATAGTATTTTCTGTTAATTGAAGCATTCTGCAGCACAAGATACTACACGTTAAGAGGTTAGCTAATTGCAACTGAGATGATAGTAATTCTTGCCCTTTCCTCTAGTGAATATTCAGTATTGTCTTACAAAACTGGCCAAATCTCCTTGAGCAAGCTCTTATGTGAATGACTCTGGACTTTGATCTCTGTTGTTCCAGGGGAATACAACTCTTTACGGTAGCTCATAAACCACAATCTGGCCTTTTGTACCGTTGATTCTGAATGTTAGTGCCAAGATCTTAATGGATTAGAAACTTCCAGGGAGGCATTGATGTCTTGTGACAGGAATTTATTTTGCAGAAGATGGCCCCACTTTAGGAAATGTTAGGTAGCTACTTCAACACACCTAGAGCTTCTGTGTTGTCCTTTGTTTTACTGTGTATCATCTATGTCGCATCTAGTAAAAAGCTACATGGATTCCTGTGAGATGGCTTTCCTGAGAAGGAAATAGCTCAGAGTGAAAGAATATGTTGCCCTTAGGAGGCCCTAAATTGTCTTTGCCTTCCAGGCTTAGCGATAGTCTTCCAGGCTTAGTGATAGTATTGGGTTTGAAGACGAATTAGAAATATTGGCATGTTCTACATGGTACAGAAGGAAATGCCCATATAAATGCCATGAAGCAGTATCAAATCTAAAAACTTGACAGTAACTAAGGTATATTGTGAACTGGCCGTGCATAAGAACTACTTCAGGCTTAAAGTAGCCTACTACTTCAGCTACTTAAAGTAGCTAAATGTTTTCATTATTTCCAGGGGTATTGTACGTACCTACTTTATCACAAGCTTTCTATTTTGTTTTTTGGACTCTCAATTAAATCAAGCATTTCTTTACCAAGAGGGTGGTCAAACACTGGAACAGGCTTCCTAGAGAGGTGGTCGATGCCCCAACCCTGTCAGTGTTTAAGAGGCATTTGGACAATGCCCTTAACAACATGCTTGAACTTGATCAGCCCTGAATTGGTCAGGCAGTTGGACTAGATGATCGTCGTAGGTTTTTTCTGACTGAAACAGTCTATTCTATTCAAACATGAGCTGGTTCTGTATTGAAAGTGTAAATAATACCTGCCATACTCCAGAGGGTCTGGGTGCATGCATTCCTTCTCAAGTTTAGCTGCACGCTGCCCGCCTGACAGCACCAGGAGAAGATGCCCCCTTGGAATGGTGTAACTTTCCCTAGAAAGTGGGCAAACAAAAGACTTCAGATTTCAAATAAAATTGAGAGCCAAGGTGTTCAAACAGGATGAAAATAGGCCCCTGAGAACCTGAGACACCCTCTGGGAGACACTGCAGTCAGTCTTATGTAGAGTTTGTGGGATGTTTATTTCCAGATCAAGGCTGAACACCTGGCCTATTTAAATAAGCAAGGCAAAGATAGAAATTACATATGGGTGATACATACAGTTGTTTGTATGTATTTCTCTCTCTCTCTCTCTCTCTCTCTCTCTAACAGCTTTAGGTTCCCTGAGTCTCTGTTATCTCTGTAATGAAATTTTTGTTTGAAATTCCTCATGTTAAGCACATTAGATGGAGAAGTAGCTTGGAAATCCAGGTCCTGCTGCTTTTGCAAAGTGCATGTGCTTGGTATTTTTAGCCTGTCCAGAACATGCCCATGTATGTGCTAGATTCCTCCTCAAGTGAAACAGAAATCGCTGTTTATCTCTAGGAACGGTGCACTGAGGTGAATGTGTAGGGCATAAGACTTGTCACGCTCTGTGGTGAGCGTATATCTTGTGTCCTAACCATGCTTCAGAAGGGCTTTTCCTATGAAACTCGGGTAACACACAAGCTATTTCTACTGACTGAAGGTGGTTTTTTTTTTTTTTTTTCTTTTCCTCTGTAGTAGTCAATCACAGTGACATGAGGTAGGATTTTGCCCTTATTTACACCCTGTCTAGGCTCATTCAGCTCTAGGAATCACAAGAGGCCATTTTAGACATTAAAAAAGAAATGTCCTTGCAATGTCTTTCTACATCATTTTGCTTTTGCCAGTGAAAACACGCACCGCTGTGTCACAGTTATGATTTGGCCTGAGCATTTGCACAGATTATAGGGTGCTGTCACAGTTTCTCGTAACTTCAACAGTCGTTTCTTTTAATAGAACAATAGAACCAAATGACCCTTGATCAACAATTTTTCATAATTGTTTTATTTTGCATATCCCATACTAACCAGCTTCCAGATGTACATCAGACTGTTGTGGTCTGTTGTTGAGCCACACATTCAAAAAGGGTTTCATATTTTACTTACTTTTATATAAATAGAATATAACACTATATGAAGTTTAATGACTTTTAAAAATAGAATTTCTAAAGCTCAGCTAGCATCTGGTCTAAGTGTTCACTTAGAACAGTCAGTTTATTTAGCAAGTTCATATTTGGGGGCTTGATAGAAGGGACCATATATCCTGAGAAATAGTAGCTGATATTCCTACAGAGGTTTGAAATAATTTTTTTAAATATGATTTTTGGGGGCATTTTAGAAAATAAATGGCAGTTTGGGAGTTTGTCCTCGATTATATGATTATGTTATAAAAAATTTTAGCTTTCTTTGCTTGATTAGAAAGTAAGGATAAATATTGTTTTCAAGCATGGAAAGGACTACAAGAACAAAAAGGTTATTCCCTCTTCAAACTGTGAAAACTGTGTTTATTCTTAACTTTCTCTGAGTTAGTTACAAGGATTTTTGAACTAACAAAACCCATTTATTTATAGATAAACTGAACTGCAGTCAGTCACTGTTGGTGTTGTTATTTAGCTACTGTCTGTGCTTTGCTCCTTTGGCACAAAAGGCCTCTGCACAGTGAATGTTGAGCTTCCCTGCCTTGAAGATAAGAATCCTCATGGGTGAGTCTGAAATGGTTACACAGACAAGAACTAATGGCAATCACAGACCCACGCTTTTCTTAAATAGACAGAAATACATTTTTTGACCTTGTTTTTTATAACCGAATGGTACAGACAAATATATGATTATAAAAATCACAACATAAACAGAAATGCCTTCCTAGAACAACATACCAGTTGCAATCATCTCTGAAGTTTGCTGGATCTGTGTCTGATAAAGGACTGATTGTTATTATTTATTTTCTTCTCCCCAGCCAGTTTTGGGGGGAAAAAGTTACTACCTGTACCACCAACCTTGCCTCACTTAGGTCTTCAGGCCATCATAACTCTAGAAGGATACATTTAGCACTACCTAGAACAAGCTTCCACTGCCTACCTTTTTTCTCCAGTGGAAGAGGACAAGGAAACAAAGATGATGGGGTGGTTTTCACGTACTATACTATGGGGAGATGCTTAGAGACTCTGCTCATGAGAGGGATAAGGAAACCCATGAATTCTGAAAGGAACAATGGTCAAAATGAATACAAGGATCTTGTTTTAAACCTATTTGTTCGGCAACTGATAATTAAAAAATACAGGTGTATATATATTCAATGATCTGAGAAATTCCGTTTCATGCACTGCAGGAGACTTGGTGAATTACAAGTCCTGCATCCTGGAGAGAAGTTGTGCTAGCTCTGTGTTTGCAGTTTAGCACTTTTTCTGTAAGGGACAAGTTGTGACACAGTGGAGATGGAGTTGGTGTTGTATTCCTGGATGTTCCTCAGACTGCGCACACCAGGTTTAGAAGCAAGTGGTCACTGTTCTCCCTGAATTGTAGCCCATAATGAAGAGTGGTAATTTTTTATTTCTTTTTTATGGATATTTCATATCCCTGAGTCCTTGTATTCAGAAACTGATGTTACAACCTGATAAACTGAAGTGGTTTGTGGTGGTTTGTGGAAGTGAGGCAAGCAATATGAACTGAAATATGAAATACAGTTTTCTTTTAAAAGCTGTTTAAAAGCTTGCCCTTTTCAAATAGCATCCAAGATGAACATTCTTTTCATTTTGTATCTGCAAATACTGTCCTGGGTGAATAGTTACTGGTAGTTTCTGTTAAGCATTAAGTCAACATACTAGAAATATGAATAGGTTTTTTAAATTTTATTTTTAGTGAATGTCATCAAAAGTAAAAATAGGAGGAAGTTAGATACAAAGATATACACCAAAAACTTGCAGAATAATGTGATCATTTGATAGAGTTCAGTGTTTGAGAATTAAAAATCCTTAGATTAAAATGCTTGTCAATCAGTGCAATTGTTGCTTTGTTTTGGTTTGTGTGTTTGTGTTTTTTTTTTTTTTTTTTTTCCCCCGCTGAAGAAGTGGTTCACATGTTTTATATGCTCTTTCCCTGAAGTTTGGCTGAACGAGAGTGTGGAAACCAACTGTTTAAAATGTTTTCATTATAATGATCTCTGCTACTATCTTCTGTATGTGTTACATGGGATTAAGTGCAGCTGTGCTTGGAAAAAAGTAATAACTTTCTAGCACAATGAAGCACAAACAAAGAATGTTTAAGTGAAGATTAATTTAATGTTCTTCAGTGCCAATAGATTTTTTTTTTTTTTTTTTTTTTTTGGAGCAATGTCAATCAACAAACAAAGCATTGCAATATGCAAACCTTCAAATAAAAAAATTCAAGCATGTAGAAGGAAGGATGAAAGAATATGAGAAAAACAAAGCCGGTTAGTGGTAAAAGCAATGTATATGTTTTTTGACCACTTATTTAAAAGGGTTTTTTTTAGAAATTATCTGTGCAGTAATTAAGGCTGTGGGTTTTCTTTTTTTCAGCGTATGGGAAGGAGAAGAGTTGGGGAAAAGGAAGAGGGAATTGTTTTTGTTTTTAAGGTATGCATCCATTCAGTTACAAAACATGAACAAGTCTGCAGTGTCTGGAATTTCAGATTAATGTTTTCTGCTTTTTCTTATTTAACTTTTTTTTCCCTTCAGGAAAACATAGGAATTTGATGTATATGAAGACAATTTCTCTGCCCAGCACTGTTCTAGACTGGACTTCAGTACTTCATATTTTAAACACAAATGCATTTAATTGGCACTACGCATGAAAATATTTATAGATCATAAATTTGTCCATCTTCGTGTTGGTTGATTCTTTCCTGTCTTTTCAGTACTACATCCCTTTTCTGCTTCTGCAGTCTTAAATGTTCCTCCAGGTCCTGCCAGATTTCTGGGCACTTGGAGCTCTTGGCCATTCTTATGTTATTCAGATGTCTTCGTGTAACCTGTGTATTTTTATCATTTCCAGTCATAGCCCTTGGTCTTTTGCAGATTATTTCTTTTTCTTCTTAATGTTGGATTTACATGGGAAGCCTGCTATAGGTTGTTTAAATGAACTTAGTTGACCTTGACATTTCCCTGCCCGCTGAGATCTGCCCAGTTTTCTTTCTACCTGCATCTCTATTGATACCACTTATCACATACTATTTTTAGCCCTATGTTATTCCCTTTACTGGCAATTTTACTTTATTTCAGTTTTAATTTTTTTAAATGCATTTTTCCTCTGGAGATAAATGATAGTGTCCCAATTCTGTAGAAAACAAGAAGCCATATGATGGCCTTGTAAATCTGCAATCGGTCTTTCTCAGTAACTGTGATTTAACTGTTTTTCTTCCACACTGTTTTTAGTCTTAATGTTCCTTTGCATCTAAATGTTCGGATTCATTGGCATTTATGGTTATCAAGTTTAGCTGGCTAGTTTAAGACCATTTTTGTCATCTTACAAGGATATATTTGGCTTATCTTTGCTAATCTTAAGTCCCGTTTCTCTTCAAGTCTCCAGACATCATAATCTTTATCGCATGTTTTTGGTTTTTTATGTTAGCAGAGTTATCAGCATATCAAAAAAGTTGCTGCAGGCCCATCTTAAAAACTCCACAGCAATCACACTGGTTTTCCAGAACCACTGTGCGAAGCCGTAGGGATCCAGCCATATGGAACCATGTATCTCCCTGCCTTAATCCTTTATTAAGATCAAATGGGGCAAGGACTTCACTCGGCATTAGTACTCTTACTTTTTGAACCAGAAACACTCCATTGTATCACTGTAATAATTTTATAAGGGGTTCCTGACTGATTGCAGCCCAGAGGCCATCTCATGCTATGCAATGATTATATGCTTTCTTTAAATCTGCTGTGTACTCTGATCTTATTTCTTTTATCTCTCTTTCATTATCAACTCTGTGATTTGAAATATTTGAAACGTGATGGAACTATCTTCACTTATTCCCTCACTTATTTAAAAATAATTAGATGGGAGAGTTATTAACATTGTTAATGGCCAAGGATTTTTTTTAAAAGAATGATGTGCTGCAATGGAAATTCTTCTTTCCCTTAGCTTTTTACTTCACAAAAATTATTTAGGTACGCCAGACGTTACTAACACAGTTATGCTTAAACATCACAAAAATTTTTAAGTTGATAACTCTGCAGTTTTCAACCTCTTCATAGGACTAAATGTTGAGTTTGGAAAACAGCAAGAAATGTAACAGTTAAGGTTCCAGCAAAACATACCAGTTTGCAGACAATAAAAAAATAAACCTTAAGCAAGTGAAAAAGGGACTGATGTAGGTTCTCTTCCCTGTATGTTGCTTCTTGCCAAAATGCTCTAGGCCTACACTTACCAAGTTAGCCCCAGCATGGTAATTCTTCTTGTTTGCCTTTGCTATAGTAGAGTGGATTGCCAGGCAGGCAACTCTAGGTGGGAACTCTACACCACCTCTTTGGTGGTGGGCGTTGACAGTCCTTCCTTGAGTCTTGCTTTGTCTGATGGAATGATGTATCGGGATCATCACTGGACAAGATATGTGGGTACAAGAATGCTTATTTAAAAACCTACATTTGTAATAATAGAGCCAAGTTACAAAAATATAGAACTATGAGTTGTTTTTACGTTATACTGAACAGTAATGAATCTCCTCATCAGCTCCAGTGTTTTATCTATCTTTTGAGTTTGATCAGCGTGACCTGAAATCTCCTGAGAACTATGCTTTCTCTGTTCATATATTTAAAGGAAATATCTAGAGCAGGCAATTTGAGAACCTTCATTTTCTCTAACCAGGGATAACATGGCTTGATTGTAGCTTTCTTTTTGGATGATCCTTATTCGTCACTGGACATCATTATGGTAGTACTCTTCCTCATCTTCCCCAAGTTTCTTAAAAATACTTGTAATGCCTTTCTTGATTAGATTACATTTTTGGCTTTAGGTGTCGCCTACCTGCAGCATTCTTGAGGCAGAATGCCTTTGCAAAATGTGTATGTAAATATTGCTAATTCTTTCAAAATTTATAATGTTTGTTACTATCTTTCATAAGGAGAGAACTTTTTTCTTTGTCTACAGTGTTGGTGTGTATAGCTAAGTTAGACAGCATAAGCTCCACTTACAGCTGGAGAAGACAAAGAAGCACTTTAGAGTGTGTTTCATTTATTCTAGATGTCTGCTTGGAGAGTGACTTACTTCATCCTTAAGCTGCATTGCCTAGGAGACTAGCTTAGCTATCTACCTTATAATGTGTATTTTTACCTAGATTCTGTGTATGATAAAAGGTTAATCTGAGGATGATAGTGTTCAGAGAGTGCAGCCTTCGCTTGACAGTTTTAAAATTTAGGGCAGCCCATTGCACAAATGCTTGGTTTAGATTAGGTTCAGCATTATCCCAGGAAATAAGGAGATATATAAGAAAAGAATACAAAGTACTTTCTAAGATGCTGGAATATAAATTTCCTGAGAAGAATGTATGGGCGAGAGGGATTAATGTCAGGGGGGAAATCTCTTCACAGAAGCTTGACATTTAAACCTGATCTGCCAGAGAACCGGTCATGAATATGAAATCAAAATGTTATTTCTGTGCTTGTCTGGGTTTGTTTCTTTATATTGTGGATATTCACAGCTGTAAACTATGTAATCATATTTACTAGAACAGTAAAGTTTGGTTTTTATTAATATTTTTGTTGTAAAGAATCCCAAACAGAGTAAGGAAATCACTGAAGTGACTACTGAGTTGTAACTGTCAAAATCAGAAATCAAATAAACTAACCCAGGTAGGAAGCACTTTCTGGAATTAATGCTGGATATTTTCTCTGCTCTTAGTTGGACTTGCATGGTTAAGGCACAATGTATACCGGTCAGTCTGGTTCATAAACTTACACAAGCCTGGGTATCTGATATAATGTTTTTTTTTCTTTTTGATCACAATATAGTCCAGTATTTTCTTTACTGTCACTATCACTATGTAAAGCAGTGACTACTACTCATTTCTCCTGGATGATTTACAGAACTTACTTGGGCAAGAGTGGCATAAATTGAAATCTTCCTTTATGCATCTCAGTGAGCAGTCTCTTTAATTCTTCATCTCCCTGGAACTGCAGTGCAACTTCCTAAAGTCCAGGCGTCCCCAGCCATCACTGGCACCTACTGCAATGCAAAAGCTAAAGCTGAGGCCAACAGGTTGACCAAATTATAATGCTATCCACAGTGTCTTGCTCGCTTGCTAGTAATTCCCAAATCTGAATATCTATGAATAGTTTGTTTTAGGTAATAAGAAATATTAATCTGTAAATGAACCTCTGAGATGCAAATAGAATGAGCTGAATAAATATCAATTATTATTCATTAAAATGCAAATGCAGATAGGCACTTCAGAGACAGTTTGGGTAGTCAAAATAAATAAAAGACAGAACATCAGTAATTAGACACTTAGAAGAAGTGTATAATATATTACCATGATTGCTGGACACAGGCATCATAAAGCTCTGTGTTTTTCCTTCAGCTTTATGCTGCAGCCTCACAAAATTTTTTGTCTCTGATGACTATTTAAAATATTCAGGTACCACAGCTCATACTTAAATTTTATTAGATGTGTTCTAAAGATAACTTTTTCTATGGCAGTAAATTTTAGCTCTATGACTTGCACTCACTTTAATGAATTCTGTAGTTAAATCCCTGTACGTTGTTTAAAAAGCCTACTCTCAGTTTACAGAGCATAGTGGATTGGAATATTTTAGTTTAGCACTTAATGAGCGTACGTCTTCCAGATTTACATAGGTTTTATACTTTCAGTTTGGTGCACAGGAAAACCATTAATTCCTCTACACACTGATGTCAGTCAAATAACTAAGAAAAGTGACAATGAAAATTTTGTCAATTTTTCTTCTGAAGGATATGGAGGGCTTGTTGAAGTACGTGCTCAAAAGGGTAACTCTCAACTTAAGGATGATTTGTAGTGACTGTTTTGGTTTTAAAGTGCTATCACGAAATGTGAATTGAACAAGAAAGTGTACCAGGACTTCTGTGACACAGACACAACTGTAACGTGTTGTTACTAACTTTTAAACCTCCTTTGCGATTATAAATTTGCAGCAATCTACTAATGGCTCTAGGATAACAGAGATTGCACTTGGTCTGATAACAGTATTGTTAGGAGACTGCTTCATTAAGCCGTATCTGTGTCTATGCATACACATGCCTAGTTAATGCTAAGTATAGCCACATGCCAACATTTAACCCTTCAATATCACTTTAGTTAGATCTTAAAAAGATCAAGTAACATAAAAATAATTGTAGGTAATGTTAATTAGTAATCTATTGAATCCTTTGAATCTAGAAGGAAATGGGATCCAAATATAAACTGAGTAATGGTACCCTATCTACTGATAACTATATCTTAGAGTAAATTTGTTTTAGATACTCTTGAGAACATGACTTTTTATATTTGAAAACTAATTTATTTATTTTTTTAGTGAGTTCAAGTGACTGATTTTCATGGTCTATAGAAAAGCTTGTTTTGATCTTTTCTTCTTGTGGAATATTATTGTGAAATTTAATCATGTAAGATCCTTTTATAAGTACTGTGAAATAAAATCTAGTAAGAATGAATTGCTTTTTATTCATTTCTCTTTGCCCTACAATAGCACCAAAATGGGAGATTATTTTAATGTCATTAGAATCAATTAACATATATTTGGCAAATTATGGTCCAAGTCCTTGATGAATTCCAAATTGCATTCAAATTGCAATGCAATGAGTGGTATTTTACAGAGGACAATCTCCAAGACTTTTCATTTGTGTCAGTCCCTGAAGTATAAGGTGAAAGAATCATTAGGTAAAGCCCCACAGGAATTGTTTTGCTCTTTCCTGAAGCCAGACATTCAGTGGCATCAAAACCAGATACAAAGCAGACTAGATAGTGATCTGGAATTGTAATGATGTGAGGAAATGAAAAAGGTATGATAGTTAAATATTCAATATCTTCATTCTGGTATAGCAAAGGCAGAGGAAAAGGAGAGTTGCAATAAAATGTTCTGTGTAAATGCTGAAGCAGAAGTTGGATGATTGTCCTTTTCCTTTATGTATGTTGACCCTTAAAGTAATTGGGATGGTGATGTTTGTAGATTTTCACACTGGTGTGTCACTCACTGTTTTCCCCTCTGCCAGCTATAAATGCCTCCAAATAATAAAAAAGATGGCAGATCTCATTTTCATACGGGGAAGTATTTTACTCATTTTCTTTAAACAAGTAGGCAAAAGGCGCAGTGTGCTGTAAATGATAGAAATGAAAATTCTCTGCATAGTGGCAGGAGTGAATTAATATCACTATGAAGGCTAGAAATAAAAATTTCCATCCCCTGCCCATGTGAAGAACACAGATCGTGGACAAAGCCTCATTTCTTCCTTTGAGTTTACTTCCAATAGTTGCATCAGGACCTGGCAATACTTTAACATAGCGTTCACTTTATATTACCTTTTTACTCATTCACCTAACACCTTCACCCATCTGCCCTGCTGTCTGTTGTTATTTCTCTCTGTTAAGATGAACTGCTATCTCTACAAAATAGAATATTTCATAATGGATTTTTAAAAATTTGTATTATTTTTCATTTTAATGTCATTTAAAGATGCTTAGATATGGCAGCAGTTATGTCCACATAAAAGCCTGATTGGGCCCAAGGAGTCACAGGCTGTAAATAAATCTAAAGAAAGCCTTCCAGTGCCAAAGTGTTTATAGCTATGGTGGGAATTCTGTGATTTAAATTTATTTATTTAATGTAAGCCTCTTTGTAAAATTGGTATCTCTCAGCTTATTATTATTCTGTTCTGATGTATCTGTGGCTTACAAAATGTACAGTTGTAAAAATACTCCTTCATCCTGTGTTACAATAAAAAGTGTATTTGCAGATGGGACTATTAGATACATGTAAATGTCAGAAAAGACACAATGAGGAGAAAAAAGATCCAAAGTGGATTTGGACTGCTAACATATCTGAAACACATAATTTCAAGACAGGATTACATATGCAAAATTAGGAGTTTAAGATCTGACTTTATACTTCAGTTTGGGTTTAATTGCATAAATGATTCTTCCAATAAGCTTGTGAAATCTATAGTATATAACTTTTTATGTTCTGTCGATTTAATTTCTTTTTTTTCATTATGTGATGCCTGCTACAGATCACGTTTTCAAAGGCTTGGAAACTTCTCACATAGTACGCCCAAGTGTAATGAAAAAATTTCCAAATCTGTTACACCCAAAAGAGGAAAACGAAAAAGTGAGCTATCAAAAATACTCTGTGTGTGTGTGTGTGTGTGTGTGTGTGTGTGCATGCTCTGGTCATATTTTACATTAGAAAATCATAATTTCTGTCAAGAGGGGCTAGTTATCTGAAAATGAATTGCATGAACTGTATGTGTTCATACAGTTCAACTCTACAGAAGGTGAAAACACTAGATATTATAATCTAGGACTATTTAATGGATCTACATAGAAATTACAGAATGCAAAAATGTGCCATTCATAGTATTATTGGTATAACAGTTGTGATTGAATGAGGTATTCTGAAAATAAATCTTTTAAAACTGAAATGTCTATGGGAGAAAAAAATCTGTATGGAAAAGAACTACCTAGCAGTGACCATTTGTTTTGGAAATGAGCAGATATGAATCAAACAAATGTTGAAAGACTATGTTCTTATTGAAAATGAGGTTTATCAAATGATGATCAAAAAACCAGCAAATTGAAAACAGTGAAAATAGTGGTAGTTTTACAGTCTATCAGCTGTCAGCAAAATAGTGTAATAAATTATTTTTCTAGTTTACAGGGAATTTCATATAAAACAATCACAAAGATAGCGAGCACAGCTAAAACAAAAAAGACACTTCTACTTATGCTAAGCTATACCTTTTGCCAAGGAATGAGAAAAATGTATCCTCTAGTGAACAGGAGGTCATCACATCAAGGCTACTTTAAAAAAGTTTGAGGAAGATCCCTGTTTCCTGGGTTTATATCTTTTAGTAACTGAAATTACTACACTGGATCAGAAAATCGTTTAGGTCCCTCTTTAAAACATTCATTTTAGCTCATGATCTTCTATGTATTGGAATAGTAAACTGAGATACTTCTGGCATTCTAATTTTAATAGTCAGGTTTCTGTTTGCAAGTGAAATAACAGGATTCATATTCTTGGTTATAAGTTTTGGGTGCTGGATTGGTGTCATGGTGTTTCCTCGTGCAATCTGTTGCAGATTCTTCTGGTAAATGGCAGCAAATGACAGCTCTTTATTGCATATGTGTTTCTTCTGCATGCTGTTTGTGGCACCACTCTTTATTAGTGGAAAGCTCAGAACTAGTTTTGTTTTTTTAAAAAACTTAAACTCAATTACACGGCAGGAGGAGGAAGAACATCTACATCAACTGTCTGTTGCATTAGATCGTTGGAGCTGCACTTAAGTTAGGGGTTGGCACTGAGTCACAGGAACACGTGTCTTTCTGCTTTGGCAAAGGATACTTCTCTTTTTTAAATACTGCTGTCATGTGAGGCTTGAAAGACCTAATTGGCCTTAGGGTTGAAGTCTGAAGCATTTCAACTTTGAACTAGGAAAGGAGGAGAATCTGAACTTCGTCTTGTTGATATTTATTTCACATCTATCAAATAGAAAGAGCCATAAAAAGTTACAGTTACTGAATGTGAACTGTATCTCTTTTCTTAAATGTAAATTCATTTATTTTCAAATGTCAAGAATAGGCAATCCACCCTCTAGCAGAAACTATTTTGTATGGTAAGGGCTTGTCAGCATTTTATTATAATTCCATTCTTCAGGCTATAAAAATTTGCTTCAAGCTGAAAGCTGAGTGTGAAATATCAGCCTCCTGATAAACTCACTTTATCAAATTTGGCTGAAATTGGCTTCATTTTAAACAGTTCAGAGGTTCAACCAAAAAGAAATTTGTTACTTTTGACCACTCTGCTGTGTACATTACTAGAATTAACTTGTTTCTATATAATCAGCTGTTTTGTGGTGCTTGTGTGAAACTCTTGGGGTGTTTACTTTAAATGGCTGCCATTTATGTGGACAAAAAATAAACATTAATATGTGGATGAGATTTCCCCTCTATTGCCTCATCTGAATATCTGCATATTAGAGTTCCTAATTGCACCCATAGATCTTGGTCTAAAATTCTCTGAATTAGAGTAAATGTGTGTCATGGTTTAACCCCAGTGGGCAGCTCTGCCCCACACAGCTGTGCTCTCACTGTCCCCAGGGAGGGAGAGAATTGGAAGGGCAAAAATGAAAAAACTCATGGGTTGAGATAAAGACAGTTTAATAGGTAAAGCAAAAGCCGCACACGCAAGCAAAGCGAAACAAGGAATTCATTCACTACTTCCCATGGGCAGGCAGGTGTTCAGCCATCTCCAGGAAAGCAGGGCTCCATCACGTGTAGTGGTTACTTGGGAAGACAAACACCATCACTCTGAATGTCTCACCTTTCTCCTTCTTCTCCCAGCTTTTATTGCTGAGTGTGATGATGTATGGTATGGGATATCCCTTTGGTCAGTTGAGGTCAGTTGTCCCAGCTGTGTCCCCTCCCGGTTTCTTGTGCACCCCTAGCCTCCTCGCTGGTGGGGTGGTGTGAGAAGCAGAAAAGGCCTTAATGCTGTGTGAGCACTCTTCAGCAGTAGATAAAACATCCCTGTGTTATCAATGCTGTTTTCATCTCAGATCCAAAACATAGCACTATATAAGGTGCTTTGAAGAAAATTAACTCTATCCCAGCCAAAACAATAGAAGTCTAAAAACTAAGGAAGATAAATTTCCACTTCCTTGTATTACTGAATGAGATTTACTGCTGAACGGAGGTACCTAACGCATACTGCCAATAAAGTAAAATAAACCACAAAAGGATATTTCATTCTGTTTTACAATGGGCTTCTTGCTCCAAGTCCCCAACTTGGGCAGTGGTGGCATACTAATATACAGACCAGCATTGCTTTCTGACAATACCAGACAGCTCCTTATTTTAAACTTTCCTCATGAAGAAAAAAGTAAAACAATTTTGGAATGTGGGATTTCAAATAAAATAGTCTTATCCACTATCATGAGGGTGCAAAGGACAATTGTCTCTTGTTACTGCAGTTCTTTTACAGTAGTCAATATAAAACCATAATGTTACAGCTTAAGTGTGGAGAGAAACACTTTGTCCAATAAGATCTAGATTATGTAAAAACTTCTTTGCAGGAAGTTTTGACTACATATAAGTGTTCTGCCCCTGATTTATCTCTTTCTTGTTTTTTTAACAGTACAAACTAAAACAGGGTAGGAAGATCTCAAGTGAGATTAGGTAGAATCCTAGAATTTTCTCAGTGTAAGCAAACATGGGTGCAACTAAGGAAAAAGTGGTCCTTATTGCGGTCCATCTTCTTATATTCAACTTGCTCTGCTCTTCTGTGTCCTTCATAAGGACATAAGGCTGAGGATTTTTCTGAACTCTAAAGAAAGGAATTGGGACATAGAGCAAATAGAGCAGAAGAGAATAGCTAACAGTTGTAATTTTTTTTCTGTCTAGCTGGCATATTTCTCCTGGCGAAGGAAACTTGGAGGTGTGATTGTATAAATGCAGAATCATTCTGCCTGTCCTGTTCATTACCTGGTGCCAATGTGCTGTACTTAGTACATTGGATTACGTTTATATCAATTGGTTGCCTGAGCCAATTCATTTGTCAAAAAGTCGGACTTTTTTGATTTTAATAAGCCTCTGTGAAGATTTATTCTTAATCATTTGGGGTAGTGACGGATGACAGGTAACAGATTGTGTTTAATTTTTTTTTTTTTTTAATAGCTTCAGACTGAACATAAACATCTCTTTCAATATATTTGGCAAAGTACAGGCAAGACTAGGCCATGATTCAGAGGAATGTCCTTTTAAATTAGAACTTTGAGATGGATGTAAGTAATGTGATCAGATGGCATAAATGGAAAAAAGAATAGGAGGAGAAAAGGTTCAAAACAGATGCCTGGCAGCAATTTTTCACAGAAACAAAAAATGTGTGGAATGACCTTCCGGACATGATTATGCTATGGAGAGTTAAATGTTGGGGTAGTCAGGGAAATTAGAAAGCATCTAGGGGCATGTGGGGCACAATAAGCCTTGAAATTGGGGGGGCCATTAAAATATGCTTATGATCATATGTTCTTGGATATACAGAGATATTAATGCTGAGTTTACTACTGGTTGTACATAATTTAGATCATCACAACACACTGTCCACCAATACTCACTCCTTCGTGAATCATCCGGGGAACTCGTATGGGTAATTTGTTTAATTTTTTTGCCTTCTGATTTTTTATGTGCTTATTTATAGGTTTCTTCTGAATTTGCTGCATGGAAGTTGCCTGTCCCTGTGGTACTGCTTCAGCATGCTGTGGAATCATGACGGTTGTGAAGTCCCTCGCTAGCAGCGGAGAATGAATGTTTGCTGTGGCAGAAAGGTGTGTTTAGTTTCTACTACTTACAACTTTTTAGACATGGAGGAATTCCGTGTGGAATATTAGTTTGTCTCTTTCCTATCAACAGTTTGATACTTCTTACGGAAAATTTGAAATTTCTTTTAAATCAATAGCAATTATCTTTGCTTAACTGAGCCATGATTTACAGATAGAGCTACAATCTGCATAGAGCAGTCCTACAAGTAAACTAAGAAAGCAGACATGATTCTTATGCTGATAACAGTAAACTGCAGTTTGTCTAAATTAAATGTAGAGAGTTTCAGGTTTATGTTTTTGTTCCAGTTATAAATATGAATAAAGAAAAAGGTCTCTAGGCAATAGTAGCTAACTTGCTGTTGCGCACTTAGGTTGTCTCTCAAGTCAAAAATTGATTGTGAAACTGTACAGTTCATCATAAGTGCATCTATCTTAGAGTAACTTAGCTTTGTCTAAAAAAGTAATCATGGTAGCAGAAAAATGTTCTTTTCTTCTGCAACTCTACGTGTATATATAGTTTGAGCATAAATTCTACAATGATCAAAGTTGGAAGATTAATTTCTGACCAGGAGGTGAAAGATTCTTTTCTCTGGACAAATCCAGGAGTTTTTTGTGGAGCCGCTGTTTTAACAGAGTCAATAGTCTGACTAGGATAACAGGTTTGTATTAATTAAATTTCAGTGAGTGAAAACCTATTCAAGTCACTTTTACATACTCGGTTCTAACAGATTTGCTTTTCCACTGTGTGTAAGACATCTGACCTCACAATAACTTGGACACTTCATTTTCATAATCAGAAGGCTGCAAATAATATTTTTTTTCCAAGTTATTTGGTTTAATATAACAGTTATTGGACAAAATTCTATGAAAACTACAAGAATTATGGGACAAAATGTCTCTTGGAAGGCAGGTATGGCTGGATTGTCTACAAACTACTAAAAAAATTAAATCTTCTCAACATCAAACCAACACTGTTTTTATATAAACTATATAAAATATGCAGTGCATATGATGGTGTAGCTGTTGTGTTATTGACAGTTGTTCTAACAGGCAGATGTACTGTCATTCAAAATTCATACCAGTAAGTCCTGTAAAATATTGCAAACATTAAAATATTTGTTTATTGTCTTACATAAATAATACATCTTGCATGCTGTTATGAATATTCTAAAACTTCACTGTTTTCCTTTTTTAATTTTAGAAATGAGAAATAAAATCCAAGTAAAATGTTAATGATAATAATTGCATGTGAGCAATTGAAGAGGAAATAAAACCAGAATGTTCAGGTATTGTCATGAGCAAAGAGAGGGAGTAGTAGTCTTTTTGATTGCTATATTGTATAAAAATAATTGGTTCATTATCATAATTACATTCTTGTTCATGATATCAAGGTTGAATGAAATAATAGTAGCAGTAGAGGGATGTCATTTTACTGATTCTGGCAGATATTAATTGAGGAAGTAAGAGTTTGGTGGTGCTGAAAAGAGTCAGGTGAATATCAAACCCAGAGGACCTTCCCTGTATTTCATATTCTTTACCATCTGTGTTAGGAATTCCAAATTGAGCCATGGACTGGGAAAGGAAGGGAGGTTGCATCTTCTTTTCCATTTCACTTCTTAAAAAATGCTGTTTTCAAGATAATGTTACAGTGGAATGCATATATTTTTAATTGTAACTTAAAAGTTTAGCTTTTTTAACAGAGAAATATGTTCTCTGTTAAATGTTGACGTTTTGAAACACTGAACTTTGCATTTTTATTCTAACAATTTTTCCTTGGTTATTAAAGGAAGTCGTTAATGGTTTCAGCAAATGAGTGTTGGCTGTTTCTCTCCCTTACCCCAGAAATCTTTAATAATAATAAGAGGAACCATTTATTTTGACCTGTTCAGTGGTAAAGAAGAAATAGTTTAAAATATTTATGCCAACAGAACATGGAGAGTATAAAATGTGCTTAATATTGGTTGTAAACCCAATAGATGATTAACTAGACAGTATTAATAGATGTTCAAAGGCATTTTTATTAGTCCATACTACCAGCTCAACTTACTAATAGAGAAGACATGGAGATAAATGTGTTAAAAGAACTATGTTGAATAAGCAGTGTTGCTATTTTACACAATCCCTGGCAATGTAACAGCACATGAAGTATAAAGGCAAAACTTTACCAGCTAAATAAAAATGAGAATGTTGTATATGGGTTTTATGCAAAACTGTTGTTGTGGTAGTTAGAAAATATTTCTTCTTAAGTTCTCCAGCAACTCATTTTGCTTTATCTAATTAAATTTTCTACATGTTAAGTAAACATTCTTGGATATAGGTTTGAAATGACAGTAAGGCTACAAAATTGAGCATTCAGAGCTTGTCTTAAATTAGAAAAGCAATGAATTTTTCCTGAGCCTAATTGGCTGCTCTGATTTAGCTAAAACTTCGTAAAAATGTCATCTTGATGGACATACGGAGCTTGAAAACATCATCTGAACATTTGGCAAATGTAAATGTGTGTTTAAAAAAATCTCAGAATGGAAACAGTTTTTGGTTAATGAGATAAAGTTCTGGATCATTCACTGATACATCTGCCCTCAGTTGATCTACAGTGAAGGGAGCACAAGAAGAGAGGGCTGGGGGGCACCGGCTGCCTTGGGTGTCTTCCACCGCTCCCAGCTCTGACCGACACTGGCTCTTAGAAATTTTTGGCTGTTAGAACTAAGGCCATAACAGTGTGACTAAACGCTGTAGTCTTAGCCCTTAAAAGATGAAGCAGTGTTTGCTGAAGGTGATCTTTTTTCCAAAAATGAATTGGACATGTTTTATAGTGATTGTAACACATACAGTTTTCCTATGATACAAAAGATTTCATTTTTTCAGTGTTGCAGAGCACAAAGTCTTAAATAGAGTATGAACAGTACCAGATTTATGAAACTGTTTGAATGTGGTTATGCTAAATATTTCGTCTTTGACCCTGTGAGGTTTTTTTGTTTGTTTTTATCCTGTGAGTGGGTGGTGGTATGTAAATGAAGGGAAAATAAATGTTTTCTCAGACCACCCAAAGAAAAGTTTAAAAATTACTGAAGTAGCTGGGCATTTCTGTTAATACATGTGTGTCAGTGCATGGTTAAAATTATGTCACTTAGGCAGATTTACATTTTGAACTGTCAAAAAGAAAGTGTTTGGGTTCCAGCTAGTAATTAACCCCTAACCCCTCCTCCCCAGCCTTAGCTCCTCTGGCAGGGTATGTATTCTAGAAGGAGGACCTAATCTGTATTTTATCGTCTCTAATGGCCCCTATAGTTGAATGTATATGTCTATACCCACCACAGTGGTTGTGGCTCCATCTTCCACTTCAGGAAGACAGCATTACTGAATCACATCTGCCACAGCTAGCATTAGAACCTCATTTAGAATAAAAATGGGATTTTACTTAAAGTTTGTAGGATTTCTGGGAAAAGAGAAGAAAGGGCATCTTGGGGGTTTATTGTTGTATTGCTTTATTTAGCTTTTGCCTTTTTAAATTTCTTTTTACCAGTTTCTCTTATTTATTCCCTGTGAGTCTGTGGCAGTTGGTGTTGCTCTTGCACAGATTTGAGTGGTGTGACTTTTGGCAAGGGGCTGCATCGATTCTCACTGCAAATATCTGTTTGTTCCCTGCCCAGCAGCTAACCCTGCTCTCCAGCTTCTCAGTGAATAAGAGTATCTTATATCCACCCATTAATCAGTGTAATCTGTTACTGGCCTTCTCCCATCAGTCCTGTGCCTTCACCCTGCTGACTTCTATTTCTGCTTTACCCCTGCCTGTCAGGCACTGTGGGACCTGGGAGCTCTCCCAGCTTCCTACGCTTCACATTATTTTTCAGTAGCTGGGAGGAAGAATTATATAGTGATCCATGGACATCTGTAGGAGATGCATTTAATGGATGGCCAGGCTGTCAAATATTTGAAAGTGATGTAGGAGGAATGTTTCTTGCCAGCTTGAATAAGTATCAGAAAGCTGGGATTTGCAGTAAGCATTGAGGTTCTCAACTTGCCTGGGCAGCAGCTGCCTGCCTGAAGGAGCTCTGGAACCAGAAATTAAACTGTGGCATGGCTGTGCTTATAAAAATGTCAATATTTGCCTGCTGTGTTGATGACAATTTTTAGTTCTTCTTGTAAAATGTTCCCTAATTAACCACTGGAATGTGCCTCTTCAAGGGAATTAAATGTTTAATTTTTTCAGAAAGGAAGGAAGAAATATTTCTCAGACAACTGGGAGGAATTGGCAGCTGTGCCCAAAATCTTTGATATTGCTAAATTGGTCATTGAACTGAAATGGAAAGTCAGATTAAAGCTTATAAAAGTTGCATGATAATTTTGTTTCCTTCTTATTGGTGTGACAGGTATGTGATATGCAGCTCTGCTGAATCTTTAGTCTGTATTTTATGTGGGTGTGTATAAATGTGCTGCTTGAACTGAGTCACGTTTCCTTTGTCCTCACAGTCCTTCAAGAGCAATGCAATTAAACAGCTCATGAAAAGTGGTATACTAGTAAAAGTTGTTTTAGGACTGTTTTAAACAGCTAAATGAGTGTATCTTAGGCCTATACTGTGATGACATAAAAAGCTCACACAGAAAACTGTAAGTATTATTAAAAGTATACAGCTACTGTAATATGGGTGCTAATTGTATGCTATTCTTACACCTCTTAAGAACTTTTTCCCTATATACACACCTACTTTGGGTAAGAGGGGAACTTTTAGGATGTTAAGTACTGTCAAATGTGAGTTAATATGTGAATTTTGGCACCAAAACAGGTATAGACCATTAGTCCATGCTGTGATACTCTTTTGATGCTTCTAAAATAGTGATTCTTCTGTTTTTTCATAGATGCCTTATCTTTGCTCCAAAGTGAAAAAGAGAGATGATTGGAAAAGATCTTAGTTGGAATCACTTTCACTAAAAGGGGGAAAGTCTTAATAGGGATGGCAGAAAGCCTGGTATAGGGTCGTTCCTGCCAGATACGAGAAAGTATTATAGTGAGATTTTAATGGATAATACATTTACATAAATAGGGCATTGTTATAACAGCTACAAAAATAGGACTTTGGGAATCAAGGGAATGGGCAAAATCAAAACCGGTACTTTTCTTCCTTCATTTGTATAGGTAAGATCTCAGTCTTTTAATGCATGATAGCTGGTCACATAGGGAAAGGAGCTTCCACACCTGGCACTATTGATGCAGCAACCAGCAATCTGGAATTGCCTTTTCAGTAATAATGGTTCTTAATTAATAAATTGGTACTTCTCATTACTCTGTTTCTTACTCCTTATTGTATGCATACTATTTAATGAATGTGCTAACGTAATAAGTGACAATTATTTTTCCAGTCTTTGATGGATGTATTGTAAACTATCCAGGCTGGCTGAAAAATAGTCTTGAAACTGAGAAGTTGTTTCTAAGAATGTGTGATGACTTGCAGACTTTTTAATTAATTGAATATAGAATTAAATGAATATAATTAAATGAAATCTTCATCTTTGTTTTCTCAGAAATGTGTCTGGATTAGTTAATGATGTACAACACAGTAAAATAAATTTGTAACTTTGTAACTTATTTCCTATTTAAAAAGTTTAGACCAAGAATGATTTCTGACTCATTACATTTGCACCGCTTTCTATGTTTTGAATAACATTTTTGGATACAAAGTGACTCCTCAGAAATACCGTAAATTGAGAAAAGCTTAAAGGCAAGTTGTGCTGTTAGTGAGTGATGATACTTCTATCTGGCAGTTCAGTCAGCTTGAATAATACAAGGTTTATGTGATTTATTACCTTACAATGCTGAAATAGTATCTACTAATACAAATGTTTCCATTAAAAAAGAAAGGAAACTTATTAAATGGAGAAGATAATGTTTTATTAATTTTTCTTCTTGGTTTTATATTCTTGTGCCCTGCAGCTCTAGTGCAGCTGCTCTATGTGCAAATGCAAATACCAGCTTGCTTAATGGGGTAATTAAAGACAGTGAAGGAAAGTTATGTAACGGATACTTACTAAGTGTAAAACATACTCAAGCCATACCAAATGATATATTAAACTGTGGAATTGTCTCCTGAGAATGGAAAGACATTGCATACCACTTCTTGAATAGTTCTTTTTCTAAAATTGGATGTGAAAAAAAAAATGTCCCTTCCTTAGTTCTGCAGATTCTGAATTCTTTTTGTTCATTTTGCTTGAGTAGTATAATTTAACATTTTCCCCCATTATTAACCCAGCTTCCCTATATAGTTAAAAAACAATGTACTGAAATCCTGGCTAGCAGCTGCATTATCAGGAACACCATTACGGAAAAACAGTTTTCAGGAAAATTGCTTTGTCTTCATATTATGTCCAGCTCTGTACAGCTTTGTGTAGAGCATCCTGAATGTAATTGAGGACAGAATCCAAGGACATGGTGCATTGTATAGTTTAGTGGGAGAAGCAAAAACTGCATGTTTAATGTGTTCAGAAATCTGTGATTAGGTAATTAAAGATTTTTGTTTTCAAAACTACAACCTTTTGAAACTGGACTTTATTTGTCTTTTTAAAACTAATATGCAATATTCTAGGACAACTTCCAATTCACTAGGCTTCTCAAATCTTTCCAGTGGTGTAATATATGGGCTACTCACTAGAATTGTTTTAATTTAGTACCAAAGTGTAAAATTCAAGTGTAATTAGCATTATAACCATAGTGATGAGCTTATGAATATATAGAATTCAATACACATTTGAAAGGAGATTTCTTTACATTTAAGCTGGCTTTGCTCTTAGGAGAAACGTATATGGGACAACCTCATGCATGTTTTAAGTGAATTAAAAATTTGGAGAAAATGTGCAGTAGTTTAAACATTGTATAAAATTTTCTTTTAGTGATGAAGTGGTAGATCGTGCTACTGGAAGTTTTGGAAGGTGGACTCTGATGGTGTATGACACTTTTGTCTTTTTGCAGCTCATGCCAGATAATTTTAGGTAGGATCCAGCTTGTTTCAGTCCTAAACTACCAATGCTAGTGTCAATCACCATCTTTCTCCTCCTTCCAATCCTCAATCCTACCTCTTTTCTAAGTGTTTCTCTTCTGATTCCTTACCTAACATTCTAATCTATGAATTTATTTCCATTCCCTGCCATCACGTGCCCTTATGGAGACAGCATTGGGAACACGGGGCAGCTGCTCCAGGTCCGCCTCGCAGTGAGAAAAGTAACTGCCAGCAAGGTCCGTGCTTGGCTGTTGTAGCAATGCTTCTCGTGCTGGCAGGATCGCACCTGTGTAATTAATGTCACACGCAAGATGGAGTGTAACTGGGTGTAATGAAATCTTTGATCAGTGCTCTCCAATTACTGTCTCTGCTAGGAATTGCATGACTTGTGAGTCTTAAACCTTTATTATAATTCGAAGTGTTCTTTTCTTGTTTTGAGTAGGTCAAGAGGTATATCTCTGGTGCCAGACAATCTCTACTTGCTAAACTTCAAACTGTTCTAGCTTGAAAGAATATCATGGTAGTCCTTCTTAGGGAATTCATTGTCAGTTGTTTATTTTTTAAATTGTGGGTGTTGTGGTTTTTTTTTTTTGTGGTTTTTTGTTGTCGTTGTTGTTTGTTTGAACTAACTTCTTGTTGTTCACCACTCCATAAAAAGAATCCAGACAAAACAAACCCAAAATCATTACGTCAGGCATCATCCTGAGTAATATGTTTGGTTGTAGAATAGCTAGATTAAGTTAGCAATAATCAACTAAAATATGGTTTTTCAATGGAAATCATTAATACCAAGCACAGGCATTACTCCCATAAGCTATATGTTTAAGGCTAAAATTTTAACTGCGAAGACTTCTATATACATTATAGAAACATTCCAAAAGCCATCCTTTTATTTTTATGGAATCTCTAATAATTTTATTTTGTTGCTCTAGGAAAAATAGGGCTGTGGTTTTCTCTTTCTTTTGGAGAGTGGGGTTGGTGGGAGGATGCAAACATTTGTTAGGTTTTTTTCAGTACCGATGCACTTCTTGCTCTGTTATATTGCTTGTGCATTTCTTCCCTATCTTATGGGAAATTTTTTGTTGCTTTTGTCTGTTCTTCTTCATGAACACAGAAGGTAAGTCTTCATTTCTTTAAAAAAAAAAAAAAATTCTTTCACAGATCTTTTATTTTGGAAGTATTTCTTGCTTACCTAAGCTTATTTATTGAACTGATTCCCCTATTACAACATAATTATTAGTTAAGATGTTAAATGAATCTTAAATGATGTGGCTCACTATCTCCACTTGACAGTTTTTCTAGGCTTACTTGTTTACTTATTTTCTTCTGCATTTATCTTCTGGAGTTTGGCTCAGAGGTTCTTCATAAGTGGAACTAAACTTATTTTGAAAATCTGTTATAAAAATATTATTTCTGATGTCTAAAATCTCATCTTGTAGAAGACTGCAAGATACCTCCAGTCTAACAGTAGTGATTCACAAAGACAGGTGTGCTATTGTTAATCCAGAGTAATGAGCTGCATCTACATCTCCTCTGGTGTTATTTCAGTTGGACACACTTCTTAAAACTATGTCACACTGTGATTGTATTAAAGTTACATCATATTGTATGCATGTCCAAAATCTGGTTGGTACATATACTTTTGTTTAATGTATAGATATTTAATGAGTACTTAATTGTGAACATTTTTAGTCATGTGTAGTATTAGATACTGTAGTTGAAATGTTCCAACAGTGGATTTTTTTTTCTCCTGTCCTTTTTTATTACGAATTTTTTAACCTTAGGCCTTTGCAGAGCTGAGTTGCTCTTTTGACAGTGTGGAGGCAGGGGTTACTGTGTACCTGGAGCTAGCGCTTGTCCTGGGCCGCAGCAAGGCGAGCTTCCCCTATGGTCCGTGGGTGCTGCTCACGCCATCGCTGTGGATTGAGCACTGGTGGGTCCTTGCAACACCCTCCTCTACACTGGCTGGTTCTTTGTAGTATGCTCTTCCTAAGACACTTCTGAATCTTACTGTAAAAAAAAAATTTACACAAGAATATTTTCAGTTTGAGTCTACCATATTGAAGACTTAAAGGTTTGAGTTTTTAAATTCTTTTTGTGTTTCTACCACGCCTCTGAAATCTACACACTTCTCCACGGGATTGACTGCTAACACTCCAAACCTTAAAGCAATTTCAACTGTATCAGTCTTCAAATTAACTCAGAATATGATGTCTTTTTTTTTCCCCCCACAAAGCTGAAGTAACTTCAATGTTTTTAACATGTCCCCTCACCATCACAGCTGAACACATATGAAAAAGCCAAAAGTTGTACAAGAGAACAGTTGAATGCTTATAGTAATAATAATAATAAAAAGAAATAATCAGTTTTTGCTTGATAGGGCATATTTTTCCATTAAAGTATATTGACTGACACTTCCCGTGTACCTCATCTTTAATTCTTCATTTGAAATGAGTTGTGTATACCCTCTGAAGTATTTTAAGGTTAGCTGATAAAGGTGAGTGTAGTAAACAGCTAGGCGTTGATAATACACTTGATGAAGTCCCTGGTGAAATTCTAAATATAAGTTTAGCATCCCACATTAGCAATAAAAATATGAAGACAAATCCGTCAGCTGGATTAAAAAACTGTTAATGGTCACACTGCAAAAAGAAATAACTGGGATCATTATTGAATTGTGTTGTTTCTGTTGAAACATCTCTGCTTTAGGAAACACTGATATTTTATACTTTACATAGTAGCCTGATGTTAAGTTTCAGAATCGGTGCCCATGAAACTTGCAGTTGATAACTTGCTTTTTAGAGTCAAGGAACAGAGTAGTCCTGGGAATAATCTGGACTGGTTGATAATATGGATTTGTGCAGGCAAAGTATGACTCAGTCGAACCACAGTCAAAATGATGCATCTAGAAACAAGAAGTGCATGTTTTCGAAAAGATCTTGGATCCTTGACTGGGGAGAGCACCAACTCTAGAGAGGACTTAGGGAGTCAGAGCAAAGAAACTCCTCATGGGCTCCCAGTGTGACAGAGTTTAGTTCGGTTTCTGGCTGTGAAATAGTGCAGGAAAGACTAAAAGTCAGCATTTAGTAGAAAGCCTAAAAGACTTGTTCTTTAATCTGTGAAACTGATACTGGAAGAGTTCTTAGTGATTGATGTCGATAGTTTAAAAGGGTGCAGAAGAGCAAGAGAAGGTGAAAAAGTGTCACATAAATATTGCTTGAGGAAACTTTGCAAAAAATGCTCTTTATTTCATCGACAACAGTCTTAAGTATTACTAGGTATAAGATGCATAAATCCCTTCAGAGGGGGAATAAATATTGGGTGCTAAAAATATTCTGTTAAAGTAGATGTGTTTCTGAAAAATACACATTAGAGAATGGATCACATTCAGTGATTTGGAAATATTTGGGGGATTTTAATGTTCGGCAATAACCCAGCAAAATCTTCTGGCCCTGTGAACCCTAGGAACGTGTGAAACTCTAGGGAAACTGATATTTTACATATAGTCAGAGATGCTGTGTGAAGAGTGCAAGTATCCCATTATAGTCCACCTCTGTTACAGTGAACACAGATAAGCAAAGTTGAGATTACATAATGCTGGCATCTCTTCACTTTGAGATGTTTGATTTTTTAGTTATTTAAATAATGATTATTTCAATATTATTATTGTATTTTGAAATAGTTGGGGTTTGGGGGGGGGGGAGGAGAAATGTTGTATAAAAGTTATAGGCCATTTTTTGGTGGTTAAGACGGGTCCATCACTGACAAATATCTTGTGGTATCCACTTAGGCTAGAGTCATCAGGGAGAACCTAAGGTATGGTGATAGACACTTCAATTAACATAGTACAAATTACTGCCTTGCCAGATGCTAATAGACACATATGTAGCCAAGCTCCCAGCTCTTGAATCTGAGTTCCAGCCTGGCTTCGGAGCGGGTTTGCTTGGTTGTGGCACCTGTGTTTGTTGGGCGGCAGGGCTGCTGCATCAGAGCATCCTGGAATGGGGATAGGAGAGTCTTAGACCTATTTTCAGTTTATTTGTTTTAGCCTATAGTTGAAGATAGCTGTGCTACCACTGATAGAGGGCTAGATAGCAAACGAGCTGTTTCAGCAGCCTTTTATTGTTATTAGCAGGTTGTAGAGGCTATTCTGTTCTTTGCCTACCCAAATCTCTACATTTCTGCATCAGACTGGAAGCATAGAAAACGTTCAAGATGACCCATGTTGGAAACTATTACATGTTTATGGTTCCAGTTTTGTAAATATTTCCCAGTCCAAAGAAATGATTGGCTGGAAGGGAAGTGTGTGAGAAGCATAAGAACAGGGAATAGACTGGTTTATGAATGGAAGTGTTAAAGAACTTTAGTTGCCATATAAATAAATTTCAATATATTTTTTTTTTATTGTTGCAGAAGGAAGGAACATACTCCAAATCTGGAAGCCAGAGAACATGGGATTAATCTAATTTAGGTATCTGTAGCTGAGTAGGTGACATGACACCTCTTCAAAGAGCGTTCTGATATTTTAGGGCAGGATTCATCTGGCTGGTTTTAGATATACACTTCCAGGCAAGATAAATTGTATCTTATTGACTAGATCTTTATTGACTCTAATGAAGTATATAATGAAGAATATAGAAATGTAGGTAACAGCAATGGACGCTGATGAATCCCATTCGAGATATGTACTGGAGAATTCCCACAGGCAGTGTGATATTGCACATTTCCATCAAAATGCATGCACTTTCTGAAACAGTTGTGAGAAAATTATGTCCATTCTTCCCAGCACAGTAATAGGAAAGTTCAAGCACTTGATTAATGGAGGAAAAAAAAAATCAAATGCATTGTATGCTTAACTGATTTATGCTGAAAAGTGCTGTTTGTCTTTGAACTCTCGGATTGCAGGTCAGACTGGATTGTGTAACTTTTCCTTTGTTGCAGAACATTCTGTGCAGATGTAATTGAACAGATATGTGCAAGAAAGATTTCTTTCAGACAAAACCCGATCAGACTTCTCCAGCTGTTGCCTATCCTAGATACAATGAATACAGGCTTGGGAAGTGACCCCAGCCCGCATAAATTGCACTAACCTTTAGCTGGTATTTTGGAGTGAGGGGAGAAAAGTTCTGATCCATTTTCCTCAACTTACCCCCCTTAAGAATGCTAAGTACTTTACTCAAGTTTGCTTTTTGTATTTGTTCATGTACCTTTCTATACAGATGTTGAGGCTTATTTATGTACTTCAGAGAAATAATTTTACAGGAAGTATGAATACTTTTAAGTGATTGCCAACATACCAAGAGTAAATGAGACGTTGTTCTTTTCACTTTTGTTGTTAAAGTTGCTTGATAAACTAGTTAACTTCTGAAAGCACTTTTTTGTTTCCTTTTTCATTTTAATATAACTTGGGCATTGACTTTTGGTGAATTTATATTTTTTTTATGAAAATATTGAGATCTTTTGTGTGGCTTGAAGCGTTAATGCCAGGTATATGCAATAGAGCTTTTGTGACTTAGTGAAAATAAGTGATGGGGTGCTGGTAACTGCCAGAAGCACTGAGGTTTTATGTCAACTGGGAAGTAGACTTGTGTATCTTTTAAAACTTGTAGTCAACAAAGTTATTTTGAATTTAACAGAAATTGTAAAAGTGCATGGAGGAAAGTCTTACAGGGGCCTTCTCATTTAGTCTTGGAACAAGGAAAGGATTTTTTTTCTTCTTTATAGTCATATTGAAGTATTGAAGTGTCTGTGTCCTTTCTAATTTTGTGGAGTATGTAATTGTTGATAAAGTTCAAAATGTAGGTCTGAAGCAGTTGAGAGAATATTTATTCGTTTGAAGTACAAGACAACATTGATGGACTGGTTAGGGATGTGAATGTTTGTCTTAATGCGTGATGACTCCACCCACGGAGAGTCCTTTTTTAATATTTCCTGGGCACTGGTAACTGTAAAATGTCCATGCCAGGCAGCAAAACAGAGAACTTTAAAATTCAAGGATAACAATTTTTGTTGTTTTCTACTCTTTTGCTAAATAGAATAAAAGAATGTAAACCCTAAGTGATCAGGCACAAATTGAATCAGTTGGATTACCTCTGTGTCTTTGATGTAGTCATTGTAACGCCCTGAGCTACTTTGTTGTTGTGTGAGATGTAATAATTGATTTAACATTTTAGATATGTTTTTAGCGTTATGTTAGAGAGTAAAGGAAACTTCTTCAGTGCTCTCGTGGTATTTTAAATAGGGTCTCCTGATCCATGGAAAGTCCATGGAAATTCTGTTTTGAAAACTAACTGGCATTGATAGCACTTCTTGTTACTGAATCAGCTCATGTTTGTATTCAGAACAGTAATTGGGAGAAAAAAAAAGTATCTTTTTTTGGAAATCAAAGTACTCAAATGCTGTAGTATAATGTGGTCTCTTAGTTATTCTGATCCCAGTTTTATACCGTTTCTCTTGGAATTTGCAAAGTGAAATGCATATTCCAGGCTTCGCAAGAGTGCTGAGTTCCTTTATTTGCTGTAAATACTGGAAATGCACATATATGCACAGAACATGATTTGAGGCTAGATTTGCATGCCTAAATGTTGCACCATTGGTTCTATTTAATCTCCCATTACAATGAATAGTCATCCTGTCATTAAAAGGAATGTGTCATGTAGAGTGCTTTGGCAAGAATTTCTGTCCTATCTGCAGTAGGAAGTTGGAAGGGGGTGAAGTGTTTGGTAGCGCAACCAGAGCTGCCAAGTGCTTTGTGCTTCCTGGGACACGATTGCACCTGGCAGCTCCAAGACACCCAGCTGAGATGGCCTATGTTCAGCTGGGCTGAGGGAATGACCTGCAACTGCGTTCTCTCACTGCTGGGAATATTCAGTCTTGCTGTAAAGATCTGCTCCTGGTGCCGTACTGGCCTCAGGTGTTCACCAAAGTGTGCTGTCTGGTGGTATCATATGCCCCGTCACCCTCAGACACTGATACATGTCCTAAAAGCCATCACAAGTAGCGCTTCCTCCCTGATGCCTCCCTCAGTGGTCAGGCCACTGCAGCTCCCACTGTGCCACCACCCTTCCTCACAAATCATGATCTGAAAGTTGTGCTTTTAAGCACCGTATTTATAAACACACATGTAAAGTCATTAAATATGCATAAGATAACTCTAAGTTTTTGGTAAATAGCTGGAATTGGTAATGAATTGAGAAGATTGGGATGAAAGTTCAATAGAGGTGGAGAATATGTTTTTGCAAGGATTTAACTCAAAACTGGAAAACTCAAGGAAGTGTAAACAAACAAAAAGATTATTGTATAATCTGAGTTAGCATCTTCATGTTATATCTATAGCGTGCTCTAAATTATTTTTGTGAGCTTCATTTTTTTGTTTTGCTGTTTTTTCGAAAAAGGCAGCTACATACTGAAGGACAAGCGAGCAGTAATTTCCAGCTTTTATCTGTCTTCATACATTAGCAGTGGTTGAGAATGCCACTTCCCAGCACACTTTTTAGAAGCATCTTGTTTCAGATAATATTTCTTTTTAATGGTTCTTCAGTGATTAGCCTTGGCTTCTATATCTGCCAACTGGCCTCTCTGAGAAGCTTACATATAGCAAACATGCATTTATGTATAATTTTCAGAGGAATAATCGGGAAACTTAAATAAATAAATAACTCCCCAAGGTAGATTTAAAAAAAGCCTGTAACTGTAGGGAAAGCTGTTGTACAAAATTAGTCTCTAATTAATCTCAGATGTCTCTTGTACAGCTAAATATTTTTTTTTGTCTTGAAGTCTACTATATGCATATAAACATATGTATTTTTTAAATTTAAGCATTGAGTTCTCTTATTTTTGCTTCCTTTGATAATACTTAGTGGCTTCTTATTGTAGCTCACACATTAGCTTCATCCTTTTTTTGTATTTTCCTGCATGAAACAAGATCATGTTTACAGTATGATAACTGAATCTTGATGAGAAGCATGTCCATGGGTGCAAATAATGAAATGAAGTCTTTCTCATTTTCAATATATAGTTTACGTGGACTATAAATTAGTTAAAGCATTACAGAATTCTGTGGGACTTTGCTTTTCAGATGACAAATCCATCTCAGTATTTTTTTTATCTGTATTCTGTGTACAGTTATTGCACAACTTGGTGCTCATCTCTATTTTTTCTGTGACGGAATCATAGAAGCCAGAACTACAAATACATATTCCATCACTAGCAAGAAATATCTTTACAGAGTTTGATTTCTTTTTAGTGTTTTTTCCCCAGTAGCTCTTATAATAAATTGTCTGATAATATGTTCTTTTTTTTTACTTTTTATCAGTAATTTGAAGTGTCAGTCTGTCTTTCAGGATTAGGACACAGGTTCCATTAACTTTCATGCCTCCCTAGCAGTCTTGATAATGGAATTATAGATATTGAAATGACAACAAGAGATAAGCATGAGAACTCTCCAAGAATATCTTGCACTAACATAATGCCATATTTAACAGTCATATTTTTTTTATTGACTGACACTGTAAACTAAAAAAAAAAAATTAAAAAAAATCTTGGGAGAATGATGGATTTATATATTTCCATTCTAATTTGCATGTGCTCTTATGTATTAATGGAACTGTTTATAGGTTATAGAGGTAAGTCATAACTTAAAGTTACAATATTACTACTTCTAATTCTAAGGAGTTAATAAGAGTTGTAAGCAGTCAGTAGAGACATGTTTTTGCACTTATTTATAGCTTAGAACTCTTACATTTTGTATAACAAACACTTGCCTAAAATACCTCTAGTGACCTTGATCGGGGGATTTCACAACAGTGAATTTGGATTTATTGCCAACTCTGTGTTATTACTCTGAAAACAGTAAAAGCTACTCGCATATGAATTTCTTAAACTGTAACCTATAGTTTCAAATTACTGAAGACTGAAAGATTATTAATATTATTTCTCTATGTGTGGTCAGCATTCTTGAGATGTTTTGTAGGATAATTAGAAATCTTGGGTTTACAAACAAGGTGTCTGTAAATTATACAGCTATCCTCAGTAAACCTGAACTATAATTTAGTGCAAAATCATGGATCCTGAGGAGCAACACTGACTGGTGCAAGCCATCTGTCTTTTCTGTGAAGTCCCATCTTTTAACAACTACAGAGGTTCTATAGCAAGATGTAGGGAGAAAAAAAAAAAAAAAAAAAAAGCATAAGTCCTGTTTTGAGAATTCAGTTATTCTTGTAGAAACCTAAAGCTAGGTTTACTTTTGGTGGACAGCTCTGTGGAAGCTTGTCCCACAACTGTAAACACTAGTAGTCTGCACAATGCAGCAATGGAGGCTTTCTGTTCTTCAAAATATTAATTGAAAATATATGGAAGTACTTTTCAAGCTTAAGAGTTGTCATTTACTTTGTACTGAGAGAACAGTTGGTGAATGAGTGCGGCCTTGTGAAAGAGATCTCAAAGGAAGGTTTCTGGTGTTGGAAATACCTGTGAGAGTCATTTATGAGTATTGTAAAGATGTACATCTCTGTTCAACAAGAGGTCACTGAAGAAGAACCTGAGCTAAATGATAGTACAATCAGTGTTATGGGAAGATAAATCTGTAGCCAGAAAACACAGCATTTGAACAAGCAGGCCAGTGCTTTGTTCTAAAATTAAATAAATGCATAAAAAAGTCAAGCTTTGGACACCCTATGTTTTTTTGCTATAAAAATTGTTAAAAACCTGAATTTCCACAAGATAGTTTGGACAAGCTAGCTTGTTGATTTTGCAAACATAGTTTATAGCTGCTGATCATCAATGAACTACAGGTTTAAAAGTTGGTCCAAAAGTAAATCTTCTGAGAATTGGATTTCAGAAAGAAAATATCTGATGTGTATTCAGACTAATCTTGGTAATAACTGAATGTTCTTTTGACCCTCAGAGTACATTGTAATAACCCAGTAAATTTTAAAATCCTGTGGTGACAGGTATGAAGTGGTCAACTAAAAATATCACGCTTTTTAGTCAAAATAACTAAGAATAACCAATACTGTGAGGTACTTATGAGGTGTTCCACAAAAAGAAGGTTGTTTCAACCATCGTTTTGGTCAGTTCTTCCTCATCATCTTTTTCTTTCAAGAAGATCTATTATTCTTGGTAAAAATCAGCTCTAGAGTCTTGTCAAACTGATCAACATTGAGATATGGTGGTAGATCAGTTCAGTTTAGTACAACACAGCTTTTCTGTTGTGGATTGAGTGTGCTCATAGTTACTCGAGCTTGCTGGGTACTAGAGCCAATATCTAAGCAGTCTACTTAAACACAACATGTTCACCTCAATTTGGAGAAAATAGGTAAAATTCTGATGTTTACTGGGACTTCTTTTACATAAGCATTCTGTCTTCCTGCTGCAGACAAACTGATGCATTAGCCAAATTTGGCTTGAAAATATTTCAGGTTCATAATCCTTGCTAATGTCAGGAGAACAACTTCAGCTTCAAGCTTATTTTAAAAGGTGAAAAGTGTGTTTTGTGCATTTCTTTAGTTGTGGCACATTAAATGAAAAAAGTGTTTTGCCCTGCTTTACTTTAGAAAAAGTAATGTGCATATTAAGTTCTGTTGTTTATTTCTCTAGGAGTTCAGGTTGCCCATTACATGCAGAAATGACAGCACTGGATGTGATAGGTCAATACCTGTCAACTTAATTATATGCATGTTTTTGTGCACTATTCTTTTTTTGTAGGGTTTTGAAAATTAGGGCCAGATGGGTCAGATTGCTGCCAGGGTAATATAACCCTTCACTGCCCCAACGGCATAAGTAAGGTAAAAAGTTGTCCTTAGCTGGAAAGTACTGTAAAGGTATATATATATGTAAGTGTTGTGAAATCCTGCTTCATAAAGCCAGGTGCAACTACTCTGTATATTCAACCCTGCATTAGTGTAATAGCAAATGGGAAGCAGAAAGTAGAAGCTAGAGCAGTCCTGGAGTAACCCAGCCTGCGCATCGGTCTGAATGATCTCAGAGGTCTTATCTTGGTGTGGCCAGAAATGCTCTGCTTATTTAGAAAGGGGCATACCTTTGTGGCTATTGAAGAAATGTACAGTTAGCTCTAATGAAAACTATTGTTCTCAGAAGTTAGACAGAGTGACTGAATGCTACTCATAAAAGCACCATGTCAGAATACGAAAATATTGTTTGTGCTGAAAATAATTGTATTCCAGATGTTTTATATACATCCCAAACATTATACTTACTTTTCTGTACTGAAAATAGCTGTTTGACAACATATTTTGTAGATAAATACGTAGTAAACCTTGCTTCTCTTTCCCCCATAGTGTATCACAGATGGAGTAAATGGGGCTGTAACTCCCCTGGGTTTTTAAAAATGCACTGCCTTAGTTCAGATGCTGGGGCTGCATCATTGCCTCACTACTGAAACGGTCTGACTCAGTCTGGCATACTGGATGCAAAGCCCTGCTAGATTAAACTGATAGCTTTGCTTAAAATCTCTTTATGGATTGTTAATCACCAAAACAGAGACTGTGACATATTGCAGATATTTACTGTACTGCAAGTGCTGTCGTGCCTGGATAATCTGGTAGATTTGAAAGGCAATGGTGAGAAGCTATTATGAATTGGTGAGCAGCTATTCCGAATTAAGAACCAGGTAAAATGTAGAAGTAGTAACTGTAACAAGAGTTTTGACTTATCTAATTAAAATGCTTGTCTTTCAACTTTGCAGAAGTCTCTCTCCCTGGAGTTCAAGCAAGGATTTTAGGATTTACTCTTAAAATGATCATTTTGAAATGACAGGGAAGATGATGGAAGTGAATAAAAGCTTTGTCTAGAAATACTTTGTATGTGTTGCATTTCCTTTTTTATGTATGATGTATGTTGGGACACAGAATACGGTTGGAATTCAGGAAAATCTGCCTCCTTGTACATTAATCTCCCTTCCTGATTTTTTTCCACAAACTAATATGTATGTGGATTTGTGAAATCTGTTTTAAAGACTGCCCCCCCCCCTTTTTTTTTTACAGAGTGCTTTTTTTCCCCCCCTTAATTGTGGTTTGGTGTTTTGTTACTTACATAAGTTGATGTAATAAATTTTTTAAGCAATGTCTCTTTTAATTCAGTTGAGGAGTTTGTTTCCTGCGAAAGGTTTTGTTTGGAAAACTTGGGTCTTACCTTCTCCTCACCCAGTGACAAATATATAGAGGAAGTTCATGTGCTAATCTTCGTGGAAAGTATATTTAACAGGAAATGGGGGCTATATTTAAAGCAGTAAAGGAAAGTGTTAATTGTATCAGGATGTGGATGAACATAATTACCATACATAATTAACTTATTGTATAAACTAAATTATATCAAGGAGGTATCTAAGTAGAAGAAATGCAAATTGTGACATATACTAAGATATGTGTTTTGCTAATATAACTCATAAGTTGTATGAATGTATTGTGTTATTTTGATAGTGTCTAAATGCTAAAGTTAACTGAAATGTCTTGAAACTTTTCAATTCTTTTATAAAGTTTAACATGCACAAAAGAACCACTTCCATTTTTATTTTTTAAATTATTTAATTTAGCTAAAGAATTTTTTATGTTCAAAATCCTGTAGCAAAGCCACAGAAGTCTCAGTGGATAACAATCTAATGGGCAGAGATAAGGAAGACAGTAGTTGAGGGATGCTAGCAAGATGAGGATAGTTCTCATTTCAACAATGTGGCTAAGTGCTCTTGACTCAAAGGGATGTCAAGTGTATTCTTTAACCCCATATGAATGGAGTGCTCTTACAACTTAGCTCCTCTATGCCCTTTCAAAGTATGAAAATTTCTGTCTGACTTTATGAATTTTGAAATATTTTAATTTCCTCACATGTTTATTAGACTTCCACTATGGCCAGGGCAGAAATTTGGAATCAAGCACAAAATAAAAAGATATTTTGTGAAGCTACGTTAATATAAAACTTTGTGATAAAGCAGTATGTCCTCTAGAGTTAAAGATGAGGTCTAGCTTCTCCGACACACTGCAAGTTCAGTTGTCATCTGACAGAGAGTTGCAGGATTGCTGATGCACCATGCCATTTCCAGGCGTCCTCCCACAGCCCCTAGATGGGGGTCCTGTGCAGCACCCCGCAGTCTTGCCTGGTGCTGAGCCCCTTCAGCTCATTCATTGTCCTACAAGCCAAGGTAGCCCAGCACCCTCAGAACTGGGCTGAGTGTCATTCTTTTGCACTGTTTAACAGACTGGTTAAAACTTACTGTTGCAAACTTATTTTTGTGGCTCTTCTGTTTTGGATAGCACAAGCATAGGCCTTGCACTTTTCCTGTGCTGATTTCCTGATTCAGAGTCTGTGCCAGCTCCCATTAACATCAGCACTGGGGCTATTCCAGTAATTGTTTTGGATGGAGAGCATAGGAGGAGTCCTCAATTAAGCTCATTTTCAGCAGATTAACCATTTATCTGCTGGTCCCTCTTCTAATTGCGTTTTGTTTACATGACCTGCAGTTATGGTGTCATTACAATAAAGATATGAAATTTAGATATTACAAAATTACTTTGATCTTTGCTAAATAAATAAGAGGCAGTATAATGGTGGCAGACACTCCTAGAAATTCGAGCTTCCAGATTTCTGTGGCTACCCATCTCTCCTACTTTGTACTTGTAGTTGGAGAGCTATGTTTTTAATAAACTGTCAGTCAGACAAACTACGTGTATTGAAGGTCTGGAAGCAATTTCCTTTTGAAGCCTTTGTTTTTCTTTTTTTAACCTTTGTTAATGGACTATCAGGTATACTTGGGTTAATAGCTAAAGAACTTGTAAATGTAATCTTCAATAATATCTAGTGTTGGTTATTTTGTTACCACTGTGGCCAGAGTGGATGAAAGTGAGAAACAGATAAATCTTGTGCCTGTAGAACAAGTGAGATCCTGAGGATTTATCAGAATAGAGCTCATTATTTGGTTATCTTCATGGGTAGAAGATTCAAAGCTGAGCCACAATTAACCCTTGGAGAGCCTGTTTGAAGTTGGAAGGGTTCAACAGAGGTTGAATTTACCTCAAAATGTGCTTCTTAACGTAGTGAAACTGCATTCTCCCAATTTTAAATTAAAGGTACATCTGGAATGTGACTTCAAAATTTTAATTTAGACTTTAATTTTTATGAATTGAGTGATTTAAATGTTTCTTTATGGATTAAAATATAGAATTATATGATAATGAGAAGATTGATAAGTGTTTCTTAGGTACAAGTTATATAATTCCAGTACTGTAATTCACATATTTTAGTTTGCTCCAATATGAATGTATGTGTATATTAATCTTTGAGATATTTCTTCCAAAATAGATTTGCTTTCTGACTGTACCAGCCCTTACAATATCAGATATGTCATTTCTCATTCAAAATCTGGTAATTTTCTACATGTTTGGGAGCTTTAATATAGTGCTCGGCTTTTTTAAAAAGAAGAGCAATACAATGATTGCTCTTCAGCTCTGTAGGAAAAAACAGTGTGCTTTGTCAATCTCCTTTTAAACATTATCCTAGCCATATCTGATGAAATCTGTTGTTCTTACTGTTATAGTAACATAAGTTTTATGCAAGTTTAGAAAGAAGACAATAATGGCCTCTTGTGCAGCTTTAAGAAGAAAATTTGCTCTGAAGCGTTGAGCCTATTATTGTTACTGTCTGTTGAGCTAGACAGTAATCAACATTAATGCTAGTTCCATTACACAAGTTCTTTTTAAGATAACGTATACATTCATGAATTCTAAGGCATGTTGTCTTGTTCTCTATCAATAGCACCACTGAATAGAAGAAATAATAATAGATCATAATTGCAAGTATAAATTGTGTGGGCCAAATCAATCCTCATTATTGTTGCACTCACTTTGATGAAAAAAAAATGTATATTTTTACAAAAGTTTATCATTAAGCAAATATCATTATTTGGAGCAATCAAGACAAATAAAAATAAGCTAACTGCACTCTGTGAAACACGCCATCTTAAACTTCAGTTGTTTCATTTAGCATTTCATTCCTAGAGTAGGGCTTATATTAGCCCCATTACTGTTACAGGCTTTATCATACCTCTGTCAGCCACTTATAACGTGGTCTTTTTTTAGGTAACTACAAAAATAAGTACCTATTTTCTTTTTCCTTTTTTTAGTGTTAGTTAATTGTTTCAAATATGGAAAAAACACAGTTTTAAATGGGTAGGAGAGCAGTAGATTGGACCAAACCTGGAGAGTGGGAAAGTGAACAATGGAGGCATGTTTTCATTAGATTAGAAATATTATTCTTTGGAACTCAAGGTGCAAATTATGCTGTGCCATAATGTTCTTTTCAAACACACAAGATAAAATTTGCATATCTAAATTGGATCAGCTTGAATGGGTTTCTCTGCTGTCTCATCCCCTCAGCTGCAGTCTTTCTGAAATGGCCTGCAGGTGGATCCAAATAGTAATTTTTAAGCCTATTTTTAAGAGCATCTCTAAAATAAATATTTTTCTTTTAGTTTTATATTGATTTCTTGCAGTGAACATCAGCAAAAATTCTTCTATGCCTCATCTGTGTGTAATCTACATGACAATTGGAGGTTTAAATTTAATTCTGTTTACACTGCCTTTAAGAATAACAATTTCAACTGGCTCAATAAAATCACAATTGTTTCACAGCATTAAAATAGCATTTTCCTTTTTTTTTTCTTTTTATGAAACATCTTAGAAGTATGTGTAATTTCTTTATGATAAATGTGAAAAATTTTGTCATCCAAAGGGGGTCGGGGGAAGATCCTGCAAACAATCTTCTTGTACACTTCTGGGATTTTCTTCTGTTTTTTTAAAGGTAAACTTACTGATTCTGTACTGATTCAGATTTCTCTTCTCTCTTTCCATAAACTTTTTTCTCATAACTTTGATAATATTTTATTACATTCATCTTGATGGAAGTGTAGAGATTTTTTTTCCCCATTAAAACCATTATATTCTAATAGATCTTTCTGAAGTATGATTTTAGTTCATTTCATCCATCTGCTCAATTTAATTTTGTGTTCATTTGGTAGTATGACTTCTTCTGACTTAACAAAGAGAAACAGTAAAAGAAATACTTTAACTTCTGAGGACAGCAGGGCTACAGTTCAAAGATAATGTTTTAATTCCTCTAAAATAGAGTTAAAAATTTCTAAGGGGAGTATTTTTACAGTTTCTGCATAGATATACTTTTATGTACATAAAAAAGTGTAGCATGGTCTTAGACTATAATGGTTTCTGTATGTGACTCTAAAAAACAAGGCATGGATGACTTCAAGTTTATGCCAGTTCATCTGTGTTTTACCAACTATGCAAGTATTTTGACACTGCAAAATTGTCATGTAAGAACGAGGAGTATGCTGTAAAGAAAGTCCTTATGCTCTGCTTAGTGAACAAAGAGAAGCAGGAAAGCGTTTGACGTCAACGGAGCTTCACAAGACCCTGTCCAAGGTGCTGAGGATTAGAATTCGTCTCAACGTTGGGAGACGGTATTACACCTACTACGGAAGGCTAACTCAGGGTGTTTGAGCTGTAGTCGTCTGTAAATCATTGCGCTTATTACAAGATTACATTCTGGGTGGGTTTGGGGGTTTGGTGCTTTTTGGTTTGGTTTGATTTGTTGTTGTTGTTTTGGGTGGTTAGGGTTTTCAGTGGTTGGATTTTTTTGGTTGGTTGGTTTTTGTTTTGTTTTGTTTTTTAACTTCCCATCTGGTGTATGTAGAATGTTAGAGTGTTATATTAAAGTTAAATTTGGTTTGGTAGTTTTATGTAGGGATGGTTAAAACTCAACATTAGCAGCTATTTATCAGTTTACCTACTGGCCTTAACTCAGACTGATATTTCTGTTCCTTTATCTAGAAGATTTGAAGGCTCTATGAAGTTCTATATATAGTTCTGATTTAGGTATTGATGGAGTTGGTTTCTCTTGTTCTTGCCAAAGTAATTTGAAATTTTATGACAATAAGCTAAGAATACTGCTGTATCCCATAATGATGATACTCATCTATCAGTCAGAAAACACAATTCTTCCTAATTAGTATTTCTGAATGCAGTATTAACATTGCATGCTTTTTGAAGATCACGGTAACTGTTGTTCTATCTGAGTGACATTCAAGGAGGTGTGATTGACCTAGAGTACAATGACTATGTCTGACTCATGTAGCCTACTCATTTCTGTTACCACAGCAAGAGGCTACAGTAGGAATAATACTACTTCAAAACCATGTTAAATATCATTGGGGGGAGGGGTAAGGAAAAAGAGATATAGTCCAGTGGTTGTTCTTTGTGTGATTAGTTCTCTTGCTTTAGGCTTTTAGGGGATATAGTAAGGTCTAAGTGTTATTTTTATTATGGAGAACATAAAATGCCAGTGTTTTGGGAGAAGATTCTGACTATGCTGTGATGGGGAGAGGGGAAGTTGAACACTAGACAATGTGGTGCTGTTGTGCTCAATTTATTAGTGGGCCAAGCAAGGAAGGATGTGCTGTGTCAGGGAAAGCTTCTCACACATGCAAACACACACATACACATCTTGAAAGTTAAAACTGATGCGTGCCCCAGTTAGCACTGTAGTGGTTTGGTGCAGCTGAGCTGGGGCAGGGGGAGAATGCAGCACTCTGACCGGTCCCAGTGTCAGGCTTTGGGCAGCAGATCGGTGACAGCCTGCACAGCTCGCATCTTGGACACTCTGCTTCTGCAAGGTATTGGATCTCTGTGTAACCAATGTTCCCCCACCATCTCTATTAGTGTGTGTGTGTGGGGGGGGGGGTTAGCCAGACAGCCACAGACCACCAGTCTAATCAGCCCACAATGGTATTGGGGTGCGCACCTTTACAGATGTTTCAGGTGTTTTTCTCCTGTCACTTTGTTGGTCCATGGCCTGTAGTGATGTTCAGAACATTTTAACGTAAGTGCACATTTCCAGAAGTCATGTCATGGGTATATGTTGTAATTCTGAAAATAGCTGAGTACAATAATTTTGTGTGAGAGTGTAACTGTTCAGCTTCATTTATATGATACCTACATATGTTAAGTTAATATGTTTGCCAAACTATAGGTGTGGTGTTTGGCTTTTTATGGGAAGTCTTGGGCAAAAAATCATCATAGGTTAATAATTTGTAAAGAAATTCCATGTTATTGCCTTTCTGGTTAACCCTTAGTCTTTTAAACTGCTACTATTACTATTACTGCTACTATTACTATTTATAGTAATGTCAAGTGTTTCAGTATAGCAGACATAACACTTGTGCTAAGTGTCCTTTCTCATCTTCTTTTAGATCTGTTCAAAGTATTTACCATCAGATAGAACGTGGATTATTAGTTCATTAGGGAAATTGGGGTACAGAAAAGTTAATTAAAAATGAAATAGTTGCTTTTCTGTAAGACAAGAAATACCTTGAAAGTTTACCAATAATCTTTGTTAGAAAGCAGTATGTATGCTTTGCAAAGAAATCATTTGTTCTGCCATAGTGAAGCTAATTATCCTTAATACACACTAGCTATGTCAAATTACAAAACGAACATCAGACTTTGTATGTTGTAGGAATTAAAACACCATCAGTTGAGTTAATGAAGAGCACACAATGAATATGATCTCATTTTTGCAATGCAGTTAAAGTAAAAGCCATTTAAAGAACTGTTGCAAAAATCATAATTTAGGAGGAAAAACAAACAATAAAGCAAATGTTTACTATCTATTTTAATTACTTTCTGCTTAGAGATATGCATTAGGTTTATTTATTGTTTGATTTCAAGTTCTTTCTTTTAATCGTTTAAGAATACAGCGGCTAATGGTCCATTCTGAAATCAAATGAGTACAATCTTCTGTATTCCATTATACAAAGCCAAAGAAACTCATTTGGGATTGTTTCATTATGATATCATCTGAAGATCCCTACTTGAAATTGCAGGTTAACATAAGGATGGGAATGTGAAAGAGAATATGAAACACAGAAGAGAAAGAAGTTCTTGCACTTTTTTCCAAATGCGTGAAAAAATGAGACTGGGTTTCTGAATTATGTTCTGAAGTTCAGAATGCAATGAAAATGTCATTCCGTATTCATATTTTAATTATTTTTCTTTTGTAGAATTGCTTACAAAGAGACCACTGCAAAAAGTCTTTTCTGTAACAGATGATTTCCTTTAAACTTTCCTAATGCTTGGTGAAAATAAGTTCTGTCCTGGCCAAAGACAACAGCAATTTTCTTTTTGCATACATATAAAAGAGACAGGAAGATTCATTTTCCTCCTTTCCTCCAAAGATCCAAGATATGTGGTTCTTCCCTTTGTCAAAACTGTGTACGCACCTAGAAAACTTAGGACATGAAGTCAGAAGTCTTGACTCTAACAGAGGCTGGGAACCCCCAGTGCACCTCACCAGTCCCTTCAGAAATGAAAATTAGATCTTGGGAGCTTAGAAGAAGCCCTGCCAAACTACCTATACCCAAATCAAGAATATTTTTTATTAGAGATCATTGTAGTAAAATAACTCAATACAGTTAAGTTTTACATTAAAAAAAATTCTGATTCACAAGGTTAGCAATCAAGCAAGTATTTTGTTGGCTGCCAGTCAACCAGTTATTGACAGAGAGAAGGCATTTGGTGTAGGCATATGCTTGTCTAAAGTGTTTGACATAATGAAGGGAGTTCTTTTCTGAATGCTATCAGTGTAATACTTTGCTATGGCAACCCTGTAACTTTACAGGAGATTAATTTATTGAATTGTACCCTACTTGAGTCTGAGGTACAACGTGCCCTCCTATTCAGCAAGTTTCAGTATTTAGGATGTATTCAAAGACCATACAATATTTAATCTCCTCCTTTAGATAAATGCATGTGCTAAAATAAGATATGGGCAAACTTCTACATATGTTATGGTTATGACTGTATATCTGTAGGAAGAAGGTACTGAAATGATCTGGGGATTTAACATGCAATTATCCTCCAAGGTCTCCAAAGCAGGTTGCTTATAATGGTTTTCTAGTAGCTTTGGGAGGAAGAAGAATATATTTTTTTTGTTTTCTTCATCTTTCTTCATGTAAAATTCTGAATTATTTGGTTTTGTAGTTGATATAAAATTACTAAAAATAGCTTTTCTAAACATTGAAAATCCTAAAGTCAATGTATGTGATGGCGACATTAATGTTGGAACATATGGAGAAGTGTCTGCAGGCAGTGAATGGAGTTTGGCCTACTGGTGAGAGTATTTTAGCCACATATTACAAAAATTGCCATTTTTCTTTCATTATGTGGGATATCTCAGAAGAATAAGCTTCTACTTAGGCGTCGATATGTCAGCCAGACAACTAAAATTAGGTGTGTTGTATCTGTATTTATATATGGGTGCTAAGAGAATTTAAGCTGACATAAAATTGTATTGATGTTTTGTTTGTAAAATTGATAAATTTAACATGTATATTAAAAAAGCATTAAGAGGAAAGAATCATAAATTATTTTTTATCCTATTGATACATGTAGCAGACAGGTTCTTATGTAAAGTTTGACTTCTGCTTTATGCATGACATGCCTTTTTTTTTTGCACCAGTAAAATATGTTCATCTCTTTACCTGAACTCAGGTTGTTATTTTGCCTGAACTCAGTGTCATTCAAACATTGCTGTTGCAGATTCAAAGTCATGCTTCATTTTTTTAGTGCTTCCCACCCCACTTCATCGATGTAGATTAAATTTCCTTGTCCCAGGGAAATCATGCTCCGCTCATCTAGCTGGATGGTAACAACTGAACTCAGTGCTGATCTACAGACACTGCTTTGCAAGTTTCTATACTGTTTCAATAATAGGACAATCACTGAGAAAACCCCTTCTTCTTTTAATCTGCTCCATACCATTTCTTCCTTCAGTGAGCAGTATATCAAAGTAAGTTGTCGTATATTCTGCAGAGAGTATATAGATGCAACTGTCAATTATTTAGACCAAGGTTAGTTTTGAGTCTCATGGGAAAAAACTTGTGGAAGTACTAGAGCTGCCACTAAGATTTAATTGGAAAGCTTTTCCTCTCATTTTCAGATACACAAGTATAGCGATTGGAGAAAACTGGCAATAATGTCTTTTGTCACCATAGGGAAGAACAATGGTGCCAATTTAATGAAATTATTTCCTGTCCTGAAAATGTCACATCACCTTAAGCTTGGTTTGATCCCCCTAGTGAAGCTCTAATTTTAATGCTAATGCTGATAATTTAGAAAAGGTTTTTCAGCAGCACACAGAATGTGTTAAGTGCATTGTGATCTGTATGCAGAAAATCCAATTATGTGTGGTTGTGATGTCACCTATCTTAGTGCATAGATTTGTCTACTTGCTTTCTTTTTGCCACAGAAATATTGGTGCAGTGGAGTGTAGGAGAGGATGGTGCTGCAACAGCAGAGGAGGAAGAAAAGTCAGCACTTAAGAGAATGGGACATTTTGTTAACACAACTCGGTGTTTTGGAACTAGTTGTCTATGTGGTTTGAAATGATATCATGCTTTCATTAATAAGGGCTTAGAATTCATTAATTTTGTTGCCTTCCTTATTTAGATTTAGTTTTTACATTGTAGTTTGCTACAGAGTTGACTTCAATGAGAGTGACCTATAATTTTCAATAGGATGATTGATCAGTAGGAACAGATTTCCCTTCCATCCCCCAGTTAAAGCACCTACCATATAATGAAAGTATGACAGATGGAACACACCTGTGAATCTTTCATATAAAATTAGAGAGCGAAGGATTTATTTACAGGTATTATTTTCTGTGCTGTAACTTTAATTATAACCTAAGATTCTGCAAAATATGATTACTGGTGATATAAAGTATTTCTGTCTTAGGGCTTGGTTAGTTAGCAAATCACAGTTGAACCTTGATCATTAATCTAATATGGTTTAAATCTCACTTTATCTTACCCCATGTCAGAATGGTGTGAGATCCTTTAATCAGCTTCCTGAAGTTACACTCCTCTTGTTTATTGATCTGTTGAAATTAGCACAAAACACACAGCTGTACTTTTGGCCAGCTAAGTTAGGACTCTTAAGAAGTTAACAAATCATTAAAAGCTATTTTCAACGATATTGTGTTTGTCACTTCTACTGAGCCTATCCATTTCTAGAAACCATTAAATGTATTGGTTGAGTTGAAAAAACCCCAATGAAACAACAACTCACTAAAGAAAGCAGCCTTGTTTAATTTTCTTATTAATTTGTATTACTTAACTAATTTGAGAATTGATAACAGAATGTTTGAGTGATTTATGGCTTGAAAAAGACGACCAACATTTTCCTCCTTGAAAATGGAAATTGGCTTGTCAGACATTTAGATGAAGAATGATCAATCAATAGGATTTTAATAAGGAGAAGGTTCAAAATTGACTGAAGGTGGCTTTTGTTTAAAGGTGATTTGGTATGTGCAAATTACTAAGCTCTCCCTGGAGAGGATTTTCAAAGGCAATAATGGGCACTGATTTTCTTTGTTTATTCCATTCTCTTTCTGTTCCCCCTGCCAGGGATTTCAGTACTTACCTCTCCATTGTGTCTTTGAAATCTCCTTGCCTGCTTTTCAGGTCCTGTGAATTATTCTACTTATTTGCATTTACAGCTATCAGTTTTAACTGTTATTTTTTCTCCAGTGAACATGTTTTCTGGATAAACTTATTTATTTTCAGTATAAATTCATGTTAGGCACAGGGCCTATCTGTTCCCATTGATTTTAGAAACACAAATTTCAAAAGTATATGCACACATTGGAGGAATAGAGTGGACTTGAGAAGTCCCGTTAAAATCCTGCCTTTTGGTTTCCTGTCTGAAAATCTAGTATAATGGGCTTGGTGATAGAAAACTGGTTCTACTGGCAATTGCGGTCTCCTTGGTTGGTTTGTTTTCTCCATTAGTGAAGTCTGTATTGGACTTCCTGAAAGTGAGGTAACTGAAGTTAGATAAAAAAGCTCCATTCTTTGTGCAATCTTAATCACATAGGTATACGAGCTGTAGATGCATGCCAAATGTGTTAAAAGAGTAAGCAGTAACTAGCACACCCACACAAATTCTGGTTGTCACTACTTCCTCACAATTTTTTTCCCCACTTAGATTTCTTATCCTGATTTCAGTCTGTTTTCTTAGCTGTTCCTATCATTTACTTTCCCATGCTTTCTGTCCTAGTGACTTAGAGGCTGGCCTTATGTTCCAGTCTCACTTTTGTACCCAATCTTAGGGTTTTTTTCCCCTCAGCACCCTTTAAGCAAGTGCATACTGGTACCACAATTTCAGAAGAGGTTGTAATTGTGTGCAGGCTTCTTTTCAGAGGTTATAATGAGAAGAGCACAGTGATCACTCCCTACAGAAGCAAATTTCCAGTTTCTTCCCCAAAGCAGAGGTTACCAAAAACTTTTAAGTGAAAAATTCACCACTTTCCTCATTCACATATGTTTTTCCTTTTTTATTAACACAAAAAAGTAATGATTGTCTCTTTTCTTCATTGAAATGACTGGGACCAGGATGGAGATAATTTTTATGTGTTTTTGTCTTTCTTGTATTTGGCTTTATCTATAAAGTTACTATGAAACTGCAAATTAGGCAGTCTTAAGAAACCAAAAAGTGTAATTGAGAGAGTCAGAGCAGTGATGCAGACCTTGCTACAAACCCTATCTGTAATAAGCATTTTGCTTGTGAATTTTGTGTGTGGTTAGAATTATGCTGTACTTATAGTCTCTACAAGAGAAATTTCAAATACAAGGACTTACTCCATCCGCTTCTGAATACATGAACATGCTCAAAATCTCTTTGAGCAAGCTGGTGTGTCAACACTGTTGGCTTTCCAATGAGAAACGCATACTGTATTTCCTGCTATACAACAAGTTCCACCAGAGGCTACTAAACAGATCTCTGAATTGATGAGAAAACGTTGAGAGCTTGAATTCTCAATAGAGATGACACTTCCTGATAGGGAACTATCACAGACAGTTTTGCAGCCAGTTCTGATCTTTGGAAAGATTCTGCTTCATGTGGTCAGCTGTTGAAGCCAATGTCATCTGGGCAGAAAGCGCAGTGTTCTTTTACAGAGTTTAAAGCCAGCAGGTAGAATTAGTTGATTTAATCTGACCTTCTGTAATTCTTGGGCCGCTATGTTTCACAAAGGTATTGATATATTTAGCCCAGTAGCCTTTCCTTTGTTAAAAGGTATCATCAAGTCAAGACTAACATTTTTCTGGAAGACAGACAAAGATAGCAAATACACTCTTTCTTCAGGTAGCTTGATCCAAAGCTAGGTGGCTTCCTTGATAAATTCATTGATTTCTTCTTGACTTCCCCTAGCTTTATCTTCCAGCAAGCAGTTCTTGATATACCTCCTGGTGGTATGTTAATGTGCACTTCTTACAAAAAATACTTTCTTTCCGTGAATGTTTCATGCCAGGGATGTTGATTGTTACCTACCAAAGGGATCTACAAAAAATACAACAGCCAGGTTTTAAACAAAACTGAGAGAACTACTGAAATACAGCAGTACAGATATAATAAATTACCTTTTTTGCAACTGAAAAAACCCACCCCTTACTGATGAAAGAATGGCTAGGAAAACTTCTACATTTAAACTAGATTAAAAACCAAACAAACACCACTCCACCCCAACCCCCATATAATCAAACAAACAAAAAAAAAACTCAAAAAAGAGAAATCTGTCTAAGATTACTAACTTATCTTAATAAAAGCAAAGCATTTGTTAAAGTCAGAACTGGATGACTAGATGTTTGCTGCTCATACATTCACGCAAGCAGAATCTTTATTCATTTTCCAAAACAACCCTTTTTCTTGTTGCAGACTTATGAAGTAATCGAGAAACACTGAGGAGTTTAAGTATACATTATTAAGATATTCTAGTGATTTTGTACAAGTAATGCTCTTACTTTTGCACAGCTCATGTAGATAACTCTTAAAGTTCTTGATTTTTCCTCCAAATCCATGATCCAAAAGGTTGATATAAATTTAGCAAACATGCATCGTGATACTTCTAATGTTTGCAAAAACAGTTACTCTGGCAAAACCAAAAATAATTTTACTACATGTATGAAGGAGGCAGAAATTTGCTGGGGATTTTTGGTTGGTTGGTTTGGTTTTAATTGCAAGTTTGAAAAGTGGATGTGACATGGTTTCACTCCTTGAAAGGATAAAATCAAGGTCTCTTACCTGCTATGAAAGAATAAGAGAAATCCATAATAGCGTATTATGACATGGTCGAGTGTGACACCTAGAGGCCATATGTTTAGGATCCCTGAAGAATAACTTTTTTCAGCTGCAAGTTTTGCATGGCACGTTTAATTTTGGACTTAAGGAAAAGAGATGCCGGATTTTGAGAGACGAAATATATTACAACATATTCATATTTTTTTTCAGATTGTTATGTTTAGGATATTTTTTGTGGCTTCCCTTACTAGGCTCCCTAGCATTGATACAAAGAAAAATAATAAACCATTACTGAGTGTGATGAGGAGTGCTCAGTGTTCTGCAGCAAAGCCTAAAAGAGCCCTGTACATCTTATTCCAGCCTGAAGTTCTCAAAATCTAATAAAATTCTTGCAAGTCCCATCTCAAGAGAATCCTTATAGTATACTTGCATCTGTAGTAAAATATCTGCAGGGAAGTCAGGCTCTCACAAAATGCAGAGCTAGAAGTTTTGGCCCATGAGTTTATGTCAGGGAATAAAGAGAACAAAAGCTTTTTTGAGCTGTTCTGTGGGTTATTTAGGTCACGGGTCTTGCAAAACAAATGTACAGGTAAGGGGACATACCACACCTTCCTAACTTCTCCTCTAAAAGTTAGGGGTACAACCATACCACTGCATCCCATACTGGGGATATATCCAAGGGCATCCTAATAAGGTGACTGAACCAGATCAGTATGTTACAAATTTAGAGTGCTTTTCAGAAATGTGTGGTACTGTATTATTCAATCGGTATTGGCTGTAATAAACTCATTATAACTCTAGAGCTCTTTTCAGGGAGATAGTTGACTTATTTGTCTTTGGCAGCACTTGTCATTTTCATACCTAAGTGAAGGGAAAAAGTCTTGGAGATAAATCAAAATGAGCAGAGTTCAGATAAGGAAGACTTTGAATTTTCTACACAAGAAAGAAAACGTTTTTCTTTCTTTAAAATTTCGGTGATTTTTGTGGTATTCTAGTACTCACACAGCACAGATGGTTTAGTGGGGTACAGTTGCAGAGTTTGTAAAATATCTTCTATAGATCTAGAAGAGTGGACTGAAACTTCTCTGAAGATTTCTGGCTTAACCAGACTGTGAAACGGAAGGTGGATGAAAGTCATGCCTGACACACCTCTTATTGAGTATTGTTGACTCTAGAAACAAATGTGCTGTATATATGTTGTGCTCTCTGCACACTCTTTGACTTTACTATATGTAGAAATGCAACATATTCAGGATAGAAGATAATATGATCCTGAAACTCTCGTTAATGGCATTTCATAAACAGAGAAGGGTGCTAGCATGGGACTGCCTGCTAGCAGAGGAATACCAGCAGGTGATTCTGTTTGGCAGGCAGGTTTTCATACCCAGTGGCTAAGACATTTGTATCTTGTTCTGATTTCTCTTTCCACTAAATAAAAGGTACTGCATGTTTGTTTTGTCATCCTCTAACTATTTAATGCTAGGAAACATGAACAAAGAATTCCAGTATTTTATGGCTAACTCTACCTCATTTTCGTGAAGGTCTTTGAGGTTAGTAATATTTTTTCCTAGAAAATGTGAAGGTGCTAACTTGTCAATCACTTGTGCAAGCAGTTTACAGACTCCACATAGCTGCTGCACCTCAAATAAATAAATGTATCTGCATAAAAGTCTACTGAGACTCATATTTTGGTGCTCCAAGGTATAACACTGACAATATTATGTTAGTGATACAGACACTAATGTCAATTGCAGTTCACTTCTGTGCTTTGTCTAGAGGTTTCTTCTCAGAAGTACTCAAACATTTATTTGGGAAAGTCTAAGCCATAAACAACTGATAAATTATGATCATTAGGTACGTATTAGAAGATGGGTCGCCAGTGTCGGCTGGAAATAGTGGTTGCACTGTTAACTGGGAGGGAGGTCCCGCGTTCACTGTAGCAAATAGGAAGAGGGTAAGAGCGTATTGGATACACTGGGGTGGAAAAGGCTAATGGCAGCTCTCTGAGTAAGGCATGCTGATAGCAGCTGAAGCTTATGATCAGGATGTATTGCCTCTTGTGTCCGAAGTCTAACTCCTGCAGAAAGGTTGGTGTGGGTGTCTCTGTCTGCAGCCATCAGCCTACTCTTTGGCCTGTGGTTTCACTGGCCTTTCCCTGCCCTGATTAATAGAAGATAAGTGTATGTACTGCAGAAATGACCTAGTGTTTGCCAAAAACAGCTCTTCAGGAAGCCTTATTTTTTCTTTCCAGATGCACAAATACATTTGCATAATAAATATTCCCTCTATTCTGTCTCTGTAACGTAGTTCTGAACAGTTTAAAATGCATCATAGCTTCTTTCTTACAAAAAAAAAAAAGTGAAATTATTCTGTCATAGTTCATTGATTTTTGACAGAAAAAATGGTACAACCATAAAAAGTAGTTGAAATTATTTTAATAATCTCTGTTTTAGTGAAGTTTTAAAAGTATGTGGTTCTATAGTCGCATAAATATAAGAACATACTAGAGTGTTTGTGTATGTGTGCTCACCCTATCTCATGATATTGCTTTGTTCTGCTGTCAAAAACCACTTTGATTCATTGTGCCAACTACATGGATGATCTGTTCCCTGATGATGTTTCTGGATGATCTGAGTCACGTACAAAATATTTTCAGAGGCTTTCTTTATACATCCATAAAAATTCTAGGCAGAATCCGTTGTATTTAATAACTCTGAAAAGGGTGCCTTTTTCCCTAGTCACTCTGTAAACTTGACTTTTCTCCTGGTGCATAGCTCCAGCTAAAAAGCCAACATTTTTACTCTTAGTTTTTCAAAGGAATGTATAAGTTATATATGTTTTATTTTAACTATGCAAGTCAATAAAGCTATTGCCACAAATTTCCGATGATCTTAAAACTTTTTCAAGCCCTTAAATTCTCAGTCTTATTTTTCATAAATTATGAAGCTGGCATTATTTTTATTAGGTCAAAGTAGTCCCTCTACATAGCATGTAAAATAATGTGCATGTGACTAACTTAACCCCAGATTTACCTGTGAAATCGCTATAATTCTATAAACTCAGAGAGCGTTTTGATTTAAAGCAGTATTCTGTCCAGTTCAACAAAGCAAAGGCTGAAGAGGTTTCCATGCTTCCTAATGTGAATACAGCATGATGTAGCAGAAGTGAATAAAATGTATATCCGGAAGTGCTTTAGCTGAGGGTACAAGTTCTGCATCAGGATGCTATAAATTTGTTAAGATCATGGCTTTCTATGTATCCCTTATCAACCTATAATCTCCTGATTGTTGCCTGTTTTTCAACAGCTGAGGAACAGTAATCCACACTTGCTTATCTCTCTTAATCACAGCCTCACGGTGCTAGAGCTCCCTGAGCCTTTAATTCCCTCTTAGAGGCGTAACAGAGTGGAAAGTAAACAAAGACGAATTTGCAACCTTCAACATTGCTAATTTGCTCTGATGTCAGAATATTTAAACGGGCAAGGACTTGGGAATTATTTGATCACGGCTGATCTTAATCTAATGCATGTGAAAAGGCTGAGTCTGGGAAGGTTGTGCAAAATGACAGGCGTCCCAAGAGAGGTTGACTGAAGGTTTCTTCTTTAAACAACAATAGCTCCATCATTTTCAAACTCTGGGTCCTGTGTTTCTACTGTGTGTTTTTGTAGCTGTTTGCATTTTTAATGAAACTTTTTGAATCTGATAGCAGTTTTCTTGAAAATTCCTCATTTGCTTCCCAGTTTATAGGTGTCCGAAACCCGATCTTTAGGCTTGTTATTGCATCTGTTCGCTGGGTAGTGGGTGGGAGAGATAAAGATCCCTATATAAAAAGCTTTGTCTCTCTCCACGTTTTTGTGTCATCATGACAGCCTAATGTATCCTGAATACTTTCATATGTAAAACTCAGTGTATGTTTTAAAAATGATTGATAACTTGATCTTCAAATTATTTTAAATTACACAGTTGACATTTATGCATGTATATATGTGTACATACTTGCTGGATAGGAAAAGATGTTATCTTGCATTATATATTACATGCACACTTCCCCTACCACGGAGGTGATGTGCTTACACATACATGCATGTTATCATATACTTATATTCATCTGTCCTCACAGCAGATAGCAATATGTTATTATCTGAAACAGATTTGATAAATATGCAAGGCAAGTTAGTGTTTTTTTCTTTTTTTTTTTTTCCCCCTGCATTTTCTTCTATTTCCCTTCATAAGGTCTTAATTGTCTATTTAATGCTTGTGTAATCACTTATTTTTTGTTGTTTACAAAATGGTTAATGCAGCATACATGTTGTTATCAGGACAAATGTCTGATGCTCTCTTAATTAATATATATCGTTCTGGTTATATCTGTTCTGGTTGTATGACTTGTGTTTCTGAAGCATGTCTGATGATGATTTCTTCTTTTCTTCTTAGTATGTATCATTTGGGATATTCCAGGGAGAGACGTGTCTGGGAAGCTAGCCTTTTGCAGTCACTCTCTGCATCGAGATTACAGCACTGGGCTATTTGTGTTTCTCCTCATCCCTCTTTCTCTGTCTCTCACTCTCTCCAGCTGGTGTAAATGACTGCTGCTGCCTCCCAGAGCAAGATAACCTGCTCAGTCAGCTGGAGCCCCCTGCGGACAGCTGTCTCGCTTTTAGCTGATGGAAAACTGTTTCTAACCGCTGAATGGAAGAGCGTGGAGCAGCAACCATACTAGTAGCAGGAGCAGCAGCCGCCACCGCCGCTGCTGCAGCAGCAGCAAGAGCGAGCAAGGACTCTATTGTTCCCTGGTGCTAAACAGTTTTCCCTTTTCAACTGCCATGCACAATAGCGAGAGAGAGGTTTCCAGTCCCTTTCTCCCCGTGAAGAAATTCTGAAGAGGGAAATATTATTTGAAGAAGGTTTCGTGGCCGTGCTGCAGGTTTTGGAGGCGGCAGCAGGCTGCTGGAGGCATGGGGTTGAGCGAGGGGAGCGCTGCTTTCTGCCGTGGTCCAGGGGTTTCCGCCGTGCCAGCCCGGTGCGTGGGAGTTCTTGTGCTTCTGTTGCTGGGAATCTGGGACGCTTGTGCACAAAGTGAATTTCAAACTTCATCGGTGTATTTGTGGAAGACTGGTAAGTAAGGATGCTACATTAATACAATAGCAGTGTATTTTTTGTTGTAAGTAATAACATTTTTGGGTGCTCTGTGTATGTGAAGAAAGTTAAATCTAAATTACTAATGTTTACTTGCAGGATTATAGGAAAAAAATTAGGTCATATTCCAGGATTCCACCAGCCAAGCAAATGTGACAATTAAACACATTTGTGACTCTGTGGCACTGTTACTGGGATCTTTTATGAGTTTTCTGTGTCTTCTGAGGTTTTTAATTTTGTTTAGTAGCTCTGTGTTGTATGTAAATAGCAAAGGTCAGGGCATTAGTGCCTGTCCACAATGGGAAGGAACATTTGTTATAATTGGAGTCAGCAACGTTAACAGTGCTCTAAAAATATTGACTTTTCACAAAGAAAGATGTAATTCAGCATGTCTAATCTTTGTGCTCTGTGCTGACATGTAATATATTCAGTGTGGTAATTGATGGGGAGTTGGGTTTGTTAAATTTAGGTTTGTTGCACAGTATATAGGACACGTGAAAGCTAATGATGGATTAGGTGAAATAATCCAAGTGATGCCAGATCTCATAACCAAAGAGCCAAAGGCAAATAGGCTATGTGGATTCAGCACCACACTAGATAGATAATTTCCCCGGCTTTGATACTAATGAGTTACGTGTCTGTTTTAAAGATTGCATAGTCATAACAGTGTTCCAACATTAACTTTGCATTAAAAGTGGGGAATTTTCCTGTGTCTATTAATATATTACATTAATTCAGAACTTTAGCAGGGATGAATATGGGCATTTTAGTTGTCTAATACAGTTTTAGTTCCTATGTAAGTAGAGTCAAAGTCTCCTTTAGGAAATTTAAAAATTTCAAGCCGGTAAATATTTCACATTGGCTTCAGCAGTTAGCTTTCTTCCCTGTACGTTGCCAGGAATAAAACAACCCAAAAAAACAGTAGTTTTTTTTAAAAACTGCTTTTCCATTAAAGGATAATATAGTAGTAAGAGAGAGTGCAAATTAATAATTTGTCTGAAAAACAACTGTGAGAAGACAGTTTCTTTCCTGGATGGAGGGCCCCAGCCTTCTGCCACAGAAGCAGATCAATTTACAATTACAGTGATATCCTGAATTTTTTAAGAGGCTCCATCTATCTAGAAGCTCAGGGAGGAGATTAAAAGGAAATTCATTTAAACAAGAAGACAAGCTTTCCAATAACACTAGAAAGAGAAATCTGAAGAAGGGAAAATCCTTTGCAACTTTCACTTCCGACTGAAAGATGGGTTGCACAATGAGAGTGACCCATTTTTTTTTTCTTTTGAACCATTGACAAATTCAAAACATAGTTTTCAGTTCCATTACAGATTTGTAAATGTTCAGTGCACACTTAAAAAGAGATAAAATACATGCGCAGGTTTATGCAAAAGCACAGTAATAATACAGCATTTTCATAAAGCATTTTTCATTTACCCTAAGTTGCTAGGCATCAGTAGAATAAACTCTCCAGCATTTTATTATGTCTCCATTTAACAGTTTAATGGATTGTATTTAAAAATTTTAAAATAGTAACATAGATTGAGAATAACAACAACTCTAGTTAACTAATACTTATGAACATGCGCTGTCAATTTGCTATGGACTTAACTCCGCTTACTTTGCATATAGTACACGTGCTCTGAAGTCATGTCAGTTAAACCAGCAAGAAGGAAACTGGGTTGGCTTTTGTTTTCTACCTCTTTTCTCCCTTCCTGGCAAAGTCCGCTCTTAAGAAACTTTTGTTTAGAACAGGTGTAATCTAATTACATTGCTTGATGAAGAGCTAGTTCTTCCCTTCAGCTTTTCTTCTGTGACCTCTCTCCTCTGTTTTGCCTACAATAAGGAGTAGGATAAGCATGTTCACTGTACAGTTTTTAAAAATGTCAGCAATTTGATGACAACATGATGAAAAACAAAGCAGAGTGGCTCTTTTCAAACAATGAATGGCAAGATGAAGTGAATAAGGTAGTGCATCTGTGTTTGGCTTCTAATTAAATCTTTGCACTCTTTTTCTTAGCTGTTTACTGAGTCTTGCTGTTTTCCCCCTCCTCTCTGTGGGAGGTTCTAGAAAGTGAACTAAGAGAATCGCTGATCAGTGATCTGAAGGGATATTAAGTATGGAGTGTGTAAAGTTCAGCTAAAGTATCAGAGGGAATGATAAAACTGAACAGTAGTGAGCTCCTTGAACTCAGATGATATTTTGCTTTTCCTTCTGTGAAGGAAATGGGTCAGGGGAATGTGTGGCTAAGACTGTGTCTAGGAAATCAGCTTGATTATGTGCCTTTTGGGACCTGTTATGTCCATTTGCTGAGAAACATGCTATTTTTGTATTGAATTTAGTGTGGCACCAGCTTTTGTAAGTGCTGTTCATGACTTGCATGTGTCTAGTTTTTATTTCTAAAGATTTTTGAAATAATGTCTTGATGTATGCTACTCCATGTCTTCTATACTGGTTTACTGCATTGTGGTTTCTTAAGGATGCCCTTGACAATAATCTGCAGAGGTTACGAGGTTTGAGTTGAGGCATTCTTTCTCCTATAAAATAACAATTGTGATACCTCGTACAGTGTCCTTATACTATTTTTTTTTTTTTTTAAGGATTGGTATTTTATTTTAGGGGGTTTGGGGGGTGTTTTTGTTGTTTTGGGAGGGGCGTGGGAATGTTTTAATTTGAATTTCAACTGTTTACTTCCAACCTATGAAAACCTCTCGGGGGTCATGACTTCTCCTGTCTATTACTATCCTCCTGTCTACTACCATAAAAATATGAGGTGTTTGTAATACTCATGTTAATCATTTTGGGGTTCAATTATCTTTGATTTAGCATGGACAATGTTGTGAACAACCTGCTTTGGATAGGGAGAATGAACTAAATGATCTCCAGAGGTCCCTTCTGATCTCCACCATCCTATGATATGGATGTCATCACTAAGTCATTTCTACTTCTCCAACTGAAAGTGCTTTGAAGTTTTGGCTTTTGTAACTTTTTTGATCTCTTGTGAGAATGGGTATTTGCTGTTGCATATTTATGTTGCAATTATGGTGTGTTTAATGGACCTTCAGTGTTTTGAATGGCAGCTAGATGAACATAGTTGATTATAGTTCCTAGTCTTTAAACTATGTTTCTTGCCAAACATTCTCATTCCATACCATGCAGACTTGGTGTATGCATTTTTTTTCAGGTACAAAATACACAGCTGGTTCATTTTTTGTGGTCACTGGGAAGGCCGTCTGGTTTCTTTAAGATAAACTAAAGCAGTCTCCATCTGTGCAGAATACCTGGCTCTTCACAGGTGATGAAACAGCTAGATTTCCATGGTGTCTGTCTGCTTGATGATTTGAGGTAGAGAACAGCAGTTTTTAGCAACTCATAGAACAGAAGTGGTATATTAAGGGGTGGTGATTCCACTGATGTGAGGTGGAAACACACTGCCAAGCATTGGACTTTTGAAGTTGAAAGAATTTTTGAGTGACCTGTTTTGTTCATCAGTAATTGCCCTTCTCTGAGTCTACTGATTTCAGTTGCAATGAATAGTTTGGTTCAGATTCTACACTGCTACACTGAACTTCTGTGAGTTCCTGAAATGTTTTATATTTCATTCATATTCTACTTTAACTCTTGTGAAGCCTTATCGAACTGTTTCTCTATATGCACAAAAAAAAAAAAAATCTGCACCACAATTCAGTAAAAAATGCTTGTGTTAACTTTTGTTAAATGTTATTGTTCAGTTTCTTTTATTTTTAAAGTGAAATTTTCATATTCAAGAACAGCTTATAATCTTGTTTATCCTGCCCACCATAGGCTAAGATTTTGATGTATCTGTAAGTTTTGCAGTGAACAATGTGAGAACTGCTGATTCCTAAATAAAGATTGCCATACAGTTATCACTCTTCCAAAACAAAAAGATGCATGTTTTTCTTGGTCTGTCATTTCATGATGCAGGCCATATATATACCATTTCTATACACAACTGACTAAGCGTAGGCATTTCTTGCCACATCAGAACTCTCCTTTATTTCTTTCTTCCCTGTGCTTCATTCGTTTTTGTTAATTCAACCGACATGGTGATCTGTCATGGGCTGTCAGTGTTGGGTGTAATGCCTGCCTACAGTTACTAATATAATTACTGAAGAGCTGCACAAAATCAGCAAGGTTCGATCACACTGTAAAATTGCCTCTTCTGACAGTTTGAAGTAACGCATGTTACACTGTTGGAGGGGAAGACGCAGCATTGGATTGATATCTCTGGAACAAAAAAAGTCATAAGAAAAAATCCAGGAGGCAGCGCCTTTACCATCATTATCTGTTTTAAAGACTATTGATCAGACCTCAGATAGTATAGATCAGTATAGCTCTGCTGAATTACTTGAGCTACCTACAATTGTGTGATACCAAGACTTGGTCTTCTGTATAACAATTGCAGTTGGATGTTTTCCCCTTCTTTTTAATGAAGGTAGAACTTGCAATAGACTTTCTGTAGGTAACAGTGCCTTTTTAAAATTAAAGGGAAAAAGTCTTCGTTTCCTGAAGAGAACACTTAAGTATCTATATTTTTATGCTTATGTTGTGTCGCAGTGTGTGAAAATTGGTCCTTAGATAATAACTTGCTCAATGTTTGAAGCAGTGGAGAATCAAAGGAAAGGCGTAATATGGGTGTAGAAAACATACAGAAGATGACATGTACTCTTGGGGTGGTGGAGGCCCTGAGTGAAATCAGTGCGCCAAGTGGTTTCCAGTGGGACCAGAAGGATGTTGCAAGCTCTGCAGCCCAAGAGCTCTCCTTAACCTCTTTCTGAGCTTTTTCAGGCAGCAGCATCTCTACATGATTTTTCCTTGTTCCATTTTCTTGGGAAGAGGACTGTGCAAGGGCCTCCTACTTCACCTGAAGAGCCTATGAAGAAATGTTTTTGCTGTTTCAAGGTGTTACTGTGGGATCTTGTAACCAAATCATGCTTCTTCACTGTGTGATAGGAACTTGGGTCTCACCCCTCCCTGATTTTTCACCTCTTGGTTTCCCACTTACCCACGGAGTAGAACAAACACAACCTCTGTACCATCACATACTTGTCAGGTTTTACGATTTTTACACGTTCCAAGGCCCAAATGTATTTCAAAAAGAGTTCGGTGCCACAAGTGGAATTGGAGAGAGGAGGGTTTCCAACACTTTGTCTGAAATTTCTCTTCTAACACCTTTGGTGCCTAACAAACAAAATCACTGAATAAAATGTCCTTATTTTATTTTATTTTATTTTAATTTTATTTTCCCTGTGTATGTCCCTAGGACTGTCCTTATTTTCACAGGACTGAGTGTTCCTATCTCATATTAATGCCTGAGGAGAGCAGAAGTCCTTCCTAGGACCGGCAGTCCAGGAGGCATTTCGAAATGTGCCTAAATACACGCTGACAGGAGTGATCACAAGGGAAGAGGGAGAGAGAAAAATTACCTAAGCAGCCCTCTGATTAAAGCACTTGCCTTTCAAGGGTTGTGTCAGGTTGTTTGTTGAAGCTGTTCCATCATATAGCAGAAAAATTGCCCATTTGTGTCAGATTTGTTGTGTTTTTTTTTTTTTTTTTTTTTTTTTTTTCCCCAAAACCAGAGTAAAGAATTTTTGCAGTAATCGCAACTTGAGACTGGAGACAGATAAGCCTATGTCGGTAAATAGAAAGCTCCCGATTTTAAAGAGATTATGAAGAAATGATCTGAAGAGGTGGATTAGATGTGAAGACCTAGGGAAAAGGCTAAATGAGAGAAGATGTTTTAACTTGAGGCCTGACTGTCAGGAAGGGAATTCACATGTGATGATGAAAGAGGGCAATGAGGACCTCTTCAAGGGAAAATAGAGCTCTAGTTATGGTGTGGTGAACTTGAGCTGGTACCTACGCATTCTTGAGGAGGGAGAGAGAGGTCAAGATTTTTAAATTGTCAATGTAAAAAGGTGTTTTTCAGGATTCATCTTTTTGATTCTCAGGTCTTCAGTTACAGAATAAGATAGAAGGCATATTATTAAAAGCCGCATTTCATCAGCTTTGCAAAGAATAAAAATTATTCAAGCAAAATGTGCTAAAGATGCTGTACTGTTACCTCATTGATTTAAAATATAAATGATCCTCCAGGACTGAACATGGTTAAGTGTTGGTTACATACGCCCTGCATAAATTCATATTAATTAGAGTTAGAATTTATCACTTCTATTGCATGTTGTAATGTGCTTCTAAGCAACCACACTGTTTACTGTCTGTCTCGCAGTGAAATCTGACTTTTATGAGGTCAAATGGGGCTTGTCTATCTATGACTTGAATAAGGAAATATTCATTTTCATTAGGCATGTTCATCACTCTTGCTCTTTGCCCTCATTTATAAAATATCTTTTCAGATTTTTTTATTCAACAGAAATTGTGCAAGGCAAGTATTAAGTCTTTGATTAATGCAAAAGGTTTTTAGTGCAGCCTGACAACAAAACATTTGGCAGAGATGCAGAAAATAGTTGCTTTAAGGAAATTATTTATAAATGTTTTTTAGTAATCTGTCCTTATTTAACAAAATCAGAGTAAATATTTAAATGTTTAGAGAAAAATTTTGTGCTGCTGAAATTCTTTTTCCTTATACTGTTACTTTGCCATATCTGAAATAGGAAAATAGAAAAAACTATGGCTGGTAGTATAAGCCTCTAGTTAAGATAAACAAGTAATATACTCTGGGCTAATGATTGATTTCACTTGTAGGATAGCATTTTGAAGCTGTCAGAAAAGTGGAAAATGATAGTTGATCATGTTGTACTGGTAGCTGAGAATGTCTGGATTGTTTTTAGGAAGACCCTGGAGTGCTTATGCTACTGGATCAGCTGAATCCCTCAGTTTATAGGGATGCTGGAATAAGAGAACACCTCAAAAGCTATGGGTTGTTTTGTTCTCTAGGCTGGCTGCTCCAGTGTTGGATTAATTCAGTTTATTTTCATCTTATAGACCAGGGTTTAACTTTACAGTTCCCAACACCACTTGATGTCTTTTTTTATCATGTTCATCCACTCAGTTGTTCAGATGTCAGAAGAATGTATCTTTTAACACAATAACTCCAGATTTAATAGAAAGCCCAATTCCCATAATATAAAGGCCAGTATTCTCAAAGACAAGTAGTAATGTATATTTTGAGGTAATATTTGCCATGGTATAAATTAAATTGTACATTACATACTGTAGCTGACAAAGTAATTTCTGGGATTTAGGATACTTACATATATTTATTCTGTTTATTGAAGGTCCTTTCCTGCATTCACAACTTTCTTCATTATATATGTCTTTTTCTTTTCTTGTATTCCTCTGTGATCTGTTTTCTGTCCACAAACAAGGCCTCTCCATGTAATGGGGCTGGGAGACTGTTTTCTGGATATATGTCCAGTCAAAAATCTCTGTTTCTGTTTCTTTGACTAGTGAAGCTGAAAAAAAGTGGTGGGTTCCTTAGGTGGGTAAAGATCTGTTTAAATTCAGACTGAGAGAAGTTGAAGACCCAGTTGTTTGGTGTGGAGCCTCAGAGGAAGCAATGGGCTGGCAGAGCCTACAGTTGGAAACAACAGCAGCATTGACTTGGGATTTTAATTATGGATTTCTTCTTTATTTTTATGTCAATTTCTGTCTAGTGAAGCAGTAAAAATATATGGAGTTACTAAAATAATGGAAGAATTAGATGAGAGAAACATATCCAGGAACACTGAAAAACCACATTATTTGGTAAAAGTTTTCCTAAATGATCACAATTAAAATAACTGTATTGTATTGGATATTAAATCTCAGTCAGACAAAAGTTAATGTAAGCAGTTTTGCTACCACTAGCACAAATTAATCTCCTCTAGAAATCCCATTATTTACCACTTTCATATGAATGCTGTACAGCGTTAAACATATCAGTGTCTGGGTTTTCCCACAAAATCCAACACACATTTATTGTAGTAATCAGCATGTTCTCAGCATTAATTAGCACTGTGCATTTTGGTGCAGCTGACATTTCTGGAAGTTATCAGTAGACCACAGTAGCTGTTTTTTTTTAATTAACTTTCTGTATTTTCTGAGCATTGCCAAGATTGTTTTGGTGTTTTTATGTCTGTGGAATAGAGAAAGAAAATCTGGTGTATTTGCATGGATTCAGGGAAGGAGTGGCATTAGATGCAGCCCTTATTGACTGGCCCAAGTGGAGGTTTCATGTGTGATCCTAGTGAACAGTGTTGCTGGGAACACAGCAAGCTTTCAAATGTCCAAATACCAGTAAGAGTTTTCCACGGGTATTTTGAGAGAGAGAGGGAGAGAGATAATAAGTAACTGTTTTTTGTAGACTGTTTATATTGTGTAAAGTGAGTTTGAGCATATTAATTGGAAATGGTTTCTGATGTAATGAGACATACTTAAACATTTTAAAGATTGATGACATCTGCTAATCCGATGAGAAATTTCTTAATGAGAGACGTTATTACTTTCTACCTCCTGTATTATGCAAAATGAAATGTTTATATTAGTGAACAATAATATGACTCTCCCTATGTGTGCTGGGGAATAGCTATTTTACCACTAAGCCATTAGAGAAATAAAGAATAGAACAGAGAGAGATTGTTTTATAATGACTTGTGTTTGTACAGTGCCTAGCACAATTGAATTCTTTTCAATTGGTGGTGTTCCTATGTACCACAGCTTTATACAAAATGACATAATTAAGACTTGTTAAAGATGCTGTTTACAAAGATACATTATTAACATTCTAAAAGAACATTCAAATAATCTCAAGTGCCAAAAATAGTTCAAATAGCTGATACTATGATGCCGTACTAGAGGATAATAGAGGAGAAAATTATTTTCATAGGAAAACAGTGTTATGAAAAACTTTGGAAGCAGGATTGTCTGTATAATAGTTCCAAAATGCATTGTTGGGAGAAAATGTCTTCAGTAGTAAGAGGAATGTTTTTAAATATTACTTAGCATTTCCACATTCAGAGATTTGGCAGTCATTCTTAGGGAAAGAGGTGGAAGAAGAGGGTAAAAGCCATTACAGTAACAATAAGACTGCTACATCTTGCAACAGAATCATAGAATGCTTTGGGATGGAAGGGACCTTTAAAGGTCATCTAGTCCACCGTCCCTGTCCGTGTGTGTCCCCGCCCCCCCCAACCCCGCCAATTGGCAGGGACATCTACAACTAGATCAGGTTGCTCAGAGCCCCATCCAGCCTGGCCTTGAATGTTTCCAAGGATGGGGCATCTACCACCTCTCTGGGCAACCTCTGCCAGTGTTTCACTACCCTCATTGTAAAAAGTTTCTTCCTTATATGCAGTCTGAATCTACCCTCCTTTAGTTTAAAACCATTACCCCTTGTCTTACTGCTACTGGCCCTGCTGAAAAGTCTGTCCACATCTTTCTTATAAGCCCCCTTTACGTACTACTGAAAGGCTGCAATAAGGTCTTCCCGCAGCCTTCTCTTCTCCAGGCTGAACAACCCCAGCTCTCTCAGCCTTTCCCCATAGCAGAGGCGTTCCATCCCTCTGATCATTTTTGTGGCTCTCCTCTGGACCCTCTCCAGCAGGTCCATGTCCTTCTTGTACTGAGGACCCCAGAGCTGGACGCAGCACTGCAGGTGGGGTCTCACCAGAGCAGAGCAGAGGGGCAGAATCACCTCCCTTGACCTGTTGGCTGCACTTCTTTTGATGCAGCCCAGGATACGCTTGGCCTTCTGGGCTGCGAGAGCACGTTGCTGGCTCAGGTCCAGCTTTTTGTCTGTCAGTACCCCCAAGTCCTTCTCTGCAGGGCTGCACTCAATCCCTTCATCCCCCAAACCTTATTTAAAACAACAAACCAAAAAAAGCCATTATAAGCTATTAAAGAGGCTGGATCTTGAATCCAGTCTCAGCTGTGCAAGTGGTTTGCAACAGTGACATTTGGAATCTGTTTCCTCTGCTGTAAAGTGACATTTATGTGAGTATAGTTTGCTGTAGGTGTCTGTGTGAAAACAAAACAGAAGAAACTTTGAGACATGATTTTTGATACAGTTATCATACAGTTCCCAAGAAACCAATGCTTTAGCACACTTGTAGTACTTGCCATGTGCAAGCAAAAATGGATGTAATAGAAGAGATTAGGACATTTGGGAAATAGGAAGAAAGAAGTTAACATGAGTGGAGAATACAAACATGAAAAGCATGGGGCAAGCAACCAGCAGCTGTTTTCTGTTGAATACAAATATTTAAAATAGATGGTGAGATTGAAAAACTGAGCAGGCTGAGAGAAGGTGGCAATTGCTGTATGAACAGATACGGAAATTTTTTAAATAACGCAAGTTTTCTAATGAATCTGTCTGGAAGCTGTTTTCGTACGACATTTCCAACAATACATATACCTGTGTGTGCATGCTTGCATGTGTGATATATATGTGATGGTCTGAAAACATTACTGAACAACGCTGTATGGATCCAATGGCACTACCTTAAAATACATGTAACAGTAGGTTACCTAGGTCTTCAGTGTCTGACTAAAACAGTAGCACAGCTTGAATTTGTGGTCACATCTAGTAACAGAAGTGTATTTTTTTTATATACCACTAACTTATTTTAAGAAATTCCAGCTTTACTGCTGCTGCTTAGCTTCCTATTTTTAAGAGGCTACTTTGAAGGCTGTCATTGAAATCACTTTTTTTGTAACCCTAAATGAAATTCACAGTCAGCATTGCTTTTTAGACAGCAGCATTGGAAAGACCGACTCCTTCCTGTAAGACGTGCTTGCTGCCATGCAGAAGATAATGAAAGGGAGATGAGGGAGAGTGATAGAGCGACTGAGCATATAAGGAAGATTTGTAGTCTTTAACTTGATGTGGATGAATGACTTGTGGCTCTCCATATTTCAACTTGATATATGAATGTCAACACCTTGGGAATAGTTTGAGTACCTGAACCATAAAGCTAGGAAATTCAGGTTATTTTCTATACCGTACTTCCATGTCTTTGTAGGGAGCTGCAGGAGAGTCTATGGGCTGTGCTGCACAAAAGTGAGTTCTCTGAAACTCTGTAAAGTGCATACCATGACAGATATGTATGGGTGATTTACATATTTACTAGTGATAAATATTTCATTTTTCTCCTCTGTGTTTAATATTCTTTAAAAGCTTTATGGAATAAATCAAGACGCTGAGTATATGTACTGATTATAATTGAGTCTTGGTTCTTTTGTCATGGTACAGATTTAAGCTATTTTATCAGATGTACTGCCAATTATATGAAATGGAAGTAACTCTAAATTTATGATTTTGTTATATGGATATAAGACAACTTGGGTTTTGAGATAGCATAATTTTTGTTTTTTCTTAGCCTAACTCTGCAAGAAGTTCATTTTATTGCTCTGAGGATGTTATGTAGTGAAAGCCTTCCGTTGAAAATACCGAATTTGCTAGGTTACAGTGCTTCATAGTTTCTCCTGAATGGTGTACTGCTTAGTTTCTCTCTTAACACAAAAGCGATAGTCTTTAAGGGTCAGAGTCCAAAAACAAAAGCTAAAATTGGGTAGTAAAGACTTTGCCTTTTGGATGCAGAAGTAAGTTTTCCAAAATAAGTATGTTTTTTTGAAGACTCACATATAAAGAGACATTGTTGATTAGAAATGAAGTAACAATTCAGTGAACTAAAAATTACTGCCATGCAAACAGAAAAAAAGTCTCTGAAAATGACAAAATCTATTGCTTACATAATGTCTTCATCACTCTCATTTAAGAAATAGAATATAGGTGTGTTCATATCGATGAGAAATCTTTCGTATTATAATTAGACTAGACACAGATGAAACAGTGAACCTGTGTCTTTGAGAGTAAATTACATATTGTTACTGTTCATATATAGATGCTAGTTTGGGTGTAAGCCATTGTAAGAAAGATGATAATAGATAATTTGCTTCTAAAATAGCTTATGTATCTCTTACAAAGGTTGTATATATGTCTTCTGAACTAATAACCTTGCTGTGTTAGTAAATTAAAGGCAATCTTCAATATATGCCCATACCTTTTTAAAATATATTGTTTTCTCAGCAAGTAAAACACTGTTATCCTGAAAGTTCATTATTATTATACTATGAATGGAATCCAGTCTGTATATAATCCCCCGAGAGCGATGAATAGCACTCCTAGAGGCAGGCATTCATTAACAAAATAGGAATTTAAGGAGAACTTGAGATGAAGAAAAAGTGCAACTTAATTGAAGGTAAAATATTAAAAGGAAGAGCAAAAAAAAAGAGTTTTCAGTCTTATGATACCTATAGTAGTTGCTAATGCAATTCAGGTTTTCAATTTCTGTTCAGTTTCAGACAGACATTCATCACCTTTTATGTAAATGTTACCAGAGAGAGTTATTTTGGAAAGGAAAGACAAAATATATTAAGAAGCCATAAAACAAAGATGACCTGCTTTCTGTATAATGAATCAGATAATATATTGCCTTTTTGTTAACTTTTTTTTTTTGTTCATTGAAAGTATTTACAGTGAAACAAGTTATCGTTCGATAAGGCTTACTAAATCTTCAGAATGTTATCGAAGTAGTTTAACCTAGATACGGAAACCAGATTAACGAATAGCACATCTGGGGAAAAAAAAAAAACAACATAAAAATTGGAGTGAAGAACATCAGAGATAGCATGACAATTGAAAAAAAAAAAAAATTACTTTTGTGTTATATCACTTCACCTGTGTCTGGAGCTAACAGGCAGAGAGTTCATCTAATTTACTGCAGTTGATTATAAACAAGGAGTCCATTTGAAGTAGTAGTGTTGCTTTTGGGTTTGAATTTTTAAAGTAAAGATGAAGAAGGCTCCCTGAAGATAGAAACTCATTAAGGAAGCCAAGGGCTTTTTGGAGAATATGTTCTGTTCAGGGTGTTTTTTTGTTCCCCACTTTGTATGTCTCAGAGCACGCTGCAGCTTCTAATGAAAAAATAATGCAGTTCATTAATCTGGAAAAACTTCTGAAAGTAGCTACATTCTCACAGTATTCTGGGAATTAGTTTGAACATAATTGGTTGGATGTCAATATTAAAAAGCACTCATGAAAAAGGAAATGCTCAAACTATGATAGTTTGCTGCTTCTGATGAAAAATTTAATGAGGCTGAATAATTACCCATTCTTTCTTCTTTCTTCCCAATCTGCCTTGTCTTTCCCAAGCTCTGCTTTACATTTATAGTAAATATTTTAAGCAGTAGGATTTCTGTCGCTGTAATTGAAAGACTACACTATTGTCTGCGTGTCTCACTATTTTATAGCTAGTTTGCCTTTTTCTGTAATCCTTTTTCCCTTCATGACTAGATTACTCACGAAGAGTATTTGTCAGTTGTCGTCCCCCTCAGCTACCACTTAGCTGAACTGCGCTTAGTGAACTCTAATCTTTCTTGATAAATCAACCTATTAGTGTTGCACCAAGCAGCACGGTATCTGCAATTTACATAACGGTTACTCTAGTTGGTTTAATGTGACTTTTATCTTCTAACTTCAGGTTGAAAATTACTTCCTTCTGAGGTGTGATCATTGCCCAAATACATATACTTTCCAGTTACTGAGTTGACTGACACTTTATTAAAGAAGTTCTGAAGTACATGGAAGTTGGGATTTCTTTACAGGGAACCTATTCTAAGGGAAAAAAAAAAACCCAAACCAACAAACAAACCCCAAACCAAAACAACACACACACACACACACACAAACAGAAAAGCCACAAACCCACATTATTCAAGTAGAGGGCCTTTTCTTCTGATAACTAAGTTGCCACAGAGTGATATGATATTGGTTTATATGATGCAGACTGTTTTCTTAAATGTTTTGAATTCTAGGTGCAGTACAGATAGATGAGGAACGCAGCATTCAGACTAGTTCTTTAAAATGCAGTTAGGTTTTGTATATACAGAGGTTTTCATGAGTTTTCGAATCTGTCATCTATGATTTTTTTTCTTTTTACTTTTTTTTGTGGAGGTAATAGTTTTTAGGTCCCCATCCCAGTTTCTCATATGACTTGTATTAGCTCTTCCATATCCTACCCCTTTTCTGTCTCAGTAGGCCAAAAGATGCTGTATGAGATGTTTGTCTCCATGACCTGGGTCTTTATTACCTGCCTGCTCAATAACTGCTCAGCATTCTGGAGAAGAAACATGTGATCTTGCTACCATAGGCCCCTACCTGCAACAAGAAATAGTGGTTCACCTTTTTGTGATGTTGTATTAATGCACTTCCAAAGAGAAAAATAAGAGACACAAAGACAGTCTTATTTATCTCACACTGTCAACATCTAAGAATTTTTATCAAAGATGATTTGAAATTAGAAGACAAAGCCTGAACCGTTTTGGTGCTTTTATTAATGATATTCTAGATCTGTAAGTTACAAACCCTGAATTTCAGTCACGCCATGATGGCAATGCAAAACTGCACTCCATAGAGACATTTTGTGCTTCAGAAGACGTTTGCTGCTGTTTCTTCAGAGCCTGTGGCCTCAAAGATGACCTGGAATGCCAGATTAGGAAATTGCTAAAGCCGTCAGTAGTTTGCTGTGCTCTACTTCCCAGGCTGTGAGCCACCTTGTCACACGTAGTGCTCATGATATCATCAAATATGTGACATTAAGAGATCACACCTCTTTCTCACCTTCTTATGAAGTGAGGAAACTCTCAGTGTAAGCTTAATAAGCAAAATATGACACATATCTACAGAATCTCTTAACAGGAATTTTTGCTTTTTTCCTAATTGCATTTCATTTCATAATTCTCTGAGCTTTCCCTTTTTATCATCGTCAAGAGAGAGGCAAATCTGAATCTTCCTAGCAGGACATCTAGTGTAAATGTATTCTCTCACTATACAGATTGTAGTAACAGTGTATTTCTGTGGGATTTTTCCATTGAGAAGATAACATTTCTGGGTCCAACCTTATACGCATTTAGCTCCTGTGACTTTAATGTCATGACTCAAGGTAACACTTCGACAAGTGCTCAACATCCATTCTGGAGCATAAGGATCACGAGATAGAAAAGCCAGCGGTATTTTGCCCCAGCATAATTTTTAGGTGTTTACAGAGAAGATATTTAATTAGTATTTTTTATTTTAATTAGAAAAGGAAGGCTTGAGATTAAAAATATATAAATGCAGCTTCATGTTTATTGGATAAAATGGGGAAATATTCTCCCTGAGAAGTTTCTAGATGTTTTTTTTGCCATTTAAATTTATATTTTATACTGAAAAATAATTTTTCTTCTTTAATGTGTATTTTGTAGTATCACTTTCTTCTTAAAAATATTAAGCTTTGTGCAGCTCAGTACACTGAGATTTCCTTTGGTATATCAGTTAAACTTTAATATAGATCACAGTGATGGGACTTTTCCCATTGTGGAAGCATCCTTAAACTTTTATTCCTTCCTGTGTCATTGGAATTACACCGAACTGCAAGTGACCTGTAGAGCAGCTTTCCAGAAGCTCATGAACTTTCATTTTCTTTTCAATTTTATTTAAAGGAATTTGTCTTAGTTGCCTTCATTGATACAATATACATTCAAACAAAATGCCCCGTGCTGATTGTCTTGTGTTTAACTAGCCATGTTAAAACCTACTTTAAAAAAAAAAAAAAAAAAAAAAAAAAAAAGTGTGTCTTGATCTTATTTCCTTTTCAGGAGATTCTTTGCTATTAGGTAGATTAGCCTTTATACTTTAGTTAAGGAATAACACCTAATCCCTTGAATTAAAAGGAATGGGAAGCCAAAGATGAAATTGAGCTCGAAGGCACTTAGTTTCTTCTTGTTTTAGAAGAATTTTTAGAAAAGGTTACTCCTTTATCCTTCAGAAACATGGGTGCCTGTTAGAATTGACTCTGAGCATAATGCAAACTAGTTTTAGCAAGCAGACTTGGTAAACCTACGGATACATGAGCTTTGGATTAACATAGGTTCTTTTGTAATCCTTTAATTTTTCAGTTGTAATGAAGGATGTATTCTTTGGGTGACAGTTGGGGAAGTTTTAATGTAGATTTTTATTAGTTCCTGTAGTTACTATACATTTGTACTTGATGGTTCAAGATCTTATTTAGGAGTTCTTCTGGTTTATGTGCCCAACCCATTTCTGTCTCCTTTTCAAATCTACCAAGACCATTGTCTTCTATGGAATTGAAGTAATGAAAAATGCTACTTATTCATGTGGTTCTTGTCACCTCTGAGGTCCTTTAGTTATGTGGAAAAATAATTTTAAATTTCAATGCAGTACAGGCAAAAAGGAATTTACTCCTTGTGATAGCAAGAAATCTCTGAGAGTTAGAATTTTCAAGTATAATACCTGTCATTTTGAAATCTGGTAGATGAGTACCCTTGGCCTGGCTGTTGGCAACGATTTTGTTTTTAAACAAGCTTTTCATTGCTGTTCCATTTTCAAAGCAGAGAATGTCATGTGTGTTTAAAAATAACCGGTCTCAAGAAAAGTTTCAAAATGAGAATATATTGTTTTAAAACCTACTTAATGGAAAAGCTTTCAAACTGCAATTTACTTCATGGTAGCCACTTGTGAGAGACTCAATTCGGTATGATTCCAAGCTTCTGCTTTTATCTGCCTTGATAATAGCGCATCAATCTTCAATGCTGGTAAAGATACAGAAATTGTTCCTAGCAGCATAAAAGCAACGCCTATTTTAATTTTAAAGGTCATTCATGTACAATGCCTTTTGATGAATTAGTAATCTAGTGATTATTTTTTGATAATTTTGGTTAGTCTTTGTTTTTGTTCAGTTTTAAGATAATTTTGTTTTTCCAATTTAGTATCCCTATGTAGCTTTTCAGTACAATATGGGAAGCTAAACAATCTTTCTACTGCAGGGAAAAAGGGTTGAGCAAAACATGAAATTAGTGTATGACCATTCTTTCAGCTCTAAGACTGCCTTCAGTTTCAGTGCCATCCATCTATTCACAGTAGCTAACAAGACATTTTTGTAGTTTGTTTACAAACAAGAAATTGGGTAAGGCATTTTGAAATGCAATATTTCTTCTTGGGCCAGTACAATTAAGAGTTTCTTAGTTTGCAAATTATTAGAGTCTATTTTATTATTATTAATGTGCTTGTAAGAACACATTTCACTAGCATGGCCTAGTGCTTCTGTGTTAGAATATTCTTAAATGCTTTGTGGTGATTAAGTATAAGTAGCCTCTTGGACATACCTATATCATTATAGTGATGCTATAGAATTACTTAATGTAGTTTTCATTGCTGAAAGATCTTTGCTGTCTGTTTCTCAGTATCAGGATTTCTGACATCCTGACAGATTATTGTAACTTAGCAGATGGCCTCGATAGACTCGATCTTTAATCAGTAAACTCAAACTGAAGGTTTGGAGTTTATCCGTTTCATTCTTAGCTATGGACTAATAGTGGGACAGATGGGTTCACCCCGGTCAGTGAAGTTGCTATATAGAGTGCTTTTTGGAGCGGTAAACGTTGCTTTGAAATACAGCAGGCACCACTGTCATTTCGGATTGTTGTGCTTCAGTTTTAATGTAATTTAAAATCCTCATTTATGAAAAAGACAATTTTATTCCACTTGTTACGAAAGACCTTTAGTTGAGCTTCCTTTGACAATTGTAATTTCTAGTTAACCTTATGTGAGAAAAGGTGAGCACTTGAGAACAAATAAGGAAACAGAAGTCTTCTTTATTTTGCTTTAAATGTATTAAATATGGAGATTTTTTCATGTGCATTTTCAACTTAGTTACCTATTGTGTAGTATTTTTATAGAATTATGGAATCCTTAAGGTTGGAAAGGACCTCTGAGGTCATCGAGTCCAACTGTTAACCTAACTGCCTGGTCCACCTCTAAACCACCTCCCTAAGCACCACATCCACATGTTTTTTTAATACTTCCAGGGACTGTGATTGTATTGCTTCCCCGGGCAGTCTGTTCCAATGCCTTACCACTCTCTCTGTGAAGAAATTTTTCCTAATATCTAATCTAAACCTCCACTGGTGCAACTTGAGGCCATTTCCTCTTGTCCTATTGCTTGTTACTCGGGAGAAGAGACCAACACCCACCTTACTACAGCCTCCTCTCAGGTAGTTGCAGACAGTGATAAGGTCTTCCCTCAGCCTCCTTTTCTCTAGGCTAAACAACCCCAGCTCCCTCAGCTGTTCCTCATAAGACTTGTTCTCCAGACCCGTCACCTGCTTCATTGCCCTTCTTTGGACATGCTCCAGCACCTTAGTGTCTTTCTTGTTATTGCTTGTAGATAACTTTTTATGAATGCTTGAAACAAACTGTGTAAAAATACATTATTGAAAAATGTTGACAATGCCACAAAATTATATTTAACAAAATAATTTATTTATATATGCTAAGTTCTTAACTGCAAGAGAGATTTGTTGGGGTTTGGTTTTTTTTTTTTGGGGGGGGGAGTATATATGTTAAAGCTATCAATACAATGGTTGGTTATAAGTGAAACCCACAGTATTATTAATACTGCTTTATCAGCATGTTTTCATACAATACGTTCTCTTCATGTAAGAGTGCTCTGCCATTAATTCACTGGATTTGGTGACAGGTTGTTATAACTGCATCTCAGAATATAGAGATAAAATCACGATCTCTATTAATACATATCCCTGTCAACCAGAGCTAGCTGCTTCTCTTAAAGTGTAGAGTAACCTGCCTTCCTGACAGTTTTTTTTTAAAAGTTTGCATTTTGTGCTTTGTTAGAAACAAAGTTTCTAGGTAACAGAGAAAAACTAACCTTTTGCTGATCAAACCTGCATTTTTCTGAGCGTTTCCTTTTTAATACCATGATGCTTTCAAGTATGAGCCTTAATTTCATCAACATAGATTTTGAGTGTAAATTGCAAGGGGAAAAAGAGCCAGTTATGTTGTCAGTTTTTGTATGTCCTGAAGTAATCCATCTTTCTTCAAAGCTTCTACTGCTGTTTGTTTCCCAGAGGAGAATGATGGCTGGCTGTCCTTGCTTGGAAGTGTAACTTTAAATGATACTCGCTTGACTTGTTCCTGGTGTTTAGAAATAACGTTGTTTTATATAACCAAAAAAAAAGTAATTAAGTGATTCTAAAAATCATCTTAAATGTAAAATACAGAGTTGATGTGAGCCTTTCTTTTTTTTTTTTAGGCAGCCTTCCCTAAGCAAGGATTTATTTAATGGTAAATCATTTTGCTTTGCTTAAATGTGACTATCAAATGGTATAGTTAGACCTTAATATCATAGGTGAGAGGTCATGCTAGGAATAAAGCTAAATAATTTAGACCAAAGTAGACTAATTATTGTGACAGAGTGGACTAATTATTAGTAATGATTGGATTTCAACTCCCTTTTTCTTCCCTCGAAGTATGGTATTTTGGATATTCAGTGTTTTGAACTGCATTAGAAAAATACGCCATATGGTATTGCTTGTCTTTGCTGATTGGATGTAAACACCAGCTGTTACTTCGCAGATTCCTGAGTAGACAGTATAGATTTCATCTGTAAGTGCTCAGGCATTCACTTTCGTATTTGTTTTCAGCATGGATTGTCTGAAAGTTAGATTATGATTTATTTGAAAATATGAAAGGGATCTAAGTATGGATATTGTTTAAAAGTAAGTGTAATTTCAGTTAGTAGTTTGAAATTTTATATGCAAAATAAAAGCACAGCATGGTGTGGCTTTTTTGTAATGCGTACACCTTGCTTTTATTTTGCAAAGTTGTATGTATAGAAGTAATCAATTGTATTTCTTTAAAATTATATTAAAATTATATAAATTATATAATAAATTATATAAAATTATAAATAACTCTCTATGGAGTCAGTTTACATTTATCATGTTTCCTTGTAATGTAAATGACTACACTGCATAAACATTTCATGCTTGAACTCTTCACATTTATGGGGTTTTTTAGAGTTACTGAACTATTTTAATTTCATTAAAATAATGAAATAATGTTTTTTCAACATTATAAATGCTTGGTTATGATAAAAGCTAAAAGGCTTTTCTTAACACTTAGGAGTTTGGTAGTAACTGGATCAAAATAATCATGAAATTGTTTTCTGTATCAGAGGTTGGGTAGTATTCGTATTTATTTATTTAAAGTTTCCAGTAAATATGTCTTCTATTGCATCTTGCTCATTGTGAAAGCAGAGTCAGCAGAACTGACCAGTGACTTTGGAGTGCTGGGAAGAGCAGGGTATTACCAGAGTGACCGGAAGAGCACCCAAAATGATGTGATGAATAGGTTCAAGTCCAGGGTTTAAGCAAAGAGTTTTTACTCTTAAGTTGTAGCATATAGGAAGGTGTTTATAGTGCTGTGGAAAAGACTATACTGTATAGCATCAGCTTATTAGTGTCTTTCTGTTCCCTCTCCTTTTCCCCCAAACTGGTGGATGAGAACCTTTGTTCCCTTCAGGTGTTTATGCAGTGGCCTTTGCTATTACTGCCTTACAGGGACATGCGAGTTCCCTGACTGCTCTCCGCACACCATAGGGTGGGTGGATGGTTTCTAACATTCATAGTCATTCTAGTTGGGTGGGTTATTGATGAAATTGCTGTTCAGATCTGATGACAATTTAATACAGTACATGATAACTGAACTGAGTGACCTTTGCTGCAATTGATGTTGGCCTTTCTCCCTGTTATGTGACCACTCAATTTATCTAACTTATAGGAAATACGGTGATTGCTGAATAAACTGTCTTGGACAAAGATATCCACTATTCATCTTGAAAAGGTTGAGTGAGCACTAGTAATCAGAAAAGGTCAAAGAGCCTGATTTAAGATTGTTTAAATCTAGTGCTCTTTTTCAGAGGTAAAGTGCATGATGTAACCAAGTGTCTAGCTGGTATCGGTGAGTCTCGTGGAAGCAAACCAGTGGTGTAGAAGACTGTTTAGAGTGTCACCCAGACTGTCAGTTTGTGAGTGCTAGACAGAACAAAATAAAAGTTTTAGGCTTGTCTTCAGTTTTCACAGGAGACGTAATTATTTAATCATAAAGTTGTGTTGGACCTTTAGTATACATGCAATTAATATTTCATAGAACCAGAGACAAATGCTTATCTTTAGGGAAAATTAGTAGATATTGATCTGTTAAAATGTAATATTTAGGTTAATTTATACAGGCTGTTTTCCTAAGAGTTTCTGCTGTTGCAGAACTTACTGCATTTAAATGGCATTAACTACCGTTTCTATGCTGAAGCACAAAACTATCAAAAAGAAGTGAAGAGCAATCGATCTGCATGCCTTTCTTCAACACATGTTGATTTAATCCATGAAGATTATTTTCTGTTTGATTATTCTGAATCTTGAAGTGTTTTGGCAGGAGATGATTGATTAACACAGTGATTTTTGTTCTCTCCTGCTTTCACTGTTGACCCGATGACATTGGTGCATTACCTGTGATGTGTGCATACAGACTGCACAGGAATTTATTGTTTACTTAGAATGTTGTATAGAATGTTGTGTTTGTTTTTTGTTTGGTTTTTTTTGTTTGTTTTTTTTTTTTTAACCACATATGGTACTTCCCTCCCCCCCCCCCCCCTTTTTTAAAATTTCAATCTGACATAATTGGAGTTTTGTTTTTTTTTTTTTAAGATTTAGCTCTGTTCAAAGTCCTAACCATGGCTGTTATGACTTCTGGTGGGTTAGCACAGTAACAGTAACATCTAAATGGATGCAAACATTGTTTCAGAGTTGTATAAGACCCAGTCTATCCTAACACAACTCTTCACTCTAGGCACCCAAGTTAACTGGCTAATTCCTTTAGAAGTTAGTCTGTTTGAACAGGAACTAGGGATGTTGAATTACTTCAAATCATTGAGGTAATCTAATAAGCATTTATTATTATTTTGTTTTTACTTAATTAGGTGAAGTTCAGTGTGCATTTCTCATAGCATTGATGCACTATTGCAGAGAAGGGCTACGCTTACACAGTTGTGAGATTCGACTCTCCTTTGGATTATCCTAAATTGACCTGTATGAATACCCTGAAGGTAGAAATATATCCACTTCAATTTCTCATCCTTACCTTGGTCAATGATGAGACATATATAAACACAAGACACGTTAGTCTGTGTTTTAGCATGTTTTACTTTTACCTTCACTCATTACATAGGTCGATAGTCATTATTCCAGTGTGTATACACACACGTGTGTGTGTACCTGTTAATTTACCCAGTGCACAGTGTGACTTGATTGAAGTTTCATTATGAGCTTGTTAACAGCTAGGTTAAAGAGAATGTGTAGACTGTCTGGTTGTTAATTAGTTCCCATCAGCAAAATTATTAGCACAGTAGGTCAGAATTACTCCTGCCAAATGAAAGCTTCAATAATCAGTACTGTATCTGGGTCAGAGACCAATCCGGTCATAAATACTGTGATTGCTTGGGCCTGGAGGGTGCAGGGCCAGAGTCAGCAGCACCACAAAGCCAGTGATGTAGAATTGCTCCTCTGTCACTGATAAAACTACATGCTGAACACTAGCAGTAGCTAGTAGCTTTTTTTTTTTTTTTTTTTTAAAGTGTTTGCTGATACTGTGGAATATTGCTCAAGCATGAGGCAGCAGCTTGCATAATGAATTGTCACCATAGGAGATATGTGAATTGGGATGGTTTTTTCTTTCAAAATATTGCGCAATCACAGGAGATACTAGTTAACAGTTAAAATGCTAGAAATAGCTCTCAAGTTAACTAATCTGTCTGAATTTGCTCATAGGTTTTTGTTCATACTTAATTCAAACGGAAATAATGTATTATATCGCATGTGTATATACCTCTATGTTCTGAACCTGTACAGGGCATCTTGAATGATGGAGTGTGTTTTGTGAAGAAAGTTAAAAAGACTGAGAAACAATCCTACTGATCTGCCTTTTAAATGTCTGTTTATGCAGTTCACCTAAGAGTAAAAGGACGGAAGGAAAATGAGACTGAGGACAGTTGATATCTTAGAAAGTAGATCAAGAGCTTTCTCACTTTGTAAAGGACAGCTGTAGTATGGCTCCGTCTGGGAAGAACTACTGCTGCCAACAGGTCCCTCAGAGCTGTGTGAGAAGAATATCTTAGTTCAGCTCCAAAGCAGAACCACTGTCATACATAATATATCGTTTCCATCAAGGTTGTTTTCTTTCTGAACATTACATGTGTACTCACAAGAGAACAGTTGGGAATCTTCTGTAATAACCTGAAACATAAAAATATGGTTCCCTTTCCTGTAGGGAAAGTATTAGTGAGCCAAGTTGCATCCTAGAAAATATTGTTGATAGTAGTTTTGTGGAAAGCAAAAGCATATGGTAGGAGCAAGTAGATAATTCAAGGAAATATTTCCCTGTTGAAAATACACTTTTTTTTTTTTTTTATTTTTTACTTTGATTCTACCTATTTATTTAAAAATAAAGCAATATTTTTTCCAATGTTTTCCTGTCTGCCTATCTTACTTCTGTTTGTTACAGTAGACCAGAAATTTTAAAGATGATGTCACTTCCAAATTTTTTCTCTTGCTGCTCCCAGCTGAGACACCCTAATGCCTGTATATCAGTGCAACATCACTGTTTTGGCTTGAAAACAGAGAATTTTTATTACATTTAATATTACTCCCTTTAGAAGAATCGTATTTTTGTATATTTTGTTTTATCTCTCCAGCGCTTTGTATGGAATTAGATACAATTCAGATTTCTTTTAGTTTGCTTTTTATCATTCTCTTAAATAGATGGATGAGACAAATCAATTGGTACTGTTTTCCAGGCGAGTGTCAATAAAGGTTTCTTTTTGATCTATTAATAACAGAGCAATGTGGCAACTTCAAACTATTTTTTGCATATTAATAGTTTGTGAAAAGATACAGTAGAACATCTTTTCAGAAATCGTAAGCCCTGTCTAAATTAACCATGGATCCACAAGCATTTCCGGTTGTTTTATAATGAGTTAAACATCGTAGATGACGAACCAACATATGATGGTGTTTAAACAGAAAACTATGCTGCTATCTCTTCAATTTCCTACGCATTTTTTCTCTCTTATAAATAAAAGTTAGTCAGAAAGAACTTTTCTTTGTCCTTTCTTCTGCATTAGCCAGTGGTCTCTGATGTATTTTGGCATTCCAGTTTGCATTTATAAGCAGTATTTTTTTATAGGGCTTAAACAGTCACATTAAAAATAATGGAAAATAATGATTGTTTTGGTGCTCTTTGGTTTGCTTTTGTAAGTTGAAGCTAAATTTTCCAATCGTAGTGCTATATTCTCAGGTTTTGCTCCAAAACCATGTTTGAGTTTAAAAAAAAAAAGGAGAAAGAAACAAAGATATCTTTATATGCTTGTGCATTAGTGTTTTACCCAGTTATCTAAATCTCTTAAATTTTGTATTTTTTTATGTGTTTTTAGTTCCAATGTATAATCCTAACACTCTAGGGATTTTTTTTTTTTCTTCCCCATTTATCACTATTTTGTTGCAGTCTTGCAGTGTTATTTATGACGTTTAGGGTAACATTAACAGCACCTAAATTAGAACAGTTTTATTTCATACTGTATTTCCTCAATTGCTGTATATACGCTTTCATTAACTGGTCAGGAATATACAAATGTGTTTAGGAGACTTCAGCTTCTAGTCGTAAGATCTTATGCTTACAAGGTCACAATCTTTTAGAGTTGGCATGATCTGCTCTCTGATACAGGCTTGCACTGCCCTGCTTCTTGGCCTTGCTTTTGTTACCTCTGGCTTTTCTTTGTTCCCCTTATCACAGCGCTGAAGGTGTACTCTGCAGTTTTCACCCTCAAGGTCCTGTGGTGTGGGTGCTTCTTTCCACTCTGTGAAGCTTCATTATTCTGTTAGCCAGCAGCTTAGTGTTGAATAGCAAATGTGTATCAGTCCTTTGTTATGGGTTGGGTTTTTTTCCCCTGTTAGTGCTAGGAATCAAGCCAAAGTCTCTTAAAGGGGAGAGTTTTGCGCCCTGTGTCAAAGGGCTTGTGGAATTACTTTTAGTAAGTGTACCTTCTTAGTTGTTACCTCATGTTCATCTTATTGCTCGTTGTATGACTGAAATAACATAGTAAATGTCTGGATATTAGTGATATGGGACAGAGCCATAGAACTCCTAACGTACCAGTTTACATCCAACCCTTGTAAAACCTCAAATCTTAGGAACTGGTGGAATTCTTTTATTTTCTTACAGGCAGGCTTGGCCAGGAGTTTGGCTTTACTCCGATAATGAGTGGTACTGGGGGAAATAGCATATGCTGTAAAATTCATGAGTGCATAGCATAGCAATAATACACAGATCTTCTTATCTCTAAATCTCTCTTGCAAATGTTGCCATGTTTTAAACTTCTCTAGCCCTTAAGCTGCTCCTTAAGTAACAGTATTTAGTTTAAATTTTTTGTCATGTCAGAATTAAATATCCAAGGTCAAAGAACTTAGAATGTATATTAAGTGAATTCTTAGCCAAAAATAAAAGCACAGCTCCATAGTGGGCGATGTGTTTGCATGTACTATCTCAAACCATTATTTGGGCCTATTTCAGTTTTCATGAGAATGTGCTAAGAGAGAGAAGCACCTGAATGGAACAATCAAATGGGTTTGCCATGCCCTGTGTTTCCACTCTTATTTCCTTGACATTTCTCTTTCCTTCCCCAAAGACTGTGCTTCTTTCTAGGAAACTGACTCTGTTGTCATCCTTTTCACTAATTTTTGACTTAATTATATTAAATAATCAAAAGCACAGTTTAAATCTGAAAGAAAAGTGGAAGCTTCAGAGACTAAAAGGTTCCTAAAAAATTTGTAAATGTGAGTATCCAGGGAGGAAACCCACAAATTACTGTCCCCACTGAGCAGAATTAGGTAAATGGCTCTTACATGTACTGGTCACACTTCTACATTGTCTATTAGTTGTGTATTAATTCTTCTACACTGTTTATCAGTTCCGTCCTGCAACTGGAATAAAGGACTTATCCTAAATTCACAGTTTGTATCTAATACTTCTTCATGTTTCTTCTCAGTGTATGGCCTGGTTCAAAATTTTACCCAGTGTTTTGGATCCCTCCCTGACCCCCAAGCTGTGATGCTGCAAACCAGCACTTCAGAGAGGAGTCTCACTGTCCTTGCCCTGCACCCACACTGATGAGTGGTGCTGGCTACTGAGGGAGCACGGCACCATGGACTCTGGTTCATCTGTGCCATTTTGGCTAAGAAATCACTCAAAAGAAATTCTGCCAATGGCTGTGGTGCCTGTGCTGGCTGCATTGGCCAGAGCATCCCTCTCTCTCCCTCCCTGAGCCATTATAAAATTATCTGTGTAACGCTGCCAGATTTGCAGTGTGTTAAGAAGCTGCTGGTGCAAGGCATTAGCCAAGTTTTTATATAGTTACAGTGAGCAATCTGTGAACAGAGTGGGAGAGCCGTGTCAAGGTGTATTGCATGCTTTGGCATGACCAGTAAATTGCTGCTTCTCTGGGAGGAAAACTTTCTCTGTGTTGTGGTTGTTGCCTCCAGCTCTAGTACCTTCTTACAGAAATCATAGGATTTATTGAGACATGGCAAGTAACTGCTATAAGACTTCTGGCAGCAATGGCATGACATGTCCCTCTACCCTACCTTCCCAAAATCTAAACTCTACTTAGGGTGCCACTGGTGGTGAAGAGACCAATGACTGTAGTGGCAAGTGATCTGCTTTGTTAGACACTTGCGATGTTTGTACAAGTTATATCTTCCTTTCTGATTTTAAGGTAGAATTCAGTGATACTCAGTGACTGTAAACAGTGGATTTTGGCATTGTGCATTTCTACAAATACACAGCGACGTACAGAATGCGAGAAAAATGCTGTCAAAAACTCTTCATGCTAATGAAACATGTAGAGCTGAGAAAGAGAGATGAAAAGACATTTGACTTTAAATTCTGAGCGACCTATAAAATACTTCTTAATACTGAATGCATTATGTACTACTGTGCTTTCAGCTTTGACGTTTTTTTAAGTATGTATCCATCTAATTACAGATGTCTTCTGCTTCATCACAGGATGACCCAAACCAGATATCCAAAAGTTTGAATGTAATGTGAAGCCAGTAATATTTAATATATGCAGAACCAGGAGACCGGGGAACTATGGGTGTGCAATGAGAGAGAGTCAGAAGTGGGAAAAAATAAAGCATTTGATTGTTAAAAGATAAACGTTGGATACAAAGGAAAACAGGAATGTGGAGATACAAAAAAAGAGCAGAGGGAGAATGCGGAGGGTTTAAGAAAAAAAAAGTCTAATGAAAAATTCAATATGCAGTGTATTGACCCCTCAGGCTGCTAAAGAGTTTCTTTGCTGATAGGTACAGAAAAGAGGGATGAATCCTCCATCCCAATGTATTTGGGTTTTTAATGTGGGTGCCGTGGTGAGGCAAATTCTTTTAAGCTCTCTTCATGGAGATACTGACTTGGATTAGGTGGCTCTTGGATAGAAATGATGTCCATAAGATGTGCTTTATTCTACTGTAGTATAGAGAAATTCTTTTTCTTCATGTTGTCATTTTATTTAAAACTAACACTGTTGGCACAAAATGCCATCTATGGCATTCTGTGGTGCAACTGCATATATAATACAAAAAAGGATCCTGAAATTACTATCCTGATTACAACTTGTGGCACATAATTGGAGGCCAATAACTAGTGGTGTACTTCAGGGGTCAATACTGGGTCCAGTGCTGTTTAATGTCTTCATTAAGGATCTGGGTGATGGGGCAGAGCACACTCTCAGCAAGTTTGTTGATGACACCAAACTGGGAGGAGTGGCTGATATGCCAGAGGGTCATACTGCCATCCAGAGGGACCTCCACAGGCTGGAGAAATGGGCTGACAGGAACCTCCTGAAGTTCAACATGGAGAAGTGCAAAGTCCTGCACCTCCTGGGGAGGAACAACCCCAGCAACCAATATATGCTGAGGCTACCCAGCTGGAAGGCAACTCAGCAGAAAAGGAGCTGAGGGTCCTGGTGGGTACCAAGCTGAACATGAGCCAGCAATGTGCCTTTGTGACAAAGAAGGCTAATGGTATCCTGGGCTGCATTAGGAGGAGTGCTGCCAGCAGGTCGAGGGAGGTGATCCTTCCCCTCTACTCAGCATTGGTGAGGCCCAGTCTGGAGTGCTGGGTTCGGTTCTGGTCACAAAGATGATTAAGGGTCTGGAGCATCTTTTCTATGAGGAAAGGCTGAGAGAGCTGGGACTACTTAGCCTACAGAGGCGAAGGCTGAGGAGGGATCTTATTAATTCATATAAATACCCAAAGGAAGGATTCAAAGAGGACAGAGCCAGCCTCTTTTCAGTGGTGCCCAGCGACAGGACCAGAGACAATAGGCAAGGACTGAAACACAGGAGGTTCCATCTGAACATCAGTAAACACTTTTTTACTGTGAGGGTGACTGAGCACTGGCACAGGTTGCCCAGAGATGTTGCGGAGTCTCCATCCTTGGAGATATTCAAAAGCTGTCCGGTTGTGGTCCTGGGCAGCCCGCTCTAGGTGGCCCATCTTGAGCAGGGGATTGAACCAGATGGCCTCCAGTAGTCTCTTCCAATCACAACTGTTCTGTGATTTTATGAATTTGTAAGCCATAGAGAAGTATCAGAAAGTATTAGATACTTTTTCTAAGTTACAGAAAAATATTATAAACAAATTCTGCACAACTTAAAAAAAAAAAAAAAAAAAAAGAAATTCCCCTTCAGTCACTGCCATTTAAAAATACAAAATAGACTCAACAAAGCATTTTTTTCCTGGTTGTCGGGTAATACTGCCTTGAGAACATCTACCCCAACCAGCACCCTGCAGAATCTTCACCCATCTGGAGTCCTTCAAACCTCGTAGCTCCCCCACCGTGTATGTGTGCACATCTGTAAATATTCCAGCAACTTATATGCCTTAAGTTATTCCCTCCCCTTCAACTGCACACCTTCCTTCACATACCATGACCTCTACTTTCACTGCTGAGGCAGAATTTGAAGAAGCCTTGAGCTGGTTATAAGGAAGGGGAAGCACTTACTGCCACCAACTTCTTCAGGAATGCATACACAGCTAACCTGGGCTGAAATATTTGAGTAAATTGTTCTACTGACATATTTTATATATATTTTATACATAATGTCTTATACTCTCATCCATGGAAGAGACAAGGTTGTCTCTTTGTTTCTGTGCTGTTCTGAAGTCAGAAAATGGCATTAGCTTTATGCAGTACACAGTGCCACCGAGCCCTGACAGGGAAGAGGCACCTGGGCTCTGCTCCGACAATAGCAACAAGTTTTTGGTTCCATTGGGATACTTTTAGTTACTTCTACACAGGTGGTTTCAGCCTAAAAAATGATGTGTCCAGCCAGGTAGTTATCTGAAAAATAATGTGTTAGCATTAGTTTGGGATTTTTTGGTTTGGGGTTTGGTTTAGGTTGTTTTGGTTTGGGTTTGGTTTTTTTTCCCCTAATTACTCCTCATACTGATTCTTGCAGAAGACCATTTTGTTTTAGCATCACACTTCCTTAGTGTTGCTCTGGAAATGTTGATGTTAAAATAGAATATTTTTTTTTTGCCCTTTCCTTGGACCTGTAATGTGTACTTTCTAAAACTAAAATAAAACAATATGAAGTTTCATAATAATCTTGTAACAATGGACCAGGATTTTTTGGACACTGATAATTGAAGAGACAGTGTTTGAAGGCACGAGTGATTTTTACATACCTACTGCCTTTCTTTGTCTAAAAAATCCACTAGAACCGTTGAAATATGAGTGTTGTTTGGCTGTTGGATTTTTTGAATTCTTGAAGAATGCAGGACTTAAAATATCCAGCAATTCATGCAGGAACTTCTGTGTTATTCACAGAAAACCTGTGGACAACTGAAAAAACCTAATACTTAGGTTTTCAACATCAACTTTTATTAACTCTTGATAAAAGTTGGAATGTTCTTTTTTTGCATAGTTCAAAGATTTTAATTAGGTTAACACTTTGACAGTTACATGATTTTTTTCTTCTTTTTTTTTTAACTTAAAAGTCCTGCAGTGGTACTTGAGAGTTAGAGGGTGGGTTGGCTGGTTCTTTTTTCAGTTGGTTGGTTTTCATTAGTGTGTGTGCGTAATGTAGTTTTCTCTGATATGCAAAACATTCTTATTTTGATGGAGACTAACTTAGCTGTAGCTTATTATTTATTTTATATTCACTGCTAAGAAAACAGTAGGTGGTGGCCTATTTAGCCTTGGCTGTGTGAGTGAATGTAATGCTATTCAGTGGCCTTTTTATTACTTTGAAATTAACATATTTGATAGGTGATACTCTCCTATGACTGCCATTCCTGCAAATGCAGAAAGACTGGTGTTGGCAAAGCGTTGGGCTTGATCGATTATTCTTTTGCTGGACAGTAGACTCTCATAATTTGAAGGTAAATCTTTCCTACTTGGGTAAAAATCAAAGCTTAGAATCTAATACTTGTGGAACTTATTTTTTTCAATTGTAGTAATTGCTATAAAATGGTACAGAATGAACTTAGAAGTCCAGCGGATGTTGGCATCACGTAAGCAGTAAGATTAGCTGGCAGTAAGCCCTTATCCCATTCTGTGACGTGGCAAAACCTGGGTCTCTTTAATCACTCTGAGTATGCTCAGTATTGCCTGGCTTTTCATCTACTGTGACTTGTTTCCAGTCAGTGCTGACGTATAGCAAATAAACTGAAATGTGATCAGTATGATGGATTGTTTAACCCACCTTCGTCTCTCTCTGGTTGTCTGTTTTAAGGCGCATCTAACTCTCTTCATTTGTAAACTTGAATCAAACCTTGAAGTATCTTCCTTACTGTATACATTTCTTTTTGCACTACATACTGCATACCGTTGTTTGTTGCAAGAAGTATGTCAGTAGGAAAATTAAAAAATGGGTATTTGCGATTTGGTAATTTGTGCTTTGGTTTCTGATGCTTTGCAATGCAAAATTTGAATGCTTGTTGAAAGGGATTTTTTGCAGCTTTGAAGGATTGCCTTGGAAAAAAAAAATAATATGCTTAATTTAAATTTAACCCATTCTCTGTTTTCAGGGAGTTTCTGTTTTTTTTTTTTTTTTTCCAGTGTTGAAATTCAAAGAATAACAAAGTAGTTGTATCTGCTGTAGCTGCTGTTTTGTGGTTTATAAAGATGCTCTTTCAAAGTGGCATAAGAATGGACAAGAATCTGTTTTTAAGTATTGTGAATAAAGCAAGGAATATCATCTAAACATTGTTATTGTCAACCACAAAGTCTTCCTTGAGTCCGTAGTCATTTTACTTACTGCTTACAGATTTTAAAATGAGTTTAAAGAAGAAAAATACAGTTTATGTATACTCTGTAGATAGGTGCTGTGTAGCTTTGTATATGTGTGTGTGTGTATGTGTGTATATAAAAAAGTATAACTGCAAGTTGCATTTGTACTCCAGTGCAGAGGCTAAGGTTATGCAGTTAAATTTTGTTTATATAACTGATCTAAATTTTACTTTTAATTCACTGTAACCAACTTGGTTCCAATTCATTGATCTCCCATTATCTTCAAGCAGCCCAAGTGCTATTTTAGCAGTTCCTCAAATTTTCATATATGAAATGATATGTCTCCCCAGCTGCAAACTAACAAAAGGTAAGCACATTCTTCATTTACAGGTAGTACAGCAGGCCTACCTTTAGATCAGTCTTAGCAATATATTCATAAACCAAAAAAAATGACCTCACCATAAAGAGCAGACAGTCTGCCACCTGACAGAATGCAAATGAAGTTTAAGAATATCTGAAGTACAGATGTGACCTCAAACATGTAGACAGTGCATCTGAGATATGGCAAACCTAGGCTCAAGTCCCTGCTTTACCTACTGTAGCCTTATGAGTTGAAAACAAAGGATTCATTCTCACTAACAGCTATGGCTGGTCAAAGCAAGTTTCATATATCTATTCGAATGTTTTCTTCTGGATCTGCGATCTTCCTGACATGCATTAAAAAAAATGTGTGTACGTATATATGTATGCATATAAAAACATATTAATAATAAGTTATACATTATATATTATATATAATATAGTATATAACAAATTATTATATATTATCAATGCAATAAATATATGATATTTTTATACAACACACTATTATGATAATATATAAAATGTATAATATGAAATATGCATAATATGTTATTATGTATATCACATATGTACACACACAGCAGCGCTTATTACATTTTGGTTTCCGGACCAGTGCGGTAGCTTTTGATTGTAATTCATCAGCTGTCAGTGTTATAATTCTTCTGTATGGTCATGCATCTTTCTCATTTTTGTTTTAGATAGGACTAATTTAATTGCAAGCTTTGTGGTTTGAAAGATCTGTTATAGTTAGTCAAGTATTCAATCAAATTTTTAATGAATTGTAGGTAGGTGTCAATTCTGTCTTCCACTTTGTTGTTCCTTCAATATTCTTCTGTACTGTGACAGCACATCGTTTATCCTGATAGTCTGAATTTTGGCTTGTGTCAGCCATCACTCTTGTATTGTGTTGAACAGATAGGATTGCCTGTTATTGTCAAACCCTTCTCTACAATACTTAGTAATAGGGGCTGTCTTATCAGACTGCAGTGGAAGCTCAGCTGGTGTGACTTTTTTGATTCACAAAGCTCAGTATTTTAATTTCTAGCTCATTACAAATATATTGTGATGGTGATTCTGACATTTGTAATGTATTCTTTGTTAATCTCTGAATGTGCAATTCTAGGAAGCAAAGTCATAGCACTGTAGAAAATTGAACTAGAAGGGACATGTAGTTCAGCCTTGGCAAGATTAATTTATTTTAAACCTATGTTAGTAGAGGTTTCATGGTATTCATGGGCAATCTGATAGTATGTTAACCGTCTTGCTATTAAAATGACTTTTTTTGTTTTATAATGTTTTCACTTCCTAATATCTAAGTTAAGTTTCCAGAAAGCAAATTAAATTCATTATTTGTGGTATTCCCCGTGGACACTATTTTTTGCTTTCTTCCATGAAGCAGACTTTTTCCTCTGTGAAGTCTGTATTGCCATATTTATCTTTGTTTTAAACTAAAGATAGCCTTTTTTTTTTTCCCCAGTGTTTATGGTAGGTTTTGTTTTCTGTAGCCCATGTTATTCTTACTCTTTTGATTCTGTCCAATAACTCTGGTAAAAAAAAGTCCTAGATCAGCTTTACTTGCATAAGGTAATTTGTTTTATATTTCTAAAGGTAGTTGATGAAATAACTCTGTCTAGAAAGTCAAAGAAAAAATTCTGAGACATTTCAAAACAAAATAATTAATTTGGTTTGAGATTTTGAATGTAGACCCAAGGAATACTCAGTCCCACCTCTAGAAAAATCTTTTTCAAGCAAAATTAAGTAATGTCTTGATTTTATTACCTTTAATAAAAACATTCCATCAGCTTCCTTGTAGGCTTGACAAACTTATTGCAATTATACTATTTATGGCACTGATCTTTTTCTCTCCTGCTGGGTGAAAACTCACAGCAGTTTAACAAAAGTTGTGGGTTTGGCTGCCTGAGCTAAATTTTTTTTTGTTTGCATTCTGTCTGTTTGCATTCTTTAAAAAGTAAATAAAATGTGATATGGAGTAAAACGATCTAAGATGGTGGTAGTAAGAAAACAATACCAAGCATAGCATTCCTGATTGCTTAAGACAAAACCAAAGCCAGGCCAAGGCACAGTGCCAAGAGCTGGCTTCAGTGGCAACCCTGATGATAAACCTTGCTCCCTCCCACCCACCTCTAGCATGTTTTGACTTTATATTTCCTTTAACTACCTCTCAAAACAAAAAATCCAGGAAAAAAATGCAATGGGCAAAGCCAAACTCTTGTTATTTTTGTCTTCCAGTTCATCCTGATTGCCTACTTGTCTGGTAAACAATGAAAATGAGCTAAGATAACAAAATTTTAGGAAGCTATCGGTATGCCTTTTTGTCTGAAAATGGTGTCTTGTGTGTAATGCTGCATAACAGCAAAAGATGATCTTTTATTACTGCAGACAACTGATCCAACAAAGCACAACTGAGTAGAAAATAAAACTGGGATGGGGAGGGAGACCAGTACATGCTGGTCTGGATGATGCTGCTGGCAAGGGGAGGAGGGTGGCATAAGCAGAAAAGAGAAACCATTCTCTTTGCTGGCTTCTAGAAGATATGCCTTTTCACTTTGTAATCCACCTTCTGTGGAAATGCCCAGAAGTCCAAACAGGAAAATAAAGTTTATGTTGGGAAAAAGTGGAGCAAATTACAGTTAGATTACTGTGGAGAGCTTCCCCTTTGTTGGCCACCATTTGCAGACAACAAAAAAACTTGTCAGGGAGAGTTTTGCAAATTTAATTGGTATTGAGTGAAAAACTTGGGAGATTTATTAAAAATTTTGAAGAGGAATATGATGCCACAAGTGCTATACTTTGAGGGATTAATTATTTCCACTTCATTAGAAAAACAGGCAATGTACTACTTCTCAATTTGGCATTGCATTTTAAACCTCCAAAATTTCATCTTTCAATTGCTTTATACAGTTAGCATCATTATTGATTACCGACTACTGTATCCATCAATGCTATAAAAATATTGACCAGCTTTCATAGTAGTTATCAGAGCAGAACTAGTAAATACAGCTATCCTAGTATTTTAAGTCACAGTACATGTGATAATCTCTAACAGTAATGTGAATTATGAAATTCAATAATCCTGTACAAATCATAAAATAAAAGACATGGAATATACTTACTAGAATCAGTTGGACACTTGACTGAGGAAAAATCATCAGTCATATTAGAAAGCTGCATTCTCTGAAGAATATGTTTTGAGCAGCATGCTTTACTGTGAACATAAATGAACAAGACCATGCTGCCATTGTAGATAGTCATTAAGTAAGTAGAAATTACGATTTTTTTTTTTCAGCATCTGGCCACGGAAGGAGAAATGCCACCTTGAGTGAGTTGTTTCCTTTCTGCAGCCTGACCTCCTTGTACTTAGATATGAAGGTGATAAATCACTGAAACAACAGCAGGGTTCCTTATTAATAACAACTTTCAGCTCTCCCTGCAGTCATTCCAAGTGCAAATGACACAATAAGTGTGTTGTGTTTTTTTAAAATCTGAAACATGGATTTTCTGCTAGGTAGGAAATTTGCCTATATTGAATGGAGCCTTCAGTTGCCAGATTTAAGTTTTTTGGTTTCATTTGGTTTTGGGAGGGGTGTGGGTTTTGCACACAGGCATGTCATATGCAACTGTGGATGGACATAGGAGGAAATGGGAAGGTCAGACAGTGATTCTGTGAAGAGAATTAATTGCTGTTGAACTTTTAGTTGATGAAGTTAATGAACTGGCCCTTGTCTTTCATTAGAAAGAAAAAGAAATTGTGGGGCGTTTTGTTTGGTTTTTTTTTTTTTTGAAAGTTCAGGATTTTTTTAAAGCCTTAGTTTTTGTTGGCACTGTCCAGCTTTTTTTTTTTTTTTTTTTTTAAAGGCCCACATCTGCAATGAGAAGTCCAAGCAAAGGCTGGGAAATGCGCAGAAGACAGATACCTAAATAAGACAAATTTAACTTTTCTGAGACATTTATACACATTTTTGATCTTACCTTTGTCTTCTGGTAAAGCTTTCCTAACCTTTTAATTTTGAGGTTGCTAGTTTGAGAGACCTCTCTTTCTTAAGAGCAATACCTGTAAGCCAGACATGATACTAGAGGATGTCTGAGGTACATCTGCATGAGAAATTTAATTTTAGCTGTATTTTTGGAATTCATTTGTTACAGACCAGTGTAAATAAGATGGGAAAAGCACCAGTCTTTCTAGTGAAACAGTTCACTCACTAGAAACATATGTACTTTTAGTTGACCTGATCTAGTTGTAAATCAGGGGCAGCTCTGGAGAACAGGTTTTATTGGCTGAAAACTGTTAATAGAAATTACAAAGTGGTTCTGGGTTGTTGATTTTAGGTAGAGAATCTAATCTTGTAATTTCTGTAGTATAGGATAATGAAGTAAACACTAGCATAGCTATTGTCCATGCATGAATGCAAACAGTATTTAATTTGTATTAAATGCTTTTTAGTAAAAAGAACCCTGTAGGTACAGAATGTTGTTATTCGCCTGAGGACACTCAGGTGAATTAGAAAGGGTGGGCAACGCACTGAATGGTCCTCAAGTTTCTGAAGGTGTCCGTGGGTTGCGACTGCGATTCAGTGTGTCAAGCACCCTTCCTCCTTTAGTATCTGCAAATACAGTGCAGTATGAACAGTATGAGCCCCAGCATCAATCCCTGGGGTACTGTGCTTAATACTGAACACCAGCTACAACTCAGGCTACTGTTTACCAGTCTTTGAGCCCAGCACTCCAGCCAGTTTTCAGACCATCTAGCAGTCTGTCCGGTCCTCATCTTATTAATGAGAATACTGTGGGAGTCAGCATCAAAAGCCTTCTTGAAGTCAAGTTATATTGCACTGCTTTCTCCTCGTGTGCAGGAATGACCTTCCCTTGGTAAATCTATTTTGAACATTCATGATACTGCCTTATTGTCCTTCATGTGTTTGTGAGTAATTTCGCAGAAGACATACTTCATGACCTTGCCTATGACAGTGCCGGGGCTGGCCCAGCCTGTGGGTCCCTGGGTCTGCACAACTGTTAGCATTTCTCCCATTGTCCTCCACCAGTTTTGTAGATCACAGACAGTGGCCTTGAAGGCACAACAGTCTGCTTTCAGCACCTGGAGGTAACTCCTCTTTACTGCTATGGGTTTTCATAGTCCAATTTTTTTAAGTAGTTTCTAGCTTGTTACTCTCCACTGTTGGCTGTCACTCTTCTTCCCAAACCTTGCTGTTATGGTCTGTGAAGACTCAGCCAAAAAAGTTGTTGAACGGTATCAGTCTTCACCATATCATCCTTCACTAACCAGCCCACATCCAACCCACACTTTCTTTGAACTTCCTTTCACTGCTAACAGGGTATTTAAATGAGTGTGTTTTAAAGATATTACATACAGAACCTATAGATTTGGGGATGTGTTCTCTATATAGTGCAAATCTTGTTTTTGTAATTTCTGAATGTTTTTCAGTATGTTCAGCCAATTCTACAATATTTAGCAGCTATGTCCAACACTCAGCACTATAACTAAACTTGAATATTAGGGTAATATTTCGCTTGTATACCTCCTTCGAATGGTGGATTAATATTTGTATGCTTTATTCTTTCTCTTATTATTCCAGTCTTCTTTTTGAATGTCATGCAGATTTCATATTGTCTCTTTACAAAAGGAGATGCTTCCTAGGTGAGCATACACTTTTCTTGTGGACAGTAATATATAAATTTCATTTAAATTGAGTGACAGCTGCATAATTCTGTTTTCTTGTAAAGTCCATGAAAATGGATGAGCAAGGTCCAGATACAGGAGAAGAATGAAACTCCTTAGATTCTGAGCAATGATAGTAACAATCCCTTATTGGTATAATCTTTATAACAATAGATTCAAAATTTTTCTACAGATGTGTAAGTCAGAGTAATAGGCCATTTTTTAAAGTTCCATTTAATTTTATCATTGTACTTATTTTAATATATGAAACTGGAGCAGTAAAAATCAAGCTTTCAGGGGATTATTAGTGATTTAGCAGTGGCTGCACTTGACTTATACTGCTGCTACCCAAAAAGGTTGCACTAGAATCTAAACAGAATGATTTGTGTTAACCTTTCTCCTAATAAATATGTAAATAAGCCTGGGCTGATTGAATCTGGAAATCAGAATACCTAAATATGATATGATACATATAGGGATACTGAAGATTGTGTCCTTCAAAATAAAATGAGAAAAGATAGCTGATTAATTCTGAAGGGGAAACCAAGATTTAAATCACAAGTATTTAAGTTCAGTGGTGGTCTGTTCTGTTTGTTTGCTATTTCAGTTACAGTACAGAAGAATCAGCTTCTGGAAAAAATTGCAGGAGTTGTCCATTTAAGATTTTTTTAGGTTTATTTTTTGTAGGTAATTTCCTATCAAATCTGCCTGCTTGTGTCTCATAAGTGTCCAACCAGTAGACCAGGTTGCTGTAACACGAAGGAAATGCAACGCTACAGGCTGGGGGAGGAGTGGCTGGAGAGCTGCCTGGTGGAAAAGGACCTGGGGATGTTGGTTGACAGCTGCCTGAACATGAGCCAGCAGTGTGCCCAGGTGGCCAAGGCGGCCAATGGCATCCTGGCTTGTATCAGGAATAGTGTGGCCAGCAGGACCAGGGAGGTGATAGTGCCCCTGTACTCGGCACTGGTGAGGCTGCACCTCAAGTACTGTGTTCAGTTTTGGGCCCCTCACTACAAGAAGGACATCGAGGTGCTGGAGAGTGTCCCAAGAAGGGCGACGAAGTTGGTGAAGGGTCTGGAGCACAAGTCTTATGAGGAGCGGCTGAGGGATCTGGGGTTGTTTAGCCTGGAGAAGAGGAGGCTGAGGGGAGGCCTTATTGCTCTCTACAACTACCTGAAAGGAGGTTCTGGTGAGGTGGGGGTCGGTCTCTTCTCCCAAGTAACAAGCGATAGGACAAGAGGGAACGGGCTCAAGCTGCACCAGGGGAAGTTTAGGTTGGATATTAGGAAAAAATTTTTCACTGAAAGGGTAGTCAGGCACTGGCACAGGCTGCCCAGAGAGGTGGCTGAGTCTCCATCCCTGGAGGTATTTAAAAGACAGGTAGATGTGGTACCTGAGGACATGGTTTAGTGGTGGACTTGGCAGTAATAGGTTAATGGTCGGACTCGATGATCTTAAGGGTCTTTTCCAACCTTGATGATTCTATGATTCTATGAAATGCCTGCTGGAGTAAGCGGAATGCATGCTTTGATGCTTATTCTTCCAAACACTCAGATATTCCAGTTTTTTATTTCAAATGCTGCAAAAGCAATCCTGAAAGGGGTCCCAGCACTCTGCCCACCGACAGCCAAGCACCTGCCCTACTTGAGGTGAAGTACAGCAGTACTTTGCTTGAGGGAAGGCTTCACACAGGGATTATAATTTGGTCCATGTAGATTTATGGTATCTGGGCATGGACCACATGCTTCCCTTGATATTAATCATGGTCCTGTAGAGTAAACTCTTCATGACTGTTGGAAAGAGTAAACTTTATTCCAGTCAACTCTGCTTATAGACTTTCTGTCATGCAAATTGCTAGAGAAGTGTCATTTTTACATTGGTGATCTTTGAGTTAACATTGCAAGTGGAAAAAAACGCTTTCAGAAGTTAAGTGATTGTTTAAGCATCTGTTGTGCTGCATGAATAAATGTTCTGACCATGAGATATTGCCTGATGTGGTTACATCATAACAAAGAAAGGGCCCAGCCTTTTCAGGGCTCAAATTTCCTAGGCTGATGTCGTTCAAAGTGAATTGTGATTGGTTTTGAAAGGCAAATTGGATCCAGTGTTTATAGAAAAATCTGGATTTGCTAAAATAGTAAGTGTATCAATGCTTACAAAAGGGAATGCTATGAATGAAAGGTGATGAACCCAGTTAAACTATGCATATTACATAGTATCAGGATCAATTTCAGTAATCCCTTGTGGTATCAAGAATTCTTTTCTCTTGAACCTGAAATTTTATTTATAACCAGTACTGGGACAATTCTATGAAGTCTATTTTCTGAATATCATCATAGTCGATGCCAATTTAAGAAGATTTGGAGCAAAGGGATGGAAAGGGGAATCATTAACACACATACACAGAAATCAATCTATGGTATCTGTTTGCCAGCTGACCTCAGGCCAAAATAGATTGAAGATCAAAAGTAGTCAAAAGGGAAATTCTGTGTCATTATGAAATGCTTCAACATGTCTCCAATTATGTGAGTAATGAACCTTTAATTTTGGATTAGCGTGTTTACAGTTGCAGCTTGATGTTTGATTCACAATTATACATAGTTTTGATAAGCAGAGATGATTTAGACTGAGAAGCAACTGTGAAATGTTCATCATGAGTGTAAATATTGTTTCAGTTCCAGGTACAGAGAAACAGAAATAGGTTTTCAAAACTGGATGGTTAATCTTAATCAAAAAGCAGCAGTAAAATATGAGTAGTTCCAGCATTAAAAAAGTTGTTTTCAACCATCTGGTGGAAATTATTCCCTGTAATATTTGGGCTTGTAATGTAAATTCTCATTTTGTCCAGTTCACCTACTTATCAAGAGATTTCAGCAACATATAGAGGGATGGTATGTTCTCTAATTTATTAACAAATTATCAGTGAAGATGATGATGAACGATTTTTAATCAGACATTTACAGGAGCTATATCTTAAGCTTTATAGTTAACCATGGACTTTGGAATATTGGAAATGATGAAATCAATGTTTGTTAAGTGCGAAGTTTTCCTCACAGTAAGTGTTTCTGATAGTGACGATTGTTCACCTATTTTGCTTTGGTGATCTTTCATTTTCCTTGATGTCTTAGCATTTTAAAATATGGTAAACTGCTAGTGACAGTGAGATGAAAAGCAAGTTCTTAGCTAGTTTTATGACTTAATAGTATCCTGATACTTAAATTTTATTGTATTGTTTTCTGTAGTTATATTGGCCAGTTTTAGTAATTGAATATGTTGGTGAGAGGTTTTTTCAACTTTCTTCTGTAAGTAGAAATCATGTCTTTTGAACATTTTAGTTAATACTTTAGAAGATGGATGTTTCTAAAGTGTAAGATTTTATGTGTTTTGGTATAGTTACTAGAAGTCCTGCCTTGTTTTGGGGTGTGCTTCCGCTCCCCTCCTTCCCCCTCCAAAGGTTAAAAAAAAAAAAAAAAAAAAAGAGTTAAATTATTTTCAAGTAATGAGTAATTATTTGTTCCTCATAACAGCTTCCTGACCCCAATTTCAAAACCCAAAATACCAACCTACTACTAACTCTTTTTTCTCCTGATTCAACTGAAAATAGACAGACAAGCAAAAATCTGAGTTTTAAATCCAGCAAATATGCAGGTCAGATACTGATGGTGTATATCCCCTTAACTTCATGAAAGTCAGTTCTAATGTGCAAGTTTAAGTAGCAAAGTATCTGGCCCATTAACTTGCCCCAGAGAGAACTGTCATGGGAGGGTCAGAATTAGATATCATAATGTGGATGCACACCATTGAAAAGCCATTTTTTTAACATGTTAAGTGAACATCTAATAGGAACTCCAGCTGTAGATAATATGTTGTCCTCTTGTGACATACATCTTCTCAGAGAGGATTTGTGCTTTCTGGTTATGTGGACATAATGTAGAAGAGTGCTAACAGTAACATCTCCTTTTGAAAAGTCATTAATATAGAATAGAAAATTCTTACCTTCCTCATTTTTGTTCTTATATACAGTTAAATCTATCTACATTTAGCACTATTTGATAATTTTAGAATTTCCTTTAAAAAAAACGGACTTCACCTTTCTTTTTTTTCCTTCATTCTATTAACAATTTTGTCTTCAAAAACACGTGAACTACTGTTCGTATGCCTAGCCTTACAGAAAATGGTAAATGAGATACCTGAAACGCAAGAGCGAACACACTTTACCTTCAGATCTTGGACATATTTTAACATTAATAATAACATGAACTTTCTTTGCTGCTCTTTAAATAAGTGCATTGCACTAAAAAAAATGAAAGGGGAAAAAAATATGAATTGCTATATGTTGTAGTACAGAAAAAAAAAAGGAAAAGATGAAGACAAGCTCTTCTTCGCAAGGTTGCACTCTCACAGAGCAAGTAATGATATCTTGACTGGAATAATTTATTCCACCATGCATTACACTTCTTCAGAGTAGAGCTGTAAAGTCAGTGTCTTCTGACAGAAATGCCCAGAAGTCTCTCCATAGGCTTCAAGTAAATTGGTGAAATAAGAAGCCAAATACTTTGCAAGAGAGAAAGCAAATTAAGCAGTTTTCTCCAAATTTTTGAAAGTCATCATACTATAATTCTAGCATACTGTTTTCACATACACCTGCTTATAAGTCCTAGTGATTTGTGACACCATTGTCATAAAGGACATAATAAAACGTTGAGGTTTTATTGCAGTTCATACAACATAGAAGTCCATGCCTACTCGGAATTCCTGTAGCATCGCTTTAGACTACCGTTGGCGGATTCTGGCTTTGTGAGTTATGATTTTTGTGTAACAGCATGATATATTCCATACCAATATGTATGCATATTAAGCTAAAATATTATCAAAGTAGTTTGGCAATATTCTTGTCTCTAGGTTTTTGTTGTTTTGTTTTGTTTTTTTTTAATAATCATCCAACTTCACATTCAGCAGTGGTCATACTAAAGACACTGTACTATAAAACAAAAATAAAATATCATTACCAAATACTTTGGTAACTGTTTCATGCAGGCAGGAAGATAGCTTTATTTTGTTTAAGCTTTTCTAAATTTAGTTGCACGAACATCTAGGTCCATTGATACTCATATTACCTTGGGAGTTTTTGTGTTTTTTGGGAACCATTGGTGAAGACTGCATTTGTGCAGAGAGTTGGGTTTTGATTGATCTCATTTTTAATGAAGTGGATTACATTATCCTCAATGGCTTAGAGATGGATGCTGGATTTACTGATATCCAAAGTTCAGGCTACTATTTTCCCATTTCCTTCATGCATGCACCCCTTTTTTTTATGTGTAGTTGCCTGTGCATGGCTGTTTGGAAAACGAAGTCTGTATCTGGATATTGTGTGCATAGGGAGGCTAATATGGGATGAGATTTGGGTCAGGCTGAAGGGGAAAATGGGTTGGGAGAAGTAAGGGAGTTTGCAGTTCAGATCTGGATGCTGTACTGGGGCTTTGGAAAACAGGGCTGGGAAAAGCTCTGAGAAGGAAGGGGCTGGCTCAAGTGGATCTGCAGGAGAGAGGTGGATGGGGAGGCTGTGTGATGTGTAGGGCCAGGCTCTAGGCATGTGCCCAGCATGGATACAGGTACCCAAGATTCTGGGTAGGGCAGGAACATGTGCACAGTTTTAATAAATGAATTAAAATATTTCTTTGGTTTTATATTTTAGTCGTATAAGTACATGTTGACTTTAAGGCCCAAGTGCACAGATTTGATTATATGTTATCTGTATTTAATAATTATTAGCTGATCTTTACTGAAAAGCAAAAAGAAAAACCCTTCCCAGTGGTTATGTTACTGTAGTTACTATACTTATTTCTCCATCCTTTTAAAACGCTCTTTCTGTGAATAGAAATTTGTTTACAAGAATTTAAAACCATTGGAACAGCATGGCTGCATGTCCTTTACCCCTGAAGAAAAAAGGACTTGTGAATTGTCTTATTAGTCCCTCATTGAATGATTGCAGGAGTTGCTTGACCTTGAGAGAAATGGGACATTGCCAACGTTTTCCAGAGGCTGATGTTATTAGTGTTGGCTGACCTCGGGGAACTGGGTGACCTCCATTTCACCTTCCAATCTCTCAACACCAAAACAAAGCAGTATTTTGCAACATAATGTGAATAAAAGACAAAGGATGGGTTTTTTTACATATAGGAGAAGAGTGAAAGAGGCTGCTGTAGCTTTGATTAAAAAACACAATCCAATATAAATCCATCCTGTAACAAATAAAAAGACTGGACTTCTCTACATACTTTGACACTAAATTTCAAATTTAAGGTTTTCACTTGGAGGGTAATGGGCATAAACCTCACTGTAGATGCTACAGTTATTGCTGGTTTTTAGGAAAAGGATGGTCCATATTGTCTTGTATCAATTACAGAATCATCTTTTCTGTTCCATTCATGATAGTACATTCTGTGCAACCACCACATGTATGCCGTTAAGTACTCACTTTTTTAAACTGGTAGGTAACTTTTGGTTTGTTTTTGAAAAAGGGGCTGCAGTTAACTGAAATGTTAGGCCACTGTTATAAAATCCACTAATGATTCCACCAATGTTTCAGGAAAAAATATGTCTATTTTACTGTTGCCATTTTCAGCTTACTAAAAAAAAAAAAAAAACAAACAATGGATTCTTTTCCTAGTCATTATTGATAATGTTTGGGGTAGAAGCTTGAAGTCAAGTCAAAAAGAAAGAGCAAACTCAAACATGTTCTTTTCCAGTTTTAAAATTTTTGTTCACAGAAATTTCTTGTGTACTTACCTATGTGTATGCTTGTATGTATGTATGCAGCACAGTCCTACATAATCACAGCATGATATGATTTAATGATGTCAACAAAAATGAGAGTAATTATTTGGACCCACCTTGTCAGCAACAAAGTTAGCTGTTTTTCAGACTGTTGGTTTTTTTTTTCTTTCACTGTAGAGTCTCACTGGCTTGTTTTTGGAAAATCAAGATTTCGGTCAGTGACTTAAAGTCTTGCTTGGTTTGCAGCTGTGCCAATTCTGCATCTATCCCTAGTAAGCAAGTTATAATAATAATTATGGTGTTATTGAAAATACCAGTCTTGGCCTCCTTTAGCTATGCTTATCGGTCTGGCAGGACTTCAGAAGTTGTTCAAGGATTCATGGATCAGATTCTTGAGAAATGCTGTGGGCAGATAAATGCTTACCAGGTCTTCTAGTGTATAACTTGGAAGTGTTGTGAAATGCCACATGTCTGAGAGAGTGCCTCACCACTATATTTTCTCTAAGACTAAGAGGAAGAAAATTCAGCCTTTCCCCCTTATTATTCTGGCTGAAGAGCAAAATAGTTGGAAACTGAACTCCAGTGGTGGGTTAAAGTTATATGTGAGATGCTTTGGCACAGGCGCCTGAGTTTCAGACAAACGATGGATTAACACATGCCAAACCTGCTGCTATTTGATGTCAGGCTAATTAACACTTGCTATTTATCAGCGTATTAAAGAAACTTGATTTGATTCTACTGGTGGAAATGCTGAGTTACGTGGTTATTATTTAGATACAAGTGTCACTTTAGGTAAATTGGCCTTCTTTCACAATCCCAGAGGAGGAAAGGCCATGAAAGGTAAGCAAATCAGTTTGGAAGGCAAGTGTATGGTGGTGGGTAATCCACTTCTGAAGGCAGCTAGCTTTGTGTCCTCTGCTGTACCTTACAGTGAGATCTGAAGCCTGTGCACCTCCTTTCTGACGTGTTCTGGGAATGGTTCTAAAACTGAATTTCAATAGAGCTGTATATGTGAAATTCATTGAAACAGATTTCTTGCTGTGAAATAAATGATGTGTTGCAGCATAATGTATCACAAATATATTCCTGCTTAGAGACTTACATTTCTGATATCTGCAGTCTGAAAGCTCTGATATTTGTTTACATGCATGCCAAGATACTCTGGTAATTTTAGTTGTATATATATGCTGCATGTCTGGTTCTGTTTTGCCTTAAATCGCACAAGCAACTTAAACTGCTGCTCCTTTCAGGGGTCAATGCATGTATTGTTTAGAGTTCAGTGAGACAACAATCTTGTCAGAATATTGAAGCCAGAGGCATTTTAAGGTTGGAATGGATTCAGCTAATCAAATAACAGTGCTGACTTTTCTGACACTGAAAAATTATGATATATTGTAGTATAAATTGGACCTTGGCTCAGTACTGAATAACACCCATAATTGACCTTGGATCATCTAATTTTTATGGGAGTATGTAAGGAGGAAGAACTCCATATTTGAGACCAACTCTTTATCAGAGGTTTGGATGGTTTACTAGCAGGTGAGGTCTAGGAGGGAAACAATTATGTAATACTTGTGATCCATAAAGTGTATATATTATATATTTTTCCATTAATAACCACTATTTTCTGTTGTTTCTAATAATTTAACCATTAGTTTTTATCATTTTAACCTCTGTCATGAAAATTTAACTCAGAACAAATCCAAGTTGCGTCATGGTTAAGTCATGAACAATCTATTTCATAGCTGAAGCCATGATAGCAAAGTAATAATTAAAAAGTAGTTATAGAGGTGTTTCATACATACTTTTCTGGTGTCAGAGCTTCATGTATGTCCAGATATAAATAGTCCATTGTCATCAAACAGATGGCGACTTTATAGGTGGAAATATTGTCTAATCAGACAGTCTAGATCTGCTAAATATATATGGGCTGTAAGTAAAGATATAAGTGAACATGTTTCTCCAATAAACTGTAATGGGTCTGGCTGTCATTTGTTCTTACTTAGTTACGTTCGTGCTTTCTGTCTCACCAATCCAAAAGTGATCATTTACGTTAGAAAACTTTATAGAAACATCTAATGTCCATTGAGGACCTAGGAAGAACTGTGGTGATGTTTGGGCAAGAACTTTTTTTACTGTCAAGTGGTTTATTTTAGACTAAGTAGAATTCTTAACTCCATATTTTATCAAATTGCAGGGAATAACAATGAGACTGTTTTAACCTTTTCCTTAAGAACTATGTGCGTGCGTAGAAGGACATCCCAAATTATAAGCCATGCTTACATATCTTGTAACTAGCAATGGCAAGCCTGGAGCTCTTCATTCATAATAAGAACACTGATAAAGAGTATTTAAGTAGCAATGAAACACTGGTGTATCAGTTTATGTGTGCATCTGCATGATTACCATGAACTTTCTGTCTAAGCATCTTATTAATATTACGAATGAGAACTTAGGAAGACAGGTGTTTCATACCTTCAAGGATGGAGGTACCCCAAGAATAGGAAGAGATAATTGGTTGCTGGTGATTTTGGGACCTGAGAGCCCTTAGGATGATCGTGCTAATGATTTCATGATCCCTTGTTAGCAAGCTTTCTCCCACAGCTAAAGACTCACGTTATGTAGTATCCTTGTTTAGCATGGTCTTACTTTGTTTGTGACAGCTGCACTTGAAATGCCAATAAGTGATATGAAACTCAGGACCCAGGTTCACTGCCCTGCAGACTTTTAGAAAATCGTATGTTTTAAAACAATGAGAGAAAATATTAAAAGAGAAGCACCAATGTAGAATTAATGTTGTATAAGGTTTTGTTTTCCAAATGCCTATTTCTTTTTGGAGAAACAGCCTCAGCACAAGCCAAATCTTTTCAAAGAGAGATCAAAGACAGTGAGTTGTGCTGAAGTAAAAGTGCTGATGTGCTGAAAGCTGCAGAAGGATCCCTGGGGTGTTTGGGCCTCTGGTACTGGTGTATATATTTTAAGTGAACCAAAAATAATTATCTCATAGCTGAAGGATGTGCTTAGTTCTGCAAGCTATTCAGACATTGTGAGGCGTACAGATACAAGAGTTTGAAAAGGAGATCCAGCTATGTTTAAAAAAAAAAAAAAATTCCATAAGCTATTTGGGACTCTTAATAAATGACTCATTCTTTTCTGAAAGTCATATTTGATGTGATTCTTGTTCTGCAACAGAATTATGTGCTCCACAGAGAGAATAGTCTGCCTAGGAAGCTGAAGTAGAACTGAAGAAATAAAAAATTCGTTGACCAAAGGCTGTGATACAGGTGGGAAGTGTAGAGCCTATGCACCTGAGATCCCTTACACGCATGTGTGCATAAGCGTGGAAAGGTCTTACGTGTTGGCTTAAAATAGTAAAATTATATGTCCTATTGTTGTGTTAAATCTGGAACTTCATTCTACAGAAGTATATGGTTCCAATGAAGAAGGTGGTCCCTAGCCTTCCTTGCTACAGCCAGCTGGTTGCAATTGACAGTCCCACAAGCCAGCTCTAGACTTTGTACGTTTATGTGGCAGCTGGATGATGCAACAGCTAGTTCTCAGCTGCATCAGCCCACTGTGTAATTTGAGATGATTTTTGGATGATCTTGAGCATTCAACCCAAACCATGTGTGTGGGGTTTGTTTTTCTGTTTGTTCATTTTGTGGCGTTTTGGGTTTTTTTATTATTTTTTTTTTTTATTTTTATTTAATTTCTGGTGTTATTTATGTCCTACAATCAAGTTGCTTTTCTAAGGGCTTGGAGCTGGCTGTCCTTGCATTGGGTTTACTGATTGTTCTTTCTGTTAAAGATTAGAAGTAAACGATTTGTAATAAACGTATCTCTTTACTTTTGGGCTGAAATTAATGTATAGAAAGCCTGGCATGAATCAACAAAAGTGATGTCATGTATCTGTCGGATACTAGTAGTTTAGCCATTCAGGTGTCATTTCTGACACAGAGCTCAGTTCCAAAGCCTACTTATCCTGACTTCTCTGCAGTGAAATGCAAATGAATAATCTGGCAAATGGGATGGAGGTGTCAAAGTTCTAAAATTTCTAGAAGGAGTTGTGAGAGGAGCAAAGGCTCAGGTCTCGGAGGAGTTCTGTAAGCCCTGAGAAGGATCAGACAGATGTTTTCATACCCCAAGGGGGTAGCGCTTCACTTTTTGACATGGGTGCCTCCAATAGCTAACCAAAGAGAGAGTCTGGGGATCCTGAGCTCAGTGTGGAGAGCGCTTTAGAGAAATAATGGATGAGAGACAAAGCCAAGTGTTAAGGATTGACGTGTTTCTTTGGATTTCTGTACCTCCTGTGTTGTGTTAATTATAGCTGCATGTGGGCATGTGTGTGTGCTTCAGCTGTTACCTAAACTGGAGATCTGAATCATAAAACAAGAATACTCCTGGCAGAAATGTGGCTGTGTCTGAAGTACTTTGCAGGGTGAAGGGCTCAACACTGGTTACAGCTCTTGGATAAACTGGTTCTTTTTCCGTGATGGCATAATGTCCATTTTTTTTCCATGTAAATGAATATCCAAAACACAGTTTGACTTAGGTGTCAAAAATGTAATCACAGTGCAAAGAAAATATATATCTTATGTGGTAGACTTCAGCAGCCCTGTAAGTATATGACTTGTACATTTAGAGACTAGGACACGGCCGCACCCTTAATGGAAGCTGCAGATATGAATGGGTGAAAAGCATTTAAGGATTCATTGCATTAGCACTGTACAAAATGGTGACCAAACCCATAAAACAGACTCCAAAACTATGATCCATGTCAATTAGACTCTGAAAAAGTCTAATTGATAGTCTAAAAAAAAATATAGAAATGAATACTATTCTGTGTAGTGACTCCTATTGTCCTGTGACAGCCAAAGTCGATGAGCATGGCATGAGCAAGGTCCTAACACTCTAGCAGTGAAAATGTTAGAGGGTGCATATTTTATGGGACCAGGGGAGGTGGAAGTCTGTAATAACGTCAGTCCTAGAGAAAGCATGAAGATGTTTTGGTTGCCTATGGAGCAGGCATACTGTCTGTGCAAAAAAAAGAAAGCAAAGTCCAAGCTAACTTTGTGCCAGGTGCCAAAAAAGAAAAAAAAAAAAAAAAAAAAAAAGAAGAAAAAACAAAAAACAAAAGGCAGCATAAAAAAGAAAAGGTTTGTGTGATCAGCAATCTCACTGGAGAAAAATGAGGGGCTTGTAAAGAATAAAATAAATGAAAGTTTACAATACTTTGTATTGTAGGGTGAAAGAAGGCCTCCAAGGGATATAAAGCAACTGTAAAAATACAGAAGGAGAGAGAAGGATCTTCTCTTACTGCATGGTTTCAGGTTGATTAATCAAGAACTGCATCTTCCTGATTTTCATAGCAATGGCAGGAAGAAGCTCTGATAGCATCATGTAAATCAAAGGGCATGGTTAGGAATGGGTGTATACTGCAGGTGGTGGAAACAAAGTCTTTGTGGCAGATGGCCTCATGTTTTCAAAGGGTTCACAGGATCAAGGAGTTTAGGGACTGAATCACTGCCTACTTCATTTGGAAAATCCTCATTGCTTCTCTCAGACAAGGTGACACTGTGGAAATCTTCAGGGCAACCCCACAATATTCTTCCCCTTGGTGTGCCCTGCAAGTTTTCCTCAATCCAGAATAGCAGGATTTGGTCTCGGGTCATGAGGAACAGGTAACAGTTCTTTGTTCCTAACCCGGTCCTAAAATACATCATTTCGTAACACTGCAGCCTTTGAAGGTATGCGAACAATGTGTATTTGCATCCTTACTGTGTGTGTTCACTCATGCGATCCATTTTCCTTTTGATTGTTCAAGTTGGTACAGCAAAATGATTTCTGGAATTTGGGTTACTTTTCTCATAGATGCACTTAATTTGAATAAAGTCATTTGTAAGCAAGGCCAAGAGAGCTACCATCAGTCATCCCTAATATATCAGTAGACTTAAAAAGCCTGCAGCTGGAATCAGACTTGATCTGGTTGTTGATATATCTACTGTATTTGGGTCACAGTATGGCCATGATGAAGTCAAATAGTAAGATGATAGTGATAAGAGGAAGACTAATCACTTACCTAAATACAATTGAAAAGATGGCTTATGTACAAGCCATTGGTTTTCTGCCCTTTGATAAATGCATGTAACTTTTTTTTTTTTTTTTTTTTTTTTTAATCCCAGGCTTAATCTGCTAATGGCCTTCACAGAAAGTGATTACTTTTTAGCTTGGTACAGATTTGATTGGACTTGTGTTGCAACTGCAGTGAGCATAGCCTTTGGGATAGAGGCAAGATGTCAAATTAAAACATAAAAGTCATCTTCTGGAGTGTCTTTTTTGGTAGTAGAAGCCTCTCTAGATTATATACATTCAACACAGCCTCTTGTGCAGATTCAGTACTGTCCTGGAGCTCTGAAGCATCTTTCAGTATAAAAAAGCATGAGTGCTGGTGTTGAGCTTAGATTTTTTTATTTTTTTGGTTAGAGAAAATGCATATATGCTTTCTGAACATAAGGACATATGTACAGCTCAAGAGTGGTCACAGCACTACTGTTTATGTGAAAGCTGCACAAACATTGTTATCCAATATATGACTAATTCTCGTTTACCCTTCTCCCCCCTCCCTCAGTGTTTTTAACTATGTAACAAGCATGTTTTCTCACCTTTTTAATAGTGCTTGTAAACCATTGCAGATTTGCATTTTGATTGCCACACAAGTTACAGAATATTTTTGTCAAAGATTTAAATTGGGATCTCAAAAAGCCAGCAGTAGGTGCAGGCAACAATATTGAATGAGTATAGAAATGCCAAAAGAGAATGTTATGTGTAAAGAAGCATTTTTTGCAGATGGCTCTTCCTTTATTTAGCCTTCTGTGTATTATGTACTGATACTGTTTCTGGTTTTGAACTAAATGAGTAGGTCACTGTAAGATCTTAAAAATGATGGTATGACTAGTGATTTTAATTTTTTTGCCAGTACAAAACCAGTAACTCATGAAGCTCTTATAATAAAAACTTATATAGCACAGCTACAGCATTCTAAAATCTAATCAGATGCTAAAACTGATATTAAGATTGATTTCACTGTCAATCTTCTGATGTTTGGGGGAAAAAAAAAAAGGAAAAAAAAGAAGAGTTAATAGAATTAACTGTGGCAACTGCAAAAGAATAATGCTTGATACTTTGTCCATTCAAGCAAGGAAAAATTTAAAATGTGGTCAAAAATTCATATACATTAAATACTTTCTGAGTATGTTGGGGAGGTGGAATTCTGTCTCATTACTGCCAAATTTAGGATCATGGCTGGAGGAACATAATGTTAGGAATCTGGCTTGAAGGTTCCATGTAGCCACTGAAAATGTGACAGGAAAGTGGTGGCTAAAATGCTGCTATTTTGTGTGTCAATGTCGTTATATTAATCAGGCCCTTTCTGCATAAAGGAAACCAAGAGGAACCATTCAATTTGTAAGGCTGGTGCATAAAACATGTACTTGTGAGCATCAAGGAGCTGTTCAACCTGCCTTGCAGGAAGGGCTTCAATGAGGTAGCTTTATTTACTTGGAAAGTGAAACTTGAAAGGCAATGTGTTTCACTTTATGCTCCAACACATTTTAAAAAAAAATCAGAACAATTTGTGCAAAAAGAAACAGCTAATAGTACATGAACAGATAGATTGAAGATGGCTATATATGTGTGTGTATATGTGTATGTGTTTATATATATATAATTTTGGCAAGAAACAGAAATGAAAAGGGAGACTTGGAAACAGGTTTCCAGGTTTCATACCAGTAGGAGCAGTTAGGGTAAAAGGCCTAATTATTCTAAGAAAAATTCAGAAATTTCAAAAATGTTTTAGACAAATGAAAGATTTATGTAAGAGAATACATGAGGTATTTACTTTAAGCAGCAGAGGTTTGTATTTGCTGGCATTCCTGCATCCCTATTTCAGAAGGATATTGCCAAAAAAGACCAAAGGCTGAAAGACAGAAAATTGTATCTATATTGCAGTGCTGTCCAAACTGCTCTGTAAAATAAAAAAATTCTACTTGTACTATCTCCCTGGCTTGGATGTACGGCCCTGTAGAAGATATGATTGTAATTGCAAAGTATATGGAAAAGACATGTTCTGTCCTTTGGGCCAACCTTGTTCAGTTGCCTTTTTTTGGTGCGCTTCATGCTGCATGCGCAGCCTGTTGATCCCTAATAGCATCTGAGCTGTGAGGCCATTGCACCCTTGTGTGTGGAACGTGTGCATTGTAGAAATAACTGTACTGATTGCAAAAAGGGAAGAAGCAAAAGATATCGTTAAAATGATGGCACAAATAAGCTTGCTTTCAGCTCTCTTACCCCCTTATCTTGTCGCAGAATGAAAAAAGAATTACTTTGGGAGTCAAGCAAATCTGCCCCATCTTAACTAGAAGCAACAAATTGTCATTTAAATGTTGTATACATACATCAAGTTTTACATTTTGTGGATTTTGGGGGGATTGACAGGTGAGAGAGGCTCTCAGCTTCTAACAGTGCTTTGAAACAGAAATTGTTTCCTCCACTACATCTTTTGTCACTGCTGTGCTGATTGCTACCGTACCCACTCAGACATGACCAGAATCCCAATATGTCTATCAGCAGCACTTTTTCCAAATAACTGTGTTTGCCCCTGCTTACATCTTCCATATGGGCTAAGCCATAGCAGCAGATAGAAATCACTTGTCAAGAAGAGCAGCACTTACTATGCTCTGTTGTGTGCCTCTCTCTCCTTCCCCTCATGCAAAGGCTGTGGCTGCTCATTTACAGTGCTGCTTCTTGAAGAAATTTTGACCCCCTAGAGAGGCTCTGCACATCAGAAAATCACTGCCCAGCTTATCAAATGAGGCAGCCCTTTCTGAAAGGAAGATTACATTAGGAATTACAGAGACTATTGAAGATGCTGATTCAGTGCAGTGGATTTGTTGCAAGACAGTCCTCTGGCACATTCCCTCTTCTTTGTTCCTCTCTGTAATCTCATCTGCTCAACAACTTCAGCCGTCATCCACCACAGCTGTGCTGAATGCCACCTCTCACTTCTGACCCTTCTCACTCTGGCTCTGTCTTATTGCCTTTTGCATTCCCTCACTGATTTCTCAGAACAATTTAAGCTCATCCATTCCCTGGCAAGCTAAGCCATGCCCTGCTATCTCAACTACAGGTTTCTGATCCCTTCCTTGATCCTGATCTTTGTATCAATATTGCCTTACTTACCTGCTTTCTCAGTATTGCCCCCTTGCTGAGTTGTATTTAAATTCATTGAATCGCATGGTGACAGGAATTACCTTTTGCACAGAAATTTTATACTGCATAAACACAGAATCATGACGCTGAGAATGACTTGGTGCCCATGTGCATCCTGAAGGGTGTTTCCCTTCCCTTGTTTTTAAGGAATTCCAGAGTGGGGAGCCCTGTGAAATCGAGAGGTGGTGTGTTCCAGTACTTCATTACCCTTTTCACAAGAAATTTTTTTCCTAAAATCTAACGTGCATGATGCTGCACAGATGTGAAGAGTAGTAGCTCATCCTCCTTGCTTTCAAAGCAGCCTGTAAAGGTTCTTTTTCCCTCCTGTGTGGTCTGAGTAGACATTCTAAAAACTGCAGCAGTATAAGCAATACACTGCTATAGAAAGCCCCCAAATCATTCATTAATGTCAAGAAATAGGTGGAATTCTGTAGAAAAGGATTATTCTCTTAACAATAGTATTTTCATCATAAGAAATGTTACCATGACTGTTTTCTATCATGGTATTTCTTTATGTATCTCATAATATTTTAGCTGATAAGTTTTAAAAATCTTGGACTTATATTTTATCTTCAAGGTTGTTTATCTTCAAGGCATGAAATGTCAGATAAAAAAATCACACCTGTTTTTCTATAGTTTTATGGTTTCTGCAGTACAGATTGTACAAAATTCTTCTGTAAATATACTTAAGTAATGCTGTAAACAAACCAGTGAATTCACTTAGACTTATACTTTAAATTCTTCTTGTGCAGATTAAATATCAACATTTCTTTATGGTTCATAGAAGCCTCTAATTAAGTAATAAGCTAATAACTTCAGAAATCTGTTCTGTTGCTCCAACAGTCTGACTGTTGCCAATTACAAATAATTAGTCCCTATTTTACTGTCAAAACAAGTTCATGAAGTGTTTCTTAATGCTGCTAATACTTTTGATAGTAGACATTTCATTGCGGTTTGTTTGAGCTTTCTTTCCCTTTCAGAAACCAAGTATAACTGTTAATAATTTCCCACATATACTTAAGTGAAGCACAGAGGCACAGTATTGTAATTCTTTGACAGCAAACCTAACATTGCAAAATAATAACTGAAAAAAATATAAACTTAAAGAGCGCTGTTTTACTCCAAAGAAAAAACCCTTCTTCAGACATAATAATCTGCTCATTTATTTACTGTTTATTTGTTTTATTTAGAGATCAATTGAGTAACTGTTTTCTTCTCACTATTTTAAACTTTTATGTTTCCAAGTTCACTCACTCAGAAAAAAGGAATATTCAATGAATGAAATAGCCTTCTTACATACAAAAAGAAAATGGCATAGAAAAATGGCTCATCTGGGATTTACAAATATCTTTATTCATGCTTTTAAAGAGAAGCTATATGCAAAAATCAGTATAAATTTGATGAGATCATAGAAGATCAAATGCTGTTACAGGCTTGCAGGCAACTCTGGCAAATAATCATTCTTCTGAGAAGAGGAACGTGCATCAATGTAATCCCTTAAAATAATCTCCAAAATAATCCTTAAAATAACTTTTTTGAATTTGTATAATGATGAAAAAAAAAAGAGAAAGAGGTATTAGGTAAAGTGCTTATACTACAGAATCAGAGTAGATAAAATACTTTAAAGCCATGGGAATAACACAATTCTGATTCTTAAACTATTTTTGGCCAAAAAAAAAAAAAAAGTGAAATGTATGTAATATAATAAAAGCTATACATGGTGTTAAGCCATTAAGACATTTTGCAGAAATGTAAGCACATATGCACTCCAAAGTGGGATTTTGAATGCAGGCTTTTTTCTGCAAAAATTAAATAAAAACCTGCTTTTTCGTAGAAAACAGTGAACTACCTGGAATTCAGAAGGGCAATTTTGAAACCAATATCATGAATGCCATTATGGTTTAGGAAATAATGGCTTTGAATTGTTACCAACTGAACCGAGATACAAGGGACAGCAGTGCCCGATATCCACTGACCTGAGAATGTGTTCAGCTGCCTTATTATCCTCTTGTTCCCAAGACTGTGGTGGCTGTATATTTATATTTATATATATATATATGTATATATGTATATATACACACACACACATATACATTGCTCTGCCTGTCTAAATACCATAAAGCATCTGAAGTTTTAAAAATCCCTTTGTATAAAATGAAAAGGTAGTTTGAAAAATAAAATCAAAAATGCTTCCATGGCTGCATTTCTTTGTAATGCCAATACCCTGATTGATGTTTGAGGATTTCCCTGAATGCCACCCATACAGTGGCATTGCACAAGTTATAGACAAGGTGTTCCTTAGTGGCAGCCACATTTTGAATCACAGTGGGTACTAACCAATTACTGATAAATCAAAAGATGTTATAAAAGTTTTTGTCAATGTTAAAATTATTTTTATTTTTCAGTCCAGCTATATATTCTTAATTCCTATGATTCAGAGCACAAGTTTCCTTCTGTGCCAGATTTCAACATTTTGGAATTTTGGAAGCCTCTGTATAGGGAACGGTATGTCTGCACTTAGAGTGGTTGCTAACATTGATTTTGTAGGGTTTTTTTCAGTGTCCTGAATTGAGGAGAAACAACAAACGTATTTGGGGTTTATAATAGGACAGCAGAACTGACTGAAAAATAAAGTATGAGGTGCTAATTCAGGGGTTTGGTTTTGGGTTTTTTGTTGTTGTTGTTGTTTTTTTGTTTACATGTATAGCTTTTATACTATTAGGTAGATTGCCTAGATATTAAAAAATTAGCATTTTGCCCCAAATATTTTTGCTTGTGTGATGAAATGGGAATGTGTGCATCTATGCTAGGCTGTGTAGCTAAAGAAACAAAGAATGCTTCAGTATTTCATAAAGGTGATTTCTACCAGATGTTTTTAGGAAGATTGTATATAATTAATTTACATATTTGTGATTCCTGAGATAACGGTAGGAATCAAGAATCGGATGGCTCATGGCATCAGCTGGGTGGTTCAGTGCATGCAGAACTGATGCTGTTTAACTTATGCCCAGGCTTCACACACATGGTTGGCTGGCATTTCATATGCTGAGGGAGTAGGGACTGTGGGTTTTAGTTCTTTAAGGGGTTTGGGGTGTGTGTGTGTGTAATTTAGTTCATTCTGATTAAACTATTACAGTGGATAATCTCCAGCTTTATTATCTTTCACTGGTCATTCTATGGTAGTTAGTAGACGGACATCACAGTTGTGTCCCTCCTGATTTTCCTCAACCCGCTTCCTTTGCATCTTTCATGATTACAGCTTCTGCAGCCTCTGTTAGCACACAAATACCTTTCAAATGCACACTTATATCTATGTTATTCACTGTACCTAAATATGCAGGGATAAGCCTATATAAAAATTATGATCTGTTGCAGGGTATTTTTGCCTTCTTAAAGAATATGCTAATATGAACAGAAGAAAATCTAATGTTTTCTATTGAAAGGTAATAACCTTTTAATGTGAAAGAAGTAGCAACAGGTATTTGTAAAATGGCAGTACCATCCAAACTGAAAAGTTTTGATACTTCTTTTTAAAATAAGGTGGGCAAAGACACATTAGTGCGTCACATTTGCTCAATAGCACATGACAGAAACTTTGTGCTGATGCTGCAGTCAAAGTGAATCGCAGTCATTTTGCGCAGGCAGTCTAGTTCCACACACGATATTTCACAACAGGAACTGACTAATGTGATAACCTCACACTAAGGTACAGTGCCAGCTTTGAAATAAAAGGTGGCGTGCACTGAGCTCCCAAAGGGTGCAGCCAATTAGCACATTCTCTAATGGGGACTTGCTGTCTTGGGATGAGAGGTTTATTTCCCTCAAACTGAAAAATATTCAGACTCCTTAAAGGTTTGGTTCTTGGGAGCTGCTTTATATGCCCTGAGTAGGGAGCAATTAGGCAAAATGCCTGTCACGTTATAGACTCTTAATAGACTCTGATTCTAGGTAGAACTGCATGTGTTTTACTTATTTATTGATTGGAATGGTAAAGAATAGAAAATTACTCCAGTATTTAGATCTGAGGGAGTTTTGCTTTCCTCCTACACCATTTTTGTTTTTTATAATCCCCCTCTTAATTAATGAAGGATATAAAAGCACTTCGTGTTTTGTTTATATAATTCTAAAATTAATCCAAATTTTCTGATATAAAAACTCAGTAGCATATCTATGTTCCCCCAATCCATCATGTAAATGTATTTAAAAAAAAACAGCAACCAAAAAGCCCCACCCTGGAAATGTCTCCTATTTCTACACCATAGAAAGAAGTTTAATCTAATTCTACGCAATAAAGAAGGAAATCCCACTTTTACAAGCGTTTACCTTGCTTATGGTTTACTGAAACATCCAGAACTAAAAGAGGAGGAAACCTACAGCAGCTCTGGCTTATGTGCTATTTTCTCTTCTTTGTAGAAATAACACCTTTTAGGAAGTTTTCCTTTTTTAGGCTTTCTTTGGACAGTACCACCTTCTTGGTAAGACATGTCCTTTCATGCTTTTTCATCTCACAGTTCTGTAAGAGTCGAATTTTTACAGAGTTCCCCATGTTAATTGTGGTGGCTTTTGGTACACACTGGGCAGCATGGATTTTGCTGGATCTTATGAAAGCATGTGTGGTAATTTGGGGATAGAAGGAAGAGTTTTATCAGCATGGATTTTTATACATGCTGATTAAAAAAGAGAGAAGTCATATCAAATCAAAACAAAGGTTGATCTAACACAATTTCCTTTTTGTGACCCTGTCTGTTTCTGGGTGCCTGGGGAAGTGTATGAAATGAGGACAATCACGTAGTGATACCACCTTTAAGTATTATCCCCACCTCCAGCAAACTGTGTCTTTCTAAGCCAATGGTAATCCCTTTCTGTCTAGTAACTACTGTTAAATTTCTCTTCTGTAACCATGTCCTGCTGCTTTTTGCGCATAATCACCTATGACTAGAAGTTCCCAAGCTGTTTTTACATGTTATGTGAGGAACCTCCTATTTTGTTTGTAATTGCAATTTAGTTCTGATTTTGTTTGAAGCCCCTCCTTCATTTATTAGAAAAGTTGGCAAATAATCACTGTTTATTAACAAGTTCATGAAAGACAAGGCTAGTCTAAATTTTAGCATTATGGATCCCCATCATCTTATTTGTATGTATATGTGTAAATGCTAAGTATGACCCCCAGCATAGCTACCCAGCACCTCATATCTATGCAGTTTTTCACAGAAAAAGGATGCAATAATGAGACCTGTCAAATAAATAGATATTTTTAAAGTCCCTTGCTTTAGGCAATATTAGCTGTTTTGAAATAGCAGATGTTTAGAGAATGATGAAGTTGTTGAGGTCAAGAGCTTAGTAGATTTCACAGACAGGTATTTATACAGGTAAGGAGACCAGCCGCAGTTCAATTGTGGTCATACAGAATAGAATAGAATCATTCAGTTGCAAGGGACCTATAATGATCATCTAGTCCAACTGCCTGACCACTTCAGGGCTGACCAAGAGTTAAAGCGTATGTGGTGGTAACTCAGCTAGTAATCCAGCAGGAATTGACCTCAGGAACAGCATAGCACCCTGACAGTGACAGTTTAAGCATGCAGATCATCTCTTGTCCCCAAGTTGCTTTTTTATTTGTTTTTTCCACAACTTTAATGTATTTATTTAGCCCACAGTTTTCAGGACAATGATACAATTTTACAGTTGTGGAGCAGATCAGTTTCCTAGCTGTACTCCTACTGTGCTGTTGCAGTAGTGTTGGAGGATTTCCCTAGGTCACATTCCTGACCTTGGCATGATCATTGGAGCTGGTCTAAAATAACAAGGGTAGAGGAGCATGCAGTCCTCCTCGTGTCTCTGAAGGAGGACATCAGCAGAACATGAAGGGAAGCCTCTGCCAGGCGTTGCTGCTTAGCCATGGGTTGTAACCATCCAGCGCCCTGCTACTGCCTTTGGGGGCTCAGCTTGTCTGGATCACAAGCTTGGACTTAATCTGGGATATTTTGTGCAAGTGTTTCAAGAGCTGGTATCAGCAATAACGTGATACGGCAAGTTTGGGTGATGAGCTTCCCAAGTGCTACCTTCCCAAGTGGATGGGGGTTGGAGATCTGCCTGTTTTGAGGCAAACTTTTAACCTGTGATGTGAAAGTGGACCCTAAAGGATCTGAAGAGCGAAGGGGAAGACTGGGAAGTGTACATCCAGCACAGATGCCTGCTTTGCTTTGTACTGGGGGCTGAAGGGAGCTTTTTCATTCAGTCCAAGGACTGTAATGAAAGGTTGACTATTGAAAAAGGGTTTGTCAGGGATGTTAAAGGGTGAAGGAAAAAAAAAATTGTAATGGTTCCATATGCATGAGAACAACATGGCCTAATATATTCTCTGAGATGATATGTTTTGAAGCATGTTTTCTGAGTAGTGGTTTGAGGGAGGGTGTGCATCTTTGAGATGCAGCTTAATGCCCTTGACAACCTGTTGTAACTCAAGGGCCCAAAGCTTGTACAGGCATGAGACTTTCAGTCACCGGAGAGTAGCTCACACTGACTTGTGTTTGCTGCCTCTAGCATAAAGTGTGTCTCTAAAGATAAGAGCATTGAATGGCATCACCTCTCTCTCTGCAAAACCCTTGGTAAAACCTCCAGTTCCTCTCTTGCCATGCATTTTATGAATGTTAGCCTGTCATAATATGCCTCAGTAGGAAAATTAATGTGGACACTGAAGCAGCTGGCCTTTTGATAGGGTTAGATGGTATAGAGGAGGCAAAGGCTTGTTGGATCATAATTTTTCATCTTGGACAGTCTCAAGAGATGCTGTTTTGGCCACAGTGTGAATGCGGTCAGGGTATTTAAGATAGAGGTATGCTTATTGGCTTGGGATTGACCTATGAGAACAGGATTGACCTATCTGTTTTGTCCACCTCTTCCATAAACTGTTGGGAAATAAAATCCATTTTGTTGGTTGGTGCCTAGCACTCTGCAAGCATGTAATTTCAGGTCAAGAAAACATTCCCTGTGTGAGTATTAATCATCCAGCATCTTGGACCTTTCAAAATATACAGACAAAAGCAAACTGGACTGTAAAATTGTTATTGGTGCTTGAAACTCTACAGGGGGAGAGGTGAGAGGCATTAGACTGATTCCTTTAGGCATCTGTCTAGCAGAGAGGAATGGGAATGAGAGGACTTGCTGCCGGCAATGTTTGCATGCTCCCCTGAGGTTTTGATGGTTGCAACCAATGGTTTGCGGCAGTGGTCTCGTGCTTCTTCTGAAACATACTAATGGAATTCTTCTCTTTGAGTAAATGAACTTTTTTAACCAATTAAAAATGCCATTACAAAAAATAAAACATCTTTTGAAATGTTTATTCTCAATATGTATGTATCATGGAAGCTTTTACTGTATTATCTCCATTTTGAAAGTAGTTCTGACACATGCAGTATCAAACAAAGGCATTATGTATTTCCTATGAACCAAAAATGCACTGTGCTGGAATGTGAGGGCCCTTGGTTTTGTCACTGGTCCTTTGAACTCTGTGTGTTGAAGCAAATTTTCAGGGACCCAGTTCTGCACTGCTAAAATGGAAGTAATGAATGGTTGGTTTGCAGTATCATTGCAGAATATGGATTTGTTAGTGTGAAACTGTGCTTTTTGCCATCACTTCTACTTGTAGCTTGCAGGAGAATGGACAAAATAATCTTGTGTTCTGCAGGACAAAGAGGAAGTCTCTGGGCAAGTGCTTTGTTCCCCACCAGTGCTGGTCCCAAGCTGCAACCTCAGACTTTTCAAGCGTTGTACTGCCAACCAGTGTTATTCCCATTTTCCGAACAATAATAATTTCCTGTAATGTTTGCCATGTTTTCAGGACATCCTGCAGTTAATAACCTAGGTGGTCCATATGTACTTATAACCTCATCACAGGTGTAATACCAGGAAGCATCACTAGACAGAAGTAGATTGCATGTATTGAACAGGTTGGTACCACAAATTAACAGAAATAACCTTACTCTATTATTACTGTTATATGTACAGTAGAAATCAACCCTTTAACACTTCCAAAAAGGAGAATGGATATATTTGTCATTTATATCGGAATATTCACATAAGGCCCCAGTTAGGACTGAGTTGCTCTTAGTAGATTTCTTTTAAATCGTGCAGTACATTTATTGGGACTGATTTTTGCCATTTCATAAAAAAGCATATACCTGAATAATGGGGAAAAAAATCCTTATTTTTGATCCTGAAATTTTTAGGGTTTTATGAGATGATAATGGGTCAGTCTTTTCATGCTGACAGAGTGTTTCTTGCAAACCAAAATCAGGACATCAGTCTGATGGTTGTTGCAGCACAACTGAAATATGGCCATTCTCTGTTAGAGAAAATGCTTTTACTGTTTTATTATTTTCAAACCTTTATGTTTGAAAGGTTTCAGAGTAACAAAGAGAAGCTGAAGAATAATTAGAAGACATCACCTTAATACAAATCACCTCAGATAACTTGTATTATCTAAAGAAAACGTCAGGTTCTTTACAGAAAATATCTTGCATTTCCATTCACACTTTTTCTTATTTCTGCTCTGTAAGTTATGTAATACAGTTGACATATTTAGTTGCTGATAGTGAAAAGCCTGTTGGCTGTAAAGAGTGTTTGAAGTGAAACATGCAATTAATATTGAATTTGTTCGGATAAGTGTTCCATTTCTTACAGAGAAATTATGAAAGCTTCTGATATCATTCCTAGTAATAGAGGAAGGTCTGCTAGCATATGGATTAGTGACTGAAACCAAGGTCTTAAAGGCCACCAAGGGAGTAGTAAAATCACTGTCTGAACTTCTGTTGTTGCATTTTAGCTATTAGTGTTTGAATTATTGAAAAAGGAGAGCGCTAAAATAGCTGGTTTTGTCCAAATCTTTCTCTGCATTTTGTCTGCTTATTTAAAAACTGAATCATACTTTCAATAAAAGATATTGCTCTAAACACATTTTAATTCGAATTTATTAATCAGTATAAATATATTCAGTTAATTCATAAAATAGTGCTGTCTGCAGCTTTAAATTGATAGTGATTTGGAGATAGCACATGTTGTATTTTACCTTCCCTTAGAAGGCAAGAAAACAAATATTCCCAATAGCATCTTTCAATGAGTTTTTGTGTCAGACTTTACTCTGTTAACACGTATCGTAACAGATTGACTGTGTAATAGTAATAGCATGTTCCAGATGAAATTATGCTGGCAAAATGCTTCCTGATCCATTAATGGTATTTGCACTTTTACTTTGAGTTAACATCTAACTTAAATTTAATTCTGGATTTTCAGCTGGTGTCTGATTTTAATGTATGGTCAGGTGCTGTGGTCCTAAGCGTAATGGGGTCTGACAACATGCTATAAAACAAAGCTTTATTGAGGCAGTAGGAGCAACAATGCACCCATGCGGCGACTCACCTAATCACCAATAGCAAACACAGGGTCATAAGTGATGCCATGGCCCTGGCAAACTGCCAGGGACTCTTGGTGTCTGGGTCATCTGGCAGCAACAGCCAATTGTGCAAATGCCTTTTGCATGCGGGTAAGAATCACGCCTCTCCTTGGCGCCAGCAACGGCAACATGATTGGAGAGAATTGTACCTTACATCAATAACGTGGGCAGCATCCTGCCTACGTGGCCAATGTCGGGCAGGGGGCAGGGTGTCAGCAGTCTGTCTACACTGCTGGTACTGGTCAAGGGGCAAGGTGTCAGGTATAAGAAAACAGTTACTTGTGTGAACATCTTTAGCTGCTCTGCAACAAAAGATTTCACTAGTTGAGTGTGTGTGCATTATACATATCTCCCCTGAGCCTGATCTAGCTTGTGAACTGCTTGGGGTGGCACCTGGACACTAATTCCCTGAAGCTGTACAATGTCTAACACAGTAAGGTCAGATGTGGTTGGTCCTTAGACCAGTAAAATGAATGTGAGTAATAGAATGCGTCTTCCAGAAAAGCATCTAGTTTCAATTTCAAGATGTCTAGGGAGAGAATGCTATCTTCTTGGTGATTTGTTTGAATGGTTGAAAGAGAAGAAAGTTGTCTCCTTTCTGATTTGAGTTCCTTTGTCTATTTTATAATACCCAGCTCCAGTAAGATTTACATGGTCCTGTGCTATTCTAGGGAAATTCTGATCAACTGGCATGAAGTCAGGTTTCTTGCTGCTATAACCTCGTACTCTGAAATGGCTTTATTGCCTTTAAAAATCAGAACTGGAAGGAAAAATGCAGAGCTTGCTAATTAAGCAGAGTGCAATGATTTGCATATAATAAGCAGATGCATGTGATTGGGAATACATTTTATTCTCTTTTCTACCCAGCTGACTTCTGTTTCTTTCAGCAATGACATAGCAGGTTGAGCTTTCCTTTACTTATATTAACCTGCTGTTGAACAAACAATTGTACCCTTCTTAAAATATGTCCATTCTCTAGATGACTGTGACTATTTTTCACTCCAAGTAAAAGAAGCATCCTAAATAGTATTATAATAAGAAAAAAAGAGGGGGGGGGGGGGGGGAAGGCAATGGTATTGAGGATTCAGTAATGAGGTCGAAGTATATAAGACAAATGTAGGCTTCTGCATTTGATTTATAATTAGTTTGTTATACTTCTATATGAGGCAAATTGTTGTTATCCAGACATGAACTTTATATTTTAAGAGGGACCAAGAGCTTCTCCAATTCTCCAGTAAAATTAGAATTGAATCAAATTTTACATTATGATGAATACTTAGGCCAAATGCATGTGTGTCCCTGCTTCGACAAAACTTGTTCTTCCATAGTGTATCTGAAGAGGGTGAGAGAGATTTTTATGGCTGCTGATGTAGCCTGGATGGATAATTACCTCTTACATGTTCTCCAGAAAAAAGAAAAAAAAAACAAAAAACAAAAAACAAAAAAACAAAAAAAAAAAAAAAAAAAAACAAACACAAAAAAAACCAAACAAAACACAGTGGCCATAAGATCACTGTAAATGTCCTTTGAGACATTGAAATTCCCATAATGTTTTGGTTTTTTTTTTTTTCTTTCTTTTTTACTGAGCCCAGCAAACATTTTCATGTTGATGAGTTTTAAAACTGATTAGGAAAGACTTTTCAGTCACTCTTACCCCTTTGTAAAGAGTATCCTTGAAACAAAATGACCTTTCTGTTTTTCAGAGCCTTTTGAAGATTTTCAGTGTAATTCAGGCTGATAAGCATCTTTGCATCACCTGTTTGGCAAGAGGGCGAGTGTTTCTTTGTCCAACACTAACCTTCCTTCTCTGCTCATTATCTCTAGCGAGTGCTGTTTTAATTGAAGTCATCCTTTCTGAAAGATATCTCCAACCCAGTTCGTTATTGATTTTGAAAGATCAGACCTGTTAAAATTTCCTTGCCAATGAGTTAACCTTCTTACCTGAAGGTGAATTAAAATAGAGAATGACATTTCTAATTTCCTAAGTGATGTAGCCAAAGGAGCTGTGCTAAGGTGATATAATGGTAGCTCAGTCTTTTAAAAGGATAAGATTTGTTATTTAACTTAATGAGCCTTCTTGGGCTGTGCAACAACAGATCTTCACTGAGGTACAGTTGCTTTCTGGAATGGCTTTTAATTGAATATTATTATATCATGAAGAGACGCTCTTGGATTTGTCTGTCTCGTGAAGTTCTGTTGTAAAGTTATACCCAGGAATTCAGGTCTAATCAATCATTAGCAAAATTGAAGAATGTAAAGTTAAGTATACTATTTAGCTACCTAGGCATTTGATTGACCTGACGTCACAGCATCATTTCAGCAGTTTTGATGAACTGGGCTCTGCAGACATTTTTTTCAAATACATTTTTCTTAATTCCAGCTGCAGTGGCTACTTAATAAGTGCTCAGATAGTGTCCTAAAATTTCTGCTAGTGTGACTGACTATAAATGATTCATGGCCCTGCTCAAATACATAGATCTCTCCCAATACTTATTTTCTCCTTTAAATCAAGTTTCCACATAGACTGTTCCTTCATCATGTAGAAAATGAGCTTCATGTTTATCTAATGTTTTGAAGTAGTGGGAGGAAGAATTTTAAGAATTAATATATGTATATAAGTACGCATTGTTCAATGAAGCTTAAACAAGGAGATTTAATGCTTGTGGTAATCCATAAGGAGTGCATTATAAAGTCTTTTCAACATATAATTTTGAATCTTTTCTGCCATTTTTTATCTGTTACATTTCTTTCTCTATTCAACTGGAGTTAATAATCATAAAAATATTTAGGAATTAATTTCTAGTGTAGTTAATGTTTAATGAAGAGTGAATACATGTTACACATTTTAAGTTTATGGGAATTATTTATTAGTTAAATTTTTAAATTCTGTAGATGGTTTTCATAATAAATTGTTCTTCCTGTCAGTTTTCTGATACAGAATCTCTGGCGTGGAATTAAATAGCTGTTTCTAGAAAGGTACATACTTTATACTAAATTCTATAATTCATGAACGCAAAACCTTAACAAATAATTTTCTTACTGTCTACTTTCTGGATGTATCTACTCATGAATACATAATATCTTTTAGTCTTTATATAGTGATTTAAACTTTGGCATTGTGAAGTTTGGGAAATGGAGATTCTGGAACATACATAACCAAATACTTCCTTTGTGACTTTTGTGTTTGATATTGATATGTGTGTATTCCACAGAATCACAGAATGGGTGAGGTTGGAAGGGACTACTGGAGGTCACCTTGTCCAACCCTCCTGCTCAAGCAGGGCCACCTAGAGCTAGTTGCCCAGGACCACAACCGGACAGGTTTTGAATATCTCCAAGGATGGAGACTCCGCAAAATCTCTGGGCAACCTGTGCCAGTGCTCAGTCACCCTCACAGTAAAAAAGTGTTTCCTGAAGTTCAGATGGAACCTCCTGTGTTTCAGCTTGTGCCCATTGCCTCAGGTCCTGTTGCTGGGCACCACAGAAAAGAGGCTGGCTCTGTCTTCTTTGTACCTTCCCTTCAGGTATTTGTATGCACGGATGAGATTCCCCCTGAGCCTTCTCTTATCTTCCATTCTGTACTTAGATTAGAATCACAGAATCGTTTAGATTGGAAAAGACCTTTAAGATCATTGAGTCCAACCGTTAACCTTACACTGCCAAGTCCACCACTAAACCATGTCCCTAAGTACCACATCTACCTGTCTTTTAAATACCTCCAGGGATGGGGACTCAACCACTTCCCTGGGAAATGATATTCTGTCTGTACTGCTTTATGTTCATCTTTTGTGGAAGATTAAATATTGCCAAGTTTTATCTCAGAGGTTGATAAAATGATCCCTGAGTTTCTGCAGACAATGAGAATTTGGCAACAGTCAAGACCAGATTTAAACCATTTTTTGTAAAGTATAACGGGTGCCTTTAAATATCCCGTAGTAATGTGAATTTTACTTACTTTAGCATTTGCATGCCTTTCACAGAAGTATACTTGGTAGAGGAAGTACTATCCAGTTTATTATCTTTACCAGATAGGCTTTCAGAACTGTGGCTGGCTTTCTGAAAGAGCAGAAACCAAACATTTATTTCCTTCCTCCCTTTACTTATTTTAATAGCATTTACAAGTGACACCTTGCTCTATCTTACCATGTTTTACTTTATGCTCAGCTCTCTGGAAGAATTTCTCTTTCCTGTAGAGTTTTTTTCTTATCCACACAAGAATTCTGTCAGACCTACATGTTGTTGGGATGTCCTTCATAAAATTTCTAATTTCTTTTTTTCAAAACTTTAAAAGAATTGGCTAGGTAAATATCTGATTATTACCACATGATGCATATTTTGTCATATTTTCCCTTCTAGAGGCTTTCACAATGTCTGACAAAATCAAAGGTTTACAGTTTTCTTGAAGGCTGAATGAGGACCTGTTTAGAGGAAAACAGAAAGGAAATCTGTCTTCTTTGAGGACAGGAAAGTAGCAGTGACATAAAATCATTCTGGAGGAGTATTCAATGACATTCCTCACTGCTCAACTTTGACAGTTTAGCACAGTTTCCAAAGAAGCAGCAAATTAACAGAAAAGACAAAAATTCATTTCTTGTGTTTGCCTTTCTGGAGAGGAACATGCAGCTTGCTCCGATACCACATTCCTTCCTCAGTCTTGTAGCTTTGCACGTTTGAAGTCCTCTAATGCCTTCTCCTTCTCTCACCTTGTCTTAACTGGGAGGTTTGCCAACGTAACAACTGAGTAAATCCTTCCAAATCTACAGAAGGTCTAAGGTGATACTAAAAAAAAAAGTTTTACCCACTATTTAGGGATTCTTTTGTCAAGATAAAAGAGTAAAAGAGGTGTCATTTCCTAGTAGCATCTACTAAAAGATTCTGCTGTTACTTCTTATGAAATGACCTCTGTGAAGTAACTTTAGAAATTAAAGATACTACTAGCAATGGAAAGGTAAGTGGTTTTTGTGCTAGAACGGAAGGCTAAGGCAGAGGTCGGCTGCTGTGTTCCTGTCTCTGTTTCTTTGATGTGTGAGAGGAATTTTAAGAAATCTCCTGGAGATTTCTGATATGAGAGCATTCTTGTGATGCCCTCCTTAAAATACTTGTATACTTCTAAATTTTTGCAATAGTGATTGATTGCATTTTTAATAGGACATCTTTGGTTCTTGTAATAGGTCAGTGTGATAATACCAGATCAAGTTCATGTATTTTTAAGTAGAAGTCCCTGCTGTGATTCTGTTTAAAAGCTAAAGTTATGATATGGTCTGAGATACTGAAATGACTGCCTACATTAATATTTATAGAAGTTATTACTTATTTCTAAAACAAAAAATGAAAAAAACAATTTACACAGAAGGGTTTGTTAGATATATTTCCAGCATCCCAAAAATAGGCAAAACCGCTTATTTTAATACAATTGTGCAACACATTTGCCAGATGGAAGTAAGTAATGGTCACTTTTTGTAATTAATTATTTATCTCATAGAATCATTAAGGTTGGAAAAGACCCTTAAGATCATCTCAGTTGTTTCTGGAATTAAAACGATTGATTATAGAGCGCTCAGATGAAGACATTACTTATTTTGCATACATTGCAGTGACAGGTTTCATATGGTCTTGACAAGACTTCTTCAAAACTAATATAGATCTATCCTTTTCTGATACATCCACATGGCTTAGTTGGCTTTCCTTCCCATAGTTTTAAGTAGTATGTCTCTATAATGAAAGCACCACAATTTTAGGGGAAAGTTGCCATTTAAAAATTGAAAATTGGTTTCACAGGAATTCGGCAAACTGGAGATGATAATGAATAATAAATGAACAGAGGATATGCTTGGGAGAATGTATCTCAGCAAGACATAAAGTCTTAGTGCACTTCAAAAGATTTATGATTGGATTGTTATTTCAGTCTAAATCACAGGCAATTTAAATAATGAAATATTTAAAGGTAAATGAAAATAAATATATAAAATTGACTCTTTATGTAATGTTCTGTACTTAAAAGATGCAATTTTATGAAACTTTCTTTGCTCTAATGAATTTGAAGAAAACCAAAAGGATGACAAGTCCAGAACATTATCTAAGTGATATTCATTAAGTTCAGGTCTCCTATTGTGTTTTTATTCCATTAGTGGCAAAGAAAACAACTATAAAGAATGCAGAGATACGAGCAACCTTCCTATTTGATCCTTGAATACCTGTATTAGTTCTCTTGTGGCCAAGGAGGCAGAGGGAAGTCACAGATGAGAAATATGCATGCTGTGCTCTATGAATAAGATTTCTGTCAAGAGTAAGAAAATGCAGCACCTTATCGTCTGGGCTTCTTGCTTTTTTATTAAAACACACCTTTCAGTGCAACTGGGATTTAGGGCAAAACTCAAGGGAAAGATATTGAGTAAACAGTGTGCTTGCAGAGAGAGAATGACAGAACATGTATTCCTACTGCTATTTACTTCTTGCACACCGTTTTTCGTCAGTACATCCAAATGGGCTTTAAAAATTCATATTGTTGTCCCTGCCTTACACAGAAGAAGCTGAAGTGCAAGGAGACAGAAACAGTGTACGTAGATCATCCTGCAGGCTAGCAGTAGGGCTGAGAGTACAACCTAAATCTCTTTCTGACTTCATGCAACTAAATTGTAGTGTTTTCTTATAACCGACTTCTTGCTACCTTGTCTGACGTTATATCTTGCAGGAAGTCTGACCCTGTAAAAAAAGTCAGTGCGCAAAGGTATTACATTTAATTTCTGATGCCTCGTTCTAGTAGTCTAGTCGAAAAGCTGTAGCCAGTCCTCAAAAAGCTGTAGCAGTAAATTTCTTCATATCTCAGTGAAGGAGATTTTTGACTTGTTCGCCCTTGGCTAATGTAAGCAGAGACTGGGATTACAAACTGCTGGGCTGGCACAAGCATGATGGCCTGTGTTGACGGATATACCCTGTGGTTGCGGCAGCCTCACAACTAGCACTTCTGGCCATCAGCACCACAGCAGGAGGCTACGATGAACAAGGGAAAGAAATAGAAGGGCAGAAAATGAGACAGAGGCAGAAAAATAAAAGCATTCACCTGGTCTTGACGCTAATTGAAACAGAAATATTTTGCCTTCTCTTTTTAATATATCAGCCTGTGTGTACTGAAGAAAATCACGTTTAACAAACTGAATTGCAAAATTATTCATGATAGAAGTGAAAGTGATCTGATTTAAAGTCCCTGTAACATGTTCAATATGGCTGATTTACCACAAGATTGCATGAGACTCTGCACAGAAATAAACTCTCCTAATAGTACCAAGAAATTGGTGCTGCAACACATGCTGATGCCCAAGTGTCGTGACAAGGGCTAGTGGTGTTTTTTGAATTGAGCTAATTGGGGTTCACTCTGATGAAAAGTGAAGGGCAAGCCTCAGCTGGTTGAACTAGTGCAAAAATCTGCATTTCCATGTATAGTCACTGAGAATAGTACTAGCAATGAGATTTTCAGGTTAAGTGAGATGTTTTCTTAGCAGTGTTTCAGTTAAAATTTGCTTTGAGATTTGGGAATAAATTGAATATAAAATGCTGATAGGGAGAAAACAGTGAATCTTGGTTCAAAACTAAGGGGAAAACCTCATCTTAATCTATACAAATCGAATCCTCCTCTTTAGTAGGCAGTGGATCCTAAACTGGTTTTCTCAGTAATCTATCCCTTAAAATCAGATTCTGATGCAGACAAAGCTGTAAAAATCTACAGGGACACAGATAAGAATAATTTGTGGTGATGTTATTGTTGCTCATATATAGAGCTTTCATTGGAAAATGCTAATATTTACTCATGATTACACTCTATGTAATAATTGGAAGTAACTATTGATTTCACACATTCTCTTGTAATTGTCTCTGCTGTTCATGGGAGTGGTTTTTGTTTTGTTTTTCCTTGCCCATTGCATAAGAAAAAATAGGTTCATGCCACATGTTTCTATTATTACATTTCTGGTAGCCTTGCATGGAAAAAAAGAACAGCAAACTTAGAAATCATATTAGAAACTCCTAAAACTGATCTTCTTTAGAAGGCAGTTGAAGAACACATGGATGTTCTTTAACTGATATCCATGTATAAGTATTAATGATGTTAGAAGGGTTGTACCAACCTGTCTACTGTGGTGTGTGAGCTGGAAATGGTGGTAAGCTGGGAAGGTACCAGGGAAGGCATCCTATATGCTCACCATATTTCTATACCTTCTTCAGGCCTCTGCTTTTTGTTGCTGTAGGAGATGGGTACTGAGGTAGGTAGGTCTTTGGTCTGACTCAGTATAGCTGTCTCACGCAGGAAATGGAGAGCAGCTTTCAACTGTTAGTAATCAGAAAAAACCAAGAGAGTCGTGTGGGAGAGATACAAGCAAAGGTTAATAAAGCCTTTCATCCAACTTACAAAGCCTGCAAGAGTGTTTGCTATGTATGGGAATCATCATTTTGTCAGAAGAGCGTTATCTGGCTTTTCAGCCAGCAGTGTGACTAGAGAGAGAACATAAGGAGAGGAGTGTGAGGAATATGTTAGTATAGTTTTAACACCACCTCTAATGAAACTAAGAAATGTTCATGACCCAGCTTTATATGTAAACAGACTGTGGGCTAGAAGAAGCTGTATTCAGTATCTTACAATATCAGAGGTATTTATTACATGACTAGAGGCTCAAAGCAATGTAATTGCTTTGTAGAACATAGAAGCTATATTTCTCTTTTAAGCATGCTGCTTCAATTAAGTATTCCTTTCGTGTATTCATTCAATATTCATTTTGGCTGCTACTGCTATACTATGTAAAGGAAAAATGAATAGTTAGAGAAACTCATGCTAAAAAAAAAAAGGTTTGGAGTAAGAACTGTTTTAAAACTGAATAATGTTTTAAGAATTAGTTTAAGTTTATAATAAGCATAAAGGAAAGGATTTCATTACAGGTTATGACAACAACACAAAGCCAGATAGTTCTGCACTGTGAGCTGTCAGCCTTTCACGTTTGTGTATGTGCTAGCCTATACTTCAGATAATCATGTTGCACCACTACTGCGAGCTGGAGACTCTCGATAGCTTCGGTGTAGACAGCGGTTTTAAGGGTGTTACGCCACTATACATTCAAATTAGTTTGGGAGGAAATGTGGTATGAAAAGTGTGAGCCCTGATGCAGTTTATTTAAAAATTTGAATCCACACAGCCAGAACAACAAAATAAATATTAAACAGTAACAAATATAAGGAGGTGACTGGTTTTTTTGTGTTGAATTAGATTTTTCAGACCTGACTGTCTGAGGGATGAAGAACTAGCATTATATTAAATAAAGGAGAAAATTTTTGAGACCATTTTGTTTCTTTATGTATTTTTTGTACTATAAAAAATAGATATTTTTACCCTCTCCACGTTTATAATAGATAAAAAAAAATTAATATCTATTATAATTGTCACAATGTTAAGGCAAAAAAAAGCACAAAGCAGACAAAACCCCCCTCTACCAAGTGAAATGTGGTGTTAAAACTGCCATGAATTATGGCACAGTAGGGCACTGCATCAACACTGGGAAAGCATGTTAAATTCAAAATTTTTTCTTATGGAGTACACAAACTTGTTTTAGACACACCAGTTTTCTAATATACAAAAGGAGTACCTGCTGGAAGAAAATAAGTAAAATTTTATTCCAGTAATTTGTGAGGTTCTAGTATGAAAGTGCTCAGTTAGGGAAACACTGAATAAGCATTATGCTTTTTGTGATGTTGATGTCAGAGTTTAAACTGGTATGGTTACTCTTAGGTTTATTTCCTGTATGATACATTCATGATTTTAAGAGAAATTTGAAAACAGATGGATAATATTAATTACCATGCCATTAATAGTATCAGAAACATGGGTGAGTGTATTTTCCCAATGGATATTAATAGGAGAAAAAAATAAAAGGGCCCACATTTATAAAGTGCCTTAATAATTATGTGCACAGCTAGAAAGATATCAAAGTGGCTGATTTTTATATACTTTCAAGTTTGCCTTTATCTTTATCCCATTGTTTGAAAGTGTGCCCTGGAAAGTTGGGGAAACAATGTGAAATTTGTAGATTAGATTAATCTACATCACTGTTTTTTTAATGTTAATTTTTATATTTCCTTGTTAATTTGAGAAGTGTGAACAACTTGTTCTTCAGAATCTGAAATTATTTGAACTGCGGTGTGGCTTACACTCTCCCTTATGCTATCAGGAAATACAAAATTTGACCTAGGAGTCAAATAATTTGTAGGCATATTTGATTCTCCATTATCTTCCTGTGAATCACAGGTGATATGTTTTATTAGGTGGAGAATCTTTTCCTTTTTTATCTCTCTTCCATATCCTGAATCCATTTTCTTTGATGCAGACACTGCCTTGCATGTTCTTTTCAACCTCTGAAAGAGGAGCTGAGAAAGACAAAAGCATTAAATAGAAGCGACAGTCAAGGTGATCCATAGCACTCCTCGAGGGGAGAGTTTGCTGGCAAACAGAGCAGGCGGCAAGTCATACAGCACCCAGGGAGTCCCGCCACGGGTGGGAAAGAGGCAAAAATAAAGGTTTTGTCTATCAATGATCTTCTACTATCTTGGCACTCCCGGTAGTATAAATTACAGAATCTGTCTCTCCAAATGCGGCCAGCTTGTTGTGTCGGCAGCATCTGAGATTCTATATTAAAAAAAAAAAAAAAAAAAGCTGTTAGTAACGTATCTAGAATTACGGCATTTTGCTGTGTTGCTTCTTCCCAGTGCAGTAGGCAATACGTCTGCACCAGTGAGACTCAGTTTCCTGTTCAGACTCTTGCAATTGGTTACTGCCAGTGATAAAAATACTCCGTAGTGGCAGCAGTTTTTTTCCTTTGCTGCCATAATTGTATAAAGCAAAGATAGATAATATAGGTATACTGTACCAAGTTATAGAAGTGCTTGTCATATTTTAATTTAGCCAAGCAGATCTGCAAGTGATTTTGGCAGCAGCTCTGAGGCTGTTATATTCTCGGTGACCTGCTGTTCATCCTGCTCCTTGACCGGCTCTGCTATCAGGAGCTGCAGTTTGCATTCACTGTCATCTCCCGAGTCCTTCAAAGACTTTTTGATCTGTGTCTTTTTGACCTCTCTCAAGATTTACTGCTTAGGCTTGAACTGTATCTTGTAATGCTGGTGTCTTTCTGACTCTCAGCCCTGTATCACCCAGTTAACCTTCTTGGCCCTCATCACAACCTTCTCATAATACAAAGAAATTTGAGGTCTCCAATATTGGGTAAGGTTAGTTTGTTTCTGAACTTAGGAAAAGTAGATTTCTGCTAATCAGTCTCTCAATAGTCTCTTCAAATACAATCCTCTCAAAATACTCAAAACTAAGCTGCTCATTGTCTTGTGCAGTACGAGTCCCTCTCTCTGGCATTAAACTGTTAATGCTACTTACAGGCACTAAACCGGTAACACGAAATGGGTCAAAACCAGTTCTCACTGAAAGTACAGCAAAATTCAGGTGAAATCAGTGGTGCAACCCTCATTTGTTAAAAATGGGAGTAACGTCGTGCTCGATGCTTTAAGACATGTCTTGAGTTTTATGTTTGGGGATAGTTGGGGGCTTGTTTTGTCTATTTTTTTGTATTTGTATGTGGAGAAAAGCTCAAGGGATATTTACATAGTCTTATTTTCCCTGGATCAAAGTTCAAAATAAGTTTTTTCTTCTTCAAATAGTGATAATTTTAATACCTGGAACAATATTAATATATAAGATGTTAAATACTACAATAGCTTACTTTGTTCTCAGTTAGCTGCAAAGCTATCAGTGATTTAGTGGGGGTTTTATCCTGATTTTTTGACTCCATTGTCATCACTCCCTGAAATTTCAGAATAAACTTGCAGTAATGGTTAATTCACTTACTTTCCTACTCCCTAACAAAAATAAATGTTAATCCTCCAGAAGCTTAGAGGGAATCTTAATATTGTATTTTACAGTAATCTCTTTAGAAGACAAAGAATTACAAATCACATTTTAAACTCACTAAGACTTCAGTGACAACTCTCAACAACAAAAAAGAAGCAAGCTTCCTATTTATTTCTGTAATTGTCATTTGTAATATGCCGATTAAACAAAAAGCAGATAAATGATGGTGTTTTCATGAGACAAGTACAGCTCACTACAGGTAAACTATGACTCGCTCATCTAAATATGTTTAAAACAAAATCCTAAGAAAAACCTACTTTGCATTCACAGCAGCAGCTTTTTTTCCCCAGTGTGAAATGGTTTGAGCGCACATACATGCCATTGCCCAGGCATAACTGGATCAGTGCACAGCAGGGAGAGCAGAGTGTCTGTGTGAAGACTGCTTCAGTGGGAAAGAGAGAACCTAAAGAATATTCATAAAAAGCAAATTAAAACATCATACGAGGCCTTGATTAGGCTTGACAGCTTTCCTAAAGACTTTCTGTTGTTGTTACTAGTGCTTAACATCAGCTGAGGATTTGTGAAAGAGCGGCCACCCCCACCTCCTGCAGCCTTTAAGCGATGGTGGTGGGTGAGACTCTTTACATTGCATCTGCTGATCTCTTTCATTGCCGAGTTGCATATCTATGCTATCCTAGTTTCTGCGAGATTAATTTTATCCCAAAATTTCACATTTACAAATGCTGTGGTAAGTGTACTGCCCATAATAATGATATAGCATAATATAAAAATCATGTTGCAGGTGATCTGTATGTGGTTTTCTCATACTTCTGAGGATCAGCACAGGAAGGACATGGACCTGTTGGAGAGGGTCCAGAGGAGGGCCACAAAAATGATCAGAGGGATGGAACACCTCTCCTATGAGTAAAAGCTGAAAGAGCTGGGGTTGATCAACCTGGAGAAGAGAAGGCTGCGGGGTGACCTTATTGCAGCCTTTCAGTACGTAAAGGGGGCTTATAAGAAAGATGGGGTTAGTCTTTTTAGCAAGGCTGGCTGTGACAGAACAAGGGGTAATGGTTTTAAACTGAAGGAGGGTAGATTTAGACTAAACACAAGGAAAAAAAATTTCATGATGAGGGTAGTGAAACACTGGAACGCGTTGCCCAGAGAGGTGGTAGATGCCCCATCCTTGGAAACATTCAAGGCCAGGCTGGATGGGGTTCTGAGCAACCTGATCATCGCACTCATGTACAGATTTCTTCTTTCATATTTACATTGCCAAAGGCAGTAGTTAGTGCACTGAGGCTGAGATTTTTATCATTTGCATTAGTATAAACATGTCAGTGAATTGGATTGAAGATGCTTAGATGTAAAGCACAATTTTTAGGTACAATGTGATTTCTTGGATAATTGATGATTGGAAATTTGGTAGAATCACAAATGGGCAAACTCCTCATCTGGAGTACAGTAAAGACCTGATCTTTAAAAAGAGGGATTTCTTCGTTGAACACACATAGTGTACACAAGGTACAGTGATCTGATAAGAGAGAAATTTATAGTTTGCAAGATGAATGATTTAGCTTTATTTCAATCATGATTATTTTAGTATCTCTGCTTTAGTTGGAGATTTTCTGCAGTCTTTATTCTTTTAAAGTTGGCAAGTGTTCAAAGTGGTGTTCTGGGGAAATGATATCTCTTAACTCAGTGTAAATAGACTTAAATACAACGATTATGTATGCCATTTGTGGAAGGCTGGTTAAAGATAAAATAGGGTAATCATGCTGAAATGGAAACTGAAATGTATTTGTATTTAATATACATTTATTTTTCTGGATAGCTAGCTAAACCTTGGAAACCCTAATTCAAACTTAATCTGCAAAAAATATGGAGGAGTTCCCATGGGCTGAATCGGACTCTGCCAGCTGGCATTGCTGTCGAGTATTAATGCTTAGGGTTTTAGAACTACAAACAAACTGTTCAGCCACAGTGTCTGCTTAAAAAAGAGGCAATGAGGAGCAGAGGCTAAGCGTATAGCCTGTCATCAGCCCATTCCCAAACGGCTACTGAAGTTAATGTTGGATGAACAGCTGAAAATTGTGTTGAAGTCAATGAGAGTTTTAAAGCTCATGGGAATCAGTAATAAGATGTGGCTTCATATTCCTTCCAGTCATTCAATAAGAAGGTGTTGTAAATAATTTGTACCTGCCATAGATTGTTTAACTTACCCTTGTGCAGTACTAGAACTGTTTCTCTATTCCGTTAACCTGCTTTGGAAATAACAAAGGCTCAACCCAGCATCTCCCACAACTTTACTCCCACAAATAGTCTTGTTACTGGGGTCTTTCAGATGAATGAGGATTGCATGGCCTGGCCCCAGTTTCTTCATGGAACATGAGCACTCCTCAGTCAGAGAAAATGTCTTTTGTGTGACCAACTGTCTGCAGATAGACGTCTTTTCTTTGGGAAATGGTTACAGAGTTTTGTTCTGGACTGCTTGTTCTTTTCCTCTTTCATAGTAAGCCAATGCATGGTGTGTATGAGGGGAGGTCTTAAAAAATCTGAAAAATACAGGGTTTTTACCCTCTGATTTGTGGATTTTGTGAATTGAACTGGGTGACTATTACAGTTTTTAATAATGGAAAAAACAACCATATCAGTTTTCAAGGATATAGGTCTTTATTGGTTTTGTTGACACTAATTATAACAACGTGTCAAGTATGTACCATAGACCTTAGAGATTTTAAAAAAGCAGTAACTTCTGTTCTTTGGAGAGTTACCAGCTGGTATGTCTCTGCCTTCAGGAACTTATTCTGTATAATCATTTCACAGATTGTGTGGAACAAACACTCCTTAATTGGCTTTTAATTTTAATTTTAGTTATAATAAAGGAAAGAATAGAAATGGCCTACCTGAAATTACCTCTCTTTTTCAAAATGTATTGTGTTGTTATTCCCATTATTTAACACAGTATAGAAGGAAGAGAATATGATATTAATTGGCATCAGGGTATAAAGAGTAGTACAGTAGAAATGCGAAACAAAAACCAAAACAGTCCAGGAAAGGGTATTCATGCAGGTGAGAGAGATTAGATTCGTGCCTTGGAGGGGAGGACTTCGGCTGCTATCTTGCTAGTCAAAACTACGTGATGACTTTGTGATTGCTCAATTCTTAGTTCTCTAATGTAGATTAATTCCTGTGTATGTTCTTGAAATTAAATATTCAATTTATCTAGTATAAAAGGTGAGATGTATCTGTAATCATGAAAATAAGAGATGAAGAATAATCCCATACTTGTTTTGTGTTTTCCAAGTTCGAGTTTCTCCAAGAATGAAATTCTTAGAGATGTAGGAAATGCAAAGCTGGTTCTGCGGGCTTGGTTTTGCACCATGGCAGAAAAACAATTAAGTGTGTGATGTTAGCATCTTCTCTTGTTTTCCAGGTCCATGGGGGAGATGCATGGGAGATGAATGCGGTCCAGGTGGCATCCAGACGCGAGCGGTGTGGTGTGCCCACGTGGAGGGCTGGACCACACTGCCCACAAACTGCAAGCAGCCAGAGCGGCCGGACAACCAGCAGAGCTGTTTTCGGGTCTGCGACTGGCACAAGGAGCTGTACGACTGGCAGATTGGCACCTGGAACCAGTGCCGGCCCGTCCTCTCCCGGAGCCATGAGAAGCCCCTGGAGTGCCTCAGAGGGGAGGAAGGGATCCAGACAAGGGACATCACCTGTGTCCAGAAGTCCAATGGGGTGCCGGCTGAGGATGTCATCTGTGAGTACTTTGAGCCAAAGCCCCGTCAGGAGCAGGCGTGCCTCATCCCGTGCCGGCAGGACTGCATTGTGGCCGAATTTGCCCCCTGGTCAGAGTGCTCCAAGACCTGTGGCAATGGGCTTCAGCATCGAACTCGGCACGTTGTGGCTCCACCGCAGTTTGGTGGGTCTGCTTGTCCTAACCTCACCGAGTTTCAGATCTGTCAGTCTAGCCCGTGCGCTGGTGAAGAAAGCCTATATAGCCTAAACGTGGGACCCTGGAGTGCATGCTCAGTGCCCCATTCGAGACAAATAAGGCAAGCGAGGAAACGTGGGAAGAACAAAGACAAGGAAAAGGACAGAGAAAAGGCAGTTCGAGATCCCGAGGCTCGTGAGTTAATTAAGAAGAAGAGGAATCGAAACAGACAGAATAGACAGGAGAACAAATATTGGGACATACAAATTGGGTACCAAACCAGGCAGGTCACATGTACTCACAGAAATGGGAAAACTGCTGCTCTGAGGTAATCACTATTTATTAATTTGCACATCTTTATTTTTCTCTGTTTAAAGTAAAGCACGCATAAGTGCACACTGGTATTATTTTACACAATCCTGAATCTCAATGTGGGGCACACACTGTTTCCACTATGAACATCCCTCAAGCTCTAAATGTTTCTATGACATGAAACGTGCAAGCTGTGCTGGTGATCATACTAAGCATCACATAAATGTGCACTGTTAAACTATACTAACTACCTAGCCTCTGTTTGTCTAAATAGATTTCCCCCAAAAGCTTGAAGATATTTGTCAAATGTCTGCTCTGTTTCTGTGGATTCAGGGAGGTTTTCGCTCTCTAACAAGTCATGCATGTTTGGAAGAGGTGATGTTACTGGTGTTAAGGCTCTGGGCACAAAGACTAACAGGGAACCGGGCTGAGTCTGACTCACAATAAAAGTAGAAAACAGAGAGAAAGATGCTGCATGAGAAGGCAGTATCTATTCTTTCCAGTACCTTTTGTTTTGAAATAGAAGGGCATGAAATATTGTTTGTCCTTCTTGATTCCTGTGGTAAAATTCCTGGAAGGGAAACTGTGAAACATCTTTTGTTTCTTCCATGGACTTCCTCTTTTTCTTTCTCATCTGCACCTTTATACTGTCTGTCTGTTTTTTCCTGATACTTTATTATTTATTTATTATTTTACTTTTCACGAGTTTTGGCAGTCACAGGTGTTTTGATAACTCTTTCCATAGGCTTCTGTGTACTTTTCTGCAACTGTATTATCTTCCACTTGTTTGTTTTACCTGGCGTTCTCTTGCTAGCTCATGTTTTTTCCTTCCCATCCCCCGGAATGTCCAACTCAAAAATCTTCTTTCACTCTAGTCTGCCTTTTTCTGTCTTTGATGTGATTTTTTCTATTTCCTTCCCTCTAGTTCAATACATGATTAATCAATTTTACTTCAACTGTGAAATGACTAAGATATCTTGCTGAATGAGGCTGACACCCATTGCTGCTAGGTTAGTGTTTATGAACTTTTTTCAGGGTATTTTACTTTGAGTTTTTATTGTGCCAGTTAAACATTCTGTCATGGAACTTGTGATCGCTTCAACCTTTCCTGTCAGAAACCATATATTGTAGTTTTTCAAGTGTAGTAAACATTTTTTGAGTATATTTCGTATTTCCTTTCAGGAGATCATCCAGCAGTAAAACAGGAAAATGATGAGAGGTCTGTGGCTTAAGGGAAGAACTGAAAGATTTGGGTTTTCTAGTTGGAAGGAGGGATGTATGAGTGAAAATATGAAGTGTCTATGAGTATGTAAAAACCTGTCACAAGGAAGAATGGAATGAGCTATTCTCTATATATTATGGATGTATAGGAAAAGCAATAATGGGCTAATCACAGCAATGCTGAACGAGGTTGGACTTCACAATACTGGGAATAGTGAAGCTCTAGAAAAGATTGCCTGGGGAATGTGTGGCACCTCCATCTTCGAAGGTTTATGAGAATAGGCTAGAAATGCATGTGTTAGCAATGACACACCTCCAGTAACCCTTGGTTAGGGAAGAGGGACTGACTGCATAGTTCTTTGCAGTCTCTTCTGGCTGTGGTTTTCTACAGTTCTTTCAGATTATGACACACACTTGGATAAATGTCTGCACGAGGAATCTCAAAATCAGTTTGCTCAGGCAGTCCCAGGTGTTGCCTGCAGCACTGGCTCAGTGCTGGTACAGGAAGAGATTGCCTTTACCTCTTCCTTTTCCAGCCTCACAACATGCAGCCCACACTGTACCTAGCCCAGGAACATCATTACCCTTTAAATACAGGGAATAATTTATCAAACATATCAGTTGCTAGCAAAGAGCAGCCAGCTGCTCTGTTTGAAAGTCCCCAAGTTTTTGTAAGGTTAAACAAATAATTCAGAACTACCATAATAAAAAAAAAAAAAGAAGAAAAAAAAAAGAAAAAAAAAAAGAAAAAAGAAGAGGGGGGAACATTCATGTGCTGAAGCTCTGATAAATGGTAAAAGAAAGTAAAAGTATAATTGGAAGTTGATGGCATATTTACTCATCATCTTTACACTCGCTTTTGGATTCACTCAGATCAGTAATGCTGTCTTAATTTCAGATACCTCAGCGTATTGTACCATATATGCACATTTCAGGCTGTAGCAGGGAAATGGATGAAACCCTCTTGCCTGAGGCAGTGAAGCAATAGATAATACAATGTAGAAGCAATTCTTCACAGGGGAGAAAATGATACAAATGATGCAGTGGACATTTTGATGTCTAATGGATATAATTTTATGTTATAAATTCACAAAGGATTTCTAACAGTCTTCCCATCAAGTTTGACATAGAATCTTTTTTTTCCAGTTGCATAATGAAAACAAGAACATTTGGTTAAATGACTCATGAGAGATTCTGTCACTGATACCTTGGCTTTAGAGACCTATCTATGTGTATCATCTATATATCCATTTGTTTCATTTATGCTGCACTCTTCACTAAGTGGTCAAATGGTTTATTATATGATTGGCATTCCAGAATCTCAAGCAGTAGAATTATTTTTCTGCCCAGGCTTTCAATGCAGCCAGCTCAAATGATTTTATAATCTCCATCACATAGTAACTGTGTTACTAAATAATATAGACAAGTAAGGTGACTGGAAAACCTGCCGTGCTCATATGAAATGCTCTTCAGCTTGAATAGTCCATTTTCAGGGAGTTTTGACTTTAGCAATCAGAAACAATCAGCCCCCTGGCAGCATGACTGAAAGAAGAAGAAAAACCCTCAGGCGAGTAATATTTTTTGCAGAGGTAGCAAAATTGGTATAGTATAAAAATGGTTTCAAAAAACAAGTTTCAGAAGGGTGCTCCAGAGAAAATGGTTCTGTAACGCTGTCAGCAAAACTTCAAAAAGGCAAATATCTCTCCACACATCAGCACACCAAGCATGGTAAAGAGAAGTGAAAGAAGAAAATCAAAGTGTAATTTTTACACTTTATTACCAAGTGAACAATACATAGTGTCCCGTGAAGGATGAAATATTGGATTTTGTATTGCTCATTCTGCAATAATGTATGTGTTACATGGCCTATATATGCTTTATGTTTCCCTTAGTCTGAAATTCTGGTGCACTGAAAATATTTTTAAAATAGAAGTGTTGGAGAAGAAAGAATTCAGTAATTAAAGGTGACTTATAAAATGACTGTTCTGGAGAGCTAACAAAACCTTGACAGGATTGCTGTTATTGTAGAGGACAATACTGATCCTCTAAAATGTCTCCTCTCTTTTTTTGGTGAAAGTGGAATTTGCCAGAGGTCCTACAGAGAGCCATTAGACAACAAACTGTCAATGTAGAGAAACAGGAAACGTGTGTGAAAGCTCATTTTGAGTTACAAATCTGTTTGCACTATTAAAGGTTGTGATGATTGTACCTCATGTTAAGCCTATCATTTTGTATTATAATATATACTCTGGTTTTGCTCTCTCCTACTCTGCCAAATTGTTGCCATTGGGTTTCAAACATTTCCTCATAATTGCCTTCTTGAGCAGACTTTTGGGGCAAAGTTTAGCAAAAATGTTTTGGCTGGTTTTGTACGCGTCTAAGAAAAATATTTTGTTTTAGCAGTGTTTAATTCATACAACCATTTTACGGAGATACTTTATTGAGAACCCACTGGATTGGGGAAAGAATTTGGTATTTGGAAGGACTGGAACAGGTTATGAGCACAGACATTTAACTGCAAGAACATGGAACAGTATGAGAGTATCTTCTTGTCCTGTATGTTTCTGCACTTCAGCAAAGATTTTGAAATTCACTGACAAAGTGCATCAAGTTCCCCTGTAGCAGTTGGCCCACAGGCGTGGGGACAGTCTGCAACTGCTAAGAATCATTGAGCTCAAATGGCTGCAAATGGGGCTGTAGGTAAAGCAGTTCTGCAAGGGTATAACTGCCTAATTAAATTAAAAAAAATCCCAGGAATTTCTGCACTATTTCTTTCTCCTTCTCCATCATTTGGATATGGCTTGTTTATCTTGCTTAAGCTAGGACTAAAACACCCCTGTCTGAATGGGGGGAGAAATGGAGGAGACCAAGTAGGAAACTGTCCCCACCAGCTCTTTTGCTGCAGTCTCCAGAACTGGTTAATATTCCCTTGGCAGCACCTCTGTGGCAGAGACCTGTTTGTGAAGCTGAACATTATTGATGACTTGAAGTGAGAATTCAAGAAACAGTAAAATTTTACATATATTCAGGGCTTTTATTTCTTTGTTGGGAAATAACCTTATGCAATAACAGCGGTGGAACATAATGGTGGGAAAGAAAAGCATCCAAAATTTAAGAAATGCTGACTAGTTTCTGGGCAGATTGGTTTAGCCCCTTTATGCATTTGATTGTCTGATCATGGTTCATTTGTTTCACCTCTGTCCTTCTCAGAAAGTAATTATTTGTTATTTATTTTCATCCTCCTGACTGATTCTGTGCATTCATGCAATATCTAGCAAACTATATCCACACCTTATAATGAATTAAACTCTCTTGGAAGTTTCCATAATGGTCTCACTGCAGCGCTTTACTTTCAAGTTTGGGAGAGTTCAAGCTTTTATTTATTCCAATATTCTAGTTGAGACAGAGAGATGACAGTAGGGCAAAAATTATTGAATTGTCTTGCTAATTTTGGGCATTGAATTTGAGGTATATAATGCCTGTTTTTTCAGCTTACTTCACATAGGCCTGTATCTGCTTAAAGCACAGCCACCATATTCACTAGTGGCCACAAGTCTTAAGCTGGATGCCCAGGGACTGAGGAATTAGAGAATGGCCAACTGAGTATTTAGGCTGGTGAGTGAGTGATACTCAGGATGTATTGGCAGAAAAAGAGAGAGAATCTGCTCCTCTAAGATGGCATTTTAACTTTGTTCATCTTTCCAGGGCCTGAAACCAAGTGCTCACCTTCCAAATCATGCAACAAATCCCTCCATCCACTTTATGGACTCTCACTGTCCTTTTAAGTTATAGACTGTGTGGAGGAGGATAAAATAAATACAGCATCAGCTTGTTGCTTTCTTTATGCCATTGATTTGGAGAAGCAGGCAAGTCACCCTGAGTTATGTGCTGTCAGACAGCAAACAGAAGAGAGATTCAGACATATCATACAGCAGCTCAGTTTGTTGGACCCTGTAATTTATTCCTTGCTTAGAAAAAAGTCTTAAAATATTCTCTGTACTTCTCTGAGCTGCTCCATGAGGCAACAGGCAGAAAGGGTGATGTGTATGAAAGTGGCAGTGGCTAAGGTGGAGTAGCTTCAAGGACAGGCTGTGGGAAGACGAGGGAATAGCAATGCAGAGAGGACAGGTTATAGAGATGAAGGAGCATAAGCAACCTTTAGCTTATTCATTGAGGACCAGATGGAAGTGTGCATGTCTACAGGTGTTTTTTATGTTACTGTAAAGGCAGTACTGCAGCTGTTTTTTGTAGAGGAAAACTTGGAGGAAGCCTCCAAGTTCACCACACTGTAAGGGTTTAGAAGCCATAAGTGGTTCACTAACAGAACACCTGTAAACATCACATACTTGGATAATGAACTCTACAGAGTCATCTTCATAAATTAACTTTGAATCACTTAGAGCACATGCTGTTAACAAATGGAGAACAGGGAAGAAGAAAGTCATCTTGGAAGAAAAACCTCGTGATAACTAAAAACTGCAGGCTAATTGTCAGATGCATTTGGATAATAAAAATGTAAAATGTTATTAGAGAAACAGGATGCAAACATATTGCTTTCCTACCATTTTCCACTGTGCTTTTAGGATTTGCATGAATTTGAAAGCCAGAAGCATCCTGTAGATTTTTAATGTGATTTCATGGAGACAGTAGTTTCTGTGGATATGAATAATATTATTTACTGGGTGTTCCTTTCTATTCTAAGTACCTGCTCCATCATCTTAGTGAGGCTGCTGTTTTGACAGTGGCTTGTCAGTATTGCTATACATTTGACGTACCATGCCAAAATCTAGATTTAAGATGGAAACATACACACTGTACTGAATAATTGAAACAACAGCAATGAACCATTTCTTTCTCCACACCATATTTTAACTCTCTTCATATAGTGAACAGTTGTTCTGTCGTTTAGATGTATGACATTCATATATTTCTGTGCAAAGCATCAAGATTGGATGCCTTTCTAGAACATATTTTTTATTCAAATACATGTAATTGGTTTTCCTTAGCAAAATATAATAGCTTGTAATGTAATGAGGGTTGAACTACATATTCTGATAATCTCTTGTGGCCATAAATCCTATGAATGAATGCATGGATTCTATGAATGAATACTATGTTGAATTTCTAGCCTTAATTTAGTAAGAGATTAAGATGCACAATGGTAAACAGAATTAGGCACTGAGGTCTTTAACAAAGATTCTTCTGCACTGTACTTTTATGCATCTTTTCTGCCTCATTGTCAGAGAATTTTTATGTTAATTGACTTCAATATGCCTAAATAAATAAATATGATTCAAGCAATATTTTTCTAAATTTTGAACATCTTTATATTGGTATCACATCATAGTCTGTAAATAGTCCCATAAGGAACAAACTAGAATGTATTATTTGTTTAGAGTTATTTTGTTTTTTCTGTTATGTGATGACTGCTAAGCATAGTCTGGGACATGGAGTATGCCCCTGTTTCCTCGATGAGCTTTATAAAGTTATAGTACAGCATGTGAGCTGAGCATCCTCCTGGGAGATACTGTCCCCCAAGGAGTGGGGGACTGCACAGGATGGGAAGTCAGAGTTCTGCTTCACTTGCAGATCCCCAGAATGGCAGAGTTGGGTACTTCAGTGCTTAACTTTCAGTGGTCCCACTGAAAATAAAACGTCCAGCCTACCTCCTAATATTGACCACTTTTTTCCAAATGTTGGAGACTGAAATGAAACCAGTGGTATTGTCAAAGCTAAGCATCAACACAGGGGACAAATCTAAACTAATACCTGAAACACAACTAATATTAGTAATATAATTTTCAGTAATATATATATATATATATTATTTTAACTTCAATATTGCATATTTTTATTCAAAAGTTTGGCATTGTGTTTATTTTTCTTTGCCGATAACTCCGTGAATCTGTTAGTTAGGGTCAAAGTAAATGCTGATTAATGCTATGTGGTAACAATTCCCTCTGACAAAGGGAAATCCCCTCCAAAAAGCTTTAATAAGTCATTTGTGTGGACTATTGCCAAATAACCTGCTCCACCAATTTTAAAATTATCTATAGCATGGGATGTGCATACATGTCACTGTATCATTGGACTGTGAAAGATAGTACCTCTCTCGAAACATTTCTGCTTTCTCATCTCCTCGGACACTCATGGTATCTGCGACAGCCCCAGAGCAGCTGTTGTTGCCACTTGTTTGGGTGTAGTAGAACTTCTTGTTGCTTTGCCTGTATTAGCTGATATATTTTTCCTTGACCCAGTAATTGTAATCTCTGTTTTCTTTTCTCCCGTAATGTAGAAAGCCTGAGTGGTTTTGTTTTTTTCAAAACTGTTTTGGCTGTGCATCTTTGTTGGCAGAATTAAAGTTGTGAAAGGATCATGGGAAAGTAGTCTTGTGAAAAGCACTTAGGTGGACAGTACTTGAATTGTAAATGAATAAAAGTGGCCTCATTGTTTGTGTGATTATAACAGCCCATTATACTGTGAGGTACTAACAGTTTCTCAGAACAATGTACCATATGACCAATACTGAACAGTGCAGCTGTAGGGAAAATGAATCAGGACTATGTCATGAGGGATACTTATTGCATTTACCACTAGGAGAAAATACAGGCACTGTATTTTCACTAACTTCTTTAAAGAAACAAGTGTTTACCAGCCATAAACTAAAAGTCTCAAGAATGACTAGACTTTACAAATTACATTTTATATTTTCAGAGTAACTCATGGGAGTTATCTAAACTCTGGATTTAAATCACTTCTCTACTATCCCTTCTGTCTAGTACCTGCTCATTAAACAGAATTATTTTTTTTTCATTGAAGTTTATTTCTGATAAATAAACTGTTTTTTTCTTTATACTAAGGAGTTTATCACAATCTCTTTCAAAATCCAGCTGTACCTTTGATCCAAGAATGGTATAGAGTTCATTTGATTGTTTTTCTTTAGAGGTTAATGCATCCAACAGGCTGTATGAACTCTGAGGAGAACACTGCATAGAAGATAAATAGCTTGTTGCAACACATTGGGACATTGTGCTTGATCCTTTTCTCCGTATGTTAACTCCAAAATCCCTATTACTCATACAGAGCATCTTTTAAGGTTCCATGGTGATCAGATAAAGAGCAAGGAGGAGAACCTACACGTGCAATATTAAGATCTGGATTTAGTCCCAAATAACAGAAAGGATTAATATTCAGCATGAGTATTACTGGATTTCCTCAGGCCCTCTGACCAGTAAAGTGATCATTCAAAGTTGCTGTAGAAAATTGCACACATGGGTACATATATTTGAAAGGTTGATTTGGTCTTCTGACCCAACCAGATTATTTCTGTGAGGCAGTTCTGTTAGAGCGTGTGAGGATCTAGGCTGTGGGACTGCCCACGGGTAGTGAGATTTCCCAGCAGTGTAAGCCTGAGCTTTTCTAGGATGCGATGCTGATGAGTGGTGTGGTACATGTTTTACCCCCCTTCACTGTGAAGTTACAGTTACAAGAAGCAGATGCAATCTTTGGAAAGTGTTCCTGTGGTGGGTTGACCCTGGCTGGATGCCAGGTGCCCACCAAAGCTGCTCTATCACTCCCCTCCTCAGATAGACGGGAGAGAAAATATAACAAGAGACTTGTGGGCTGAGATAAGGATAGGGAGAGATCATTCACTAATTACTGTCACGGGCAAAACAGACTCGACTTGGGGAAATTAGTTTAATTTATTACCAATCAAATCAGAGTAGGATAATGAGAAATAAAAACAAATCTTAAAACATCTTCCCCCCATCCCTCCCTTATTCCCGGGCTTAACTTTACTCCTGAATTCTCTAATTCTTCACCCCCAGCAGCGCATGGGGACGAGGAATGGGGGTTGCGGTCAGTTCATCACATGTTGTCTCTGCCGGTCCTTCCTCTTCATGCTCTTCCCCTGCTCTAGCAAGGGTCCCTCCCATGGGAGACAGTTCCCCACAAACTTCAGTGAGTCCTTCCCACGGGCTGCAGTTCTTCACAAACTGCTCCAGTGTGGGTCCTTTCCACCGGGCACAGTCCTTCAGGAGCAGACTGCTTCAGCAGACTGCTCCAGAGTCACAAGTCCTGCCAGCAAACCTGCTCCATCATGGGCTCCTCTCTCCATGGGTCCACAGGTCCTGCCAGGAGCCTGCTCCAGTGCAGGCTTCCTGTGGGGTCACAGGCTCCATCGGGCATCCACCTGCTGCAGTGTGGGGTCCTCCACGGGCTGCAGGTGGATGTCTGCTCCACCGTGAACCTCCATGGGCTGCAGGGGGACAGCCTGCCTCACCATGGTCTTCATCACTGGCTGCAGGGGAATCTCTGTTCCGGCACCTGAAGCACCTCCTCCCCCTCCTTCTTCACTGACCTTGGTGTCTGCAGTTGTTTCTCTCATGTATTCTCACTCCTCTCTCCGGCTGCAAAGTGCGCAGGCTTTTTCCCCCTTCTTAACTATGTAATCCCAGAGGTGCTACCACCGTCGCTGATGGGCTCAGCCTTGGCCAGCAGCGGGTCCGTCTTGGAGCCGGCTGGCATTGGCTCTATTGGACAGAGGGGAAGCTTCTAGCAGCTTCTCACTGAAGCCACCCCTGCTACCAAAACCTGGCCAGGCAAACCTAATGCAGTTCCTTACAGCCTTTCATTTCTTTTAGTAATCTACTGAGATTTAAGCAAACTTCAAGCAAACTCCTGAGATTCTCTCTCCTGAGAAAAGTAAAATATGTTTGTATTCAAATCCTGCTTTAATTTCTTGGTTTATTCTTTGGGAGTTGCATCAATGTTCATTCACGGCTGTAGGATGTGTTGCAAGGACACTGTTTGTCCAGCTTAGTGGTTTGTTTTGGTGGGGTTATTAATTATTATTTTTTTGAAACACAAATTTACTTTATGATTCTTTTCCAAAAGCTTCCTCTATCTTTAGTTTGCCCTTCAGTCAAAAATGCAGCCTCTACAAGCCTGCTTCTGTGTATTTGTGGTTTTGTGTGTAATTTTGGTTTTCAAGTGCTAAACTAACATCTAGTTTTGGCGTTCTCTAAGCAATTTGTCACTGTTCCCAGTCTTTCTGCAGATAAGTTTGTTTGGTCAAATGGGCCTGTATGTCAGTAGTTTTCATCTTGTGGCTAGTGGAAAAGATTGAAAACCATTTTGCTAATGGTATTCAATGATGTAATGTCTCATGAGATCAGCAAGAACTCAAGAGAGACTCTCATGGTTCCTGATGATACAGCTGGTTGTGGGAGATGCCTGATGGTACACAGGACATTCAAGGCCAGGAAAAGGTTAAATTATCATGCTCTGAGGGAGCCTGCTGTGTTTTCTTTTATGTGCCAGATAGTCTTTGCTTTTCTTCCTTCGTATTTGGATGAAGCCACTTAAAAACCTGTTAAAGGATTCTGGATTTTTTTAGCATGTGGATTGTGCTTTGATCTGAAACCTTCAGAAGCAGCTCCCTTTCTCTGCTGAACTGCTGAACCTCCTCGTATCATACTCAGTATGGGTTTCTTCCAGGCAGTTAGCCTAGTTTTTGGTTATGTCTTCTTCACTCCTCTCAAGTTTTTAATTTGTTCATTCAATCTTGCGTGTTCAAAACATTAATTATATTATATTGTTGGGGGTTTGCTTTGGAATACAAGCAGAGCTTGTATTTTTTGCTGAAAATGGAGTAGCCTCCTTCAAAAATAATGATAAAGTTCCTTCCCCAAAGGTGCTGGGGTTGAACTCCTCAGCAGGAAGAGGGGTTCTGACCCCACAGCCCTTTCTAATCATGAAGGGCAGGTGATGTCTAATCCCTGTGATACTACATGGTATGAGAGGGGCAAAGGGAGGAAGAACACCATTTCTTCCTAGGTTTTTTGTGCAGTGTCTGACAATGTAGATGTCTGTTGAGTGTCTCTTAATAATGCCTGCTGCGCTGAGCTCTCGTGAGGATGAGAGTGTCTGCTTTCCTCACCAGGGTTGAGGGTAGGTCAGCCATGCCAGGACTGGAGCAGCCTTGGCAGACCTGTAGGTGCACCTACAGGGAACTTTAGAGCCACAGGAGCAAAGACCCTGTGGACATAATTCACTACCACATCAAATACTGATCCAGGCTTGAAAAATCACAGTTTTCAATTTACAGGTGAAATTCCACTTAAGTCTTTTTCAGTCCAGCTCTAACCCATGGCTTTTATTTTCCATGAGTGCCAAAAGTTTATGTTGGCATCAGTCTCCCTCCTGAACCGTAGCCATGTTATTCATTTCAGAACAATGGAAATCTCTGTATGTAATCAAACAGGAAATCAGCTAGAGAAAAAAAAATAATATCAGAATTCCAGGAGAATGTATACGGTGAATGAAAATAAGGAATAATAGCTGTGAAAATTTCGTTAAAGAAAACTAAAGCTGAATGTTGATAACAGTGAAGGAATAGAGAAAATACAGCAAAATAGTGCTGACAAAAATTATTGAAGAGACTATTTGTCAGTTGGGCTCTACTACTTTACATTATAGGTAAAAACAGTGAATAGTCGTTCTTGTTAAATATCAGCACTGGGTGAATGAATTGAATTTATGTTAAAGGACATGTTCTCCATTGTACACTTTTAGATTTAAATTGCAAACCTCACATTGGAGCTCTGTTACATTTGAACATGAAAAGCAGCTGTATTGGGAAAAGTACCAAACTGATCTTCAGAATGATGTCTGCTTAATACATTGGATATGTGGACTCGTATTTCCATTAACTTATAGATTGTCCAGATACAGTAATGTGCAGATATTTTGGGAGTGTCTTCAGAATGAATCTTGAACGGCCCTCAAATCCAGGCCAATTGTACATCTCAAAATTGCACATGCAATAGAAAGGATCTGTAATAGCAGGATATAACTGTATAAAATGAGACTAAGTGAAAGAGAACTCTTGGACCTAACAAAGAGACAGTCAAAGAGAGAGCTTATAGAAATCTCTAAGCTCACAAATGCTACAGAGAAAGTGAACAGAGTATGGTTATGCAAGGCCTGAAGCCAGAAAATGAAACTAACAAACAGAGCAATTTTAAAGTAAAAATAGCTATCTACAGTTGCCAGTGACTAAAAAAGTTGTGTAACTCATTGTTTCCAAGATGATGTAGATGCCAAAATTTTATCTGGGTTCAGAAAACATTTACACTATTTCATGGGGGAAAACTATAAAGGACTCTTCAGTGCAAAGATACTACTTCTGTTCAGGAAGTCTTTCAGCCACAGTTTGCTGGGAAAACAGAGGGTATGTTGGGAAAGTGTGACCAAATACTTGCTGTCTTTCCATTTTCTACTGCCAAGGCAGGTATCAGACTGCATGGATTATTAGTTAGAACCACTCAGCCATTCTCATGCTGGTGTTTGTCTTTTCTCATTAACTCTTCTTTCTAGTTATCAGTCCATAATGGTATGGAGGAAACACCAACAAAAGTAGAAAATCTCTTAGTTGTACAAGTAAGTTATGTATGGCTCATGGAGTACCTACTGCCTTGCTTAAAACCTATTTATTTTTCCTATTTATTCTGCATAAATTTAGAGAGCAGTCCTATAGTCATGCATTACCATGTATTTGGCTTTATGCATGCAGTATGCATGGCTTTATCTATTGGAAAAAAAAAAAAAAAAAAAAAAAACCAAAAAACAAAACCAAGAACTTTTTCCTAGTTGAGCGTATAGAGGAGGAAATTCCAACGGTCTCTTCCATGACTTTTCTACACAGCTTAAAAGATAAATTTTGAGACTGAGATTACAGACACTCCAACAGGTCATTGGCATATAAAATCAAGTTGTCCTGATTTTTAGAAATTGTAAAAGCATGATTCACTCTGTAATAGAAATTTAGGATACCTCGGAAAGAATTCTTTTACCTCTTGACTAATCTGATTTTATCACACATTTAAAAGCTTATCTTCCAATGAAGAAACTGCTTTCAACTGCACAGCTTGCTTATTTGTACACAGGTACTATGGTGCAATTTGCTCTAGGCTTATGCCTCAGGCTTCAGTCTCTGTGTGTTTATAGCCTTAATTAACCCATAAATTACTTTGAAATCCCCAGGGGGAACCTTCCTATCCAAAGCAATATTTAATTTTTATTTATTGCTGTAAGAGTGAAAATGAGGCTATGGAACGTGAGTAGACACAAATTCCTGACCACACATCTCTAAAAGAGGTTGAACAGCAATTATGTTCTGTATTTTGACCTTTGAACCAGCGCTGCCTTTTTCTTTAGTTCATTAATCTAAGTCTTTGAGATCAGGAATAGGTTTGATGTTGGCTTAATAGCAATAGCGCTCATTCATCCCTTGTGATTTTATTTTGTTTGGGATTGCCTTCTCTTTCCACTGTGTCATCTATGTGCTTATATACCTTAAGCTTCAGTTCCGCACTATATCTATCTGTTGTCTGAAATGGTACTTTCTCAAACCACTGCCTTACTTCAAGTTGTATAATGCCCTCTTCCCTGCCAAAAGACAGACACTTAGGACAATGTCCTTTGAATGTATTCACTGGATTGAGAGCAAGTTTGTGCAGACGTTACATGTTACGCCCATGCTACCTCTTCTTGTGTCCAGTCTGCTCTGTTGACTTATAATAGCATTTTAATGCAACTCGTACTTTTCTTTGAGCTTCCCCAGCAATTATCTGGACAGAACTGTATGGGTTGATAGTGAGGACTTACTTGTGCACTCCCTTTGCTTTTTGAATGGCTAACTTTTTGCATATAGCGTATGCTTAGATATTACTGGAAGTACCCAGAGCATGGAGATGTTTGATGCAGAACTTCTAGTGGTTTGGGTGGTACTATGAAATGAATGTTAACTGCCTATTTTTATCTTCTGATCTGTTACCTGCCCATTTGCTTTTTCTCCTGTGAGAAGGTTCATCCAACTTTGGGTACCTAAATCAGATGCATAAATCCATCAGAAAGTGCAGAGCAATTTACATGAAATTAAGCTTTGCTTTAAATTATTTGTGGAGATCAAATCTGTAACATTAGGTACCAAACCCAGAAGACACTATTTTGTGTAACAAAGGCATTCCCAGGTTTCAATTAAGAAACAATCTATGTAGTTTCTTGAATCAGAACTTTAAACGAAATGTGACCAACCTTCTCAGCTAATGTGTTACATATACTGAACTTTTCAAATGACACGTGTATCTTTCAGAGTTAGCATTTTTATGCAATACAGTATTAGTAAGTTTAATTATGAATATCTGTCTATATATAGTCATCTGCACTGAAAGGTATGAGAAACGTCTCTTGGGAAGATAAGGTTTGAAAATCTTTTGCAAATATTTTAAAGGTGTCAAGAGGAAAAAAAAAAAAAAGATCTTTGAAAAATGAGGGGGGACTTTGGAACATGAAATTCATTGTTCCCAGATTTCCTGGGAAAGGGGGATACGTAGAGATGCAACATGAAATTAAGTATAGATTAGTTTAGCTGCAGGTAATAGATATAAATGCACTTGGGACAAGGAAAGGTGGTAGTGAGGGAAAGGATTTGTAATCTGCCCTGGAAGCTACTCTATTGCCTTCAAAGAGATTGAAGCACTTCCATAATCATTTACTTAACTGAAGAGTTTTAACTGGGTCTTGTTTAGAGAGATTTGTGGTACTGAGAGTTTAAATGTGATGTTTCCCTAGTCCCTACTTGATCTAGAATGCAACACGTCTTCTCCTGCTGCCTGCAACATGAAGGAAAACTCTTGATAATGGCCATTTACAATTAGCTCTCACAGTTTCTCTAACTTATTCAGAGAAAACCAAGTGTTAAAAGAAGAAACAGCAGCTAATTTGCTGGTCTGACTCTTCTTTTGCTAATTGTAACTGTCTCTGCCCTCTCACAAAAATAATACGACAGTATGTATAACAGTAAAGAGATTGTTTGCTGGTGATTTACAATATCAGTTACTTGTCAGTATTTATGTAACACTGCAAGTGGTGCATGGTTTTAATAAGCAAGCAAGAAAATAAATGGATAACTCACTTTGCCTCTAGTTTGTCTCCCTAGTAATATTTATGTTCTGGTTACAAGAACTTAAGAACTTAATTCTTTTATAAAATTAATCAATTTTAAATTAAATATAAGTAAATACTTTAAGTGAGGCATTCTTTAGCTCTATTGCTTTACTTCTATCAAGGATCATAAATAAACAATAGGGTTAGTAACACGGTACAATTCTGTTTGGGTCCTCTTCATACCTGCATATGGAAATAATTAATAACAAATAAGATAAAATGAGCATTCTAATTATATAAGCTATATCAACAACAGCTTTTAATAAAAAATAAAATGAGCATGAAGTGAAAGGTACTAGCCTGATGAATCTATGCCACTGACCAAATAACTTTTCAGTTGAGTCCTGTGAATAAATCTAGGTTTAAATTTTTAAAAATATTTTGCATCATGATCCACAGAGGGACTTCAGCATTATGGCATTCAAGATTATAGGGGTACTGAAAAGCAAGAAACTGGAGGAGGTCTTTTTGCATATATAGCAATTACAGCTTAAGGATCTGTGAAATGAAAATTTGTTATCTAAAGTTGCAGTAATGCCTATGTTGAATTCTTTGTGAATGATCTGGTAGCACTTAGAATCTGAAAAGTTTCTGGGGCCTATAGTAATCTTTCAGGAAGTGACTATATCCTTTAAAAATTAATAAATATCATTAGTTTGCAAGGCTGGCCTTGATTTTTAAGTAGAATTGATTGACAACTTTGTAAAATTGTTTTTTTCAATTATGGATATGGGAAAACATATTTTTTTTTCTCGGTACACCTGCTCAATTTTGTCAATTTCTTCCACTTTGTTCAGAAAATCTGTGATAAAAATTCCTTTTGAATTTAACTAGCTCAGAATATTGTTTTTTAAAAACTGGTAAGTGCATTAGTTTTGACCTCGATTGCTGCTTGAGATCTCATTTCTCCTATGCATCCATCATCCTAAAGAACTTGAACACTTTGTGTTGTGGTGGAGGTTTCCCTTATCAGGAAAGGAAACAATCTCTGCATGAAGCTGTGTAGGAATCGCAGCCAGTCGCAGCCAGGAATGCCTTTAGGGTTCCTGAGAGTTAGGGGATACAGGCAGGTTGAAGGTAGCTTCAGTGAAGAAAGAGTATTTATTTCTTTATTTAGTTAAACAACTTCTGAGAATCAATATTAGTTGTTCTCATGTAACGCTTCTCCCAAATAAGTTTTGAAACAGATGCAAAGTGCATGGAGTATTACACATCATTAATTGATCTCTTCACTCCGCACCAAAGCTACTTCGTGGTAGCAATTTTGTGCATGTTCCCTGGCAATATGTGTCTATAATTAAACTCAGCTCCAGTCACAATATGAGTGAAGAGGTTTGTTTTATCTGCTCTCAAAAGAGTCACATTGGAAAGGAACTTGGGAAGTGATGATATGTCATCTGTACTCCAGAAGGATTTGCAAATACCGCCTATGTTAGAATCCATAAGGAACAGATCTTTTCTCCAGTCATTAAAATGTGTATCTTTGTGGGATAAATGAGTCTGTATGTTTTGTCAAAGGTGCAGAAGCTGCTGTATTGAATTTGACAGTACTGTAGTCCTATGCCAGATGGGGCTACATGAAGGTGAAAAAAGTCCATTATTAAATCATAGAATCATAGAATTGTTAAGGTTGGAAAAGACCCTTAAGATCATTGAGTCCAACCGTTAACCTATCACTGCCAAGTCCACCACTAAACCGTGTCCACAAGCACCACATCTACCTGTCTTTTAAATACCTCCAGGGATGGAGACTCAACCACTTCCCTGGGCAGCCTGTTCCAGTGCCTGACTCCCCTTTCAGTGAAGAAGTATTTCCTAATATCCAATCTAAACTTCCCCTGGTGCAACTTGAGGCCATTTCCTCTTGTCCTATCGCTTGTTACTTGGGAGAAGAGACCGACCCCCACCTTGCTACAGCCTCCTTTCAGGTAGTTGTAGAGAGCAATAAGGTCTCCCCTCAGCCTCCTCTTCTCCAGACTAAACAACCCCAGTTCCCTCAGCCGATCCTCATAAGACTTGTGCTCTAGACCCTTCACCAACTTCGTTGCCCTTCTTTGGACACGCTCCAGCACCTCAATGTCCTTCTTGTAGTGAGGGGCCCAAAACTGAACACAGTACTCGAGGTGCGGCCTCACCAATGCCGAGTACAGGGGCACTATCACCTCCCTGGTCCTGCTGGCCACACTCTTCCTGATACAAGCCAGGATGCAACTGGCCCTCTTGGCCACCTGAGCACGCTGCTGGCTCATGTTCAGGCGGCTGTCAACCCACACCCCCAGGTCCTTTTCCGAAATGAACAATTTTCTCAAAAGCCTTGAGTGTCTTTCACCCTAAACAGGGTGTAGTTTCTGTCCTTAAGCAGAATAAATGTTGTGTTAGGGTTTCCTGTCTCCCCCTCCCCCACCTTTCACATAATAAGAACATAAGAAATCCCCTACTGAGTAATCCCCTATGGTCTGTCAAGCCCAGCAGTGTCTCCAGCCTATTGTCTCCAGCAGCGGTAAAGGGAGATACTGTTTAAAGACCAAGCATATGAGGCCTGGCTGCCTTTTGCAGTCCATTCCCTTTGTATTTCTCCAGTATCCAAAGTCAATGTATTAGGGATGGTGGCTAGTATATCACTGCCTTGTCATTTTAGTATCCATATGTAGACCTACTGCCCACAAATTCATCCAACCTCTTTCTGAACCTGCTGACACTGTCTGTCTCCACATCCAGGATCTTCTGTTATCAAGATGTAGAATCATTCTGCCTCTTGTGTATAGAAGTACCTTCATTTATCTTGTTTTTAAATCTCCCGTGAGTCTCATCAGGTATCCCTACTTCTAGTATTACAAAATTTTGTTAGTAGCAGTTCAACGCGATGTTGGATATATGGGTAGAGTAAAATTTTCTATAGCAACAAAATTGTAAGTATTCATTATTCTATATTATTTTGTATTCCATTAAAAAGAAAAAAATGAGCCTTTGTTCTGTTGTTTATAGGACTGGTACTGTACAGAGTGTTTCCTTGTGCCATCTGCATTGCCAATAACTCTTTTTCCTGCCCATTTAACTACTTCAGAAGCCAGAATTTTATTCCAAAACAGATATGATAAATATATTTATGTTGTAATTGTAATTAATTAATTAAAGTTATGATCACTTTAATTGTAGTTTAGCTTCTCTATTGCTCATTTTCCTATTGTGAATCAAGCTTTAAAGTAGAAATGTTAGTTTCTAGTTACAATATAACATTTAAAAATGCAGAGGCATTTTTACAGGGAGAAAATCTTGCTGACAGCCTATGTAATATGTGAATAAAGCATCAGATGGAGAATGGAAATTAAATTATGGCCTTCATGAGGAACAGGAAATTAAGGCTATGGATTCACTGTAGCAGGGAAGGCTGTATTTTAAGAGAGAAATCGTTCCACTTTTAGACCATGAGGTGTCACTGTGGCAATCTACGTTAACAAAGCAAATTATTAGTGCCCAAAGGTTCAATATATTTGACATTGTGTTTTTAAACAATTTGTAGTCTGGAAATGGGGAGAAGATGACATTGAGAACTTGGTTCTCTTCAAAACTGTGGTATAGCAATCTCTGTTATTGATCCTTCACTTCCTTTTCATTCCAAGAAAAAAAATTGAGTATACCTAATAATAAAATATAAGTGGTGAAGAATTGATTTATTTCCTCTTTTGTACCTCTATATATGTATGAAGATTTATATTTTAATTTTGATCACAGATATGGCAGTCCCGGTCATTTCTAACTGTAGTAAATCTTATGTATCTGGTTTGAGTCACTTTAACTAAAAGCCCTTTTGCCTGACTTTTTGGGATCAAATACATGCAGACTACAACTTAACAGCTTTACAAATACTTACTGACTTTGCATGTTGCAGTGGACATCTCTTTTCTGTAGGAGTTCATGACTGTCTGTGAATACGTGTGCTGAAAATTGTAATGCTCTATTATTACAGCTTCTGCAAACAGGACAAGTTGCCCATTACGTTCCAGTCCTGTGTGATCACGAAGGAGTGCCAGGTGTCAGAGTGGTCAGAATGGACTCCCTGCTCCAAAACCTGCTTTGACATGACAACCCCTAAAGGGAATCGTACAAGATCACGGACCATTAAACAGCTCCCTATTGGCAGTGAAAGTGAATGCCCGCAATTAGAAGAAACAGAGCAGTGTGTTTCTCAAGGAGATGGTGTGGCACCGTGCATTACGTAAGTTGGTTCATTTCAGTTCTCCCTATACTAAAATGAAGAATTTCAATTAAGCATACAGGGCTGGTGATGGAATCAAGTCATTATTAAAGAAATAATAGCTTTTATTTTATTTTTTTTTTTATCCTTTGCTGAAGCTGAAGTCTGCAAATAGCTGCCATTATAGTGAAATCACTTCCTTCTCTGCATACAGGAAAAATAACAAGTACATATTTTTTCGTTAGTGTTAACTTTTAAGAGAGAACATTTGTGCGCATGCAGGGTCAGTCAAGACCATAATAAATTAATTGTATTAATTTGACAGTGATCTTTTCCCTACATAACATTTCTACCAGAGTCATTGTTTCTGAAGTACTTGTCTGTTTGCAGACAAAGTGTTGAACATAGGAAAGAGGTGATAAACATCTCTAGCAACCAGACTTTTTTAGTGAGACTCGTATTCAGCACAACAAAGGCAGGACTGGGCCCCACATGGAAAGTAGGAGAGGCTAACAGTGACGGTAAATAAATTAACCCTGTTTAAATTTTAGGAGAAATGACAGCAAGCACTTTATGATTCAAGAGATTGCTGTAGTCCTTATCAACTAATCGAGACTAATATTAAAGTCCCAACTGTGTTTTTTCTTTATCAGACTGAGAAGAGGGTCTGGGGAAATGTCATTTGATGTTAAGCATCTTTGACTGTGGTACATATATTTCATTTAAGAGTTGAAATGTCATCTTTCCCCATCTCCAGCCACATTAGGAAGCAGTTCACTTGATTTAGCCTTAAAATACTTGTTGGGCAGAGAATTCTGTGGCATTTCTTGCGGTTTGTAATCCTGATTGGGGTTTTAACTGGGAGTCACAGATCTTTCCTGTGCATTCACTGATTAGAAAGCTCACAGCTTCTCATCATTCATCAGTACCCAGCAGGGATGCTTAGTACTGCAGAGCCATCTTCCTCTTGACAGTGAAAAAGGAACTTACTGAAAGATTTTTCTGAAGTAATAATAAAAAAAAAATTCAATTTTAGTTTTACCTTGATATTCAGGAGAAACTTCTCTCTCACTTATCAAAGATGAACAAGAGGCTTTTGGGTTTGTTTTCGGGGGGTTGGGTTGTTGTGGATTTTTTTCCTTCTCCTTTTCTGGCTCTTATGTGTCTCAGTGTGCACATTTCTTTGATATTTTGGCTTTTGTTCATATAAATTGTCTAGCTCTAAACAAATGCCGAGAGTTAGCTTATTTGAACATAGACTGTATGTCTCTGTATATCAAGTTTTTCTTCCCTCCAATAAAAAATTTATATGTGCAGTATGTTTTAGGAATTGAACAGAAAAGATCTTCCTAAAAAGTAATGATTTCAAAAGTGAAATAATAGCGGAAAAATTTCCACCCACATAAAATATCAGACTTAACACATCTCTGTGTACAAGAAATTGTGGGGTTCAGGCCTGTTAGAAAATCAGTAAAGCTATTAAGGTGTTTCAGTTTGTATATCTTAATGCTGTGTAAAGTGGCTTCATGATTTCTAAAAACCCAATTAACCAAATTTGATCCAGGTACGGCTGGCGGACCACAGAGTGGACAGAATGCCGTGTCGATCCTCTCCTTAGCCAACAGGACAAGAGGCGAGGAAATCAGACAGCGCTGTGCGGAGGTGGTATTCAAACCCGGGAAATGTACTGCGTGCAAGCTAATGAAAATCTCCTCTCGTATTTAAATACCCTCAAGGAAAAGGAAGGTAAATTTGATTCACTTGTAATTGAATTAGTGTGAAATCAGAGCACTGCAGCATTCCAGAGCTCCTTGATAGCTATTGTCTTCTGTCATGAGTGCCTTCTTACCTTGCAGTTTACTGTTATTTTCTAGTTCAGATGAAAATACTTAATTGCAGTAGCAGATATTTCATTCTCCATGCTGCAAATATTGGTTCCTAGCTACAAATTACTATTTCTTAATATCTGCTGAAAAACATTGTCTTATGTGAAGGATGAGAAAGACCATGAGATGGTGGGTCAGAAATCCTAGACTTGGTTCCTTCCTCCACTGTAAATTTCCTGTGTGTCCTTCAGCTGGGCCATGAACCTGTGCTGTTTGATGTGCAGATGGAATATGCCAATTCTGGCATGTAAGCTCAATATAGAAATATGTAAAAATATGACTAGATTTCATTCTCATTAAATTGATATATTTTTTTAATTATTCTTTTCTTGATTTGGTCAAGTTCTTAAGTCGCTTTCAGGACTTCAAGCCAATATAATTTCATGGGTTTGTTTCGCTAACTGAAAGACAGAAGAGATTATTCCTTGTCACTGTTACAGCTTGTACAGCTTCTTAAGAAAAGAGGGAATAGCTTAGGAGACAAAATCTTTAATTTGTTTGGGAATATACGTACTTAAGAACACTTGAGTATTTTATGGTACACCTACTTCTGCATACTCATGCAGCACTATAGATTTAGAAATTAGTGAATTAAGCTAGATGCTTGTAGCTTGTTAATTAAATTTTATCCTCTTCTGTAGCTGTTTCGTGTGAACACACATTATTATTAAAACATAAATAAATGAATGCAACCACATACTTCAGGAAAAGCGACATCATTATACAAGTCATGTAATACAACATTTAGACCAGAGTTGACCAAACTGCGGGCTAGTGAGGTTTCTGCTGTGGGTTAAAGGTAATCTCAAACTTGCCATAGAGGTAGAGTTTGTGGGGAATATTAATGCCAACATCCGTTTCGGCGTGACTGCTTGGATCAGTAGGGTGTGACTTGTGTGCTCTGTGGGTCCCACATGTGTATTTATTAAAGAAGAAGCTTTCAAGCCTCTTCGTTTAATGCAAATCAGCTTCTGCCCAAGGGCTTTTACTAAATCGCCTCTGCCGAACAAAGTTTAGATGCCCCTGCCTTAGAGTAAAGAAGTAAAACCTCCTAGCTAAGGAGAGGTAACAATAAAATCAGTGGCAGCTTACTGTTCAGAATGATGATTAGCATTTTGGTAGGCTGTGAAGTCTTGCCGGCTTAGATGGGTGTGAAATCTGCCCTTATCAGAGTGTGACAGGAATACGCGGAGCCCGTCAGGAGGTAATCTCTGTAGGCCCCAGAAAGCTGATTAAAATGTAACTAGTCTTTGGATGCATAAACATGAGAACAATTTTTCAAGAGCTCAAACTAGGGGTGAAGTGGGTCTTAGTTTAAAAAGGAGCTCTGGGGTGTTTCCATATTAGGGGACAGATTTTCAGAAGAGCTGCTTTTCCACTCATCCTCCCTCTCTTTCCCCTCCCATCTTGGATTTGGTGTAGGCAAGAGCTGCTCTCCAGGCCCTCCTAGGAACAAGCAAACCACTGCCTCTAAAAACAATACCATTTGAAAACTATGAGGATGGGAAAAAGCCAGGGGAGACACCTACCAGTTTTAGCTGTGGGGAAACGCCTTCATTTCAGTGTAGTTTACTGTTGGTTGTAGCAAATGCTGTCTCGGTAAGGCTGCTTTGAAGACCTCCGTTCTCATATACTCACAGTGGCGTTTCCCTGTTATTTCAGAAAGTCAGTCACAGAGCAAGTCGAAGGCTAGTACTGCACCTCTGCTATCGATCACTTTTGAAATAACAGGTAGGTAAATTAAGGCCTTCGACATGGCCTTTCAATCAAAAGCGTGCAAAGGAGGCAACGTCCCTTTCGGGGGAACTACATTGGCTGTATGTGTATAATTAACATGTTTATATAGCTCTGAAATAGTTCAATGGATTTGTGCATTCTCAGGAAATTTCAGATCCGTTTGAAAGGGACAGGCCTGAACTCAAACTAATGAAGTTCATGAGCCAGCTAGGATGCCAGGACAGTTCCCTGCTCCACTCCTGAATCGATTTAGCAAGTGACTGATTTTCCTCTCTATTCTGAGCACTGGGAATTGCTTCGTTGTGTTCATTACAGATGCTATTTCTGGTCCCTTTTGTAGATTTAAAACACCTAGTTAGGGCTCCAGTAAGAATTTGAACTTTTACTACTTAGCTTAACCAAAATCCCTCACAGCATTCAGGTCTGTAATATGTCCTATCAGAATTCATAAATTTAGTCTTGAGGAAGAAGAGGGAGTATTGGGTGTAGTAATTAGGCAGCTGACAATCAAGATTCCTGGAAGCTACTTTCATTCTGCTGTTTACTTGCCACTGACTTAAATTATTTCATCTCTATTCACCTATTTAACTGGTTTAGTCATGAAGTTTCTCTCACGGTAAGCCTACGAGGTAGATTGTGTCATCTTTTTCCAAGTACCTTTAAAACCCTCGTTGTAGAATGAGGATGGGAGGAATGTTCCTTTATGGGTGTAAATTTATTCTACATCTGCAAACACACACTCGTTGCCCTGTTAAACACAGAGGAACTGCTTACATGCATGGAGTTGTGCAGTTGCTTGGAGGATCAGGTCCTGAATTATCTGCTGTCTTTTGAAGACAGCATTCAGCATTGTAGAAAATGGGGGAAGAATTGGCCTGTTGAGGGTTCCTGGAGAAGAATGGAGAGGTTGAGACCTCGATAAACGTAGCAAATGCTTAAGAACAGAACTGTGTTTTTTCTTTTCAGTTATTTTTAAAATGCAGTCATTCGGGGAGGTGTTTTACAACAGTATATAATATATTCAGCTAAAATTTCCTAATATAGTAGATGATTTGAGGACATTGAATCTCATTTTAGATTTTAGGTCAATACCTCAAACCTGAAATTCATTAAAAACTGAGTCTGATTTTTTAGTTAGACTGAAGGAGAAAGAGAGATTATCAAAATGCATTCACTTTTTTTTCCATTTTTGGCCCCAAATTTGGTCAAATTCCACACAGAGCTTGTAGTATTACACACAGTCTCATCAGCATTCAGCATCACTGCCAAGGAATAAATAACAATCATCTTTATTGCTGCCACAAGAGAGTATGAAAGGACAGAGATAAGACAAGGTTTCAAACTGTAAATTTCTGCATCCAGCATCATCTTCTCTCAAAGCGTCTTTGCTAAACAATAAGCAGCAAAAGCTGAGCTCATTTATACTTTTTTGATGCTGAAAGAATCCATTTAAAACATTTTTTTTAATAATCTGGGATATAACTTGTCTGTCCTACTGTTGGATTCTTTAGTTTTAAAAGCAATATGTAACAGATCTGGTAGCAGACATTTGTACATCACTTATGTTCTAAGAACAGCATTTCAATAACATTTTGGCATATTGAGAGATTTATTGATTTTACCACTTACCTGTCCCCAAAAGCACTTCTTCCCCTACGCTCTAATGAGACATGGAAAAGGCAGATATTTTCAGTAGGTGTTTTCATGATAAGTTTATTTAACTATATTTGCTCACAAGACCTAGAATTCTTACTGGATAGATACCTCCAAAAAAATTGAAATAGGGTTCCTATTACTTAAGTCAGTCTCTTTAAAGCCAAACACAGTCACAATTCCTCATAGTTTGGAATTTCAGGACCATCACAAATTTAGCTTGAAGCCAAATGGATTGCGACAGTAGCACAGTAGTACCTTCTATTGGCAGACTCTTAAAAAAAATCTGGTTGAGATATGGAACATCTGTGATATGAAAATCCGCTATTTAAAGCTCCCTGATGAAAGGTCTTTGTTATTTTTCTGAGTAACATCCCATGAACTGGTGTGATGGTAAGTGCTTTATCCTGATGCAGGCTGGAGATGAAGCATAGCATTCCTCAGAACACTTTCTCTGTTCCCTGAGGCAAGGCTACGTCTCAGGGGTGTAATTGACCCTTAATTTCAACTGTCTCACTTGGGTAATTCCCTGATTAAATCAAGGTTAAAAAAGTACGGTTAGCAATTACTTACTGATTTGTGGGGTTTTTTTTTGGTTTTTTGTTTTTTTTTATTAGAAACTATTCAATACAAATTCAATTACAGGCAAATTATGTTTACTTATATCCATGTTCTACACAAGATATGCATATTATGTTGATTATTATGCACCTTAGGTGAGCATGTCAAACTTATTGTAAAATTCAATGTTCTGTCATAAAATTTAATTCCAACATAGCATTATGCAAATGTTGGAATATTTGTTCTTGTGTTATTTTGTGTTAAGAGGTGGGTGAGCTGGAGGCAGTAGTGTTAAATGACTGTCTGCCATCTTCATGCCTTCATTATGTGGAGCAACACAGTGTAAAACTGTCCCAAAGGAGGCAACATGGGAAACCAGAATAGGGTGATGATTTTTCATTCCCTTTTCCCCTTAAAAAGTGGGAATTGAATGCTTTTTCTGTAATTGGAAAGATCATCTACTTAGAAAGTCTGAATGGAAAGACACATACATATCTGCAAATGAGACCATACTTTAACAACATGATGTTTACTTTAACATTTTATCTGTGGTTATCGATCTCATCTTTCAGAAGGATATTTTGTCATATTCTGAACTTATTTCAGAATATATTTCATCAGAAAGCTCTTTTCATCAAAAGAGATTATTTGTAATAGTGGCGGAAAATTAATGAGAGGTAACTCTCCTGTGAAAAAATGCTGAGTGAGTAGGATGAGAATGTTTTAAGTTAAGGAATTGGATGTTTCTTCAATCAGCCAAAGTGAATTAATATGGCAGACTTCACTTTGCCTTCTAGCAGATATTCTCTGCTTAGTTTAATATTGTGTCAATCCTATATTATAAAAGAGAATTAAAAACTTGCTTATAATGAAATGGTACATTTTGTTTTAGAATTCTGAGCCTTACTCTGGCACCTTGTAGAGTTGTCCTATTATTTGTGTAACCTGGGAATTCAAGAGTAAAGTGTGGGAGGAGCAGGGTGATTTTAGCCTGTTCCAGGGCTTATTGATCCTTAAAGGACAGAAGAATCTGCCTTCACATGTGTCTTTATAGATTAATAATATTTTAATGAAAAAAATAAATTGTCCTCTGCAGAGTTTTAATTATTTTAAAAATATTATGTGTATATATTTATATTATATGCAAACTATATATGTATCTGAAACAAAACCTTTCTTGAACTTAAGCTGCTACTGCCCAAATCTTATTGCTGAGTGTGAACTTGAAGGTATTTAGGGTAAAAGAAAAACCAAAATTTTGTCATAATTTTAACTGTTTCAGGTTATAGCTTAAAAATAATCTTCTAAATATTAATTAACCAGGCTTTTGAAGTTATAGTATCATATAATAGCATCATATAATAGCAAGGGATTTTATACAGCTTTTTGTTCGGTTTCTTAAATGAAGACAAACTCAATAAGACAGCAGGACATTGATTTACACAGAGCGCAGTGTGAATAACTGTTGTAGTAACATAATCTATCCATTAAATGAAAGGACTAGGTCTGAGAGGGTGCAGCAATATCTACAGTCTTCCTGACTCCACATAAATGGATTTGGCTCTGTTCACACAGAGTAAACTGACTTCTGTTTCATTTTTTCAACATAGGCATTTTTACATCACTTCAGCAGATTAAAATGATGAGATAGCAGCCTTTCTGAATGAAGGATGGTTCTGTCCACTTAGAGCTGAGGATCTGACCAGTGACATGTGAAAAACCTATTGACTTTGTTTTGACAGCCTCGAGGCCAGTGGACCGTAGGCTGTGTACGGGACCTCTTCCCAGCACCTCCCAGCTGTGCCATATCCCCTGTCCTACAGAGTGTGAGACCTCGGCCTGGTCGGCCTGGGGACCATGCACCTATGAAAGCTGTGATGACCCTCAGGCCAAGAAGGGTATGTAAAAATTCAATGAAACCTTTTAATGGTGATTATTTCGGGTTCCTAAGTCACTAGGCACCTCTGGCTATGCAAGCATACTAAATTTTGTACCAAGCAGGGTATATCCAGTGCCTTTGAGCATCAAAAAAAGGTCATGGAATTAGGACTATATTTAGCATTACTGCTCCACCAAAGCTGGCAAAAATGTAGGCTGTTTACTAGGCTCTCAAGGTCAATTTGTGTTATTACAAATCAATTCCAGTTTCAAACCTTCCTCTCAGACTGAAAGGCATACAGTTTCCATATGTGTTCAAATCACAATTCTGGCACTGTCTTGAAAGGAGGACACAAGGTGCATAGTGTCCACGTCACTCAAAGATTTACAGTTCAGTAATAGCTTAAAAATTCACCAGTAGACCGTAAAGCATGGTCTGGAAAAGAGCTGGGACCATTCGCTGTTGATAAGTGACACTGTTCTACTGATGACATATGTGCTGGTTTCAATTTTCACATGTTTTACAGTTTATTCCTATGCAGAACAGATTGTAGTAACCTGACATCAAAATAGGAAAGCAAGAATACAGTGACAAGGACCTCATATAAGAAGTCTGCAGGTTTCTGGCTGTAAATGAGAAAAACTGGCCTAGTCATTGCTGCAATGTGATTATCTGACAAAGTTGAGAATACAGACTTGGTTCCTTGATTGAAAACAGTCATAAAAAAGGGCAGCCACATATGTCCACTTGAAGGAGCAACTGTAATTACCACGTTAGCTTAGTTTCTTCTTCCTGGTATAGTGCTAGCTACACTTCAGTCTGGGCAGCAATAATGCAAGTTTTACAATGCTGTCTCATGGTAATGTGACCCAACCTTGATCAATTCAAGAAGCAAAAAGCAGTTCAGTGTCTAAGTCTCTTGGATTAAATCTCCTCTGAGTACAGCTGTCAAGCAGTCTGTTATTTCTGTTACTGTTCCATCAGTGAAAGATTTGCTGCATTTTCAGGGGTAACGTTTGCGTTTGTGAGACTGATTTGGTCATCTGCCTAATGGAAACGTATTAGGATGTACTTCATGCAAGTCTTTGTTCCTGCACACATGAGCAGGGATCTTTTCTCAACTGCCAATGTTTTCCTCTTATCTGGAAATTCTTATGTTTTATTTTGTAATTTCATTGACAGTTCTTCTGAGAGAATGAAGTAAAAGTTGTACAGGCACTCCCAGTTTTACCAGCAAGTCTACATATTTTAGGAATGGCCCTTTACTGTGGATCATTTGCCTCCTTTGTTGCAGTAGACACTGGAGTTCTTTTTTTTGACATTATATCAGCCTTTTGTGGCAGGCTCAGTAAACCATTTGGACATAATTTGGCTGACCTCTTCAATTTAGGAAAAAAAAAAAAAACAATTAAAGACACATGGAAATGTGTTTTTAAAGTAATATTTGTTATAATTTAATGAAGAGAATGTCTTCAAACAAAGAATTAGTTCTTGTACATATGTGTTTGAAAACTCTCTCCTGCTTAGTTTGTGTCCTGGTAGAAATGAAAGGATTATATGTAGTATTTTATAAAAAAAAAAAAAAATCTGTGTATTACTAACCTGCCTGAATATTGAGATAAAACAAAAGAGACTGTCAAGAGATGTTAAAAGAAACAAACCTTTGCCAAAGTTAAAATATTCTGATCAGATATATCAGAAACTATAGAAAACTATTCCATGAGAAACTATTATTTCCTGAATCCATTCAGTTTGGTTAGGTTGTTCTTACTATAGGAGAACAAAACTGGTGAAGGGTCTGGAGCACAAGTCTTGTGAGGAGCAGCTGAGGGAGCTGGGATTGTTTAGCCTGGAGAAGAGGAGGCTGAGGGGAGACCTTATCGCTCTCTACAACTACCTGAAAGGAGGTTTTAGCGAGGTGGGGGTTGGTCTCTTCTCCCTAGTAACAAGCGATAGGACAAGAGGAAACGGCCTCAAGTTGCACCAGGAGAAGTTTAGATTGGATATTAGGAAAAATTTCTTCACTGCAAAGGTTGTCTAGCACTGGAACAGGCTGCCCAGGGAAGTAGTTGAGTCCCCATCCCTGGAGGTATTTAAAAGACATGTAGATGTGGTGCGTAGGGACATGGACACGATTCTATGATTCTATTCTATAGATTTAGTCTGGCTTTTTCAGCGTGCCATCCTGAAAGTGACAGAGAGGGTTGCTCTTAGAGACTGACATTGACCTGGCAGATGACACACTGTATAAAGGCTCATCAGTTTCTCTGATCCAAAATGGGTTTAGATAGTCTTAAGGAAATTTATAAATGCTTGCAAGGGAATATTGTGATGTTAAATACTGAAAATTTGTTCATAGGACTTCTTGGGTTTATTTCCATGCCTTGCCTTTTCTGGCAATGTAGTCTTTTTTTTTTTTTTTTTTTTTTTTTTTTTTTGGGAGGTGGGGGAGATGTTTATAAGCTGATGTCACTTGATAATCCATCCCTGTTGGAAGATATCTGAAAAGAAAAGAAACAACATATTTCAGAAATGACAACCCAGCAATGTAGTCAAGATTTGTTAGATGACATGTGTCCAGCAAGAGTGATGCATAAGAAATGACTCCTGTCTTGCTCCTGGAGTACGTATGGCTAAGATAAACAGGGGTTTAAGGCAAAGCTTACTGCATAAGCGCAAAACTTGTGATGCTCTTGTTAAGTTTTACCTCTTTTCCTTCTTTAAGAAGTTCTTCTACCCAGTTCTCTAAAATGCAGTGTTGCACTGAGTGTCTGGAGTATCTTTTACACAGAAGAGAAACAGAACTGTTCACTCAGGTGTAGATAGATAAAAATCTCTTCACTTTGCATTTTAGAATTGAATTATTCTGCCCTTTGTATTTTCATGGACATTTCAGGCTTTAAACTAAGGAAACGGCGCATCACTAATGAGCCTACGGGAGGAACAGGAAACTGCCCTCACCTGCTGGAAGCCATCCCATGTGAAGAGCCCTCCTGCTACGACTGGAGAATCGTGGGGCTGGAGGAGTGCATTCCCGACAATGAGAAGCCGTGTGGCCCTGGTACGCAGGTTCCAGTAGTTGTCTGCGTCAACAGTGATGGTAAGATGCTTTTTCCCACGGTCCACACCAACTAGAGTGAAGATGCTAAAATGGAGTCCAGATGGCTAGCAGTTTTTGTTGTTCTCAGCTTTCTCAGTCCTTAAGACCAAGCTATCTGGAATAAAGAGAAATGTCCTTTAGTATTGATTAGGAAGGATAGGCCCTCTAGTTGCTCTAGGATCAAGCTTCTTCACCTACACTTCATAGGTTTTCAAAGGTTCCCGAAGAGACTTTGAGAAAAGTAAATAGAAAACAGCTATTGTTTTTCAGCAGGTCAGATCATGTCTGCAATGACTTGACTGAATTCCGTGATGTAATCCCACTAACAAAGCTGATCCTTTGAGTCCAGAACCAAATAAAGTGTGAGTAAAGTAAGACGCATTGCAGTAAGTATAGCTGGAAGAAAAATAATAATGTGTTTATTAAAAAGCATGGTTTGATGTGTGTTATGGAGTTGGTTTGACAGTCCAAGCTGTCTTGCTTCTTCAAAAGGTCAAAAAAACCCCATCATTATTCAATTATCCTCTGTGAGAGAAAACAGATTTTGCATGACATAGTCATAAAATACAATTTTCAAAGCTGCTTACAAAATACTTTAATATATGGAACACTCATGAATTACTCTTGCCAGAATATTCCTTATTTAATTCATAATATTATAGTCTAGAGCAGCATATGAATTAAAATAATTATAGTGACTACAGTGTCGTTATGGTAAGAGACTTCTAACTCCCTATAGAGGATTAAGTAAGGGTACACCCCTGATGAGTGTTTAACAGCTGCACAAAATATTTTGTAATTAAATTGGTCTGAAGTAATAAAAACCAATTATAGAGAGATTTAAATCTTGGGCTTTCATGCTCAAGAATTTGGGTCTTGGGGCTCAAATTGGAAACCTTTGAGTTAGAGTGTAAGCCTTATTTTTCTGCACACACCTAAGAGAACTGGTAACCATTTTTAAAGATCAGAAAGAGATTAGCCCAGAATTACAATATTGAATCTACTACATTTTATGTCCCTTTTTCAAAAAATTTCCCTTCACAGTGTAGATAATTTCTTGGCAACAATATAGAAACTATTTGAAATTTTGTTTGTATACATTTTCAGATGAAAAATGTCATTTTCCTCATAAATGAAAGGGTTTCCTAAATAATTCTAAATTTTTTTTCTCTTTTTTTAATAGCAAAAAACAATTTATAAAACAAAAAGAAAGTGTATTTTTTTGCTTTACTAGATTTTAGATAGTTTGGCTTACCTTTGGTTTTGAGGAGTGGTATTTGCTCATGTCTAACTTCTGATTAGCCTAATTTCTTACTAGATTGTCATAGAGACATTTATATTAACTATAATTTATTGTAACCATAATACATTTGGAGCATGCAATCAAGCTACTAAACTTTGAGATATGTTTTATGTATATGGTATTTTCTATTGTTCTGTTTCAAACTCATGGGATTTGCCCTCTGCACTGCATGGGCTTTGGTTTTGGCCAAATTTGATTTGGAAGACTTGTGATTAACTTTTTTACTCCAAGTACTAATCTTTGTCTATCTGTCTTTCTGAATTATACGGTGTTATGTATTGCTGTCATTATATGGCATTATACATTGCCTATATCAACAATCTGTCCCAGAAGGAGTGAGAAGTCGGGCTTTGGCCATGTGCCTGTCAGTCTTTAAGATTAAACAGTTGTGGATACAGCTTCAAAAAAAGGAGAAAACAGCATGCAATTGTGGTTTGTTTTGCAAAGATCCAGTCACCCACAAAGATATGTGTTCAATATCTTTTGACGGAGTGCAAAAGCAATGGAGAGTAATGTAGTGGATTGCCTCAGCTCTTCCTTTAAATCCCTTCCTTCTTTTAGTAAAGATCGTCTGTGATCTTCATCAGTAATACCAAGTGGCTTTTACTTAGGTCTCTCCTGAGAAAAATTAGCACGATACAGTAGAAGCAAACAAAGTACAAAGTAAGAACCCATCAACCTCTGTAGTCTCTCCCTCCAAGCTAACTCTGCTCAGGCATCTCCTTATTTGCCTCCCACAGCACCAACCCACTGAAAATCCTGTAGGCAGCTCTTTAAATGCTCCTCTAAACACACACCACTACCTCTTCCCAGGTAGCTTCCATCTAGTACTCTGGCCTCCCACCCTAGCACAGGATACCCCTGCTATCCTTCTTCACCAAACACTTGTTGTGAGCATCCAGATTCTGCTCTACTAAATCTAGGAGAGCAGCACCTTGCAATCAGGCAGGTTTTGCATCAAGCCCCACAGCTGCAAGGTAGTATGCAGTGAAATAAAATTTGATATCTAAATATCATGGTTTAAATTAATCATCATATGAAATTTGTGATATTCAGTGTTCTTTGAACACTTCTTGGAGAGGACTACATTGACTGTCAGTTAAAGACTGTGGTTCAACTAATGGAATACATAATTTGTATGATAATCCTGTGTTGCTATAATTTTGATCTAAATGGCACACAGGGAATTTCATTCAGTTTTACAGGTAAAAATGACTGTGAAGGGAAACAATGTATGGAAAGCATTAATTATTGAATAAGTTTGCTACATTACTTAAACTGAACTAATCTTTGTGTAACAATACTCTCTTCAGTCTCTTCAAGAGGTTTTTTTTTGGAGTTCATATGAATTAATTAGCCAATCTTAAATCAGTGCCTGGATAGGAGGGGTTGGATCAAAAGAACTTAGGTATATTAAAACAAAATTGCATTTTCCCCTTGGCTTCTGCTTTATACAATTAAAAAGGCTGGGGTTGTAATTTTCAGAATAAGCATTGTACTGTAAATGTACTGCTTTAACGTAGGATAAACCCGACACTGATGAGTATCTTCTCTTTCTGTTGACTGTTGCATCATTCTATATTTTTAAAGCATAATTAGTTGGGACAGGGTGTCTTGACCTGAGTGTTTTACTTCACAATTAGAATCAAGTAGCAGTGTTTGTGAGATTGTTTTATATAATTGGAATGAACTTCTCTCTTCAATTTGGTATAAAGATAAGAGTCATTACAGCCTTCAAGACAACAGCAAACAATAGATTATCCTCCCGTGTTGTTGCTGGAGGCCTATGATTGTCATTCTCTTTCCACAGCGGATTGCAGTAATCAGAATTTTCATTCAGGCTGAAAAAAATATGACAGTCAGTACCCCAGGTTGTCATTGCAGAGGCTATAATGAACTTTGATGTATTTTATTATATAAATGGAACTTCAGCCTTTTACTGTGGAAAGAACCTTTTCAGAATAAATATTCTTAGTCAGTCTTCCAGGGAATATTACAAAGGAGCTCCTTTAGGTGAAAAAAACTCCTTTCAGTTTTGGAAACTCCAAGATTGGACAGAAGCTGGTCAGAACTCCTCCATCATATACATTATTTTAATAATTAGAGATCTGTGGCTAATGTTCCATGCTACAGATTAACTTTTGCTAATGATAGAATGACTTTTTTTTAAAATAAATTGTAATACATCTGTTTTTATATATATGTATAATTTATATGGCATACTTGCATGCATGCGCACACACAGGTGTGTACATATTACCTATTATTAAGTTCTTTAATGCAGTTCATAAGAGTGATTTTACAACAGATGAATTTACTCTATTTCTCTGTAGCTATGGCAATCTATGAAGAATACCATTTCAAAAATATTTTTGCATTATTTAAAGACTCAGTCTATAGTAGGAAAGCTGACCACTTGTCCACTCTGTAACAGATATATTAGTGCTACTCATATGTAAACAGGGCAAAATAATTTCTGACGTAAAAATCTGCAGAATTAAGTACTGCTGAAAATGCCTACAAAATGCTTGTTCATTCATTATGTTTTTTTAGGTTTTTATCTTTGTGCTGAACTCTGCAGCACAGGTACCAGCAGTGGCTGTGGTGTTAGTAGTGTGCTTCTGATCTTCAGACAGTAGGCTGAAATTACTTGCTCATTTTGTAAGAATGTGTAAATAATAAATTGGTTTACAGCCTTGATAATATACTGGGCTTTGTACCACTGCATGTGTTACTCTGGATAAAACAGATATCACTTTTGAAGGGCAAATTTCTTCCAGACCTTGTTCAAGCTCACTAATTGTTTGGGTTACAGTTAGCTCCACAGGGGAAAGGGATGGACCCATTGCCATCTCCTGCCTCACAGCTGTGAGGGATGACTAGCCTTAGAAGAGGGAGCCATGGCAACAGCAAGGCTCTTCGTGTATATGCAAATTCCTGCAACTCTTTGAAGAGGCAAAATTGTTCCTGAAGTTGTCTAGGCAGAGAAGTGTGCTGATGTAGCCGAGTGCCACAAGTTCTTTTCTGGCACCTGGATGTATGGGGGTGATGCAGGTCTGGCCTTCCTGAAGCTGGAGCATGAAGTCAAACCACTGGCGACATCAGTATATCGTGATGTAACACGGGCAGGCTGTACCCTGTTTGCAATACTGGGGGGCAAAACAATGGTGTTGGTAGTTAATTAAAAGATATAGAAGGTAAACTAGTCTGTTTTGTTAAGACACTCAGATGTAGACATTTCAAACCAGTTAGTTTAGCTGCTTTGTATGGAGTGGCTCAAACCCTGTACTGTCCAAAATGGAACAGTGTACGCTTCCTTTATCTGTTTATTCTCAGCTAGTGTGACTGACTGAAGGCACCATACTTCAGCTGTAAGACAATCCTATACGATGTAATTGCTTTACTGTTTTCCTCTAGACTTAGAAATATTTATTTTTGAAATATTTCTTGTATTTCTTTTATTGAATTTTACTTTGCAGAAAAGTTTATAAAATTTCTTCATGTAGTCTAAATTTTCTTCTGTAGTTTCCTGATCAACATCTGTATTTTGTTTCTTAATTTTTAGCTTGTGGCTTTATATCTTTTTACAATAGGCATCTAATTAAATATATAGAATAAACTTCAGTCAAAACTGAAGATCGGCTGGTGCAACCATTTTCACTTAAAATATTTTGGCTAGTTTAAAAATTGGCTCTTTCTGTATATCTGTGGTTTGAATCAAATATATGTTAAATGAATAGCTGCTGGTCTTCATTAATTTTCATAATGGGAAACAATAAGAGAATCAATGGAAACTTTATAGGTGTACAGAGGTATAAAGAGTCTACTTCTGCCCCTTCTGTTGTGTGGCTGTATGCATTGAATGAAGGAACTATCAGACTGGCTGGATTTTTTTAATGATTATTTGAAAAGAAAATACCTACTTTATGTCACTTTATAGCTTAGTTCTTTAAAAAGAATGAAGAGAGAGTTTTGAATTCGAATTACACTGAATTAGTGAGGTAATCCTGTAAGAGAACCCAAATCAAAATCTGACCAATGCTCAGCAGTCAATTAGTAGAAAAATAGAGTAGCTAATGACAGTTTCTGTCAGCGCATACTGCCTTATGCTTGCAGGAACTTGGTTATATGGGCATTAGTCATCATTTCCCAATATTAATTTCCTAGCTAATGTCATTACAGAATTGATTTGAACTGTTCTTTTCTGCCTGACAGCTTTTTGGCTGACCATCTGAGGCATTTAAATCAAATGTAAGATGCATACTTTGTTCTTCACTGTAAACACATGGGATATGAAATTTATAACCCAGTCCTTTCTTTCCTTTGATTTGTTTGGTTACATAAAAACTATTCAATATGTTTATTGCATGTTTGTTATATGTAAGGATTTGTTACTGAGGGTAAAATACAGTCAGTTTAAAGGGCCTTAAAATTGATACTCTTAGGCCATTATGTTTCAGAGCATTGGATTTTTCAGGCATTATTTTAACAAGATTTGCTTTATTTAGTGTAAAGGAATATAAGGAAAAATTAGTGCATACTACTGCTTAAACTATCCCATTTCAGTTCTTGGGAAGTTTGATAATTGATAATTGTTCTGTCAATAAAAGCTCACATTTAATATGTCATACTGTCGTGGTTTAACTCCAGCCAGCAACCAAGCACCACGCAGCCGCTCGCTCACTCCCCACCAGTGGGATGGGGGAGAGAATCAGAAGGGTAAAAGGGAGGAAACTCGTGGGTTGAGATAAAGACAGTTTTATAATTGAAGTAAAATGAAATAGAGCACTTAAATAGGCAAAGCAAAAACCGTGCACACAAACAAAACAGAACAAGGAATTCATTCCCTACTTCCCATCGGCAGGCAGGTGTTCAGCCACCTCCAGGAAAGCAGGGCTCCATCACGCGTAATGGCTACTTGGGAGGACAAACACAATCATACCCAATGTCCCCCCCGCCCCCCTTCCTTCTTCTTCCCCCAGCTTTACAGGCTGAACATGACGTCATATGGTATGGAATAGCCCTTTGGTCAGCACTCCCCCTGGCTGTGCCCCCTCCCAGCTTCTTGTGCACCCGGCAGAGCAGGGGAAGCTGAAAAGTCCTTGACCAGTGTGAGCGCCACTTAGCACCTATTTAGAGACAGCTTAGCACTACTTAGCAAGAACCAAAGCATCAGTGTATCATCGACATTGTTCTCATCCTAAACCCAAAACACGGCCCCATACCGGCTACCAAGACGAAAATTAACTCTATCCCAGCTGAAACCAGGACACATACCAATTCCTTTTTTTCTCTCATCTTGACATTAGGAAAGCGGACATATCCCTGTGGAGTTCCATATAAGAATGGATGCTTTTAGTGTTTGTATAACATGAAGTGATTTCATTATATGGGATGACTTAAATACATCACTTGCTTTGTCAATGTCTTTAATAGTTGGCCTGGAATGTGATGTGATGATTTCAATTAAAGGGATAAGTAAAACAAAGCCAGAGTTTCATCTTCATAGTGCAATAAACAATTATCACTTATGACAGTGCAATAGACCCTTGTTTCCAATTTATCATATATGTTTGAAGACAGAGTTGCACTTGGTATGGACAATGTCTGCAGAGACATTAATGTTCATAAAGGATATAATTAAGTTAAAAATAGGTGGGCCAACTTAATTAGCAGAATCTTTTTCTTGTGTCATAGATCATAATTTGACTATCTAGTCAGATGTGTTTGCTGGGTTTTCGCATGCTTATTTCTAAAAAAGTACCATAACATCTTTGCAGAGAAGCTATAGTGGTGTACTTAAAATTTATTGGACATCTAGGAGTAGAAGTTGCCATAGTGGGAAGCACAAATGTTTTGGAAATATACCACAGAGAGTGCAATTACATGTTTCATATGATGCACACTCTTAGTAACCTGCTTTTGTTTTTGATGGCACAATTAGATGGAGAAGTAGGATATTACAAGAACTGCTTGTAATAGCAGTAGGCAAATTAGGAGGGGGGGATTTTGATGCATAAATTTTGATTTACATAGCAGCCTGCAAAGCAGGAACCCAATCCTGATTAGACTCTAAGCTTCATCATAGTAAGCATACCGAGAGGGATAATTGTAGATACATTTCAAAATGTTTTTTTAGGAAGGTTGGTTTAATGCTTTACAATCTTTCCATTTGTTACTTCAAATTATGCTGTTATGAAACAAGAGAAAAAGGTGTTTATGGACTTACGGATGCATTATAAAGCTGGATTTATAGACCCAGTATTGAACTTTGGTTTTGGATTTGTGTGTCATGTGTTAACTCCCTAGAACAGACTCAGAAAATACTTCAAATATTTTTACAAAACATACTCAGAAGAGATAATGTTACATTTAATAATGTTATATATAATACTAATGTTACATAGTTATAAATTAAGTGCCGCTTTCTTGGAAGGTTATATTACACAGTACTAATCATTAATCTTTATGATAAAATGTTCTAAGACAGTATCCTCTCATTAGATTTGATGGGAGTCAATTTTCTATCTGAGAGAAGAAGGCCTATTTATATTTTCTGGCAATCCACATGCTAATGTTAAATTTTCTTAATAAATGTTATCAGACTTCAAAGCTGTGAAGCTAGTGTGTTGATAAATGATGACGATTAAAACATCTTCATTAGCCAGTCACGTTAGGCCAGAATAAATAGGAATTTTATTCTCAGTACTTCCAGCCTTAAGCAGTTCATTGTCTGACCTTTCTTTCAGATCATAATTTGTGTTGAGTACTGATTAATGTAACACCACTCTTATCTGCCAAGAAATATTTGATTTCAGAAAATAACTGTTCCAGTGGCAACTTAAAGAGCCTTAAGATAATCTGTGTCATTTTGCAATTCTGGTAACTCCTGTGCATTGCACAAGGACCATCTCTACTGAATACTTAAGAAAACTTCAAACTAAGAGTAAAACATACTCCGCCACAATGATTACTCCAAATCAGAGCAAACGACTGAGCATCTCAGTCTCTGCATTGTTCCCAGTGATCTGGTCCAGATTTTGGGATGCAAATAGGTTTGAGCAGGGTTTCAGCTACGTAGAGTCACAGACCTGTTGCAGAGGGAAAGGCATAGATTTGTACCCAGGATTTGGTGAAAAGGGCGATGGGAGACAAGAGGGGGAAACTGGTACTGACCAAGCAATGAGGTTAAGAACTGGGGAAAGGTAGGATTTGACCCTAGTTTCCTCCAGGACACTTTACTGAGAGCAAGTTAGGAACTCAAAGGAAGTTATAAAATGTCCCTACATGGCAGGGTTTAGGAATGAATTTGGGGAAAGATTCAGTCTGGTGATGGTCAGCCCAAGGGAGGATTTGACAAGCAGCTGGAGAGAATGTGGCAGGGCCGGGTGAAAGGGACAGCGAAGTGACAGGCTGGGATTAGTGTCTGCAGAATATAAGGCTGGCTAAGAAGCCAGAAAAGGGGAAGATAAAAGGAAATTTTTCACTTCTAGAGCTGGAACGCAGCAGATTGTAGTCTGCCCCTGCTTTTGTCTCATAAAATCACCCGATAGAGCGGTAAGTGTCCAGAGTCGGTGTAACACCCATGGCAGAAGTACTGTTTTTCATTTGGCTTCTGTTTTAAACTAGAAAATTGGAAAGAAATATTGTGTCAAAATTAAGTATTTTAGGTTGCAAAGCCAAGCCCTCAAACATTAGGAAATTAAGGTTGTTTGTCTGGTCCTTATGTGAATGTATCAGATGAAAGTCTTTAATTATTTAATTGTGCCTACATGCCATTTTCCCCACAGAACCTGCTACTTATTTGTGAAGCGGATATATCTCCTTTGGGGATTAAGTGGGCATTTTGTAGTAATGAATGCTTTGTCTTTGACACAGCTAGCCTTAGTTGTCTCGTTCTTCAGGGTTTAATTTTGCTCCACTTTTGTTCAGCATCAGCAAAATATAAATAACCCTGACCCGTCACATCTTGAGTGTTCTGAAAATAAATGTATTAGTGGGCGTCTGATAGCCATGACAGAAAGATCTTAGAAAAATTACCACTTCTGTTTTAATAACACTTTTAATTAATGTGTGGTAAATAAAACATAGGCTCATGCCTCGAACAAAGAGAATAAAACTAAAAATAACGAATAGCTACCCATTAAAGACATTCTAATCTGTGAACTGAAGGAGGAAGGGACCCAGTGGAAAAATAATAAGCGTGTAATTATGCAATTTAAAAAACTGCATTATACAAAGGCAACTTTAATCCTGGCATTTACTGCTGTTTGGTTTCTTGACATAATTTTGGAGGTAATTTATGGATTAGCTATGTAAATCTTACCTTAGGAATTATCAGATGTTTGGTTTTAATTTTATTGATTTGAGACATCCTTTATTGGCATTGATATTATTTTATGAATAGCAAATTGCTGCATTAGTGTTTTCCAGAGAAAATATATTAAGTAGAAACTACATCAAATCTCTTGTTCTGAATGTCTCAGAATGGATCTTTTTTTTTAAGAGGGGAAAAAGTAGAATAGTGCTAGCTAGAAGCTTCTTAAATCTTGTGGGATGCTTCTAGAAAACCAGTGGTGTCCTTCTAGTAGGGGAAGGGAGCTTTATTTCCAGGGTAAAGCTGATTTCTCTGAGTAGGTGCAAATCTGCAGTGAAATCTGTCATATTTCTGTGACTTTAGGACATTAGCCTGTATAAGTTATTAAAGAAGTAGAAAAGTTATAACGTCCCTATAGTTGCAGATGTGCTTCTGCTACTTTTGGTTTTGTTGTGTGACAATGTTATTGTATTTCCTTAATTTAGCATAGGTTTATAAGATGTAGTGTTATTTACCTCTGGTTGCTTTTCTGAGAGCTCTTTCTCCGAATCCATATACTGAGAGGCCAGGAAAAAGGAAAAGTCAAAAGGATGGGTTAGTTTTAGTCTTCTAGAGAGGAATCTATTATCAAAATGTTTCCAAAAGACAAGATTAATTCACAGTCTGAGCTGCCTAAAGGCATGCTGTGCCTTCCACTTGTAATGATGAGAAGATTTCCATTGCAAGATGGATAAAAAGATGTTCTCCAATGACTGCATTTCATCTGCCAGTAGTAGGACACGGACAGAAGCATCCATGAAATTAATTATAAAACTGTTTCTCAGAAATGTGTAAACATGACAGTGGCAGTGATCTCTTTTACACCTCTTGGGTCCTGTGTTTTAACTGTGATTGAATTGAGCTGTCAGATTACATATAGAGTGACAACTCTTTACTAGCTGCAGGTGGATGAATAATGCAAAGAAAATGTTTGCAATCATCTTTTACTATATAAAATAATTTTTCTTATTCTCTTAAAACCCTCTTTGAGTTACATGTCTATTTGTGTGGCAAGAGGTATCACATATATTTATGAATGTGTAGTTATAAACTTGCTGCAAATTCACTTTATAGTAGTGAAATATTAGATAATTGACAAACTGAAAAATTCATCTAATATTCTGTCAGCTGCATGCCATTAGTCATTCTCTTTGGCTGTGGGTTGTGCTTTTGCATTAGAGAGAGGAATAACATCAAAATGTTGGTGGCCAAATTCTAGGAAAATACTTGGTGATGAAACTGCAGTGCTGGAGTATTTATGAATCAATTTATGATGCAACTTTGTGAACTTCTGAGCTTGAATTTATAAAGTTATCCTCCAAAACTCATACTTAGGCAGAAAATGAGAACCCTGAAATTCGTGAAAGTTATGGATATTTAGTGTTTCTTGAAAACCAGGCCATTTAAGGTAGCTGTTTAAAATATGAGGATTAGTACCTCAGTGTAGGGAATTGTTGAAAAGATCAACTGTGGTGAGCATTGTTGTTCTACTGACGTTAGTGGAGCTGTCACATTGTTTCCATGCTACTGTTTTTGTAGTCTTGCCTATTATTTCCTTTTTATGCTTCTGTTCCTAACTTATATCCCTGAATGTTAATCTAGTTCAGTTTAGCACATCAGAATTATCATTTCTAATCGAACTTGTTGAAAATCGCTGACATTCCATTGCCCTTCCTGGACTTGTTCTTCACTTAATTTTTTGCTTATTGGAGGGGAGGAGGAAATGTCTAAAATAGTAGTTACAATAAAATACCTGTGAAACCTTTTTAAAGGCTACAACACTCTACTTGTCTGTATCTGATGAGTTTAAAAATTTGATGAGAATACCCAGTAGTGAAAAAATACTAATATATTTCCCAGTGATTAACAAAACTTCTTGTTTTCTAAATAAACAAAAAGACATAGTGCAATGCTGAAATAGATACATGTTACATTTTCAAATCCATGTATTTTAAATCCTACTGTTGCCAATGTTCAAAATTACACTACAAATATTTCTAAAGTCTGTCAAAGGAATTTTTTTCACTGTTAAATGCAATAGAGTTTCTGTAACATTTTACAAACGAACGGAGAAAGTATTTTTAATTTATTTTTGAAGTCATACTTTTATATCTTTTTGTTATTGTATAAATTGTGGCTTGACTGGGAAAAGTTCATGAGAATGTCCAGTTGATCTTGGGATCAGCTATATCTTTTTAAGGTGAGTTGGTGCTTTTGCCAAGTGTTCTTAGAAATGCACTGAATTTTTAAGTGATTTCATCCTCCAGATTCACACCGTGTCTTCTTGTTTCCTTATAGCTCTGTCAGCACTTTTCCCTTCCTTTCCCCATTCTGCTTAAAATGGCCTGTTGGTCTGACGTATTGATCCCACTTGGTCCCATGACTAATATTGATTTTATTCTCAATGGGACTGTAGCCTGTCATCAAACTTACTTTTTCTTTCATATCAAGATGATGTTTGATTGGCTTATTTGACGCTAGAAGGCAACTCAGCTTGGTTATGATCAATACACTTGTATTCTCTGTTCCTTAGCATTCTCAGTAAGACTACATTAGCAAATGAACCGTGAAAATGCTTCAACTACCTGTCAAACAGTAGGAAAATCTTACTCCTGTTGTTAGGCAATGTGTAGGTATTCTGCTGGGCTCTTTATTAGAAATATTGGACTATTATTCCTGTGGTACAAATCTACTATGGCATAAAGTTAAAGTATAACAGTTTTTCAGCTAAAGCATATCATGTTTCAGTTTTTGTTTACATTGTCTTGTCTCTATGGAGGCACTTAAGAAAGTTGATCCAAATTAACTGCAAAAATAATATTAGTTAAACTATATGAAAAACATATGTGAATCCTCTTATTCAGAATTAAGGTGACCTTAATTCTATTTAAGAATATTCTCTTTCATTCTGAATAAGGATAGGCATACACAATATTAATAGAGTTTAACTAATCTCCTTCAAAGTCCCATTTGAATTAATTTGGATTAATTCTTCAGTATTCCTATTTAGATCAGTCTTTTTCAGTGATACTCACATTATCACTGATAGTTCAGATGCAGCCTCTTTCATGCTGGTGGATATTCACTGGTATCAGAAGCAGTGAAAATCCAAAGAATGTATCAACTGCCAGAAGAGTTTTCCATTGTCTTTGATGCATAATACAAAATATTCACTCAGTAACTTATAGTGTCAGAGATAAAAAGACTGTGTTACTTTTTAAGCCATAGTTAGTGCTGTAAGACACCCTCAGTGTGCCTCTGTGTGTATAGTGAAGGAGCTGACTTCATGTATAATTTTTTTTTTTTTTAATTGAGAGCTTCACAAGCGGCCAAGAGATTGCTGTATGCTTGGGGGAACTGATACTGTGGCTGCCATCACCACTACCACTTAGAAAATTATGTAAATAAATACAGGGACAATTGGAAAACCTTTTTCCATGTTTTCTAGGTGAAATATATGTAATTTAGTTTTTCAACCTGGGTAAATCTGGGAAAGAATAGTGAAAAATAAGAGATGGGATAAAGGAATAAGAGGTAAAGTTTGAAAGTGGATACCGCAAAATGTTGTTCTTATTAAGATGACAAAGAGAGCAGAACAGTTTCTTCCGCTTTTCTCATTCTCATCGAGTAAAGAATTCAAGCATAAATAAGAAGGTTGCACTTTAATGGAAAAAAAGTAAAGTGGTTTTTTTTCTCTAGCCAAACACCTCAGGTTACTGTATATTTCTGAGTTAACGTAGTTATGGAATATTATTTTTTCATACTGTTTAATCTGGTCTTCCTACATATGTGGCAGGTGACACTGCATTTTACATCAAAAAAATATTATTTGGATAAAGAAATACTATTCCTTTCCCTGTTTTTATTTCCCTCTGTCACATTTAGACTGTATCTACATGACTGTAATCGTGATAGATGACTCTAATATAAATGAAGGTACATATGTTCTTCTATTACCAGATGTGAAAATGGGATTACTGGAAGCATTAATATTGTGTCTGAAGGTGTGAGTTCATTATCTTTAACCAGTTACATCCAAAGAACATCCAAAGATGTTTCCCATCTGAAGCAATTTTAGAAGGAAATATACATCTTTAAAATATGTTCTTCATTTTTGTTTCAGAGTGTCCCTTTATTGCTGTCATTATTTCAAAGTAAGGAGTGTTATTTCGGGTTTGATTATTCCTGTAATGATTTTGTATATGGTGCAAAGCCTTACCTTTACCTGATGCATTAAGGAATACTGAACTGAATTTCTTAGCAGTGACTCACATTTCTTGAAATTTGCGTGACTGAAACTTTGGATAAGCTTAAGGACAGGGAAGACGTATTGGAACCAGAACAGGCTTACCTCTGTAGCAGAATGCCTTTCATATCTTTTAGCTTTCCTATAAACTACTCACAGGGGGTTACCTTCTTCTGCATTCTTTCTACATAGCTGCTAATATGTTGTGCTGTGGGGAAAGTTAGCAAACACATGCTACTCTTTAAGCTGTAGCTGAGGTGTAGTAGTAACATTTACTGGTTTGGTTACAGAGAAGGAGCATAAGTGCTCAGGTACTATGGTTGGAATTAGATTTCTGCATGAATGTGGGAGTTCTTGAAGCCGCTGTCTTCCCACTTGTCAAAATTTCTTTTCCCATAAGGTGAATACATGAGAAAAATTGAACATAGTCATCAACAAGAAGTTATTGCTTGTAAAATGCAGTGTTTCGTCTGGTTAAGGAATAGAATATCTTAAAAAGATCATGATTTTTTCGTAAGTATGTTGATATGCTGTTATCTTTGATTTGAGAAACACTGGATATGGTGGGTTTCTAAGCTCCAGCTGTTTTCCTTTTGTATAGTATTTGTTCCTGCCATCATCAGTCATTTTTTGTTGTGAAAGTTTGATTAAAAAAAAGCCAAAAACTACATTTTAAAATTTAGGATTATATTTTAAAAATTATTCATATCTTCCAGTATTTGCATAGTGAAAGAGGAGCACTCAGTGGTCTTTTCTATATATCACTGGTTTGTGTGGGCAGTCATGGTAAATGTGTAAATAAGATGAAGGTGTATGTGCTTGTGTAAGTTTCTTGTTTTAAAAAAATTCCATCCATGTTTTTGAGATTCATAATTTTTTTTTAATAAGGGGCAAAAGTATCATGTTTATAATTTTTCTTTTAGTAAGGAATAGACTGTATGATACTACTTTAAATTCTACACTGAAACAAAAACACAGTAAATTTTCACACACAAATCACCAAATCAAACAGTTTACAATCCTAGAATGTTTTCATATCATTAAACTATTAGACCAAATTTCTTACATTTTTGCATAATGAGCAGATGTGAGAAACTAGTATATTTGTCTTCATTGAAATCAGTGCCATTTCTACTTAGACTTCTTAGAAGAAAATGACTTTACCAATATTAACCATCAACTAATTAAGAAATACTTAATTAAATGCAAATGCTACTTAGCAAAAGCAATTGAGAAAGGCATGTGATTAGGGAATTAGCAACTGATTTAACACTTGGAGCTAACAGCTAGGCACCTAAGCAATAGAAATGAATGCAGAAACTTCACTTGATAAGAACAATACAAGGGAAAAATACACCATCTTTTCACATTGTGTTTGTTGAAAAACTTCGGAGCCAATGAAGCAGAATATATTGAGAATATAAATTGTAGGTTAATGTTGCTTTATATTAAGTAATTAGAGAGGTTAAAAATTATTCAAAATGTTGAAAATTTATCAACCTACCTCATGCAGAGAGATTTTTTGACAGCTGGTCATTCAGGAACTAGAACAGAAAATAATTACATACAAGGTAACACAGTGTTGCTACTGTTTTCAAGGACACCGCCATTTTACTAACATTAAAGCTTACATTGACAGCCTTTATCTTTGGAGCAGATATGAATAAACACTGTCAAGATGTTATGAAGGCTTCTGGGATTAATAAAACATTTAAAGTTTCCTAATGTCTATCAAAGTATCTGTTACATACAAGTATTGAACTGATTGAAGAGCAAAAATTGGTCTGTCAGTCAGATACTGTTGCACGTGCTGCTTTTTTTTCCTCCAAATACTCTTAAGATTGTTGGGCTAAACAACACGGTAAATGATGAATTGCATGTAAATATTATTGTTTCCCCTTTCCATGGCTTATTTGATTAGGTTTTCAGAGATTAACTTCTAAATTCTCCCTGCTGAAAAATCTGGGTCAGCCTTTTGCAGTTGTGTATACATTTTAATTAGAGACATGCTATGAGAAAGACAGCTTTCCTCAGAGAGTTCCTCTTGTATAAGAAAAAAAAAGCACTACCAAACAACGAAACAAAAAGAATTGCCAAAAAAAAAAATCAATCACGGTATGAGACTGAATTTCCTATCAGCAGTTCTGATAAAGTTGAAGTAAGATGTGGAGATTTGAGGAAGACAGATAGCAAGTGCCTGATAATGCAGAAGGACAGAAGTTGAATGAAAATATTATGGGCCTCTGCTTTTTCCTATGCATAGTTTGCAACGTAGTTCTCTACATCTTCTGATCACTGAAAACAGAAAAATCCACACTACTGCTGCAGCACTGTGGTTTGGAAGGAAAAGTTAATTTGCTGTGACAGTTCATGGTAGGCAGGCAGAATTTTTCCTTTTGTGGTGAACTTTGGGGACAAGTAATTGCTTAGTGATTTGAAAGAGGTGCAATAGTATTAGAAATGAAAATGATAATATTAGTTCATCCTGGTGATTGATTGCTATCTGCTTATTAGCAGATATAAGGTGTCCTAACATCTGAAAAATATATGGTTTTGTGGTAATTTTAATAGCCTTTCTGTAATGTGAAGAATTGCCCATTTTGCATTAGACTAATCAGCCAATGTGTAGACAAGGTTATTACTAATGAAAGTCTAGTATAGAACTTCAAATTTGGATAAGTTGCATGTTTTCTCTTATTTCAGTGGTTTTCTTGAAGTTGGGTTTTTTTGTGTTTTCTTTAGAATAATGACAAACTCATTAATTCTTTCTCTATACTATTACAGTAGTTGAGACGTTCATATAACTTTGAGGCAATTACATTTTAGACTGATATTTTCTTGCTTATTTTCTGCCCTGAGCTGTAATTAAAACAGACATTTAGGCACTTCAGAATTGTAAGAAAATCTTTTAAAAAATAAAGCATTTCCCCCTCTTCTAGTCAAACTATCTTTGTATATCTACAGGAATAACACAAAAAATGTAAAATTGTAGCATGTGCAAGCTTTTTAGTGGAGAAGCATATGCTTTACTAACTTTGGGTACAGAGAGTGGTTAAAGTTAGTTCCATGTAAAAAACAGGCGTATTTTGTTCTTGATGGGCAGAGTCCACACAGCAGCTTTGGGTCCTCAGCCAGTCTGAGGAGGTCATTCAACACACTTGAAGGCTGGCGAGGGAGTCATAAGGACACATACAGGTCCTCATGTGGGAGGAATGCATATGGGAAACTGCATGGGAATTCAAGATAAAGAACAGTCTCATTGGCCATTTCAGCCTTTACAACCCATACAGGAGGCAGTGCAGTACTTTCCTGCTGATTATTTTTCTACATGGGGAAGAAAGGAAACAGTAAATGGCAACCAGTACAGCTCACAGATTTTAACATCATGTGAATTATTTTTTTTTCCTGCAGCCTCCATGCTTAGAGGCATTATTGAAGGCAATTGAATAAGAACAAGACCTTTTTCACCCATGAGCACAGAGCACTTTAAAAACTAGGCTCTGGGGTGCCTTACCAAGTGTTTGGGGTGCCCAATGGTTTTCCAATGGGTGACACATTGTGTACCTCATTTTCAGCGTCACTGGCAAGACAAGAAAGCTGGTAAGAGTGGCTTCAGCCAAGAAAGCAATGCCTATAACTGATATAGTCACATATATACAACACAGTATATATCCTAGTATGTATAACCAGTACCTCCAGATCATGCAGTGCTTTGAACTGTCAGTCTTTTCCATCCTTTTGTATTTTTACATCATCATTTTAAATGTGCAAGTTTAAAAACACTTGAATGATACACTGTAGTTTCCTGTGGTCTGTTGTACTTAAAAGCAGACTATCATATGTGGCTACCAGGAGCCACAAAAAGAAGATATTGACATAACAGCCTTTTTTTTTCTTAGAGTTGCAGATATACTGGTAAATTTGAACAAAGTCGACTAAGCAGTACAGAGTCTCAAGTCTGCAGTTTTAGCATTTAGGCTCAGTCGCTGTCGCTAATTCTTTTATGAACTTTAAAATATAACTGCATGATTTGGTTTACCACTCTGTGATATTCCTGTCCTTCACTGATTACACAGGCATTTAAAAAAAAATGCTCAATATTAATGTTCAAAGCACTCTCTTGATTTGATCCCATTTATTGTGATTTTAGTGTCAATTTTTTACTTAGTTTATATCAGATTGTAGTTCACCCTTTCAGAGACTATAGCTGGTTTCCAGGTACAGGACTGAGACCACGTTCATTGCCTTATTGCGTAGGACCCCAGCAGCATATTTATTTTATGTTGATTTTTTTTTCAGTTGTTCTCTATGCCTCATTGAATCATGCAGTGATTTTACTGTTCATTTTAAGGCTTTAAAAAAATTTTGCCCTCTGTTAAGCACTTGCCTTTCCATTTACTACAGGACAGAATTTGACAGCAATTTTTTACTGTGCACTGAAGCATGCATCATATTAAAAGATGCACAATAAGCAAGAGGGTTTCCTTGCCATGTCTCTCTAGTGATACCAGCTCTGGGAATGCTTCCCATTGGAAAGATCTTAAAGCATTTTACCAGAAACTTAAATATCAGGCACATTTTACAGATGAGTAAACAAAACCACAAAGGAGTGACATGATTCAGCTACATTAAACACCGAACATAAGTCTTCTGCGGTCTAGCCCAGCCTTTAGCATGTAGACCAAATTTTCACAGATACCATATCTGCTTTGTGAATGTAATGAAACAAGAATGGTGATATGAATACAGTCTGAACAGTTAGCCAGTTCCTCCTGCATACTATTCACAAACTACCTCTCTTTAATCTGTAAAAATTTGCCTGTTCACTAGGGGGCTTGGGTTTTTTTGTTTGGTTGGTTTGCTGTTTTTTTGTTTGTTTATTTGTTTTAAAGCAATTAAATAGTTCAGTAGTTCACTAGTGGCTCTGGTGCGTGAACACATACTAGAAGGTCTTCATACCAAGAAGGCCACAAGGAGGTTTTAATGTAGTGACTTGCTTTGCTGATGGTCTAGCTGGGTCCAGCATAACAGTCCAAGGAAGAGACGTGGATTTGAAAGGCTATCTCCTTGGCAGTCTTTACTGATGACACAAGTCTGTAAAAATCCCAGCAAAGGTTTAAACAGTTTTTGACATTTTAAATCCTTGAAAAATCAAACCTCTTTTGCCTCCTGCCATTTCTACATGCAGTCACTCCCTTTAGTGCAATTTGGATAATTTAGCCCAAAATGTGCAACTGTTGCATGAGAGATATATCATTCAACTACATAGGCACTGTTTCTGAATATGGATTTTTGCTAGATTCCAGATTTTAATGAACAAATCGACTGATAAATGGTGAAGAGTATTCTTGATGGAAATGTCATATTCTCTTTTCATCTTTCTGGGTTTTACTTTTTGTCATTCTGTTGCCTAGAGTATAAATAATTCAGGGCAGGGACCTTTGACTCGTGTTTTTGGAGTTCTGCCTTCAACTCTTGTGCAACATAAATGTATTCCTATAAAGTTCAAATAAAATATTAGACTACACATGGCAAACTTTTTCAAATGGGTCTTTTTCTAAGTATCCTTAGTCTTTACATTGGCATTGAACGCAGCGTATGCTTGAGTGGTTCCTGGTAGTTGACTACACTATGCACTTTAAAGAGGAAGACAACAAAAGGTCAAGTTGTTCATAAAATCATTAGTGAAATGTCAGAAACAATTTAGAAAAAATAAAATATCTCCCTGAAGATAGGAAGTACACATTATAAAACCTTCTTTCCAACTGCATATCTATGCTGTTGAATTCATTAGATAAGAATTGGACAGTTGACAAAAACTGAACGCTAATATGGAAGATACATATTCCGAGAATATTTTCTCTGTAAAAGCAAAGGATAAAAGAGGGCTTTGAGTTTGGAAGAGAGTGAAGGCTTTTTTTTTTTTTATTTTTAAATATAAACTTAGGCTGAAATTAATTTAGCACAATTTCTCATTGTGACCCCAAATTCAGCTTGAGTTTCAAGTTAACACCACCTTAGTTGGCAGGCAATAAATAAGCTCAATATAGTGTTGTACGTTTACATTATGACATACTTTATTGTAATAGTAGTATTTCTTGCAAGGTGTGAAAGTGTCCCAGCAGTTTACCTCATTGATTCTTACCTGGCGATGAAACAATTTGAGAGTAAGGTTCACGCCTTTTCTAGCTTTTTTTTCTATTCTTTGGAAAAGAAGTTTGCAATCTGCTCCTCTGCCTTGTCCTTCAACCTGAACACTTGCCATTCTGGTGAAGCAGGCAGGAATCCCTCCCGCATTGATGTCAGGATGTGATGACCTGTGATACAAGAGAAGGAGCAATTGATGCAAAGATTGAGTCCAGTGAGGGAAGCAGAACTTGATGTGGGAGATCTATGAATCCTTTGGCAGGGCTCAAATTTGTATTTTTAATATGAGAAAATATAGCTATTGAGACTTACTTGATCTCAAAGGTCTTTATAATTCAGATGATTATGACTACTTTAGGCTATTTTAAAAGCATGAGCTGCAAGAGTTCCCCTGGTTTGCAGAGCTGAGGAAGATTGATGTTTGCAGTTCTGTTGTGCCTAAAGATTCTGTATGAATAAAATATTTCACACCATTTAAAGGGATATAATATTGGATGGATGGCCCTCATCTTCTCCTCTTTTTATAAAGAATTTGTTCGTTAATAATTCTGGGACTCATGATATGTCACTAGTACTAAAGGATCTCCTATTTGCAGAAACTCAGTTTATCAGAGATTCTTATTTGACAGGTTTTAAGACTCTATAAACCTTGAATGACAAAAATGTAGTTTCTGTTTAGATTAGTGTTTGATTCATTTTATTATTATTCTATTAAGCAATAAAAGCCTAATTTGAGGCTTGGGTAAAGCAGTGTTTATAGATCTTTGGCTTCCTTTACAGCATTCACAGTGCTCACTGAATTAGCTTTTCAGAATCCAGGTGGTGGTTATTAACACTGGCTGATGTCTTTATTATTAAATTATAGAGTATTTAATGATTATTCCTAACCAATGTTTTGTTGTATCGAAGACTTATGTTCATTGCAAATCTTGATGAGACATTATTTTGTTGACATTAGCTATTAAAACAAAAGGGTTGACATGATGAATCGTAGCAAGTGCAATGCTATAGACACTCCTGTTCAGTCCCATCGAGATCACATACGCTTCAATAACGTTTCAGTAGACGAATCATAATTCAACAGACAGTTTTATGCTCTAGTACAGCAAGGATTATGTAACACAAAAGGCATTCAGATGCTTTTAAAATGTTATGCTTTTCAGAAAACTTTAAAAAAAAAAAAGTTTTATGTTTACAAGTGAGACTGGCTCTTTCCATGCCTTGATTGTATGTGCTTAACAGGGCCTTGGAAGTCCAGTGTGCTCTTAGATGCAACTTTTTCAAAAAGTTCCTTCTAACTGGCATTACATATTGCGCTACTGCTCAGTTCCTGGTGCTTTTCATTGCAAGCACTTTCTGTAATTGGTTTGTATGATAACAAGGCTTGTCATGGTTTAACCCCAGCTGGCAACTAAACACCACCCAGCTGCTCACTCACTTCCCCCACAGCGGGATGGGGGAGGGAATCGGAAGAGTAGAAGTCAGAAAACCTGTGGACTGAGATAAAGACAGTTTAATAGGTAAAGCAAAAGCCGCGCACGCAGGCAAAGCAAATCAAGGAATTCATTCACTACTTCCCATGGGCAGGCAGGTGCTCAGCTACCTCCGGGAAATCAGGGCTCTATCATGCGTAATGGTTACGTGGGAAGACAAAACGCCACCACTCCAAACATCCCCCCTTTTCTTCTTCTTCCCCCAGCTTTATATGCTGAGCATGATGTCATATGGTATGGAATAGCCCTTTGGTCTTTTGAGGTCAGCTGTCCCATCTGTGTCCCCTCCCGGTGTCTTGTGCACCCCTAGCCTACTCACTGGTGGGGTGGTGCAAGAAGGAGAAAAGGCCTTGACTCTGTGTAAGCACTGCTCAGCAGTAACTAAAACATCCCTGTGTTACCAACACTGCTTTCAGCACAAATCCAAAACACAGCCCTGTACTAGGTACTATGGAAAAAATTAACTCTACCCCAGCCAAAACCAGCACAAGGCTATAACTCTAAAACAGTGACTCCAAATCTCTTCCTCCTTCGTTCATTTTTTCCATCATCTGCTCCAAAGTGAAGATTTATCCTGAAGCTTTTGTCACTGTCAGTGAGACTTATTGACCTCTGAATATGTGGTCATTTGTTCATTCATCACTTAATGGATATTAGCTGATTTGATCAGGAGATCATATGTCACTTTACAAAACTAACCACTTTGTGATTAGGGTGCTGTTCAGACAAATCTCAGACACAGTGCTCCCATGATTTCCTTACTCAAAACAAAAACAGCTCTGCTACTTAAACACTAGTTAGTATCTCACTAAACAATTTATACCAGCCTGGATCTTTTTATTATAATGAAATGTGTATATAGATGTGACAGAATAGAGATGCATAGATCTTTTTATACTTCCATGACACAAAGACTAATGTGTTACTCGCTTGGCTACCAAATGAGATCTTTCTAACCAAACAAGACACTCTGACTGCAGCTTACTGAAACACTCTTCATATTTTGATACATAGCTGCAATTCAAAGGATGAACTGGCTGAGCTGGAAGTTAGTATAATTTTCCCCTTCTCCCACAAACCTGGATGAAGACTAGGTGATTAATGTACATGCATTTCCATGTGTACAGTTTTCTATAGGTGTATTATATACTCTGTTATTCACATTAGGATTTTCTGTGAAATCAAATATATATTAACAAAAAGAAAGCCTAAAGACCACCCAGCCTGGCATTCACTTCAGCAGAATATCAAATTAAACTAGGTTTAAGCATGTTCTTCTAGAATCAAGGCAGACGAGACAAGTCATTTTAATAAAAAATCTATTTACCTTGTTTATATAGAAGAACAGAATCTAATTTATTTGTGTGCCCATCTGGACTAGATTGCTCATTTTAAGTTAATTTAACAAATGATAGACTGCTACTGGCCTTTTCTTTCCCAGGAGAAGAGGTTGACAGACAGCTGTGTAGAGATGCTATCTACCCAATCCCGGTTGTCTGCGAAGCTCCATGCCCAAAGGACTGTGTGCTCAGCATGTGGTCTGCATGGTCCTCCTGCTCACACACCTGCTCCGGCAAAACCACAGAAGGGAAGCAGATGCGTGCCCGCTCCATTCTGGCGTATGCAGGTGAAGGTAAGGTCACATACTCTTGCAGACTCTTGTTTGATTGTGAATTCTCAACTGTCTTTGCAATGTCAAAGTAATTTCTTGATCAACACAAACAAATTATTAGGTGGAGTTGTGTTTTTTTAAATATAGAAATAATATTTAAATGCTTATCCTACATTTACTCAAGGCACCTAAATCTTTTTTCAAAGAGGAGATTTTATTTTGCTTATTTCAGCTAATGTTGCCTTTTTTTTATTATTCTGCATAATGTTACTGTTTTGATTTTGAATATATGGTTTTCCCATTTTCTATTAAAATTAAACAAGGCAAATGATTTATCCTATGCAGATCTCTACAAAAGATATTTATAGAGGATTGTTAGTAACCCTAGCTATAATTTAGGTCCAATTTGGAAGGATATGAGTATGAATGCTGAAAAGATGAGAGTTTTAATGGGTTCAAATGCTAACAAATGGCTTTTGTAGCGTCTTAGCTCAAATTGGTAGCTAATGTTACCCCATTAACATTTTTATTCACAGTTAGACTTTAGTTTTACCCTGCAAATCCTCACTCATGTGAATGGTTTCCATTCATGCAAACCTTGTGCAGCATCTGCAGCAGATGCAAAGAGAAGACGTAGCTAGAATATAAAGCAGAAGAAGAAAAAGGTTTTAGATAGAGGTTCATGTGTATTCTTTGATGATTTTCCGTTCTTCCTATAAATGGTTTGGTTTTGTTTTGTTCTTAAGTATTTTGGGGGGTAATAGAGCAAATGTATTCTATATGTAACATGGTTCTAAAATGGCTACATCAGGTGTGCCGGGGTCTAACTGGTAAAATGGCTTGTGCAACACTGGCAGCAAGGAGACATAATCACAGTTCTTGGAAAATGTTTACTCGCGTGTATTACTGATAGTAAGGTTAAATACCTTCAATATAAAAGGATATGTGCATGTTTTAATTCTTCTTTAAAACTATTAACATTTTATTACTTCAGAGCTGAGATAAAATTTAGCTGAAAAGTGAAAACTGTAAAGTATGGAAGTAGTGAAACAGAATACCCGTTCTGAGAAATGCAGAAAGAAAAGGACAGGCTTCATCACGTACCAAAACAGTTCTCTGCTTGCAAACACAGTTCATTTCATTGCTAAAAGTATACTGTGTATTTCACATAATTCGGGTAATTGTAAAAAAATATGTATCAGAGCAGGCACTTTCAACCTTTTCCCTGAAAAGGACCTTTGCTACAAGTGTAAGAGGCAATCAGAACTATACTCACTTTAGTAGGTGATTCAAATAATGAATTACTTAGATGGGTCTATGTAACAAAGCAGAAATGCTCTTAGAATTAGAAACAAAATTGGTTTTATGTTGTCCCTTTTTTTATAGTGTGTTAAGGGAAACAGAGAGCCATGTTTTCAGATGATAATTCAAAGAAACATATATGCATGTGCTTCTTGCTTTTTCACATAGGTCAAGATAATAGATTTTCCATATGCTTATGGAGTTTTACTGGAGACAGAAATTTAACATCCTGACAAGCATGCCACGGAAGTGAAAACTTAAATTACTCCAGAAAATTATTCCACTTTCTTATGCTTCTTTTTAAGAAGTACCCACTTCATTCTGACTTTGGTACTTAACACATCTTAGGATAATTTACAAGGCTGCAGATGCAGCAAAGCAGTTAAGCATAGGCTGGATTTTAGGTGTATGAATTTTATTTATGTCTGTTGCGCAATGATCAGAACCAGTACTGAGTGGTCACAAAGACTGACAAGTCTCAAACCACACAGGTAGTAGTGAAGAGATCCCTAAACTACTGCTGAGAAAGCCAATTCATTACCTAGATGTTGTAGTGCTTCAGCTTTGCTTGAACCCTGGCCTCTTTACCACTATTTCGAGGTGAGGTTATTCTGTGCTTTGTTTAAGGCTACAAGCTGGTATGTCTACCTAGCTTATAGCAATTCACTCACATCTTGGTCAGATATCTTCAACACTGTGCTCCTTTGCACTCTGTACAAACTCCAGAGAATAAAAATATATAAATAAATAAAAGAACCTTCCAAGGCTTAGCATATTGTTACAACTCTAGGTGGAAGGTACTTTTCACCTTTGCTTGTATTATATTCACAAAGTATCAGTTTAGCTTTTATTTTTTATGCTTCATTGGAATTAGAGCTATTGTCATCTTTCTCCTCATATGTCTCTTATGCCTTTTAGTCATTTGCTGCATGACAAATAACTGAATGACTTTTCACCTCCAGAACTGCGTGACAGAGATCAGCAGTGCTCCCAAAGCATAAAACACTGATTGTGTAGTTGGTGCTGGGAGGTCATTTTATGTTCTGGGGGCACAGAATATATTCATGCATCTGAAAGTCTGTATTCTATTGATATAAAAAGGAAGCTCCACATGAACCTTTTTTGGGAAACATGTAGTTCTCATTTCTTTTCAGAGCTTATAAAAAATGCACATTACTGTTGATGAAAACTCTGTAAACATTATGTATTACTGAAAATCCCAAGTCTTATAAATGTAAGACCAATAATTCCATTTACACAGTAAAACTGAGTTTTGAAACAGCTATCAGTTCTGCTCAGGTGAACGGTCCCACAGGTGTTCCCTTTTGGATTTTTGAACCTTCCCTTGAACTGTGGGTATGAGTGATAGACCAGATTAGGTAAACCATTTCATAATAATTCCTGTATAATGTAGCCATGATATTTGAGAGTTTTTATTCAGAACACAATAGGACAAATATATTGTACATAAATATATACAATTCCTATGATATCAGGATTGGACATTAATTAATGAAGGAATGTGCAAGTCTGCTGCCAATCTATGAATAAGGCTAAACTTGGCTTCTAAGATGACATAAGGAATCCAGGTTTATCACTGTGAGTCCTTGATCACACACATCCTACTGCTAGTCATGGAGAATTTAGTCTACAAGCCTGGTAAGATCAAAGCATTGCAGGCATTACATACACAAGGAATACTGCAATCCCTCAAAGTATCTGAAATGCTCAATTCTTCTTCATTGGGGTACTTAAACATGAACACTCCATGGAAATTTTTGAGGGTCTGTAAATACATGTGAAATAGGTTCTTTTATCTGGATCTCAGATGACTGCTTATCAAGTTTTGTCTGTGATTGTTCAGTTTCTCTCCTCTTTGAAATAAAAAATACTATATTCTGTCATTTTGCTTGTTAATGTTGGCAGATGACTGTCCGTGATAGACCTATGTCATTTCACACTTAAGACCTTAGTTTTCTTCTTACTTCCCAGCTATCTATGCTGCTGAATTGGTTTGAAGAAACCATCAAGTTAGCATAACTGACGCCCAGGAAAAAGCCACAGTATAATCTATTTTCTTGGATGACTTAGAATAGGAATAATTCAGTAGTGTTATAATAATTCCTTGGTGACAAGAATAGCTTCACAGGAAAGATTGAAGCCATATGTAAATTACAGTAGTGACAAAGTTTTCTAATGAGCACTGGAATATGACTGCCCCTCCAGCACCACACTGACTTCTTCTCGAGCCAGGAGCTGACCTTGGCCATACGCCCTCTCATCAGCATTTCCTCATTCAGAACAACACCTCTTCCGCATGGTCAAACTATACGTTGCAGAGCCTCAAGCACAGTGTGGTTATGCACATCTGGGATGGGCTTATTTGCTTGCATTCAGTGGAGAGAGAGAGAGAGAGAGGAGTCCCTTTCCTCAAGATAAAGACTTTCTGTGGTTTGTGAGATGACTCCATGTGGAAACTGGTGTCACAATAACCATTTTTGATATCTTTTCTGCGATCGTTGTCCTCAGCTTGAAGGTTTAAAAGGTGAAGTGATTTATAAATTTGCCTGTCTGTGAGCCTGCCTATAGTGGTAGCTCATTTGTGTCACTGTCAAATACATCTTCATGCTACAGTAAGAAACTCAGGAAAGTCATTGTCTCAAAATTTAAAATGACAGCAGAGGACATAATGATGTTACCTGATACATCATATAGTTGTTCTGCGTAAGTCTAGTAATGGCATTGTATCCAGCTCAGCCTATCTCTGTTGAATGTAGGGTTTGTCTCTTTTTGTTTTATTTTCTGTTTAATATTTCTGTTAATTTTTTATTTCCTGCTTACAATAAATCTTATATAATTAGTAATATGCATTAAGACTACTTTACATAGCCATGACCTGAGACTAAAAAGTACTAAACGAGTCTTAATTTTTTAGTAAATAGTAGATATGCAGATTGATTCTGTGTTGATTATACACTGTCATTGACTGACACTGCCAAATCAGTGTCATACAGCATAACACTAATATTGTGGATACATTCCAAGTTTTATCAATAGTAAATGACTGATACTGATTTTGGAAAAGTAAAGATTGAAAAAAACCATGCACGAGTCAAATGCAAAGAAGAAAATAATCTGATTAAAAAGCTTAATTTAATAAAATAAGAGCAAAGGAAGGTTTTGTTTGAAATATTCTCTTAGGGCAGGGATGCATATGCATGGTGAAGTCTTACCATGGCTATTGTATGTTCATAGATTAGCAAAGTATAATGCCAGAAGGACTATTTAGTGTGACCTCATATATCACAGACTGTTAAACATCACTGAGTTAGATAGATAGTATAGAATATCAGTTGTCCATCTCATCAGGTATTCTGTTTGACAGGGGCCAATAGCTCATACTTCTCATATATCTGCGAGACTGATTTACTGAATGTGTAAGGAATACCTGGATCAAAGGAGTTTCTTCTCAACTCTAGGCAAATTATGGTTGACATGCTTTAAAATTTTATAAGTGTTAAAATTCCAGTGCACTTTGACTTCATAGTTGCAAAAGAAGAGTTATACTTAGGGCTTTTTAATGTGTTTACTCTTCTTACACTTGCTCGATTTGTTTGTTTTGAATTTTGGTATTTTCCTGGCTTGAAATACCAGTGCTTGGTAACTAAATCTGAAACCATAGAATTGAGTAATTGTTTTCCCAGAAAATTGCTTATTCATGAAAGGATCAATTTTGGAGAAGACAGGGATTTTCATGAGTTTTAACTGATTTCAGCTGAAACAGGACTAAAAAGAACACTTAGTTTTGGGACTGGGGAACCTGAATTTTCAGACTGGACTTGCAAAGTAACCTGCCACCTGCGTGTGAAGGTGAGCTGGGACAGAGGACGTTACTGTGCTTCCCCTTTTGCTCAGGAGCCCCTCAGTTCAGATTCCTGCCTGGAGTGTGGGGTCTGGGATTCGAATCCTATCCAAGAAAGGACTTGAGGGCAGACCTCTTGTCTCCCATGGGTGCACCCTAATTCCTGTCCTGTTGTGTACTATAGGACAGGTCTGCTTGGTTTGTATAACTGACATGCACCGGGTGAGGAAGCGTGAATGTTTGAAGAACTGGAACAGGAGATCTGCACCAACAGAGCAGTCTTTGTTACGATGTTAGCGGTCTGCATGTACTGACCACGTCTGGCTTTGGGAAGTGCGGCTGCCTCAAGGAGTGCCTACCTCATTCCTAAGGCAAAGAAGAAATGAGTAACATCTCACCCTCTAGATTACAAGAGGCACTTCAGAAGCATCTTTTTTCTCAAACTTTACGATTATTCCAGCTGTTTTGAAATGCATATATAAAATTACATGCATTTGTAAAATGAGTGGTATCAAAATGATTAATTAAAATGATCCTAAATGCTTTAAAAGACGTTAAGCGTTTTGAAATTTGGAAGTTATCAAGAGAGTGTCACAAAAAAAGACTTATGAAATCCAGTACTTGAATATCCTAGAGCGAGATGTCTTACCCATTACCAGCTCCAAATCAGGCAGAAAAGCAATCTAAGCATGTGACAATTCTATTAAAGCATTCAAGGAAACTACCCTCATATCTCTGCTATTTTATGAGTAACATGCAAGTTACTCTCTAAAGCTAGCCTTTCATTTCCAAGTGTGCTCTGCTTAAGTATCCAAATCCAAAAAGAGATTCTTCAGCTCCAACTGTTGTTTGTACCTTGAAATGAATATTTTTAGTACTGCCAATTAGTTATTTATGGTCATCTGATCATGATTACATAAAATGTATTTAGTATTGTATGGACCTTTTTCATGTATTCTGATAAAATTAAATGTCTTTTTTTTTTTTTTTTCAGTGATACTCATTAATTTTTATATTCCTATCAAACCTGTCCTCATTTGGTGAAATGCTCTTAAAGTTGAGCAGCCCTGATCTTGTTACACCTACGCAGATGTTATAAAGGGTGTCTCTAACTGCCAGTTTTCCAACCCCTTCTGCTTTTTCTGTACCTATTTTAATTTGAGGGAGCACAAAGGAATGCTGTTTTCCTGGAGAGAATGGCACACTGATTTATAAATAAGCAGTATATTTTTTACTATTACAAAGATTTAGTGCTAGTGGCAGTTGTTTTATATTTCAATAATATTATTTTCACATTTTGTTCATTCCTTATGTAGTTTTTTTAACTACAGATTTCATCTGAACAGAACTGGATTCCCACTGAGTTGCAGACTTTCATGCCCCAATGTTTTTCATTTACAAGTCAATGCCACTCTCATTTTTTCCCTGAATGTACATTCTGGCATAGCTGTCAAAACTGAATCTAAATTGTCACTTTATTCTCAAATGCCTTAGGAACTGGTGGTTATGGCATCCATTCCTGGGGAAACATTTCTTCCCACACATCCCCCTTTAATTTATGAATTTGCTTAAATATTTTCCTTGTTTCTTCTTGAACTAACATCAGATGGAAAGAATTAATTTAGTAACCTCCCTTATCTCTTCTAAATTCTCCTTTTTTTAACCCTTATACTGGGGGAACATGTCTAGACTCCTCCTCATGTGGATCAGTTTTCTCTCCCATGCCAAATAATTTGTGACTTTACTACCTTTGATTTTTTTTTTTTTTTTCAAAATACATTCACTTTCCTAATTTCCTTGCTTATATTCCTATCTGCTGCTGTTAGCTGGAAGATTTTTTATTTCCTGAAGGAAGCTGCTTGAATAACTTTTTGAATTGTGTTACATAACCATAATTTTGTTTTTCCATTTGATTTTTTATGTCCTTTTTTAGGAAAATGCATATGACGTTTTGTCTCGGTGCTATGCATATTGACATACAATTAAAGCAAATCTGACAGACTTGACTTGCATCCGTTCTGAGCCAGAACCAATTCCCTTTCAGTCATTGTTTAATTACATTCACACATTTTTAGGTTTTTCTAATCCCCCTTTGCAAAACTTAAGATTAGCTCATCTTTGGCTCATCTTTTTAGCTCGTCATCTCAGTTAATAGGATGTTTACTGTTTCTTGGTTGCATCAATATTTTTAGCCCAAAGTCAGAAGTTAAAATTATCTCTCTGGAAACAATTTGAGAATTTGGATTTTGTCCTGTGGTTTCACTAGAATGGCCCTTTCCTCATGTTTGCTGCAGATCTAGATGTTCCACAAAAGCAACTTGGGCTATAAAGTATTTCCACCACTTGTGACACTTGACTTACTTGTGTTGGAGTACTTGAAGTATCAGTTGGTTCTTTGATTACATTTAGTTGTTTGTTTAATTTCTCTCAACAATGAGTGCTTAAAACCCCTTCCCTCTTGCACGTCTGTAGGGCTAGAGGTCAACCTAAAGTTCAGTGGTGGGATAGAAAGGCTAATATGCTCTCTGATATGTGCTTGGTGTGAGCATACATTTTTCTTTTCAGTGAAAAGCAAAGTATAGCTCACCCGCAGTAACTAATAAAAAGCTCCTCTTTCAGTTATCTTTCTTACTGTTCTTGTCTTTTAGGAAAGACTAAAATGTTATTTAGATTGCCCCTACCTTTCTATCATCTGGAGATAGGAGTCCTATTGTTCCTGTGTAGTCCATGAATGTTTAAATTAATTCTTAAATCTAGAGTCTGTATGTCTAGTAACACCAGAGATCTAGCAGACATGCTGTCTACTCACAGGACTAGACATCTAGTAGCCTATGATCAAGTTTGGTAGGAGAGACCTCTTCTTTACTCATGGAGGGCTGGGAGGCCAGATTAGCTTTGAAGTGCTTGAATATAAGAAACTGAACATACTATCTGAAACTGGACACAACAAAGATAGCATTATCTGAGCTTTTCTTCACAATTATTGACACATGGATGCATTTTAGTTTCTACCTGTGACAGCCTTTGTTATCTCAATCTGGACCTGAAATTGCCAGCTGTGCCATCCTCTTTGGTAATTGCGTAAAATGGATAAATATCCACTGAGAGCTAGGACAAGAGCTCCAAAAATCTTTTTAATTGATCCATGAATTAGACATAAACAGTGGTTTCTACACATGCATAACCAGAATATTTAACCATTTCTTCTGCCTAGAGCCTTCGTACCTCCTTATGTGATCCCTTGCAGTCTCTTTTAGAGAACCCCAAAATAAAAAGGCTGTGGATTACTCCAAGCCCATTAGTGTGTTATAGAAGTTATGATTATTTTTGGCATCCTTGTTGTACACATTTACATTTACTGTCCCTGTACATTCAGTTGTGTGTAGTCTGTTGATTGAAGTTTGTCTAAGTTCATATCGGGCATATGAAAAGTAGGAAAATGGAACAACATTTCTTTTATGTAATCAAAGTGATAATATTTAACTGATAACATTTCAAAGTGTTGTGGGTTTTTTTTAATAAAACACTTTTTTTCTTTCCACTGCATGAACTGTTGCCCTGTTTTATTGTTTCAGGAGGAATACAGTGCCCAAATAGTAGTGCCCTCCAGGAAACGCGCAGCTGTAACGAACACTCTTGCACTGTGTATCATTGGCAGACCGGCCCATGGGGACAGTGCATAGAGGATACGTCTGTCTCTGCTTTCAACTCCTCTGCCAGCTGGAATGGGGAGGCCACCTGTTCTGTGGGGATGCAGACACGAAAGGTCATCTGTGTGAGAGTCAACGTGGGACAAGTAGGCCCAAAAAAGTAAAGATCTTAAACAATATCTTCATGCTGTAATTATCTTTGGATTTTACTGCTCTATAATCACCAACAACTGCACGCAAAGAGAAAAAGACCCCCATCTTTGTGTTCTCATGAGGGAACAATTCATCTTTTAAAAATACAAAACTGAAGCTACAGAAGGACTATAAAATACCTTCTCACTATTGATTTTTATGGGTGATAATTACAGTGGTGATTTTGCTGGCAGCTGACTGACTGCTAAATCCAGTTGGCTCCTTGCCATCATCAGGTCGAGTTGAGATAAAAGTCTTGAGGCAGGTGCGTGGTGCAGCACCATTTCCAAGATCCTTGTGGTACCTCCAAGCAAGCAGTGCACTATATGGATTAGTGTAGTTCCATGCAAAAATACTGCTTTGGGTCTAAATACAGTACAACCCATGTAACTGCATCTTCTCAGAAGCAAACTGAGGTCAAGTATAGTACAGCTCTGACTGGGCATTAGTTTGAAACATTAGTTTGAGAATTAGTTTGACAACCTTTGTAAGTTTTTTTCCCCCATATACATGTTTTTCTAAGAGATCCCTTTGGCACAATGATTTCATTTTGCAGTTTAATATATGACCAGGGTTAAATACAGATTAACTGTTAGTAAAATGCATTTGATTGATAATATCTTCATACAGTTTGGCAGTCTGTAAATATATCCCACTGAGGACAGATTCTAAGCTGGAAGAGCTGATAGCAGAGGTCGTTTAGAAAGTTCATGAGGCAGCTATTCTCGCACTAAATATTTGCATGATGTCTGCCATTTGTTGCTTTATTCAGTGGTAGACTTATTCCTAATTTACTTTAAATGGAAATATGGGGAATAACACCAGCACATTCAGTAATCTAAATTGTTGTGTATCTACGTTAAGTTGCTGTTCTATTCAGTCATGATACCATTATATCTTTTATTTGGTACTCATTTTACATTTTAAAAAAACCTCTAGTGATTTATCTTCCTTTTTAAATCTGCTGTTAATGTCTCTGCCTTTGATTTAACCTTAAATTTTTGGGAGGAGGGCTGTTTTATTGTGTCATAAATTAATCCTGTGAAATGAGAAAAAAAGTCTTGGTTGATCCTTCAAATTGTCACATTAAAATCACTGAATTGTTTTTAAAGAACCAGACATTTAACATGAAAATGTAAATAGGAACCTTGTTTTAAACTCCCCTTAATAAAAAGGATTACTGTGGTATGATACAATCAATATTATTGGCCTTATCTACCTCACAAGTTACAGACTTCGGCTTGTATCTCTTCTGTTTAATTTGACCTTGAGTAAGGACTGCAAAAAAATCAATACTTTGCTTTAAGCCACATATACTAAACACAAACAATATAAAAGATAGAAATGGTGTTCTAATTGAACTAATTGCCTTGCTCAAGGATCTGAAGAGGAATTGTAATGTTCAGTGCTCCTGAAAGCTGAAGTTCTCACTGAAACAGTGAATGAGTATAATTCAGACTGTTTTCTATGCTTATAATTTCTGTTGTTCTTTAAGGAAAAAGCCATTAGTAAGCCAATGTTCAATACTTTTCAGAAGCATTTTCAATTTTAACCTTAGTGAAAATTTCTGAAAGAGTAGTCCATGTATATAATTGGTGGCAAGTGTTTTTTTAAAGTGTTACTGACCATATGCAATACACCCATGCATATATAATCTGATTTTATGAATCCCATAGAAACAAGGCACAATTTGACTTAAAAATGTAGAGAACTTATGGAGAGGTAATGGAGATCTATGTTGCTATAGGTATAATATGTCATGATCCTTCACGCTGGTATTTTAGGGGAGAAAAGAAAGAGTGGAGATGTCATTCTAAGAGGGCACCAAGAAGTTAGTGCTGGTTCACAGTAATGGATCATATTCTGAGAAGTTTATGTGAATTGACAGGAAAATGAGAGACAACCGATGGAAATCATGAACTAGCAAGTGTTATTGATGCAGAACATGTTCCTGTAAAGCTGTAATTCAACTTTTCTTCCCTTTTCCCCCTGCTTCTCCTCCCGCACTGACGCAGGTGTAGTTCTCCACTGACCATGGAGACCGCATTTTCTCGGTAGTTCATTGTTAGACTTGCCTGTGCTCCCTTCAGCCTGGCAGGAAAGATGCCTTGCGCAAGCCAAGCTTCCCCAGCTGATCCAATCCAAATATAAAACTGGTCCCTCATCTGTCTGGTCCAAGATGCCCAGCAGCCACAAGAGGAAAAGCTAGTCATAGTAACATTTTTCTGCAATGAGCCAAAAGCTCTAAAATACACACATGATATTTTTCTTACTTCTTTATGTCATCCTCCAACAGTCCACATTCTGTGCACTTTTAGGGCAATAGTGATTTTGAAATTATTTTAAAGATTTGTAGTACTTCTACAAGAGTTATTGCATCATTCTGAAAAGAAGTATTGCAGCATAGAGAGTTGTTTGTCCTTGATGGAATAATAGGAACACAGAATGGGGGAAAATGACTTGGGTTAATGAGTCCTGTATGTGACAGTCCAATAATCCCTTTTATATGCTGATCAAGCCTCTTCCTAAAACAAGCAAGGTTTTCTGTCCTTTCTGACAGTCTTTCACAGTCTCATTGATCTGGCAGTTTCAAGCCCTTTTCTGGTTTCTGACATAATCATGGCCAGCTTATACCTATTTGTTCCTGGGTTAGCAATGATATTTAGTTTAAATATGCTCCCTTCCAGAGTTTATGTTTCTGGTAAATTTATGAAGAGCTAAAAATGTATTTTGCTAAGCTAAACTAGATTTTCTTCATAATCATTTGGAAGCTTGAAAATAATACTCAAAAGGCAGAGTCTGGAGTGGTGAGTGAGGAACCATGATTTTTTTCTAGTTAAATCCCCAGTTGTAGAATGCACTGGTTTTGTCTCGCTTCCACCAGCTATATTTAAATTCTGACAGTTTTTATTTCTGAGCTCAATCCTGGTGAATTCTGGGCAACTAACACTGCCTTCGTGTGCCTGCAGGCATTCAGTACCTCTCGTGATTCACCACTTCACTGCAGAATGATTGTTTATTTGATAATGCTTCTTTTTCGGGTTTTTTTTTAGATGCCCTGAGAGCCTCCGACCAGAAACAGTGAGGCCTTGTCTGCTTCCCTGTAGGAAGGACTGCATTGTGACTCCGTTCAGTGACTGGACATTGTGTCCTTCTTCCTGTCAAGAAGGTAATTTTATCCATTGTGTGCTAGTAGACAGATTGTAAGAAGAAAAAGGAGTTAGACTAGCAGTCACTTTTGGCAGAACAGTTATACACATCTCTTTCTGGCAGAGGACGTGTAATAGCTGGTAGAGCAGCTGCAAGGAGGACGTAGTGTTTTTGCTGAATAGAACAGTTATTTCTATACATTTTCCATAAGCATCTGTTTGGTTTTTTTTTTTTTTCCCCATTCTGCCTACTTTTATGTTACAAACTCCCATTTGCATCTCCCACTGATAAAGAGATAACTAGTCACAGAACAGACACATAACTCTCTGTGTAAGACCAAAACAGATACTTGTACAATTGTAGAAACTGCATTTGAATAGTCAGATTATAAAATGGTCAGATTTTGTATTTGAAAGTACATATGCTGCTTGCTCATCAGAAAACCTGAGGCTCTGTATACTGGAAGACAGATAGATAGATAGATAGGTAGATAAGCATTTGTATATAATTTTGGCTAGTTTCTTCTAGGAAAACTGAAGGAAAGTTAATAAAAATCAGCAGACTTTAAGTTGATGTTAATGGCCTGACTTAAACATACATTGCAATACCATTTTAATACACTTGGCAAAGCTCTTAAAAACAGTGCAGGTCTCCCTTGAATTTTTATTACATTGAAATCATACATAAAGTGATGACTGGCTTAATATTGCCCACATTTTTCTATCTTATCTCTTTCTCTTTTTTAAGCTTACCAGGAGGCCTTTTTATAATATGTACTATTACAGACAGAGTCTGTCATACCCCGAGTTCCATGGGGTGCTAATCCCTGTGTGGGACATGGTGATTACTTACAGCTACCATATTATCACAATATAAGATATTGTTACATCAAATATACGCACTCTGAATGCCACAGCCAATTCCTTATGCTTTATAAATGACACAAGCATAAACTCATTTTTGTAGTAATTCCCATTAGTGCTTAGTGCCTTCTAACAAATAAAAAAGGGGTTAGGAAGATTAAATTTATAACCTTTGAAAAAGAACAGTGAAGTAAGACGTTTGAATCTGAATCTGTGAAACAGTTATTAATTATTAAATACTGTGTTATTTTACAACAATATTAATGTTTTTTCTGAAATATTTTTGTTGTCATCTTGGACAAAAATGCCATCCTCTTCTGTTCTTATTTCTGCGGGTTTTAAGAAAGATCTGGATGCAATGAACATATCTTCATGAATATTGACTACAAACTAGCATGTATGTTGCTAAAAAGCAGTGTATTTGTGAACCAGTACAGGCCTTTTGTCTATCCAGTGAGTCAAACTCTTTTTATACTACACAAACAATTTTTATTTCATGGGTTTTACCCATTTGTGTCAGCAAGCTGGTCAGCAGCTTTGCTGGGCTGCATGTCTGTCTTGCCCCTTGTGCCAGCTCCTGGCATCTCCTGGAGCTGATTGACTCGGGAGTGGAGGGTTTCCTCTGCGTTGAAAAGCGGCCAGGTGGTGGAGAGCCACCGCTGGGATTCTCCTGCCGCTTGCTCCTAATTACAATTGTTTGGCTGTGGTCCAGCACGCTTCTGTGTTCAGACAAGCTGCAGCTGCTGTAATAACCCACCCAAAGCTGATATCAACCCAGTCAGCCAAATGTCTGTGCTATAGCTCTCTGGAAAAAAAACAAACAAACAAACAAACCAAAACCCACAAGATTTCAAGATTTTTACCTAACAATATTTGTGTATTAGGTATTTCTATGGAATTAGTATCGATTTCTGGCTTTTCTCTTAACTTTCTGCCTGAAGAACTGATATCTGAACATGACTGGAATCAAAATTCCTACAGGAACTATTTACTGTTTATCATTAATAATGAATGACTATAATAATTAAAAACTGTAAACTGTAAATTAATTCCAGAGTGGGAAATAAAACTTCACATTTAAATGTAAAGCATGCGCTTTTGGAATATTTTTTGTGTATCTAGATAGTGTAATGCTAGTCCCAGGTGGGAAACGAGGGTAAAGAGAGCAGAATTAAAGCCCGGCCTGGAGAGAACTAAGACTGTAAATTAAATTTGTTATATTCCTGATTGTGGTGATAAGCAAAAGGCAAGCAGATTTTATGACTGAGTCATTTACTGAATGGAAAAATTGTGAAATATAATAATTTCTTTCCATTAATTTATCTTGCTGCTTTTGCATGTAAATGATTAGGGCAAATTTACACTTTGAAACTGTAAAGTGTAGCAGCAAACTGAGCTGGTTTAATTTTTGTTCACTTGAACTGTGTGTTCACTTCAGCTGTATATTCATTTGTACAGTACTGCTACTGTTTCTTTCTTTTTAGTTCTGCTTCCTCGCCTTTAGCTGAGATTAAAGTGTTTTATCTGTTAAGCTTAATTTTCTGCTTATGGACAAAATAGCATGTCACTGTTATAGCAATCGACTCAAATATCTGTTACGTTAAATCTTATTTTTCCCCTAATTACTGTCATCCCTATGTAGTAGCAGGAGAAACAAGCTCTTCTACTCTTTGCAGGGGGTGTCACAGTAAAGAAGCAGTCCCGTCACCGAGTCATCATCCAGCTCCCCGCCAACGGTGGTCGTGAGTGCCCAGACTCCTTGTTCGAGGAAAAGGAGTGTGAAGCTTCTCCCATCTGCTATAGCTACAGGTAGTCTAAATCAACCAGAGACAAGTCAGACATGTTTTTTCAACTTGTACTACTTCAAAAGCTCGTTGAATTCCAGTTCTCAAGAAAAACATGCTACATAGCTAAATCAAGGTTTCAGAACAGATACGTAGACTCAGTTGGGCCCATAGTGAATCACTAAAATAATAGAATAATTTAAGCAGCACAATATTGCATTTCTTATGAAAGGTTTTTGCAAGGTCTTTTTGTCTGTGTTTTACTTTGGTATGGTCTGGGTGCGTATTCACATTGTGTTGGATCTCTTGGTTGGCTCCACATTTGTAAGGTGCTGCCATTCAGCTGATTTCTCCTTTTGGGATAGTGTTTGGAAGATGAAGCTTAGCAAAGGAATTTGTTTGTTGTGAAAACTTTACCATCATAATCATATCATTTGAAATCTGACAAAACAAAACAAAAATCCTAACATTTTGGTCATCTGACCTCATCCTTGTCTGTAACTCCAAGACTTGTTTGTGCTTCAAACAAGGCACAATTGCTCCATTTGTTGTTGTGTTGCAAGGCATGCCTGAGGGAGGGAAAGAAAAGATCTGGGGAAGAGGAAAGAAGGAAAAGAAATGCACTAGCAGCTGTATGTGACAGTACTTACTGACAAAAGACATTCCCGAAACTGCATGAACCAGATATCAACCCTGGAGTCTTATATCTGGAGTGTATTTGGGAAACTTCAAGACATCTTCACTGAGATAGGTGGAAAAAAGGAAGGAAGGAAGGGGAAGTGGGAAAGGGAGGAGGTTTATTACGGCATGCTAGTTTTTAAAACTTGTCCTTATTTAATGAGTCCATGTTGTTTTTCTGACATGTTAGTATCACTTCATTAAATCCACTTTTCAAATTTTATTATGTCATTTTGTTGACTGGTAAAATACTCTGAGCATGCTCAGATGTAAATCCATAGCAAAGGAGTTCTTCTGTTAAATGACTATTCAAGTCATATCATTTTATTATTTTGTATAGTATTCTTTTTTGAAATATCTTTCTCACATCTTGTATAAGTGTGTTAATGCTCTGTATTAATGTATAATCCTCATATTGTGGTTTGTATTCACTGTGTATTTGTTAGGTAGTGTCAGTGGACCTTTGTACTTTGAAATCCTTGAAAATATATATGGTTTGCTTTCTCTTCCCTCATCGACCTCCTCCTTCCTTCCCTGTGTTTTAATGTCCTACTCCTAAAAGGAGCAAAAAAGTTAACAGGAAAGAGGGAAAAGTTTACGGTATTGTTACTGTTTGTTGTGAATTGGCTGTGACCAGTTAGTAATAATAAGCAATAGCTTACGGTCACTTCTAATACTATCTAGCACTTGTGCTGCCTCAGTTTTGATTGCTACAAGTTTAGATGGATTGTTTGAAGTTGATTGTTTCTCCCCTCATTTCAGGTGGAAGACCCACAAGTGGCGCAGGTGCCAGCTAGTACCATGGTACGTGCGCCAAGACAGTCCGGGAGCACATGAGACTTGTGGACCTGGGCTACAAGCAAGAGGTTAGATCCTTTGTTTCTGTCATATATTCTTCAGAAATCTATAGCTGCACTGGTGTGGGAAATGCCTAAAATTTTAATCATTATAACCTAACATTAATTTTATCTATCTTTATGTGCATCAGCAAAGGAAAGTACTGAATGCTAGTATGGTAGGGTGGACCCTAACCAGTATTTGGCAAATGTTTTATTCATAAAATATCAGTATTAATTTGTTTTTAAATATAGATAACCACATTAGTGACTAATTTTATGGTATTGTTTTTTCAGTTTATTTCACCATCCTTACCTGACGCAAATTTACGCAGGCGTTTGTGGAAAGTATGTTTTCAAAAAGAAGAAAAAAAGAAAGGGTTGGGTGACTTTACATACTGCTTTTTGTGAAAAAGGTTGTGTAAATTCACCTGTGAAAATACATTTTTCTTGTGGCGAGGATGTGAAGACATGTTTATGGGTATATCCATTAGACTGAATATGAGACCTTTGCTCCCTGTAAGTGTTTGTTTGAAAATTTAGGATCAGAGAACCCTGCAATAATTTTGAATTGGAAGGACGCTCTGGAGGTCCCTTGGTCCAGCCTTCCACCCAGAGCATGGCCAGTTTCAAATTAGATCCCACCCAGACTAGAGGAGGTTGCTCAGGGCCGTATTTCAACATGTTTGGAGTATCTCACAGGATGGAGATCCTTCTGCCTCTATGGGCATTTGCTCCAATGCTTGTCCAGCCTAGCACTACACTTTTTTTTCCTAATATCTAAGCCAAAATTTCCCTTTCTGCAATTTGTGTCTGTGGCCCATTATCCTTGCACTATATATCTCTGAGAACAGACTGGCTCTCTCTTCTCTATACCCTCGAATTAGGTAGTTGTAGCGAGCCATGGGAGCATGAGAGATGCAGGACTTTGCATTTACACTGTTAAAGTTCAGTGCTAGCCCATTTCTCCAGGCTGTCATGGTCCTCTGAATGGCAAGCCCTACCCTCCAGGTAGGTATTGACTGCTCCTCTCAAACTGGTGTTGTCCTCAAACTTGCTGAGGCTGCTTTCTGTACAGGTTGTTAAAGATGCTAAACAGAATTGGCCCTGGAATTAACCACTGAGGTGCAGCGCTCTTAACCAGCTGGTGATTGGACTTCAAAACCACTGACTCTTTTGAACCCAGTGATTCTGCTATTTCCATTTGATAACAAATAATTTTAGCATCCCTATCCAGCTTTACTGTCACCTGTCTTCATAGAGAGTTTTGGGGATTTAACAGAACTGTGTATGCGTGACTGTTAAGTATAGTTAGGAGATGGTTTTTTAGGTGCATTAAATAAATTCAGTGTGAAAATAATTGCAGTTCCTGCTTACTGTGTTACAGTAGTTGAATTGCTTTGAACTACTAGTCAACCCTGAATTCCAGGAAGGTTTTTTTCTTTTGCCTTTTCTGAGTGCAAACTCCTATCCCTTAAAACAATATTGGCTCAGCGGATTGTGGAATTCCTGAGCAAGGACACTGCTAACTGCAGAAGTGAAATGTTCTAGTCATTAACTTCCTTGCAGTATTAGAGGAGGTTATGGTATACTTTAAAAGTCATAGAGTAAATCTTAAGCTAGTAACTCCTACCTCTTACTCGGGAAGTGTTACAGGAGATCAATTTAGGGCTTACCACAAAATGAAACCTGAAGGTATTGCCTGCTAATACAAAAGACTTCTGGCTGTGGTAATTCTTTCGAAGGTCTATCACTAATGCAGTCTATTTCTAGCAGCTCTGGAGGATACATTCAGATTACACACTGAGAAAGTAAGATTTCTGTCTTTGACAGCAGGAGTTCAGATAGTATAAAACGTTGTCTTCTGTACTTGCATGGCAGTACTTATATCTCTTGACTTTCCCTCAAAGTCAGTTAATAAAGAAAGATAGCTAACTGTACTGCATGCAAATTGGTTTTTATTATTCTTGTGCAGCAGGAAACTTACCTTTTTTTAAACTGTAATTTCAATCATGGGTGGTACACACACACATGCAGAGTAATACATTATTTTGGAATTACTGGGCATACAGTTTTCAAATCTGGTAAAACAGATTGGCAGAATTTCCCTCTGGTACTACAGAGAGTTTGATCTTGCAAAGGATGATGTATTCAAGTAGTAGTCTGGTTCCTACAAGCAGATAGAATGGTAGTAGCTCTCTAGTGTAATGTGGTCAAGTGGTAGCATGAGCAATCGTTAATTAAGAACCTTGGAAGCAGCTAAGCCTGAAGAAAGCGGGTGGTTTTGGTAGAATTTTGTACATGTTTCTGAGATCAACTGTTAGAAAGGGGAGATTTCCGTTTGCTCTTGCTTTTTGTTAAGTCTATCCAATGTATAAATTTTATTGTAAAACATGAAGAAAGTTATTTAAGTTGGATAACCAAAGATTATTTGTTCCTCAGTCCCAGTATCTAAATACGAATTTAAATATTGTCTAGCCTGTTACAGTGGTGAAAGTTACAGGCATTAAAGACAGAGCCTTTTTTGGCCCAATATTTTTCCCATTGATGGAAATTATGTAAATTAACATAAAATAAAAGTTTTGAACACAGGTATATTATGTATCATGTCTCAGGGTTTTAATACCTGACAATGTGTTGAATATATCTTTTACTTTTGTGCTCAGTAACGTAAACTGATATTCTGTGGGAGCTAAATAAACTAGTACAGCTTTTCTTTAGACTGAGAAAAGTAAAATATTTTCTGTTTTCTTGAGTACCTTTACAATGAATACGACTTGGAAGTAATAGTTGAATTTTTGCACAAAAGTAACTTTCATTTTAGAAAACATACTTCTGCAATTCTACAGATTATTGGTTGAAGTTTTATTTACTTCACAGCTCAGAAAATTGCATTTTGAACATGGATAGTGTGTTTTATTTGTTTTATATAGGTTATCTCCTACACAGGGCATTAACATATTCCCTTTCCCCTCTTACATTTCAAATTCTGCCACGAAAATAGCCATATGTGAATTTTCAGTGGTGCACATTATTTTGTTTGGTCCCCTGCACAAGAGTTGATTTCATGCAAGGTGCTCACTGAAGGGAGGCTGACCTGAATGCAAGCATCTGGCTGATTGAGCTCTGCCTTGGACAACATTAGAAAGATTTTACCAGTTTCTGAAGGAAGACTCTGGAAGAGGCTTTGTCCCCTCTCCCTGCTAATTCTTGGCTCCCTCCTGCATACTTGGCTTGTCGTAAATGAAGTTTCTACAGGCTATGGAAAACTTTGCATGAAAATATATTATTAGAAGTTCTGTACTATTTATTTAAAGATTATTTTGTGATGTAGATACAGAAAAGACTGAGCTACTACTGTGCAAGTCCTTTTAACCACCCCAAAATCAGGAAACGCTAAACACTGAAATATGACATGCATTTAGCATAACATTCTGATACTGCATTTATAATGTGATACTGGAATAAAGATATTTTGAACAGATCATTTAACTCTTTGTTGGTAATTTCTGTAAAAATGCTTATCATACTGTGAAAATGTAGACATAGAAGCATTTCTTTTTCAATTGAAAAAGAGTGATCTCTCAAATTTCTGATGCTCATGAATGCTGAAATCACACATTCATTCATCTGTTTGTGGTAATTTACTTTTGATGACAAAGTGAAACAATAATCTTATAGAAGTAATCTCAGCCCTTTGGTTTCCTGTGGATTGTCCTTTCATTTTGTGTTGATACTCAGTAGAGCAAGTAATTGCATTCTTGTATGTGAGAACAGTTCTCAGTTCCTCTTTTTCAGTGCAAGGGGATGTTGCCAGTGCTATTAGTTTGTCCTATTTCTGATCTGATTGCCTACGCACACTGTAACACGTAACGTATCAGCAAATGTGTTAAATAAGAAAGAATAGGAATGTACACCAGGGAAAAGGCACATCTGACTATGCATTCATTAGCGGTTTATTTTGAACAAAATAGTCTACACTGTTCTTATTTTAGTTAGAAAGATAATTAAATTGGAAGGAAAAACTAAAAGTTAGAAATAATTAAAAATTACTGGTGTCTGATCTTAAGAGTCTATGAGTAACTAAAGCATATGCATGCCTTGCTTTATATCACAGCTTTACTATTTACATTTCCATTCTTTAGCTTTTTTATCACATTGATCTTCCTTGGCAGAAGAGATACTTGGGTGAATCATAAAGTTTAGAATTGTGATTCATTGTTAAAGACAGCTCTGTTTCTAGCTGTCTTGTATAATGAAGGTTTTGTTACAAATCATGTCAGTTTAAATGAACATGTCACAAAATTAGAACTTGGGTCAATGCAGAGGAAGATGATAATAAAAAGGTTTGGTGGTTTTTTGTTTTTGTTTTAAGAACAGATTTTTTTTTTTAGAATTTTTTAAAGAAAAAAGTTTAATTATTCATGAAAATCATGAACAGGTATTTATATCTAAATCTAAGCATAGTAGCATAGCATCTAATACCTGAGCAGCAAATTCATTGTAGTAGTCATGAACCTTATTTGAACAAGGCAGATAGTCATGACAATTGTGTTGAATTTCTATGATGAATGAGAATTTGCAGTCGTATATGGTAAAATGCCTTTTAACAGTGGATAAGCAGGGCAGGAATGTATTATAGAATTGCAGTAACTTAAGGCTTCTAACTGTCTCTTGTTCAAAACCCTCAAGAGAGCATATTATGGGTGCATCAACAAGGAGTTTGAAACTTCCTTTAGACTTTATCCAACAGGAACAGGACATGTAGAGAAAAGCCGTATTTTACTGCAACAGCATTTATGTTGTGTTTATTTTCATAAGCTGTTTCTCAATTAACAAGAGTAAATTGACTGGATGTCTTGATGAGTCACCTGAATCCCAGCAGGGAGAGGCACAGAGTGCTGGCAAACACAAAATACCAAAAAAAATACAAAAACTAGAGAATGAGAGTAAATGCTTGATAAAGCTAGGCTACTAATATTTGATGGGGATGTGGGATATAAAACCCACTGTGAAACGAGCCTGCTTCAGCTAGGGTGTGCTGAGAGATACTACTTTGTATTCTTAAGGCTGACATTTATTAGCACATAGATAACGTGAAAGTAGTGGTCTGCTCAGCGAGATAGATTAATGTATAAAGTTGGAAACTGCAAACAACTTAGGCGGGTATGTGTTATGTTATGCTCATATCTTAAAAAATCTGCGTCAGTATACCTCAGCTCCAGTGAATTCTGAAGGAACTTAGAAATACAGTTTTGAATTGTATAGGAAAGCCTAGGAAACTTACTTACTAAAAAGGCTTGTTTTGCCAGTAGCTTCTGCAGATTTAAGTAGGGCTTGTTGAACTGCATCCCAATGCTAATGAAGACGGCATGTGGCAGATGAGAAGGTTGAGTGCCCAAACTGCAATAGCCTAGTCACATCATTATATATATGTATATATATATATATGGATATATATGGATATATGGATGCACATGGTAAGGGCTATCCCAGTGACTGAAAAGAGATTTGCAAAAGGATGAACAGCCTGCAGTCTTTACCACCATAAATCTTCCTCAGAGTTTTGTAGGAGGAATGGGATGAAAACTGTGAAATCTGTCAGCGTATTCTGTAATAGCAAGAGGAAGGTTATTTGTAAAATTTAAGCAGAAGCTTAAGTAGCCTGGCTGTCAGAGAAAATACCTGAATAGCTATATTTGATGTCATTGGGAATTGGCCATTATTAAAGAGCTGATCCCAAGGTCTCGCTATTCTTCATTCACAGGGTGTATGTAGATTTATTTGAAAGACAGTGGAGCATGGGAATCGGAGGAAGCTTCCCAGGATGGCCGTGAGCACACAAGGAGGCTTTGCAGGCTTGTTTGAACCACAGAGGCTTGGAGGCAGAACCAGTGGTCAAAAGCGCTTTCCTCCTGCTGTGGCTAAGCAGGGACAGCAGCCTCCCTCTCTGGGCATCGCTTAGATGGGTGGGCGGATTTGCTTGTGTGAGGGTTTTGTGCCCTCATTGAAAGCACAAGAAAGGAGACAAAATCGTGAAGTAGTGCTGCTCCTTCATGGAGCTATAAACTACTATTTTAGCGTCATTGAGACTTAACAGATGAGAGTGCCCTATTGACTGGTTCGTATTTTAGTCACTGCAAAGCACAACCAGCAACTTCAGGTTTTGTACTGAAGTAAGACTTCGGACAAGAGTGCTCAAGAGCAGTATTTACATGAGAAATTCTTTTTTTACTGACAAAACAAGAGCCAAAATCTCCAGACAACTTTATTCAGCAGAAACACATTGTTATTTTCTTTAGCGCGTAAAAAAATGCTCAGGTTTGTATTTTCACAATATTATTGGCACGTGCTCCTGATTAAAATACTTTGTGATAGAAACATTTCATCATGCAGTGTCTAGTCTGCCATGTTCCACAGAAAAAGAAATAAACATAGATGAAATCATAGCCTAGGCAGCATTGACAGTAGGTGTAAGAAAAGTTAGTGTGCTGAAATAATTCTTGCCTTTCTAGAAATGAAATAGAATATTTTTGTTGTTAAAAACATTTAACAATTGAAAAAATCGTATCACAAGTGTGTTGTAAAACAAAGGACATAGAGCACATTCATTTATAAAATAATTTTTAAGTGTAGGAATCACTGAATCTCACATCTCAGTGAAATCTTAGTGAAGTATACTAATGATGGTAACACTGGCAAGGTGTATATAAACCCCCACACAACAAGACTTGTTAAAATACAGTCTTAGTGTTTCGGTATACCAACAGCAAATATATTAGCCTATAGTCCCCTGTGGCTTGGTGGAAACAATGCTATCAGTAATGTTTTAATTACATGAAAGTCCCTTGTCTAGACAATTTAGACTGCCGTTTATTTCACACCTTTCTTCTGGGAGATAATAATTGTTAAATACCAAAACAATTTTGTAAGTGAATGGTTTCCATGTTAAATTTGATTTTTCTGTTAGCAGTACTCCTGTTTTACGTTTTCACTTAACAATTACTTGCGCTTAACTCAGTAATGGAAGAACTCTTTCCACTTACTGCTAATGTCTGTAATAAATATAATGTGGTTGTATAGGCAAAATAATTAGTCTGGATGGCTTTATAGTGGTTGGAGACACTTCTCTGTATAGTGAGTTAATCATTGATCTCAGCGACTTTTATAGAATATAATTAAAGAACCATGGGTTTGATCAGAGAGGCAGGGAAGGAGTTTGCCCAAATTAGGCTGTAAGTGGAAAAAGTAACTCCGCTAACAGTAAGAGCTTTTCAGATACCAAGTAAGACATTTACCTGGCCAAAATAATGTATTAATGGAATGTATACAGTTGTCAAAATCCCTACTTTAAGTAATGGAAAAATACCCACTCTTCAACAGTCACAGAGAGTATAAACCTTTCAAATTGATACTTGAATCTGTAGAATAACAATAGGGAAATGGAATATAGAGCCAATCACCCAGGTCTTGTCAACCAAAAGTAACATGAATAGTTATGGACAGGCACTGTGAAAATTATGATTCAGGAATTGATTTGGTATGCCAAGCTATCCTCTAATTTGTGTTGTTATTAAGGTGAAATACTTAGGTCTCGAGAATGAAGAGTTTTCCTGCTTTGATTGCTACAGTACCACTGACAGTTAATCTGGAAAAAAAAACCCAAAAACAAAGTGTTAATCCTCAGGGGAGCTTCTCATCTGGGTCTGTTTGATGTAAATTAGATGCACTAATATGAGTCTGAAAAAATTTATGACAGAGTGGATAGGTGCCCATGGAGTAATGTTTAATAACCAAGGGAGATGAGGAAATGAATAGTGGCTTTAGAAAAACTGAATTTAGCTAGGAAGAAAGTATATTCTTCAATGGACAATGTTTATGGCCTATCAAAGGACTAGATGGAGAGGCAGTATCTAAAATAGGTATTAAACTTTTGAAGAAGGTTATTAAAAGCTATTGGGTTAATCAGTGGACTTTCTTTTAGCCCTTGGCTAGGTATAGTTTTCATTGCTAAAAATGGTAGCCTATATCTCCCTGAGAATGCAGTGAAGATAATGCAATTAGTTTTGCTGATACATGCACATGCCAAGGTCAAACTCAAGACAGAGGATTTAGGCTTGACCTCTGTGAATTTCCACATGGTAGAACTAGTCTGAACTGTGTTTTTACCTCAGGGAAACCTATGTGTGTTATTAGCAGAGAAGAGTATCTCACAAGAACCCAAAACCATAGCCTAGGCTTGTATTGGAAGATGCTGGTTTGAGTTGTGTTTTTCCAAAATATCTGTGTAATTTTAGAAATCCTATAGTAGGTACAGTTAACACATCCTTAAAATAGTTGTATGGATTTTCAGTTTTGAGATATTCAGTTTTGGTCATTGCTCTCTGTAATTATATTTGAAGAAAAAAGGGTTTCCTCATCTAAACTACACCAATAATAATAGGATTTGACAGAATAATTGTATTAGACAACGTACAGCTGGTCAGTCCCCCAATAAGCACAACTTAATGCAGTACTGAGCCTATTACAAACAGTGCTGGCAGCCCTACTCCAAAGGGCAGTCAAGGATCAGGGAAATTGTTTGCTTAGCCTCTCTGGAAAAACAAAACCCCATCCCTTTCACAGTGTTTTACCACAGACATGTGGCAAAAACAATTCACTTGGGACCTTTGGATATGTTTTAGTAGGCACATGATGAAGTGAACCATGTGGGTCATCCAGTTCAGCTTCCTACAGTCATCATGAGGTAGAAATTTAGTTTAGAATTGTCAGACAAAAAAACTTTTTTCAGAAATCATAGGTGGCTAAACCTTTAAAATTACCTTACAACAATGTAAAAAAAAAAAAAAAAAAAAAGTTTCCTCAAGTGTTCTTCCTTCTTCCTCCAGGAGGAAATAGTCACTCATAGCCAGTTTTCTGTTTTATTTTGAAACTTTGCAGTCAAACCCCATTTTTCTCCAGCAGTTGAACTTGATTATGCCATAATAGTTTTGTTAGTAAAATTTACTTTTTTTTTTTTTTTTTCAATTCACATACAATAAAACAGTTACTGTTAGTACCATTGAAGTGCTATGCTTAAACTATGGAACTGAGTATAATATAAAACATGATATTCCCTCGTATGTATACAGAATGATATATTTTGTTCAGATGCAATGTTACTGCAACAATTGGTGACCCAAATTACTTTCACAGTCATTATGAAATACTGCATATACTGTGTGCTCTCAGATGCCAAGAAACATAAATATAATTCTATTGTGTAAACAACTAGAAGTTTCCAATCTTGTTATTGTGTAATAAGTTTTATGTTGTTTTGGGCAGAGAAATAAAATTAGATTTACTGAGACTTAGGTTAGAATAATAGATAAGCAACCATGTTAAAAAAAATTAAAATTATCCATGAGGAACAACAATAGAGCACTGTTAAAGACTGTATTAATGAAACAGCCTTATTCTTTGTAAATTGTTATGTTCCAGCTTCTTCCTTTTGTACCACGTGAAGTTTTATTAAGAAACTATTTTTTTTTTTGTAAGTGAGAAGCTTTTATTCGGGATATGGCTATCGTGTTATAAAACATTGTAGCCCTATTGGCTGATACTCCATCCCTAGCAAACATGCTTTGTCCTTCAGCCCTTTTTCAAGACTAAAATTGTGGAAGAACATCAGGCAGCAATACTGTTGTGGGTGGTTAAGTGGTATCTAGAACTCAAGCATGTTTCTAAATTTTATGTCTGTCCCTTTTTCTAAAATATATGCTGCTGATACAACTTTATAGCTTATACAATATTCAGCTGCTTAATATGGCATTGCAAGTTTTTTAATGTCTGAGCTATAGGCTATATCTGTAGGAAAAATGATAATGTAAAAAGTGGTATAACAGGTGTGGATAACATGGTGCAACCTTTATAATATTTACAGTTGTCTGTAAGATTTTTTTTTTTCCTGGTAAGTCTTCATAAATAGAAATTTTAACAGACTTTCAAAAAAGTCAGAAATGTCAAATGTATTCATTCAAGATATAACTGATTGCAAATATTACATTGTTGTATAGCTATTCTGGACTTTCAATGTGATTTTGTGGTAGAATATTGTAGACTTACTAAATTGAATAGAGACATTCATGAAAAAACTGCTGAATTAAACTCCATCCCTTTTTCCTTCCAGCAATTACTTGTCGCAGACAAGATGGAGGACAGGCTGACATCAGCGAGTGCCTTAAATACTCTGGCCCATTACCGTCCTTAACACAGACGTGCCAGATTCCCTGCCAAGATGACTGTCAGTTTACAAACTGGTCAAAGTTTTCTTCCTGTAATGGGGACTGTGGAGGAGTCAGGACAAGAAAACGCACTCTTGTCGGTAAGAGTAACCAGAAAAATAATGCATCTCTTATTAATTATTGCTACTGTTTTGATTTGAACCTGCGTTGTTCTGAGGTTCCCTTATGACAAGCAAGCAGTTTGTCATTGTGGCAGAAAACAGACCCAATGTCACTGTCACGCTCTATATACTGTTGGTGGAACAAAAAAATAACCCCTCAGGAGAACAAACTTCTGCTGTATGTCTCAGACTCTTGATCATGGGGAAGTGGCTAGAGAGAAGATGGGAGAATAAGGAAGCTAGGGTTTCTTCTAAATGGAGCACCTATAGTAAACTGCAAAGCAGACCATTTCTTTTCTTGACAGGCAAGTCAGCACTGTCTGTAGTTCCAGGGAGATGGAAGCTGTAAAGCAGCATAATTAACCAACAATCTGATCCAGTCCGAGGAAATAAAACTAAAAAAATCTTTACCTGCATTTTTGTTGAGCCCTGCGTTATCTTTCCACCAAAAGAGGCCCAGTTGTTTGCTATTTAAAAGGTTTTCATACGGTGTTTTTTCCAAACCCTGACTCTGCAGCCTACTTCCATGCACAAAGAAGTCAGGAAGATTGCTGGTTTATGGTTTATCATTTGTATGGAACTATGTCCTTGAGATTATCTATTTGTGCTAAGCATTTAACATATATGAGAGACAGACCTTTGAGGTTACACTCTCAAGCAATTTCTGTGAGTTACAGCTTAAAATGTGAAAATATTTTTTCAAAAGCTTTTTTTTTTTTTTTGCTTGAACTTTATTTTACTGATAGTTTTCAGGCAAATGTTGGACAATTTAGTGAATCTTGAAAAGCATGTAACTCACAAAGACTAACTGATTGGCTTAATGGTGTAAAAAGCCAAAGACCCTGGGGTCTTCAACATGATGTAGGTAGTGTGAGGCGCTCAGAAAAGTCCTGGGGTAGGAAATCTCTTCACATCACTCTCAAATTGCTTTCAGTCCCAAATAAGGTTAAACAAGTTTAATTCTGCTAAGACAAGAAACTAGATTTGGAAAACTGATAACAAAAACCAGAGTGGCCACAGACCCTATTAATTATTTGCATTTTCTTGATGTATGTGTATTTTCTCCGCTAAGAGTTTAGGGAGCAGGTCTGCAATTTGTTTTGATTCTTCAGCAACCATGATTCCATGTACAAGCTGTATCTTGCCAGCATTGTCTAACCAGATTGAATTCTCATCAGATTGAATTGGGTCTGTTTTCTGTAGTTTTGTTTTTTTTTTTTTTTTTTAACACTGAACTGTAATTGAGAAAAAAAAAAATTTGTTGAAATTCCCCTGGAACTTCCAATAGAAAATCTAGTGAAAGTGTATTTTTTTTTTTTTTTTTAAATTGGTGACAGACCAATCAACAATAATCTCTCCTTAACAGGATCAGGTGTTAACCCACTTGCATTCCTCTTCCTACTTCTGGTCTTGGCTGCACCAGTACTTCCCTCTTGGATGGTGTTTTGATGCATTAGAATTGGTGTGGCAGCTAAGTGCTTTTCAGCCTCTTGCTATAAATCATCATTTTCAGCCTTAAGCTTTGGTTTACCTTTTTTGAACTTCTTAGCTGCAGTCTTGCATGTCAGATTTATGATTAAGCCAGTCCTTTCCCTGGCTGAATGTTTGCTCTCCAAGTTCTGTGTGTTCTCCGTTCCTCCATTGCCTTCATCCAGCAGCTCAGATCAACACATGAGGCAATATGTTGCTTAATTTTCTGCCTTATTTCTTGACACAACTAAGAATGCTCTTACCTTGTGTCCCTTGAAACCTCTTGAGGTTTTAGTTATCAGAATAAAAAGTTTTTCCAATGATGTCCAACCCCTTGCCACAAACTTTTCCTTGTTCCACATGATGGACACCCTTCCACTTTGAAACATTTTTTTCCTTGACTTCTTTTTAGTCTGTTGGGGTTTTTTTTATTTATTCTGCATGAAATGAAGAGAAAAACACATGCTCTGCCTCTAAATTATGACTGAAACCTCAAGAGTGAGACTTGGCCTCTGTCACAGCACTATTTGCCAATTAGTCTGTATTGTCTGTGGTGGAGGAAAGCTAGCTAAGGGGGGTGCCCATTAGCAGCCTCGGAAAGAATGTGATAGCATACAAACCCTATCCCCTGCTCCATCCCCCTGTAAATCAGAAGACCTGTGGACAATGAATAATTCATGATCTTCAAGAAGGCTCACTGTGGCTGTCTTATAACTCCAGTGAACTTTATGCCAGGTTTGCTTCCACAAGGGGAAAAAATCCCTGACTAACAATTTTTTTTTTTTTTTATTTTAAAAACAAAGCAAGAAAGAACAGATTCTCTTACCACACTATTAACGTTTTGAGATGCTTCCCTGTCCTAAGTTACCCATTCAAACCTGCTAAGACTGTGATATGTGCTGTGGTGTATTCTCTGTGGCGATGTGCTACCCAGGCTAACACGTAAAGCTGACTTGGAGTGAATTCATCATTATTTAAGGTGAAAATGCGGAGCAGGAGGAGAAGTGTATTTTTAGTATGAAGTTGTGCTGTCAAAAGAAAGATAAACTTTTCTTCAGTTACTTTTTTTCTATTCTAAATGAAGGCAGTAGTAAATACAAGCACTAACGGTGCTGCAAGGTTGTGTCCCGTGCCTTGTTTTGAATAGCAAGGAAAATCCTACAGAATATTAATTTACAGTTGTATCTAAGTAACAACCAATTTTAAAACTACGTTTGCAAAATCTTCTACATTAGTATAGATGAGCTGTCTAGTATGCAAAGGAAAACGAAACAAACTTTACCAAAGAGAAGATTACAAATAGATTTAATGGGAAGTGGAAGGTGGATGGATGGCTATGCTCCAGTTGGGGAAGGAAAACGAGAAGAGATTTGAAAAGAAACAAATTCACAGAAGGAGTTTATTCTATTAGAGGGGAAGAGTGGTAATTATTAACAAATGTACGATAACAGGTGATGAAATTAAAGGGTTTTGACATTTTGAAAGAAGGTACTCTGTAGCAAAGATGCGTGTAACTTCCTTCTGCAATTTCCTTCAACTTGAGAAAGTTTTATCCAGAGACATTTTTTTTTTATTGGACTGCACACTGCTGATGAAATAGGGGAAAAAGGATTTATTTGTTTAATTTCTATCTTTTTCAAACTGTACTCCCCAAGCACTTGTATCCAAAGTAAATATAAATATATGGGTTTATTTTAAAAGATGTTGCCTTTGTGCAAATTGTAGGCATCCATTACTTAAGAAGTTCAAGTCATTAACCTAGATGAATGAAGATTAATGTAAGTAGTTTTAGGCATATGTATTTGATTGCAAGCATTTGTTACAGAAGTCTAAATGAAATTTCTGAGGAGATGTAAACTGGTACAAACTTTCTCAAATAATTATTTCTTCTTTCTAGGAAAAAGTAAGAAAAGGGATAAATGCAAAAATTCTCAGTTGTATCCTCTGATTGAGAATCAGTTTTGTCCGTGTGACAAGTACAGTGCTCAGCCTGTGGGAAATTGGTCAGACTGTATTTTACCAGAGGGTAAGCCGGAAGTATTGCTGGGAATGAAGGTACAAGGAGATGTTAAGGAATGTGGACAAGGCTATCGTTACCAGGCCATGGCATGCTATGACCAAAACAATCGACTTGTGGAAACATCACGATGCAACAGTCACGGTATTTAGAAATCTCTTTTCTTTCATCTGTTTACTTATCTGCTTTATTTCATTTAACATAATAAGTGTACAGGTAGAACTAGCAGATTAATATTTATTGCTTAGGCTGCATTTTATCCCAAGATACCTTCAAACCCAGCTGACTCGCAAAACAGTAAACTTAATTTTTACTGATTATTGCAGTGCAAAAGTAAAATCATGGTAAATTACTAGGTATTTTACTAGATGAAAGTAAAATCTTGTTGTCTTTTCTGATAACTGTACCTGTAAATTTGAGAATAAAGCCATTTAGAAGGGTCAGATCCTCAAAAAATAAACAGGGACAGCACAGGACTACTTTGGAAAGGCTGAAGTTATTTCCACAGATTCTTTAGATAGCCTTAATCTCCTTAAATAGCCTTATCTCTACCATTTGCTCTTCAGCACTTTAACAGGCATGCATTGACCTGACTTCAACAGCACACAGCACTTTCTCTGTGTAATTCTGTCATGTGTAAAACTAGGATGTTTAAAGACTTTATATCCTTTGTATTCACATTGCTCCTGGAGGGAACAGTGTTCCTTCCTAAAGTGGATGCGTCTATAGCGTTAGGATCAAAACCTGCACTTTCTGATTTTCAGTGAGCCAGAAACGTGCTGATTTACATCACTGGAGTTTTTTTGTTAATTTGTTTTCCTGCTTGCTGTGCAAAATTGTATCTGAGCTATTGGCATGAAAAGCTGGATGTTAGTGCCATTAAAAGGTCAATGTAAGTTTAATTTGTGTATGTATTCTACTTTATAATGTTAAATTAAGATAACAGAAATTTCATTTATTTACTTGGATAAAGTTAAAACAGCTAATCAAAGAAATTGAATGACTTAAGGAGATTTTAATTAACACTATTAATTCCTGTTTAGAGCTATGATAAATTAGAAACTGAATGTATCAAGCCAAGCTGTAGCGTGTCTTTGTGATTCGATGGAAAAATGAACGTTCAGCTTAATACCTCAAAGCAAAGGTGGAAGATAATTTTGTGAAGAATTTTCTGCCATGTTTATTTTTATTCAAAATAATTTTTTGCTATAGTTAACTCATACTGAAAGATAAGTTTGCATAAATACATCTGAATGACAAAGTCTAAATCCTAAACTTGCATGGGACAGAAAATCTCTATTCCTACTCTGAGAACGTTCTTTAATTCTGTTCTCAGCTGTTTGTTCTGGGTTGAGAGGTCCGCAAAGATATAGTTTTGTTCTTTTGTGTAGTCTAAAGAGGACATGCTACACTTGCTTCACCTGACTTGAGCCACTTGCCATCTTTGTACTACCAAAAGATGCAGCTACCTCTAATAACTAGCAGTTGTGTGAGCACAGATCTGCCTGGGCTGGGTAGTTGTCCTGAGGGAATTAGAAAGCTCCTCAGAAAGCTGGCAGGGAATGCTGAAAAAAGAGTCATGGAACAATCTGAATTGTTCAGAAGACACCGTTATAAAATACAGAACTGAAACTTTTTCTATTTCTTTGTTGATTTTTTTAAACTTTAACTGTATGTGACACTATGTTAGAAATTAGTATTCTTTCAGCATTAAGTCCAGAGTGACCTTTGAAAAGTGGGAAATTATAAAACAACTTAAGTCCATGGGAAACTAGAGGGACTGATGGCCTACTGGCAGTCCATTTTCATTGACCTAAAGAAGGAGGACTGTCAGGTTTTGTGTCAACAGCCAAGGGAAGACACAGGAGGGAAGAAGCTGCCTGTCCAAGAGCAAATTGTAGGTGTTGTATGTGGTAGGTAACATGCTGCTTGAAGTAGCTTGCAAAAAGAGGTGAAAACTCTTTCTTTGTGTAGAACGAGCATGGACATAGCTGCTTTCAAGCCCTGGCAGTGCACGTTGAGGTACAATTCCATTGCAAGAATCAGAGAGATATAAAAGAGGAATAAAAAATGGAAAAAAAAAAAATAAAAGGATATTCTCAACCATCTCTGTTTACCCTGTTATAACTCTTCATGATAGTAATTTCTAATCCAATAGATTTTATCAATGAACATCGCCTACACTCACAGTGACCACAATGAATAATAATCCAGCAGAAATGCTACTAACAGTATATTGTTATTATACCTGTAGTAAATGGTTATTATACCTACTATAGACAGGGTTTACCATTTAGCACAAGCGGGCTCCAGTGACAACCTTCCCAAAACACAATATAGCATTACATTGTTTTGTTTTTTCTTTCTACAGTTCTGTCCCATTTTTCTCATGGGAGATTTGAAATCTCTTTTAGCTCTCTTTGTAAACTGGAAATGTTTGAGTCATTACTATATTTATTGTAGGTTGGGAAGCCTGAACCCTTTGTTTTTTGTGGTTGTTTTGTTTTGAATTCTTTCTCTCTAGATCAGTTTATTAAGGTGTCTCTTCTTTGATTATTTTTCCTTCCCTGTTTCATTACCTGTTTTTGATAGTGAAGCACAAGGCCTCTCTCTGTGTGTTTTCTCATCAGTTCCGTTTGAGGGAGACAGTACCTTTATCTTCATCCATGGTGTAGTGCATGGGCAGATGAAGCTTGGAATTGCTGTTGAACTAATCCTGTGTTCCTTGCACTTCCTAAAACTGTTTGATAGGAATTTCAGGTGTACAGGGCATGAGGTGTCTAACCTGACTTTGGTAAGGAATTAAACTGATGCTAAGGAATATGTCACTAAAATTATGGTTTCCTTTCCAGTAGCTCTTCTAGAAAAAAAAATCTGTTATTGATGGGTGTTGTACATACACATAGTACAGATTATTTCTAAGGCTTACCTAATTTATTGTCTGCCTTCAGCATTTTTCCAGGTTTAGCCTACTTTTGCAGATACAAGGAGGCTAGAACAAGTGATAGAGATGTTTCAGTCTAATTTCAGTATATGTTTGCTGCCTTTTCTGAATATCTGCTTTGTATTCATGGATTACATTCTGATGATTGTTTTTTTTTTTCTCAACATGTATAAACTGCTCTTTTGCCAGTTAAACCTTATTTTATATCTTGCCAGTATTTATGATGTTTTTCTTGTTATTTTCATGGCCTTGGTGTATGACAGTTCTTCAGTTTGGCATCATGTTTAGGTTTCACTGTGCTGTTTGTTTTTTTCTTTAAGAACAAACATAAAAGCTATATTATGCCAAATCAACAAGGGACTTCTGTGGTATCACAATAGTTACCCCACCTGCTAGCAAATAAAAGTGCCTTGTAGCTTCCCATCAATCTGCATTTAGTTTTTCAAGCTAAACTTGACAGGACTCATAATTCAAGCCTGCTTGGGTTGTTTTTGTAAATTCTAACAGAGCTGCTTATTTCCCTACGGAAATGATAACACTGAATTTTTCACTAATTTTGTAACTGATCCAAAGAAGAAAAGTCAGCTTTGTCTGCTATGTTATCTCCTTTTCAGATATCTGTTTTACTGTTAGCCCCTGTGAGTCTGTTATTTCTTTTCCAAGTAGAATAGTATGTAATAGCAGTTTTTATGGGATATGATTTGGCAAATTAGCTTGGACTAGGAGAGAAATCAAGACCATTATTTAAGGGAAGATATTTCCTGTGTGGTGTCCAACTTTTACTTGAACTTTTGTTATATCCTGACACTATGAAATCATGAGGTGGGAAATGGGGATAATTGTACTTCTTCACCTGTGACAGCATCCTCTAAATCTGACAAGAGTGGCAAACTACACCCACACTGCTGTTATTAATATATCATGGGATATGTTGTGTGATATACTAAAATGCCACAAGAAACTCGGTTTACAAGACTGTCAAAAGTTTTATGTAAATACTGCCGTGTAAATTTATGAGGCCGCAAACAGGTCAGTGTTACAAGTCATGCTGTTTTGAGTGGGAGGAAGCAGAAGACAGACCTGCTCTGCAGTGCCAAAAAATTCATAAACTGTTGGTTTTGTAAAATGTTGTTATAATCGCAATTCAGTTGACTTACTCAGGAAAGAAAAGGTAAACAGGAGCAGAAGAATAAATACTTCAGAGCTCTTTTTATTGCTTGACACATCTCATTTTCAAAAGATTTGAGAAGAGTTAACAGTTTCACAGGCACCGAGGAGCTAAAGAAAGGGTGTGACACAAGGAAGGTCCTAAATTAGTAAACCCATAAGAGGATTCTTGCGATAATCTTTGACATTTTGGATGCAGCTATAAAGTCCCAAGTACGAACAAGTTTCTCAGAAAGACAGGAGTGACCATAACAAAAAAGGAAATGCAAAATATGGTTAAATAAATCTGTTGTTACTGCTAGGTGACAACACCAGAAAAGCAGAGGGCAGAGTCCTTCTGAAGAGGGTCCTTAGCTTTCTGTAGCTTAACATGTGCTTCAAAAGAAATCCCAAGCTAACAGCTGAAAATAGACCTAAGTTTCAGCTGCAGAAGGACAAAGTGGTTTTTTTCATATTTTCTTTTTGTCTATGTTTTTTTCAGTATTATTCATGCCTAATATTTTGATTTTTCTTTTCAAAATATTTTGTTTCAGATTTGAGCTGAAGTTATTGATGAAAGAGTTAGCACCATTCAGCAGCCATTTGAAATATTCTACCACTGGTATTTTTCAGCCATACCAGTTCAGTGGAGTGTGGGCAGGAGCTAACAGCTGACATTGTCAGCAGATGTGGTAATGTCAGGTACCAGTGGTAGCTGAGCTGTTATTTACCTGTTTTCCTTAATGGAAGACACATAAATTGCCCTTTTTCTGGTTCCTGCTTTGTTTCAGTACTACATAGGTAATTTTACTGGAGAAATATAAAAATGTATAGTTCACTTGATAGTCAGGTGTGAGAAGTTTTTTTCCATTAGAAAGCAGCAATTGTTTTTTCATAGCTTTATCCCTGTCATAACTAGCATACTAGAGCTCTGTGGATAATGACATGTGTATGCCAACAACCTGTTTCAGTGTATTTGTGAAAAAAATTGAAAGAAATTCTCTTTGTGGTCCCTTTAAACTTGCAATTTTCATCACAAAGAAATCAAAAGCAGGCCACTGTCATGCTTATGAACTACACTATTTACTCTTCAACATTTAGGTTTTCTCCATCGTATATCAATTATGAATCATGACCCACATAAGCTAAGCAGCGGTTGTGTTTGTGTATGCATAGTGAAAGCATAGTAGCATGGCAGACAGATGCAGCATTTTTATATAGGTCGTATTACCCTTCTTAATTCATGTCAGTTTACTGTTAAGACCTTAGGCAGAGTCAACCAGTCCAGGATAGTTTGTCTGCTGCCTTATTAGTGTGAGATTATTTCCCCCTTTAGCATTAATTAAATGAGATGCATTGATTTGTGCTGACTCTACAAAGCGCTCCATGGCTACAAGGCTTATGCTGAGGATTAGAGAGGAATATCTGCGTATCACCGAATACTTTTACAACAGCTGCTAGGAGTATCAATGTGAATCAAGGAATTTTGTATTTAATTGCTTATGTGTGCAATAGTAAAATCTCCCATGTTATAACAGAGTCTACAGGGTCCAAGATGTCAGTTAGAACTTGCTGTATCCACTTGTATTAGGATTTTTTTAAATCTTCTTGTTCACTTTCAATATTCTAACCTGAAGCAATGCAAATTTACCAACAAAAAAATAGCAGAGTGTTAAAATTTACTTGAGACTTTCTGTCGAGTGTTTATTCTAAAATAAATATATTTCCCACAGGAGATTCTAATCTAGTATGGTAGTAGGCTTAGGTACTCAAACTGTTATTAGGATACTTTACTGTTTCATAGCTTGTATCTTTTCTAAGATTATTTTTTAATATATGCAAGATGCCATATTTGTCCTGTTGTGTGTTCTCTAGGAATATGCTACCTATTGCCCTGCACCAGAAATACTAGCTTAGGCCTCTGCATTATGGAGCCACCGTATCTGCCCTGTCAACAGGACATCAGTCATGAAGCAGTCATCCATCAACCCAAAGACCTGTAGTTAGTTCACCAGAGACAGAACTGCTGATGCAGAAGGTAGTTAAGCATTAACAGTTGCTCTCAGGTTTTGAGGCTTTGAAGGGTAATCCTGGAAAAAAAGAAGAAAGTCATATGGAGTTCAATCTCTTTCCATGGCTTGGCAGAAATATGAATAGTCTCAAGAAATACATATATTCTGTTACAAGTGAAATGCAAATAATTGTATTTTTCTTTGTCCTGGAAGATGAGATCCAAGAACTTCCTATTTCCTTGAAAAAAAATCTGTGTTAAAGAACATAAACCATTCTGACATTGCAGTTTTTTTCTTGGAAACATAGCATGACATTTTAGTCATGAAAGCAGGAATATAACTCTCTCAGTCCTAAGGACAAAAGATTTCATGTGAACTCTTTCTAAGATGTTCTTTATGTCTGCACCCTTCAACTCAAGTAGTCGGTCTGTTCTTACACATTGCAGGTGCAGTTTGTGGGGAAAAATCTTATATCCACCTACTTAACCTGCTTTGTCATTAGATGAAGTGTGAAGTCCATTAAAGTCCTCCATTATAAATTATCCATCACATCTGTTAATGACTTTGTTCTAGGAGTCCAGATTTTATAGCCAATTAGCAATAAGACAGTAAACCTTTCCCTTTTAATAATGAGTTCAGTTCATACTCCTAGTGGTTCAAAGCTATTTGTTAAATTGTGGTTCAGTAATAAATCTTTAATGATAGAATAGCCATGTTCTCGCTCATAGTAGACAACTGCCCATTTCACAGCCTTGTGAAGTTCAGCTTATTGGAGCTGAAATAATTGAGAAACTACTGCACTGGGAAAAGGAATAGGCCTTAAGAGATGGATGTCTCTTTCCAATACCCTTCCGGACCATGCAGGGCCAATGCTCTGTACCACAGTATCCCAAGGTCTCATCTCTCCAGCATCCTTCAGTTCTTGTGGGGAGAAGGAAGAGCTGCAGGAAGCATGCAGTGAAAGACTTTAGTAAGGAGGAGAAACAGCAGGCAAAACATGAACTGCTGATGTCCAGAGAACATACCTTCAGCCTTTACAGTGTTGGTCTTCTGTTTCACTGTCCCTCCCTAACCTTCACACTCTCCTCAGCTCTTCTTCATAGCTGCTTCACTGCTCTCATTCTTTCCTTCTCTCTGCATCTATTGTACTTCTACCTTGGTAATTTCTTGCTTCATTAAAACTCAAGGCTCTAGAATGCCATTTGCTGTTATATTATGCAACCTGTCTGTGTGATATAATTGTGTGGTATTCCACCATACGAACACCCACACATTAGAGGACTGTTTCTTTAATAAGATTTTATACTGTCTAACACAAGGGGCACCCTTTCAAGGATGATTAGATCAGAGTGGAAACAAGTCTGAAAACTGAAAAATGCTCATTCATGTCTTTTTCATGTCAGAAATTATGTATCTGTATCACCCGTCCCATTTGCATGTAATATTTCTGGTTTCTGTGTTTTCTATGTAATTTTTCTATATCGCAATGTGCTCTCTTCTTACTAAAATTTTTACACCTTGGACGAAGTTTACAAATCCAAACACATAAAATATAACAAAAACAAAAAAAAAAAAAAAAAAAGAGTATAAACTTTTCAAAGTTCCTAAATATCTCCTTTTTTGGATTTGAGGGGTGATTGCAATGAACTTCTGGAGTTTATCATCCTTAATCACCCTAAAAGATATGTTGACATCATACACACAGAAAGGCATCTGAGGTGATGACGTGCTTCAGAGAAGCATTTTCTGAAAAGTACCATTAGATGGGTAGTAAATGGAGTGGAACAAGTCATTTGCAACAAGTAATTTTTGTTTTTAATTCCATCTTCTTTCTTGGCTAGAGAAATACCTGCAAGCAATTTGAAGTCTGCTCCTGCCTGGGTTCCAAGGGAGCGCAGTGGCACAGCTAAATGCTAGATAGTCTGTTGAGCAAAATAGTGAGGTGCCTGAGAGGAAAAGAAGATGCCAAGGGATGAATATGCCAAAAACTTTTTAATGTCAGATATAACAGGGTCATTTTCACTCTACACAATAATTACCTATAGCATGCCAATCAGAGGCCACAGTCTTTTTATTTCTTCCCTTTGTCCTCTATTTTTATTTGTGGGAACATTATTCATTACATTTCACTGATCAGGAGATACCAGAGTAGGTTCCCGAGGGCATTGCATTCTGTTTGTGCTTTGCCAAGATACTACTTTTGGCAGGATGTTTATTTCTTTTCTCCTTTTTCTTTGTTTTCTATCCCTATGCAGTACGTCTTTACAATTCTCTGGACTCTATGTTCCAAGCCATGTATTTTCCTCTTCCCTCTCCCTGTCTTTTCTTACCCTTTCCTCTATTCCACCTCAGTCTCTCTTTTGTCTTGTGTCTCCTTTGTTGTTTTGACTTCTGACTCTTTGCCATGAAAAGTAACTTCACTCATTTATTTTGGGGGATATTTTGGGGGATCCTTTCTGGATCCCTTTATCCTGTTCATGTTCTTGACCTATTTTTTATCTAGTGTTTTTAGCGTACCAGTGCTTAGAAGTTTTTTATGCTTGTCTTGCATCTTGCATAATAATAAGTGTTTTTCTCTCTGCGCTCAAAAAATGTTCCACATTTCCAGTAGCTCCAAGCCTTCATACCTTGTAGAGCTCCTTTTTATGCCTTCAATGATTGCCTCCATTCTTGTTCTCTTCTTCATGTGTCTTTTCCATTCTTCTTGGTTCAGCTGGTTGATTTTCACATGTGGAGTTTGAGTCTTGATGCCAGGTTTTCTGAGGAAATTGGAAGGAGGGAGAGCATCATAGGCCAGATGGCATAGCAAAGAGCTATGTGGTGAGCAGAAGCTATTCCATGAAGCTTGTAGGATTAAGGACCCAGTATAAGATTGGAGTTCAGTATTTTTTAATTATAAAGTGGGTGGAAAGTGTCAGCTGGCCCATTGCATCCTCTCCAAAAAGCGTTAACATATAAACACGCTTGTAGTTTTCCATGTTACAACTCTTACTAAGACACTATACCTGTAATACAATACTGTTCTGGCTTTATTGCGTTCTATGCTAAAGCAGATTTAGTGGCTGACTTCAATGTAGATATTTCATAGTGTGAAAAAACGTTGCTGTAGTGGTATGGTTTCATTTGATATTCTATGGAATCACCTGAACTACTGCTCAGTGTAATTAAAATGTTACCTGGGACTTGAGTATAGTATAATGTATTTGATACCATGTCTGTCTGCAAGATTCTAAAAATCTTGTTAAATTTTTTGGCTAACATTCTCAATATCTCAAAAAAATATTTATTGTCCTCATTTGGATGAGCTGAAAGGAAATAAAGCAAAATAGTTTCTAATTTGTCAATCATTTTAGTTTAGTATGTCCAGACAGGCTCCTTTTGGCAGGCCATGAAGTATTCCCATGCTACAGTTATCCAAGTCCCAAAGTATCGTGATATCCTGGAGAAGATCTTTTTCTATGACTGGGGCAGATTGGCAAGATCCCTTTGAGATTAATTAAGACAAATTTAAAATAGCTCAGGGGTTTATGGAAGTCCTTAAAATAAAGTCTTCCTGAAGCAGCCTGTACTGGGGTTAAAGCTATCTACTTAAGGATGTACAATATATTTCAAGCAACTTGAATTTGTTTCTTCCAGACATTAATTACAGAGGCAGAAATTTAACAAATGCTAAATGGCGTAACTTTGTTATAGTGAAAAGGTTTCTCCAGAAAAGAATGACTTAGAAGTTATATTGAAAGTAAAGGCAGCACTTCAGAATATCAAGAAAGTTCATAAAGAGCAGTAAAATCTTCACTTAGTTCTATCAGACAATAAATATCACTAAGCACTTATTTTATTGCTTGGAGGGAATTGTTTCTTTTAACCTTTTTTGTTATTGTCCATTTTCATTCAGTAGTTTCTTGATTGTATGAGTATATGGTTTTGTATAGCACCTAAGAGGGCTTGTTTAAAGCTCTTTTCCGGTGAAGATACAGAATTTGATATTTATGCAAGCAAAGTTCAGCGTAGGATGGGGCTCTGAGATAGGGTACATCTGATTTCTGAGACTCACTCAGAGATGTTAGGTAAGGTGAAATGTAATTGATTTTGGATTTACTGCTGCATGACAATCTATGTCACCACCTCTGATATGCAGTGATATGATCTTCAAAAATATATTTTGTCTAACACAGTGTACCTTTCATAAAATATCACTGAGCTGATCAATCAAATGGCGAGAGATATTTAATAAACATGCTTGTAATGCAGGCTAATAACGTTCTAGCTGTTTTAAGGAAGATGCATTTGGTGAACAGTAGTTCCGCAGTGCTCAAATTCAGGATGTGCTCTGTATATTTATTTAACTATTTAACACTTCCAAACAGATGAAAGCTATATAGAATAAAATCATCGCCTGAATTTGATCATAAAATATTCTGAATGTTACTGTATGTTTAAAAAAAAACCAAAACACTTCTTTATATCTAAAGCAAACAAATGGAAGCAACTAGAAATAGGTATATAGAATTGAAATCTTTTAAGTGTTTTGATTCTTTACACAGCTTGTGATTGTGTGGTATTGGTTGCTTTTAGAAGAGACAGAATAGCTTTACGTAGAAGTGTGGGTTAAAAACATAAAGCTGCTAACATCAGCTCTGATGGAAATGACAGTGATTGCTTTCAAACAAAAAAAAAAAATTCAAGATACTTGAGAAACATTTGAAACCATGCCTAGCAAACCATGCCAATCATTTGAGAATGATCTTACCCAAGTATGTGTTAATTTTGCAGTTGTGTTCACCAAGTATTTTAATTCACTTTTAAATGCACCAAGGTTTCTTTAATCTCTAAAATGAACATTTACCAACAGTAAATACATTGCAGATCTGACACAGGAAAGGGGAGAGGAGAGTTCATATAGGTTTGGGGTATAGTTGTAGTAAAAATGCAGTAAAGGCCAGCTTTTTATTTGAGGTTTTATAGCTTCTGCTGTAAATATTGGCATAAATGACACATATTGTAGAGCTATGGCATATGTTGCTTTTGAAAGAAAGACATTTTCACTTATTCAGTGAATTGAGGCCTCATGTTACTCCCTGCAGACCATGTCATAGCCCTTTCCAACCTCTCAGGACCAATGACTTATCCAAACCAAACATCTGCTTTTCCATTCAGTGCAATTATTCAGTGTGCTACTGGGGGCAGATGGCTGTTAATCGGCAGATCATTAATGTGGCAGGCCACTCTCTCTTTCTAGCCTTAGAAAGGTCACAAGGTGTTAAGTTTCCTCGCTCCAGGCTGGTAAGATGCATGTCTTTTGATTCAGTTGGATTTTTGATGTATAACTGCAATTGAATTACTTGAAACAATTATGGAGGAGCTTTTAATTAGACCTTTTTTCCTTAAAAAAAAAAAAATGTTTTTACAGTGTAAGAATGATGCAACCAAGAGATGGGTTAGTGTCAATTACACTGTAGCTGTCAGTAAGTTTGAATGCTGAAATCTGGTGAGTGTGAATCCTAATCAGATAGCAGTGAGGATGCTCAGCTGCTACTCTAACACAGTCTCCAACTATATGTGTCAATTTTCTGCAGAATTTAATTTAGCCCTAATGATGAAGAAATCTCTCTATTCACACAGTCCTGTCAAGTCAAACTTTGGACAATCTAAATGAAGTAGACGAGGGCTTCAGGGAGAAGTGGCAGAGTGACATGTTGAAGAGATTTCACTTTCTTTTCCATTCACGCAGGTTACATTGAGGAAGCCTGTATTATTCCATGTCCCTCAGACTGCAAGCTCAGTGAGTGGTCCAACTGGTCTCGCTGTAGTAAATCCTGTGGGAGTGGGGTAAAGGTTCGGTCTAAATGGCTTCGTGAAAAACCCTACAATGGTGGAAGACCCTGTCCAAAGCTAGATCATGTCAATCAGGTAATTTGATTTATATTTACATTATTGATATAGCTTTTTCCATACCTCGGATGACCCTTTTAGCTGTATTGTTTGTTGATGTAGAAAAACTATACAACATAAGGGGCAGATGAAGGTAGGAGGAGGAGTATGTGTTGGTTTGGATTTCCTCAGTAAGCATAGGATCTGCCTTCATTACTTCCCCATCTGCAAGAACTTAGCACATTATCTGAACTGCTGATTGGAGACAATAAAACATTCTTACATGCAGATTGTGAAGACCATGTTTCTGAAGATCTCATACAATGGGTAAAATGTCTCATTACAGATGCTTAAACTGGTAAGATTCTTAATGTCATTCCCTGACCATCTTAGATTAGAAAGCAAATTAAAATTTCTCAAACACTCACACTGTATCATTCCAGTATCCCTTAGTGGGTTTTAGTCAAGCTGGAGCTTGACCTTCTGGGTACACTTGCCCTGGCACTGCAGTTCCAGTCAGGAATGCACTTCTGAAGTTGATCTCCCAGTTGTCCCACTGACTGCACTTGATTTTCCAGTACGGAGCAGTCTGGCTGCACAGTCTGGATCCTCTTCAAGTGAAACTAAGCCAGAAAATGTGATCCAAGGGCACACTGGGAGTACTTTGACCACTAATGAGCATTTAGTCTTTGGGACCAAGTTTAGCACTAGTCCATGTCAAACCCCTGAAGCTTGTTTGCTCCTGTTTGCTTGGAGAGTTTTAGAAAGAAAAACCTTCTTTGTCAATTAACTTGTGCTCTTCAGAGTTGATTTATATTCATATTACTGTTGAATTTAATTTAGTCTGCAGAGGCATGTTAAACAGCCACATGGTCTTCTCTGTAAGTATTCAAAGATTGAAAAAAATTGTGCTGTCGATTTACATTTGAATAAAAATTCATGTACTTAATATTATCCTATTGACATTTTGCTAGCGCAGAGTGAAATGGCTTGTTGATCTAATTTTCTGCTTTAGGGAATGTAATTAGTTCTAATTTAGAAAATAATAAGTGTTAAACTGCAGCTAATAAACTAAGTTTGTGATCTACTTTAACAAAATACAAACTAGAATGTGGGTTGCTGGATTTGGGTCAGCATGTAAATATGCTTTAAATTAGGAGGAATGTGTTTCAATAGGAGCAAATTATAGCCTATACAGAAGTCTTTTTCCTTCTTTAATATTCATGTAGTACATAATAGGCTCGTATTTTTCTCCATCAAAGGTGATTTTGCTAGAGGTCTGTTAGCTACTTATATGCAACACTATTGCCCTCTACCGGTACTTCTACTCGAATTTGAGTTACGTGGTACTTACCAAAAAATAATAGATGATTCAAAATATAATTATTGTAAATATAAAATTGAAATATAATACTTTCATGAGAAGGGAGCTTTACAGATAAGATAGGAATGTCGAAGAATATAGAGGCTGTATCTTTCAATTTTAAGTACTTTCACTGTCAATTCAGAAACATGCAGAGAATACACCGGCATTCTAATTTTGAGTGAAATATTTAATCTAAATGTGATCCACCATTTATTCAGCTGGAAAACTGCTGAGTATTCAGAATATTTATTTCAATTATTAAATGTAATTTGTTTATGTATTTATTACTTATATATGTAGCATGCTTATTTGCATACATACTGGTTAGACTGGGTCTTTGGTGCCCATGAGTATGTGGAAGATGATATACAGAGGGGCTATGCTGTAAGCTGAGATCTAGGAATTATCACCTTTGAGGAAAGACTGCAACGTGTTGTCTCGCCCATGGAAGAGAAGATGGGAGGGAAGATGCTGGCAGTCTGCTAGCATGTACATAAAAGGCTGTTGCAAAGAAGGAGGAAATAATCCATTTTCCATGGCCATTGTGGATAAGATAAAAAGCGGTAGGCTTAGACTGCTGCAAGCAGATTTGCGTTAAGCCTTGGGAAAACCTTCTAATGGTAAGACTAGTGAAACATTGAAATAAAGTGCTTAAGATGTTTGTCAAGTTTTAAGAGCAAGTTGCTCAACGTCTCTCAGGGCTGACATGTATGACCTTATTTTAGAGGGGGACTGAACACAGTGAATGCTATATGTCTCATTGAGCGTCTTTCCTCCTGGGCCATGCATGCCAGGGTGACTGCCAAATCACACACTGAGTGAAGCTTGCTCAGTACCCACTTCACTAGGCTAAAAGTCATCATAATTGCAATAATAATAGAGTCAGGTTTATTATAAAATCATGTCACTGGCCTTCAGAGGATTTCAAATGAAGAGGCCAATCTGAGACTGTTAGAGAAAATAAGGACATCACTCTCTCCATTAGCTTCAGGTATTATTTGCCCCCTTATCCAGCAGGTGGGTATACAGTCCTTACACCGCCCAACTGCCATGGCCTGCAGTCATAGTTAAAAAAATGCCAGTAGGATCAGGAGAACACCACCAAACACCTGCAATGCAATATAGAGTTCTGCTTTGGCTTTCTGGGAAGATATCCAATTTTTATGTTACTAGAAAGGCTGTTGAGTATGCAGCGTTGATGTATTTCTTCTTATGCCAACCAGGGTGAGACATATAGAGACATTTCCCTAAATTAAGGCTTCGCTATTCTCATTTTGGAAATCCTGGACAAGAATAAATAAAATGCCACTTCCCATGTGACTACAAATTGTGCACTGAGTTCAGTACCTTCCTTAACATGCATTTACACTACCCATCTTTATGCCTGAGTTAATGCTTACGTAGTTCAAAGAAGGCTCAAATGCTGACTATGCTGGCCATCTTGTGCATGGGCTGATCAGCTGTGTAGTGATATATCAGACTCATTACACATTCATTGTTCAAGGCATTATTTTTTGTGACTGGTGGTAATTTGTTGCAGATTAACTGATAAACTATCAACCCATCACCCTCTTTTTCTACCCAGGCAGTGTTGCTGAAAAGAAATCAAGGACTTGTTTAAGACAATGTCATAGATTGTCTAGAAATATTAGTTGTGCTGACTTGATACCCAAATGATATGTGAAGTTAGCTGGTATAATTTTGAGGCAATGGTCTTTAAGTAATCTATGCATAATTAAGATACCCAATGAAGGACTTAGGAACTTTGGAAGGATGAGAACTGCCAGTGTCTTTTATTCCCTGAATTGATTGCACTTAATGCTGTCAGAACAATTTCAGTTAATAGAGAAATCCAGTATCCTTTCCAAAACCATTCAGGATTTTCTCTTGTCTTAGGGAAACTGAATTCCCTACTGTGTGAAGAGCTGATGTTCATTATAGGCAAAAACGGAAAAAGGTTTTATTGTGTATTAGGGACTGAGAAAGAGACTAACTAAGTTACAGTCTCTTCCCACTAGTTGTGATTTATAAACTTTTATTTTCTTCCAAGGACAAACTTCTTGCAAAAATGCCTCATGACAGCAAGAGAGCTCCAAGAGGAAAAACTGGATGCCTTTTGCTTGGCAGAAGTCATAGAATATTGTTTGTAATAAAAGCTAAATGAATGCCATTTAAATACCTATGCTTCACTCTAATCATTCTTTTTTTATCTTTGTTTTTTCTTTTGGGTTCATGAAAATATGTTCTTCAGGCTCAGGTAAGAATTTCTAAAATAGAGAGATAACCTTAACATGTGCTCCCTGATTGTGCTCCAATGTTTACATTGTCTGTCCTTTTTTTGTAATGTATGTTTGAGAAAATATATGGAACACTATATAAATGAGTATATGAGATGCTATTTCAAATCTGCATTCAAATCTAAACATAATATTAATGCTGGTACACAAATATATTAAGAGTGATTTTAAGTATCCACAATGAAAAATAAAGTGAACCAGTATATATTGGTAAAATTTAGCTTGAGCTCACCTCTCTTCAGAAATACAAAAAGCCCACAACTAATAACAGTGGGATGGAATAGCTGAGGAGAGATGTGAAGCATAGAAGTAAAGTTTCAGCAGAGTTTTAGCAGCATTTTTCTAAAAGGTATACTCGTGAACTAGCCTAGTTACACATTTTATGTTAGTTGTGTTGATGTTATTGGTGGAAATGGCATAGCAAGGGCTTAGTGGCAGAGAAGACCAGGGAATCTGTCATTAGATGTCTTAGCTTCTGACTTTTTGTTATTTCTATAGTTTTCTATCAAGTATTTTATCTGTATTATTACTACAGCCTCTAAATCAGCAAGTTTACATTTGTTATTCTTACCGAAAAGAGCATTAACCTTTTTTTTCATGATCACTGTTGGATATTTATCTTACTTGTGTGCAACAAAGCTGACACTCAATGTGGATTCCAGGTATATGAGGTAGTCCCCTGCCACAGTGACTGCAGCCAGTACGTATGGGTTACTGAGCCCTGGAGTGTCTGCAAGGTGACCAATGTGGACTTAAAAGAGAACTGTGGAGAAGGTGTTCAAACGAGGAAAGTCAGGTAAAACAGTATTGCTCCTCCTTCACTTTAGAGAACCTTCACTTTCAGTCATCTGAATCTGAATCTGAATTCTCTCAGTGCCAGGAGGCACACAAGGCGCGAACATTGTTCTTCCACTTCGATCGGTCTGCGGCTGCGTGCTCTGGAGTCCCAAGGGCCACAGCGCAGTCTTCTGTTGTTTTTTTCCTCAAGACATGACCGATCCAGTTCCATCTCCTCCTCCTCACTTCATTACTGATTTTCTCCATCCCCGCCATTTCGGGTTTTTTTGAAAGTTGATGCTCATCGTTTCTGTAACTTTTTTTTTTTTTTTTTTTTTTCCCCCCGGGAGGAGGTAGTTAGCCTCCTGCCCAGCCCCCATGACTCGGAGGGCCAGTGGTTTTTCTGTCAGGGTGGCCTTCCCTTAGGCTGCGTTGGTTCGCGGCACCTTCTTCAATTTTATCCGGTGCACCCTCCAGAGAGGGATCCCCTATCCACCACCCAGGGGACGCGCCTTCTAGCCGTGCAGCCCCAGCCGAAGGCACTTTCAGTCATGGCTGTATTTAATTTGATGTAATTCTGTGTGATGTATAGCGTTAAGTCCAGCCATAGTATACTAGACCAGAACCCTGGCTGATGTAAATCAGAATAGCTTCAGTGAGTGCAATATGGCTTTGTTTACTGGTTTCCTAGTTTATAAACTAATGTATATTGTACTTATACTACTACAAACACTGCAATGTATGATTTTAGTGCTTTTCTGAAAGGTAAAATGGCCCTCTTTCTATATGAAACTATGATTTAAAAAACTCGTTTAAGTACATATGCACTTAGGAATAATACTTACAGTTACTAGAGGAAAAAGTAGTAAAAGTGAATGAAGTGAAATAGAAAAATCCAGAAATCTTCTGTTGTTTATTGAACCTGAACTAGGCATCTTGTACACTTGCTCATCAACCTAGAGCTCTAATCAAATGTTAATTAAAATTAGTCTCACATGGTGTGGTACAACAGCAAGTAAAGCAGTACATGGAGTTTGGGTTGGTTGGGGTTTGTTTTGGTTTTTTTATTGGCTAACTGCAAAATGACACACAATTTGAGATTATAAATCTGAATAATAAAGCATAATGTGAATTCAGTTTAAAGGCCCAAAATGAGAGCATATACAGTGAACTGCTAAATGTTCTTTTTTCCCCACCACAAGTGCTTAGAAACTGGCACATTTACATGGGTTTGTTCACAATAGAACAGTTTCCTCAGTGTAACTGTTTACTTCAAGAAGGTCAAAGTCTTAATCTTTGCTTGACCAAAGTTAGAAAGACTATGCATAACTGTTCTCGCACAGTAGCACCTAAACAAATTCCCATAAGAATACTCTTAAAAAACCTCCAATATGAAAAATCAAAATTAGTCAGTGTTTATGTTGAAAAATAGACTTTAACATTACCATCAAAGATAAAGAAAGAAAGTGTTTTCAGCCCTTTGGGACTTAAACCATCTAACTCTTCATTTATTATCACACAATGCCATTAAAGTACTAATTCCACAAAGCTAATATATGCTCATGCTGTATCTCTTGTGTTTACCTTAGAACAGAGAGTATTTCAAAAATTGGTTTAGTCTGATAATGTGAGGTATTTGCAAAAAAATTAATGTAGTGAAATGGAAGAAACTCCGAATATTTATCTGTGTGTAAAAGGCTTCCTATGAAATGAGATTTCTCTTGCAATTCTGGAAAAGAGATGCAAGCCTCATGATTTGAATGATCCTAGTAATGTACTAGGTGGTCTTCTGCTGACAGGTGGAAGGGATACTCTAACAATAGATGCCACAGCATTGGAAATACTGTGGAATGAAGACTGTCATCTTCAGCTCTACAAAACTAAGCATATTCATTTCTCTTCTTAACTGGGCCTCCAACTGCTAATTTAATATAATGGTAATTAAAAAGCATCTGTGTAAATTAGGAATTAATACTAAGAATATAAAATTTTAAAATTTTTAATACTTCTAGATTTAAAATTGTCATTTGAAGCATGCACAAAATATGCCAACTATAGATGATTTGCATTATTCTGGCTTAGAGGTAAGCTAATATCAAGTAAATTACCTGCCCAGAAACTCTCAGCAAATCAGTGATAAGGACTGTCTAAATTATGTCCATTTCTTTATATGGCTGTCATCTGTAAAAACGAGGATTATTTTTGGCTCTTCAGCTTTTCTTGGATATTCATAGATCAATACTTAGTTCTGTAACTTCAATTACTTCATGATTGTTATGTGCTGAGAAAATGTTAAAATGCTTCAGAATACTGTGGAACACAGTTACTGTACAAAATCCACGGCAAATGCAGTTTATGTGCAGTTCTTTTTTCCAGGTGTATGCTAAACACTGTGGATGGTCCTTCTGACACTGTAGAGGACTATCTGTGTGATCCTGAAGAGATGCCACTTGGTGCTAGAAAATGCACGTTACCGTGTCCTGAGGACTGTGTTATGTCTGAATGGGGATCATGGTCTCGATGTTCTTTGGTAAGAAATATACTGAAGTGTAACATTTATACTTTTAGGAGGATACTTTAAAAATGTATACATGACATATTGTGCAAAGATGATGAATTGAGCAGTGATTGCACGTGTAAATATCTATCTTTACTGTTATCTTTAGGGTCATTGATAGTTGGTTGCAAATAAAGTGTGCCAGTATTTTCCATTAAGTGAAATTGTTCCAAAACACAAAATATAGTGTCCCCAGTTGTCGTTCTTCAGTATGGGGTGAGTTCTGTGTGGTGGAATAGCTTTGTCAGTGGCTTGTGAGTCCATCTTTGAGCCTAGCTGTGAGCTTCTCTGTAGCCGTGCAGTCACTGTACAAAAAAATGTCACTATCCTGTAATAAGCAAAGTCTGTAGATCAAGACTGAGCATAGAAAGTTAATTTTGGGTCTCCTATCCCCTTCCTGCCAGCAATTTCAAAAAGAAATGTCAAAAAAACCAAACCAAACATAAAAAAGTATTTCAGGACCTCTGAGTATTTGGGCTCTGGTGAACCACTACATTATAGCATTTGGAAGGTGAGCATTTCAATATCCAGTTTATGAGTGAAACAGTTCCAAAGCACTAGTACTGAAATATGAGCTAGTTAGGAAAGTACCGAGATGTTACCAAGTTAGAGGATATTTCACCTTGGGTGATACCAAGGTGAAAGAGCAGACTAAATTATCTCTGAAATAATAAGGAAATAGTTTCTCTTACACAATAGCATGAGCCCATTATTTTACATTTGTGTTTTACGAAGGGATTACTTGCAAGGTTGTTATAATGTTGCATGAAAAGGCATCAGGGTGCCAAAATATCAAAGCTGTGTCCAATCTCCCTTTCAAGCCATGCAATGGAAGTAGTGTCCGTGAAAGGTCAGCTGAATCCCTGAGACAACCAGATGATGGAAAGTCTTGTCCTGCTGCCACTGAGACAGAAGTCTGCACTTTGAACAAAAACTGCTACCACTATGACTACAACGTGACAGGTATTTGTGGTGTTATGCTCTAGTGACAGCCTGGGACTATGGCTTAACTTCCATTCACCTTACAGGACAGATTTTTTAGCTTTCTGTTCTTATCCACAGGGAGCTGTGGAGCTCGTACTGAGAAGGGATTCAGGCTATTTGATCCAGATAAAATATTACTGGAGGCTTTGCAACTTGGGTGAAGTGTGCATGCTGTAACTCCAGGAAGTGTACTTCTCCTGTCGTTTTGTGATGTGCTCAAAATCCATTCCGACAAAACCAAATATGAACTTTTCAGGCATCATGGCACTGCCTGTTTGCAGCAAAAGCTGCTGTTTCCAAAAACGTGTAGCAGCTGGGCTCCGTGAGCCTTTGCACATGTAAAAGTTGCTTGTGAGGATTATGTTAGGCCATCAGAATTAGAATTAGGTGGGAGATTGGATCATTATGAGCTTTATCTAAAATGTCTGCTATGCTAATGAATTCCTTATTTCCAGACTGGAGCACATGTCAGCTCAGCGAGAAGGCTGTCTGTGGTAATGGTATCAAAACACGGATGCTTGATTGTGTTCGCAGTGATGGCAAATCGGTTGACCTGAAGTACTGTGAAGAGGTGAGTGGGTACCTGTGAGTAAACTTCCTTCTAATGGTGCTAATTAATGTGAGCCAACTGAGCTATACAGCATGTAACCCATCTTTGCCAGATGTTTTGCAACACTATTCATGGATTGTTAAGTACCTCTGGAATGAACTGTGCCATCAGCAGTGATTTTTATACAATTTCCTTCGGTTACTTTTAAGTGCCTCCGTGAACGTATGCTAATTATTATGTCCTGCAGGAAATGACTTAGAAACAATAATTAATAAAGTAGAATAAAGGTAATAAATCTTAATCAGGACACTAATCATCATTCTAATTTGATTCAATTTCTGCATAGAGCCTTGGACAGCTGCCAGTATCAATCATTTACTCAATGTGTTGGAAAATATTTCTCATGTGCCATTCTGCAGCTGGGCTGCACGCTAAACTTCTTGTATCCAGCTGTGCAATGCAAAAGATACCCAAGCTAGTGTGAAAAAATGTGCAGCATGAATGCAATATTAAATAGGATCATATATAACTAACCAGCAGACAGGAGCCCTTAAATTCTGAAATAGCCATTTTGCAAATGTTCAAACTAGCTTCAAATTTGACAGCACTGGTTTTCTGACATTTTGTGTGTTGGTCTTAATATTTTCAATTGTATGGAGATAGTAATGTGAAAGAAAATGGGAAGACAACACAAGCGTTACATGCGTTTCTGATGGAAAGTAACTGAACTTGTTTCAGCTGCCATTCCCCCACCATCTTCACATCAGAAACAAAATCACTTGCAATGGGGGACTAAGGTGGAGTGGCCTCCACAGCAGCTTTGGTACCAACACCTTTTCTGTTGGACTTCCCTGACTAGTAGCTGCTCTTCAGGACGTACCCATAGAGAAGAGTCTCATCAGAAGTGGAGGGAGTCAAGAAACTCATCATGTACTTTGGACTATAGTTTTGTAATGTAATCGTCTGGATTCCTGAATCTGTAAGTTCTTAGCAAAGGCAGGAGGTTTCAGCTGAGGCTGGCACCTTACTTTTGTCCCAAGTTCCTCCTTCACACATAGCTCTTGGGTTTATAATCGAATCTAATAATTTAATCATTTATGTCTCAGGAAAAAGGTCAGGATCTGGCTACCTACCAGCAAGTTTCTGTGAAGTTAATAGGGGAATGCATTAATGCATTCTGTTAATGCTTTAATGCATTAAAAGAATAAAAATTTGGCTCTCGGGTTATTTGTAAGAGACTGCAATATTGATTAATTCATACCAAGACATGATATAAAATATCCATCCACATGAATATTTCAATAGAAAAAAAATATGCTTTATTAGATTTTAGGGGGAAATGCATTTCTTTTACCATAAAGCCAAGAAATTACTCCTGTTGTTAACCAAAGATTTTAAGCAACATTTAGAACAAATTATTACATTTTACACTGAAATCTCATTGCAGAAAACGTCTGGAGCTTTCCTGCATTTAAGAAATGAAAGTTTATTACTCAGAGAAATAATTAGGGCAACAAGATAATATCTCAAAAGCTACTTGCTGTAAATGACTGGCCAACAGACATCACTGCAGTTGGGTCCTGGCTTATCAGCAACCACTGTGAGACAGTCTTATTTGCCCTTTGCTAGACCATATAGAGATACATCTTCCTGTAGAAAGCTGTGATCCACTCCCCAGTCATACTGTTAAGGCTATTTGTTGAATTATGGATGTGTAAGCAGTGGTACAACAAGGTCAAAGGCTGATCCAATAACTGTGAGGAGTAAAACCTGTTAACCTGATTAACAGGAAAGCCAAGCTGTTCAGATCTTACCAGACCCTTCACTCTAAAAATGTGAAAGCCAACTCTGTGACCTTCCAGGTCATGAAGGGAAAGCATTCAAGAAATTATCAAAATGTGAATACATACCATGCACTTCTTACTAATCTAATCACAAATGGTGCTTCAGGGTGAGTATTTTTGCTGTGTTTTTGCATTATAAGGGTAGCACAGAAAGATTAAGTGAAGTTCAAAATAAGTGAAGTTCATGTGGTTAGAAAAGTTGATGATAAGAGAAAGATGAAATAATTTTGTAATGACTTAGCTAACGGAATTTCCCCTGGGCTATCATAAAACTTTATACTAGATGTGTGAATAAAACAAAAGTTTTGTTTAATTTATGTGTAGATATTTTTACAGAATTATGACTCTTATCATATGTGAAGAAGAGAGATCAGAATAGCTAAACCTATCCTGATCCCCAAGAAATGAAGACACCTGATTGCAATGTCTGAGTTCCTATATAACATGTGCTTCAAGAAACTAATAAAAGCCATATATAAAAAACCCCTTCATGCTGTCTTTTGACTATCACCATCTCCAGGTATGAGCATTAGCATAGTTAATTAGTAACATTTCTTCCAAGCCCCTGCATTCTGGTTTCCTAATGCATCCATATGATCTTGTGTTTGTTTCAGTCAATCAGCTAAAGAAGGTAGCCAGTCATCCTGATTGCTGCCAGGATAAATCAATTTCTAGAGCTTATTTCTAAGTCCTCGTTACGTTAAAATAGTTCCCTTCAAACTCTCAAGGCACAGTAATACTGGATTACTTGGTCTCTAACTCTACAAAATTAGCACATCACAAGAACTCGGCTTGTGTTTTCGTTGAGTATTTGAAAATCAAATCACCTAAAGCAAGCTGGTCCTGGTCGTATTCATATTTATGGACTTATTTTTATTCATTTACCTTCAATTAAAGATCAGAAAAGCCTAGAAACCAGCAGTTTTGTCTGCATTAGGAAGCAAACTTTTCTGTTTTATTGGCAAATAGTCTGCTTGTCAGATTACATGATTAACCTTCAGCAGAGGTTAATCTGCGGTGCCAAACATTCCTATAAACAAATACAGACACTTTTTGTGGATCACAGGGTTTATAGAGCATGCTGGTCTGGCAGCTTGCTGCCCCTGGCGTGTGCAGCCAGGAGTACAGGGCACTCAGCGGTAGCTTTCAGTCTAACTCCTCCAGTACTTGCCATTCTCAAATCACAAACCACAACTCTTCCAGAACAGAGGCTCTTTCAGGTAAGGGAGCTACTGAACACTTTTCCAAATGTTTTCTAAGCTCTTCAAGGTGAATTGTGGTTCATCAGTTGAAGGAAGGAGAGGGATGAGAAAAGAATATGTGATTAATATAAAATTGCAGCCTGCCAGTTGTCCCCCAAATCTGTTTCAGCAGCTCTTCGGTATCTAAGATATGCAGATGGCAGATCACTGTGGGTAATGTGGCCTTCAGCTTTCTCCTTTTCACCTTTAATATCTCTCTTGGGCTTTTCCTTCTCTAGCTGCCAATGTCCAGCTGAGAAGGCCAGTCTTGAAAGAGAGCAGTCGTGTTTCTATAATTGGCAGGAATCAATTCAGCAGGCTTTAAAGCCTTTGCTCAGAAGATTTGACCCAAATATAGACTTCAAAGATGGTTCTCCAGTTTCCTAATTATCCAAATTCCAGATTATCCATAGGTTTCAGGTGTTGCCTCTGTGCGATAGCTGGATAATCAATGTTATATGGTACTGCAGAGAAAAGCCAAGAACTCATTCTTTGATGTATAAAGGAGAACAGAGGTCTAAAACCTCATTTGTCTCAATAAATGGTACTGCAGATGCGAACTTAAGACTTGGTGAGTCTATCAGGGTAAGACATTTCCAGTACTTGTGGTAGTTTATTTATGGAGGACGTTAATGTTGTGCCTAATTATTGCTCTATGCTTGTGTTTAGTAGGAAATAGTGTTTTTATTTCCTTTTTAAAGTCTTAACTGCTGGTTTTATGTCATTAACCTTTCCAGTTGTTAAAATTAATAGGTTTTGAAATGTCTAGTTTGCCTTTTTTTTTTTTTTTTTAAAAAACTATGTGGGGATTTTCTCTACTTAAAGATATCCACAGCCTCCTGGGATTCTGAAAGACTTCAATTATGATCAATGGCCAATGGTGAGGACAGTCTTGGCGAGGGCCAATGAAGAGGACAGTCTTTTATGCTGGGAAGATCTGTTCATATTAGCAGGATTGATTTTATTTCACGTTTTATATCATACACACTATAATCGACCTATCCTTTTAACTCATTCAGAAGCTGTGCAGGCTGCAGGGATTATTATTGTCATGTTAATATTTTTGCCATCAGTTGTATTCCATCTTGCACCAGATATTCTCATGTGTATTAGTAAGAATATCTCTTTTCTTCCTTGGATGGGGAAAATCTGGAGCATGGGAGTTTATAAGAACATAGAAATGGCTTTACAGGATCAGACCAAAGGACCACGTAGCCACTGTGCCATCTCCAAGCATGGCAATAAAACTCTTCCTTCCCTGTCAGGGTTCCATCATTTGTTAGTGTTAGGCTGACTCCTGCCCACAGAAGAGCTCAGTACAGAATATATTTTTGGGAAAACATGAGTCTGGCTATTTTCTGTGTCCACTTGTCTCATACTCCTCCAGCATTTGCAGCTTTTACTTTAAGAATGTTAGAGGATTCTGCTTTTTGCAAACCTTTTCAGAAGAACATGCAAAGCTATATTTTTTTTAGAACAAATCATTGTCAATGTCATGTCAATATTTTTGCATACAGTAGAATGGATAGCATAATATATATAATAAACTTAACACAACACATTAGGACAAAACCAAGAGAGAGGCATAAGCAGACGCCTAAGGAAGAATAAGGAGGACAGACATACATGAGTTTCCATCTACTCCTCTCGCAGCTTCCACCTATTTCAGCTCTTGGACTGCATTTGCCCAGTGTGGTTTCTGTGTGTTTAAACCTTCAGATTTCTCTTCCATTAACTTGTTCAGTCTCTGTTGAGCTCCTGTAAACTTTTAGCATCTGCAACATCTGACAAATAAACCGACGATCCAATGCATGGCCATCCTCCTCCTTTTGTTAGTTTTGAACCTGGCTCCTACCATCACTTGAATTCAGCTGTTAATAGCTGTTGATAGTTCAGTATTTTTATATTCCTATTTCGAAATACTTTATTGACACTTCATAAATTACTTTGTCCTTTACCTATTGTATAAAGTAATATTGTAGGGCTGAAGCCCTCCATTTATAGGCTCTAATTTAGAAAATAATTGATGAAAATAGGATTTAAGCATGTTTTTAAAAATCAGCATATGCATTAGGACTGTCTTGAAGTGAGATTTTTTAATGTCCTAATTGCTTTGCTTTTTATTTAGTAATGACTTCATGCTTGCTTAAAGCTTTAGTTGTGTCAGATTCACCATGTCCAAATGCATACCCTGCACTGATGACACAGACTGGGTGTTATGTGCTGACCATTGAATATTTTCTTTTAGCTTGGTTTGGAGAAGACATGGCAAATGAATACGTCCTGTGTGGTGGAATGTCCTGTGAACTGTCAGCTCTCTGACTGGTCCCCTTGGTCTGAGTGCTCTCAAACATGCGGCCTTACAGGTCAGTATGTACCTTTGGCATATATTAAAGTCTGAGCTGCTTTTTTCTTTAATAAAACCAATAATATCTCTTTTTGCAGAACTAGAAAATGTAGCTAGCTAGAGAGAGTGATGGGGATCTAAATCAGCTTTATTCATGAAAATAATATGCTTCAGTGAGACTGTACTCACTGAAGATAATGAGAATTTGGCCTAGAATAGTTTCCGGCTCTGGGAACAAAGTGAGATATGATGAATGATATATTGAGACAAAAATAAGCACTGATGTGAATATTCATTTTTCAGCCAGTGGGGGGAGGAAGAAGAGGGAGGGATTTCTTTTTAAGTTTCATTAGTGGTGAGTTTAGAAAACTAAACTTGTAGAAGAGCACAATGATTAAAACCAATAAATTTACTCGCTGCAGAATTCCATTTTTTTAAACACAGAACAAGGGTGGGGGGACAAGTTACTTTCACTGTGATCACATAAATTTGTTTTTTCCAAAATGTTGCTAACCACTATCTAAGTTTTTTAAATCAAATCTTTGTCAGAGAATGGATATCAAAGGCACATTCTAGTGATGGAGGAGCTCTTGTTACTTATTTGCACTGATATGTCTCTGAATAAGGACCTGAAACCACCATTGTGCCAGGCAACTAAGGTATACGGACTAACGAAAGAGAAGGGCAGAAGCCCATCTATGAAGCTTCTTCCTTCTGTAATCATGTCTGGAATATGTCACTACAGATATCGGATGGCTAGCAGTATATGGAATCCAATTTCAACTACTGGGCTCAGAGTAAAAGGATATTGAATCTTTTTGTGTTCCTTGGGGAGTGCACCACAAGGAAAAGGTCTAGGCAAAAACATCTGAAAGCTCTGCCATCTTAGGATCCCAACAGAAAGACCTATGGATTTTTTAATGATAATAGTTAATAATTTGATACTGCAGTATTTAATAATGTAATAATGTTTCAGTTCTTTGAGCTTCTCTCAAAGCATGACTTCTCCATTCAAATAATCTACATTTCTATATTCAAAATAATACTTATAGAGTGAGAATTGAACTAGCAACTCTATTGAAGGCTTAAATATGTTGCCAGATTTTTCTTTACAAGCTTCTTATATACAAGACCTGAACAATTGACCTGATATTTTTCTGAATGAGAATTACTGTTGCTATGCTTTTTCAAAATGTGAAGGTGGGTCACTATCTGAAATCCCTGTGCTTTCCAAGTATAGAATTTATTTGTAGAAGTGAGAAAATTTATTTTAAATAGTAATGTAAAACAGCTTTCAAATTTTCAGTGTTTTTAACAGATGATGGCAACCTCACATGTAAGCCTTGAAGCTGTAATTTTCCTATTAGGCAGGAAGTTGGAAGTAACTGTTGTTTTTCAATAAGTAATAACCATCTAATAAGCCCAGTGACCACAAAGCTGAACTGCTTTTATGCACCCATGCAAATACCCATAAAGTTGACTAAGACTTCTGTATGTAAGAATTCTGCTCGTTGCTGTTCTTTGGGTTTTTTCCTCCAGTACTTTTCAAGAAAATCTTTTTTTCTTGTGTGACATCTTAGTTGGAGCAGCTGTGAATCCAAGAATGACGAGGCTCCACTTGGCAAACATCTTTCTAGCTAGCTGCAGTGAACACAGCTGTCTGGGAGATTGATATAGTTCTGCTGCTGCATCGTGGCTTGTGTAGCTTGCTCTCAGCAGAAGATTTGTGTCATGATCATTAAGGTGTTCAGTTCCAAATGCATCAGATTGAAATGTGGAATTAAAGATGAATTGTTTTGGCCAGCTAACACCAGGTGTTATGTAGGTAAATCTGTGTAATGCCTTAGTTTATTATAAGCCTCAGTACACAAGTCTAAATATATACATCTTATTTCAGACTTGGTTCATATATTTATCTATACATAGATTAAAATACCGCAGCTGTGTTGGTTTTGTGGAAACCTTTGTGAGGTGCCAACTCTAGAGCAGCCACTTTACCACTACTGGTACACAAAAAATGTTTTGGTTATATTACATGACCTCTCTGTAATGAAGCATAATGGCCTAATGTCCACTGCAATATGAAAGAAGCAAGAGTTGCCAAAAGGATAAAAATGTCTTCCTCTTTCTGTTTTTATAAATATTTGAAATAGAACCTGTATCTCAATGATATTGGGTAGCATACTACTCATGGTTGAAGAGAAGATTAATGTTGGATAAGCCTATTGTATTTTAATTTTCTTCGGGCCTGAGTGAAGAATCCTCATCTCCTGCAAAATCTGCACGTCATGTTATCCAGACAGACAGTGAGGCAAAGTTGCAGGCTGTTCCTCGTTGCTGGAATCAGACAATCATGGGACACATGATTCTATATTAACTCAGGGAAGAACAGAACACGTTGGTCTCTTCTAGCAGCAAACTCCAGATGAGGAACGGAATCTCCACTAAGTGCCACAACCATATTGTCACATTCAGAAAGAGTATTTTTCCCCCGGCTTCTGAACCAGGAAATTACTACTTTTGTTTGCTGTTACAGGAGCAATCTGAAATCCTAATTAGACATCCTCCTGCACTTCTTGCAGTACAAACAGACAGAATATAAAGTGTCTGACTTGGAAAATATAAATCCGTATAACAGACAAGAGCCAACAGATCTGCTTTACAATCCAATTTGTCAAATGTGGAAAAAATTACTTTATTCAAACACAATGCTTTTCACCAAAATACAACTATCTTGAGGAATAAATCAGTCTAACCACTTTGTTGTTAGTTATATTGCTGTTTCTTATTTACAGGAAAAATGATCAGAAGAAGGACCATAAATCAGCCATTTCAAGGTGATGGGAGGCCTTGTCCTTCTCAGATGGAGCAATTCAAACCCTGTCCAGTAAAACCTTGTTATCGATGGCAATATGGTCAATGGTCCACATGCAAAGTAGAGGTAAAAGCTATACAGCCATACAGGACTTTGAAGTTATGGAACTTGTATATCTAGGCATATTTGTGATATGCTCAGATACCTGTTTCATAACACTGTAAACAATTTGCTTTCTCACTTATATAAAAACTAAAGGTTTATTCTTAGAGTTCATATTTGTCAACAGATACAACAATGTCCTACAGATATTCAAAGTATAAATGTAAACTTTGGTACCTGAGCAGCATCTTTGCTAATAATTGAAATCCTTCTATTGTAAAAGAATACCTGTGGAAATAGATCAGCATCCTAGAAGAGATCTCCACTTGAGATACTGCCGTGGTTGCAATTCAAAGGCATAATTAGCTCCATACTTTAAGAAACAGTGGCAGCAGCCAGCACAATTTGTTTCTTTGTTTCTTTGTTTGTTTCAGAAGTAAAGAACTATGACTTTTTTTTTTCCCCTACTGGAATGAATAAGTAGTTAAGCAAAAAATAATAGGAGACAGAGTGACATGTAGCTCGGATCTAGTCTTTTGGCTCTTTCTTCTGTCCAGCATCCATGTATGTTCTCCTTCCCCAGGATGCTCAATGCGGAGAGGGAACACGAGTGAGGAACATTTCCTGTGTGGTTTTTGATGGATCCATTGAAGATGTTGGCAAAGTAGTAGATGAGGAATTCTGTGGAGAAATAGAGCCTATTATAGATGGTAATAAGAAGATGATACTTGAGGAAACCTGCACTGTCCCTTGTCCAGGTAAAAAAAGCTGTTCAAATAAATGTTGTATTTCAAGATTGGTTGGGTATCATTACAGTTATCAGTGCCTAGCATTAGCCACAGGCAATTAAATCTTTTTCACATGCTTTACGGATGGGATTCATCCATCAAATGACCAACAGAGTTACTTACTTTTAGTGGCTTCATGACACTAAAATCAATTAGAAAAAATACCAGGTTTTAAATTTTATAAAAGACATGTCTCAGTCACAGATTGTACCTAATAAGAATATAGTTTTTCACAAAATCTTTTGAAACATGTGTTTATAAGAAAGAGTGTTGATTTACAGCTAAATATTTGCTTTAAATGCTTAGATCACCTAACAGCTTTATTAATACTTTTAACAGTGGCTAAAAACTTGATGCCTTTTACAGGTGTCTAAGGAAGCTAAGCTAGGGAGTCTTATTTTTTTGTTTAAAGGGGCTATTCCAAATGAAACTAATATTTTGATCTCTGAGAAAATGTGAGTGTTTATAGCTTTTTAACTCGCTGGATGTGCCATGCACTATCATTGCCCTTGTAGACTGAATCCAAAGGAGCTGTTATAAATGATCGGGTCCATGACCCTCATACTGAGAAGGATTAAGAGCCTATAACAGCTGTTTAATTTCCAGTAAAACCCCTCCAGTTCATTTCAAACACTCATTTGTAGAATTTGAATTATATTGCTGTTGTTCAGCAGTCATTAGTGATGTATCTTCAGAAGTAGTGATTAACTCCTTCAGTTCCAATGTAGCTATCATTCCATACCAGTACTGTTTTTCTTCTCTTGCAACTCTCCTCTTTCTCAGAATTTTTTTCCAGTTCATTTCAGATTGGACTGAAGGTAAAGTTGTCTCAATAAATAGAAAAAAATAAAAAATGGAGAGGCTTCCATCACTGCTTTGTGCACAGCATTCCAATTGAATTATTTTCACATATTTTTACTTATTAAATGAAAATTGGAAGAATAAAAAGCTTGTAGTTATGTTTTCTTGTTAGTCAAATTTATTAAAAAATATAGCTGCTTACTGCTCACTTTTAAAATTTTGCTGAGCAGGAACCTGTTCTTCAACAGTCTCACATTTAGCCAGCAAGAATAACTGCCCTGTGGGGATGTGCTAATGATACACTCCAACTAATGTTTCCAAAAATCACTACTTGTTTTCCTATTATGTATACATCAGTTCTTCAATTATTCATTTCTTTGCATGCTTTCCTAATGCTGGCAAATAAAATTCCTTCATTAATCAGGCATCTGGTCAACACAGTACTGATTATATCTGTCATCAGTATAATGCAAGGTAGCATGAATTTTTGATAGCTCTTTCACTGAAATAATGAGAACTAAGAGGTTTATTTATGAGTCTGTGCACAGTCTAGTCCCATTTTCTACTGCAGCTTTAGCAAAATGGGCTCTTTGTGTTGTGCCTCAGATCTTCCTTAAATGTTCTTTAGCCGATCATGCTAATTAGTGTCATTATTATAATTTTATTTTTCAGTTTTACACTATAACATTCTACAAATCTCTATTATCCTAACATGAAATAGCCAGAGCAGACATTTTAATCACCTTCCCATTTCCCTTTCTTGCAAAGAATGTTCCAGCAGTTGCTTCTACTGTCTGTTTAGAGAAATTCTGCATGAGGATAAGCAACAATTAATCTTTTTAAAACTAGACAATGTTTTCTCTTTCTAAGATCAAAGAAGAATTATGAACAAGATAGGTAAATTTAGTGTAAAGCATACAGTGCACAATACCCTAAAATTTACAAAAATCCAGACATTGGGTAGAGTGTTACGCTGAAATTCAAAATGAGAGTGATCTTATGGGAATGCTGCAGGAAACTACCCTGTTTTAGAACAAATAGGCTTTTGTATAATCTTTTTATTACTATTTTCTACTGCACAGATACTCAGAGAGTGTCAAAATACTGTCTTCTCTTAAATATGTCATGTTTAAAAAGAGGGATAAAAGGAACTATAACGAGGGAAAATTAAGAAACTGTATTTGGACATTTTTTTCTAAGACACATTCAGTGGGAAAAACTTTTCACATATAATGATCGTTCATCTTACAAAATTGCTATTTCACAGGGGACTGTTACTTGAGAGAGTGGTCAGAATGGAGCCTTTGTCAGCTAACCTGTGTTAATGGTGAAGATCTGGGCTTTGGAGGGATACAAGTTCGATCTCGGGCAGTGATCATTCAGGAATTAGAGAATCAACATCTCTGTCCAGAACAGGCTTTGGAAACAAGACCATGCAATGGTAAGCACCAAAAATACACATAAGGCTACTTTCTGTAAGAAAAAAATACAGAACAACAATTGTTTTGTTTTCTTTCTATTCATGGTGTCAAATTTAGGCAAATACAGATTTGATAGATGTAGAAATACACTTAAATTCTTGTTCTCCAGATATCAACTATAAAGAGAAAAACTTTCAAATGCCAGCTATCGTATCTTACCGCTTTAAACACAATCTTTGGAGAACTGATGATCCTTTTTTAACAATGAAATTTCTTTTTATGATTTGGGAAAAAATAGTTGCCTTATCTGCTTGATAACATTAATAAAAAGAAACCTTTACATTTTGATACATAACCAAATTTAGATTTCTCTCTGCCCTTTGAATTGGTGTTAATTGCATGACAATGACAGTAAAAAGTCTCAGTCACGCATACCGCTCGTACTGGACAAAATATCTAAGAAAAGTAATTTCCTGTACAGACATTTGTTGTCCATTCAGAGGCCGGACAGATCAGGCAAAAAGGAATTTTGTATTTATAAGGGAGCTAAGGTGCAGAAGGACTTCATGATTTATGCCAGGCCATATGAGAGGTGTACAGCAGAGCTGAGACGTGAAGCCAGATGCAGCCCAGGCCACTTCACCAAGCACTGGAGCATCGACTGAAGCTCAGTGTTACCAGGAAAGGAACCTGAGTCCTAAATGAGTTTTGCACAACAGATGGGCCACAACCATTATGAGGTTATTGTAAACATCTCTTTTGCCCATTAACTACATTTAGGCTTACGCCACGAGCAGTGTGTACAACCATTATAGTTAATGTCTGGGACACATCTGGTCTATTCTGTATGTAACCAGTAAGTGCAAGAGACCTTGGGGCTTCCATGTGTGCAGTGCACCCTTCTAAGTTGCTGAGTGAAGGAGGCAGGGGCGTACTTAGCCATGAAAGCTGTTAAACATAATGAGTATGGTCTACTGATGAGTGTGGCTGCCACCACACCAGTGGTAGCCTAAAATCTTGTCAGCAAATTGAAAAGTGAATGTTCTCTGTGTAGATGGCCAGTGCTATGAATACAAGTGGATGGCTAGCCCATGGAAGGGATCTTCTCGAACCGTGTGGTGCCAAAGGTCAGATGGTTTAAACGTAACAGGTAACTACTCTTTTTATATACACACAAAAGCCTGGAAAACAGGTGGACAGTGTCTTTTCCCAGCAAAAGGAAATACTTTTTTTTAAAAGAATCTGCTAAAAACACTTGTTCCTGATATATGAATCAATGGGCTGTTGTCTTGAATCATGTTTTTGCATACTAAAGATGTCATTTCTTTTCCAGAATTATGCAACATGTAATGCTAAAAGTAAATATAAATATTATCTTCTGTACTGGACCTGGAATGTTTTACGTCATATATTTTTTTTTTTACCATAGACATCTTTACACTTCTAAATTTAGGGTTTTGTATTTCAAGCCCTGACATAAACCTATAGCAGGATACTTCAGTGGACAGCTATGGGATGTAGTTACTTTTTGTGCAAACCAAAGCACAAAACACCATGAATTAAGAATGACTGAGGTCTCCAAATTCAAGAAAATCTTCATATATATCTATTTATATGAATTTATTTATCAGAATTAGGGATTCATTTAAGCTGAGAATTATGCATTTGTTGTTTAAATAATTTTTATATCAGCCCAGGTGACAGTAAAAGAATCCCAGACTTTGTAAGCACATCCTCAATGCCAGACACTGTCAGCTCAGTCACAGGAGGGGAGCTGTAATTCAGGGACTCCTAATACAATACTTCTTGATGATGGAATCCATCACTACTGTCTGTTGTAACAGTAGAAATAAAATATCTGTATTAGTTTTACAAGGTTTTGAAATAATACCCAATAGCCCAAAGTCTCTTTTGCAAGTGTCACCTTGTGCTGTAAGAATATTAAAATGCATCATGTTCACAACGAATGCAACAGGGCATTATTTATGCATCTTGATTGCTTTCTGCCTAGCTAAGATGCTTGTATGGTAAGTAAAGCTGTAAGTAAGAAATCTTATTGAGATTAATATATGGTATTATCTATTAGAAGTCCTACAAGATTTCAAAATAAATAGCGTCTTGGTGATTCTGGCTGTGAGCTGTTAAAATCGGAATATATTCATAAATAACAGTCAGTCACATAAAAATAATATTTTTTTTCCTGATGTGACTGAATACAGCCATGTGATAAATTCCAGGAAAGACAAGGGTATGAATATGTGTTATTGGCAGATTTTTCATGATGGGACCTCCTAGGCAGACTAACCTCAGGCCTGTATTGTATCTCTTTTTTCAAAGTTTGTTTGTACGTGGTTTTAAAGCTGTGGTCACTTTCTGATTTGAAATGAAGACTAGTGGGAAATTCCAGACAATGCAATCAACAGTTTCCATGAAATGCAAAACTATATTTTTTATATATTCCTGATAGTTTTCAAAAAAAGCACTTAAGTATAATGTTCTGCAAAAACTTCTCTGCATGACGTATATGGTCGTGAACCAGATTGTCATTTACCTGCTTTGAATGTTTTTTTGAAAGTGGTTTGTATAAACTACAGTATTTAAGAGCTCAAACTGATAGATGCACATACACAATTGATTTAAATGGAGATTACCTATTTTAATCTAGAATCAACCTATATCTCCGATTACTGTGTTTCTTTGCTGCCTTATCGCTGCACGTTTGGCTCTAACATAGTGTATTTTAATTCAGACATTATCAAATCTTTATTATGAGTCCTGTTGGTATTTTGAGGCCTGTATTTACTTACTTACTTGCATAATATTATTGTGCTGAATAGTTCTTTTTTACTTGAAGGTGTTGTTTCCCATGGGCGATGAGGCAACTCTTTCCTTCTGCAGCTTCCTTGGATGACTGATATTTTATTACATAGATTCCCACAGGCATGTGTTTTGTATGCTAGGATGTACAATTTTCCTTTCTGGGGGTGGGGAAAACTTACGGCAACCAGCAGGGTTTTCTTTGTTCTTCATCGGCCATCCCGTTAACACTTGGATCTGCGTAACCACATCTAACTGCATCTGCTATGGTCATGACCAACCTCAGCTATCAGGATTTCATCATCATATCACACCAGTATAAAAATGTTATTAATTTGGGAGATGCAAGATAAGTCATCCTGTAGCAGTATAAATTTTAAACTACCTGATGCATATCCCTCTTCTGTAAGCTAGAAGGAAACCCAGGTAAATTCAAACTGATTCTAAATGTATTTTAAAGTCATTCTGGCTGAAATGATAGTGAAAGCCTGATTGTGTGTACTGGTCCATAACAACAATAATTGCACTGTACATAAAGCTGTAGAAATGAGAACTAGGACTGTATAAAAAGGAAAAAGACTGAAACCCACTGTATCGTCAGTATCATAGCATTCACTACATGCTTTACTGATAATACTTCTTTCCTTCTGAAAAGTCTGTCTTAGACTAGACATGTATGTGTGGATTCATAAGAGGCAAAGCTATAGCATGTGTAAAAGTGACTACTGAGGAGCAGCAGAAAACAGGTATCCATTCATAAATTGGATGAGTAGTTTGTTTTCAGTTTAACAGGCAAAGATATAAATCAAAAATATGCTTTTATTTTCTTTGTGGCCACAGTTTTAATATGTAAGTCATAAGGAGGGCCCTAGGAACCAAAATCTGTTCCCTCAAGCACAACAAAACATTTAAACTGGTTTTTAAGAAATCTACCAAAGGAACAAAGGGAAAAACAAAAAGTTCACTTGCCAAATATTAGTTGTCTAAAATGCACATGAATGCAAATACATGTGCTGTATCCTTACTCTACCTGTAAGAAAATACTTGATACCAATTATCCTTCACCTTGACATAAGAGAAGGACTCTTAAATTCAAGTTAGCAATAAAATTGTAATCCATGACATACTGTAGCAAGTAATGACATCAGTAATTTCATCAGTGGTTAGGTATTACCATATCAAAATATGATTTTCTGTCCTACAGGGGGCTGTTTAGTGATGCGCCAACCAGATGCTGACAGGTCATGTAACCCACCGTGCAGTCAACCCCACGCTTACTGCAGTGAGGTATGTGCTACTGCATTGGAGCATAAAACACCCCCGTGAGGGCTTCCCACACATCTCTCTGCATTACAAAGATTATGCCAACAGAAGGTATTTTCAGAGATTTTGCTAAACATTAATTTGTTAAAATCAACCTCAGACCATTTTCTACCTTTCAATTAAATTTTGAATAATCTCTGTTGATTTGATACGAACCTGCATGAAAATATACAAAGACGTACTCTGCAGGCTAGCACTCATCAAAACAGTCTTCTCTTCCAGTCATCCATGTTGTTATGCTTTATGGCTCACAGAAAACTGTGTTTTTCTACTACACAGTGTAAAACACTTGTTCCCTACAGACTAGAACGTGCAGTTGTGAAGATGGATACACTGAAGTTATGTCCTCTGATGGCACACTCGAACAGTGCGCTCTCATCCCAGTGGTGGTGATGCCCACCATGGAGGACAAAAAGGGAGATGTGAAAACCAGTCGAGCTGTGAACCCTACCCAGCCCTCCAGTAACCAGTCAGGACGAGGAAGGACCTGGTTTCTACAGCCTTTTGGGCCAGGTGAAGTCATGCAATAAGCAGTTCTTAAAGCTAAGTACTGCTGCAAGGTCTGGCATTCACATTTTTGTGATGCCAAAGAAGAAAAGAAAAAACCTTAAGTGTTCATTTAAGAAGACAGGCATCTGCCCTGACTGAAAACAAAGGAAGAGACATAAGCAAAGCCCTATCCTTCTCAGCTACTCCATCAATATATTTAATGAAATCTTGTGTTGCAGAAGATTTCCTTTTAATCCCTTCTACCCGTTAAAATTCACAGAAGCTCTTTGAAATGTGACTTTAGAAGGGAGCTGGCTGCAAAGGTGCAAGCCAGGATATTAGATTATGCTGTCTCAACCAATAATGCTATTGACAGAGGAGTGAAAAGGTATCATTGAAGGCTGCAAAGGGTAAGGGCTCCTTAAAATTTGCAGCCATAGTGTAAATTGTAGGAAAATAATCGGTATATATATGCTAATGCTTTTCTGCCATATCCATATTTAAACTAATTCATGTTAGACAAGAGCTGACCATATTACTGATATTTGGCATAGACATGCTCTTAAGTCTCTATAGGCAATATTTGCTTTTATGATGGACCATGTTCTTTAGAGCTGAGCAAGGCCTTACGTGCAAGAGTGGCAAGAAATATATTATAAGACAGTTATCCCATCAAAAATACTTTATAAAGTCCATCATGTAATCAGATTTCAGTAAATATTTCCTTGTACCCTTAAGCATTGAGATAAATAAAACTTTAATTAACAGAATACTTTCACATAAAGAGATATGATGCTTGTCCAAAATGTTAATCATATGAAGAGAGCAATTGGTTATCTTCTTAAGTGTCTTTTAAATCACATAGAGCTAAATATTCTAACACACTTGTGTCTTAGGGCGTTCATTTCTTTCTAAAGATTTTAAGAATGTTTTTAATCTGAGAATTGGAAACAATATCTTTACATGCATAATCCGTAAAATGCTGCAAATTGAGAACTACAGCAATACTTCTAATAAACAGATTAAATCATGTTCGGGTTAGAAATACTTATGTTAGATCCCATTAGTCCTGCTAGTATTTACTGTTATTTGTACTGTGATACTATATTTGGTACCTGCAATAAAATGGTCTTTACTCCAATTAGTTAATACTTTAATCCACAATAAAAAAAAGAAATTTAAGCTTTTCTGGTCCTCCTTTAAGAAATAGCATCTTACCAAATATGTTATCTTTTACTCATTCTAGCTAACTCTACCTGAAAATGCCATAGGGTTGGTTGTAGCAGCCAGAGTGCCGACAATAAGCAAATGTCAGACAGTAGCCTTCAGCTGTTTAGGAGCGTGGATGCTCATGTGAGCTCAGACATGGTTTTTGGAGCAAGGAACAGTTGAGAGATTTACTTACCAGTAAATAAAAAACTTACCAGTTTTCCAGTGATTCAAGTTAGGAAGGAAGCATAGCTCAGCTAAAAACAATGGTATTCGATAGAACTAATACTTTATCCAGTGAAGGTATGAGCAAATGTGGAAGAAAGCGAATGTTTTGCACTTCAGATGAGATTTATGCTTGCTTGTTTTAATTCCAGGATTGCGTATCTATTGGAAAGGTTTTGATTTACTTTAGCATGATTATTCCTTTCCTCACAGTTTCTAAGTCTAGATTTAAAATAGTTCTTTCACTGTTTTCAACTAATTATGTTGCAGTTCCAGAAAGGAAGGTATTAAAACTATCCTCTTTAGGTGTCTGTGCTGATGTATTACCCAAAACAGATGAGTTTGAGATGCCAATTCCCTTGTATACTTAGAAATAATCTGTCCAGGGGAATTCAGAAAGCCTGAGTTCGATGCCTGTAGTTGTGTAATAGGAATGACCTCATTAACAGAGTTCCCTGCTTTGACAAAAATAAATAATCCATACACAAGGTAATGCCAGTCTTTTTTTCAAGGAGGTAATACTATTTTAAAACAAGCAAACCCAAAACAACCCCAAACCCCATACATTTACCAATGCAAAAAATCCAAGGAGTAAAGAAACTAACCTATTTAGCAGCACTGAAGTCTGAATTCCTTTCGTTCCTATTATCATATCATTGGATATGTCAGGTCAAATCTACTGTTCAGTTCATCTTTAATGGATCAGTTATTTCAGTTATATCAGTTATTATCAGTTATAATATTTCATTAGGTTGATTAATGTAATGAAGCTTAAACGTTTTTATATTGATTAATCTTGAACAAGTTGTCCACGTCACTGCAAGACTTTGCATTGCTAGAGAACAGAAAGCCTAAACTTAGCTGCCCAGCAACAGAGAGCACTACTGTGAATCTGAGCAAAGTCAGTCTGACTAATTTTTGTTATCGTTACATTGTAGAAACATCAACTGCATTGATAATGCCTTTTTGTTCTACAGAGGTATCAGGAAGCAATAAGTATTTGGTCAGAAAAATTTTAGCTGTGTTTGCTTACATTGAAAATATACACGACTTCATGAAATAAAAATTTTGCCCCCTGTAAATGAAATAATTCAGCATTTTTAATGGAATTTTCATTGTCAAGGAGGTGCAACAAGGCTAGTTAACCTCCTGTAAAAGAATGTTTTCAAAAAGCCATTTAGAGATTTGCAAAAGTAGTCAGATAAAAGTAGCAAGTCAAACAACATATACTGACCTCAGGCTGTGAAATGCTTGTTTGAGGTTCAGAGGAAAACCCCACAGAGAAAGTCACACCCTTTCTTCCCTCATTTTCCTGGGGTAAGTGAGTACCTCTAGGATCAAGGCAAGCAGGAGAGTGGGATGTATACCTCAGCCTGTAGGGATATCATGTCCAAAATACAGACTGCACAGGCTATGCATAGGTAGAGTCCTTATTAACAACAGACAGTTGTTCTATTTATGAGCATGGGTTGTCTTTTTTGGTGTATTTTTGCTTGTTCTGTGAGGGGAAGTTGTTTTATAACAACAAAATTTGCATTTGGTAGGGGAAGAAATTGAAAAATTATTACTTTATGCAGTAGTGAAGGGTGTGTATGTGCAGTTAAGGTATGGATGAGGTAACACATGCTAAAGATATTTAAAAACATGGGATTAAATAGCAACAAGAATTAAAATAACAGGCAGATTGATTACCAGAGCTAAAATGGAAAGTGATGCTAACAGCATGAATGAGTCCCAGGCTGACCTGCTGCCCTGTGATCATGCTGAAGGATTGTCTGCTACCAGTGGGTCCAGGGACTGGGTTTCTGGGGGTCTCACTTGCTGCCTCTGCCCCAGATCTCGGCTCCATTCAGATTATCCAGACTTCAGCTGAAAAGCAAAACACAAGCGCACAAAGAAGCTATTGCTCAGTTGGTTAATAGTATTTACTCTTATCAAGCTGTAATTGCTAGCGAAGACATTTATTTTGGATTATGAAAGTATTTCTATACTATATCAGAACTAATAATGCAACAAGACTAACTCAAACACTACTGACTAACATTCATTCCTTTTAGATGGGAGGCTGAAGACCTGGGTTTATGGTGTAGCTGCTGGTGCATTTGTTTTACTCATCTTTATTGTTTCTATGATCTATCTAGCCTGGTGAGTTCTTTAATTATTTACAAACAAGCAGTCCCACACAGACTGTAATGCAAGCGTTTCCATATGCTGCTGTAGAAACTGCAGGCACTTCTGTGAACTGCAGTGTTTAATTTTCCATGTCGTTTTGTCCAAGCTCAAGTTAGTGGACTCTGGTTGTAGTCTAGATGATGGATAAACGCATGCTCTCCTGAGGTTAGAACAACTTCTTACAAATATGGGGTAGCTTAGCGTATAGTTTATTTTTGCTCAGTTTATGTCTGTTAAGAATGTACTGTGTCCTTGATAACTTCATTGTGCCTGTATCACAAACTGCAGAGAGAAATAGCAAGAAGGAAATTTGGTAATCAGACAAGTCAGATTTGATATTTGGCAGGATATGGAGATACACAACCAAAAAAAGTCTGAAAACTTTCTCATGTGTTTTTCATACATGAAATAATATTTTGTTGAAAAATCTTAGTGCATGTGAAAGCAGAGATTTTTTGCAAGAACAAGTCACCTTTGACAATGCTCTCCCTGAAGTTTTCTAGGTCCTGTTTGGAATTTCTGATCCAAATGACTGTGCAGGTGGAAGGTGAGGGAAGTGTGGTCATACACATCAGGCTCTTGGCTGTACTGCATTAGTAGGCATTTGGGTGCTTCTGGATTTGTTTGGTTTTTAGTAAACCTTCCCCAAAATCTCACTTCTGTCTAAGTAAGGAACAAAATCTTTTATTTTTTGAGGAAAAGAATATCCATCAGCATACAACTCCACTGCAGATTCTTCGAACTGGAATCTGTGGCCACTGCAAGCCACTGTAACAACTGGTTTGGTAACAAAGATTTAGATTTGGGCAGCCTAAGTGACATAGCTGAGATAAGGTTGCACAGGCCTGATTTGAAGAAATGCTTATATTACACTCTAAAAGAAGACACATACTAAAGCATGCATAAACATGCATTTTCCTTTGGCTTGGTAATTTTTTAAAACTATATCAAATGGATTGGAAATACTGCTGGATTAAAATCTAATTCAAGGCTAGACAGGGAATGGTTATGGCTAACAACGATGTCCCTGGTATTTATGACTGGTTTGATTATAACATCTAGAATTAACTGCAGTCATTCCAGCAAGTATAATGAGGTAAAACTAATCAAAAGATGGAATTTACTTGTGGAAACCCTTGATGTGTCAAGAGAGGTTAAGATTTGAGTCATATAATTTAAAAGAACCTGATTGCAGCTTTGATACATGAACTAATATTGCACTGAAGGCTCTGGGTTCTTCTGAAAACTGACTGATCTTGCAGAATTACCTGCCAAGGATTTCATCAAGTCACATCAGTGCCGTAACAGCCTGTTTCTGAACAACTGAGCTTTGAATTAGATGTTGCTTTGGGTTGATGAAGAGATAATTACTGATCCAAGTGAAGGTTTTAGGCTTATAGCTTTTACAAATGAACAACCAAATGCATTATCTTAAAACAAGACACTCATCTTTCATTTAAGACTGAAATCCATCTTTGCTACATTGTTAGTTTCTTGTTCTATTTACAAATTGTCTTATTGTTTCAGCAAAAAGCCAAAGAAGCCCCAGAGAAGGCAGAACAACCGACTGAAACCTTTAACCTTGGCTTATGATGGAGATGCAGATATGTAAAATATAACTTCTTATGGTGACAAATGGAATCTAAATTAATGGATTGAAATCAGAAGGTATTCAAAGTCACAGGGATTTTCTATGGAGTGGATTAAGTGTTTTGACTTTTTCTTTTTTGTAACTGCACCATAGATAAAGAAGGATGGATTTCATCATGCCTACAGATACTCAAGGTATTATTGCTTTACTTTAGACCATCAGCACTGAGAAATCTGGCAGAATCACGTTAATAGACACTGCAGTTGGAGACCTGTGGTCTTTCCTCAATCTTGCAAACTGTAAGCACCACTTCTGTCTCCAGAATACTGTAGCTGACATAGTATTAACAGTTGGACGCCCCTGCAACATTAACCAAGTATAATCAGTACGCATGAAGAGTTTGTACCAAGCTGTCTATGACTCTTTATATTCAAGCATAACATATATACTCAGTTGAACCATATGTATTACTCTATCAGATTATATACTTGTTAAAGAGCATTTTAGTGCTTAGTACAATATTAACTTTTAACTGGGATTAACCCACTGAGCAAGTTCAACAGTTTGTCAGTTGATGATAACTTGTGTTAACCTGCATTTCAGAGGGCAATGACTCACTTGCAAAATTCTGTCCTGTTATCACTCCAAAGTATAAAGGCCTCGTATGTACATCCAGAAAGGAGGCATTCTCAGATTCAGTATTTTCTAGCGGTTACTGTCTGGAAAAAGAATACCCATTGTGAATGTTACAATACGTTTCTACTTTCTATAACTCAAACAGTTGCCTGCATCTTTTTTGCTACATGTAAGGCAAATTTTTGCACTATATTAGTGCAGCATGATATGCACTTAACTAGTATTGCCATAGAAACTGCCTCTTTTCAGAAAGGATGATGATGTATCTTGTGCAAGGAGTGTCAAGTAGACAGGTCTTGAATCCTGAAGAGAGTAGCGTTCGGTTTGGACTGCGACTGGATGGAATTGGCTAACGACGTGTACTGTACACACCGTTCCTCGTCACAGCGGCCATTTGTAGTCTATATCATGGCAGTAATACAAGTGTCTAGTTTCTTGCCCCCTCTACCTATACTGGTATAGATTGTCCTGCTGGTTTCTAATTGTACTTTGAAGGCTGTTTATGACTAGATTTTTTATATTTGTTAACTTTGTTAGAAAAAAAAGAAAAGAAAAAGAAAAGTGGTTGCCCTGTAATCTTGAGTGACATACTTACTGTCTAAAAAGCTATTCTGATTGTTTGTTCAACTAAAATAAAATGGTTTTGCTTTTTTTTCCTTCCACTAGTGACAGCATTTTCACTGTTGCTGCCAGTGCAATACTCAGAGCCCTTTTGTCTTTTCTAATTAGGATAATTGGATAAACTCTTTTAATTATTCAGTTAAACTCTTGAGTGTACTGGCAAGTAAACAATAAGATCAATAGTTCTGCCATTTTAATACTCATGACTTTTTTAAAAACTCTGGCAGTATAAAAACTCACTGTTAACCTTTTCCATGCTTATGGCTTTTCAGTGTTACGCTTCCAACATGAAGCTCATTGACTTGCCACTGTGTCTACATGCCTGTTACAGATGTGCTTCATGACCTGAGAAGGGTTATTCTCATCAAATGGCTTCTATGTGTAGCCTGGACATATAAGTGACTGTGCCACTACTAAGCAATACAAAACTTTATCAGGCAACCTCTCAAAAATAATTGTTATATAAAGTTCAATATTAGGTTCTCAGGTCTTTTTTATAACCTAAACCATTTCTGCCTACTCATCACAGTATTTACATGAGAAGCACCAGTTTTTGCACGCTGAATAAAACTGTAGCTTTGCAAACATTGGCCCAGATCCACTGAAATCAATGACAAGACTCTCGTGGACATCAATGGGTAGCATCAGTCCTTAAAAATACAATACTTTTGTTCCATGTAGAATAATTCTTGGAACCAATGTGCATTTTGTGAATGTTCAAGAGAGATTATGGTCCTACTTTAACTTAGCTAACCTATATTACCAGTGCGGTGTTACTGGATCAAGAAAATGATCTTCCTCCCACTGCATAAGTATTCTCTAAATGGGAATGATGAGCAGAGAGGAACAATAGTAACAATCTTTTGTACAGGTTTAATTTCTCATTTTATACCTTGATCCGGCCGCAGCTGGTGAAGTACCATGGCCCCCTGCCACAGCAGTAGTTCATTTATATATGTGTTGGAGGACTGGGGGCTTCAGTCTTACATTGCTTTGTAAAGATCCATAGGAAGAAAACAAATCTTGATGATTTTAATTACTTCAGCATTCCTGAGTAGAAAACAAGAAAAACCTAGTTGATTCCTATTTTGTCAGACATACGAAAAATAATGTGGAAAAGTTATAAAGTTTTAAAGAATTATAACTATCATGTGGAGACATAAAGCTTAATCACAATTTCTGTACTTTTAAAAGTCTGATTCTGTGTTGTCAAATAGCATTGGACCAATAGGAATTGAGGGAACAGGGATTCTTTCATTGGCAATGAGTCATCTTGATTTATCATGCTGGCTGATCTTAGCAGGAGCTGTTGCCTAGTTCTTGCCTTGAAGATTTTTATGTCCTAAATCTAAGAATTTAATAACTTGAAGTTAAAGGTATGCCATCTCTTTTTTCTCACTATATAAAATGGACAAAGAAAGAAAGAGATAGGAGGGGTTTTTAAGTATGTTTGGCCTTTGCAATCCATGCAAGGATTTTAGCATGTGTTACATTTTATATCTGGTCAGTGAATTTTGCTGGTGCACATCTGCATCATACTAGTGCTGCATTTAAAATCTAGAGTGCATTTTTATTATTTTCTTTTTTTTATGAACAAAGTGCACGGAAATTTGAAGCCAGAATGGCTTCCCTCATTAGCATGAAAAAAAATATTAGGCTATAAGGAGGGCTGAAATTTTATGTGAAGCTAAAAGTTGCAAAGGTGATTAAACCCTTTAGCACTGAAATAGAAATAAATAATGGGTGAATTATCAGTATATAATGAAAAGCAATTTGCTTTAAAAATCAGAGTGCTTCTACAAATCCAGTGCCTAAAGCAGCCACTACCGTAGGTTGTTAGTTTGTGAAAGTAAAGTTTCCAGTGATCAAATAAACCATTCAGAAGATAGCAAAGTAGACATTTTCCTGTTGATGTGGTGGTTTGTATTTTCCTTTTTAAATCTGTAGTTTCTAGATTATTGTGTCTGCTTTGAGTCCTGGAGCAGTTCCTTTTTGAAGCTTTGATGCAACTGCACAAGCTTGTTTATATTTGGTATAAAGCATCAATTTTGAAACTCCGTTCCTCCTGCCAAAATGTAATAAAGTTTTTTTTCCAATACTACAATCTGAAGAGACCAATTTAAAAACTCTATGTATAAATCACTGTAAAATATACCTTGAATGAAATGGAAATCTGTCTTTTTACCTTTATGTAAATTGTGCTTACCCAAAGTTAAGAGTTTATTTTGCCTAACTTAATTTACTTGAATATTTATTTTGTAGAACAAGGAGGCAGCTGTCTGAGGAATGTTTACCTTTTTTTTTGTTAATGTTAATTTGTAAATTGTGTAATGCATTTTTATTTTTTAAATTATGTATATTTCTTTTTTAATGCGCAAAATGTTTATGTACAACTACTGCAAATTTGTGTATATTGTCACTAAGCTTTATTCAGTTAATACAGATGATGTGAAAATGTAACAAGTCTTACATTTTCATCTGGGTTATTTTTACATAACTGATGTATTGCTGACAATAAATATAAACACAAAATCATTTAATGTGTTTTTTTAATAGATGTAGTATACTATGCTGGGATAGAGTAACAATAAAAGCCAGATCCCTAAAATATGACCACCTTTTAAATAGTCTCTTTTTTTGAAAGAAATTAGCAAACTTATTCTTGTTAAAAATTAATATTTCTCATTAAAAAGAAATAAAAATACTTTCTGATGTTATGATAGCGATCAAAGTTCGTTGCTACAGTCCTTGTTGACATAGAAGTTTACAATGCATATTTAATTAATCGATAAATATCCAATAAATGCAATAAATCAATGGTATTTTAGATTTTCTTCCTTAATTGCCATTTTTAGGTCGGAAGAATCAACCCATTTGTGGAGAATAAGGGGTGGATCAAGATCTCACTAAAAGACTTCTGTTCACTTCAGTTAAGCTGAGTCTGTCCTTGTCCGTATATGAGAAGGAACAGGGAGCAAAATCCCCCTCCTCAAAATAAACAAACATGCCCAACGCAATCAATAAAATTTGTCACTTGCATCTCAGTTGTTGAATAAAAATTAGCAAATTCACTCTAATTTCTTCTACAATCAAGAATTTGTTGTTGATCACCTAAGAAAAAAGTGACTCCACATTTTTTCATAACTGTTCATATTCTACCTCTATGCTCTCAATTTTTTTCATGTCCATTTCTGCAGCATATATTTACACATCAGTTCATGGGGTTTTGTCCAATGTCAGTAGTTATTACCTCCCCAGTAACCCTTCCAGGCTAATCCTTAAAAGGTTTAAACTCAATTTTGAGAGCACACAACTCTGATTTTAGAGGCATTTCAGGATTTTCAGAAGTACTTCCTACCTACATTTTCTCCTGCTGGAATCCACAGTAAAATAACAGAAGCATTGGACTTGTCTTCCCACCTGCAATTTAACAGAGGAATCTTTTAGATCATTTAAAGTTGTTTAATTCAGTACAGGCAAAATTCAACAAGCAGTTAAAAAAGATACTTGAGAGGAGAAAATTAAAATTCTCATTTATACTCTGCAGAAGAGAATTGCCTATGGTATGTTAATGAAGATCATATGGTCTTAGCATTCAGTAAAGAAAATTTATGGTAGGACTTTGGCAATTGGTTGTGAGACTTCCTGAGTAATGGCTTACAGATTGGGAAATGTATTCTTTATTTAAAAAAATATTAGGAGAATACGATTTTTCAATACAAGTATAATGAAAGATAAATAGAGAGGTAAATCAAGAGGCTTAGATAAGCCTTGTAAATATTATAGCCTTCTAGTAATGTGAAGATCTACAGTATTAGGTCTAGAAAATTATCCTGCTGAACCAGTAGTAAGCTTAAGCAGCCATTCAGGATCTGCCTGGCATCACTAAGCACAATTTGGCTACAGAAAAGGTTATTTCTGAATCTTCTGGTTGTTTTCTTAGACACAGTATATCTGAATGTCTATCCAAAAGCAGCTAATAACCAGGAAGATGAATAAACGATTTGCACTTTTTCAGGGGGGTGGAGATCTGGGGGTGGGAGGATCTTAGTATCTGCTTGCCTGTTTATTTTTCAGCAGAGGGAGCAGGTGACTTATTTAGCTTACCTTCATTTGGGCAGTGCCCCTGGCCATAGAGGAGGTTCTCCTGTGGTGACATGCTGGTGAAGCATCTCCTACATCCTTTTGAAAACTGTCATCTTCGCTAAGTCCTGCTTGATCTGAAAAGTTGCAAGGCTTACTGTGAGGTGCACCTTCAGTGACATTTGGCAGACACCGTTGCTCTTTCTGTTTGCGGTCAGGTAACTTTGCACCGGGAGAGGATTGAGCCTCGTGAGAGAACAGTAGTCTCAGAGTGGCAGATTGTTAACACCGATCTGCTGGTACTCGCATGTGGCAGTGCTTTAAGTTGACCCTTCCAGCCTGATGTATAAGCCATTTCTAGTATTAATATTCTGACCTGCCTTGACAAGCTGATACTGTTGGATGCTACCTAATCCTGCTTGTCCCGGTCTGGTTAGGTAATGGCTCTGCTGAAAAGGAGGTGGGCGTCCTGGGGGACAACACACTGACCATGACTCAGCTCCAGACCCTGGCAGTGACGGAGGCAGCTGCACACAGGGCTGCATTGGCAAGAGCTTGAAGGAGGTGGTTAGTCCCACCCCAGCCCTCATAAGGCTCTGTTGGGAGCCCTGTGTCTGGTTTGGGGCCTCCTTTGGGTAAGGGAAAAAGTCCTTCAATTAGTGTCACGGTGGTGAAGCCAAAACTTAGCCGCAGGATCATAATCCATGATCATAGCTGTTGTTGTTTTCCGTATTCGAAGAAATCACATTTCAAACAGTTCAAGGTTGAACGTATGTAATTAGTACTATGTGTTTATGTATTTGCAAATCCTTTGTCTTTTTAGAGAAAATCAGATTTGGTACTTGTCTGTTTTTAGATGAGGGGTTGGTGGCTCCCGCATATGTTTTAATATGTTGTGGGTTGTATTCAGAACCTAGTCCTGAAGTTTATCAGAATTATATTCTGAAATTGAAATTATAAAATGAATGAGTTTGTTTATTTTCAAAAATACCCTTCATAATGTCATTATATTTCTTTAAAATGGCAGATTACTTGTTTGTTTCTCAATAAATATCAGATCAGTTTTGCTTAGCTTACAAATAAAAAAAAAAATGTTTCATCACAAATTCAGTGTTGGGTTTGAAAGCAAGTCTAATTTTTTTTCCTTCCCTTAACAATTATAAAAACATTAACCCTTTCTTAGCTATACATGTGTAACTGACTTAAATCTCAGCTTTTTAATTCTTTCCAGGGCTTCTCATTGAGATGCATATATGGAAATAGCAATATAATTTGAGCCCATCACCAGAATTTAGTTAACAGTTCTGTGAATGCACATTCACAGTTTGTTGGCTGTCAGATTATTTTTAATGCACTGCCTAATGAAGTCCTACAAAAACTTCTCCCATACTGAACCCAAACTTATTTACACAACTTGTATCACAGAAAAAATATGAAAACTGTCACAGAAGAACAAAGGAAGGGTGACATATCGTGTCTTGCTTTCATACTCTAACCCTGATTCCCTTAACAACTTTCTTCCGATGCCCTCATTGTGTCTTGGTGCTTGAAGCAAATGCCAGATTTCATCCTTACCTGGAACTTTTCTGATTCGCACTGATTGCTGTCATAGCCTTAATTCTCTTTTGATGTGTCTTCTCACTCTTAAGATCATGGTTAGACAACAATAGTTACCAGTTGACAACTTACAGGTACTTGAAGGCATGCTATCAAAAGCAAAAATATGCATACTTAAAATGTGAATTTTGAGGCTGAAATAATTTGTTTCCTCTCTTCATGCAACCAAAGCTGCAGCTATGTATTTGGAAACCTTGAAGATACCTAATTCTACATATTTCAGGTTTAATCACACCACTCTATTGCTGTTACTTTATACTTTTCTCTACTATTCCCTTGTTATATTCATTTTGTGTTAATTTTAATTGTAAAATCTTAGTAAGGGCTATCTATCTCCTCTGTGTGTACAATTGTAGCAGAATGGAGAACTCTCTCTTTGGAAACCTGACTGTGATGATATGACAATAAACAACGATTAACAGAAGCTCAAATGCTCAGTATCTATTATTTTTCGAAGAATTCTGCGTTGAAATCTTGGCGGACTAGCTTGGAAATGTCCTCTATTTGTGAAGTCCCTGAAGAGTAAAACACCACGGAAGTCAACCAAAATCCCTGTTCCCGTGAGCCGCTCCATGGGAGGAAGTTACGTATTCACATTTCCTATTTCTGAATGTTACCCTAAACACACAGAGATGTTCTGGTTTTAGTTACTTCGGCTATAAGATATACCAACAACGTAAAATCATGGGTAGTACAGATGATCTCCAGGTACATTTAAAACAATTTATCAGAGATGTGTAGCATCATACATGTGGTAACACAGAGCTGAGTTCAGGTCAATATTCCATACTTAAGGTCAGGAGGGGAATCTCCATACGTGCGTATTGCAGCTTTGGACCTCATTTTTAGTTTTTATATTCCACAAAATGAAATACATTTTCATCACTTGATTTGATTTGAACCAACATTAGAGACTAAAACACCCCACATACTCAGTACTGAAAAAGAATACTTCTCAGCTGCAGGTCTGCTCCTTTTCAACCAGAGGGCTGTACCACGTAACCCACATCTCCAGGTGTCTTAGCAGGCCATGCAGGCCCTCGCTTTTTCCCTCACTGGCTTCTTCTGCAAAGACCAGTTCTTGCTGGTATCACTCTCTTCAAATAGGCTCTGTTAGGCATTCATCTGGTTATTAGTCCCCAAAGCATAAACTACCAGTTATTAATACTGGCCCTGTGACCTACTAGCAAAGAACCAATGATGTCCCACACAAAGCTTGACTCCCAAGATAGTCGGACAAACTGGCAGGAAATAAAGTTTCACTGGCTCAGAGTTACCTGTTATTTTAAGGATTATGTCAGTATCTTCCTCACTGCTCTGTTTCTTCAGTCTTCAAGAATGAAGAATTCTGTAGCACCATTTTATGAGTGGAAATTGGTGACACCAGGTTTCACTCAGCTGAGGAAAGAAAAAAATAATTAGCTGGCAGTTTTGTGACTGCCTGAAGTTGAATTTAATGAACTGCAGCAAAAGCTTTCTGCAACATTAGAACAGCAGCTGGAGCTAAACCCTACATTTCTGCCATAAATGGCCTCCACTTACTAGTTGATGAGCAAAATATTAGTAGCAGTCATTTGTTCAGTTTTACAGAAATATAAAAGGAAGCTTTACAGCACAAGTGAGAAGTTAATTGTCAGTCTCAAACTGGGTCTCCAATGCTATTGCAGAATTACAGTGCTAAAGAAGCCAGGGCAGAAGTCTGATGGCCTGAAAATTGTGAATGGGCCCTTTCAGAAAGGCAAAACATTATTTACATATTAAAAATTGCTATACTCCAGCTCTGTTAATGCATTCGTTTTGAAATTAGGTGGTACTGCAGATGACAAGATTTCCATCTGCCACCTTAGATCAGTGAAGTGGTAGTACAATGTGTTTCTCCAGAATACTTCATGGGTCTCATCAAAAAGCCTTACCACCACATATTAATAATTGTCTTTATATTTAACAAGTTCTTATAAGCCATAAAGCTTTCTGCTATTATTTAGGGCTTTATATACCTATGATAACACTATAGAGATTATAAGAAAAGAATATAAGTGATAATAACATTTATTATTACTTGATTTACATTGTTTAAAGCTTTTAAGTCCTACTTCAGTAGTTGTCACTTACCACACAAAACATCCTGGGTATTCCCCACATCATAAACTGTATTGAACTACATCTATAAGAAGAAAACACATCATATGCAACAGGATTAGGAGTTTTGGGGTTTTTTTTCCCCAGCAGAATCACAGGACAATTAAATAAAAATAAATTAAATTAAATATCTTTCAAAGAGGTGAAAAATATTATTTTAAAGAATTCTCCAAATCACTGCATGCAAATTTCAAGTTTTTCTCATTTCATTCTCATTGCTTTTCAAAAAAAACCCAGATCTTCCATTTACCGTAAAATCCCTAAGGACAAAGGAAAGGAATTTGTTCACTGTGCTCTCAGTTTCTCTGTGGAAGGCCTGCACAATCCATTGTCTGTGCATTTCTTCATATTTCCATAGCCTTTTGGGGGGGGGAGAAAAAAAAATAAATCTTTCCCCCTTTGTCTTGTCAACGTTGTACATATTTGACTATCAATCAGCCACATATATCTATGTCCATGCTTCATTCTCTCATGACTTGGAAGTCTTTTGACCCAGCTGAACCAGCTGCTAAGAGCATCAACAGAGGAGAAGAAGTTGGAATATCAGGAAGCGTATCAGGTGTCTACCATTAATTTGTTTTGTTTGTCTTCATATAGTACAACCACAGTTTTACATAGATAGCAGTAACAAGCGGTTATTCTATGCAGAATAGTGTTTACGACTAACGTGATGATGCAGTGCAGAGGAAGACAGGCCTGGTATGACAGCAGAGCCCTTGAGCAGTGAAGACAGGATGCAGTGAAGAGCGCGACAAGCACAGGATGCTGAAGGAAGGGGCACAGGCTGGCACTGGAGACCCCTTGGCTATAACTCACCCATGTTCAGTTAAAGAAATGCAGACCTGGAGGTGGACAGAACTGGTTTTATGGGTAAAAAAGAAAACAAAGAAGTAGTATCTAACATATGTAAAAGGCACCATATATAGTAAATTTGGGTATAATATGGAACTGCAGACCAATGAGGACACAGCAAAGGTGTAAAAGGGTGTTGGCAGACATATAAAAATGACCCCAAGTTTATCCTAGAGCGAGGAAGAAGAAACCATCAACATTAACATCATATTCCTTACAGTGAAGGACTCCAGATGCTGACAATTCACCATAACACCCATCACTGCCACCAGTATGAAACCACCAAGCTCAGCACCCAGAGGAATTCTGGGGCAGATCGATGACAAAAAAGGATAGACAAATTTTTGAGTTATATGAATATAGATACAGTAATCCTCTCTTGGTACATCAAATTTAAAAAAGAATCAGAAAAACTTGAAAGCTAGATACACTCTGGCTTCAAATCATTAGAGAAATGTGTAGAAATGAAAGCAAAGCTTGTCATTACCTTAAGTGCACATCTTGCTATTTTTAATGGAAAAATTCAAGTTAGTTTAGTAGGATCTTTTAATTCAGAACTGAATGAAAAATCCTAAATTTACCAAATCTGCACTATGTGCAAAACAATGTGATGACAGAAAAAAGAATCAACAATGATATTTTATGTAGGAAATATTTAAAGTATTTATTACCGTAAGCAAGGCTTTTATCTGGATTGCAATGGCAGATGATGTGTCACAAGGGTAACCAGTTGAACTAATTTTGTCTGCCTAATATACCAATGATCTAGAAAACTGTTCAGTAAGGACACAGAATTTGCTAATGCTAAAAAAAAAAAAATACTGACTGAGCAGACATGGTAAAGAAGCCTATGGGCTAGTTACTGAAAGTAGTAAAATTATGAGCAACTGGTACAAAGAAGTGCCTGGAGAGAACTAAAGAGTAGCTAGGATTAACTGTAAAACACTGCAAGATAGCAGTGGCGGACAAAGAAGAGCACGGGAAAATATGTCATAAAGCAATGAGGCAGAGCAAAATCTGATCTGATCAAAGACATAACAAAACATGTGCTGTGAGGCCTCTCTCCCTCAAAAGCAGAGTAGATTTCAAAATAACTTACATTTTTGTTAGTAAATAGCAAAATAGTGCATTAACTACAGCTCATCAAAGAACTGGTGAAGACAGGGACAGCATAAGCAAGGAATTACTTAGTAGCAGTACAACATCTGTTCTTACAAAACAATTTATTAGCAAAAGATATTAATTAGTGGAAAAATTGAAATTAATGTTTGAAGAACAACAAAAAATGAAAACTTTTCGTAACACCCCAAAAGCCCATAAGAGGGCTTTTTCTTGCATTTACACTATCAACCAAAGTATCATTTGTCTCAGGACTCCCTAGGCCAGCAGTTGTTAACCAGCCACTGTATCTAGCAGACTTAGGTGTTTTTTTCTTCTATGATGGGAACCAATTTACTTTTCAACCTATACCACCTCTTAGCATCCACTACTCTTCTAATGGTTCCAGGGTGCTCAAGTAAGAAGGAGATCCGAGGTATGGTCTACAGCAGGTACCATTGCTGTAAAATCATGAAAGGTGAGAAGCAGGAGTGCCTGGCAGTCTTTGGTTTCCTCAGAGGGTGATTCTTCCTCGGGCAGCAAGGGTAGCTTCATGCACAGGTAAGTGCCTGAAATGTGCCTGCCCACCAACTGCATGGTTGAAAGAATCTTGAGCTGAAGACAGCTGAACAAAATTATTTTGAAAGGAGGATTTGAAGGAATGTGAATGTCATAACGAGGTGAAGTAAGAACAGAATTAAATTCCAGCACATTCAGATATTCAGTGTACCTTGGGAACAAGCAAAACCATGTAACTGAAGTGCATGTAGACAAAAAAAGACTTTGATATATGGCCCAGATATATGGCCTTGAAAAAGTATCTGGGCAAATTTTAGCTCAAGTATTCATTTCTAAGACTAACACATACTCTCTCCAGGAAAGGAGTAGAAGTCCCATCTGGTGAATCATTCAAAATAAACTGCTTACAGCAGTGGAACATTTGCTGAGCGAAACAATCCTGCTAGCCAGGGGAAAGCACCCAGGTCCCCACCATTAGGGAGTGCTACACTGCGGATAGGCCAGGTAGCCTACAATGACAGTTCTGCAATATTTACTCTTATAAGAACTTGTTTTGATTACTTTTACCTTCATTAATCTTTATGCAATTTAATATTGTTTTAGAGCTTCAGCTAAAATTGGATACCGTATGTTGACTTTCTCATTTTAAAAAAATCCAACAATCCTTTTGTTACAAAGCCTTACTGTTTCTTCACTTTGGAGGAGAATCCAAAACAGGGGAACTGTGAGGAGGAGCTGACTGTAAAGTCAAAAACAGCCTTTCTACAATATTTCAAATCAGGAAAAATTACAAAGCTTTTGAAACACTTCATTTCCCACTTGTCCCATAGAGACTTGTTAGAAGATTGGAGGCTGAAGTCCCCCAAGATTTCTTTGGCATGACACGCTAAGGAGTCAGCAGAAGATCAAGGGACTTACGGACAAGAGAAAAGATTAATTTTGGAGCAGGATAGGGATGAAAATTGAGGAGCAGATGCAGAAAAGTGAATTGTAACAGTTGACTATCTGAAGTGAATGAAGATTGGACCCTGTGAGAAAAAATACCGTGTGATTATATAACTGATAGTATTGTAAAACATACATTTTTTCTTCCATGCCTGTCGGTGTTTTGTTCAGACACTGAGGCAGATAATGGTTTAGGATTCGTATAAGACTTGATAGGATTAACAAATAACAGAAAGGTGTTTTGGTTTATAGGTTCTAATACTTGCAGCCACAAACATGGACAATATCATTATTTCTCCCACCCACAAGTAGGGCAGGGTGGGCTTCTGTGGCCTGGAAAATATTAAAAATTTTGATATAAAACTAATCAATTAATCTTAGACAAGTGAAGAAAGTACGCCCCTTACTACAGCTAGTAATCTCTGAGGGGAAAGATATTAAAGTAAAAAGGGAAAAAGAAAATAATTCTGTCATCATCTTTTCTATATTTTCATAGAATCATAGAATCATTTAGGTTCGAAAAGACCTTTAAGATCATTGAGACCAACCATAAACCTAAGACTGCCAAATCCACTAGGATGCTATTGGCCTTCTTGGCCACCTGAGCACACTGATGGCTCACGTTCAGATGGCTGTCAACCAACACCACCAGGTCCTTTTCCGCCAGGCAGATCTCCAGCCACTCTTCCCCCAGCCTGTAGCGTTGCATGTGGTTGTTGTGACCCAAGTGCAGGACCCGCTACTCAGCCTTGTTGAACCTCATGCAGTTGGCCTCGGCCCATCGATCCAGCCTGACCAGATCCCTCTGTAGGGCCTTCCTACCCTCCAGCAGATCAACACTCCCGCCCAACTTGGTGTCATCTGCAAACTTACTGAGGGTGCACTCAATCCCCTTGTCCAGATCATTGGTAAAGATATTAAACAGAACTGGCCCCAATACTGAGCCCTGGGGAACCCCACTTGTGACTGGCTGCTAACTGGATTTAACTCCATTCACCACAACTCTCTGTGCCTGGCCATCCAACCAGTTTTTTACCCAGCAAAGAGTACGCCCCTCCAAGTCATGAGCAGCCAGTTTCTCCAGGAGAATGCTGTGGGAAATGGTGTCAAAGACTTTACTAAAGTCCAGGTAGACAACATCCACACACTTTCCCTCATCCACTAAGCAAGTCACCTTGTCACAGAAGGAGATCAGGTTAGTCAAGCAGGACTTGCCTTTCATAAACCCATGCTGGCTGGGCCTGATCCCCTGGTTGCCCTGTACATGCCATGTGATGGCACTCAGGATGATCTGTTCCATAACCTTCCCTGGCACCGAGGTCAGGCTGACAGGCCTGTAGTTCCCCAGATCCTCATTCTGAGCCAACAAACGTCTCAGTAAAGGCTTTCTCTCTTTAAGCTTATCTGCATTTGGTATATTACGCATATAACCAATTGCCAGGTTCTCAGTTGACCAAAGAGGTCAACTCCCTTTGTATTCTATTTGTCTAATAGAAGCATATTTATTCACTACTTGTAAAATACACCTAAAACATAGTGAAAGCACAGCCCAGAAATATTAACTTATCAATCACCTGCAGATTTTTAGGTACCAAAATTAAAAAAAAGACTGCAAAATGACTACATTCCATCACTGAAGATTTGGGGCTTTGCTTTTACAAGATTTGCTTCCTTAGAGTTAAATGCTGTCCAAGTTGGCATCACCACATCAATATATCAAATTAAGCTGACTTTTCAAATGAGCTTCTAATTTGTTGGCTGAAAGAAGAAAAAAAAAAAAAGGCATGATCTCGCCAGATAATATTTCCCTTGTCGCCAGTCTGCATCTAAGCAATTTTACCTCATGGCATATACTGCCATGTTAGATGACTTAATAGAGCTTATTTGAATTAGCTTCACTTTCCTGGCGTTGTCCAGATTATAATTAGAGCAGGCTATTTCAAACACTGTACTGTTTTATAACAAACATATGTGAGACTTCTGGGATGGGGAAACTGATACAGTAGTAAGTATGCTAGAAGATTCAGCCAACATGTTGTTAATTTCCCAGTTGTAGGTCCTTATCTTCATCTAAGAGGTTGATGTAAATTTTCAGTAGACTTCAATGGAGGAGTATGTAGCTACACCTGAATGGCTTCTCTGGCAAAACAAATATCTATTTCATGATCTTTCAACAGCAAATGCTCAGAGGCATGTTTCTGTTTCTTCTCCACAGAAAAGCACTATAATGCTGCAAGACAAATAGTTAAATTACCAGGTTTGGTTTCACCCTCATACCACCTATAACAATGGCCTGTGTGGCTTCCAAAACCCTCTTTAGTACTCAGGATTCTCATGTGTTGAACTCCCAGGCAAAGTAAATAATAGTACCTTGAGGTAAAATAAAGTCTGAAGCTATAGAATAGGTCCACTCAATTATGAGTCTCGGAACAATTTCCCTACAGTCTGATGAGCACAGGGCAAAGACACAGCAGTTGGGCACCAAGATCTGTACAGGTATACAGTGGTACAGAGTATAACTGTGTGAGCCTACAGAAAATAAACTACAGCCACAACACTGGAACAATTTACAAGCTATCATATAGGTAGGAAAAGGGTAAAAATATAGGGGGAAACTGCTTTGCTTATTTGCACAGCAGAGGGCCAGAGCAGCAATACAAATAATCTGGAAGCCTGTAACAGCTAATGACTCAAAGGATGAAAAAGATGCCAACTTCATTGAATTAAAGATGAAAAGAACTCACCATTCAGTCTGACTCTCACTAAACTAGCAGAGAAAACACTTAGGTAACCATAGAAACTTTACAAAACCTTCTACCACTAAACTCAGTAATTATTGCAGATTTCTTCTGTTTCATAAATAAAAGTTTAAAAAAATGATAATGTCTGCTTACATGGCAAAACAACAGAAATTACCAAAACAATGCCAGGTTGGGAAGACCTTAAATGATTCAGGAGATCAGTTCATAGATGATATGAGAAATGAAGCAACAGAAAATTGACTTGTTCACAATATCTGCTTTGATCTTACAGCTTGCACTAGAAATTGCACTTCCAGTAAATACTGTATTATGAAGAGCAGAGAGCTGCAACAGCATTATGAGATCCTGCAGCAACAACAAGGAAAGCCAGCCAGGTAGAAAGCCTGACACAGAGAATTCTCAGGACTGTATGTTTTTCTTGTCCAACATTAATGATTGTTCAAGAAGCAGTAAAAAGCAGGAAGAAATGAGAGTACTCACAGAACATGGACAGACTGGTGCAAAAAACCACAAGCGTCTCCTCCCAGAGGCAATACCAGAGAATTTCAGATTAATCAGTTGTGTTTACAACAGAGAGTCCACAGAGAATACCATGGTATCTTGACAACTGTTTAATTTAGAAGGCAACAAATGAAGCATTTATTTCAATTACAAGGGGAGAAATAGCTAGAAAAAACAAGGTCATAGAGGATCTGCTATATCTGATTTCATAACACCATTAATTGCAATTCTCAAAAGATTAAAAAAAAAAAAAAAAGTGGAACACACCCTCCATGGCATATACATATGGTAACATATGCTGTGAATATCCTTGTTCTCCTGCTCACTCTTATGGAAAAGTTACCCTAGCTATGTACAACATATATTGACATGCCACCTTGTAAATGAAGTGGCCATAGACTGAATGTCAAGGATGGCTCACCCTGTGGCAATCAGAACTTTCCCAGGCAATGCGTACATGGAGGTGCAGGACAGCCATTACAAGGCAGTATGCACAAAGCCTGTCTGGGCACTGAGGGGTTTTTTGGTGGTGGTTCAAGGAGAGGGAACAGAGAAATGCAGCTCTATTAATGCAAGATGTGCCATGCTGCTTGTTCTCAGTCCTGAAGAAGACGTCCTAGTCACGGTCCATCATTAGCACAGATGGATCCATAAAGGCTCCAGAGGATGCCGTTATTGACTCAGGTATTCAGAGAAACACAGCTACACTTCTAGGTGTCACTGTGGTACTTGAAATTCTGCAAAATAGAGAGAGTCTGTGAATATCTACTTAGACTTCATAGGTATGTTCTATAGGACTGATTAACATTTTGACAATAACATATTTGTACTTCTATGTGCTTTTTCAAGTACATAATGTATGGAATTGCTTAGCATCCTTTTAACCAGTTCAGTAAACCCAGGTACTCCGGTCTTTTTTACTGCTGTGAAGGTAATAAGCCCAATTATTAAAATCCCATTGTGTGGACTCTCAATGTTCTTGCCTTAGAAAAAGAACAAAGACTCAACAGTTTCAAACATTTTTCCCTTTTCCATTAAAGCCCCCTGTAGTCTGAGGTAAAAGCAATTTAATAAAGCCGCCTTCTGATGTTTACAGCTCTAAAAAGAAGAAAGGAGAAACTTCAGAAAAGTTTACCAGAGCACTAAAACAAATTGGGGGCATGTTTTTTCTGTCACTTTTGTGATGTATTCTAGACACTTTTACATGTCATCAGACCAATTAGCCAAAAGGAGGACTATCAGTGAACAAACTGAACCAGAATGACTTTATCATTTAACAGGAATAGCACCTTTTCAAACATTACCATCCAACTTTCATTTCTTTGAATCAAAGTGGGACATCAAAGATGTTAGATTAAGAGCAAAGAACCATAACTGCTGAAAAAAAGTGAAGGTCCAAGAAAAAAGATTAATCACATAGAGGTGCAAATGAAAGCAATGAATCTCTAGCAGAGCTTTTAGTATAGACATAAGTCTTTGCACATCAAAATATGAATGGTGAAAAACTTTACAGAATTTTCCAAGTGCTAATTATTACAAACTTTGGAGTCCTGAAAAATTTACTTATAGTTTAAAACTGATCTGCTTATATATATATATATATGTCTTATATATATATATGTCTTAAGACACTGGAACTACTAGTGTATAATGTCTTGGTACAAGACCAGGGAGGAAGAACAAAGGGTTTTGTCAGAAACCTTTCTACATATATAAGCTGGTTTTAGTCTGTGTGTGTCCAACATCCATTGCTAGGGGACTAGCTCTGGAAGCTGTATTAATAATACCATTAATAAATGATAAATGGATACATAAGCAACTGCAAACAGGGTACCAGCTATCAGAGCATGGTACCAGTGAGCCAAGACATGCTCCTAAGCCCCAGACATTAGACAGTTTTTGAGTATGTAAGCCCTGAACTTGGATATGTGGATAACAATACATTTTCAAAGGCATTTGTTTCCCCTTTGAAGACCTAACTATAACAGCCACATTTTCACTCTTGCAGAATAACAGAAAGCATACAATACTTAGGAGTCCCCAGGAGGTAGCCAGGTGTCCAGTGCTCTGCCTTGCATTTTTGGGGGGGGCCTGCAAAGGTAGCTACACCCTCTGGACAAGCAGCTAGTCGTTTGCTGAAGTGACAGAAAGATTATTCATTTTTAAGCTTGACATTATCAGTGAAGAGCTCTGCCTGTGTTTATAGTCAGCTTTCTCTTATCTTATGAATCAAATAATACCTCTCTCAGGAATGAAAACATAATCACTACCATGCAAAGTAACATCTCTTTTTACTATCAATGATAAGCACAGTACAACTCAGAGTGAAAACCCACGACAACTGAGCTGGATGCATTCAAAAGCCTTGTGTACCAAGTTAAAGTGAAGAACAAGGAGCGACCGCCTTTGGAACAAGCGGTGAGATGTGAGGTTGTCACTCTGCTGCCCTGGGAGGATGAATTTTCTAGCGGGACTAGGCAGGTTAAACCTGCCTTTTGCCAGAGGTTAGACCTAGGAAAGCTAATGATGGGCCTGCAACAGGGAAACACATACAGGACAAGAACTTTGATACCTTGTTTAGAAAACTAAGTCCTGCCCTGTTTTTACATATGGAATCTACAATTGTTAACGCTATTACCAGAGTTTTTATTACTCTTTCTTCATGCCAGTGTTCCTGCAACAACACAACACAGCTATTTCCAGTTCCTTCCTCAGTAACAGATGGGTGTGAGAGCTCCTGTACTGAACACATGAATAATGAGCAAGGCACACATTTGGATGGAAACTACACAACTGAGGCATCTGTCCTGTCCTCTGATTCTTTCTGTTGTCCATGCTATTCCCAGTTTATAATAGTGCTTTCAAAGGATTTCTCTGGAGAGGACACTGGAATTAAATTACATCTCTACCTTTGATTGACTGCAAAGCAGCTGTCAAACAATGAAAGTGTCTCCAATCTCCCTCGCAAATTACCGCAAATAGATGCTAAGATAAACTTTGCCAAGCTGGTTATACCTAGCAGCACTGATGCTGAAATGTGCACCGGACTTAAATAGGAGGAGAGAAGAGTATTTGGCAGTAGGTAATAAAATGAGGAGACAAAGCTTGTAAGACTCCAGCCTGTGTGAGCTTGTGTGTTTGAGAAGGAAAAAAAGTGGAAAATGAGAATGGAAGTAAACACAAGGGTAATGCAAATATTCCACATTTGGTTATCAGAAGGCCTCATTACCTGAAAAATATGAGGCTTTCCTTATGAAAACACCTTGGCTGCATCCGAAAAATCCTATCGTTGTATCCATCACCAGGTCTGGGTGATGAATATTTTGGATGGGATAAAGTGGTATCTTAATTGTTTTCCTGGCAAGAGATGCCTCCAGTCTGACCTGTCCTCCCCACCTAACCACAATACCCGAGTTTTTACAACCCTGCGCCTTAGCATAAATGGCAAGGTGGAGGTCTGGCAAGAACAGGACAGTGCCTTCATCTGGCTCTCCAGGGAACTATCCCCTTACTGATACAGGAATACGCTCTGCTATGGTAAGATAACAGTCCAACAGTGTTAACTATGAAGGCAAGATGCAGAGGGAAAAAAGAAAAAAAAGTCATTGGGGGGGCAAGGAGGGAGGAGAAATGTGACGAGGTATCAGCTCGCAACTTCGTAATGAGAGAGCTACCTTTTGCAAAATCAGATAGACTCTCACATCAAGCAAATCTACTAAGTTTTAAAACATTGTCAGGTTTTTGTCCAATGTATCAGTACCTCACGGCAAACCATCTACAGTGTCAGCAACCGCTGCCCCTAGAACAGCCGCGGGGCAGCCCCGAGCGCTCAGCACCGGCCCCGCCGGCCCCGGCGGAGGGGACGCGGCGCCCCCGCAGCCCCGGCGCCGGCCCCGCCGGAGGCAGCGGCGAGGCGGCCCTGCTTCCACACGGTGGCACTCCTGCCAAATTTCTCAACCTGCTTGTTACCAGCAGAAGTTAAAAACTATGTGTGCTGTTCGTTCGATTCCACTGTATAAAACTGAACACAGCAAATCAACATTTTCGCCGGAAACACACATGCAGTTAGATTTTGGAGATACATATCCTGTAAGTTCTCCCAAGATGTTGTCTTTGTAGCAGATGCAGAAATAAAAGCAAGGCAATGTGGAGGTTTGGAGACATGGATTACTGCACTGGGGAGGTCACATCAGAGACCAAAAGTCTCCTTTTTCTATTCCTGCTCTCATTTACTTATCTTTGAATACAGCATTGCACTATCCACTACAGTACATCTGGCAAATCCCTGCTCTGCCAATGTTTCCTCTGGCTTTAGCTATCCCCATTGCCACTGCCCCAGCCCCTTGTGCTCCTTTTTGCTGATTCAGCAGCCCTAGAAACACTGACATGTAAATCAGCGGTATATAGATTTCCCTTCTGAAATCAGATTAGCACACGTGGTAAAAGCCTAGTGAACACACAGCTTCGAGGAAAGACTTCAGTACTATGAGAATAAGCTTTAAAAAGAAGATGGAAGTCAAGTCATAAGATAGACGGAAACAACACAATGCAATTTTCTGAAGAGATGGTACAAAGCACAACACAGTTCATGCTGCTGCTGAAGAGCAGGTACAATCATATGCACTAATGAGCAGTTTCTATAAATAAGTGGAAGAAAGGAATAAGGGCCAGAAGTTTAAGAAGTTTAATAAAGGTTTTGGGAAAACTGACTTGCGAAAGTGAATCCTGGTTAAAAAGACCGATCTTATAAAGGGAGTGGCATTCTTGCAAAAACTAAAATCTGCAGATTTTGCCACTCTTATTCCCTGCAGAAGCTCAGCAAAGAGAACGAGCTGTGCAGGAAAGCAGCTTGGGCACAACCATTTGCTATACACATAACGGTGAAACCTTTCAAAACGAGTGCCTTAGTTTCCATCAAATTTCCCAGCTATCTTTTGGTTCCTAGGAATGATTGATACAAATAAAATATAATCACTCCATTATACCCTGCATGTGGATATTTTTCGCTCTTTGGATGAACTGCCAATGTAGTTTTATTGGAAATTCAGGGTGGCCAGTGCCATTCTCCAGTTTACCCCAACGGTCCCCAGGTCCCAGCCAAGTCAACGTAGTTCTGAGAGTTAATGGATTAGAGGTCCCTAGCCCAATTTGTGCAACATGAGCCAATTCTCTTTCCTATTTCTTGCCTGAAAAGCTAACAATGTAACTAACTACTGCATATGGAAGTCAGCATTTTTTCCACCCCCCAAGTAGGCAATAGAGAATATATGCAGCTGCTTTTCCCTATTCCTATCCCTTCCTGGGCAAAATTAAGTATTACCACTTGCTAAAACAGTGATATACTTTGCCTGATTATTTCAAAAGGTGTAAATAATTTAATAATAATTATGAAAAGATACATAACAAAAAGAAATATATCCTTACAAACATTGCAGAGAGATTACAGAGGTGCTGAGAAAGATCGTAGGCCTGGAGGTGGGTCCTGGTGGACAACGCGCTGACCATGACTCAGCTGCAGACCCTGGCATTCAGGGAGGCAACTGCACACAGGGCTGCATTACAACAGCTTGACGGAGGTCATTAGTCTCCTCTGCTCAGCCCTGAATCTCTCTCTCTACAAACTGGTCAGAATCAGAACCAAAAGTAGTAAACACGAATAACTCCTCTTTCTTTAAAATCCATCCTATTCTATTCTATATGGACTAAACCAGACTATAATAATGAATACCAACAATGCTATTTGCTGTCTACAATAGGTAATTATCATATTATCTTTACCTGTCATAGGCTGAGCTTTCAAATATTTTGTTAAAACCAATAAACAATAAAATGTTATATTAAAAAAAAAAATCTTGTAAGGCTCTCAAGCATAATTTAAATAGTGTTGTTTACATCCTTAAATCTGCTTTCTGAAAATGCATGGGATGCAATATAGTCATGTCAATCCTGCTGCTAGAAAAGCTGATTATAGCCATGATTCTTATTTATGTAGCATGAATACTGATACTACTTCTACCTCTGAGCCTTCTCTGGATGAATGTATTTCTAGAAAAGGCAAGAGAGACCCTGTCCACATCATGCGTACACCCAGTCTTACCTTACCCTCACCTCCCCACCCCCCTCCCCTTATACACTGCTTCATTTTTTTTTTTATTTTCTCCTTTAAAAGCCCTTGAAAATATGCTGGAAAGGGCTGAAAAGCCATCTAAAAAGGAACAAACAGTCATTTTGGTAAACACACGTAACTTCTTTACACTGTTAAACCACCTGGAGCTCCAAGGACAAAGAAGCCGTTCTGATGGCCAGCTTGTCAGCTCCTATCCATCCTGTGAACAAATAGCACTTCAGGAAACTATTCCTTTGGCACTGGCTTAGCCTCTCTCTAAAGAGGAGACATAATAGAATATCGTAAAAATGCCCTCTCCCAATCTCTTCTGAAATATTGTACACTCAAAATCTACTTGCTTTTCCTTTGTAACTCTCACTCTATTTCACAGGACTCACAAAAGCACACTGATTGTGACTAGATTCTTTAGACTCCCTCTTTTCACCAGAGAAATCCTGTCTACAAGCAAGGCTTGACTACACAGAGAATCTGGTATGCAGGGAGCTAGAGGCTGCATTTATAGTACGTTAACCATTGGAATAATTCCTCATGGAAGCATGGTTTGTACTAAAGATACCTCTAGGACCTTACTTACTCCCCTTTGAAAATGGGTTGTACTCCTCCAAGGGCTAGAGTGGACCAAATGTCTAATTCCTACCCCAACTTACTGAACAGGGCTTACTTGGCAAGAGTAAATTCAGCCTCCTTAAAACTGCCTGTGTGGTTTTAATGATGGTGATACTCTTACATAACTTATCCTCAAAATCGTTGGTGCTCACAGGGATAAGTACTTGCATTAAGGAGAATTGTTTCCTCAGCAGAGGTGGCAGCGAGAATTTATATCAGGGGAATGAAGTGTTTCTCTCCAGTCGAGCATTTTGCTGTGTATGTGTTATATCAATGAACTTAAGTAGCCTTTCCAGAAACAGATCAAGTACAAAGTTTGCAGTAGAAATTCTCAGGGTGAGCCAGAAGGGGGAGGTTTAGGCTGTAGCCTGTATATTTCTTTAGGATCCTGCTGGATAAACTATGCTGTAAAATACGTAAGATGTAGGGCATGTTCAGGCACAAATAGATCTATCTTACGTTTTCCAGGTATATAAGGTAATAAAATTGCACTGCCTCTCTATCCCTCAATCACAAATAACATTTCTGACCACTCTGGCAGAAGGACAACAGCCTCAAATATGTCTATCTTGTAATGAAAATGGATGGCAAGGTAGAGGCGCTTCTAATGATGCAGCAACTGCCACGTGAACTCAAACACACATATTCTTAGGAAAGCAGAGATTCTCACCCAGAAGACATCCTCAGCAAACCATGCATCAGAAGTTCTCCTGCTTGTGGAGCTCTTTGCTTCCCAGGGGCTCAGTGAGGATGGCTCTGTGACTGGGCCACCTCTGTTCTTTGACTGCACAGTGATATATTTTGCAATGTTATTGTAAAAATTTCACACAGCACTCAGTTTCATAATACTCAATAAAAGATTTTAGAGTCCATAATTTGGACAACACAACCCCTATACACAAACATCATGCAGACAAATACCAAAGTTTTCGTTCCTTTTTTTAAACAACTTATTTTCTTACTGAGGCTAATTAAAAGAGTGAACCAGAGAAAACTACAGATGTACTTGTGTCACCTAAAGAGAAGAAAAGGCAATTTTCCAATACTAACAAATGCATGTTTTTTTGCAAAACAGCACAAATCTAATTCCAAAAGCAGCACACACGGCTATGCCAACAACGGATGCTGACCATCAAAGAAACAAACCAATAAAGTACATTAATAGGAAAGACTAGCATTTATATCACAGAATTCGAAAAAACTGCTACATCATAAGCACTAAATCTCTCTTAGTAATAGTCAAAGGAACAAAATAAAACAGTCAGAAAGGCAAGGACACCTTTATCCAGTGCTGGTAACTGCCGTACAAGTTCCACAAGAGAGCAGTATATACTTGACTTTGAGAAAGAAATGACATGGACCTGCTCTTTTCCTATCCTTTTCCCTCTTCCATTATTATTATTCCACTGCAAAAAGGTAATGAATGCAAATGCGCCCAGGCGGTTGGTACAACAGCAGTTCCTGAATGTCGAGGGGACTGCTATCTCACTCCAAGCTGACAAAGTAGAAGGTGGTCACATGAAACACACGATAACTGTTAAGACAGGATATATTAAAAATTATTAAATATGTTTCACCATGCAGCTTCTTAAGGACATATTCACGTGTAGGAAAGGGATGTATTTTTATTAATGTATCACAGATATATTGTGGAACACTTAAATCTATGTTTAGCCATATGAATATGTGAAAATATTTTTAGGTGGAATAGTTTGCTAATTATTTCAAGAGCACTGGAAACACTGAGCATGAGTAGGAAAAACATTTTTTTTTTTAATCTTCCATTCTTAGAGAAAGATGGTTTTGCCATTTTACCATGCTACGAGTTTCACATTAGTAGCACACAAACCCATGAGTATTTCTATAGGCTTGTATTCCTAAAGGAAAAGGGATTTTAAACCTCTCGGACACCAGAGATTTTTTCTGAAAATTCCAGAAAAAAAACCAAAACAATTGTATAGATGCCTTTAGCTGCATGCTTTCCACACTTCCATAAATCCTGTAATTCAGGTAAGAACATTACTGGTCTGTACAGAAACAATCATAACCTCTCCAATGCCAAAGCAGAACTACAGGAGAAGTTCAGCTGAGTCACTCTGGAAAAAGAGGGAACAGAATGTTAATGTTAATGCATAAAATATATCCACACCCTAATACTTGCAATAACATAGAGGAAAAATAATTGTGTTTTGGAGGCCATCTCTCTTTCTTAAAAAGTCTGATTAAATCCCCCTCCCTGAGTGGAGAAGTTTGTGTCTAACACAGACACTTCGGCTGATCCTGTTGAAGGGGTCATGGCAAGCATTAGGCTGAAATTCTTTCGATTTATACTGAAACAGCCAAAATGTCTGACCACTCCCATTAGCATTTCTTGCTAATGAACTGCTGTGCTGAATGCTGGCTTTCACCACTATCATGTTCTGTGGAAGACAGGCCCCATTCAACAGAGATTTAGAAAGATGCTGGGAAGCCGAAAGAACAGAAAAAACATCAAACAAATATTTGAATACTAGCAGTGCTTGGTGAACTAGGAGATTTGTTCCATTTCGAAAGTGATTTAGAAAAGAGTTAGCTATCACGGATGTCAATTGACATCAAATCAGTTGTAAAACATCTGCAGATGACACACGGGCTCTTCCTTCACTTCAGTGCATTTGGAAATCACAGTATTCATCATTATTTGGGCATGATGCTTGCACTCCCCTCCCTCCTGCCCCTGCATCTGTGAAGACAAACCTTCTGTTATATATGTCTTTCAGATTCTCTCTTTGATATTAATTTCCAGAATAATGAAAAGAACTATTAAGGGAGAACCATACAGGAAACAAAACAGGGATTTCTGATCTTTTTTTTCCCAAAAGCAGCAGAGGAATTGTGCTACAAGAGGTAGGTCATCAATAAAGAAGAAACCATCTGGACAGCTCTAGCTGTTTGACTAGCTTTTTGTCTTTTTGAGGCTAAGTCTCAGAGCCTTAGAGACAAACCCATCAAAGAAATTTGTGGCAAGATTGATACTCCAGCAGAAAGTCTGTCACATATAATCTCTTTAAAGAAACCAATCATGCAAACGACTGCAATTTGCATCTACCAGTCTAAAGATGGCATTTAACTGTGCCAGAGCAGCCTTATAACTGGACAGATAAATACCCTTACGTATGGTATTGTTTTCTTGCTATATGCTAAACATTTTGGACTCAAGACTCCCCTAAATGCCAAAACTGCATCAGTCCAGGATCACTAAAGTGATCTGGAGGATTCATGTTAGTCCTCACCTCTGTGAGTGATTAGGCCATGTGAGTCTACCAAAGATAAGCAGTAGAAAAAAACATTTACCAATGGAGCCTTTGGATACAATTCAGTCAGACGCTGAGATTATTTTTTTTTTTTCCTTATAATTGCAGGATACTTAAAAAAAATTATAAGGATATAGCAATAATTCATGTAATCCCTCTCCCCATTCCTTAAATCAATTTAAAGATGCAAAATTCAGGTGTTTTTCATGTGCAAAACAATAGGGTCCCCAGGATTTTTTTTCTCTTTAATTATGCTTTATAAATGTAGTTTTCTAAATATCTGATAAAGAAGTTCCACGTTTTATCAGCATCATTTAGATGTCCTTTTGTGCTAGAATAATTTATCTGCAAATGTAATTTACTGCTGTTAGAGATTTTATGGTTGGTGAGGATCTCTGCTCTTCGTAATCCTTCTTTTTACTGAAAAAAAAGAGCTCCATTACAAATTCAAAGGAACTTTATATTATGGGTTATCATGGTTTTGCAGTCATTAGTAGTTTATTTCACTACACTATTATTTGTTACAGGCTGCAAGCATTTGTAAAAGACATGAGTACAAGAGAACTTTGATACTTGGGAGATATATTGGGCTGGTAGGTAGACACTCATTTCAGGACAATCTATGAGCTAGCCAGAGTATTGTAGGATAGTTGTGTGTGTTTGACACTTATGAAATTACATGTTAGGTAATGATACACTTCCCACCTGCCTACTATCTATTTTCCAATCAATTCCAATCTGCTTTCCAGGACAGTAAAACTTTGTTTCTGTTTAACACATACCTTTCTGGTTAATGAATTCTTCCTTCCTTTGTTGCACATAGTAGGCTGAATACATATTAGTAGCCATAATTTAACTATAACTGATACCAAGTTTATTTTTTCTTAAAAAAAAAAAATCTCCACTACTCAATTATTATCATACTGTATGGAAAAAAATATTATTGTGATACTATAGAGGGAAAAAAATAAGCACCAGAATTATCCTCTGGACCATACACATATAGGACCATACATTCACAAACAGAAAGTTTTCATGACTGCATATTACATTTCATTAGTTTCAACTTACCATGAGATTCAAATAATAGTTTTTCAAATAAGAGAAATATCACTACTTTATATAACTCAGAGATAGTGTATCAAACTTTTTCCAAGTGTGTCTCAGCTGGGCCATTTATTTTTGTGGCACTTTTGAAAGATAAGGATTTGAGGACACTAATTTTACTCCTTCTATATTTTACAGATTTTAGCCATTTTTCCAGAGGAGATGAAAGAAATGTGCCACATTGTGTAACAAAGCATCGTACATTCCCAGGTTTGGACAGAAATGACATGGCATATTTTACTTACTGTTCATGCATCATTTGCTTTATTTTGAGAAACTCTGTCCTTTCCCTTGGTACAGCATAGCTATGTTATATGAACTGTAAAAGGAAACTTTAGTTATCATTCAAATATGCTTGCTGTCTTACTAAGTGGGGAATGTTATATCTCTCTCAGATATTTTGGCTTCTGAAGGTTAAGGTCCTGGGGATTTTGCCAGAAGGCAGATGCTGGGCTGGCAGACGGTGTATCCTTTCAGTCATGGGGGTGTTGTCCTTCACTTCTGAAAGAAAAATCTTTTGAATAGTTTTACAACAAACTCTTTTAACTTACCTTTTTCTACTGAACAAAGTAGTAGTCCTGTAAGAGGCCAATGGTTCCTTTGGGATCCATTCCCACCCCACTGCCTCAGGATGTTCATGATGTCATGGCCATCATCTACTTTAACTTTTGTTTTTCTTCTTTATGAGGAAAAGCAACAGCAATATGTTAGGTTCTTACATCGTTCCTTCGACAGGGCAAAGTATTCTCCCATTTGATCTAATATGCGACTAGTTTACGTGTTTCCTTACCTCCCACACCACATTTCTGATCCATGTATCTAACCTCTAATCCTAGCCAAGAGCAAACCATGGTAACTGTCAGAAACTGGATTAGCAATAGAGCTCTGAGCTCAGTTTATGAGAGGCTGCCTAACTGCTCTTCACAGTTTCCCTGTCCTATTTAGTTTTTCAGGTGTGGGACATGAGAACAAGAAAAGATGTGTGACCTGCACTGGAAGAATTGGAAGGGACGATATAACACAAAAATCATGGTGTCCCTAAAAAGAAAAATGATATGAAGAGACTGATTTTAAAATATTTTAAAAGAGCAGGAAATCACTTTTTTCCTCTGCTGGTTGAATTTTGATAACTTCTGTTCAATCTTACGTGTCTGTTAGGATCCTGGGGGCTGGGGACTACTGCAAGGCACAAAGGGGACTACTGCAAGGCAGGGAAACACAGAACTCTCATTGAAGTTCCAACTAGTTCCCTTTATCAGGGATTTTCTTTACCATCATGGTGTTATATCTAAGGGAAGGAAAAGAATTTCACATTGAATGACTTGCCACTGGAATTATTTCTACTTGCAAAAATGTACATTTTTAAAGCAGATCTCTCTGATATTTCCATTACATCCATCATTTGATTCCAGCAACTCCTATCCTCTTGTCGTCATTTAACCCCAGCTGGCAGCTGAGCACCACCCAGCCACTCGTTCACTCCCCCCACAGCAGGATATGGGGAAGATAATTGGAAGGGTAAAAGTGAGAAAACTCATGGCTTGAAATAAAGACAGTTGAATAGGTAAAGCAAAAGCCATGCATGCAAGCAAAGCAAAACAAGGAATTCATTCACTACTTCCCATCGGCAGGCAGGTGTTCAGCCATCCCCAGGAAAGCAGGGCTCCATCACGGGTAACGGTTGCTTGGGAAGACAAACACCATCACTCCAAATGTCCCCCCCTTCCTTCCTCTTCCCCCAGATTTATAAGCTGAGCATGACATCATATGGTGTTGAATAGCCCTTTGGTCAGTTGGGGTCGGCGGTCCCAGCTGTGTCCCCTCCAGCTTCTTGTGCACCCCCAGCCTACTCACTGGTGGGGTGGGGTGAGAGGCAGAAAAGGCCTTAACTCTGTGTAGGCACTGCTCAGCAATAACAAAAATATCCCTGTACTGCCAACACAGTTTTCAGCACAAATCCCAAACATAGCTCCATGCTAGCTACTGTGAAGAAAACTAACTCTATCCCAGCCAAAACCAGCACACATCTGGAACTAGACTTTTTAGTGTGGCAAGTAGCCTGAGAGCAATTTCTGTTGCTTTCCCACTATCTGCTCTCACCTCACTGATTTCTGCTTAAGGCAAAAGAACTATCTATCTCAGCTGTTAAAGACAGATGCTCAAATAATCAAATACCTAACCACACACACTAATTTCAGCTATAAGCAAGCATAATTTCCACCTCCTTTTTCAGAAACAAGAAGAAAAAACATATTTTCAGAATGAAAATGAAATTGCCTAACCATGTGCACTTTCACTTTCCAAAAGTAACTATTAAACTGCTTAACTCTGGCAATTTAAAACCTCCTGCTATGAGAAGCATGTATAGAAAAAAGCATAATGAGGAAGACAACTCTATTGTCAATTCCTATAAGGACTGGCTTGAAGCAAGGACTGACTATGAAAGCCTGCATTCCTGGCTGTTCACCTCCCTGATGCTGATTTGGCTACTACTGGTGCAGTATATGTTCTCCAGAAGTGCCAATGGTAAGAGAGTGGGTTCTTGAGAGAAGCAGCACATAGGCTCAGAAGAAGCAAAACCCTTTGCCTCCTCTTCACTAGTTGCTTAATGAGAGGTTCAGGGGTAAAAAAAAAAAAAGCTTATATCTAGAGTAAGAGTGGTTTCTGCAATCTTGAAACAAAATAAGTCTGGATATCAGAACTTTCTTTTTTATAAACAGATTGTAAAAACATTCTTAAAAATAATACAATTGAAAACTTAGTACATAGGCCATCAGTCTGTCTCAGATGGTATAATTCTCTCAGATGGTATAATTATCATCTATCAACAGCAAAACAGAACATTATTCAATTACAACATGCTCCAAGAGTTTGTAGGCACTTATTTCACAATCCCCCATATGCAGCAGCATATAATCTTTACTTAAGGGTTGGAAGACTGAGGTAACAAAGACTAAATGTCTTGCCTTAGGAGACAGAATATGGTTCATGAGGTCTAAGAAAAGACTACAGCTTTCTTACTGTCTCAGAGATTTTTTCATAAGGCCATTTTCCCCTCTTCACGTTGCATTCTTTTTCAGCAAGTCTGAGTACCATCCTATGGCAATCATTATATTGAGCCAAATTAAAATGAAATTAGATTGGACCTAATATTTTTCTTACTTTTTTTTCCAAACTAAAAAATAAATTAGTAAGATATAAAAACTCAAAACACAGGACAGAATGAATCACATGTGTTTCTTTATGCCTCAGAAGAGAAAGAACATAAAATACAAAGAAATGTTTCATTTTATTTTATGATATATGTTTTGGTAAGTATACTTTTATCAGATTTAACTTTCAAACATGAAGTTTCACATGCTTGCAATATTCCATGCTGATTTTCACAGGGCAGTAAGAATCACAGCCAAAGGACGTCTTTAAAGCCAGTATTTTGGCTCATACATTGGCCAGTTTCTGGTCAAAGGTTCTTTGTGAATAATAAATCAAGTGAATAGCATAATAAAAATCAGCCTTCCTTTGGAAGCATTTATATATAATTTCTTTCAGAGAAAAAATAATTTTCTCTTTGTGAAACTGGTAAAATACAGAGAAATAGTTAACATCGCTCCCTATCCCCACATATTTTAAGACTATTTGTTTTATTTTTCATATTTGATCACTGCAAATAGATTAATGAAAAACAGCTGCTGCTTTTACAAGAGCCATTTTGAAGACAAGCGAATCAGAACATTCTGCTGTAATGACAATGGTGATGACTATACACAACTGGGTTTAAAATTGTTGTTAAAGTGGAATTAAAGGAATAGCAGTGATCTCCCAGGCATTTTCTTGAGAAAACAGTGCTGTATATTGTCAACGCAGTATATATCTACCCAATATGCAGTGGGGTGGCAGGAAGAAGGTAAAAAGCAATCCAGATGTTATGATCAAGGTTGAGAAGAGGAGGGGCATATATACATACACATCTGTATTCATATTCAAAATGTAGATATATAATGCATATTTATACTGTAATATATTTCTCTTGTATACACGTAAAATTTTATATATATATTTTCTATAACAAAGCATTCTTAACGTTTTAAATTGATGCATAAACTCAATTTTTAGTTTGAGTTGACAGGTTTAAAGCAAAACCTAAAACATTTACATACTAAAAATAAAAATGTACGAATTATTCAATATCCAGACAAAATTATTACTTGAATTAAACCCAAATTCATAGGCAGCTACCTGATGAGAGAGCTTTTTAAAAAAAAAAAATTACTTTTCATCCAGCTTTTGTTACATTCAGAGCTGTGCTGAAGAGTTATGAGACTTTTATTTTTCTAAATACAGAAGGAGCCCTGTTCTAGAACACTACATGGAGGGAGGTGCATTGCATTGTACAAAGAACTGCAGAAGAAGCTAAAACAGCTAGAAACATGGAAAAGCTCACATAATGCAACTGAGAACCTTGATTTCTTATAGCAGAAAACGAAAAAAAAGGACACTATCATATTAGACACCAGGAACACCAAGGGCATAAGCTCGTGTTACGTTGCTATGGAAGAACAGTTTGTTGCTAAAGTTGCCATCTGTACTAGTGAAGCATCACATGCCATTTCTGCAGGAAGGTATTAAAAAAAGAAATCAAAATGGTCACAAAACTTGTTTATAACTGATATTCTATACCATATTTAAAATGAGGGTGCAAACAGCTCTACAAAAAGGGCAAAAATCCAAATTGTGGAAGAAACAGTTGGCTGCCTGTCTGATTAGCTACATGACAGAGCTAGGAAACCACCTATAAATACCCAGTTGATCTGGCACTGAGACTGAGCCATCAAGCACATTCATGTCTTGAAAAGACAGTGTAGATGTGAAATGTTATTCATCAATGTTGCTTATTTCTTTGGACAAGAAACAGGAATCTGGGCTGGTAGGAAGCAGGGAAAGTGGACAGGAGGACAAGCCCTGGGGACTTCCATGAGAAGTTAAGCAACTGGACAGCTGGAATTGTGTTTTCTCTTTGCCTCTTTGTAACCTTCTTTTTCCAAACTTATAACTTCCAAACTTAGACCTGTAGACATACAAAACTAATTTTTGCTTCACAATTAAGTCTGCCTGGTGTTGGAGGCAGTGAGGGTAAATCTGAAACCTGCAAACTTGCAGTGTTTCATACAGATGGAGTGTTTGAAGCCACCCGAGAAGGAATTTGGACTCTGCAGAGTGTTTCTTTCCCAATTGCAAAGAAACAGCTTAGGGACCTGGCATGATGATTAGGAACAAGTGCACTCCAGCAAGCATAAACCAACCCCTCCCCCTGACATGATCAGAGAGCTGAGACAAATCCCATCGCCCCCAGGAAACCCTGAGCCGTCACAGCAACAGGGGCAGGCGAGACGATAATGAGTGGCATAGAGAAGGGAGGATGGCAGCTCCTCATTAACACAAGAGCAGGGCGATAGTCAACAAAAGTGAAGCATGACAAAATTCAAATCTGAAAAAGTTTTTTGTTTTTCACACAGCGTATTGTTAGGCAGACCTGTAGTTGTGGCAAACCCGTGTCACTGTTTTTGGTATTAAAGGTGGAAAGGATTGACTTAGAGTAATCATGGTAGATCATATCACAGCTACATCAATAAGTTAATGGTAGGAAAAAAAAATTGGAAAGCTTATGCAGTGTCCTGCTTCATGGTTTCAACTATTTTTTCTGGTATGAATTATGACGACATGTTTAGGGAGGGCAGGTTATACTCTTTCTTCCAAAAAATCTGTACCAATTGATTTGTCAATTACTTAACAGGTTTCCTGCTATTTTCACTAATGTCAGACTATAGCATAAGCCTGTTTTTTCAGAACCTTCCGTCACTCATGGAAATGATGTATTGTCAATCCTCTGAAGGAACACATCCCAGGATTTGTTCCCTCAGAAATTGTCATAGGGATGCAATAGGAGAATTACAAAAATAATGAGGATTGTGTATATATGAATCCTTCTGTTATTGAATTGCTTTGTTTGATTTTTTGATATTGAATTATACTGTTCGACATATATGAACACGCAGTTTCATGTAAAACTGCTGACTGTTATTAAATAGGTTGTTTTTTGTCTTCCATGTGTATTCAAACTAAGACCACAGTCTTGCAAAGACAAATGCCTTAAAAATATGTCCTATAGTTTGTCACTCATCCATAGATCTACGCTACTAAAAAAAAAAATAAAAGCATAAGCCTAAGTGTACCAACCATACTATCTACAAATAACAAACCTAGCAACAGAATCAGGAAATAACATAGATTAACAATCATAGCATTAGAAAAATGAAATAAAAATGTATTTTAATTTTTAGTAGTATTAGCTTAAAAAGATGAGAATTCTGATATGGAAGATGGATTTCTTAATAATGAAGTATAAAAGTAAACACTTAGCCAAAACTGTCAGGCTTCTTAATCTGTATTTAAATTCCTGTTAAGAAATAGTTTGACTTTAGTAGTCAGTGGTAGTCACACTTGAATAGTTTGACCAAATTAACTTTTGGTCATGTAAATAATCTGGGAATTTGATATTATTGTTATTTTTTATTAAAAATGGAAATAAGTGACTTTAAATTAATTAAGATCTGCCATAACTCAAGTATAAGAGACTAAAAAGGGAAAGAAAAGACTGTGCCTCAAAATTTTCACCAGTGTTCCCAACATTGCTTGTATTTACAGGAACAACACTACTGAAGAATATACTTTTCCAGTCTTTACAAGATAAAATTGCCTGTTAGGAAATGTCTGACAACTTCTGAAGGACTTTTATATACAATACAATCATTTTTTAAAAGCAGAACTTAGTGGATATTTTGTAAACAAAATATTTAAGGTATAGAAATAGGTTTCTTAATCAGGGACCCTAACCAGCCCTCAGTCATCATGAGATGGAAACAGGAACATGGAAGACCCAAGTGTGCAATGAGCCCAGAGAGTATTGCCACAGATGCTTTGAAAAGTATATAGTAAAAACCTTACAAGATAACAATAAAACTGGGAAGCCTATTTTGTTTACCTCCATTTATGGCTCCTAGGCTCTTGAAAACAGGTGGTGTGGTAGACTTTGAGTTGCATTTTATGTGAAGGCTGACAAATCTTTGGGTCTTTACACCTGTTGTAACATGTTGTTCTGAAAGAAAATAATTAAACGCCATGTACGTTGAATTAGAACTTGTATTAATAATGGTATTTTATTTAACTCATACCAATTACTTGAAATAAGAAAACAGAATTCTGCAAAGAAGAAAGTATTAAAATAATCTGTGTGAGCCTATGTATTTGTGGTTCTTGAGAGAAAAAATATGTAAAAAGGATGAAAGCAGTAAGTCTATGAAAATACCAAAATATAGAAAGATTTGCTGATTAATGTTTCTATTATATAGGAAAGAAAAAAAGACAGATGCATAGGACAAAGTATTTCCTTCATGACACATACTTAGTGAATTAAATTACTTCCAGTAAAAGAGTAATACACTTAAAAAATATACAGTCCTGGACAATGTGGAACAAAAAGACTCATGGAATAAATGAAGAAAAGGTACTTGGTGAACTAGAGTATCCTAAATATTAAGACAGAAAGACGCTTCTAGACAAACACTTCTAGAAGAGTGCTAGGAAAGATGGCAAAAGTATCGAATTCAAATAAAATTATATGAAAATGCCTTAGTTCTCTGAGATTTTGAAAAATCAATTTTAGAACTAAATCTGGAACAAAAATCCAGAGAAGACTGGAAGATGTTTACAAAAATTAAATATTTCTTAGATCTTTATGAACCTGTAGAACTTTTTGGCAAAAAGACGTATAATTGAAAGGAAGTCAGAAGCTGTCCCAAGTTTTAAAACATTAAGAAACAGGAGCTTAATTTGGAGCAGGAATGCCTAGCTACTTTAGTGCAGTTGTCTACTTATGCCGTTCCTCAACTAAACTACAGTGACTAAACAATCTACATATTGAGAAAAAAAAATTAAGTGAATAAATAAATGTGAATCATTCTTTCTCCTTTGTCTGAATTGCAAGAAATTCAGGGCTCTTCACTTACCTCAGGCAGCACCTCCTAACTCTCAGTAAGAATTGCATTAAACTGACATATACAATTTCCTAGTATTTAAAAATTTTGTAGTGCACAGGCACAACTAGAATAGCTAAAGATGAGCTTCAAATCAGGAACTGGTTTGAGGGTGGCAAATCTAATACTTTTATCAATTAGTGAGCCTTTAAAAGCAGATACTCACTCGACACCCATCAAAGCTATTAAAAGATACAATTACATGAGTCTAATGCACACAGTGAGATGAACAGCAAGTACAGACAGAAATGTAGCCAAGCATCAGAAAACCCTTGAAGCCACAAACTCACCAAGCTCATTTCATTTTTTGCTATTTTTGACATTTATGATTAAAATACTTACTTACTTGAGAGGAATGCATCCTTTTATTAAAGGCTGGTTATACATTGTGAAACACACAAAACAGTCTCCAGTTGCAACGACCCCATCCATTGGGGGTAGTATCTTAAACATTTGGTGTAACATCATTTGTCTTTTCATGCTACTTTTCACTGCCAGAACCCAACAACGTTTTTTTCTGGTTTTCACTGTCACTAGTGATCATGGTATCAAGCAAAAAAGAACCACCTGAATGTGACTATAGGAAGTTGAGAGCAACAGTTCCTCTTTCAGATAGATTTTAAATAAAGAGGCAAACCTGTTTGGTGGTGGAGGGGAGGTGTTCTGTTTGTTTGTTAGTTTGGTTTTTTTTATAGAACACGAGGAGGAGCCTATCTTATAAAACGATTATAGACTGAGGACCCTAAGTGGACAGAAGCACCCTCCAAGCATTCCCAAGTTCAAGTCTACGTTTCATAGAGTTTAGCAGCAATTCAGATACTCCGTCTCCTTGCAATATGTCTTGCTTATTAATTATAGGATGGCAGTTCCATTTCAGCTCCCATTCCTAACCCATCTCAGGCATCTAACTCAGTCTGGATTCTGCTCCAGGGCCAGATACCCACTTGTTATGCATCCAAGTTGTAAGCATTCATTCGCTCTAATATTTCCAGTGCTTGCCTCTCTGTATCTTACTTCCCTGTTCCTAAAATAGGACCTCACAGATACAGAATGAGAAAAGGCTGTTACTGGTTAAAAGGCATTAATTTGCTAATAAACTCTAAACATACAGATAGGTTCAGCTGTGGCAAATTTATGGGCAAATTAGTACCCTCCTCATTACTTTCCTTGATGATGCAAAACTTTGACTGTTACACAAAAAGTTTGAAATCTAAGATAAATTGATTTAGTGACACTAAAGCTTAGTATGTAAGGGTAAAGTAACCAGGAAGATTAAAATTGCAGTTATATCCCATATGTGTCCATGAAATATTTTGTGTTATTTTTCTTAAGTTAAAAGAGCTATTATTAGAAATGCAGTTCTTTCTTTGGGGGTAAGTGTGGCAGATGGTGCATAGGAGTGAGTGGTGAGCAATTTACAGTAAACAAATTCTTTATCTCTGACAGGTCATGGGGAGAACTAACATGGTCCCCAATTCAATCAGGGAGTCGTCTGGAAAACAGTGGCGTTCAAATGTACTAACCATGGTGGGTGAAACACACTTAAAAAGAAAAACAAAACCAACACAAAACCTTTAGATTATCAAACTGAGAAACACTTTTTCCACAGAAATTTTAAGGACATGCCTTCTGGGGCTGACAGCATGATGCAATTTGTTAAGGTACTCCAGTGTGCTCAGCATCTACTCTTGAGAACACTGTTACAGGCTTAGCACCACTGAAGCGGTCAAATTTAATCCAGGTGTTTACTGACACACCACAGCTTGTTAGTAGCCTTTATACATGGGCTATTATGTACAAATAAGTCTTTATAACTACTTTAACCATGTGTCTTACATGACAAAACACAGTGCTTGTCTGGGAATGTTCAGCAGGTTTTCCTCATCATATGAGGAAACTGTAATCTGTGTCAGAAGCAGATGAATCCCTTTGAATAAAGCAACCCTAACGAAAGGTATGTGAGGGATTTTTCATACACTGTTCAGACACAATATATTCATAAGAAGTTTACTTCTGCCCATATTAGCTATGTCTATCTGCAGTAGTACTATGAACTAGTAGTGGTAGAACAATAGTTTCCAAATGCATTTTCTCTGCTTTTTAAATTTGGACTCAAACAGCAGCCTCTGCCTAGCAGGTAACTATCATCATCAGCTATAGGTGGAATATGTATTTACTTTCTCATGTAGATGATGGGCTTAACAGGTTATAGATACTCCACACTGGTGTCTGTCCCCTTAAATTAGTCCAAAATTGGCATTGCATGGAAAAATATATATATTTTTTTAATCTGGTTAGATGTAATAACTCTGGAAATTATTTTAGTTTGAAAGAAATTGGTAATTAAGCCAGTTATCTTCTCTGTAATTCCATTTATCTATATGAAAGTACAAGTTCTCACATTCTTTGCACAGACAGTAACAAACTACCAAATACTCTTTTTCTTGTCTCAGCACCAAAATACTACCAGACCTCAGCCTCATTCTGAAGCCTCTGTCTCCCTCTGCTTCTTCAGTAATTTTCTCTGTCTCTTTCCCACACACACGTAACCCCAAGATATCATGGGCATGTGGGATATTGCTTCCCAAAATACTTAGCAGAAGCACATTGGTCCCTGAATCTCCATATTTTCCATGCTGCCACCTATTTTTCAAAGCTTAACTGACCCATATTCCCTAATTTCTAGCTCATAAACCCTCCAACTTCTGCACATATCCTTTTTTCCTTCTTTAACTAGCGAATAGATCTCCGAACCTTTCATTTTCCTCATTGCTTAGGCATTCTTCTTGAAACCTGCCCTTTGTATCACAGTTGTGCACTACAGCAAAACTTCTGCAGACCTGCCTGTGAGTACTGTTGCTTACAACATGTAACTAGCATTTGCCTGTGGTGACAGAGAAGATGCACAGGTTTGAGAAGATTTCCTGAGAACTATGACTTGCAAAAATACATAGTAATAAATCAGTTAAAAAAAAAAAAAAAAAAAAAGCAAGCTTTGAACATATTACTTCTTAGTTTCTTATCTCATACGCTTTTGAAAGCCTCAAATCTTCCTTTGCCTGGCACTAAAAGAACCATTAAAGCTTTCACAGAACCTAGTCAGTCATTTCCCCAGGCAAATAGTGCCTACCACTAACATCAAGACCAACGAAATTATTTCTCTTCCACCCCCACCACCTTCAACAATGAAAAGATGATAAAGGGTTTTCAATAAATAAATATTCCCGTTCAGTAATTGAAATCCAAACACGGAAAGAAATGCCATCATCACTGATTTTCACTATGTACAACATTAACAGAAAGGAGAATTCAGCAACAGGGATTAATAAATGTCGCTTTTTAAATCCTTTGCTTTTCCAAATAAGATGCTATAAAAAATCATTGGTAAAACAGTTCTCATTTATACCAGGGATTTTTGAATCTGAGCTTTCCTATACCATTTCAACCTGAACAATCATTTATCATCTGTGTTGTTTTGTTCTTTGTCATAAAGAAATGTAGGTTTCACATTTCTAACACTCCTTAACCATTCTGGATAATCCCTCTTATGCCATTTTTGGCAAATTACATTAAACCTATCCACCAGCATCTGTGCTCAAGACAAAGGCAATCATCATTGTGATTCATGTTTGAGACAGTGGGATGACATATAGAGATGTTACTCTATGAACTTCAGCATCTCCAGTGGTGGTGGGGCATTGCTGTGGGAAGTACTGCTGTGAAGCAGAATCTAAAAGCTGTGGCATGTTACTCATTTAACCTAGCAGACCCTGACTGCTTCTTGCTCATGTATGTGCAGTGCACTGACAGATTGTCTTCACAGAGGTCTGGTATTTCTATCTTCATGAAGGTTTTATGTTTACTTTCCAATGCCTGATTAACACTGTAATGCCTGGAAATTATAGTACAAGATATTTTTATTTTTTTTAGTTAATATCTTCTGCTCAAGAGAGCTTTGGAATGTTTAAGACTTCACAAAACATCATCTGTGTTTTAAGTTAACAGAAATAAATCTAGGACATCAGTCAGGTTTCAGATAAACGGTTACAATTTTAAGTCACCTACACAAGATAACACAATCCTATATGCTTTTGGGGGTGATATTCAATAGTTCTTTATGAAAATTAACTTACACTGTTTAAACTTTTCTTGGTCTTATGTCAGGTACCCAATTTGGTACTTCCTGATCTTATGACTTACAAAATAAACAGTTAAAAAACCAAAGTGAACAATACAGCTATTTTTTTTTCTGTAATAACAAATTAACTGTTAATTGGAAATAATTATCTAGTTGCATCCCAGAGAGCTAGATTCTTGGCTAGAAAGTACTAAATAACTTCAGGCAATTAACTAGAAGACATATCAAATCATTGCTTATTGAGGTTAAAGATGAGAAATAACATTGGGCTGGGAAACAACAGTGAAGGTCATTTAGATGAACAGCCATTACTGATATATCAGATTCAGTCAATCAGCTACTGGTTTGAGTCCATGAAAATTCTAGGAAAGAGATGAACCTCTTCATATGACCTTTGTATCCAATAAAATCACATTTATTTTTATGACGGAAAATTGTCCCTACCAATCTACACAGCAATATTTCCATAAAAAAATGATTGTGTATACACAGCTTCAAGAAGATATGAGGGCAAACATTTTGTTATCAGCATTTTTATACATAATATACATCCATCTCTAATAATGGAATCACTGTTTGTGAAGTACAAATTATATTTGCTCTACATAAATATATTTATTCTAAGAGCTGTAATTACTGAAACATTATTTCAAATGAGATTTCTATGTACTTACTCTTCTGTAATTTGGGAAAAAAAACGCTGAACTATATTGCAAGAATGAAAGCAGGTTAGTTCTACTTCAGATAATAGCTCTTGAATTCACAGGCGTTACATAGTACCGGGCCTTTTATACAATATTCTGTGCAAGTTCTGTTATGCACATCTACACCTTTTTTTTTCTTTAACAGCAAACATGATACAATTGCAGGTTCAAGGATATGAATGTCACACTTTCTTCCTCTGGATCCTTGGATCCTTCTTATTCCTCTTCCCCCCCCCCCCTTTTTTTTTTTTTTTTTTTTTTTTAAAGTATTAGCAGTTAATCACATTTCAGTCAGATTTTTGGATATAGCAGCCAGGAATCTCTGACTACCCCCTTAATGAATGATCAAGGCCTTTTGAAATACTCTAAGTTGGCTGCCACAGCAATGGAAGTATCCAAGTTGCCTCTTAAAAACCTTGATTATGACACTTTTCCATTTTATATTATGGTAAATCAATTAAATTTTTCAAATGGGTTGTTTACTGAGTACGAAACAATTTTAATTAGGTTTAGGTCCTTGCTTTTATTCTATTTTGGAGAGGATGGTCATAACATCCGTATAAGTAAATATTTTAAAATGAATTCCCAATCCTCTCTTTCCAATTATGTATTATAACTCAGTATGCAAATCAATTCTCTCTCTCTCTCTCACACATACTCATACAAATATTTCTGCCTCTTTCTCAACAACCAGTGCCTTATGTTATAAAAAGAAAAGAGGAATTCTGAATTGACTTTTTATCAGAAGCCATCAGATGAACATATTAGTACTATTTATAATTGCTGCATTGTTGCCTAAGGAGCCAGTTGCCAAGGGAATCATTAAACCCACTGATTTTTTTAGTTTTGTAGAAGATTTGAGAAAATTGCTTTTAAAAGAAATGTCTTTAATTTTATCCACAAAGTAGAAAAAACGCTAAACTAGGCAGAACAAATAGAACTTCTTTGAGATGTCTGATAGAAAATTCCCCCGGGTGGAAGCTTCAAATGGGTACAATAAATCTTGATTTTTAGAGGTTTTTTGGTACCATATACTTCAAGGGAAGAAGGGTGACGGGTTTGAGCAACTATCTTGCAAACAATACATCTACAACAGAGTATGAACAATAAACAGAGATATTGTAACTGGTTGTTCAGGAGGAATAACAAAAAAAATGTCAGTGTAAATGTGTTAATTAAGTACTGCTATACATATGGTCAGAAATATAAAAAATAAGGCACACTCTACCATTGTCTTTAATGTCCTTCTTAGACTCTCGCCTATGCATCTTCTATGCTGCCCTCTATACACTCCCTGTGCACTACACATTTTATTCAGTTACTTTCTGAAGACTTTCCTAAGGCACACAAATACTGGCCTACATGACGGTTAATTTCTGTCAGTGTACTAAGTGGCAACATAACAGAGAGCAGCTTCCAAAAACACCCTTGTGTTAAAATAGCAGTCCTATCTGATACCACTTTCAGTAACCCTTTTGTTTTCGTTCTTCTTTGTATTAAATGACATCACTGAGTCCTTTCCTCAGTTCCACTCTCAGTCCCACCATTGACCCTGAGAAGACATTATCCAGTTGGGATTAGGTAGCAAACTTTGTGGGACTGATGGAATGCCAGTTCCATTGATGTAGTGAAGGCACTCAATTTTGAAATACATGCCCATTAGTACTAGACTACGTGTCACAAGAAGCAAACAAATGGTTTCAACATAGTACAACATTCAGCCTAGTATGCAGCTAAATCCTCTCAGCTACTGACTCCAAGGCACCAGCTATTTTGGAAACTGGAAAAGGTGAAGCAGAAAGAAAAAAAATTGCAGACATAATCAGCAGTTTGAACATTGCTGAGGAGGTTGAACCCAAGAATCAATGCATTCAACAACAGAAATAAGCAGAAGAAGGTAACCTTTTTTTCCTTGTAGCATTTCTTCTATTTTCAGCATTCCTGTCTGGCTTCCCACACCGTTTTCCAGTCTCCGGTTATGCTCCATTTCAGATCACCTCTCCTGCTTCAGAACTGGAGATTCTAACATAAAAAGCTTTTTCTTATTTTGGGAGGGGTTTTGTTTATAAGCAGATTCAAATTTTATTCTAAACTTTAGATTCTAACTTTTCAAGTTCTGACCATGTTGTGACCAGTAATTGCCCTTCCCAAGATGATGTTTCACCCCATATCACCCAGATATCCACATTCTACAGTGTAAGCAGGTCTCTACATTGAAACATTTGAATTTTGCTGAAAAATTATACCCATTTCCTTTATCTCATGGCTAGATGTAATGACTTGAAGCATAGTTCCAACATCAGGTGTACTAGTGAATCATTTCCATACAATAAAGCGGTAAAATTTCTGTCTGGAAGCTCTTCTCTCAGTCTTAGCAGCAAACATGCAAAAACAGCCACAAGTATTTTTTCTTTAAATCATGTACACTACTGAGTGACTAGTACTACTAGCAATAACTGTGCATAATTACTTAAATAGTGTTGTGAGTGGATTTACCAACCTGTAAGTGCATAATATTTTAATCATACCAGACAATTATCATTATATTTTACCATTGAAACAGACATAATCATTTCAGACAAATTTGCAAGTGTAACCTTGCTTCATCCAGTTATTAATTTTTAAAAAGTTATAATGATACATATCAATAATTTCATTTTGGTACAACACTTTCAATAAGATGTGGGAGCATGTGAAAACATATTACTCAAGCTATCCTAGATGAATGCCAGGTTAATCCACAAATATCCCGTATCTTATTCTATAGCAAGGATTAAAGTTCAGAAAACGTCTGCAGAAGCATTTGGAATTACGGTAGTTTACAGAATATTTTGAAATTATAGCAAATTAATGAATTTTTACCTAAAGAATTATTTTAACTCCAAACACTAAAGACGTATGGAAGAAAAATGACATTTTGCTTGTACAGCTTATCAACATAGGAGAAAAAAGGATGAGAGTATGCTTGAAAGAAAACTTTAAATAATTTCACAAAAACTTGTTAGTTCACAAAAGTCAGTGAAACAAACATTGATATCCTTTGTCCTTTTGTAAATTATCATAGTGTTAAAGATGCATTTATTTGCCTTCTTTTCCTTTTCCTTCTATCAGCATCTCCAAAACATAATATAAAATCTTTGTTCCATATTATGAAGCATTAAGCAATAAAAGGATATAAAACTTCTCTGTTCTCCATTCTATAATTTACATAAAGAACATTTGCACCAAAAGATAAGTTCATATTAGTCCTAAGATGGATCATAACAGAGCAACTGTGCTGAAGCATGGATAAAAAATGTCTATAAAGACCACCGGTAAACTGTTAGTAGAAAATGACTTCTGAAACCTTCAAGAGTCTGCAGACTTCCTGAGATCAATTTCACTATGTCCTAGTTTGGACTTATATGATGCAAAATCTTTGTTATTGCTCTGAGATGGCCTCAGCAGTTTGCAACGTTTAGCAGCTTTCGAGTCTTTAGCTGTAAAAGGTTTTTTTCTTATGGTTTAATGGCAAAATTTGTCCTTGGTAGCTGACAAACTTCAAAGAATATTCTTCTGTGTGTGTGCTGAACTTTCTTGCCTCTTATCTATTTGAACTTTCTTTTTTTGCAAATTTTTGAAGCTGAAACATCATTAAGAAAAGACAATTTACATCCTTCGCAAAGACAAATGTTAAATAATCCTCACCACTCTCAAAATCTTCTCTCTATTAACACAGTTATGATCTCTGATAGCTTGAAGCCAGATGTTTCCCAGTTGGATGGGGGTGGCCACAAAGCAGAGTTTTATGTGCTTAATTAATCTTAAACAGAAAATTTCTAGATCTTCCAAGATGCCGAGAACTATTTCAATATTTAAATGATTTCAACAAATTCATCTATTAAACAACCCTTCTTTTGTATCTGCTTCCTCTATAATATTTTACTTTTTTTCATACTACTATTCCTCTGCTTTCAGTAGCATCCCACTACAGGACAAAACGTGTAACTCATTAAAGCAGCACATGAGTTACTTAGGTATGATTTGTGCCACCACAGGTGTTTTTTTCCCTGTGTTGGACTAGAGATAGTCCCTGGAGCTGAACATAGGTGTTGCCAGGGAAATATTTGATGGAGAATTTCTTCGTCTGGTAGAAAATGGTCAAATCACTTGGACAAAAGTTTCGAAAGGAATACACTGTTTTTGCCTAAGACTGTCTGGGGGATACTCTCAGTGTGAGCAAAGATTTTACAGTGACAAAAAGATGACTAAGCAGGTTTGAGCTACTAACAAATTTCACATTTTTTCTCTGAATTAGCAGAGAAGGGATTTAAATCTTTCACAATTCTGGTGTTTATTCAGATTATTTACTTCTGCCATAACTGTCCTGAACAATGGGTGACTTTCCCTTACCACCACCTGAAAAGACAAGAAAAGTTTCACTCTTTTGTGGAACAGAATCAGACAATGAAGCCCATGGTAGCGACTGTTGAGTTTTTTGCAAGTTTAAACTCTATTTTCATGTTTTTCCAAACAATAATTCCTAATATTAATTATTAGAAATTGCCTTTTGGTCACTGGAGGAGTATGCTCAATGCTTGGTCTTTTTTTCCAGAAACGTGGACAGGACCTTCTTTGTCAGATTTCTAGAAAATAGCCCAATGACTCTCACTCTGAGGTACATTTTGTGTAGCCAAGGCAAGTTTTTGTTTTCTACTTCCATCTGTCTAGAAAGCTTCATGAAATATTCATGTGATAGGAGTTTGCTTCAAAGGAAGACTACATGCCTTATTTCTGAGTCACTAATTTTAGTAGGAGCTGAAGTGCTATAAAGGAAGCCCTGTGTGCATAAAAGCTCTGTTTTAAGGGTATGCCATTTAAAAGTGCCGTCTTCATTGCTACAAAAGGAAAAGTGGTGGCACTCCTTCCAGTTATTACTTTATAAATTGGAATTTCCCTTATTGTCTATAATTTCCTTTTTTGTTTTTGGCCCACAAAGCAGAAAACCAGTATTATAGGTTAGCTGAAGCAGCTCTTTGTTAGAAAAATGCATAATCTTGAATAAACAAGAACACCCTCTCTCTTTTTTCTGTCGAGTCTTTCACTGTATGCCAGTATGAAACCCAGAGGACAAGTGATGATTTCCCTGTATTTACAGCGCACATACACTTAAAGAGTTTCCTCTGTTACAGGCCTTTTATAAAAGTTTAATTCCACCAAGTTTCCTATGTTTATTTCCCATAGAGTGTAATCCAGGTTTGGAAAGAGTACAGATGTTACCTCTTCGATCACTTAATCTCATTGGGTAAAACGCCAAAGACCAAAAAAGAAAACAGATGGGCGGAAAGCCTTTCAAATCTCAGACTGAACAGGCCTGTTTGTTGGAACTGGCTAAGAGAAAACTGTCTTGGCCATTTTTTATTTCATGTCAGATATTTTAGAGAATTAATAATGAGAAATGAACACACTTCTAAATATTTTAAATTGTTGATTTAACAAAACATAAGTAAAAATTACAGTATCTATAATAAAGACAATCTACAGGCCCTTATATCTTCCAACATTTTTCATAAATACACTGTATTTTTTATTCTATCAACATTTCTGTGAATTTTTTCATACTTTATGTATGCTCTGAAGAACAGGATTTTTCCTCATAAGAAGCTAGAGAAACATCCATTCAACTAAGTGAACTTTTTAGAGTGTCTTGTATCTAAGACACCCTCAATCATAATTAAAACAAATCTGAACACACTTATTTCAGCAAAGATGCAAAACTATCTGTCTCTTGAAATGTAATATTTACTATTTTCATCAAAGTAGCCCCAGCAGAGGCCATTAAAGTAGACGTCATAACTCATTAGTTATGGCCGCTTGTGCGAGGCATTTTATAAACACAGAAAAAATACTTTCAAAAAAAATCTGACACATTCTGATGTTACATGCCACACTACAATGTTTGATTTGAACAACACAATGAATAATATAAACCTACATATTCAGACTCCACAGCGTATGTTTTGCACATACCAAGTTCAAGAGGAAAGGATGTTAAGAAAACAAGAAGATACTCTGCAAGCATCTCCATCTAAAGTGTGTCTTTTAAACTGTGAGCACATCAAGAAATGAACTATGACTTTGTGTGCACATGCTGTCCTGCATACTGGGCTCTGAAGTTGCCTAGACTCTTGTAATGCCTTCTGACAGCATGATGATCTCCCTGGCAAACACGTTCCTGGGCTGCTTATCCTGCCAGTGGCACTGAAGAGGAGACAGGTTTTCTGTTGCTCCCGTCAGCTTCCAGTTAGTTTGTTGAAAAGTGAGAAATTCATCTGCTGATTTGTAGAAGCATGCCAGTCAGCAGTGCTCGGGCTGTGGCAGGAATAGCTGGCGGCAGTTTTTGCTGGTAGGTTCCCATGTTTCGTGGGGTCGAGGGGAAGTCTGTGATGACTTGCTGAGTAAGAGAAAGAGCCTATAAATCAGTAAAATCCTTTTCAAATCTCCTTAAACACTGAAAAACTCTAATTAGCCCCATTCTATATAACTTCATTCCCTAACAGAAAAATGAGGGCCACGTATGTTAGGAGACTGCCTGTGGTGATAATGGTTTCTTTTTCTCCTGGGCATCATGTAAACTTCCAACACCTCTTCAGCCTGGGCACTTCAAGTCCTTTTAATATGATTGCTCTTATCTCTCCCACATAGCAGCAGCAAGCTTTTTTAAATGTATACACAAAACTGGTCTTACACAGTGATTTCTTTAATGTCTGACTCTTCCTGGGGGGTCATTGCAGTCAAACAAAACACACATACACAAATTCCTGTTGCTCCAGTTTGACACTGTTGTGCTGCTAATTCTTTGTGATGTCCCTGAAACAGCACAAATAGCATAGTTCATCAAACTGTAGCCGGCGTTAAAAAAACAAACACGAAGAAAAACAAAAATCAAACCAACTCTAGAGCTCAATTACACTGACCTAAAAAGCCTCCTACTATGTAGTTCTTGCATTAAGATGTAACTTTGCAAAAATCATTCCTGCTGGGTTATAATGTACTTATTTTTTATTATTATTTTTTAAATCTCCCACTTGTCAGGCAAAAAAACCATGATGTGGATGTTGGAACATTATGAAAATGAATTCATAAGCCAAGTCTGTCTGCCAGAGTGTTCTTGCTAAATGCTGCAATGAATGAGAGACTCAGCATGTGGCCAACCAAAACTGCTTCATGAAAGAAAATAAGAAAAAAAGCAAGGGAATGACGGAGAGAAAACATTTCTTACATCTATTTAATGATCATGCAGTTACATACATATAAAATCCCCAGGGCCAAGAAAAGGTCTCTTGATTCAAATCAATAACCAGTCTGGTAAAGACAAGACAAAAGAATTAACATTAGTCCCATGGTTCCCCCACCACACACATCAGATGATAGCTGGCCTGTGAACCATGGAGCCCAGAAAGCTGTTTATTTGATGTGCTCACAGCCAGCATCCATGACTGCTAGAGCCAGGGCAAAGGTAGGAAAGGTAAGATACAGCCACAGCTGTGCTCACAGCGTCAGCAAGGATCCAGATGACCTTACACCGACTGTAAAACCAGAGCCCGAAAGCCTTCTCTCTTAAAATTAATCTGCACACTTTTTATATCTCATTTATAGCTCTTCTTGATGGGTCTGTCAAGCCTCACCTCTGAATTCTCCTCTTCTGCCCAAGCTGCCTGGTGTCTGGTGGCAGAGCACTACGTGCAGCTCTCCATCTCTCACCACAGTTTTGGTACTTCTCTTGTAGCATTCTTTGGTAAACTGTCCCCTCTCTGAAACTGTGTATCAAAGCAATTAGTCACTTCTCTTATACCTTCTTACAGTAAAGGCCTTGGCATTACTGCATCATCTCATCTCAGGCAAAATCCTGGACTTACTTATAGCAACCATAAAGAGCACTTCACTCTCTGTTCTGAAACTTTTCGAAGTGCCACTTGCTATTGAAGTGTTATTAATTTGTCATCTCTTTACCCTCAAACAGTTAAATATCTCTGTCAAGCACAACAGCACAATGATAAGCAGACTTTTAAATCAATTTTATACAATTAACAATAACTTCAGGTGTGAAACTGAGACTAGATTAAAAAACAGCCTGGAGATTGAAACTGGACCAATAAGTTGGCAAAAGTCTAACATAAATGCCCATAAGATCAATTCAGAGGACACTAGGATGTGCACAGTAAGATTTATAATGCCTGCACTGTACTGTGGCGTAATTAATAAAGTATGCCCGGGGTAAAAATCAAAAGAACTAGTTAAAGAAGAGCCACTCCCTTGCAATTAGGTTGGAAATAAACTGTGTAATATGCTGGGAACTGCAGAGCACACGTCCAAGCACAAGTGTGCCAAGGATAAGGTGAGAACAAACCTTGCACTGGATTTGATCTCTAAACCTCAGTGAAATTTTAATTAGACAAACCCTGTTCTAAATGTTTTTTTTCTGTCTCTTAAGTGCTGTTTAGCATTTTAGTACAGCTTCTCAGGTTCTCTTTCTCCTAATGTATATGCTTCCTTGTTCATAACCCTCCTTTCTCTATAAAAAAAAAAAACTGATTGCTGACGTTTTGACCAGCAATGGCACAGAACTGCCCATTAGCCACCTTCCTCAATGGTACAGCACTTGTTACAAATGTTACAATGTTACAAGTGTTACCAAATGCCACCCAGTTGTAAATTGGTCCTTTAAATAATGGCAGTCTCACTTTCATTTCCTGAAGACTCTTTGGAGGGGAAGCTGGGAGAGAAACATAACACTGTCATTAGCCAATTTTTTTCCATAAAACTAATGAAACTAAACCCACAAGCTAACTGTGGTGTGAGTGTGCCATTCCCATAGGTGTTCTAAATAAAGTAAGAAAACTGGGGTCACAGTCCTGGAGAGTAGTAATGGAGATCAGTGGTTTGAACTTAACACCAGGCTTTCAGATTCAAGCTGAGAACAAAGGTCCTGCTTCTGCAACGAACATGGGCTGCCGTCCTTACGCTGCACAGGGTTTGCTGCTACATTTTATGGACAGTCTTACTCTGGTTTGCTGCCTGGAGAGAAAAATTTTAATCTTTCTTTTCTAGACTGTTGTTTTTGTAGAAGGAACATGCAATACAGACTGCCTCAGCTAAAAGAAGAAAATCTAATTCTCAGGCCTGTCAACATTTATATACTGAGTTGCACTGTTAACCCATTTCACAGTCTTTTTTAGCTATTAATTTGCAGTAAGCTGCTGCAGCCTGTACCTTTTCCTACCTCCCCATGTACAAGTTATAAGCATTACTGTCATCTGCCATCCATCAACCCGCCCTGTGTTAGGCAGGAACGCGGGGCATCAAGTGGGAAAGAAACTTCTCTTTCACAGGATCTTATACTCAGAGACATCTTGTTAAAAGACGCTTAAATACAGGCTTATGTTTTGTGCTTTTTCCCATCATATTATTCTACCAGACTCCACCACATGAGCACTCCATGTGGTCTTTCAGAATATGTGACATTGTACCTCCACTAAGTTTTAAAACTCCTTTATGCTGTGTACACACTGATAGAAAACACCACAAAATGTCTTATTAATATGTCATTGAACACTTGTCACACTCCTCTATCAGCAATTTTCAGAGCAAGAAGGCACAGCCCGGCAATCTACCAGAGAAGAGGCATGCTGAAGGAGCACCTACCCCTCTTTCCTTTCATTGCACAAGGTCAGACTCAACTCCCTGCACCGCCATTGAGAGGTGGACAGTTATCCCAGTTTGTTCAGTTCACAGACACACTCCACCAAGCTGCTCCGATTAATTCTTTCACTCGTCAGTTCAGTGACAAGTCAGATGATAGTGCAAGTATCTCCACCATCCAGATAACCACCAGTAGCTTCTACCAGCTCTGTGCTGGGACTCTACCAAATTTATCTGGGATCGTGCCTGGATTGCCTGTTCTGGATCTCATGAACTTGTTTTTTCAACTTGGTATTATAAAGTGGGCCAGAATGACCACAAATCATTTCCATTCTGCATTAATAATGTTAATGGTCATCTTGGACTAGGCTTTCAGGGTTCTTTTCATATTTGTCTGTTCAATATAATATGCATTTTATTGACTGGACAGACTTTTCATCTTCATATTAATTCTCATCATGATGTCACATATTAAATTATTACTTTCTAAGAAGCAAATTGTCCACTTTTAATTTTTTTAATATCCGCTGACATCAATTTTTAGTATATATTACTTATGATCAAGTATTCAGAGTTCTTTCATGTACTTTCAAGCTAAGGGTCCTGAGCAGAACTACTTATTCAGAGCATTTTGAAATGAGGGCAGAGACGAGGTCATCAAAGCAGCATAAACTAATCCAAGAACTCAGAAGTGAGAGGAAAACGCTTGTGATGATCTTTCACTTTGTACAATAATTTATCTAAAACAAATGTTCCTTTAATTTGCTTTGTAATGGTAATCACAGGAAATGACTGGCCAGCTCTCAGAGGTTTATCTGCAGTAATTAAGCATTTTCTACTCCAGAATTTCTCTTTCCAGTGATGAGGCTAGAAGTGCAATTCATTTTGGCTGGAAATGCACTTCTAGAAGGTCAAAAAATAAACTTGTGCCATTTCCTTCACCTTCTATTAAAGATGTATCAAACTACCCATGAACATTCATATTGTATATCATTGAACATGAATGGGCTCAATGACCTGTACAGAACAAGGGTATTGAGCAACCTATTAGACATGCTGACAAAAATACAATATTTGGGTCATATTATACAACATAAAAATAATTACTTCAAAGTTACACTAAAAGATACAGCTTACTTAAAACTACAGACAACTTTTATTCTTCACAAGTCATGTTTCTAATAAAGAAGGATAAATATATTTTGGTTGGGTTACCATTATACTTAAATGCAGTCTTGGAGTCTGTCTTATAGCATTGTATAGTCACAAGGTGTATTTAGAATCTAAAAATAAGAGTGCATACAACACTTGCTGGGTCTTGTTTTGTTTAAATTTGCCCTTTTTTCTACTCAAGAAAAACATTTTGAATGTTTAAACCCTCCAATAGAGCCTTATTTTTTTTCTTTCATAATACATCTGCAGATTAAGTAGCAATCTGACATCAGGAAAAATCTAGTTTTCTCATCATTTATGACAGAAACTTCATCATGGAAAAAAAACACAGAAAAGAAGCCAATAAATATTCTCCATTATAATCAGGTTCAGATAAGGATTGGGATATGAACAGTCCCCACTATACAAGAATTTTGCATTTAAGAAACTCTTTAATGCCAAAATATCTCAACCTTTACCAATCTGACTGCTAAAGGACATACTTGAATGAATGAAAGCAAAACAGGAAATCTCATTAAATGTTGCCAGCAGCTTCAAATCATTATGAATTTTCCAATACAGCATCCGATAATTATATTAGTTTTCCAATAATCTAGTCAAATGTCTCTCATTACAACTAATTGAGAAAGTACAACAGATTACCCAATCTCACCATTTTATGAAAAGAAAATCATGTTTGGTCAGTTCTGCTAACAGTTGAATGCATTGACATGCACGAAAAGTCACAAAAATGTCAGCACTTACCTTTCTGTGGGTCAGAATTCCCTTATCGGATACTTCTTCCTATGTGAACTTCCAAAACTGACCTAGAAAAAGTGTGAGGCTTTATATCCACAGTAATTCTTTGATTACAATCATAAATATTTCTAGTTACCAAGTCTAAATACATTGTTAATTTTCTGTGTCAAACTCAGAAGCTTTCGTGGTACTCCTGAGACTTAAAACTGTCTCGGACCTTCAGGGCCACAGTTCCAGGGAGAGCCCCATTAGCTTTACACAAATGTCTCTCAGGTATAACCTGTAGGCAACAGGACAGGGCATAACTGGAGATGCACAGTCTTCACTACCGGCAATGAACAGCATGCTGGAGGAAATCCAGGTGAAACTTGGAGGGCTGCAATCAGGCTGGCTCCCCCCCAACAGAACAATAAAATCCACATTACTATTGTTATCATAATTACTACAGTTATCTAGCTAAGCAGAGCTATAGCTAGTAGAACTCTGTCGAGCTAAGTGTGTTAGGCACCGAGGTGGTAAAAGACATACAGAACCCACTGAGACAGTTGTGGTAGAATCACCCTTTAGGCGTGGGCAATGGGCATCTCTCAGTATCACTGTGAAATCACATCAGAACTATGAAGCCTATTTGGAGGCATAAAATTAATGGCTATTCAGTTCTGAACTCCCTGGCAGCTTACTTTTAACAAAATTAAAAACAAAAGAAAACTAAAAACAAAAAAAACCAAATATAAACAAACAAAAAAGCTGAGGTAATAAAGGAATATACATTTTTAACATGCCCACAATATCCCTTTACCTAGAGCTTCCAAACTCATAGTCACCTAGAACAGGGTGACAGAGGGAAGATGCAACTCTAAGTGAGATTCAGTTATTCATGGCAGCATTTGGAGTCACGAGCATGACACCAAAGGCCTGCAACCAGAAACAGTGTGCAATTATTGCTCTGGCTCTGTTTTGACATGTCACCCATGTGTTTCAGACAATTCAGGGCTGGAGGCCATAAGAAGCATATGCTTTCTATTGCTTTACGCACTTGTGCCTACGGGCTAGAGAGCAGCATGGTCACTGCGCTCAGCTATTTGGTGCTGAAGTCCCACTCTTCATGTTCAGGGCAGCAGAAGGTAGCCACAGTTCAATGCTGCAGAAGGGCTCTTCTGTCCCTGTCCAAAGGTGAAAGTACAGCTGGCGGATAAAGAAATGATTAGGAGGACACAGGAACATCTCTGTGCAGCTAAGTCCAAATACATCTCAGTATTTCACAAGCTTGCCAAAAAAACCTGTAGAAACTTTGCCTTCGTGTATGAAACAGCCTCCTGTCTAATAAGCACAAGGCTACAATAATAGAATGGCTATAGTAATATCAATAACAATAATAATTATGTTGATAAAGGAGACAGTTCTGTGATAAATATTATGGTGAATAATTTCACAAAACTTTCAAATGGCCATTTCAGACCACTGTCGTTATATATTATGAACACTGCATATATGTCATCATTGATTTTTTTTTTTTAAACTTGCAGCATTTGAAATATTTATGGCTTAAATCAGCAACAGACACAAAATATGCATGGAAAAGGTAGCACAGGGGACACTTGTGACATATTTGAGAAGCGCTGCATGGAAAGAGGTACAATTATTAAAACAGTGGCAAGACATGAAGATACCACAAAAGTGATCACAATGTGAGAGAGAAAAAAGTATTTTGGAAAAGATCTAAAAGGATTAATTCTAAATCTAAATTAAGCTTTCCTTTCTTCTACATACTATTTATTTCTGCCCTGATAGCAATTTTCCTGATTAGTAAATAGGCTACCCGAAGCAACAAATTTATTTAGAAAGATGGGCAATGGGAATGGATAAGAGAGCACTGCAATAAGCCGATAAATTCTAGCTGTGTCATGTCTCCCTATTCAGGAACCACTAGCTGACATCCTGGCCACTTCCGTACAAACACTACTTGGTTAATATCAAGTACAAATTTATCACTCAGCAATAATCTGTCCCCTCAGAAACTTAAACCTGGGAATGGCTTTTCACTGACTGGCAGAATATTTAAAGTCCTTCTTTTCTGTCTGCATCCAACACAGAATTTTTTAAAAAAAGCTTGAGAGAAAGTGGTCATTATTTAAAGGTCAGTTTTGGAGAAAATTAATGAATATAGTTAAGAGTACTGAAAACCATCTAAAACAAACCTGAACAGAAAAGATGGACTGTTAGAGCCAAGGTGGGAACACAGTTAAGATCCACTGCCGAATATAAGAGCTTGCTGGGTTCCTCAGTGGCCATTTTAAATAATTCAAGCGATTTGCAGCCCTCCAAATGACCAAAAACACCATTCAGAGTGACAGTGAGTGTGCACATGTGTGTGCATGTGCATGTCTGCATTTCTGGGGGAGGAATAGGGCTTGAAATTACAAAATTAAGATTAATTTATTTTGCTCTCATTTAATTTGGCATTTTTCTAAGTGGGACAGAAAGTGCCCCAGGGGTAGAACAGAACCTGCAACCCATAAAATTTCAGCTAATTCAAAAGAAAATCTAAATTCTCCTTATCATGAAAATAACAGTGATTTAAATGTTGGCAAATAGAATTATTTATCAACAGTTGCATACTCTCACAGAATAAAACCCAGTTCAACGCTACTCTCAAAGAAACCATATCCTTTTCTTTAATGAAAAGATGGGAATGAAAATGGGTACTGTACTGACTGATAAAGGGGAGCTATTGCTTTCCAATAAGGTAAATGCCATAAGCCTGATCCCAGAGTAATTTGGCATAAACCTGTTTTTCCTAGTAACATGAAAAGGACATTGTGTATGGAGTCTCTTCCCATTGATTCATTCCCTCTTTTCAGGCTTGGGCGCTGCTGGAACAGATTGTTTCCTCTAGTGCTAACCCAAGTGACATCTGATTCACCCACTGGCAGCTATTCAAGCCTATCTGGACAAGCAGGCCTCCATGAACTGGGGACTTCAGTTTTTTTCCACAGCGTTTATCAGTGGTTTTCATGCTGTTGAAATGATCTTGGCAGGGCCGCTCACCATAATCCCTCACCCCTTTGTGCTACCGCTGTTTGGAAACACAGCTCTCCTTACTTCTAGGTATGCTATCTCAAAAGACTTCAGCCTAGGAAGGCTGTGCAAATGATCAGTTAAATTGGACTCCTCAGATGATTCAGATGATGTGCAAAATCAATGCCCTGTAAAAACTAATATAATTTTTCAAAATGCAATTAAGTTAACTAGCTGCCTATTTAACCTTAGGATTTAAATCCCCAAGGGCTTGGAGCCTGCAAATGGTAAAGCACTCCAAACATCACCTAAATACATTTCTTCTGGGTCCTGGTCATGTCCTCAGGCGCCAGGAGCCACTTCGGGGGTTCAATTATCAAACGAAACCCAATATGTTAAATTCATGTAAGTAAGATGAGCCACATGCTTAAACACCCATAGTGTCTGGGGTGACAGTCTGTGGAATAATAGAACAATTTTTTGTATATATGAGGGGAGGATCTGTACCTACAATCATACCCAGGAGCTGGATAAAAAAAGATGCCAAGTGAAACAAATTGTGTTAACAGTGTGCCTCAAAGTAGCTATGAGTGAATGTCTTACAACTTATTCCCTGAGGGAAGAAAAGGAACCAATCCATACCTATATACAACCATCAGCACATGGTACAGCGTTTCGTATCGTGAATTAGATGTTATCCAATGAAGACTCCTATGAATAAAGCAAATTAAGACCAAAACCAGGAACTCTGGGGAGTCCTGGAAATAACTGAGGATGAAAGCACAGCCTATTTTAGGCATTTATTAAAGTATTTATCTATTTGATACATAAGCATCAGTTCTTCAAAACCAGTCTGAAACACTGCAACAACCACGATATAAGCAAGTTTAAACAGTACCAGGCAAACCCATTCAAATTACAAAGGCTCGATGAAAAAAAATTGCCATGGGTCAGTGCAATATCAGAAGCAGAGGAAAGATTTGATGTGACTACACTGAAAGATGCCCATGCTCAACAGACATCAAAAAATAATGTCACAATTCAGCAGTTTGCATACAAGATGACCAGAGCCCAAGAATGAAACCTACTGAAAAAAGATTTCTATAGCTGTTCCTGAAGTTGAACATTAACCATCTTTTTGATCACATTAGTATTGAAAGAGCTGAAAGAAAAAAGGTACTGTAAGTCCAGCCTTGAAAGTAGAAAATGGTTACTTGCTAAAGAAAACATAGGCAGTATTTACAAAAACTCTCCTTCAAAATAACACTTAAGCTTATTAGTATTGTGTGTCATTTAAAGATCAGTGAAACTTGCAAAAAGGTGATGGCAATGTTCTAGTGACAGGAGAAATTATATAGTCAAATTCTATTTATTTTTCAATAAGGAATAATTTATTGCCAAGATTAAACAATGGACAGAAAATAATTTTTTTTACCTACCAGAACAATTCTCACAATCATTCAAACATGATATACTGTTATTTAATGTGGTAGTATTCCAGACACAAAGCTCATCAGATTTCTCCTATTATCATCCATTAAGGGCAGATCAACTGGCCTTTCCAGCCTTTGAGAAAATACAGTTAGAGCTCTGATGCTACAACAACTGAAGAAAATTGTCCATGAAAAGCACCTTTCCCCAGGGTACAGGTCTGGCATGTTTCATCCTGTCATTTTCAAAGAAGAGTCCAGGTGTCACCTCCTGAAAGCTGGTATCGACTAGCACTCAAATCTAACCTGCCCACAGAAATTCCCTAATTTTCTACTTGTACTATCCATTTACAATATAGTAGAAATTCTCAGAAAATAGAATAACCCAAATGAGGAAATCTCATTTTATAAAGTAAACAACACTTCAGGCAAACCTAAGTGCTGAGACCCTATAAAATTACAGGGAACACATAATTTTATCTTCTGGGAGGAAAGCATTTAAGTGACCAAAACAAAATGGTAGAGAGGTTGCAGGTGACCACCCCCAATTAATGGCGAAAACACAAAACAACGTCCTGATGCACTCAAGAAGAAACTCAGCAGAATTACTTGGAGTAATGGTGCCAGGAGACCTACTCTCCTTGTCAAATCGTTATACGGGATCGTATACCATATACAGGAACATGACAGGATGCAACTGAATCAGTAAATGCTTCAGAAATACCCTGGGCCAGAGCTGTGCTCCATGAGGGACTTGAGTTCCACAGGGAGCAGAGCAAAGGAGGCTGCTGCTCATGGCCCCAAGTCATCAACAAAGCCGGTTAGGCTGAATTAAGTTACTGTGAGAAACATCAGGTATACCCAGTAGCATATTCTAGTACGTAGTCCAGCAGCAATTTCTAATTCCGAAATTTCTAAGAGAAATATCCTAACCAACCTGAAAGTAGGAGCAGCTATTATCCAGCGTTTACTGTGAATATACTGTAAAACCTATTCCACTCTGTTTCTGCCAGAAATTAGAAATTGAGGACCATGAGCCCTGGAGCTCTCTTGTCAGTTAAATAAACCTGACAGCTAATTTTCAGCAATATTTTGCCTACTACAACATGGCATTTGTGGACTCACTGGACTTTGTGACACTCGGCAACTTTCAGAAACTGGAGATTTTTGGTTTGGTGACTAAATAGGGATCAATCTGCTGAATGAATAATCAGGCCTATAAAGAAAATGTATTAAGACTATTCCTGGGAAGGTGTCTTTCACGTTGTCTAAGTTATATGCATTTAAATTACAAGCCTGAATAGATTATGTTTAAATACTTAAAACTGTCTTAGGAAAAAAAAACCCAAACATTTATCTTTATGCATAAAATACACATGATAATGTAGACATTATTTTGGGGATGAATCTGGGATCTGATGCAGTAACACTTTGTATTATCTACTAAATATGACAAAATGAATACCTAAGGGTTCCATGTTATAAATAAAGATGAATAGCCAATGTGACTCTGTGGTGTAGTTCCTTGCAATGTCAACAGCATTCTTCAGCAGTTGTAACTACACACCACTTGCATGCAGTATTTCTGTGTTGAAAAGAGAGTTCTTAGATAATGGACAGATTATGAAAGCAAGTTTACTAAATCCTTTCATTTTATACACTGACTTACCAGTCCCTTCAGCATGGAATCAAACACTACTTCTTTTTGCTGTAATAATAGCAACCTGTAGCCTATTTTCCTCTTTGTAAAAAATTACATTTTCAATCAAAGTCTCCTTATATTTACCATAGTAGTCATTTAAACTATGAAGTAAACGAGTCATGTCTTGTCTTGACTCTAGACATGCTGACTTAAAGAGTGCCTCCAGTCTGAAACCAGGACATGCTGCTATCCTTCATCTGCATATATAGTATTTTTTTAACATGTCTGGTTTCCTCTTAGCTTACATAATCTCCTGATATACTTACCACATGAATCAAAAAATAAAACATTCTGTGATTTTTATAGTATCCAGTATAAAAGAGCTTGGGCTGTAAGGCACAATCACAGTCCAAATATGATACAATTTAATATAATATCCCCATTATGTATATAATTTAATATTACATATTAAACACGTGATCTGATGTAAAAACCTTCAGAAATTAATCATTAAACATCTTCACAGCTTAACTTTACGCATATGGAAAACTCGTTTGTATTTGTTATATGTTACTGATAGAAAAATAGATTGCCCTGGCATACATTCAAATACAAGCATATATTTTCATAATTTAATATTCAAGACCTGGCTATGTACTTTGTATATGCCACTAATGTGGCTCTTCATGCTACACCATTAAACAAACAAGCAGTAAGTAAGTAAGAAGGCGTCGCTAGAATATGTCATTTCTGTTGCAATTCCAGGTGCATAGAATCATAGAGTCATAGAATCGTTTAGGTTGGAGAAGACCTCTAAGATCATCAAGTCCAACCGTTAACCTAGCACTGCCAAGTCCACCACTAGACCATGTCCCATGCAATTGCAGTCAGTGTACACGCGTACATATTCACAGGACAACAGGCATTATGAGAATGTGGACTATAATTTACCTGTTTTTATTAGAAAATATGTCCTTTATTTGAGATTTCCTTTACAGTCAATCTCTCTACCAGAAACTTAAACCTTAGTGAAGATAAGCTTCAGGGAAGTGGTACAGTAATTAGCAAGTACAAGAGCTAGTTCCATGGGGAATTCAGAAATAAGAGCTTTCCTGCTGGGATAAATAGCAGCAGTATGGAAATCAAAATGTTTTGTTATAACACTTGATGCTATTAAAATCAGTCTCTACTGAATTCTCTCACATGGGAATGAAAATTCTTTTGTGTAGTGACTGGCACAATTAAGAGATGTCTAATGTCAAAATAGAAGCTTCAAGTAATTTTTTAGATGAGAACTTTAAAAAAAAATCAGTATTGCATTAAGAAACACACACTGTTTCCCCAACATCCTAAGCAAGCAAAGCTCTCACATATTTGTTTCTCCTTTCATCCTGAAGAAGCTGGACAGTATATGAACACTTAAGAAGACTCAGTATACAAAACAAACTGTGAATAAATAAACTGGATATTCTTCTAAATAAACTGGACATTTGTAATATGTGGCAAACAACTTGATGTCATTTCTCATTACAGTGGTCCTATTATTCTATAGAGTGCCTATGGACAGGCGTAATAAAAATATGTAAATTTGCCAGAAAGACAGTATATTCTGCCCTTAGTCATACGCACCTCTTAGCTTACTGTGTATAATTAGCAATAAATCATTGTCAGGTTTCTTATTCACTTGCTTTGCTATAAATATAAGTTGATCAATAGGTCAAATTAACTTTTACACAAGAAACAAAATAAAAGCAGTAGTCTTTAAATGTAGAAGAATCATTCTGCAGCCATTCAACAGCCATTACATTCTACCTTGCAACAATCTTGAAAAAGTTGATTTGGCAATACAAATGTGCTTTGCATATCCTATAAAGGACATACAAACCATTTCCTTCAGTTAGCAAAGTTAAGTTGATAAACAGAAAGAGTTTGAAATTTCTTTTTATGCCAAATGGAAATAATTGTAATTTTATTAGAGTTCTATCATAGTACAACTTCATTTTATGACATAAATGTAATTTGACCACATTCTAAAATATCTTTAATGGAAATACTCGTTGGATAGGATGTCATGAACTATGCTAGTTTTTATCACTATTAGAAGACTACATTAGCATCTCTGCAGAAGTAGAATGGTGAGACTTTTCCTCAAGCTCCTATTTCCCCATGACGACAACTGTATTAATAAACTAAGAAGTCTTTTCAAGTGGAAATTAAAATTCCAGCTCCTACTATAAATTAAATCACTCTGTAATATAGTTTAACAACAAAACAGTATTTCTTGTGACACACAGTCAAATAAAAATCAAGCAAATGGTCACACACACACACATATTTGTGTGTGTTTCTATGTGTGCAGGCCCATGTGCACACACATGTTATTGTGGATCAGAGGAAACGATTCATTATTCCACCTTAATTCTGTGTAGACACTTGTCAGCATTGCAAATCACTTCCAATTTAGCAGAAATGAAAGCAAGGTTTGTCTCTGCTTCAGAGCAGTCCAAATCAGAAAAGGCTCTGCAGATTTGGGTTCAGAAGCCTGAGCAGAACGGTGTCGCTAACACTGTACTGGTCTAAAGAAAAGGTTGTCATCGAATAAAGAATTTATGACTATACATGGCTTTTTGACTAGATCTATACATATTTGAGGAAATCAATTATGTCTAAAGTATGTAGGGAAAGAATGCAGCTTCTGCTGAATCAGAGCCAATATGCTTCATCTAAACAATGTTACTTAATAAATTAACTGGAGCTGAAAAGTGTTCTCCACAACTGTCAGCTCAGCGTTCTTCTGAGTGATGATGAAACCAATATTTCAATTCAGAAGAACTAGTGGGCTCCATTAGGAACAGACCCACCTGGAGTGGGGAGAAGGAGGGAGAGAGGGCTCCAGTGATGCCCTGCCCCAGCTGCACCTGTGTTAGCATGCTTAATACGACTGTGTAGCATAAACATTATGCTGCTGACAGTATAGCAGGAGCCTGCATGTGGTCTCAGTCATGGTTAACTTGGGTTTCCTAATGATGTTGTTGCCCTGCATGTTGTGATAAAGCAGCGGTTTGCTAGGCAAAGCCTGTGGGAAGACCTACGACCCACAGTTCCTTAGAACCCTTCTGCCATGGTGATGTACTTACAATGTCATAGCAAATCTGCTTTTTTCACAAGACATGGATGCAGAATAATTTAGTAAGGCAAAACGAGAGCTTGTATAATAATCTGTCATATGAATGGCTCTGCTTCTTGCCATACTAGCATAGGTTACCTCCAGTGAGTGCTTGGAGGCTTTGATTGTTCCCCTCTTTTTTATCACAGCACCTTTCTTGACATCAGAGTGTCTGTTAAACTTTACTTCTCCCATAGATCTCTTTTCCCCCAAATTCACTGCTTCTATTACCTGTGCCCACATAACTTACCTTGCTTTGGCAGAAGGGAAAGAATATACAGCCTCCTTCTCATGAGGTAATCAATAGTGCTTCAAAGATAAGCCAGCCAGCAAAGGCTTGTAAATAAGTGTCACTTCTATCTTCAACAACCCTCCATATGTGACATTTGCAATGCTTTTAGTCTCAGTTGACCTGACCCAAGGGAAAGAAGTCAAGAAGCCTCTGCTGAATCGGAGCTCCTGAGGTTACTGCTTCACTAGAGAATCTCCACCTTATGCCACACTGCTTTTCTTTCATAAATACTAAATCCTTAGGCTTTATTAAGATGTTGTATACATCATGGATAAACTCTTTAATGAATGATCATCAAAAAATGAAGACATCTCTGTTTAAAAGGAGCCTATGCAGGATGTACCCTAAAGCAGTAACACTGTAGATTATACTTCAGGATGACTACATTTCTAACAGAGCATTTGGCTAACATAGATGCAACAAAACACTGACCAGGAACTTCTACAGAAACACAGAACAGTGACAGCTACCAAAAGAGCTCTGTATATGTCTGTATATGTTTGAGTTGTTGAAAATCTAAGGAGAGGAAAAAATAAAACAATTAAAAAACCCTCCCAAACCAACACCTCAGTTCTATTTTCATTATCGTATTTCTGAAGGGATAAACAATAAATCAATACGCCCAAATTGCTGACGCACTCTGAGAGTACTAAAATCTGCTATTCATTTTTAGAGGCTGAACAGTTCCACTATGAGTCTTATTTTAGAAGGCAGTGTTGGTCTGAGCCCCAGGAGCTCACCTGGACTCCCAGAGCCCAGGGCCATGCCTGGATTCTGCTCAAAGCTGGGAAACTGGATACAGCATGAAGCTCAGGGTCATGCCCTGGAAAGTAACATTTCCCTCACATTCCCAGAGGGAAAACAGACACACTTGGAGTTTATAAGCAAAGTGTTTTATTACCCTTTCTATTTGCACATACAAGCTGCTAAGTATATAAATGAGAAATAATTATCATGGAATCATAGAATTCAGGTGGGAAGGCAGCTCAGGTGGTCTCAGTTGAGCCTCCTGCTCAAAGAAGGGCCAGCTTGAGATCAGACCAGGTTGTTCAGGGCTTTATCTTCTAAGGATGGAGACTACACAACCTATACATTTATATAACTAAATATAATACAGACTTTTATATATGTGTATATACATATAATATTATATTTAATTGATATTTAGAGGTAGAAAAGCAGCTGATCATGTTTAAAAAGGTTTGTATGTCAGGAATTAGGGAATATATACTAGACAGGGCTGTGATCCAAAATGAGAATTCATTGTAAAAGAGGCAAATAAAGGTCAGGTTTGTTTCCTCATGCCATAGATAAAACAGTGCTCTTAAAAGCACCTGAAATACAATTCATAAGTGAAATATAATTCACAAATTTCTATTAATTTGACTTCTGATGGCACTATCCTCCTGATGAGAAAATCATAGAATCATAGAATTGTTTAGGTTGGAAAAGACCTTTAAGATCATCAAGTCCAACTGTTAACCTAGCACAAAAGTAAGTAAAGTAAAATAACGTTACTTAAAAATCAAGATCTTTGAAATGTAATGGTACAAGCTCAAAGGCACTTATACCAAATCTGTTGCTTAATTGCTGCATTTCTCTAACTCTTCACTGCCAACTTGGGCAAATGTGGCAAATTGACCGTTCCATTTTTCAGGGCCCATGATCATGAGGTGCAGTGGTATTTCTCCGGGTATGCTTGAATGTTTGGTCATTCTGATTTGTTCCTGTGAGATTTCAAAAATAACAAAGCTGCAGTGGTGTTAGAGATCCATACTTCTCTCACTGCACGTACTTTATGAATGGTATGTACCTTAATATTTGAAAAAACCATTCTTCTGTCCACTGAACTGAATGTCTAGACTGTAACAGATACACTGAAATACACGTAGGTGCAACATGTTAATGGTGTATCTGATTTTCCTATCAATACTACAGGCAGAACCTTGATGCATATCAACCATTATTCTTCTATTTTTACCATCTGTGGTAGAAACAGGAGTCTACTTTTTCTAAACTATAAAGGTTTGAAAATCAGTGCATTTTTCCAATTCTAAAACATTATGTCTGAGATACATTCATTTGTTTTCCTTCGCAGTCCCAGATGACTCCAAAGGTAAACCATTCACACTCTACAGATTTGTTCAACATAGAATAAATGACAGGGAGGTAGCAGTTGTATTTTTTTTTTCCTTCTACATTTTAGCTAAGTTTTAAGATTCTTAGACATGAAAATTTTAAATAATGTGTCAAACAGTGACATGGTTAATGGCAAGCCTTCGTAATGGAATTTGATATGCCACTTGATCTTGTGCTAACAGTTAAAATACTAAAAATAAAATACTAAAATTAGAAATTACTTGTCTTAGCTTGATCGTTTCTCTAAGGTAATGGTCACTGTTGTCACTGTTTTATTAAAATCCTGTAGGGTTTGTGCAATCCTCGCAGAGAGCTAATTATGAACATTTGTAAGGTACCTCCACCAAACAAAGAAATCTAACCATACAAACCCTCACTGGGTGCATTTAAGTTTTAACTCAGAATAGAATGGAGACTGATTTATTCTCATTCATTTTTACTGTTCCTAAAAATTTGGGATCCAGGTCAATGATGAGGTATTACTATAATTAATAAAAGAACCCCACAATAATGGCAAATAGTTATAATAAAAAGGTCTCATTCATTGTGAATGAAGGAGTAAAGGGAATTGGCCGTGAACTTGCATGCAAGTCAGCAACTAGGCACTTTATTTGTGTGTAATAAGTATTTAGTTTTAAAATAATCTAAAAACTTCTACCCAAGACTAACTGCTCAAACAAGAATACAAGATGATTGTTTACACTGGAAAAATGACTTAGTAATTAATCATTCCAACAAAACAGTTATTATTTTCATTGTTATAAGGGTTATATCTTCAGCCTTCTCTCAAGCCCTAACGAAGACGGGTTTTACCCTACTGCAAAACTGCTGGTCTCTGAAGGTTAACAAGCATTGGCCAGTAAGAAAGTGGGAAATTAATTCAGCCTTCGTGTCCTCTCAGAAAACACTTGGAACTGCCATTCTTTGTGATAAGGGAACCTAAATCAAGTGAACCTTCATGACTTCAGTGGTGGCAGCATGCCCAGGCAAGAGGAAATTGAAAAAAGGACAGTCCCAGGCTACAGGGCAGAAGCAGGGTGTTGGTCATAAATTTGTATTTAAATTGAAACCACAGAGCAACAAGTAGGCCAAGAATGAGAGCTTGGTGTATTTTTCCTTCTTTAGTGAGACACTACCTTTACTTGAGACTCTAACCAGTTTTGGGGACTAACATTACACAGAATTGCAGCCTTGAGAAAAAGTGGAAAGATAACAGGCCTGATGTCTACGTCAAACAAGCTGTAACTTCCTAACCAGTTGTGGACAGCAAAATCTGATCAGATTGAGAACGGAGTGATGAGATGACCAGAAAATGTGGGTCTAAAGACCTGCTTGTCAGTTATACTTATTAATTGAAAAACTTATTTGTTCAGTCTAAAGGACTACTGTTACTTCTGCCAACTTCTCAGCTGATATCCCCAAACTTTCATCATCATCTCAGTCTTGTCTCGGTATAGCCAATTCACTCTTTTTCATGCTCCAACCTTGGTGAAACTCTGGCTGAAGGACTGAGCTAATATACTTATCAGCAGGCTGCATTACAGCTGCCCCATACAAACAGTTCTGGCCCCCATACACTCACTGTTTTGGGAGAACAAAGTTGCAGACACAACAGATAGATAGACACACTGTGACACGCTGCTCTCGGCAGATCCTTAGGAAGAGGAGGTGAGATGCTCCTGGGTCTGCAAGCAGCAAAGTGACTGAAGACCAGCCTCATCCAATCCTCAGAAACCACTTGCAAGACAACAGTCACTGCATATAGTGGTGCTGAAGTTACTTAATAGGTCTGGTCTGCCTCTTAAAGTCCCATTACGATTAACTGGGTGGGGATAACCTATGAAAAAATACAAGTTTGTTCTAACAATCTTTTCTTCACACCTGCATGGCTTTTTAAATGGCAATAAAAGTGTGCATCAATTACTGTGTGATGAGCAGAGCAACGTCTGCAAGCTTTCTCCTGGGAGATGAACTGGTAAGAAGAAATTGTGTGACTACTTGGACCCAAGGATGATGTTCACTGAGACTAGGTCTCCCATTTTTGCTCCAGCATGATCTACTATGTATCTTAAACATTCAGCAACGCAGTCTTCTACTCCCTTCTCTCTTAACAAAGGCCCCCAAAATACAGAAGACTATGTAGGGATATGCTAAAAAACATGACCCAAGCTATAACTCTTCTTCAGTCTGGGTTTACAGGCTGTTGGCATCTGTAATGGAAATGAAGCTCTGGGGAATGGGAGTCTTTTCTCTGTTCTACTGTCCCACTGCTGGCAGCAGCCTCACCCTGCTGGGTCCCATCGCACTGATATCTCTGAAAGGTGACAGTTCTCCTGGCTGGTCTAAAAAGGTTTTATCCACAAGGAAGAAAGGGTAGTCTTGGTTTTGTTTCGACTCCAAATCCAGAAATGTGAATCAATAATGTGTCTTCACAGCAAAAGAAAATTCTTAAAATACATACCAAGCTTTAGATAAGCAATCTGGTTAGCAATTAAAGACAATTCCATGATATGAACAATGCAGGTTAAAGGGTGGGTTTAGCAATGTCATGTATTATCTGCACTATGCTTGGATTCGAAATGGGGCAGGAAACAAATGAGGGCCAAAAGAGGCATTTTCCACCTAAGCACGTGGCTTGACATTCATAATTAAGAACGAACATTGCATTTATTATCAGGGACAAAACATCTGATAATACTGCAGCTGATTCAACATTTGAAAGAGAGGTTGATGTCTGAAAATATAAAGACATAAAAAATTCAACTGATTATTAAACTATTTAAGGATAAAAAGGTTATTTCATAACACATCTTTCATAGCAAGATGTTAAAAATAAAATGTCCAATGTTGAGTCAAAAAAATTCAGGCATTGGTGATTGAAACAATTATCCTTAAAATAAATACCAGGTAACTGTATTTCAACAATTGAAACAAAAACATCCCAAAGTCTTTCTTGTGGGTAACACTGCTGTTATGTTCTAGCTTTTATAAATCTCATCTCCTCAGCAGCTAATTAGTGTTTCTTATTCCACAAGGGTTTTAAGCACTTGCTGAATATTGTCTCACGTAGCCTTTAAAACCTTCATAACTTACTGATGACTGAAGATTGAAGTTGTCTGTGTATTTTTTTTCTTACCAGATCACTGGAATTGGCTGGTTTTGACTCAATTTATGCCACAGCCCCAACTTGCAGACTGTCTCTAGCCAGAACTCCTACAGGTATCACCTCCCATCTGTAGAAATGGAGGCTCTGACACTGATCTGGGAAAAACTTTTCAGATGACGGTAATAAGTAATTTGCCTATAAGCCATGAGTTACTAGACTTGCTATACTGGTGTTTCTCCAAACTTTTTCTCTCCATTATGAGAACGAGAATGTTTCTCCTAAACTCTAACCACCTGTTCAGTCACATGGCAGTATAAAAACTGATTTCTCTTAGTATCTCTCTCTGCAAATTTAATTTGGTACAAATGGTAAGATACTAACTGTAAAATCTGGTGGCAAAATTATGCTGTATTTTTCCAACAGAAACTAGCTGAAATATGTAGCAGACTGGTGACATAAATTGTTTTCAGCTGTAATTCCTTCTTTGTGTGACTTCTAATTGCTAGTGCCTTGCTAAAATGTTACAGACTGCCTGGCTTTACCTGAAAGAATATAGGCAATGAGGTGCTATCGGCTTGTTCTGATACACTTCTTTTCTACCATAAGATGGCAGACATAGCACATAAACTTTCAATAATATACTATAACTTACAATTATTAGATCAATATGTATATGATGTTCACTACTGTCCTTACTGCATGAACCAGAAAAAAATGGTCTCACTCTACCATTATCTGTTACTGTATTCATGATATGCTATTAGTTCATCATTGCAGCTCTTTCAAAACAACATGATTTGGCAAGAAAAAAAATTAATAAAAATTTGATCAGGCATAAAATGACTGTATTTTTGGTTAAAGTGCAGAACAATAGCACAATATAGGTATGGTATAGCTTTTGTTTTTATTCAGCTGTTTAGTATGCTGTAGGTATAAATGAGAGACTTAAACCAAGCATCGAAACTGAACCTTTCTGACGTTAATGTGATGATAGCTGTGTTATTATGAGCCTAATGATATCTAGTGCACACAAGAATACATAGGTGTCATGCTGGGAAACCAATGATCTGGCTCTCATTCTGACTGCAGGCAAAGAATGTCTCATCAAAGCTATAAATTTCATGAGTCTGTTCCCAAATTTAAAACCCTTAAGGAAACGGCTTTCATGGTTCAACATTTTTAAAGGGTTGCTCTTACTTGGCTTTGTAACAAGGAAATTAATAGTTCTTCCAAAACAAATCAGAATTATGCCATAGCTGCATGCATTTTCATGCTGTTGCCTTCAGCATTTTACTTCCTTCTCCAGATAACATCGCTGCAGAATCCACATTGAATTCACTGTGGGGAAACATTTATTACCTGCTATGATTTTGCACTATACCCTTAGATAGGTGATAGAAGTCGTTTACTCATTGCTATGTAAAAATTGTTTTCTTTAGGTCATGTGAAATAGAGTCAGTTTCTTATCAACCTTCACTTTTCACAGAGTAAAACCTATCCAGCCTTATGTCAGGAAGAGTTAGTTTCTGTAGCGTGATGCAGAGCAACGAACAAAGAGGTAGACGGCTTATGGGACTGCAATAACAAAGAAGCACTGAAGTGATATCCTTCTTTGTCAGTATGTTTTTTCCCTTTAAAAATTCCGTCTGTGCAAATATTGAAGGTCCTGAGAAGGAATAATCATGTTTCAATCATTTTCTTAATTTAAAGGTGTACAAATGCTTTCTAATGGCCAGAAAATGAATATTGTGTTAGGATTAGCTGTTGTACGTCACCTTTCATGCATATAATGCACCATGACTAGTGCTGTTCAGGAGAAAAAACATAAATGTCCAGTGTAAAAACCACACGTCCAGTGTAGCAATATATTTCAATGTACAAAATACCAAAATACTGTGGATTCTCATTTAACCAGTAAGAAGTTACACATATACTGGGATTAAAATACCAAGATACATTTCTTTTTGTGCAGAATCCTTATAATTGCACAACATTTTAGATCCAACTATTTCCATGTCTGTGGAGCTACAAACAGGACATTAACAGCATCTGTGTCAAAAGTAGCTTTGCTTTTTTAGCTCATGCCAATCATTTGGAGTCCTATCATCTGGAGCACTTAAAATCCTCAGAATAAGAATCCTTGTGTGACAACAACAATTAGGTAATATACTAAGGAAATTCATCTAATAGCAAACTATTGCACATATATCTATGATATATCTATGATACAACATAAACCATACTCTCATAAATCAGAAATGTTACTCTGTGAGTGATTGACAAGAACTTCGACATCTCAAATCACTGACCCCCATATGAGGGAGTGGTGCAGGAGCCTAACAGGGAGTGGAAAGGTTAGACATTATTTTCTGAGAACAAAAATTACAGTAATAAGACAGGTTTGGTCTTCTCTGAGGGTGAAGTGATTGTAATAGAAAACACAGTGTTGGAGTCCACAAAATTCCCCATAGCCCACTGTTCCATGGGGGGAAAGAGCAAACATGGAGGACTGAACAAAACCCAACGGCAATCCATTATAAACTGCACAAAAAGCAGTAAATTTGCTTTAATATGAGGAAAATGACAAGTTTCTCCTCAAGCATGGAAAACATAATTATCCCCTAAGCCACTCTAAAATAGCTATCACTGGTGCTAACCAGAAAACTGCAATTCCCAACTGGGGAGCACCACCACTGTCATGCATGAGAGGGATGGAGTGGGAAACAAATAGTTCTCCATCTAGACTTTCAGAGCAGCATGTGACTTTTATTATTAAATAACTGCATAGAGGGAGAGAGAATAAAATAAAAAGAACATTATAACTGGCTGTTTGGCACATGTACATAGGGGTGTCCATGTATATTTACATACAAGAAATACACTGCTCCATAAAAATGGCTGTAACCAGCTGAATTAAAGCTGTCTCAACTGTTGCTCATCCACTCTCTCTGATAGCCTTTGAGCACATTCAGGCAAGCTTTGAGCCTTATTTTACAGGACCTAGGCTGCTTTCAGTATCCAGGCTGGCTTGTATTTGACTGCAGTGTGGACATACCTTTAATAAGAGCCACAATATTCTGCATCAGGTTTTCAGAACTTAGTTCTGATGGAGAGTAACACTCAGTCAACCATAGTCATGTAGGACTGTTGCAGCCACCTGCTCTACCCAATGCGTTGTATCCAAAAAACCTCTGGACACTGAGAAAAAAATATATGATGAAAATGAAATTTATACTGGTAGTCTGAAAACTCAAGAATATACAAAAAGTCAATTCAGCTGCAAATTTTAACTAGATCAGAATCAAGATAAAGGAAGTAAAGTCACCTATTTTGTACAGTCTTTATTTGATCTTTATCAGTTAAAAAAAACCCTATTTTGTAAAAATGTCTACACACAAGTCATTAAATAGGTTTCCTCCATTTTTCTGGAAGGGATGAAGTTAGGACTGCATTTTGATTCAGTCACATTTGTCTCACTTCATCTCAAACCCAGCTGATTATGGTAACAGTGCTGGTTTTTACTATTTTGCAGTGAAAATCTCTAAATTCTGCTGTTTGAATTTTGAATTAAACAGGGACAGGTTTCTATTTATCAACCCTGACTGTAGACTTCTGGTGACATATGTTGGCTTTCTGAAAAGGGAGTTACCTAGAAGTATGATTTATGTAATTATACTTTCACTTTAAATTTTTAAGAATTTAGGAAACATACAGAAACACTCCTTTTAAGCTCATCAGCATTATGCATCAAATGGAAGCTTCTGTATCTTTCAATGTCTGAACCATTTTTCTCACTCAGGTGTTCGAGAGCCAAGTAATATATTGTCATAGAAAACCTGAACACCGAATAACCACCTTTCTCATCTTATGCACCTGTAGAGTCCCAGGCTGTCACAGAGCTTAGACTCACAGCAAAAGGACAAACCTGCTGCCATGGACTGAATGGAAATAGATTATTTTTCACAAAAGAGACCCTATCTGCTAATTTCAGACTGGATAATTTGGGTGGATAAACCCAAAGACGAAGGGCACTGGGGGTGAGGGTGGGCAGAGACGCCAAGGCATGGCCATAATCCATCCCAGCCAGAGACTCCCCCTGCCATTACCCCACCTTTGTGTAAGATCTGTGTAAAACCTCATTCTCTCACCTTTTCTTACAAGTTACTTGTTCTGTCCTTCAAAATTCAGAGGCCTTTCAGCCTTTCCAATGGCAACCCTGCCCCCTTTTTCAGATCTAAGCTCTGAGAACTGACCTTGGCTTTCTGGGTTAGCCTGAAAAAAAGGAAAAACATTCACTTCGTTCTCGTCTGCCCTGTGATCCTCCACACCACTGCGCAGAGAATGGTCCATAAGGTCCTGCGTGGTAAATCTGTGCTTCTGTCTTTCCTAAATCTGTTTCTTCCTCTGCAGTGAAGTCAAAATCATATTCCCCCTGCTTTCTAAGATGGCTACAGTGGTTGATCTGCACCAAACGGACCAATGCTGAATTTATTTTATATGCTAATTTACATGATAGCTGCATTCGTTAAAATGAGATCTAGTGTTATTAAACTCCTGTAGAGTAATTGTGATTGAAATTTGTCCACGAGCTACACGCATTTGAACCTCATGAACCAGAAAAGAATTTATAAAAGATATTGCTTAAGCACAGGCATGTTGTTTTTAAAGTATCTGAAACTATAATTTATACAGACGGGATAAAATTGAGGATGAATACTATTTACAATCTGATTTAACACTCAATATAGAGAACAACAGTAAAAATATGGAAGAGTGGGAAAAGAGGTGAACTTTTTCAATTGAAGACTATTCATTTCTCCTAGAGCAAGAAAAACTTCACTCACGGGACTTCAGTGAGTGTTGCTCTAATCCTAAATCAGAATCAGTAAGATTTTTGGTTTCTTCATTGCAACCTTTGAAGCTATCGGGCTATAAACCTACATCTGAGTTTCTTGTACTAAGCTTCCCATTCACTGACCTGCACAGGCTAAAAAGCAGAGGTAAATCAGAAATCAAAATGATGAGTATAGGAAGAAGAGGTTTTTATTTCAGATTTTCACTACTCACTTAAAGGTCTAATGACACAGCAAGAAGTAATTTTATTCTGTTAGAATGGAAAGATTGGTATGAAGGAATTGGACCCGTGTAGGATGGCCTAATCAAGACAAAAGCTTGACATTCATTAAAAGACAATGATCACGTGAAGATTGAAAAGGTTTACATGGAAGAAAATGATAATGTGACATGAAGCCAATTAAAAAACCCATGAGATACAAACATCTAAAACTAATCACTTATGAAAACATACTGTACATACCAGAAAATCCTTGCCTCCACCCAGTCCTCAGCAACATTTATTTTAATCACTGATCAGAAGAAATTTCAGAACTCATTTAATAGAACATATTTCTCTAACTTTTAAGAATCAAAGCGCTTGCTCAGAAATACCAAAATACGTCTGAGTTTTAACTATCCTTTAAGGATAACACTGCTTTGTAGAGTAAAAAAAAAATTGACCTGTTTGCTTAGTAAATGCTATTAGTGATGAATAACCCATCAGCTTTCTATACCGTGTTCAAAAAGCTTTTAGAATTTTATTGGTATGGTGCTCAGTTCTGATAATTCAGCTTTTAATGCAATCAAGAATATCACCAGGAGCTACTTAATTAATTCCCCAGTGCAGCATGAATTTAATTTTCAATGACTTTATTGAGAACTTTTTTGTTAATTTTACAATGAGAAACTATAATCACTGTTACACAACTTGCAAATATTTCAAACAAGACAGCAATCTCCTATTTTTTTGATTTTTTCTGTTCCAAATTCAGCTCCTGAGATGGATTTTCTGCCTCAGCTTCATTTTCATCTTCCTGTAAAAGAAAATGAAAACCTGAACATTAATCAACTTATTGAAGAAGTACACTTTTTGTACTTATGCATATGTATAGAATTCTGCAGACTTTTGTCATCCCTTGCCTGACCAATAAGCATAAAAAAAGCAAAAAATGTCATTTATTCAAGCATTCGATTTTGCTCAAGTTGAAATAAAAATGATAAGAACACTCAAAATTTAAACAAGTCTAATCACCTACATTTATAGTAGAAGAATAATTGAATGAGTAAATATTTCACTGACCAATTTACTGGATGGCTACATAAAGAAATCACTAAACCATACACAGAGAGCAAGATATTCAAAAGTCTGCAGCAGACAGTATTACACACCTTTCTTTTGTTCTTGACCAGAGGTTTCCACTAAATTACTTTTAAATGCAAGAACTTTCATCATTGTTCTAAAAATTACTTTTGAAAAGCATCTGCCATTGAAAAATGTTTCATTTTTTTGAGACCAGATACGTTTACTTCACCATTTGATAAAAGACAATAAATTTAACTTCAGAGACACTTTATGTGCTGCAGCATCGTATTTTTGTCCCATCTAGCATATTTTCTTGACAGGTCTGCCAATTTTCCAATTACTTGTACCACCATATGTTATCTGAAGATCAGTCAGGTCTAAAATAGGAAACATGAGCATGTCAGGCAGCAGCATGCTTACAATATTCTACAGCTTCAGCTCCAAGAGTTGGGCTCATAATTCACTACGGGTTCCTCTGGATCTCACTGAAAAAATGAAGTGACATCATAATGCCCGTTTCCATAGGAATGGATACTATTTTGTGTCCAGTACAAAAGCGTGACCTCCAAAGTATAAATTATGGAAGACTCAGAACACTATTTTATAAGGCAACTTGCAACCCATCGCATCATAAACAGTCCTTATCACACATTCAAAGTGTGGCCAGTTTTCCTGCCTGCATTTTAATTCAATAAACAGAGAATCTTCCTCATTCCAAAAACACAAAGGAGAGCAAATGAATAGACATTTGGGAGCGAAGTGTCCTGGCTGCTGTAACACCATTCATCACAAGTCAACACTTGAGAGAAAGCAAATGTCAGGGACATTCGGTGGGACCCAGGAACCGAGTGTGCCGTTTCCTCCTTTAAAACAGCACCTTCTTTCTTCTACAAAAATAACTTTATCTTTTTGCTTCCTAGTCCGCCTTTCACCATCAAGGGGTGTTTTGTATGGATAATTATAATAAAGATTTAGAGCTACAAAATATATAGGAAGATCACATGGGCAGTACAAAATAGAATAGCAATGGAAAATCTCATTTAAAAAATGTGGTCTTGTATTATGTTACACAACGTTAAAATAAAATCAAAAATCTAGTTGTTCTATTAAAGAAACATACACTCCAAACCATTCTGCTTCTAAATCCTCCCCCCCTTCTGGGGATAGGCTAGTCACTGAGAAATATTTACATGACTGACCACTAAAGGCAAAATGCTTTTTTTTTTTTTTTCTTATCTTTCTGGACTGTCATCTCTTCAATTACCTTTAAAACATCTAGTGAGCCCTGTGGCCCTTTCAGTTCTGGTGAGGAAACATGTCTGTGCATGCATGTGAAACCAAAGATTGTTCATTCGTTGAAATTACAAGTGTAGCACGTATTCAAGAGATTGTAATGTATAGTACACATAAAAAGGTCAAACTCCTAAAGAAAATAAAGGCAAGGCAGAACAGGAAACAACAAAGGAGCAGTGTGTACCTAAGCTCAGATGTGCTGCTTACAGGTGACAAAGAATATCACTGAATAAAAAAGCCACCCACAGAAACTTTTGGATGCTGTACAAAAACAGCCAGGTTCCTTCATGAAGGATTTGTTAATAAAAGAACAGCAAATGTGCATGTTTCTGAAGGTCCTTACCTACAGAAGTTGTATCCCTACTGACCTCAATGGCAACTAATCCACCTTCCTAGCACACAACCTGCCATTATTCTGACGTTGTGACTTGTGCTCCCTCATACAGGCAATATAAACCCTACACAATCATTCTTTTCCCAGCACACTTGACATATTGGTCAGGGTTTCCTCTTCTAATAGAGGTAGCATGCAGAAATTTCAGACACTACAGGAAAAAGACCTGGCCATACCTTCACTGAGCACTACAAGAGGGTGAAGGGATGTTAGGCTCAGTACTGAACATTAGCTCCCTGAGCCTATTCTTTGTGGGCAAGCAGGTTTTATCCAGTGAAAGAGGTTTTGTAACAGGATCTTCTGGCTTTGTGTAGACTTGAAATGTTTTAATTCTGTGCTCATAAGGTCATGCTTGCTCTCTGGCAGATTTCCTAGGTTACAGCAGCAGCTGCAGTGATCAGTGTTTTCTGAGATGCAGAAGTGATGGCTGAGTGGCTACGGCAAGTCTAGGATTTGCTCTGTGTGAATACTCAAGATGGAGGCATCCGCTTTGGGATACTCTGCAGTACCAATACTCTCCTTTGTTCATCTCCTGTTGCTTCAACCAGGTAAAACATATCTACCAGGAGAGTATAAATTGGACTTATGCGGGACTTATCCCACAGACAAGTCATCCGGGTCCCTGACTGATATTTTGTTATTTTTTATTTTCATAATTTTATGCACAAAGGCTTTCTGAATAGCATTGTATTAAACCATGCTCCACATAGGACACTTTAATTTTTTAGAGGCACTTTTACTCCATCTCCACTTTCCAAGAACAGAAACAGTCACATTTCATTTTGAAACAGAAATCTGTTTCGTATTTCTGCACATGGGTGATGATTGTTGTGCAAAAGGCAGAGTAATGATGGTTGCTCTTTCTCACGGTATGAACTAACAAGGGGAAAAAAACTTTTTCTTTGTCAGATATGTCTTCAGCCAGATCACTTCCCAGACCTGAGCACTGCCACAATGCCAGCACAAAAGAGATGGCAGAAATGACTGGCAGGGGACACTGGAAAGTACGAACCACCAATTCTGGCACTCATACAGCTTTCTGCCAGAAAAGAAGTGACAGCAGTGGTCTGAGAATGGCAAACTTACTAATGACTCCAAATTATCAGAAAATTTTGAGCTGTGAACTTCTACGAATTATAATAAAAGTGCAATATCACTGCTAGTATATTTGGAAAAGGTTTGAACTGGCAATTTAGAGCACACATAATAACCATAGTCCAAGATGTGAAGACTCATTATTCTTCCAGTTTGCTGACAATGCAAAATTTCTATGAAATTTTTAATCATTTTTTCCAGTAACCCAAGAGGCATTCCAATGATTGCACACAGAATACTGAATTGGTTGGAGTTTCTAATGTCATTAATAATGTTTGAATTTTCAGCTAAATAGCCTATATACCCTAATTATCAAGAAACTATGCCAAACAGACTGCAGATTAAACATATTTAATATATTTGTTTTACTAATTACCACCTATCATTGTCATCATTACAATGCTTTTAATTGTGACAGATAGCAAAGGAAAACCTTTTATTTTCATGTTTTCTGTTAAAAACCAGTCCACGATAGCAGTGCGTAAAGTTGCTATTACCAGTGGCTACACAGCAGATGAAATACTGAATCTCAGTTTCTGTTTCACAGAAATTCAGTTCACATTATTTCTATTAATTGCACATCTCCATTTTATGTTATTATTTGTTTTGCTTCCAGGTGCCTATGACTCTACTGTCTAGTGCTTTCTGTCCTAAAAATTCTGAAACAGAGAACAATCATTTTGATGTTAAAGTGTTAAACGATCAAAGTAGGTTTTGCTAGCAGATGTCACAAATCAAACTTCTCTCTGTATCTTCTCTGACTACAGACAACCATAGACTTGAATATTATACAATGAATTTTGAACACACTCACCTAAAAGACACCTCAGCACAGATCTGGTGACTTGTAAGAGTAGCAAAGGGAAATGAATCCCTCAAGACTGTTTTACTGCTCTTACTGAAAAAGTGCATTTAACAACCCAAAGATTATTTTCATGTTGAAATAAGTGAAGTTTACTAGTCTGGAATTGTCGTTTTTTCAGATTTACAAAACCAAGAGTGATAAGGAAAAGTACTAAAGGCTTTATAAAGTGCTGTTAAACCCAACACCCTGAATTGAAATGACAGCTCAGGAGCTCCTTAAGCCACTGATGACTGGACACCTCATCAGTGTCCTGATGACACTGATGGACTGATGGACCTTCCACATCATCCTTTTTCCTACATCCTTTCCCTAGGCATCCCTCCTTTCCCCTCATGAAAACAAGGTATTGGATTAAAGGGTCCTTTGGATGCTCTATGGATGTCTTCAGAAATGTCCTATGGACATCTCTTCCTTCAAACTACCTAGTCTACACTTGGTAGCTGAGCATTTATGGGTCACAGTAACAGAACAGGGCCAAGAATTTAAAACTGAGACCCTACAATCTGGCAACTAAATAAGTGCTGTGAATTATTATTAAAGTATTGAGTATTCAATAGCTTTGCTGAAGTTAATGGGAATACTTCAATATTTAGATGTCTTTAGGTGCCAGAAACTAAAGGTAAGAAGCTGACTTTTAAGATCGTATTTCTGAAAATTTTGATCTGACAGTTGCGAGAGACTCTCATATAACTTCATCCCCTTTGAAAGCATGTTTAAGGTCAACTACAAATGGTGCTCTAAGCAGAGAATAACAGGTCCCATGTGGAAAGTTAATTTTGTAGTAATTATTCCAGAATATTCCCCTGTAGACAAATTCTGGCACAAAAAAAAAAAAAAAAAAAGCCTAGAAATAGGGTTTTGGGTGTCCCTTTCTCTTTTTCCCCTCCTCCAACCAATTTCTTTTTATTCCATTAGTTAATGATATGAAATTTGGAAGATGACAGTGAATTAGACAATTCTTAACTCTACAGGGAATCTAACACTACTCTGTATGTAGAACAAATCACACCTCAATTAACTGTGCTAGGAAATGCACCAATTCACAGATTTGTGCATTACACCACACCTGTAATTTCTGAAGTTGCATTACAAAAGTATACTTAAGAAAATAAACTTGCTGTTGTGTGCGTTGCAAACTGTAACCCATATTGTGAACTTAATAAACAGCTATATATTACAGTATGATGTAAATGAACATCTGAATAATAAGAAAGTATGCAGATCACAAGCTTTCGGCTGGGGCTGCACGGCTAGAAGGCGCGTCCCCTGGGTGGTGGATAGGGGATCCCTCTCTGGAGGGTGCACCGGATAAAATTGAAGAAGGTGCCGCGAACCAACGCAGCCTAAGGGAAGGCCACCCTGACAGAAAAACCACTGGCCCTCCAAGTCATGGGGGTTGGGCAGGAGGCCAACTACCTCCTCCCGGAAAAAAAATAAAAAGTTGCAGAAACGACGAGCATCAGAAATGGCGGGGATGGAGAAAATTGGTAATGAAGTGAGGAGGAGGAGATGGAGCTGGATTGGTCATGTCCTGAGGGGGAAACCGACGGAAGACTGCGCTGTGGCCCTTGACTTCAGAGCACGCAGCCGCGGACCGATCGAAGTGGAAGAATGATGTTCGCGCCTTGTGTGCCTCCTGGCACTGAGAGAATTCAGATTCAGATCAGATGCAGATCACAAAAATATCCTACTATAATGAGGAATGACTAAAGGGTTCTCTATGCTATTACATAATCTAGAAATATAATCTCAAAAACACTCAGGACCAAATTCAGATACTACTACTTTTCATAGTACCTTAACCTAAAAGAGCTGTAATATGACTAATATACTAAGCTGCAGAGAGGGTGTCTACCTGGTGTTTCATCTCCTGCCTCACAGATTCTAGCTAGCAAAACACCAGTTCGAAGTAGGTAAAAAGACTTTTAATACTCTCCAAAAATATATCAGGAAAAAGGGACTTTAGAAACTATGAGCGCTTTTATTTGTGCATGTTAAAGTCTAGCTTTCCAATGTCACAGGCCAAATTTGGAGGAAAAGGAGTTTCAGGGCTACAAATTGGGAGTTCAATCAGTCTCTCTGTTAAATCGGCAAAAGGCGAGCACCCAGCACTAAAATTCAAAAGTTATTTTTCTTCCAAAGCCTATGCTATCTTCTTGAAATGTATTTCTGACAACCCTTACAATGAAGAGTGGTGCAAAAATACAGAGTACAACTGGAACAGTTCTTTGCCAATGGATATTAGAAGAAAATATAAATTTCTTGTGATAGATGACAGTTTTCTGTCACCGTAGCTCTACAGTGATAAGGCAGCTGTTTGTTTCCCAAGAAAAGGAGACCCTTGCTACATGGATCATTTTCATAGTGACAGCCTTGACAAGTTTGACATTTGCTTCATGAAGTATTCTGAAGCAGCGATCAAGAAAATGTCCCCTCTGGGACCACTGGCAAGCTGACAGTCGTACCTTTTAATGCACATCTCCATTAATTCTTACTGTCAAAGCCCACCAAATTCCTACAACGAAATCTCTGCTGATCTGGTACATTAAAAAATGGAGGCCATGAATGAACTAACCATTATAATGTAAGTAAACATAACATCAATTAACTGGAAGCAGCTCTCCACCCCATTTTGTTTAGTAAAAAGAGCAACATTTCACTGCTGGAGGTTTCCTTCACCGATGCAGTACACGGCATCGTGCTCTAGGTGGCAATGCAAGACTAGGAAAACTATTTTTATACTAAAGCTCTTAGGAAGCTACAAGCAGCTGCATGTTTATCACAAACTCTTTCCTCTAACTTGCACTGGTACAAGAACTTTAAGTCTTTTTGAAATGTTTGTCAGTGTTCTGTATTTTTTATTTCCTTGTTTCTAATTCTGATTATACAGATAAATGTACCATCGCAAGAGCCCTTACAGTCAAATTTCATTTAATGCTTAGTACAGAAGTGGAATTTCATGCCAGATTTCAAATCCTCCATCTGTTTCTCTTCTTTTTAGGAGGCAGCCATTCCACTGAGTGGCCCTTTTGGCTGACTGCCACTACAGTTGGGATGCTCTTCAGGGCAGGTGGTGCTTGAAACCCAACCATTGTTTTACAAGTTCAGCTGGTTCTCCTTGAAGAAAGTAGACGAAAATGTTTCCTCTTTAACAATTTGAGTCTTTAAAGGTTTAGGTTTATGAACTTTAGACTGTATCTATAAATGTTTAGATATCACAAACCCGAAATATCAACTAAGAAATAGATGAAGGGCAACTTTAACGGGATTGTACTGTGCCTGTAGGGGACAAGCCTCCTTAATTTCCACTCCAGTCTCAGAGTGCACACTTGCATTAGTTTTCAGTCCTTCAAGTCTTGACACTGTCCAGGTTAAGATCCTTTCTAAGGCAAATTTGTCACTCAATTATAATTCTTACATCTGCGCATATATAAACATATATATGGAAGCCACAATAGCATTTTCTACTTATGTGGCAACATAATAATTATTTTTATGAATTATAAATTAAAACAGAAAGTTCCACTTTATATATACTCATAATACTACTACAGAATAATATTCCATAGCCTAGACATGCATATTCTAATCAAATCAAGATGATTTTGAATATTCATGGTTCTACTCCCACCATATTTACACTACACATTTACTACACTATAAGAAGCGAAACTTCTTCATGTTCGTATTCTTGATACTAAGAAGTAAAATGTCTGCTTCTTACAATAGCTACATCAGAACAAAAAGTGCTCAGGCCAACAATAAGGAATTAATAGCTCTTTTAAACAATTTTATTTCTAAGTACTATTTAATAAAAAAAATAAGAGGGTAATTTTTAACTGCTCAATTGTTAGGCTATACATGTATCTTGGTATAAATGACACTAAATCATAGCTGAAGATTTTTTTTCATGCTTTAACTATTTTCACAAATAAGTTTGTCTATAGACAGCCTTTTATCAAGAGGTCTGAACATTCTTTGTTTCCAAAATGATTAACAACTTCAAATAGAAAAGTAGGCACAGCCAAGTGATATAAAAATGCTTCTGTTAGCTACAATCAAGACATGCTGTCTACAGTCAAAGGCAGCTGAAAGACACCACTCTAAACATCACTGAAGTACATGTTTTTAATGGAAAAAGACAGCACTACCCTATGAAAGGAACAAATTTATCTCAATAACAGAGAAAATCTAGACCCTAATGAAAATGTTTTAGGAAAAATGAGTGCATTGCATGCTTCTGACCAAAATTAATTAGAGTTTTAATGTTTTACATTTCCACCATAATTCTTTAAATGGTGCGTTTATTTCATAGTAATAAACACTCGGTTCATTAAGTAAAGTTCAAAATCTGTGTTACTCGCTACATTTAACAACCTTTGGCCCTCTTCTTCAGTATTTCTTGATTCAGGTTTCCAAAGCATTGGATAAGCAATTGAGGAACACAATTAAATTTCATTACTCTGCATATTTAGGATTCTTATTTCATCTAAGACAAAGGGCAATTAATCTACCATTCTATACTAAATTCCAACTTTAGTGAGCCATGATAGATACTGAAATGAACTTACAGGAAATGCTTAATTAAATTACTGTAAAAAGCATAACCAAAGTTTTTTCTTTCCTTATGACAAAAGAAAATGCACATTTAATTAGAAAAAGTCTACTGTAGTATTATAAATTTAATAACGGGTATTCATGAAAATATTGCTATAATGTGACAGCTAACAATTCAGAAAGTTTTCTTCTCCTTCCTTTCATCAGAACATTTGACCTGAGTACAGCCATGAAATTCTGTTCAGGCTCAAGGCATAAAAGATGGATCTTTCAATGGAGTTAATATGATGTCACAGGAGTCTGAACAACACAGCAAGGGCCTTTTAGTCACCTGTTTTCCAAAATGTGATATAAGTAAATGCTGTAAAAATGGCTTTATGTTTGTTGTAATACTGAATGCCTATATTTAGTCACAATCCATGTAGTTGCAAACAGAACTGATAGAAATGCATGAAGCTGTAGAAGTAGATGGAGGATAGACTATGACAGCAAATAGAACCTGTGCTACTGATGAAGAAATCAGATAGAAGAGCCTTTTGCATTTCTTAAAAAAACACAATTCCTTTCAGTAGGTCCCCCAAAACACATATTGACATTTAAATTCAGAATCCATCAACTATAACTAGACAGATATTTCAATGATTTCAACATCCGTTAAATAAAATCCCCCAAAGAGCATTCTAGGCTAGGACTAGATCCACGTCTCCACGCTAACAACCCAGGTACAATCCCTCATGGAAGACCTACACCTTCCCTACTGTTATTATTCATTTAATCTAAATTAACACTAGCACTCCAGACCTACCCAGAAGTCTAAATCATTCCTTTATAAGCTGTATAAACATGCTTTTAATTTGACAATATAACCCAAACATATGGCTAAGAACCTGAAATCAAACAAGACAAGAAATCTATGGCTTTGGAAGTGGGAATTCAGGTGGTTTCATGGCAAAGGAAGGCTTGTAGATTTGTTTGGTTTTATATTTTTACTTTATTTCTGTATTTGAAGATAGCACTTACTGCTCTGATGCTGTAACAGTGCCTGAACAGTCCTGTTTCATAGAATAGATCAACTCAGCTGTATTTGAAGCATCAAGGGTGTATTGGTAATAAACACATAGTCAATTTTGAGTCAAAATTGTAACATTTAATATACCAAGGTTTCAATAGTTTCCAGCTGATCAGCTTCTAAATTAAAAAATGAATATATTAGGTTTAACAGTAGAATGAATTCTCTTTAACCTCCACTCATCTTTGCATTTCCAAGTGAGGTTCTAAAGCCAAATGTTATTTAATTCAGTGGGTATATTGAGGGATGTTTTGGTAATTTGTCATGATAGCAATGTTGCTTCACTGTAATTTTTTGAAGTCAGAATCTGATGAAACTCTTTCAATTGGAAATAATGCAATGTCCAACCATTTAAGGTAATGCTGTCATCAAAAGGAACTTCGCAAAAACCTGCCCTGTAAAAGCAGCATCTGCTTCCAAACACACACTGATATCCTTCCAAAATTTTTTCTCAAACAATATTTATACACTTTGTAAAAAAGTTGCCTTTCAGAAATTACGATCAAATTAATTGACAAACCTTGCCTTGGTGCAGGGAGTCACCACAAACAGGGTTCCTTACAGGTTCATGGTGCATTTCTTTCTGATAAATCTAGAAGTTACTGTCTCACTATACCACATCAAAGCCATCTTGTGGTTTGTCAACAGCTTGCTTCCCATCTCTCCCTGCCCTCCAATAAATCACACATAACTTTGTTAGAAGAGTGGCAGAAAAAATACTTTGATGTGATTCAATTACTGAAAAGCTATATTCTAAAAGATTCCCAAAGCTAGGGAAATTTGGCTATAATTAATTAGTGTTTTGCATATTTATGGTAGAAGAGCTCATTACAGAGCTCCTATTATAAATCATTATTTATCTACTTTTTCCTTAAAACACCGAAGCCACTTCATATCATTTGTTGAAATTCCTTTTGAAGCTCACTAAACTCCATTCCTCAGAAGACTACTCACTCAGAAGGTTTTTTGTCTCCCATTATGTCATTTCACAGTGCTTCCAAGACATAATATTCTTCACAACCATTAAGGGCCACAACTGACAAACTCGTATACATGGTTACATTCAACTCATCTGATCACTGAACTGAACAATACTATTTACTGGGGTTGTGTATGAAATATACTGTAGAACAAGGCTTCTCTGGAATGAAATACTGAATTTAAACAGCCCTGGATCAAGCATGGCATTTAAATTATGGGTATTGAAGAGGAAGTTGAGGCTATTTTCAGAGGGCTATTTTTTTCCTGAAATCCTAGTGCTGCCAGTCAGCTCCTGCCCAGCACCTCACGCAGGGTCAGCAATGGCCCCGCAGCGATGTTCAGTAGTTGCTGCTCTCTGGTCTTGTAAAACAGCTGCTCTCATAACTGTCAGTGTTACCTAACAATATAAAGCACATGCTTACATATTCATTCAGTTTGCTTAGTTGCAATCTATTTGTCGGATTTTATTCATTGGCTTTTCTCTTTCTGCACATACAGGAGCTCCAGAAATTGGATATCACGATTCTAAGAGTTAACAACCAGTAACTATTTGATTATTTTCTGTTTACTGATGATTTAAGATATTCATCATATGTCTCCTTTCCTCACAGAACAGAACAGGTACATAAAAAAAAAAAAAAAAAAAAAAGATTATGTAGAAAAAACAGGCTCATGTTCTCCTGTGACAAATCCTACCTAGTATTTGATACAACTCATTTTGCCTGCTTCCTCTCATCTAGATGTACCTTAGACAACACAACACATCCAGAACTACAAAAGTCTGTAGCACTGTCATTTAAATCGGCATTTAAATTTAGAAACAAACATGTAACTATACTACTTCACCTGCCAATGTAATTTTAAAATATTATTAAGAATATGAAGACTATGAAGAAAATACAGCAAATGCTGTCTATTTTGGTAGACAAGAAATGAAGGATCTTACTCTTCCTATTTTAATTGATGCTTCCCTTTGTCTGTCAGTAATCTCCTTAACGCTAGTGACAGTTAGTGGCATTAATTGTTTGTGACTTGACGTGGACTGAAGCATTTCAACTCATTTAAATTGAAGGAAACCTTTCAGGAGGTAAGTTCTCAAAAAAGGAAAACCTGAAAAATTTTGTTAGCTGTTGCTTCCCCTATCCATTCAAAACTCCCAGAATAATGCCTTTTAAGACCTAGATATAGAAAGGTCTCTAGCTCCTTTCAAGATTTTGCTGTTCAATTTGATAAATGGTAATATAGCAATATAATATTTATTTAACTATAATATTAATTAATAATCCAAATCTTGGCCAAGTCATATCATGCCACATACTGTACAAACACATGTGGAGAGTCTGATCTTGCGGAGTCTAAAATCAGTTATGAAAAAAATTGAAAGAAGAAAAGGACAAGTAGTAAAACATTGTAAAAGCTCAGTGGGTAAGGATAATGGGCACGTATCTCAATCACATTTTTATGCCAAGTATGGCTAATAAATGAAGAATGATTAAAAAGCGATTATCATAAAAAATGTATATAAAACTATTTCATATAGAAATATTTTACATTTCTTTATAAAGCAAACATACTGACTATACAGGACAGACATAAAAAATCAGACAGTTATTGCAGATGATACTTTATCAAAACAGTACTGGGCCTTGAGGAGTCAGTCTGTAGGGGTGTGCTTCTGTGGGGGAAACAGAGTTGAGGTCAAGGTGAGAACTTCCCGTATGAAGCGTGGTATGTGGAAAAAGCTGAGAAAGAGCTGGATAGTGAGCTGGAAAATGTCACTGGAGGATAGGAAGAAATGGAGGAGTGGTACGTAATAGGATTTATAATCTAGAGGAGGGTCACTAACAGAAACCAGGATAAAGCTAATGCATGTGTCCATAGTAAAGCAACGTCTGAGACTCAGATGAGGAATTTCTCAGCTAAGATCTCTGACATTTGTCCCCCTACTATAATACGTATTTGGCCTGGAGGGCATGGAAATTGAACTCGCTGCTACATTAAAGAACTTATCCGTAAAATGTGAATAATACTACTTTCAATGTCAGGATGGAGCTCTATGCATGAAAAGATTTATATAAGTGCTAAGTGCTGTCACTGTTATTACATTCAGAAAGTACAGGCGGCTTTAAAAGCATTAACTTTTTTAGCGCAGAACATCACCTGTTCTTTCTGAAACCAGAAAAGAAGACATAAAATGAGTGCAGTTACTGCAAGAAATTGTCTGGTTTTAAATTCTGAGGCGTATTTTTTGTCTCTAGGAAAAGTAAACAACCATTAATAGCAGAAATTTTATGATAAACGATATGGTATAATATGCAGCAAGCTATAAAGCATATGGAAAACAGTTCTACTTCATATAAACTTGGTTTTCATCAGGAAATTATTTAATTGGAAAGATGCTTTGAGAGCAATCAGAAGGCAATGCATAAAAAAGGTGTCTGGTTTGGAATGATGAAAAGAAATGGAGTCAATTTTTAAAACATAATGAAATAAGGAAGTAACTACCAAGTCAGCGCTAGCACATCAGCCAGCGGGATCAAATGAAATTGATGCGTCTATTCCTCTTTTTCAGAAGGACAAGTACCTGCTCTCCAAGGAAGACCAGATCCTAACAGCATTTAAGTGGTAGTCAATATCCTCTCTGTGAAAGCTGCAGTGGGAGGGTTGAGTTAGATCATTTTTTTCTATGTGAGTATACTTTCATATTTAGGCTGTCTTGCATCGTGTGATGGTAATTGTTAAGGTTGTGGCCCAAATTACATCTTTGGGTGCGCAAACTTTTGGATATTTAGTATCTGATTTTTGATTTTTAAAATGTATTGTTTATGTCCTGTCTTGTGCTTACAATCCGAACTTTGCCATTTACTCAATGGACCGTGGAAGTTTCATACAGAACATCCCCTTCATCCAAGAACAGCAATAATTCATTTGCCCTATCAACACAACATTTGCAGATATAGTAAGCATTGCCTACCTATATAACCAGTTTTTCCTCTTGAAAATCTTTATTTCACTGAGAAAAATGAAAGGCAGAAGTTTCTTTCTTATATTTAAGACTTTAATTACAGGAGGAGAGCTATTGATACTACCCAACAGGTTAAAATACTTGCTTTGAACGGAGCTGTCACTAATACAGTATTTACATTTACAAAGTGATTTCTGCATGAATGGGATTGTTCCAGGCTGAAAACAACATTTTTAATACTGTAAACAAACAAGAGATGAATGCACAAAATGAACTGTTTAACAGGGGTTTATGTACCCCCTGTGCATTGTATTTGGAAATGAAGTCCTTAAACTCAGAGGCGGAGGGATTCTCTGTGGATTAGAAGAGATACCCACAGTCCTTTCAGAAGCATCCTTTTATACAAAATTTGGCACTAACACTCTGTTTGCTTCAGCAAATGACTTCACGCTTTGTCCTTTTAATCCAATTTCCACCTTAATATAGACTGAAGTGCAGTGAAAATACTGAAAGAGGATGCCTGGAAATGAATTGCATTAGAAATCTAATCCAGGCGGTAATCCAATCCCACACAGTCAGCTCCTCATTAAGTGAGAAGTTTAACCCACAGATAGCTTCATACAAACCAGCATTCAGAACTAGCTATGACCAGATATAATTGTCACACATCAAGATATGACTCAACAAGGCAGGTAAGAGGCTAAAGCTGACAAAAAGAAGAGGAACAGGCACTCTATTGAAAGCCACAATAACTGATTGTAAAACTTATCTCAACTTGAATAGCTCGGATTTGTAGGTTATTATGGAATTAGGTACTTTGCTGGTGCAGCCTGTAAGTATATAAGCTACCCTATTCAGCAAGAGCTTCCTCATTAGCAGGTATTATCTCCTCTTTTCTATAGGCCAAACCACCCATGCATACCTTAAACAGCCACCCCACAGCAGACAGGAGCCTGTTCAGGAAACCCTTATTCATATTTTACTGCCATGGAAAACAATAATCTCCTAATCAATGAAGACTGCTACTTTTGTTTTTTCTTTCTTAGACTGATTAACCACAGGTAACAACTTGGACAATGTCCTGACGACAGACACTTGTGGATGTCAGTGGCTTGCCATCTATGTGTCCTGGCAAAGAAGGGCCAGAAAACCAGTGTCACCATGTCTCCCTTGCACAAGCTCTGGGCTCACTGATGACTCAAAGGCAACACAACGTTGCTGCTCATTGCTTGTGGACATGATGTCAGGCACAGTGAGATTCACCAGGTATTTAAATAAAAAATAAAAACCTAACAATCTTTAAGCAACTTAAACATGATGAAAGCATACCACTAAGATATTCCCATCACAATATTCAGTGCCACGTACCTTTTTATACTAGCCAAACTAGTATCTATTCATAGAGGTCTCTGTCTTTAACTCATGCCTTGAGCAGAAGCAGGAGAAAGAAAACAGTACCTACCCAAATTAAAAGCAGATATCAGTAACGTAATGGATTACAATCCTACAACTCAGAATCTGCAGAAAGCACAATGCAAGTGAATTGGGTGCCAGAGCTCACTGGCAGCTCACTCTAACAACCTTCAGTACCTAACTGTAACTCTCCTACTTCCCTTCACAGTGGGAAAACACGACAAATAGAAGACAAGAGTAGGTAACTCAAGTTAATTCTATAGTCTGGGGATCCATGCCAAGTTCTCAGCTAGCTACCGCTGGCAAAAAAGAAATGGTATTTTCTACCATTTGTGAAGCAAACATTTTCTTAATGTAGGTTCTTTTGCATGGCCAACTTGTCAGTTTTACACTTTTCCACAGAAAGGTAAATGGTTCCTTAATAATTTCTACAATTTCTCACAAGATAGAAGGATTTTGTTTATACAGGATATTTCAAAGTTAAGCTGGTAGAAGCACAAAAGTGTGCAGGAAGGAGGAAGAAGACCCAAGAAAATGGAAAATACATTTCCTGGCATGCTGGTTTTGACCAGGATAGAGTTAATTTTTTCCATAGTGGCTAGTATGGGGCTATGTTTTGGATTTGTGCTAGAAACAGTGTTGATAACACAGGGATGTCTTCATTATTGCTGAGCAGTGCTTACACAGAGTCAAGGCCTTTTCTGCTTCTCACCCCACCCCACCAGCAAGGAGGCTGGGGGTGCACAAGAAGCTGGGAGGGGACACAGCTGGGACAGCTGACCCCAACTGACCAAACCGTATGACGTCATGCTCAGCATACAAAGCTGGGGGAAGAAGAAGGAAGGGGGGATGTTCAGAGCAATGGTGTTTGTCTTCCCAAGTAACTGTTACGCGTGATAGAGCCCTGCTTTCCTGGAGATGGCTGAACACCTACCTGCTGATGGGAAATAATGAATGAATTCCTTGTTTTGCTTTGCTTGCATGTGCAGCTTTTGCTTTACCTATTAAACTGTCTTTATCTCAACACACGAGTTTTCTCACTTTTACTCTTCTGATTCTCTCCCCCATCCCACCAGGGGGGAGTGAGTGAGTGGCTGGGTGGGGCTTAGTTGCCAGCTGGGGTTAAACCACGACAGCTGACAATATTCTTTCCAAGGTGATTTGAACTGCACTTTGCCTGCACTGGCTCTCAGCAATAAGCTAGTATTCTTGCTTAATGAAAAGGATTTGCGTTCCTGGCCTATGTAAAAATACAGGCTGTATCTGTGATTCTCTTTTTCCTGTTGTTTCTGAGAGTGACTGAGGTGAGAGTGAAGATATTTATTTTGTCTGAACAGTTTCATTAAATGCAACACAGCCATCCCCTACTCATTGGGTATAGTCCCAAATATATTTTTTAATTTTCAAGGTCTTATCCATTGATACAAAGAATAAAAGGGAATTTTCTCCATGCCCATTTAGTTGTTTTGTTTTGAGCTGATAGCTTTAGACAAAAGCAGGTGAAAATAAAACCTTCCTCTCACAAACTATTTCCTTTTGCTGCCTTCTCAATGTGTGTAGAACTTCACCCTTTGGTGGATGTTTCACCCACTTCAGGCTTGTTTCCTTCTACCTTTCACGGTCTACTTTACAAAATTCTCATCTTTTTAACCAGGAAAGTTCTTGAAGATCCTTAGGATAACGCTTAAAATCTCCTTGGTATCCTTTCCTTTACACGCAAGCTGTTCTTTCTTTGTTGTTGTTCTCTGCCTACTTCCTTAAAAGAACATCTTCTCTTGGTACAAGGATAAGGGAGAAATAACAGCTTACCACTTACAGATACGTTCAAGGTGGGGGGACTGAGGAGATTTTCCTAGAAAAGAAATATCAGTTGTTTTGCTTTTTTAAAATTCTGAATCATAATTTTTCCTCTAATCTGACATTTAAGGGAATCCAAGAGGAAAAACTGAAACAGGCGCCAGTCCCTCTCTCTCTAAAAAACCAGAAACATATTTGGGGACTATGGCAATGTGTTCCAACCAGAAAACCACCACCTATGGTGTCCATTTTGTAACGGTTGACATAGGCACTGAATATTTCACTGATAAATGTAATTTTCAACTCATTCATCTGTCACAAAGACCTTTTAAGTCAGGAGTCCTGTTTTCTGATAGGGAATATATGAAGAAATATTTAACCTCAGGTTTATTCTGTTGAGCAACATACTTTATCCACCTCACCAGGAATGACTGGGAGTCTAAAAATTAAACATTTCAGATTAACGGAAACAACACAAAAATTAATTTTCCAACTAACTATGTGTTCAGCTTCTTTGTTTGTTTTTTTGTTTGTTTGTTTTAAATGACAGTCCACCTGTCTATTCCATAGCCAATAACAGCAGTTACCAGACTTCAGTCCTTGTTCTCTCCTTTAGGAACAGAACTAGTCCATGACTAAATCATTAATCTTCCATTAACAGCATCCAGTCACTACTCTTTCCAGTATTTTATTTTATTTTTCTTCTGTACCTGGAAAATTAAGCTTCCAGTCTTTTCATGCAAATTGAATTGTCAAAAACTGAAAAATTTTAGTGGGGTTGGGATGGGGTAGAGCAGAGAACTCAAGTCACATTGTACTGGTCTATTTGCTGGTAAGCTGTTACGTCAGCTATTGCTCCTAAATCCTTTTTGGACACAGTGACAGATTTCTATCACCACTTTCATAAGCCAAACTTTTTAATATTTTAGAACTCCCATCACATTAATGTTTCATCACTCTGAAAAAAGATTTAGATTCTAACAGTGATAATAGCAGCCTTTGTCTCAAGTGTTACAAATTTTCTGAGGAATACAGCAGGTTGTGATCATACTTATATCAACTGAGATAATTTTTCTAACTAACTTTTATAGATAAAACCATCCTGCTTTCACCACGCCAGATGCATATTCCCCACTAATCCAAAAATGTTAAATGCATAATTGAATTTCCTTTCCTCAGGGCATATGATTTCATAACCCATGGCAGGAAAGGATAAGAAGAGTCAATCGACAACAAAATGTCAGGCCTGTCCAAACAAACGAAAGGCCAAATCTCCTCAATAGCTTGGCTTGTGCATCATTTTCCTGCTTTCTACATTAACGTTTATGAACCTGTGATCTATCGAGCCCTGTAAAATCAAGCAGTAGATACTCTGCAGTTAATTTTTTTTCATACTCTCTGAACAGCACGCTCAAGCATATGTGGTCTAAGAAATTAGCACTTCAGAAAGCCCTAGGTATATTCCTCCTGACTGTCTCCACTGAAATACCACTTTCAAACACAGAACTGGCTGACTTGCTGAAATTTCTAAGCCATGCGCTTACAGCTAGCTGGAACACTATTATGAAAAGAGCAATATGACTTTACTTCTGACCACTGGTAGGCTTCCTTAATGAAGATTTTTGGTGCTGGAAGATGTGAAGCAAGCTCCTCAGAGAGCATTGCGAAGATGTGAATTCTGATGCTGAAATTCAGAAGTCACCACCAATCAGTCGAAGTCTACCAGGTTCTATGATCCTGGAGTTTGCTTGCCTCAGAAGTATTGCTGTATGTTTAAAAGTATGAAGGAAGTAGCAGTCAGTGTGCCTGCTCAGTCCACCATGAAGGCATCATACTTGTTCTGCAACATAGGCAGGCTCCCATGGTTCAGGAAGGGATGAAGACAACCAAGTATTTCTCAGTACTTCTGTCTCAAAGCACAAATGTAATGAAATGTAATGAAATCAGTTCATCTAATGTAGCCACTTTCTTGGAACAGAAGATACTGAGGCTCTTCCAGAGTGATAAAAGCCTCTGCTGTATGCAACTCTATGTATTGGTAGCCTAATACAGTTTTTGTCTGATGAACTTGTCCCACAGTATACCAGAAGGCAATTCTTTGAAAGATGCACTGTGAATGCTAAGTTGCTAGCATGCCTCTTCATAGCCAAAAGCCAAACACATGTGGCAGCCTAACATGAGTGCCTGTCTTCCACCAGGTATGACCTCATACTTCAATAGACATATTTTCATATAGTATCTCTCTTATACTGAAACTGAAATAGATATTTTAAAGGAAAGAACAATGGACAGTTGTGAATTATAAGTTCTTAGCATGCACTTGATTGTATGCAAGCAACTGAAAGCTCTAAACAGTTCTCTTGAAGCAGACCAATCCAGATGCAGACAGATCCATTTTTTGATATGAAATGCTGAGTTTATTGATTGTGAACTGTGTGTTGTCCACCTAGTCAAGGTTTAATTTCAACATCAAATGTCTTCATTTTGTGTAGAACAACACTAAGAGAAAAGCTTTTACCCTAAAAAAAGTTTACAATCTCACTTGGAGCAGTCGGTGCAACCAGAATGATTCAATTGACTTCCTGCCTTTATTACTATTAATTTACTCAGATTCTTCATAACTTAAGAGGACCCAGTGGATCTGCAGGACAAGACCAGATAAAAATGGTTGTCTGCTGTCTAGAAAATAACAATCTTTCCAGTATTACACTCCTTGTAAATCGAGAGTGCTGAATGTATAGATACAAATATGATCAATGCCATTGCTTCTCTCTAATAAGCACTGGAACCTACCAGTTAAAGGGGGTTCTCATCCCACATGTAGGGAGCTGTTTGGGTTGAAGTACTGTGTTATTTCGAGGCCTCTTGAGGTGACTGACCAAAATTCAGCATACATAAACAGCATAATCTTAAAAAAGATGCCTAAAAACCTGAATGAAATGTGAACAGAGCTAATCAATTCATTTTTATGCAGTTTGATACAAAACCGCCTTTAATTTCCATGACCGTGACTCAGATCCATCTTTCCTGCATTTGAGCTCTCTGAAAGTTAGACAATTTACTTACACAAGATGCACTCAGTGGACAGTAGAAGGAATGGCCAGAACATAACTCATCACCCTTATCTTCCACATTGATTTTAGGATGGGATAGTGCAACAATTCCCTAATACATATGCTAAAAACATTACGGCAAGGACAGATGGCAAGCAAATGGAGTCACCCCTAACACTTTGTTTCTACAGAGTGCCCATCCAAGAGTAAATTCCATTCTGTCTGTAAATAATCACAAAAGGTAAAGATTCAGAGTCTGTAGGAACTGGAAATATTTACAGAAGGAATTAAAACTAGAATTGCAAGTTTCTTTCAAGCTACTGATCATGCAGTATTAAACAAGTTATATTGCCTTATCATAGTAATTAATTTTTGTTTCACATTGATGACATTCTTATCATGCCGAAGATGCTAACATAATTTGACAACAGCAAATACCATAAGATCACTTACCTTATTCATGTCACTAGCAGGGACAAATGCATAGCTTTACAATAATGACCTTCCTAACATACTAATTGCTTCCAAAATGAAGGAATGCTTCTGTGTTTTTGTCATGGAAAGGAAGGATTCATTCTCACATTGTCTTTTAATATCTGACTTTTTAAAGAAAACAATTATCAAGTTTCTAGGCAGCAGTTTTAAACTGAAATGTTATTTATATTTTCAAGAAAATTATTATGAAAATTATATTTTCATAAGTTTCCTATTAAATACATGACCTTACAAAACCTTCCAGCTTGCTTCAACATCAATGTGATGTGATACTAGTGAGTGATTAAAGTTAAATTTATTGCAGGAAAAGACCACTTGGAGTTCAAAGTAAAATTCTCACATACATCAGAAACACCAAGACTTCGTTTCAGCTTTCTACTTATTGCAAAAAGCTGTTCCAGCCTATGATGGATGCTTTGGGTCTTTTGTGGATGGGACTCGCTCCGGAAAAGAAATGTCTCTTCTGACCATGTGCCTTGGACAGCAGCTCTCTCAGAAGATGCACATTCTCTAGCTGAAGCTGGAATTAGGGAGCAAGTGGCTGTAAATGTGGGAGGTGCTGCTGCTGCTGCAGCTCGGGGCTTGGGGAAGGAGCACTCACAAAGAAAACACAAAACCTAATCACTCACCCCTGAATGGAAAGTGGGTCCATCTCTCCCCTTGTCAGAGAAAGGTGGTATATGACCCTTTAAATGAATTCTGCAAAACAGGTGCGAGGCTTCATCATATACAAGTTTTCTCTTGTGTTGTTACTTCATTACAAATAGTACCAACACTTCCATTCATTTTCATGTTAAAGAAACTGGAAGCATAGCTGAAAATGTGTTAAGATACTGAACCATAGTATTTGTGTATAAAATACTTCATTACAAACGTATTTTGAATTCTAATTATATTAGTATTAACCCAATTACTTTGCTATGTATATATTTAATATATTTAAACATAATTATATACTGTGATATGCACCTCTCCTCTATTATGTTTACTGCTAAGGCTAATTTTAACTAAATTAAGAGTTCACTGAAATACACTCAGTATACATGTATTTCGTGGGCTTTTTTGCCAACTATATTACCATTGTACAAAATAGCAAAGTGCTACATATATCTTAAGCTTTCTATAAAAATAAAATGTGTAACTTTAGATTTATACTAAATAAGCATCATAATTTGTTAATGTGTTCTAAACAAAATACTTGCGGAATTAGTATGAAGTTTACCGCAAGCTTGTTTTAACATTCACTTGACCTTCACTGTTTTAAAAAAAAAAAGGTTTTCATATTCATACATACATTTCTGTTGAAGATGGGGTTAAACTTGTCAGAAGCATTTTAATAAAATACTGAAGACCTCCTTTAATTTATAGCAGATATATTTTCAAGAAGGAAAATGCTGATATTATCTTGGTTATAAGCTCGCTGCTGAAATGATTTAGATATTCTTTTCCTTTCACACAGTATCAGTATAAAGCTTTTCTTCGCAGGCAATGAATTATAGTTGACACTTCAAACCTATTCTATCAGTATCTTCTAGTTCAGAAAAATGAGAAAACATAAATATTTATTCTATATATACAGAAGAGACACAGGACTCTGATAAAAATGATCCATTATGGAATGATGAATAATTGTTACATGTGTCACACTTAGAACAGCAAAGGGCAAAAAAATTTGCCAGTTTTTAATATGACGATTTGAGGTTATTGTGTAAATAAAAATGCAGTCATTTTATCATATTGAGCTGATAAGTGTTTAAGCTCAGTGATTTCTGATGACATTCACTTCATGACTGCATGGATGATGAAGCTGCTTGATACAGACCCTTGGTCTGATTTGATAAAGTCTATTAATGACGTGCTGTAACAGTGGAAAAATATTTATGCAAACAGCCTTCCATTTTCCCAGTTTACATGTGCAATACTTCTCTAGCTTAAGCTTACCAATTAATAAGACTAGGAATCCATTTGTTCCATTAAGCAATCTGTTCACTGTCTTTAATCTTGTTTCTGTTACTAACTTAAGTTTCTATATTATGCAGAGAAGTAGAGGCTATTATAAACTGCTAAATAATAAAGTCTGTAGGAAAAAAAACAGTGAAATTTCCAAATATTTGAAAGAATATTACCAGTCTTATTATCAGTTTTTCCTTTTAAAAAAAGCAAACCCCTCCTATCAAGTGCAAACCCTAGGCAAAATGCAGTAAACAGAATACAACTTGATTTTTAAAATTTTTTTTATCCACAACATTTGGTTTTCTACTAGAAATGGAAGCTCTTTGATGTAAGGATCATTTGTTTTGATTCACTGCTTTTAACCATATAGCCCTGACTGCAAAATCAAAATGTACTCACAATACAAATTATGGAGTCAAAAATAAATACTCAAAATGACAAGCTCTTGGGGTAAGATTGCCATGAGAAAAGTATAATACATAACTGAACAGAATTATTTGCTAATTTGTGTTATGGGAGCTTCACAAACTGTAACAGAAAGACCCCTTGCTTATTAAATTCAAATGAAAATGCATATTGATTTAAATTAAAATAAACTAGCATTAATTCAGTAAATAAAAATCAGTAAGTTCTAAAAGTTATAATACTCTGGAAAAATTGGTTAAGCCATCTTCTCAATGATGTGCTACAATTGTATTAAACAGTGAAATATAAACATAGATGATAACTTAGCAGAAAAAAAAGAACAGAAGTTTTAATTTTTCACACCATGTATGCAATACTTTATCTGAAAAGTTTTAATTTTTCACACTATTTATTGGCTTCATCACTCCACCCAGACACTTGGCAGGTTAACTTTTGACATAAAGAAATAAGGAGCTACACTGGGTAACAACAGATGTTTATCTAGCCCAGTTTCTTGTCGCCTTCAATGGCCACAGGCAGATGCCAAGGGAAGACTGCAAGATGAAGGCAAGAACAAATCTAACTTATCTCTATTAGTTTACCAAATTAAATGTTATTACTAAATACAATAATCTCTGAGATAAAGAAATTTCACCTGAAATACTTAGTATCATAGGAGGAATTTAGAAATCTTAGACATTAGGAACGGTAAATTTATTTTAAAGAGCACTATAGATTCTTCCACCTTCCGATCTCAGATAAAACAATTCAATTAAAAGTTTATTTTCAAATTTTCTCTAAGTGTTCAGTGTTTCTACATGAGATCTTGAGGGAAGGATGAAGGGATAAAATGTATTTCCCTCCATGGCATAGGGAGAGATTTTGCAAGGTGTCACACGTGGTGAAGAAGGAAGTTTTCTCTGCTCAATCTTTCTTATGAGGAATTGGGGTTGGGTTTGGTTTTCTGTAAGTTTTTATGTGCTTCCCCTTTTTAATCACTTGGTGCCTCTGCAGATACTGACAGCTTTCTCAAATAACAACATGACTTCAAAATTGGGTTATTTTTACTCTGCTGCTTATCAGGCTAAAATATGAACAATGGTGACTTTTGGATTATCTACAGGCTCTGAATGACATTGCATCATTTCTGCCTCTACTTCCATTCCAAATACCACCCTTTAAACTACAAAGAGGGTGTTAAAACAAGCAACATTTTGCAGAAACCAACATCTAAAATTTTGCACAGCATGCACACACACAAATTATATTCTATGGCTGACTCCATTTTTAAATGCTGACTTACTGAGATCTTTTTCCCAGAGCTAATTATATAAATAAAGACTGTCAGAAAATGAGAATAAAAATAAGCATCTAAAATGCAGAAAAAATTCTCTGCTCCTTTCTTTATGTTCTCTTTCTTCATGCTTCCTTTTCAGATCTTGTCTTCCATTTTGAGTATTATATCTCCCAGATTCAGAGCCACATTAGAACAAATATGCCCTTATTCTTGACTTTGTGTTTTTTTCTACACTTCTTTAAGAAGGTATTTTCTAAAGGCCTGTCTTTATCCCCCTAAACTATGGATATTTATCTTCATAATACCCACCCTGTGTGACCAATATTAGATTAAACAAGTTCACCTATAGTGAGTGCCTACATGCAAAAAGTCTACTGAAAATTTGCAGAAAGCCAGAGTACAATCAAAGGTTTGGAAAACATACAGGGAACAATTCTGTTGTCATTCAATTGTACAGATTTAAGGCAACTTTCTACACTGACTGCTCATTTTGGAATTTCAGTTGTAAATCTCCCCCAAGTTAGAACTTTCCACTTAAATTTACTCTGTTTTTGGAGAGAGGATGCTCAGGTTAGAGTCCTAGATTTGAACATGAGTCCCTATACCTTGTTGAATCCAAACCACTGTGACAGACTTCCAACAAGCAAGGTGTGGACACGCCTCTGTGCACTAATACTCTGAAAAGATTTCTTTTGATAAAGATCACAAAAAAAGTCACAAGGATACAAGCACACATATACCACTTTATGTGCATTCCAATGCCTGCGGTTCTTGATATCAAATCACAGTCTAAATTTTGTGTAACTGATCACCTGTCTGAGAATCTTACAAGCAGTAATTGATCCCATTTTGCAGAAAGAAGAGTGGGATTTTCATTAGTTATCACACTAAGCAGTAGCTCTTAATTGTAGTCAATCTCCTGAACGACCCAAATATGACACGCTTACTCTCGTGGGGGAATCTGAGGGGAAAGCTGTAAAATGAGGAAAAAGTGCTCCTTTTAAACGAACAGACTGCCCTTTCGGCAGCAGCGTGGGCTTGGGCCCTGACTGAGGACTTGCTCTGCTGGCTACTGAATTGCAGAGCATCTCCAGGCCCCTGTCTTAGCCAGCAGTGAAACACGTTCCCCTAGGTTAAAGCTTATTCTGGGTGCCCTGAAAAGCACTCTGCCAACATCTTTCTCAGTGAACACTGGCACAATCTACGGAGGTTTAGACAAATAATTTTAGCCAGCTAAGTTGTAGAGTAAGCATATCTCCACCTCTTTTGTGTAGATGGAGAAAACGGAATAATACCAAAGCAGTCCCTTATGAGAGGACAAAAAAGTATCTTTATTGGCAGAAGGTGTGTGCTAATTTTCGCTACTTATCTCCAATTTCCTGTGCTGACTTCAATCAATTTAAACAATAATCTTACCAGAGTAAAACACATCAGGACTGGATAATGGAGAACCAGCTTCCCAAAGATACTACTCCTCATCACAATCTCAGTCTCTCTGAAGTTAACTGTATTTTCAGTAACATTTTCACAGTTTCTATATAAAACAAAGCCCATAACTATAGCATAGAATATGTAGTTCTGGGTACTCCAGGTAATCTAGAGGTTTTGGGAGACTAACATAGCTGAGTAGCCACTTTTAGAAAGTAAAAAATTAATCATAGGAAAACTGTTCACTTAAGAAGGATTTAGCAGGTCAATGAGGGCTATGAAAGATAATGGTGTGTGTTAATCTACTTCATAGTCTTCAGAAAATACATACTTGGCGTTAACATAAATTTAGTTTTAATTTACAGTTAATTAGGGTAGATTAATGTATATATGACTATCACAAAAATACACATTAATAGCAAAAAGAGCTATTCTAATAAATAACACATCACTGATCCTACTGCGCTAAAATTTTTAGGTAATATGAACTATTCAATGCCTAAATATTCTGCTTAACAGTGAGAGAAATTTACAGAAACAATACTTTGATGAAGCAGCATTGCGACACTATTGGGATTGCACTGCAGTTCAGAGATAACCCTGAAACAACTGGGTAGGGAAAAATCTATATAACCTACGTTATTAATGACTACTGACTGACCTCTGCTTATCTTCACTACCTTAAAGATGACATTGAAATTTTCAACTCTGCTCAAGCTTCATTATCCGAAATCTAGACTAGAATAACTTAAAAGGGTTCTGATGATATTTTCAACCTGTCATATTAAAATAAAACAGAAAATTTCTGACATCACCTAGAAAAAAGATCATTGCTTTGTTCACATAGTGCAATGTGAAGTCTAATATTTACACTGCATGCAATGACCAGAGAACGTATTTGCTTAATTTTTCATTCAAATATTACAGATAAGAGAGAAGATAACAAATCCCCCAGAAAAGAAAGAAAAAAAGAACATTAAGAGTGTGTACATAACATATTGAAGAAAGGAGTTACGTTTACTTTCCTCCAGGAAAGAATTTCCATTGTGTATTACACGTGCCACACAGCAAATAACAGTAGCTTACATGACATCGTACCATGCCACAGCATGAACACCTCAAAACAATCCGGTCATAGCTGACCAGACAGTGCACACAGGTACGCTGAAGTCCACTGACATCAGTACAGCTATCAAAATATACGGTAGGTGGGAAACAGCCTTCAATTTGTACAACTCGCTGCTATTTTCCTACCTAAAGCTTGCTTAATTCTAATCTTTCACTCCATTTTCCACTCTCTTCCTCTAGCCAAAAAAAAACTTTATGATTTAAAGCATGTTGTTTAAGCTGAAATCAAAGCTTTTCTTTCCTCTTAGAATACAATTGGTTGTTTAACACTCTATAACACTTTAAAGTGGCCAAATATAACAACATGTTAATTTCAAATTGAATTTACAAAAAATAAAACTGATTTTTTTTTGTGGGTAAGGTGCTAAAGAAAAACAGTATGCCTTATTAAATACACAGTAGCTGTAATTTAATTGTTTCTTCTGATTCTATCAATTTTAAAGAATGTTTCAGATTTTTTTTTCAAATAAAAAAGAACCTAGTATCATTCAAGGAAAGATTTTTTTTTTCTCTTTGAAGTAATGGAATTCCAACTTATCTGGATTCAGAATACAAATACAAATTTGTACACAAGTGATTCTAAATGCCACTGGCTTCCCATTTTCAATGCTGCTATTTTTCCAGAGAATGTATCCACAGATCAATGACCCTTTCATGTGATTTGGAAATGCCAAAGAATAATACCTCAGGGAAAACACTGTTTTCACTTGAGTTAAAAAAATCACTTTTTACAACAGAAAGAAAGCATGAAATCCTAAAATCACTGAGGATGCCATCCAGAAAATCTATATACCTGGGTGAAAAAATTAGTAAAAAGAACTAATAATTGTTCAGACAAATTAATTTCAAACTAAAGCCATGGTAAAATTAATGAATATCTCAGATTAATAAACTGCTTATTTGGCAGCATTTATTGTGGCACATTTGTGCATGTTTCGCCATTTTTCTTATACTTTTTATTAATTATGGCTACTCGGAATTGATGATCTCCAGGGTACACATCAGTGAGTATCAAGATTGATGAACACGCCCCAGATGTTGGGAGTCATGCGGAGGGTCTGTTCATGCACAGGATCTGTGCTGTAACCCTGTACGTTTTCCTGGAGTGAGCTTGCAGGCACTCCTGACAACTGAAATGTAGCTGATGGAGGAAATTCCAGCACTGTCTCCTTTCCCTTCCATCACTGCATGAGAAAGACATTCTTACACTGACGTGCGAGAATGTACTTTTGACAGGGTACTGCTTGCTGCCCTGTGCTGTCTTTCAATCCTTCCCTCTTTTCTCTCCCCCAAATGAGAGTCTGATATCAGATTATAACACTTAATCTAACTTTTATAGAGTGCTTTTCTCTGTAGTCCATGTGTAGATGGTGGTGTCAGTTTCTGAATTCAATTATTTGGGTATTGGGGAAAAAAAACCCACAACAATAATTTTCTAAATTTCTAGCACGCTTTTTTCTTGCTTTTAGAAATACGCTTTTAGAAAACATGTTTTTAGAATGTCAGGCAATAAGACAGAATACTGCAGGGATTCTTAGCTTTTGACATTTTTAATTGCCACTTCTTTGGTTATTACACAATAGATATTTTCGTCATCTGAATATAATGTATCTTTGTAAAATCCTTTAAAATATGATTTCAAACCAATGAATGCCATTTTCTATTTGCCTTTAATTTCCTCTCAATAGTCAGTTCATCAGAGTGTAACAATTAATTAACTTAATTAAGCTAACTTAATTATGTTCTTTCATAGGTCAATATGTAGAGCTACTCAGATTAATAGCAGAGCTTGTAAAGTTAATCTTCTTGTATAATGCAAATGATGCCAAGTCATGTATTAAATACCTTCCTGAGTAACAGATGATATAGGACTGAATGTACTTTAAAGAAGGGCAGAGACTGTGAAAAGGTTAAATAAAGAAAAATGTCTTGGATTTGTGGAAATTTTAAACAGACCTAATTCATTTTTTAAATTAATAATGTTCTTCTCAGAGGAGCCCTCGCACCATAAGGCCATTTACGGCTTAAATATACATAAATAAATTCTGACTTCAAAAGCAGAGCTGCATGACAGCATTTTCCAGCCATTTTGCAACCTTTATGTTTTGTTATTAAGAAGATTACATAAAACAGTCATGTGAAGAGATTAGATGGAAAATATGAATTCCTAACTCCACAGCATTTGCATGCTTACTGTATTTCCCAGTTTATTTTACAGAGGAATCACTTCAGTAGTCAAAGGTATTATGTTCTCTTCTCTGTTCATTATTAATTCACTTCTAACACAGCTAGACTCTAAGGCTTTTTAGGCATGTGGCTTAGCACTTTTGTTATGAAATATTAATGGGAACTACAGTAATCATAATAATTACTTGTAAAAGTATAAAAAGTAAAATCAAACAAATCTCCTGAGTGCCAAATGATCTGAATAGGTGGCTCAACTCCTCTGTTTTGATAAATAAGTCTGATGGTTGAACCCACACTCTGTCATGAGGAGTTGGATTATGGGCCAAATCACCAAATTTCAGCCAAGTAATAAATTTCAGTCTTCTCTACAATGAATGTGAATGAGGTCCAGAAAATATTCTAAATGCACAGCAATTTCAGATTTGCAATCTGTTGCAACCAAGAGTTGCAACACAAAGAAAACAAAGAAGAGAGGTGCAATAAATTTTCTGTAAGGCACTTTGAATGGGAGTGTAAAGGAAAAGGCTCTGAAAGTGTGAAAATCACCATTGCTCAGAAGTTTTAAAACCTGAATAAAGTACTAACAAATGCACCCGAGGGATCAATCCCGTGTCTACTAGGATTTTCTTCTTTTTGTTAAAGTATGCCATGTAGCATTTGTGATGCTTCCCAAAATGAACATCCCAATCTCAATGTAGCAGCAGGTTCAGAGTACGAATCAGCTTCTGTTCCAAAATCACAGGCCTACAACTTCTGGTATAAAGGAGGATTATTTACCTATGATACAGAACAACTAGTAAATTAGCACTTACGATTTTTCATCAGAAAACAGCCTGCTAGGTCCAAACAGCATGGAAATTTCCAATGACTTTTCTAAGCAGCAAAACTCTTTAACAGTTAAAACAAAAAAATTTAGTGTTGAAGAGTAAATATGCAGTCCAACCCAGTCTATGTGGGTAACTGTATTTTTTTTTCTTCAATTAACAGTGTGTCAGGAAGAACAACATGTTTATAGCAACAACAGTCTGACACAATTCTTCTGTTAAATGAGTTCAAGCTAGCAGCTACACAGAACAGAAGGAAAATATTGTTATGCCTATGAAGTTTAGAAAAGAACGCACAGCTTTTTCACAAACACAAGCATAAAAGCTTTGCATTTATACATAGATAGATACACAAATGTACATTTTCTCTAATATCTTCTGCAAATCATCTTCTTGCTTCTTGCCAATGCTTATTCTACATCATGATTGAGTTATTTTCTCAAATGAAAGATGTCAGTGATGGAAATGCAGTTATTTAACAGTCTAATAGTCTTCTAATAATAGCAGATGGAGAAAATATCACACAAGCATTATTACTAGCTTTGCCATGGAATTACTCTTTATTTCAGAACATGTTACATCACACTTTGTTTAAAAAGCAAACACCTCAGTGTAATAAAATAGCCTAAGGATGGATTGGATGTTCTGCTGATGAAATTTATAGCTTTGGGTTTAAAAAAAAATCTCTTTTCATACTAACCTGAAGAGGCAATGGGACTTTTTGGAAAACATTTTATCCAGAGATCAACGAAGGAAGATAACTCAAAAAGCAAAAGATAGTATCAGCCCCCAATTGTGTTCATAAAAATTAAGAAACATTCCCTTTGCTTGTATAAGAAATAATGCAGATGGCTCCCCCAGATTTTCTAAGAATAATGCAATGATTTTAACACCAAATTCTATAATCCTTTTAAGCTGCTTGTACCATACTTATGACTAATGGCAGATGACTTAAGTGTGGGACACATCTTTTCCTATAAAACAAAACACTATATCTCAGCTGTGCATTACTAATGGAAAAAAGTCTGTGCTCTATCTAGATAAACTGGAAGCACTGGATGTCTAAGAGTTCAGAAACAGATTAATGGGTACGTATCTTAATCTTTCTTTAGTTGAGAATCACAATGCTTTGCACAGCTTTTATAATTTTAATACAGCACTCATACATAAGCTGTTCATATTCATATGCCACCATCACGTCATTCATATTTTACCCTAAAATGCTCCGGAACATACATACATGCTTTTTTGCAAGGGAAAGTAGGGGGTGGGTTGGTTGTTTAGTTCATTTTTTTATCTGAGAAAGAATGGCACAGCATTTCATCTGTATCTGTACTGCTCTGGCAACACAGCCATTCAGAAAGAAAAGCTCTGTTAGCCTTTACGCTTACACTATTAAAACATGATTAATAATTGATCTGCCACAGGACCAGCAAAATAAATTAATACACATAACTCATGTATTTCTATTTTACTTCTAATTAAAGAAGAGGATATGCCTCTTATGAGACTCAGGTTTAAGGGAACTGTCAAAACTAGTCTCTTCTTACTTAGAGAACCTGCCACTGACACCATCGCTCCCCATGGATTAAAGTGCTGCTTATGAGAAATGGTATCGAGACACAGCCCACCCATCTTGCTCTTTAGCTACTACATGTAAAAGAGAAAGCAAAACTACTTTAACAATAAACCTTCACTTTCTTCAAGGTCACTGTATATTCGTCTAAAGAACTATATAAATTTATTTACTAAATATACTGCAACTGCCAGATGCACAATGGAAGTGACCACAGAAAACAGAGTAAGGGTCATGAAATCTACTTCATCAGCCTTTCAATTTTATCAAATGATTACAGTGTTATTCAGACAAGTGTATTTGTACATTGAAAATGTTTTAAAAGATCTGAATCTTAAGTAATCAACATGTCCAGAGAATTTTCTTTCATCAGTTCACGGTAAGGAATGTGTGACATCCGAGGTATAATTTAATGTATTAACTCAGGGCATACCAACAATAGTGCAGTTCTGAATTTTGAAAGGGTTGTGAGAACAAAAGTACTGTTTTAAGCATTACTATTGGAGGGAAACCACCAAAACTATATCATTTAGTATAACATTCTATGAAAAGCAGTGTTATTCTACAGTTTCCTAAGAAATGGCTGAGAAGGTCTAATGAAATGACACTGAAGTTAGGATGGCACACATCTGTCCCCTTCCAAATGCATCAAATTTTTCTTTCAATTCCACTTTTCAATTCCAATTCTTAAAAAAGACAATAAATATATACAATAGTAACTCATCAATCACACAGGAAACTTCCTTATTTTAGTATGGATACTAATTAAAATCATTCAAACATTCAAATCTATATAACTTAAATTTTACTGAGGTTTGCACAGCTTTTGAAAACACAGAATAAGGTATCTTTCTAACTTTAAACACCGTTTGTTTATTTTATAACCCAAAGTGTTTCTGCATCTAAAATGCACCGATGAATACACACACTTTCCTGAATCCCTCACAGGTACAAAAATTTCACTAGTATCTAAATACCCAACACGCCAATTATTTCTGCAGTGGCTTTTGTCATATGACACATAGCTGGACACCGTCCCTACCCTACATAGAGTTAAATCTGATTTCAGAGCATGGAAAGAGGCTGGGAAGAAGGGAGGCAGTAAGAGGAGCAGATGCCATCCTGCCCTCCTGTTGAGTAGAACTCAAAATTCAGCCATCGTTTCTACTAGGAGGAATGACTGGACAAGCAAAACAAAGCCTCATCTGAGCAACCAAATGAAATCCCACAAAGTTAAAACTGATGACACAAGTAACTGAGTGTTAGCTTCAGAGTGGCCTATCGGAGAGGAAAACAAATTTTAAGCAGGAAAAAACTATGCTTTATGCAAATTAATGTGGCAACTCATGGGAATTTCCTTATTTTCTCCTATCAGAAGTTGTCTCTCCTCACATTTGCAAGTCCGAGACTCTTTTTGAACATCCCTTTCCACATCCTTCTCAATTCTCCTCCATCTTGTGAAATCCTTAGCTGTTAGCCATTTTGCCTTCTTTGACCTTTTCTCCTATTTCTCTTTTCCATGGATGCATTTGAGCTTTTCCTTAACAACTGCCTTCTCACCAATACTGACAGGTTGAATTCAGATGAGACATAAATCATTATACAAATAATGCGTCAGTTAGCAGCTGTAGTTAATTCCAATTATTAACTCATTAAACAGATACTGAAAGAATATAAGGGACCGATGTACCAGGAGACTTCAAGTAAAATGAGAATAAAAAAGGTATTAGTTGAAGTAAAGCTCTGCAAACACTTTTTTGGACCTGTTTTTTAGGGTTAATTCACAAATGTTTGTTTACCGTGATGACTTACCCATGCGTAACTTAGATGGGTTGTTTCATGGTGGGTTCTGAATTTGGAAATTCAGCATACTGGTGCTCCCCTCTCAAGGTTCCCTGCAAATCCAACCACAAAACTCTTTCTGACTCACCTCTCTGTTTTCATATAAACTGCAGTAAATATGATCGGAGAAAGTCTCATTCCCTTATAAAACACATATAATACTTTATGACCCCACATTCAGTAAAACAGCTTGAACATAAACTATTACTGAAATATTTAGTAAAATTCAGAAGGTGTATTTCCATTTTTCAATTCTCTGAAGTTTCCTCTCCCCCCCAGTTTAGCTGTTTTTTATTCCACAAAAGCAAAACCTGTATACTCATCTTCCTCTCAGTCACCTTTTACTAAATAACCATCTTTCATTCCTCTTTCTGCAGCATTTTTCCTCTATTTTTATTTTTAAATATCATCTGTGCTCTCAATTTTAATTTCTCCAGTGGAGAGATAAGTTGGCAAAGCTGAGACTTAAGAGGCAGAACCCATGGCCCTCCATAGACTAGAGGTCCCTTTTCTACTCAAATATAAACAAAAGTATTACTAAAAGCTTATATTACTCTATCCTCAGGACTGCTTAAATGTGATAACCTGACTTTCTATCTTAGAATATGTGGTGATACTCCAAAATAAGTGAAGTACCTATTTGGTCTTAATCCAGAAGACACTCTTAAGAATTCTCCTGGCCCTGTACTGCGGACTTCCCTCTTCTTCAGACAAAGTGACAAGACTATCAGAGGAAAGGAGAAATTCAAGAAGGTAAAGGCTGCACTAAAGAACTAATAAATGGCACTGCATTTCCTATGGCTAGTATTTCATACTTTCCTTTACTGGGAAGATTATAGTCAAAAGAAATCTGAGAACAAAGCAGGAAAGACAAGTCTTTATATGACCTCGTACTTGGAATATCTTTAACAATAATAATAATAATAACTAAACTGTTTGAGGAAGCCAAGATTAATAATGTTAAGGCTACTCCAAATGAAGGACTTCCTTCTCATAAGAATGGTTAATTTAAGGATAATAATGGATCTCTGAAAGGAAGATTGACATTGTAAAATGAAGTTGTGAGTCTGAATTCTGCAGACAACCTCTCCTCCAGCTATGGTGTACTGTGACAAGTACGCATTGCAGGGACAGAAAAAAACCCAAGTCATTGGCTACTTTACAGAACTACCTTGCAAGCCGGCACCTTTTCTTATAACAACAGGGAGCATGGACTTATGATCATACTACATTATTGGCATTTAGTATCATTTTTTGGAAAACAAAGGCACAAAAAAGGCACAGTATTAGCAAGGGTCTTTCCTTTGCACAACCCATCAGCTAGCTTTATTTAAATTTAGTGAAGGATGACAAAAGCTTTACATCTACCTATATATCTATGTACAGATTTTACTTCTGACTCTTTAGTGTCATAACATTTAATTTGCCAGAATCTAACAGGACTCCTATTACTGTCATAGCGTGAAAGACAGGAAAAAATATTTTCCCAATCACTGATAATAAGAAACAGTATTAAAAAGGTAGTGGATGGAATATACTCGGCTTATAGGTACCGTTAATCAAGGCCCTGAGATTTACCTTGGTCTTGCATGTTGTTGGTATGGGAGGGTAAGATTGAGCTTTAGCTTTAAAAAGTCTCTGATATGAGAAAAACAACACTAGGCATGAAAAACAGAGGCAAACGTGTATCCCCCAACAGTTTATCTTGCAAAAGAATAGACACAGAATGTCCTACCTCTTCTGGACGTTTCTGTGCCACCGATACCAGCTCTTCAGAGCTACTTCTTGAGGTAGAGGGTACCACATTACCTGGGGCCTCTGAGACCACCTCATTTGACGGCTCGGAGTCCTGAGGGCAACAGAGACAAATAGACCCCTCAGCAGCGTGTTGATGTGGCACGCCAAGAAAATGAGACTTTTCAAAGGAACTGTGCTCTAAGCACAGACAGAGAAATGAAAAATACTTGAGGTCTAAAACTCTACTCTTTTTACTCTGGGCAACTTCTTTTACCCCAGAGACAAAAACATCTGTCATATATTTTCTCTTAAAAAGGTAATACTTTTTTAACAAGAGCATTATAAGACTTATTAAATAGCGATATAGCATTTCAGAATTGCAAAGTTCTGAATAAGCATGCTTGTTTTTCCCATACCTACCCCTGCTCCTGAACTGCAAGGAAGGGAATATGACATTTCATCCCCTTATTCAAGATGGAGGTTTCTGCAAAACAGCTGGGACCAGGCTAGAACAACCCCACACAAATGTATTTTATCAATCACTGCAAATCGATATAGCACACAACCTGGTAAAGTTAGAAAAGTTACTAGAGTTGGCTATTAGTAACTTTAACACTACAGTAAAATAAATAAAATAAAAATTCTTAAGTAGTTTACATTCTACTTTCCAAATTGCCTTGACTTTGCAATGCAACATGACTAGATCAGTCAAAACAAAAAACACTTTAATTCCTTCACTGCTTCACACAGTGGTTTTGATAACTGCATAGACTGAGATATTTTACTACAGAGGAAAAAATCCATTAATCGGTACTATCTCTACTGTGCTTGTTGTAATACTCATTACAGAAGATATTTTAGATGTCACTGCTTAGCAAGCAGAATGTGTGCTTTTGATATATCACTTTCTCTCTACAGTCATTAATTGCAAGGAAATCAAGATTATACTTTTGGAAACTGCAAGCTGAAAAGCTCATTATTAAGTTTTTTCAACATAACAACCTCTAAAAAGTAAATTAAAATTTCATAATTGATATTCAGCATTTGCAGTTTAGCCCAATGTATGTTTGGAATGTTGGAAGGGAAAAAATGAACACCCATCACTGAATCACACAGAGGATGACAGGTAAGATCAGATATTGTGAAAGAACTGATACATGGAGGGGGTTCCTGGAGGTTAGAAAGTTGGAAAAATCTCTTTGGGCCTGGAGAGGGAATGCTCTAGTATCTCTATTTCATATACCTTTTCAGGTGAATCCCTTTAAAATAGCTTCTGAGCTTAAATATTTGAAATAAAGCTTTTTTAGGCCTTTCTTGTTGCACCACCTCTCTGTGACTTCGAAAAAGGGTATTCTGGCCCATTCTGTGGCTTACCACCTTAAGTTTAAGGCTCAGTATGAGGAAAACATTTTAGGAAACATCATCTTTCAGCGATGACTAAAGAATACTATCCATTAAAATGTTAACAATGAAGTCCAGCTGCCATTGCATGGAACTGCTTTATGGGCATAAGAACTGGATCTGTGGAATAAAAGGAAAAATGAGATTCCTTGGTAGTGCTACCATCCCAAATAATTCCATGACAGAAATAATAAAACACTATTTTTCAGCTTTCTCAGTTCCTCAAAAGAATATCAATACCATGGCTAAATGCAGTGAACTACAAGGAGAAACATCTCTAGCATTCTGATAATAAAAGTCTGATTTTCCCCTACCAACTGTACGAAAGCCTCATGCTCTATATGCCATCAAAATAAACTCTGCATCGTGCTCATCCTGACAGCTCGCTGTTTTCCCTAGCAGATCTGGACTTGTACGGGCAAACGTCCTCTCTCTCACAGGCCGCCTCAGTTTGGTTCCCAGTAAACTATGACGATGAGACTATCTCTTTTTGTTAACCCAATTAGCCATGAACTGACTCTGAGTACTGAACAGTACTGTTTGTTTTCTCCTTGAGAACTGGAAAGTTAAATCATCGCCATGCAATTTATCAGCTCAATATGTTTCTAGAAGCTCTTCTGCGATACTTACAAAAACAAAAGTAACAACCACATCTGCTGGAAGAAAATGATGTACTTGTCTGAATTCTTTGGTTCAGTGATTTTTCTCCTTGAATTCTGCCTGTCTTCTGTGTCTGAACAAACTTTTATTATGTTGCTATTACCTCTGGCCAGATAATGGTAGCAACATTTTTTTGTTACTTATGATTTTTGAAAGTAATAAATGATGGTTTTCAAAAATGGTCTGAGCAACTGCAATTTAGTAAACACACATTTCTGTTCCATTCCTCTTGCCTCAACAGGACCAGCATGCCACAGATTCTCTTCCCCCATCAAGTCTCGAATATTTTCTTTCCAAGCAGCTTGGCCATCCTTCTCAATAGTTTTCTTAAGAACCAGCTAGCCAATATACTACTTCCATTTTTAAGGAGATGGATGGAAATCAAATTTATTTTATTATTCAAAAACCAAGCCGAGGAAATGCGTCTCCCTTTCCAATTGCACTGGTTTTATTATCTCTTTTCACACTGCTGTCACTTCTTAGGAAAACTGCATAGAGCCTGAACATATGTAAGAAAGGCAATCTATGTTGCTCTGAACTAGTATGGAAACATGTTAAGTACAGCTTTCAGAAATAAACACGTTCAGTAAGAGGAATGAGATCCTTTCATGTAAGGTACGACGATAAAAATGCTGCAAGGTGCAAGTGAGAACTTTCATAAAGCTTCTGCTCAGTGTGTTATGAGTACATGGTCAAAAGAGCAATAGTTCTGGTAACAAATCCTGGTACCTTGACTTGTACTCAGCAAATAAAACAACCTTAAAAAGTATTAGCATTGTTTACTTTTGTAAAGAAAAGCAAAAAATCTGTATCTCTGACCTAAATCAACATTTTTATTGACGAAGTGTTAAAAGGAAAAATGTAGTTCAAAAATAATTAAAATAATTAGTTTCTTGTCCTTCCTAGTTATTATTTATATCGTAACATATAGGATTGACTTTGCAAAAAGTCACTCCTTTCTTTTTTCAAGGCCTCGTATAATGAAAACCATGTCAATTGATCTGTAAGCCTCGACTGTAGCAGTGATGGACATGACTGTTCATGGACATGTAACCTACACAGTAAGTAATCTGGTACACATCTTTTTTAGTGCTTAAGCCCTTCCCATTCCATTAAAATATTATTATAATTTCCAACATACATATGAAAGCTCACATATCTGCATTTTCAAGTTGGAAAGATCAAGACATAGCTTTCTAACGGATCACAATATTTAATTATATTAATTAATAAATTATGGGGGAAAACGACTATTAAGCAGTACTTCAAGTTTCCTGAAAATACAGGAATTCTTTATCAAAATATAAGTGCATCATGAACAAATAAATTCAGAGTGCTCAGTAATTACATTTTCCTGCACAACACTGATTTTGGTCAAAGCTCCTCAGAACATGATCCTTCTTGGACTTACGAAACCTTGAAGAGGAAACATGAAATGTGCTGACATTCTACTATGTTTATGCAAGAAAGACAGCCCTGCTTTGAACTATGTCTCTTTTCACATGACCTAAATGTTCATGCAGTTTAAGATACCACAACAGCATTGGCTTGAATCAATCACAGTTCTGTAAAAAAATATATATTTGAATTACATGTTGACACAAATACATAACAAATCGGATATTCTAGTCCTGGGATGGAACTTGCTTGCTAGTCTTGGCAGCAGACACAAAAGTGTAGCTGGTTAAATTCTGAGTCTTGGACATTCAGCATTTTTTTTTTTTTAAATTCCGGTCAGCAGAGATCAAAGGTGACAAGGCAGGTAGGAGGTGAGAAATCAAAGGTGCAGGGTGCATCCAACTGTAGCACCTCCCTGAAAGCATTCAGTTCTTGTCTCCCCTTCATTCCATTTGGCATATTTGCTATTTGCAACTACTGCAATAGAAGCAAACATTGTTCTTTTAGTTTTGTCCTTTGCTGTGCAGAAGTATCACTGATAGAGTACACTGAAAAATCAATAGTGCATACAGAACAGATGTGGATTTCATTTTTGAGCTACATAGAAGTGATAGATTTCAGAGGAAAATATTTACATTTTATGCTATGCTGATGTTGTGGCTTAATTTGAGGACTCGACTATTTTTACTTTTTGTTTTTTAAAAGCCAGACCATTAAATAAAAGATCAATGCACATATACAGATATGTATTGTATATGTAAATAAGATACAGATATGTATATACGGATATGTATATTCATAGGGAATGTTATGGCAACAAAATACTGTAATTGTTTACCAATCCATGCTACCATCAGCACAGATGTTGACTCATACGAAACAGAAACTCTACACAGCTTCTGATTTTGAAGAAAATGGAGAACTGATGTATATAAAAAAAAGTATGCATAAAATATTTTGCTAGAAAGCATAAGAAGTTCCATTTGAAACAAGATGAAGGAAAAATAGTTTCTTACAACAGTATTTATACCAGCCAAGCATCCGCTATTTTTTCTGCCATTGCTACTTTAAAACAAAAGAAAACGAAAAAAGAATCAGAACAAATCAACCCACAAACCCTTTCTAGATGATTCCAAGCTGACAGGTTTGAATATATTATGTTAACTCTGCATCAGTTTTCATATATCATCCTTTACCTTGGTCCAGTTGAAAATTACACAAGTCATAAATTAGCTTTAAACAAGTTTTGAATCAGCCTGGAACTAGTTTTCAAATTAAAGAGCCGTCAGTATATTACATGGTACTGTCATTTTATTACCCCAATCAATTCTGTGTGGCCTGAGGTAGAAAGAAAATGGATGCTGTCTTCATTTGCAAAGGGTTTATCTCTCACACCAGGCTCTGAAAACATGACTGCAGTAATGAATTGGAAGCCAAAGTTACTAACAAAGACTTCTAACAGTAACAAAGTAGAAATATTTGTCCCCCTTTAGACTTACAAAAAGAGGAAAAAAAAGCCCTTTCTGAAACATGAAGCCAGCTTCTTAAGGCTGAAGGACTACGGGAAGAAATTAGCACATTTTTATTGAAGTGCTAACGTGCTTGTAGCCTCAAAGAGTATAATTTTTAGTGCTGCACAGGGAAAGCCTTCCTGGGTCAGACCGAAGGTGCCTCTCTAGCCCAGACCGTAGATCATCCCTCCATCAGCTGACTGACTGCTCCTACCTGTCCTTATTCTCTTTTACACTCCAGGGGCATACTTTGAAAGTATTCACAACATCTTAGCCAGAATTTGGTAAAATCTAGTGAAGATGAGATATCTGTAGTTCTCCACAGTTCACAGGTGGCCGAAGTAAATCCCCAGGAGACATGTAGAGTTTATCTCAATCTACTTACATGTGAGAACAATCACTTTGCCATTCCTAGGATTTTACCCTGTGTTAGTTAATGAGGTAAGAACCTGGGCTTTAAACTTGTAAGTTACGCTCCACAGCTGTAAAACTTCCCTTCCGCTTTCATTCTGCCTTTGTCACTCTCCTCATGCTGATTTTAGTTACCATCTGACAATCTCCTCTCTTCCCCTGTCCTCTCCAAAGATAGGAAATTACAAATGCAACCTTTAACGTACGTGTGCTAACCTCCTACGCCGCCTGTCACAGAGGCTATTTTTTCTCTCTCTTGAGAAGGGGATGATGACTTCTATGTTTATACACTGTTAACACCACAGGGTCTCATTCTCAGCTGACTCTGAAACTACCTCGGCTCAGGTAATAAACCTTAACCTAGCTCTAAAACCTCTGCTTTCTTTTAAGGACAAAACCAAAAGAAAAACCTTTTATAATTCTCTGTCTACCAAATATAGAAACTTAATTACATTCTTTAGCCCCACGCTATTTTTTTTCTTCAAACACACTGTGCAATATGAAGGAACTAATAAAGTTACAAGCAGTTTCCAATAAATACCCATTTGCTTCAATTTACTATCCCTCTATTTTTCAATAAACTACAGCACTGTTAAAGCTAGCTTGCATCTTCAAAACCTATCTACATTTCCAAGTGTCAAAGGGTGAATTTCCACTTTTATGGCTGTTTTAAAACAAGGATGCTACTATTGCTAATATTTTACTAGAAGTGTTTGAACTAAGTATGAAAGGAAACAGGGTCATGCATTTTCTCTGGATGCCCTCTTCAAATGGAAAAAAAAATAATTTACATATATTTAAAGCTAGAAAGAGCACTCTCAAAATAATATTTTTCTTATTTATTCTTCCAACCTTAGCACATGCAAATAGAAACAGCAAACAGAAGAACATTTTACCATTTGAAGGTATTATCATTCATGGACCTCTGGAACCTGAATTAGTTTCCCCTTTCTAACTCACATATTTTCTACATTTCCATTAACTCAGTGTACTAATCCTACCTCTCTTTGGACTGAATTCTCCACCTTTCAAATCAAACTCTCCTAGATTATTATATTTTCCTTTTACTTTCTCATCATTCATTATTTCCCAATATTCAAAAGCTGTTCTTTTAGCTACCCTTTCAATAGCTGCTTTTTCTGACCCCAGAATTCTCTGAAATGTATTCAAAATCAACTCCTAAAACACTGTAATTAATAAAACCACATTAGAATACAAGACCTGCTTTAAACTTCAAAATATAGATTCACCACACTAATCTCATACGTATAATGCAAAGGACTACAACTTTCCTGTTACTGTCATGGATTAGAGCCATTGATCACAGGTACAGTATGGCTCAAACTACTGGCAAAAATTTCTGTACGAACATGAACATCATCACCAGAAATTTTTAGAATTTCTTCAATAAAGGGAAAAAGCCAATATCTATCCTTTTTGTGCTAAATCTCCTACCTCTTGCATAATTTGGTAATTATCTGGTGCACCAGAGCAACAGATTTTACATGAATATCCTTTTGCAGGATATTAATATACTGGCAAGACTGCTGTACTATGCCATTATCACTGCATATAAGAGTAACTCAATACTTTTTCCTTTTTTTTTTGTCCACACTGCTTTCTTCTTATATATTGTTCTGCTGTTTTTTCTTATTATGAATTAGGTTACAGGCATATACTATAGCCTAGAAAGTTATTTTTGTCCTAATATGGAGTTTTAGAAGTTATTTTATGGAGCTGTAAAAGCTCTTTAAGACAATACACACAGAATTTATTACTGCTGGATCAGGACATTTCATCTCCCTGTGCCCGTTTTGTACAGCTCTGATCTCTCTGATCCTTCCCCACTCTCCCTCCCATCTGGAAAAAAAAAAAAAACCCAAACACAAAAGTTGCAAAACTAATTCTCAAACACATCACAAGCATCTACGGCCACAGTAAGTGTGGCGCTTACTTTGTAGCAGTTATGTATGCTGCACATAACTGCAATTGTTGACTTCAACATACTTACAGAATGACACGGGCACCTTACGTCTAACATTTTAAACAAGATTTTCTAAACAACAAATGTACAAAGCCACCTGCTATTACTTGTGGAAGGCAGTGCTCCAGCTACAATTGCTCCATTAGTAAGGCTACATTTGGGTTTGCAGTTGTATGTTCCCTTAAGCAATGTTTTTTTCCTTCAGAAATGATCAGGGGCAGACCACAGCAATCCATTCATATAGTCTCCCTAAAAGATAGTTTTACTCTATCTGCATTTCTTTTCAAATCATGTTTAAATTGCCCCAAACTTTCCATGCTCTTGGATTGCTGAGGCAGTGACAACTTGGGAGTAAGGGACAGCAGCAAACTTACTTCTACCTCTCAGGGTCAAGCTGTACATTTGCACAATTTATGGTCGAAGTAGCTTGCTTTACTCCACTTCAGCAGCTTGGGAGAAAGCATACACAAAATTTGCTCACAATACTTGGCTAATACATAACTTGAACTAGAAGATTGAGCACTTGAGAAGATCTCTGCTCCAAAAAGCAGCTGCTTTATTCTAACAAAAATAGAATGTAGCTCAGAAAAGGCTTTCTTTCAAGCACACAATCTTCAGATATTATGCATCAGCATGCAGAGTGTGTCTGTCAGATGTTGGAACAAAGCTTTAAATTGTACCATCTAACTTAATTCTCAAGACAGGGTCAGCACATTCATAGGGTTGTTTTTTTTTTCCCCTTTGAGAAGTCCTTTAAGTAATATTTATTTAGCTCCTTACATCTTCATCAGCACTGATGCTTGCTTTTCAGCTCCTTGAAGTCCAGATTTTCTCAACATAATGCAAAACAGAGTGATATTAAAATGTGTGATCACCAAAAGCATCACAAAATCGTCAAAGGCTACTTATTAAATCAAGACTGGTTTTCATCTCTCCCCACTTCCAGAATTTTTTTCCAGTAACAAGATGAAATAAAGAAAGGGATTGCACAGTACATCATTTTTTGCAGTCTAAGTTTATTACACAAGTTTTATAGCTCCCTAAACTTTCCTTATATGGCACCCACTTATCTGCCTGTGCTTCAGAGGTTTTCTACAAACACTCTACCCTGCCCTGGGGAAAGGCTCTCTGTGTGCCCTCCGCATCTTTCTTTCCACTTTGCCACAGCCCTGTTTCTTAATTCATCCGCTTCTCCCCATAAGGGTTTCTGTGTACTTCTCCAAGCGTAATTTTCTCATTCTTATGAATGTGTGTGTACTCACATTTCCCCTTCTACGCCAAGGGCGCTTCTTGAAGTCCCATTATTTTTTCCCATCCTGCTTTTCTCTTTCTCCCTCTCTTCCTCTTCCTCTCCCTCTCCCTCGTCTTAAAAAGTATCATCATTTATTTTCAACTGATAAAGCAGAAAAATAAAACATTCATTCAAGGCTATAAAAATATTTTTAAAGAATGAATCTATCTATAGAAAAGCTTTCTATAAAAATGTTTCTTATATCCTCCTTTTCAGATTGCTCTAACATCTGAATGTGCCAAATTAAAAAAATCTCTTGGACATCCTTTAAGAAGCTTCAAATGTTAGGAACACTATTTTGTGGGTGCCCCTGACTTATTCATTCACGTTAGTCACCAGAGTAATTAAGGAAACTTTCCATATAACTTTATACTACTAAATAGAGATACATGCTCTTATTAATATAAAGTAGCCAGCTAAAACACAAGGATATTTTATTCTGTCAAACTGAGCTACATTGACAATGGCCTGTTCAGTAAAAAGGGAATGAACAGCCCAGTTGACACAGTTTAAGATGTGACATTAATCAGCCATCTTTTGCTGAGCCCACAGGAACTGAAAGGTCACAACTAGTGCCGCTGTTTTAAAGCATCCTCAGAAAGGCCTGGAAATTCCTCATTCTTCCCTAATTAAGAACGCTGTAAATGATACATGGAATGACGAGGCTAAATTCACTTGAAATGTCAATTTTACTGCCCTGTTTTAGGAGGCATGAATATTTTCCCTGTGTGTGTTTTTTTTTTTTTAAGATTACATCTACCAGACAAAATTCCGTTTTATGTTTCTCATCTGTAGTAGAAAACACACACCAAGTCTCTTACTCTTAAATATAGTTGCTTAATAACACTGTAGACCAGAATCTTTCAGTTAAAAGCATACACATACAGTGCTTATACAAACATACAAATGATAAAATTTAATACCCTATCAGTATATATCTGTGTATTAATTTTTAGGCTTTCGACCTCGAGACTACTGATATGTGAATTCCACAAATTCTCTTATCAAAATAGGAATGAAATAACTTTTGTAGTCAGTGAAACTAAAACACAAATATAGCTTTGATACAGCAAACATAAGAGTGGTTTTAAGAGTCACTTCATACCAATAACTATTGTGGTACGACAGGAACAGTTCTGTAGAGCAATGCAGTTGGTGTTGAGGATCAGCCAGACGTGCTACACGTTTCAAAGATACGACTAGTATGGTGACAGAGACGGCATACCCATTAGCAGTCAGAATACATCCTCAGCTTTAATGTCCCTTGACAGGCATCCAGTTTGCACACTCTTGAGACCACTCCGTAATGTGAACCAAAGCGTATCAATTGGTGGCAACCGGGTTGCCATTTCAAAAATGCATTCCCAATCTTAACCAAAATGCTAACATAAATACACACTGAGATACCTCAGATTAAGATCCATGAAAATGAGCATACCGGAATGTAGAACCATTTATGCTAATCAATAGAAAATGTTCAAAATAATAGGGTATTTTAAATACCAGCTTTATTCAGAATTCAGTAGTGTTACCCTGGATTATCAACAGTTCCCTTCCTCCTCCTGAGATTCACTACACTGAAAGCTCTCTGGGGTCTACCAACTCCCCTTCCTGCTCTTTTTTTTTTTTTTTTTAATTAAAAAAAGAACAAAATAGTGACAGACATACTTAATGCCTTACTTTTAGATGATGGTTTGATTGCTGCCCTAAACTAATTGGTGAACACATTCAACCATCATGGGGAAGATCCTGGTTCACTTCCCTCTTCCTCTTCTTAAGAGGGTTCAAAATCATACTTCCCAAGGGATTGCTTAAACCATCTTACTATTCTTTACCTGAAGTGGGTTGCTTTGCATGGAAGAATGAGTCAGTGGGTAAAATGATTCATTGTATATTTACCAGGGTACCTTGGAAAGGGTACAAATTGTCTTCTGAATATTTTACTGTTTTATATTAAGGAGCTTTTCAATCTCTGTCTATGCTGTACCAAGAAAGCACATAAACAACAGGTCTACAGGTCATTCCAGTGAGAGAATTAGTAACAGTTTAATAAATCACAGCTCCTAATCTCAAACTTTTTGTATTTTCTCATAATTACCTTTTAAATGGAAGATTCTTGAAGCTATCCTTACATGAATACAGACATCTTACAACAACTTTCAAAAAGCTCCTTACCACCACCAATTAAAAAAAAAAAAGTATTTAGAATATCATTTTGCTCTGAAGTTCCTCTGCCTTCTGCAATACTTTCAACCTAAACAAGCAGTGGAGATATTATGCACTAGAAAAAAATGGTAGGACAAACTGCATACTCATTTAATACACAATATACTTGCAAATATCGGTACCTGGTATGTATCCTTATTTATTGCACAGGACTGGTTACACATTTAATATGCATTATGTCAATGACTGTATCAATCTGCTGATGCCCTTCTATTTCCAAAAATAAATATGTGATGTGATTAACCCACTCTAAGTACACTTGTGTGTACCTTCCATAAATACCGAGTTATCGTGCTATTTCCTTTTTGACACTTCTTTTCTTTGGCTATTTATACCACATCTGAAAGGATACCATCTGCCCTTCAGTCTTCATGAGATTAGGAGCTAGAAGAAATCTTGGTATCTACAGATTCCAAGGTTTTCCACAAATCTTTTGGTACTGTTTGACACAGCTGAAATACACTTAAGACTTTTCAAACATGCCCGAAGGTGTTTCAAACCACTGAACCAGATAATAATTTTCAACTGTTACCAAAGACATATTTACTAAAAAATCTAAGATAAACTTAATTGCTACCAGAATTTAACGATGCACTACACATTTTAAAAGTTTTGTGAAAATCTTTTCAAAAGCCATCTTAAAACTCCACATAATAGATGTGCTTTTTCTTGGTAGAGCTGATTGTAATGCTCTTACAGTTATATTCCCACACAAGCTATTTGCTCAGCCAATTTTAAGAAGAGGGAACTTTTCTGCTACAGAATGCTAAAATCCAAGCGATGAGACACTCCTTTGCACAGAAAGTGGCTGACACAGCACAAATCAGCAATGCCCAGCTGTCTTCTGCAAAATGTGATTAAACGTGGCTGGCACTAAGAGAATCTCTATTTGAGAATGGCAACTAAACCTCTCTACCACTATCTAACACAACGACGAAAAGCAAATCTTGACTCTGCTAAAATTCATTACTTGCTTAGCACTTCATAAAATGGTGCTTTTTTGGTTTCTTCCCCCCTCTCCTTTCTCTCTCCTTGTTCAGTATGATTAGATTTTGCCCAGGCAGCATTAGTAATTTATACTGATGAGTGACACATTACTTAAAGTGACATACATGGCTGCATTTCTTTGAAAGACTTTAAAATAAAATCAACCTTGAGAGTAAACATGAGCAGGTAATTAGGCAACCATGATAATGTGTTCAGATCTTATCCAGAGACTAACAGTTAAAGATCTAATTCTTTTTCTGTCATATAGAATATGATTACAGGTGATGTGCTAAGATAATTTGCAGGGTAAAAAAGATGGACTAGTGAGGAATGAAGATACTTAATTCTTCTTTAATTACATACCTTCTAGTTCTATATAAAACGTAAGGCAAGAAATATATTTCTAGGTAAAGAAATTTTATCTCAGGAATTCGGTAGCAACAGAACACTACTTTGCAAAATTGGGGTGGAATGGGATGCCCCCAGGCTCCAGATATATCTTTGCACCTCTCAGGATTCCCTTTGTTTATGTCATTGCAAAGCACATACCTTTTGCTATTTTCTGTTGAGTCTTCAATTCTTCATGAATATTCAAATTAGGAAAGATTATGCACAATGGATATGTTTTTTAATACTGCCCTCCTCGCAGCTTACACCATCTAAACCAAGAATTTCATCACAGCTCAAAAGGCTAAAAAATTCCAAAGTCAATTACAAGCTTTTCATTCACACTTTTTTCAGACACTTTCAAAATCAACATGTGTTCTACTAATTAAGTAAATAACAATCAAAATTTCCAATAGGGTTGTTAATAGAAAGTAGTAATGGTCAATTACAATTTATTGGTAAATTTGTTTATGACTCCACTGTCAGCATGAAGCCGCTAATTATCAATACTCAAAAGGCTCATTATTTTAGGAACTCCAGACGTAAGAAGACAACTGGATTGATGAAGTAGATCTGAATGTGTATCAGTGGTGTAAGACACGGTGCTTTGGCAGCTACAATTTGGTGACTTCCACACGCGTGTATCTTCCTTTTGTGACTTCACTTAAAAAAGAATGTAAAACGGAGAAAACTTGGGTTAAAACTACTATCTCCTTGTCTTTTACATTTCAACATAGCATCTTCAATATGTAAAATTCACAGTCACAATGCTGCTCAGTATTGTAAATATCTAAAAATTGATTTTCAAGAGCAAGAAAGAGAAAGCCTCCAGTTCTTTAAGGAGCAAGCATTGCCCCTGTCCTTCCTAGACACTAGTCCTCTATCAGCCTTCTCACATCCTCTGAGAGTACGCACAGCTGCATACCAAAGAGGAGGTATAAAATCTTCCTGTTGCGGGGTGCTGCTCAGGGCTGAAAAAGTGCTTTCGTTTTTTATTCTCTCACGCTGTGTTAGCATAAAACCAGGTTTAGTGGCTTTACTTCAAGCATGATGCTAGCTGCTTTTTGGATTTTTCCCAATTGTAGACAGGTCCCAGCAGAGATTATTTGCCACTCAGCACTACAGTAGTGGGCAACGTAGGCTGTAAATTCATTTTGCAATGGCTTAGGAAGTGTAAGTCATAATTCAGTAGAAGAGCTATTTCCCAGATAAACCATAATTGTAAGCAGATTTTGTTAGAAGCATAACCTAAAGAAGGTAAGGAGTAGCAGTGGCATTTCTAACAGTTGCCCACGAAGAGATTTTGCTTCCTTAACCACTACCTTGGAGTAGGTAATAGTTATTCTGTCTAAACTAAACCACATCTAAACTAGAGGTTTAGTCATTTAAATATTAGATTGTGTATATTCAAATTAGATGCATTACAAATGTATGATCACTACACTGTGTTTGCGATATAAATTTTTTTAAGTCTAGTACTTTACTAATCAGGTACCTCTTAAATGTTCCAGGTGTGTATTTTAAGCAAAGCGGTAATTAATGACCAAGCCTGTTTCTAATTTCAGCCATCCTTGTTTGTTTTTACTTCAAGTAACATATTTTTAGTGGCAAAAAAGCAGAACTGTCAAGACAATTTACGAAAAGCAGGACTACCTCAATAATAACGCGATTTGTGAGACATTCACAAAGCCTCTTGAAAAAATAATTTGCTTCATTTTAAAGGTAGTATAAGGTATATGTGTGTATAATGACACCAGAATGAATCACTCTTTTCAGCAGTATTCGAAACATTTTTTCCGTCTCCTTTTGTCATAAAATATTCAGCATTATGGAAGGCATTAAATGTTACTACTGCTCTCCCATGAAGAACAACTTATAAAAGTGTGCAAAGTTCCAGCTTTGGAAAAAATTCTGCGTTGTTGGGTGGTTTATGAAAAAGAGTGAATGAAGTTAAGCAGCAAGCGATTTCTTCAGTCTCCTGGATAAGAAGAAATATGGGGTAGAAGAAAATTAATCTTGGAAACCAAACAATTTTTGGATCAAGTACCATTAAAATGAGGGTTTTTTTGACAAAAATACTCATTTAAAACTGCTGTGCGTAGTTTAAATCTTAATTTTATAAGAATATACCACTGGGAAAACAGACTGTTATCAGGCTTATTATAACTGCTGGTTTTTGACAAAGTTTAATGCAAGAAAAAATTATGTATTTCACTTTGCAGTCCTAATTGAACTTCATTTTTTTAAGCATTTTAATTAATATTCTTTGAGCTATCCCAGTATTATGCTTCAAAATCAGAAATCTGTTTTTGCCTTTGGAACAACAATACCTCATTAAGAGAAAGACCCCTGCATTCCAATTTCTTTAAACTTCTGGCTGGTATTAGATGTACTATCATCTGTGTAACCAGTCAAAAAGAGTCTTGTTCAGACAAGGTTATGGGAAAGACCATGCTGTACTGTATTGTCCATTGTCTACTATACTTTTTTGACACAGTTAAGCTGCACTGACGAAGAAGTACAAGCACTAGTGATGACGAGGATCTGGCAGTCAGTAACATGGGGTACTGGAACTGGTAGGATTGATTTCGATGTGGAGAAAAATTAAAATATTTAAAATAAGTATCCGTGCCAGAAACATTTTACAGTGCTTAACCTTTTCTTTCATTAAAATCTAAGCTTCCCACTTACACTATGGGAATGTTCTTCTGCCAACTAAGTGTACCTGATTATTTGGATTAATTTGCGGATTTAATACCAACTAACTTTATGCTGAGCTTATCTGCTATTCATAAATCAAGTCCTATCTTAAGTTAATTTCAAGGCTGATTATTTTTGGAACATTTTATGGTATAAATTATTCATTACATAGATCTATTATACCTGTTTGCCAGAAAATAACAGAGGCCGTGCCAACTCATTTTTTTAAATATGATACCTGGGGAGCAAATATTAAAACACAGTTGGCAATATTTCAGCCAATTGATAAGAATTACTGTATGCTGCAATTTCACCCTTTTTTTTGACTATCTTGACAGTGGAATTCATTTTTGTGCCAAGGTTTGTCATTACTGAAGTTCTTAAAACAGGGAATAAGTAGTGTAAGGCCTTGTTAAATCTTCAGTTTTAAGGAAAACATTCCAGTGCCAATGTTTGACTGCTCCTCACAAACCTAGGAAGACAACGATTTCAAAATAACCACGTTTTCCAGTTGCTACATAAAAAGCAACTTTTGTTCCATGTCACACAAGAAACCAAAGTCCTAATCTGATTTAGGTAGCATAATTCAACTCTCCTCAACCAACTTCAAAATATATGAATATATACAAAAATGTTTAACTCTATTGTTCTTGATGACCATATAATAAAATAGATCATAATAGTCACACCTAGTAAAAGTGAAGGCAGACTCTACCTTTACAAATGCAGTCAGTGCATTACACTATGCAATTTGTTATTCTGTAAACCACTGTGAAATGCTCTTAACTTCTGGCTGAAAAATGTTGCATAAAAATGGAACTTTTTTCCATTATATTATGTTCTGCTTGTATCAGCAAGCAGATTTATTAGCAGTATGTTTTAATCATTTTTCAGCTGCAATGCTATTTGCCATGGCAGTACATTTGCTTGTATGTTGTGTCCTCAAAAGAAAGTGCTCTGATGCAACACTCTCTGATGTAAGCTGACTAAATTAAGGTCACAGTTTCTTTACAAGCATTGCAGACACCCTTTGTCAGAATATGCAACCAAAACAAGTTTGAATTAATACAAAAGACCTTTACGAGTAAGGAGATTTTTCATTTATTTTTGAAAAGATGTATTTTAAACGTAACAACTTAAAATCACATTGTATTGAATGATACCTACAAAAGCACTATAGAACATATTTAAGACATGATTAAGCATGCATATATGCTACCACTGTGTGCCAACCTCATATATTCAAATAGGGTTTTCTTGTATATATAAAACGTTAAAGATATTGGCTATATTGAAAATGAGTTGTTCCAAATGTTTAATAAATGCCCAGATAAAGTCTGTTCATGCAATGCTGATTCAATCATCTTCTGTGTGTACTCAAGCAAGGAGAATCCCACCTAAAATGTAACCCTTGCTAGTCTAAACTGTCTCGGCTCCCTACTATAGTCAGTGGACAGGAAAAAGCAGCTCCAGAGAACAATTCATCCAAATCTAAGGAAAACGTCTAAAATAAGGGAGCAGTATCAACATTTCGCAAAATGGAAGCCAAGACACAGATAGAGTAAGAATTAAAACTTCTATTAAATTAGTTACTCAATTTGCAATAGTCTAGACCACATCATTATGGAGACTTAGTACTTTCAAAACACAGCTTACACTATCACCCACCACAGCTCTGAAAAGTCAGCATTTTTGCATGTTGGGCCAAGGGATCCAAGCTGGTCAACAGCAAACAAGGAGAAAAAAATAACTAAACATCTGAAAATTTTAATTTGTCTAGCATTCACAGGAGCTCTGGGGTGAGACAAAGGTAAAATTCAATTTTCTGGTCACAGCTCAACTACTTCAAACATAAGGTCAAGATTCCTTTTTTTTCTGTTCCTGAAATCATCACTTCAGTTTTAATGCCTTGCAAAACCTAAAGATAGTACCTTCTCCTAATACTCAACCCAACTTAATTCCTTTTAGTGACCCCCCGACAGCTAAATCAGAGAAGGCAGGGTCCTATAGGGGGGGGGAAAACAAATCACAGCATGAAGTGATTAAAGGTTGCAAATTCACACATATAGCCACAAAAGGACTTAGAGTGCTTCATGTCACCTTAATTTTTATATTTCCTAAATTTTGAGTGTTTGACATCACGATTTTTTTGGTTTCATTGTTTATTTTTTAATACATTGTTTGAAACTACACATGTGAGAAAATTATTCCCGAGTTTGAAAAAAAGGCATAATGAAGAAAATTAAATTAGATAAACCATGATGAGATTGTCACCTGCACAACTCATGAGTAGATCAGGAACTTCTATACTCCTCACAGTCCTTCTTAACCACCCACTTTATTTTTTACTAGAATAAAATTCCATGGACTACAGGAATTAAATTGAATTGCTCACTTTTTTTCTTTTTATCTGACCAAATTAAGAGGTTTGAAATAAACTGTACATTTTAAAAACTATTTTTAATTTAAAATATTATTTCAAATATTATATTCAACATTTTAATATTACAGTGTCCAATGACATTTACTTATTCACTATGTGAAAGTGAGATATAACCAAAGAAATTCTTCTACTTGGCTAATAAATAAAATCATCCATGATTTCTCTTCAACACAAGAAGTGTCTCAAAAAATATTACTTGCCAGGGTTGGTGTGTCATGTGTTTGTAGTTCCAGAAAATACTTCCTGAGGGGTTTAGATGAGAATCCTATGCATATATACCGACAATTTATTTCCACTGAAAAAATGCAATACACTACAAAGATGAAATAAAAGCAAGCTAAACAGACATCTAGAGACAAGGCAGCTGATCTTGCAGCACTCAAATAATGACCTGGCATGTACACTCTGCAGCGTTTTGCAAAATAGATTGTACGCAAAGATGAGCAGATAGAAACCTAACTAGCATGGTCATTGTAACCACCATGATAGATGTTTAAACTCTTTGCTGCCTTGGTCCTTTGCAAAATTTTTAAATTGGAGGAGATACTTTAAACAGTACTTTTTAAATGGAAGGCAATAGAAAGGAATCCACATCTAATACCAGGGAGACCTCATAATGAGACCCTTATCGCACATAATGAACAAATGGACAGGCCACATTTATTCCTACTGAACATTACCACATCATAATATTCAATAATTTCGTTTATATTTTATTTATTTCATTTTTATTAAATTCAACTTAAATAAGGTTCTATATTCCTTCTTAATATCACTATTTGAAACTATCAGCAAATTTATGATTTAGAATGCTGTTCGGCAATCCTGAAAGCACACTGTCATCCTTTTGCAGGGTAGATGGATAATGTTATAGAAATGGAGAGCTTAGAGGTTTACTTCAGCTTTCATGTGATGTAACAAAATCTACAATGCTTTTGAGATGAGAGAGCTTGTCAGACCTTAGTAGTGAGCATCACCCATTCCATAAAAGTGACAGCGAGTATTACCAGCAGAGAAGCTGTTGCCCTCATGCCCTACAGCAAAGTCACTGTCTGTCTATTATTTGACAGGCAGGGTAATATGGGAATATGTTACGCTGGTGGAAAAACTGACACAATTGCTGGAGAGTCCTGTGACTAGTATGAGCAAAATGGAAGTAGCATGTCCAACACTTGTGATGATAGATAACAATTTAAAGCATATGTTTATTACCGCTAAATTACATCCCTTGTACTGCTGACACCCAGAAGTGTTTAGCAAAATCTGAAAATAAAATCACATTCTTCGTTGTCAGCAGTATGCAACTTTTCCTGAACATCTAAAACTGAAATTCATAATTAGAAATAAAAACTAACTGAACCATTATATGCAATGCACTATAATCTCTCTTGTCACTGAAACAGTGTAATTTACCTACCAATTGTTTTCAAGGCCCAGTACTGCTGCAGAAGATATTGTTGGGAAATCTTAAAATGCATACTATAACAGTGATTTAAATTGGATCAAAACAGATGAACAAGGTTGAAGGAACGAAAACTAAACAATAGTCTCCTTGGCCAAAGCTGGAAATTCAATTCCATTTTGCTGCTATAATCCATACAAGAAACTTCGCTGTGACACCAAAAATTGGATGTAGTGAGTGACTGAGAGATTGAAATTGCTGGTAGCTCAGGCTTGCAATTCATCCGCAGGTCAGGCAGAGTGCAGCAAACAACGCAACTTTCGCTACGGTTTTCCTCTTCTGAGCTCTAAGTACGCATTTGAGAGACTACACCCTCTAGTGAGGGGTAGAAAAAGCATTTATCATATCAGCTCCTCCTGGCTGTGAAAAGCTGTGCAAAACTGCGGACACACAATACACAATCCTAAAGCCATACAGAACATTGAATTTGAAAATGATTAAATACATAAACAAAGCCCTAATCCTTTAAATCATATGTTCACATTAAGGAAGGTCTGTAAGGAGTTTAACTCAACACCATGTTGTTTGAATTTGTTATGCAGTATAGAATAAAAACAAAAAAAAAGCTACATAAAAAAACTTTTAAAAACATAGAGAGCAATATAGCTTTTTCAGAGAAATGTCTCTGCCCAGCTCTGTGGAAAAGCTATGGGAAAGTGACTACGCAAAACCACAAGGAGTCCCCATAAGACAATTTTTCAGTATCTTTCATATTCATTACATTTTCACTTGTATACAATTCAAATTGCCTGGGCTTGAAAGTGCAAAAGACTTTATTTAAATTTACTCATTAAAAATCTCTATGAATGAAAAAGAAAATTAGACACAATAGCAAGCATTTTTTTTAATTTGTAATAATCACTAAGATAACACAATATATATCATCATTCTAATGATAAACTTTGTTTACTCTTCAGAACATTGTCTCTTTCAACACACACCTTAAAACTAACACACGCCCTGTGCGAAGTGAATACTTAATTTACATGATAAAGTATTTTTAAAATTTCATCTGGTACATAGTGTGGTAATCTCCTGGAAAACACATTTAGAAATTACAAACCCTGTTTTTTTTGTTTACTCAGAAGAAGCTTAAGAAAACAGGAGATGGAAGATATTAACTAATGTTATCAAGAACACCTTTTAGTTTAAGCAGGTGACAGAAATTCAATAACAATTTTAATTCACTCTTGGAACGTCCGTTGCATGTAAGCAGCATTCAAGAAAGATTGCTTCATGTCCAAACTGTAGTGGACAGCTAATTTCCAATGTCTGTCTTCATATCTCCTTACAGAAGAACAGTTTGTTTAACCCGCCCCCGGTGAAACTGAATACCTTATTTTTCCAGTTGGAAAGGGCCATTAGCAAGCCAAAAAATTATACTTCTCTCTGAACATTTTATATCTTCCATTCTTAAGAGTAACATCAAGAAAGAGTTTAAGTATCCAAGTATGCTAACAGGTAACTTATGACAACATCTCTGCATAGCTGTGTCCCTGTGTATCCAAATACTGAGTTACTTCCTTACTAGTTAAAAAATTCGGCAAAATACAAAGAAAGTGGCAGAATAGCCTGTAAAATTTTAAAGACTTTTAGAATGCTCTGTTATTTTAACACTGAGGTATCAGATGCATTTATAAAGCCAATTTTGAAAATCAATTGGAAAGTGTCTCTTCAGAGGTTATGGAGACAATAGAAAAGAATGCTAGTACTGAAGAAGCTTCTGTGCAGACAAAGAAGGAATCAAAATCTTTATTTTTTGAAAAGTTGGTAGTACAGAAGCATACTATTACTGTCAATATTATTAACGAGAATTAGTCCATGTAAAAAATTTAGTTCTAGTTTTAAAATGTTGTATTTGATCAAGGCATACCAATCAATATAAATATAAAAGTATTAACAACCTTCATACGATTTTCCAGTGAAAAAAACAGGTTTAGTAATTCAAATCATCTTCATTTATTTTGAAAAAGATGTATTTTCTATCTCTGTCCTTACAGGTTTGTGTTCTGTACTCCTGCTGAAACACTTTCACTTGTCAATAATGTTACCAATCCTGATATAGTATCCACACTCCTTTCTCAGAACATAACATGAAAAGAAAGCATTTAACTGGGATAATAAAATTCTCTTTATTAGGAATATTTCCATTTTGCATACATTCTGTTTTTTACCTGTGTTACAGAGAATCTGAAATCATTATTTTATGACCTTCTACTGTTTTTTCAGAGCAGACCTACGTATAGCATTTCAACAAAAAATTCAGATGCTAAGTAAGACTGCTAAAACCAGAATACTTCAACTATTTCACAGGATGAATTAACTTACTTTGGAGGATGTAGAGTCACATTCCTGACAAATCCATCCATAGCCAGTCTGTTTAGGAGACTTTTTCAAGGGAGGGTCTAGACACCCAAAATGGTAGCAAAGCCTGCATTCATCACACCTGCAACAGAAAAAAAAAAAAATTATATATAAATGGTACTTCTACACTATTTCAGATTGAGCTTCCCTGCAATTCTCAGCACAAGATTTCCTGATCCATTATCATGATACAGAAAATCCATTTTCTATAAGGGGTATTTTCAAACACAATCACTTCAAGGAGGTTCTGCCTAATTTGGAATATTCTGATGCAGACGCTCATACATCACCTTTGTCCACATCTTATATAAATTACATTATTTCAGAGACTTGCAAATTAAAGAAAAATGTATAACCAGCTCAATTTTTTAGATACTTCAATGTCATTCATTGCCATTTATTTTCAGAAATGTGTGATTTTTTAGACAGTGACAATATTAATTTTTCGTAGTTTTAAGATACTATTTTACACATCTGCTTTTTCAAGGAAAACACAGTGAAATGTTTGCTCACATATTCAACAACTCAAGTATAATTTACAGCTATGAATTTTATTTTTTACACCAGGACTATGTGGTTGATAACTAAATGCACAAAATATTTCCTGATTCGCTTTGATTTTTCTGGAAAGGGGCATTAATTTAAAAGGATTTCACTCTGATCTTTCACTTACAAAACTGCCCTATGTACACACAACAAATTTATGTTCCTTTTTAATAAATGTTTCATTAGTGTTTTGTGCTATGTATGGTCCACATAAAATGCTCAAAACATATAGCATAGCTATTGTTCACCCATTCTTAATGTACCAGCATTAAAGAAATGCTACAGTATAACAAGTGCTTCATGAAAGGATTTTTAATCTGTACAATAATAAGCTCAAAATGAGAAAGAGATTTTTAAAAGCAAATAACGGAGATTTTCATATATCCTACTGAATTTCATTTTATTTGTATATCCCCCTGTATTCTTTTGAGTGGAAAAGAAAGCTTTTTTCTCTTCATTAAAGGCCCTTAAACTCTGAATTAAAGCCAATATAAATGATCCAAAAATAGGAAATAGAATACATGTTCAAAATTCAAATTTCCTAGGAAATCCCCTACACTTTCTTTCTCTGCTTCCCTGGCCACTCATTTTCTCCTCTACAAAACATGCGAACACAAAAATCTCCAAAATTTGCAATAATAGCACGGCACAGGCATCATCAGAGCAAAGTCAGAGGGATATAATTTATCAACAGAACCCACAGTGCATCACAGAAAGAGGATTCAACTAACAGAACATATTGCTGTATTAACAGAAGAAAATGTTCATGTGCCTCTTCTCCAAAGATTAGTCTCCAAATAAAAAGAAGTAACTGTTTTCTGATTATGATTGTTTAACCTAAGGAAATACTTTTGTCCTTGCTGTCAAGGCTGTGCTTGCTAGGGAAGTCTTGTGTTTTGAGCAGTTACATGTAAGACATGAGCACTGGTAAGGGTATGGCATGTACTGTCTTCTGCTAAGTACAAACTAAAAGCAATAATCTACCTATCAACAGTGTGCTACACTGGACTGACATGGTTTTTGTATTTTTAAAAAATGGCATATACCATATTACAATCTGTGTCCTTAGGACTGTTTAGTAATTACTCAATCTAATTCCAGGACAAAGAAAACACTTAAAAAAGGAAACCATTCTCAGTTATTAAAGACACAAAAGTTCTAATGTAGAAATATATTACTTACAATTAGGAATATATGCAGTTTTATTTCCTGTGAAAGGCATACTAAAATAATAAAAAGGTTACCCTCCTACATCCCAACAGCATATGTGACCTTCAGCAAAAGATTAAGCTTCCTTTGAGCCTCAATGTTCTCATCTGTAAGGGAATATATTTTTACTAACCTATTTCTATATCTAGAATCTTATTCACATAAGTGCTTGCATTTGAGCAGTGCTTATCAGAACTCCCTTCTTGTAAACTGTTTGGGATCTTCTAAGTAACACGAAAAAAAGCATCACACTATTTCTGACTAATTTAGTGTATTTTCAGAGCTTAATCCTAAAATCTACATCTGACTTCAACCAGTATTTAGATTTTTTCTGAAGTGATTGTCTATAAACACAAGTGTTTATACGTTCAAAAGAAAATGCTTCCCCTTTAAAATTACGCTTTGCCATCTCTTCTTACATCTTTTCCATTTTGAGTCTTGAATGTGGTATTTCCTGACTGCACCTTCAGCCACGTTTCAGAAGCATGCTGAGGGAGTTAGCAAGGCTGGGTTGAAATAACCAGAACATTAAGAAATTAAATACAGATCTGGAGGTGCCATTCTAAAGCTGAATGTTTTTAGTATTCATTGTCATTAATTTTTATCACTTCAAAGCTGTTTACTTTGGCAGAGGAAAAATTGCATTTTCCTAGAATGAGTTAAAAATACCTACATGAAAGTTTTCAGATACTAATAGCTTCTATCTGCATCCGCACAGCTGAGAAAATGCAAATAAAAGAATCATATTTTCACGTATCAAAACAAAAAGTTACACGGTGATAAAAACGAAACTATATAAAATATTTTTAAACACTTCCTTCATACTGCTTTTTACTGGAATACAAATTCTGTATTGTGGAACACAAATCCACTGATTCTGAAGATCCCACAGCATGATGCTGGGAAAATAGATGAATATACACTGTACCTTGGCTAAAGATGATGCCCTATCTGTCTGGCAATTCTCTTGTCTGCTGAGACTGACTTGGGACAAAATGTGAAGCTTACACACATCACAGTACAGAAAACAAAACTGGCATTCTTAATTCCTAATTCTGAAAGAAAACCTTATACCTAGGTTAAAATGGCACTAGTAAAATGAGATTAAGCCCTCAAGTGTATACTATTACTTGTGTTCTTTTGTCTAGCAACATAAAACGATAGAAAATCCACTGTCAGATTCAGAAAATAAGAAAGCGACACAAAATAAGGAGTACTTTCAACTTAATTAGAGAATGAAATTGTTGGGTCACAAAAGGTGTCATGCTGACAGTCTCGCAGCCTTTCAGTAAATGCACTCACAGATCAATCACAATACAGACATTTTCAGAGCAAAGGAGCCACACTGCACTGTCATTTACAAATATCATCCACTTCCATCCTGAAGATGGCTTAATAGTACAAGTTAAACTATTGGCAGCGGTGGCGGAGGGAGGGAAGGGAAAGAAACCACTTCCTCCATTTTAAATATTCAGTTAAAATTTGTACCCTTGTAGATTCAAGGTCATAACATCAAAACAGTCCTTAAACTAGCAACTATTTTATCTTGCTATTATTTGTGGATAACTTTTTTTGCGGTTAAGTACATGATTTACAAACGCAATTAAGTGCACAGCCATCTTCAGTGGCCTGGCTAGCAGTTGTGCCAAAAACTTTGTGAAAACAAAAACAGAGCTCCACACAAAGATAAGCTAACCTAACCTCCTAAATTACCTCTAACTGACAGGTAATTGCTTACTATCAATGTTTTAACAAGCCTGAAATTACTTTATGCATCAAAATTAGAAATCGCTGTGTTCCTCATCCCAGCAATTAATGAGGACAGATATATGTCCACTATATACCGAGAAAATGGGGTGTGAAGAAGAAAGGTGAATTCTGAAGGAGTTAGGTTAATAAATTAAAAAATAATAAAAGAAAACATTTTTTCACTTATAAAAATATAGAATGCAGGTCAGCTACATCTTCACAGCAAGAAAGCTTGATTAGGCATGTCCACACCTGAAAGATGTCTGCTTTGTTCTTTAATAAAGTGATCTCCATCTGCTCATGCCCTTGGATTGTTTTTATTAGTTTTTTAGCAGTACAGCTGGCTGTGCTCAAGCCCTACATAACTCTGCATTTTCCTGTTCATAATTAACTAATTATGCTCTAATCAATAGTGTAGATACTGATTTTACAATGTAAATGAGATAAATGAGATAATGGCTGGGGTCAATCTCATTTTATTTACAAAGCTCGGCACACACATCCAATTTCATTATATTGCATCTACCTGCACAGGAGGGAGTCTTATCAGTTGGCCTGCAGGAGTCTTCCTGTGAGCACTGGGGAAAAGGACCTGTGCTTTTACAGAGGAGCAGTGAATGCAAAAGCTGCCCATCACTGGCACATTTGTAAGTCACTGGTTAGTATCATTGAAAACCACAAAGAGCTGATTCAGCCAGAATGAAGAAACCTATTTTGCATTCACAAGACAGCATCACCCATCTATAGCTGTAAAAGTAATTACCTACATGTCCCTGAAACACAACATTAATAAGCTAATCTTTAAATACAACTTTCCAAATATGCTTCAGAGACTACAGAAAATCTCTCACTTATGCACACATCATTGCACATCGTCTGCAGCGTCATGCCAAAAGGTACCACGTTGAACAAAATACAAAATTGCAAAATATATATACTACTCCCTATTCATCACAACAGCTTAAAAAGATTTACTTTAATGGCAAAAAGATAGAAAACTTTGATTCACTATTGACAAACTATCATCACCATTCAAACTTGTCATATAAGCCTTACTCTGGCAAACTCAGAAGTAATTAGAACAAAATTAGAAGTAATCTAATCCAGAATTTTTAAATTCTCAGAGAAAGACAGTGAGATGGGTGTGCATTCACTCACCCATTAGCTGGGGGGATGCAACATGATGGCTATTCCAGCACCTGTGTGGATTTGACTTTATTGATATGCACACATCTGCCCTTGTTGGCTTGTTCTGGACCCCATTTCTGACTAAAGTCTCTTAACCCCTGAGGAACTGATGCTTCTTCTCAGGCACTGGTCTCTCCCTCCCCTTTAATCCCTGTGTCCAACTGCTGGGCCCCTCTGAAACTGCAAACAGCTGGAGACATGCACAAGTGGGTTCATTGTAGGCTGCAGCATGGGTTCAGATGAACAACTTAAAACCAGCTATGACAGATTAAGGCACTGTCATCATTTTGTTTCTTGTTAGTGGCCGTATGATAGATCCGATGGAAAGGAGCATGTAAGCATTCCCCAAAAAAGAGAGTAAGCTGATGTAGCTCAAGTGAATTCAAACTGTAGAACCCAAGATGACTGACTTTGGACTGGAGCAGGTGAGGAGTGCTCCTGTGATACCTTAATTACAACCAGACCATAGAAGTGATAAATTCTGGCTGACAGGAATCAATACTATGGGATGGGTTATAACAGCAACTCTCACATGTAATGTCAAAGAAGACACTTTCCTGTGCCCTTATTTAAAGAATAAAATTAAAGATCTCACGGTGAAATAACTGTATAATTGTATATTTACCGCATTGTTATTAATGCTGTCCAAAAAGTATATTTATTCTACTTACTGAGGGAAGACCCAAAACAATAGAACTTTTTCATTATAGAGTATGTGGAAAACATTCTTCTTTTTAGCTATCTCTTCTGGCATCTCTTGAAACAAAGTGAAGATAAGTGAAGATAAGGTTTCATATCTTACCCTGCCATTCTACACCAAAACTCTTCAATTCAGCTTCATGGATTCCAAGAGAAACTGCTTTCATTTTGCTGTGATATCTCATAGGCTAAGCACAACAAAAGTGATGCAGTGCTGTATTTAGACTCTAATTTAAAATATAAGGTCTAGATCCTTAGCAACTTTTGTTTTTAGGCAGAATATTGTCAAAAGAGAAAACCATATCAAGTATTAAATGGAAAAAGCTGTTTTCCCTCTTCCTGATTTCTACACTTTTTCCCTTGCCTATAAGTGGCATATCAGCTAAAAATGGATGGTCAAGTCATCTTGCAGTTTCTGGTCTATGGAACAGTTTTATGAAATTATTAGCACCAGGATAATTTAAAAGTCTTCTCACATAGGCCAGCCAAGTTTTATGTGACTTCAGCATCAGGAGTGTGACAGATTCCAGCACTAAAGTTCTTACGCAAAAGCACATGCATACAATATTGACTATAAACCAGGATATAGCCCTATTATATAGCCTCTTCAAACACAGGTACTAGTTATCCTGAAAGGCTCTCAAAGGTGCTCACAATTCCGCCGGATAGAACTCTGAGAAACTTGATCTAATTTCAAAGTTAGATCTAAGTTTGCAGTCAGTCCTGCTTTGAGTGAGCAGCTGGAACAGATGTTCTCCAGAGGCTCCTTCCAACCTAAAACTTTCTAGACTCTAATATTTTCATAATTTTGATTTAAAGTAAATACTCTTTCTGGGAAGGATAATGCTTATGGTATTACACAAAGTAATTATAAGCCACATTCAAATTTCCATTATGCCAGGTACAATGCAAGCATACAAAAGGAAGTCCCTGACTTCCAGAGTCTATCATGTCAGATGAGCCAGCAGACTCTTCTGCTATCCCTGGAAGAGAGAGGGGCATGGCTATTGCTGAAAGGTGAGAGAATATACCAGACATAGGATGATTATTACATTCTGGGTTTTCTATCTACCTGCTACTGATGAAGACAGTGTATAGGCAAGATGGGCACATGGCCTGACAGAGCAGGACGAGCTTTCTCATCATCAGCTAATAGTAGTTTCAGGATAAAGTACCGGTACAGTTTTGGATGTGGGACATTGTATAATCTGTAACTTACTCAAATTTCTGTCCAAACTCAAGGGCATTATAAAATTACCATTTTTTCTCTTTAGCGTACAATAATCCCGTGGAGAAACCTTAATTCACTTAGCAGATCTCTGCTACGTGAAGTAAGTTTTTAAAAAATCATGTATTTAACACTATTTATAACACATAACAGCATGAACTGCTATGGTTTTGAACTTTAGGAAGTTCTACTTTAAAGCAAAAAAGGTAAGCAAAACATTCTACCTATAAATTCAAAAGGAAAAAATCATTTTATGTAGCTTCTGTTCCCGTTCCCCCAGATGTTTATCATCGTGTAACCTGAACATCAACTACTTCACTTTAACACAACTGACAAATAGTGTTGATCATTGACAGCACAAATGAACAAAAGAAAATAAGTATTCATCTAGCAGACATCTGTGTAGCTAAATTTATTATGCTAAACCCAAAACTGCCACCTCTCCTACTTGATTTTATTTATACTTTTTAATACTGAAACAAAGAAACAACCCCCCAAACCTGAAAACTTAACACTGATTCTTTATGGATAAGGAAGAATCTGAACTGGCTATCATTATGTGACGTTTCTATGTAACCCAGATTTTCTCCGAATGGTCCACAATTCATCTCTTTCACAAAATTTAGTTTGCATGTATGCGATGAATTTTATGAACGCTATAAAGAAACTTTATTTACTATACCTGTATGTGAACAGCTTCCTTTCAGCAAGAAGTGTTCCCTTCTCTCTCTCTCATAGTACTTCAAAACTATAAACCACATGGCTTTGATAAATTATTTTGCAAAATTCATTAAGAGCCCACATATACAAGGGGAATATATTGATGGAAACACTATGTCAAATGTGTTTGGTTTTGTTAATGTTATACAGCTACTGTATAGAACTTAAGAGTAGTTTAAAGTATAAATTAGTATTTCTGTGAAGACAGTGCCTCCAAGACAGGTATTAAGATAATGCTACACAAATTACAGCTCCCAAAAAAGTCTAAAATATTTTTTTCTTAGGAAAGACAGGAAATTCTAAAAGTACCAGATAGCCCCCCTTGACAAACTGAAGAGTGTAAAATTTAGGAAAGCTATTAGCAAATGGTGCATTAGTTTTTCTGCAGTACATTCTAGTCATAATACATGATTGCATGTATAGTTACATTCTCAGGCACTCAGACTAATATACTTAGCTATACTGAGCAGTGTATTGTTTGTGAACTACTAGAGAAGTCCATTACAGATTTGAAGACTGCCATCAAACTTCTTTCAAAAGGTCAAATATTGAGTGTTAACATGTCATTTTCCAAAAAGAGATAAGAGACATAATGAATCATATGAAAGAGAGAGAGAGAGAGAGAGATTAAAAACTAATCTAATACCTAATGTCAAAAGAAAGTGCCAAGGAAGGAACAAAATCCTACAAAGAAGCTGTACTGGGGCACAAACATGCCCTAAGGTGATCTGCTGTATTTTGTATCAAGCATGCTCAAGGGAGTATCAACAATACTCACATAGTTTTTAACACACTTTAGTCTGTCCTTAAAAGCCTCCAATAGCAGACATTACTCAACTCTAACAAACTTCTCTAGTGCAATTGTTCTTATTGTTAGAAAAAAAAAATTCTATTGCCAAATCGTCTTGCTACAACTTCTGACTTATTTTTGGTCTGACCAGATTTGAAGAACAACTTCTTTTTTCCCCTTCTTTGCAGGAACTTCTCTCTTCATCATCTTTGTATTAATTTAGGCTGTTTGAAGACAGATTCCCCAATCTTCTCTAAATTAAAGAAACCCAACTATTTTAAGCTTTTTTATTCATGTACATCTCCTGTAGTCATTCAATTCAGTTTGCTTTGGACTTTTTCTACATGTTTCTTGCCAAAGTGGATGGAATATGCTAGCTGAGGCTTTTCCAAGGCTGAGATACCAGTTTTCTGAATAATCAGGAGGCGTACTTTCATGTGTTAAATGTAACACCTCTCTTTATACATCTCAGATATGATCAGTTTGATTCATGATCAGATTGTGATCCAGAGTCCCCTGTACCTTCTTATTTGAAGACACGTCTCCTAAATAGTTATTCTTCATATCATAATCATGCACTAAACAGTGATTTGCTTTTTCCTTTACTGCACTGCATGCTTTTTCTGGGTGCTTTCTTAACATTTCATTTTTAATTCTAACCCTGTCATCCCTTACATCATACTGACATCACCTGCAGATATGGTTATTGCCTTCTAAAATTGGTCTTTGTCAGCACTTCCTCTATAATTAAATAGCTCTATTTTCCCACACTCTTTATTCCAGCACCTAACACATTAAAGCAAAAATTAACAAAAATATAATAATACTGAATCCAGGACAGTCCTGAGTGGAACCCCGTGAGTGGAATAACACTTAGGATCATAGAATCATAGAATCGTTAAGGTTGGAAAAGACCCTTAAGATCGTCAAGTCCAACCGTTAACCTAGCACTGCCAAGTCCACCACTAAACCATGTCCTCAAGCACCAAGCCTTGACTTGACAGTGAGTCCATGGTAACTAATCTGCTTTTCTAATCAGCTATGTATTTTATTGTAGCTTAATTAACAGAAAAATTCTCTAGCTTATTTAACAGAATGTCACACACAAAACTATTTAAAAAGTCTTACTACAGCCAAGATATGATACATTTATCATTCTCTCCTACTCATGATACCTATACTGTGTTAGTTTAGTAACTGATCATAAATCACAGTAAACATTACTTTCTATTTTTTTTTTCCTAAATTCAACATGACATACAGGCAAACAGCTGTTTTTTTCTCCCCTCGTTAGCACAGTGTTTGAATAACTTTTTACTGTACTTCAAAATTCTGGACAAGCAGTCACTAAACTTGGTCTTTTCTTCCTAAAATAGATTCATTGATTCCTAAAGATTAAATTCTTGCATTAATGTCTACTTCCTAGTGCAAATTTCTTTATTTTAAAGGTGTCTGTGTGTGCCTTGCCAATACAGAATGGTAAGCATTCCCGATAGTTCAGACAAAAATCTTACTCTGATATCATCCCACCCCCTTTTTAAAACAAAACGACGTGTTAGACATCAGGTTAATTTTATTTAATATAATATCCAAACATGAAATGCCCTGGTAAGATATGACTTGTAGATAAGTATACACAAATTTGTATATTTCTCCTATTACTTATTACAGCATTTCATTTCTTTCTTAAGTTTAAAAAATATTTTCAAATGGAAACGTGCCTTGATAGATGACAAAAACCACCATATCTCAAGAAGTTCAAAGATTATATGTCATAAAGTTACAAGTGTGATTGCATTTGAGCAGAATTTTTCTGAGCAAGTTCAAGATGAAAACGATGAAGATGTCAACACACTGTTACTGTAGATTTAAGAACTGGACCGGTACCGTTTGTAGATCAAAATACTATGTCTGCATCTACCAGGACATATATGGACGAAGACGAAGATCTCAGCTGTCACGCTGTGTGATCAGTTCTTCACTCCTTCCCCAACTTACATAACAATTTCATATTTGTATTGTGAGGAGATAAGCTTGTCCTGAACACTGCCAGAGGAGTAAGCCAAATAAAACAAATGTCTGCAGATACGCAAATTTTTCTTTTTCTTAAAAATTTTTCAGAAAGCAATATAAGTATAGTTCTATTCACTTGAGTGTCTGAAGTCAGAAACAATTAGTTCATACTAATAAGCATAAAATCATTTTTTTCGTGGCAAATCTATTCCTTCAGAATAGTAAGTCTCAAGTGTTTTACAGGTCTCATTATCACTGAACATTTTTTTTTTTTAAGAAACAATCTTTTTTACAGTAAGTTCTATGTACAACATGGTGTTCTATATAGAAATGTTCTTATTAAACTGCATATAAGTAGAGTGTCAGGCGGATGGCAAACCATTGCTTATTTCATTCGGTATCACCATAGAGGAATGCACAGTATTTAAGTCCCACCGGCTTCTGTCACTCTTCAGTGAATCCAAGCACTGTATAACATCATTTGCCAACGAAGCACAGGGGAAAAAGACATTACTTAATAGGACAATTCTGACAAGACATTTATCCGGGATTTTTCAACAATGCACATATGAAATGTTCCTGATTAGTGCAAAAAAAAAAAAAAAAATGCAGGCAAATTAACTACCTTGTCAGTCCAAATAACAAACCAATCAATTACATTCTATCCAAGCCTGACAAGCAAACTCAACTTTTTGTCATAATAAGCTTATAGTAGAGACAAGGTAGCTGTTCTCCTTTACTTTAGGTACTCTATTGAGAGCTTTATCCACATTTAAAAATCATATTATAAAAGGTTTCCACGATTGCCTCCGAGGATGAGTTGTGGCAGAGTTGTGTCTCATGAAGGGTATCTACACAGTAAAGTGATAAGAAAAAAATATTAACATTGAAATATCATAGCAGCTCTGCTCTGTCTTATGAAACATTTTAACATCACACTAAATTCAAGCAATGTGTATGCTCAGATCCAAATAGTTTTAGACACTTGTACCAAACTTCCAAGAGTCTCTAAGTGTCAAAACATTAAATTAAGTATAGCATCCTTTTAACTTTTTCTCAGTACAGCTCAAAGAACAAAGGCAGTCCACCATAAGACAGAGAAGATAATTTTTCTTTTTTTTAATCATAAAAGCAACATTTTAATACAAGTAGGCTTGATGCTAGCATTTTCCTCAGATTTGAGACCCACACAAATGCAGCTATGGGATTGACTACATGACAAGCACAAACAGCATAGGTACTGTGTCACAACCTTAAAAAATGCTTGTTTTATCGAAGAGCATTTGAAAGAAAATAAGTCTTAGGATTTAGGAAGCATTAAGTAAGGGAGGGTTTCTTTCATAATGCAATGTAATAATTCAGTACATAGAAAGCTTTAGTCACTTCTGAAACAATGACTCTGAGGCAATAATTCAAAAGTCTTCACAGCTTTTTTTTTCCTGCTTGTACCTCCTGCCTTTTGACACTCTCATGCCATACGTACTTTTCAAGGATGCTTTTTTTTTCAAAAAATAAATACAGTTTTAAAGTGCTGATTTCTCTACATTCAAACTCTAAAACTACTTGCAATATGGCAAATTAATGTAACTGATAGCATTGTGAGATTTTTAATAGAAAAAAACCCACGTTGTCTTTAAGCTGTGCTGGCATATCAAATAGACATCAGTTTTCAAAGAAAGAACTATATAAAGTCTCCACTGCATTTGCTTTGTTTTCTACTTTGAAATGTATTCAAGTAGAATTGTAAATAAATAAATTCTAAACTGCTGTCATACTTTCATAAAATAAAAACCAACAATCTGACGAACAGGAGCCACAGCATTGCCCCGTGTTCCAACAACAGCTCTTTGCAAACTAATTGTAATTTTGAGTGTAAGGATTCTGAGTCTAAGAGGGACAGCAAGGAAGTAGTATATGTAAATCTATTTCAATTCTCACTTCATCTCTTCTCAGGACATGATTAGAATTTTAAATCAGGTGTCCTGAACTGCAATACTACAGTCCAATTTTGAACTTTTTAAGAAAACTGAAGAAAAGCTGAAATGTAAAACAGAAATATTTTTAATAGTCATCTTATTACAATCGCTTTCCCTTAGCGAGTGCAACTGGTTTTGTTCTGATCTCCTCAGAGTGGGTGAGGTTGACATGGGTGCACATTCAAGTGCAGAAACATGAAGGGTAGCATCAGCAAACAATTCGAGATAAGCTCAAGGTCTTTGTGCCACCTCTATCCTCTCAGCAACAGTATGAGTAGCTGCAACTGTACCATTGGAGTCAGGTCATCAGAATGTGACAGGTTATGCCCTATCTGGGCTAGTAAGGTTTGGACATGAACACAGCGATCCATACATTTAATACAAATTTTTATTTCTGTTTCTCAAAATGAGTGTGCGTGTGTGTATATATATATACACACACACATATATAGGTAGGTATATGTACTCATATACATGTATATGTACTTATAACTGTACTTATATATAAATTTATATTTATAAAATATTTTATATAACACTTATATTTATGTAAGCATATGCTTTTATATATGAAACAAACTTCATAGTTGAACCAATAAAATAGTAAGGTAAATTTTAACAATAAGCTCACAAATCAAAGTAATAAAAGACAAACAAGGCTCACAGAGGAAACTTGTAACTACAGAACAAAGACAAGATCCTAATTTATTGTAGTACTTTAGGTTAGGCTGTAAGAACACAGGCATCAAGTCGGAAGTGTAAGTAACCTATACCTGCACTAGTGATTCCTATAATATTTCTTTGTATTGCATTTTTATTGATAACAACATATGAAGAAATTTTAAAGAACATTATAGTATTTACTGATACGTTAAAGGGAATTTACTTTTTAAATGGCTGGACACATTTTCCATTTCTACTGTTTTTAAAATTTGACTTTACATCATTTGTTTTACATGATTTAGGGTTATCTTCACCCCTCTCATCTCCGAAGTATTATTTAGTTAAGGAATCACTACTGACTTTGTTTAAACACAGTTCTAACCAGCAACAGATTGGTAAAAGACAAAGCAATATAAATGGATAAACACAACAGCTTTTTTTAAGCTTGTAACCCACAAACTCATCTGATGACTACTGATTTTGGAGAACCAGTTACTAAAAATTTTTCCTGGGACCTCCCACATTGATGACATTTCTCCTGTTCTATTCTCTGCTTTTGCTTTTCTTCCACCCCTACATACAATTTCCTAACCCCTCCTCATCCAAAAAACTGCTCCCATTCCTAAACATGCCTAACAACCTCCTGGCACTTACTCAAATGTGATGAAATGCACTACAGAGGTTTTACACTGAATTGAGGCACGTATACATCCACTCTAATTTCTACTGACTGCAGTACCCAGAGCTGCCTGCGATATCTGAACTTGCATTTTCAGCCTTAGTTGGGAAATGGATTTACTGAATGCAAAAACCTGAAAAAAGGACAGTAAGCAAAACTGAACAGCTTTCCTTTCTCACCAGTAGATGGAACAAATATCAGATAGAAAAAAGCATCACAGGTAATGCTGTAATAGATGCTTTCAACAGGGAAGTTCTCAATGGCACATTTGGTCCTTTAGAAGAGTTGTTCTCTCCCAGCTCTCCTTTGTTCCAGGACAAAAATAACTATGAAAGCACTTTCCTTCAAATTTTGGTATAAAGGGAGAGAAACACATCAACCTCTCACTCTCCTCCCTGACCACACATGGCTGTAGTCTGCTTCCTCAGTTAAGTAAATATTATATAATGGGTGGGTGTGGGTGGGTCTGGGTCTGTGCACATGTGCAAATTTCCTTTTCAAAGGTATTTATAGGACAAGAAACCCCCCAAATTATTTCAATACTTTCTACTAGTATTGCCAAAGGCCCTCTTCATTTGCGTAACAGTTACTGAAAAGTGCAAATTGCAGACAAATGTAATGCTTATGTTAGTAGTTTTGATCCTTGTTCTTTTTTAGTCATTTTAACACTTGCTTTCATCAGGTTCAATACCTGTTGTGAGAACCGTGTTTTTGGCTGCTGACTGGGCACAAGTGAAATACATTTGCAACCATAATGTAAGCTCAGTTTATCTTCAAAGGTCTGAAGGTAGGAAACTGCTTCAGCATACCTTATCAATTCTGAAACATTAGGACTCTCTCACCAGGTAAGTCAGTCAAGCCTGAAGAGGTATTTGGGGTATTTTGGAAAAACTTTAATGAGGTAAGATGGTAACGAAAGAGAGGGAAAATAGAGCTATTTAATTATAGAGGAAGTGCTGACAAAGATCAATTTAAGAAGGCAAGGAACCGTATCTGCAGTAAACACCAAACTATTTGAAGGTGATATAAGTAATATCCATTTTTAAAATTCAGGCCGCTCAAGGTACACCTCTTGATCCCAGGAATTAATGTGTACCCACAACTCCATTAAGTGGATGAGAGTTACAGAGCTCTTTAGTGAAAAAAACAGCCCCCCAAAACAATGATGAGCAATGTGTCTTCTAGACACAGCTAATTACTTCAATTCTTCTCAGTATTGATCAAGTTATAAATATTAATAAATGCTTCCCAAATGATTACAGATTTCTATTTGCTAATATGCATACTGATTAGTCTGTAAAAAAAGTTATCTGCAGGACAAAACATCACAGCAGCTGAGGTACCACGGGAATAGAAAAGCTTTGCTTCATTCTAATAACTAGCACATTGGAGCATAAATAGCGACATTTAGAGCTGGTCACTGCATAAACATGTTGACTGAGGTAAACAAGTAAGACTAACAGTAGTCCTGATTTACAGAATTCTGTTCTCCAAGTACTACTATGCCCACTTCAAAACAAGAACACATTTTCAAACTATTTCAAAGCCTAGAAGAAATGACTCATCCTACTCAAAAGATCAAATAAAATATCGGTATCACATATGTGAAATGGTTTCATTCGGTAATAAAGGTGTCATTTCCCTTCATTCTGCACTGTCTTTGTGAATACAAACTTCTGAGAACCCATGAAAAAAATTTCAGTCAATACACTCAATATTCTACATGAAACCCAGCTTTCTCTTTTAAAGAGACTGCATTTACAGACCTTGTCACAACAAGGTCCTTGATGTTATCGAAGCAATTTCAAGATACTTTAATCATTGGCAAAACTCGGTAACCTGACAAGAGAAATTTGGGCCAGGAAGATTTCAGTAACTTGAAAGGAAGGTTATTGACTGATGTAATTTCATTTGGATGTGACTGAATCCAATTGATCTGGTTTTTGCAATGCGTATCTTCCCTCTGCAGCTGTCTCTATCTGATTCAGTGTGCAAGTGCAAGGAGTGACTATCCCTTTCCACTTAAAGCAAAACTCTTCCTTCCTCCTGCTATTATTTTGAATGAGCACATGAGGAGAGCATTTTCAAGTTTAATCTCTATACTCACTGTGAGAAAAAATATACTCAACAGAATGCCAACACATGAATTCAACCAAATCTTGTGACTGCTAGCATATTCATTATGTAGTTAGAAAAACAGGTCATAGAACATATTATTATTAACCGAAATACTGACTTAGGGCTTGTATAACACAAGGTCATATGACAATACAAAACTAATTCTCAATCCCAACTGCACAATATCATGTACTCTCACTGTAACAGATTGTACATATTTTCAGTTGAGTACTTAGATGCGTTCAAAAGAAAAAAAAATGAGCATAACAACTTATAAACATGGCTATGATATGTATGAAATCACATCTTCCCATACAAGTTTGGTTTACAACAGTTTTAACAGAAAAGAGGTGTACCAGTGGGAACTTCACAATTAAAGTTAAGTTTAAACAGCATAAATTTTAAAGAAAAAAAATTGTGGTATAGATGGGGAGCTAACAAAGCCTTGAAGGGAAACGAGTGGGCTGCTATCCATAGATCCTGTTCATGTAGGTTGCTGCACTGCTAAATACCAGATACCTTGTTTACATTCCATCAGAATTAAGGGGAACATAGACTGACACTGATGCGCACCTCAGACTCCGAGTGATTTACATGTATCGGTGCATTCTTTAACAAAGATATTTTCTCCAAAATTCAGTACAACTTTTTCAACTTGAGTCATTTTGCCTCTCATTCAGGAGCGATCTTTTTCAGATGCTTGGATAACTGAATATTGATGAACAATGTAATCATCATTATATGATTTTAAAACTATATCTGAATCAGGATGTGGCAATAGATGTTGCCAGCAATATGTAGCTGGCAGGTCAACTTTTTTAAGATTACAAAACAGAATTTCATGAAAGGTCTCTCAGTTTAATTAATGAATTACTAGTAACTGGAATATAAATTCTAAATGTTAGGCCTAACTGCTGCTTGAAAAAAAGGTGTTGCTTCAAAAAGAAGCCTTTCGTGGAGATTCAAAAAAGAAATTGAGCTTTCAGTTTTAATATAAAACAGAATTTTATACCTAAAAAATATTTTAATATACTAAACTGCTTTTCACTCTCCTGTTTAAATGACTAAGAGTCATCTTCCTTAATATAGCATGATGCAGGGCAAATTTATCAAGGGAACATTAGTACAAATAAGCCAAAAGTAACCATGTTAAGTCAGTAAGATAAAATACAACTAAAATTGACCTGAAACAGTGGAACTCAGTAGCTTAATGCACCATCTCCAACATAATGCCTTTACCACATGCCTAGTTTTTCTCGGTTTCTATGCTGTCTTGGTTTTGAAAACGAACAGATGGGAAGTCTTGTTAAATGCATATCTATCCTGACAGCAAAGTTACATATTACGTTCAATTATTTCACCCTATAAGATGGATTTAACATGCAAAACTGTCAAAGCAACAAAAGAAAAAGGGAAAGGCAATATATGCACAGAAATTAAAAAAGGTATTTTATCTACAGAAGTACACACCAATTTAAGGACAGAATGTTTTAATTTTGAATGATGTGAAAGTTGGTATTCTAAATCAAAACTCTACTTCTTAAACAATTGAAATGTCATTTTCAATATACTTCTGATCCCCTACTTAAGTATACATATGATTTGAAAAGTAAAACCTTGACTTACAAGAAAGCCATTTGGTATTTCCTCACACAGACAGGGGTTTATTTCCCCCTTGTTTTTGTTCTTATCTCATGAAGGTGGAATGAAGGGAAATAAAAAATTAGGAAAGCGTTTTCGCTGCAGAACTAAGTTGGCCTTTACTCACCCAGCCTTAGTCTTAGGATGTCTGCACACACAAAACATGCTTGACCAACTAAACATGACTAGCTGGTTTAAAGACAAAACTGTGAGCTTTCCTCTGATAGCCTAAGAAGCAATGAAAATGGAGCTAAAAATCAGCTGACAGTCCTTCAGTCCTTCCCAACTTTTTGTATCACAGGATATGACTTCTGCGTAATTCAGTTTTTATGTCTAACCTATATAGTTTAAAGTTTTAAGACCTTTGAGGTATCTACAGCGGCAGGAACATTCAGGCTGCTCTGAAGCAGTGTGTGCCCCGGACATGCCAGTAGAAACATTTGGAGAGACCCACAATCCAACCTTCAACATCAACCACTTTGTCTGCCTGATCCCAAAGCAGGCTAAAAAGGCTTCAGATTCTGTTGATGATAAGAGTTACAGAGTATCTTCCCAGCAAAATTGTCTCTTGCATAAACTGTGTGTAATTAAGACTTAATCTATCACTAAAGTAAGTCAACAGCATAAACTCAATAAAAATGTTTATATTTTATATATTACGCAATTTCTTTTAATAAGTACTGTCACTCACTGTACTATAAGAACCATATACTCCTTCTAAAGTACTACATAAATACACTAGCATACCATTAATCTTTCAGATAATAATAATACTTTAGATTTTATTATTTTGTTCATTTTTTTACAGAGAAGCAGATGAAGTAATTTTTGTGGGTTGGCTCTTTATCATTGGGGAGAGATGATTTCCGAAAAGAAAATCTAAATTTCATTGCAATGTCTAAGTTTTAGCACTCAACGGTCACCATCAGGTGAACCAACTGCAAAGCCGCGGGACTGCATGGTTTTCATGCTGCTGTTAGAGAAAATGCAGGCCTAAGCCACTAAGTCAGCCATCAGTTATTGATGGTTTATTGATATCTGTGACACATTTAGAACCTCCTCTGTGATTTCAATATGTTAAAATCAAAGCATGACTATCACAGCACCACAAAATGAACCAAAGTAGGAATTCTGGTTTTCCACTCAGCTGCTCCATCAAGCAAAGTGTGAGCTGTCCCGCTGTAGGTAACAGGCTTCATGTAAGTACATCAGTCTGCTCAGTCTGATTCAGGGATAACAGATCGGTATTTTTTCTTCCTTTTTAAAGCAATTTCTTCTTCAAGACATTTATATGGTTTTTTCCTCCCCAAACTCCCACTCCTAGAAACCTTAAAACTCTAACAGTTCTACTGTAAGCCATTCAAGTCTCTACAGCATCACGTGGAACCTCTTTACCAAACTGCTGTATATCATAGCCCAGGTCAAAATCTGTGATGCATGTGCTGCTATGACTGAGAAACACAGAAATCAATTAAGATCAGGTTTTATTTATAGTTTAGCTTCAGAAGATTAATGGTACTACTAAAACTTTATTGCTTATTGGAACATTGTGTCCAGGGAACAAAGGGAGGTGTAAGTACAGTCTCTTATCACAGGTACCATTTAAAAATTACAGAATAACTTACTACTACTTCGTCATGAACACTACAAAAAGCTGTATCATGGCTTTGCAAGAGGAAACGCTGGTTTATAAAAGGAACTGCTAGGCAGAACCCTGCAGGCAGCAGTCATGAAAGGGAAGGTTACCAAGTGAGAGAGGGATGATTTTTAGAAGAAAATTTACTCAGAGCTCAGGGAAACACATCATCCCATTGTACAGGAGGTGAGGAAATCCAGCAGAACATCTGTTTGCTTAAGCAAGAAGCTTCTCACTCAACTAGATATGCACAACAAGTGGTGGTTAACACATAAGAAATGGAAACAAGTACAAGTTACACAGGAGTATTAAAAGGTTGCTTGAGCGCTTAGGGACAAAATTCAGAAGGCAAAACCGCAGACAAGAAACAGAAAATAGTTCTAAAAGAATGTTCATGAATGAAAGGAAGTTCAGAGAACTCATTTTTGTGCTCAAAGCCTCAGTCTGCATGGTGAAAACTTGCTCTCAGACTTCTGTGCCTACCAGGGTGACCTGGGAAAGAGAAGGACAGCCAACAGCAGCCAAGCAAGAAGTCAGGGTGTACTCTGTCTGAATATATTCAAATCCATGGGGATTATCCAATGGTTCTGAAAGGGATGCTAGTTACCTCTGTTGGGCTCCCGTGTAAGATCTAAAAAACGTCATGAGAATCAAGGCAGGTCTCTGACAACTGAAAAATGCTAAGTCAAGCCCATCTTAAAGAGTTAAGACACGCCCATTAAAAAAAGGTAGTAAGTAGGACCTAGGAAATCACAGGCTGGTCAGCCTCACCTTTGCCCTGGGAAAGATCAAGAAGCATGTCCTCTCAGGATCCATTTTCAAATACGCAAAGGACAAGAAATTAACCCAGAGCATGCAGCAAAGATTTAACATGGGTAGACAAGTTTGAAAATTACCATGATGAAATGACTGCCTATGCGAAAGAGGGAAGAACAGTGGTGGTGACACACCAAAGTGTATTCAGCATAAGGCTTTTCAAACAGTGTCCTACAGCATTTTCCTTACCAAGTTAAATACAAGGCGGGATGAATGGGTTGGACTGCTGGACTCAAAGAGCAACAAACAATAGCTTGAGATCTAGACGGTGTCCAATAACAGACAAAGTACCACAGGGGGTGATTTGGGGGCTAGCAGAGCTCATAAAAAAATCACCATAATGACACAGAATTCACCCTCTGCAACTTTAAGAACAACGCTAAGTTAGGAAAGGTAGCTGACACATTGAACAATAAAGCTTCAATCCAAAATTTGCTTGACAAACTTGAGGACTAGACCAGCAGATAACCTTGGAGTTCATCAAGAAGCAGCATGAAATTTTGCAAGGAGGGGGGATAACTCCACGCATCAGCGCAGACTGAGAAGCAACTGGCTGAGTCGCTCTCGGCCCTATTAAAAGGACCTGAGGGTTAAAATGAATGTCAAACTTGGTACAATTCAATGAAAGCAGGACCAACAAATCAATGGAGGTTATTATTCATCTCTACTCAGAGCTAATGAGACCATGCTTAAAATGCACATAACCAGTTCAAGAGAGATGAGAAAACAGGGTCCACTTAACAGCTACCAAGATGGCAGGGGACCTGCAGCATACAACCTACAAGGAGAGGCTGAAGGAGCTGGTCTTATTTAGTCTGGGAAAGAGGATGCTAAGGGGTGAGGCGGGGGGAATTGAGCTGCAACCCACAACCACCTGAAGGGCAGTTACACAGACAGCACAGCCAAACTCTTCTCACTTGTGACCAATGACATCACATGGGCTCAACCACAACCTGCAGCTTGGGAGGTTTGGAGTAGACATTAACAGATGCTTTTTCATTACAAGGAGTAGTGCAGTGAGCTCAGGGGGTACTCAGGACTCAGCTGTACGGGAACAGTCAAGCAAGAAGTTATAATAATTTGTTCGTGACATTCTAAAAGCTTTCATTTCAGGTATTAGAAGAGTAACCCCAACTTCAGCCATTATTTTTGAGTATTGCTGTTTCTTACAATTAGGATGGGAAGCAGCTATGTTGGAAAAAACCTGCAATGCCCAGGGCCTGGGTCAGTAGTGGATTTCTGTCAGTTACGAGGAATAAGAAATTTGCTTCCCAGCCCTCTTATAGACAGCATCTGACTGTCCACATGCCAATACTAGATTTCTAAGTGGTGTCCAAGACTGATTTATAATCAGTCTCATTGTGCACAAATAGTAAAATATTGTGCCCCTGATGCCATCCTAAAATTCAATGGTATTTGTCACGATAATGGCCCTTTTCTTTGATTGAAAAGTGATTTTATATTCTACTGAAACCTAGCTACTATAAACATTTCACCAAGTAAAAGCCAGGAAAGGTTATGTGGGTAAGTTTTATAACTGTGAGCATATCTAAAGCATATTTGTAGCCATCAAAATAAAAACCCCCAGAAAACTAGTATTATTCACTACGTTTACAACTCCACAATAAAAACTTTACACATGAAATGGCCTAAATAAAAAGTTCCCAGGTGCATTTACAAACAAAATATTCATTTCAGAAAAGAAATGTATGGAAAATGTAATGCATTCATTTGCACTGTACATACACATCCCTGTATTTTAAAATACACATCTTAACACTGGACCATTTTTTTTTAAAGGCCAGGAAGTTTTCCAAACTGATTGATAGACATAGAAAGGCTGGAAAGATGTGTTTCAAAATACATTTGCTTAACTTACAAGGCAAACATTTCATATATTCCATTATAATTTCATAATTCATTTTCAGTCTTCATTTTTAATACTTTCTAAGACAAAAATGACAGGTCTTTACATGGAAAAGGACTAAGAATAGAATAAATCTGAAATATACAAAATCAGGAATTACGATTTTCTTTCAAACTAGTTCTGGAGCATGCAATATTTAGTAATATTTTTTTCAAATAAAGCCAGAAGTTAACCAATATGTATAAACAGATACAGTTACATTTATATCATAATCAAGCTATATACAAAAAGCATCATACAGCACTTCTGAAAATACCTATTTAGACAAAGTATTTAGAACAGTTGTTACAACATGTTCTATGCCATGGCTGAAAGCATGCATGCAAATAAAATTCAGATATCATACATAAATCTTAAAAGCAATGACGAAGACTAGTTGTATTATATACAAAAATATGTTAATTAATAGCATTTAAGACAATGCCAGAAGTTTGATATAAGTGTATTAAGATGTTCTATTTGTAGAACTCTGTGCTAAGTATTATACAAATCATTTCCAAAAGACCTAAAAAAAAAATCAGTGAAATAATACCATGATGTACATTGTATCATGGTTACTTAATATTTTTCTCAAATAATATAAAAAGGGCCCTCAACAGAATTATTTCATTGTGACAAAAATGGAAATCAAGTAAGAGAGATGTTGCAGATTTTTCACAATGCCATTACCACGTAAGTGTATTCTTGAAAATTCTTTCAGCAGGTACAACAACAACATAGTGTGGACGAAGCATCAAGTGTGGTTTGTTTCAACTGAATAAAAAGATGCAGTAACTATTTTAGATAGGAAAATAATATTTTATTTTTAATATATATATTCTCATTATATTACATGTTGGCAGTAAAATCTATATGAAACAAACCTAAAGTAAAACAAACCAGTAGGGTGAACTGATGCCTCACCCTATGCCATCCTGGGTGTAAGATGAATCAAATTATTTTTCAATTTTACCAGTTTCCTAACTTTTTGTTACTGCTGTTGTTGGGCACTTTCAGCCAGATCTGTTCCACAATACAGTTCCCTTTGCAACACGTCAACAAACTCAGTATTTAGTCCAGGCAGAAATAAGACTGTTTTTAAAAGCAATTAGTAACAGGCTTAAATGCATTTCAAACAATGCACCTATATAAATTTCTGTCTTCAGAACATGAATTTGGGGAGAAAAATATGAAATAAAACATGACTGTATGTCATTCTGCATGACTTCGGAACTACAGAGAGTAGATTTGGCCTTTTGCATTATTAATGGTCATGGTCATTCTGAAATGCCCTTACACCCCCCCTATTCCTTTTCACTATTTTTTTCCTCTCAAAAAGAAAACAACACAGAATGTCAATGTATTGACTTATCGGAATGATGGACACAGAAAAGGTAAAAATGATGCATACAAAGAAGTTAAAAGAATTTGATTTCAAGAAAATTGCAAAGTGCTTGACTCTGTGACTATGATTAACTGATTTCTGAAATCTCTCCTTTCCCCTTTATTTTTGGAGAACAGAGGAAAATGAAAATATTCCAAATGAGGCACTATCTTATGTGTTTTTTAATTAATTGGTCAAGATAGATGAAAGATACCATGTAACATCGAAGAAAATATATAAAAAATTGAAACACAGAATTTCAGCCAAAAAAAACTTGTTTATGGAGGATTACTAATCAAAATACATTTGATTAGTTAAGTCATATACCCAATATTTTTCTGCATTTAAAATAAGGTGTTTCTGAGTACACAAACTGCATACATTGAAACTGTAATTATATAAGCAATGCTAGTTATGGTTTAGTACTGTTCTTTCATTAATGCTTGCTGTTCATACTTTTTTTAAAAAAACCCATATTTTCTTGTTCAGTTAGGATCTTTACTAATATTTTGATTAATCAATAAAAAAAATTCAGCAGAATCAGTCTTCATCTATTTGTTTTACTTGTGTTAGAGATTTTTGTATATCATAGAGTGATGTACAAACAATACATAAACAAACACCTTAAAGGCAACTTTGTCTAGCTTGTGTTCTGTGCCTCTCAACTTGTAAGCAATTTTGACAGAAGCTGTTTTAAAGAACAGTTTATCTCCTATGACGCTGCACATGCTGATGCTCAAATGCACCGCCAGGAAGCTAACAGGAAGGAAAACAAAACAAAACAAAACAAAACACTTTGAGGGAGGACTGGGGATGACAAACGTCTTCTATCCATGTATCTTCAGTATTTTCAAAATAACATATCAGTATCAAAGAGAACTTTCGTGATCATAATAAATATCCTCTGCCACCTATACCAATAAAGTAGCTGAACATTTACTAAGATGTCATTTTCCAGTCACCCACTCCCCATATCAGCTTCACCGACTTGACCATAGCAAACCTCTCCTTTCCACATCGGCTTCCTATCCACCAACTCCCTCTCTCCACCGCTCTTTAAACAGTTTCAGTATCTCCCCTCCTCCAACTACCATCCACGTGGTTTTCTTGTTCCAGTGTCTTTCTCTAACCAGCCCAACTTCCTTCTTTCAAGTCCTGGAGCTTGAAAAGTCTGGATTTTGCTGCCTCTCTGCATGAGCGTACCACTGTCTCTCAATTCTATTTCTGCACATTTATCATCCAAATTCAGATCCTTCTCCAGCCCACCAGGCTCAATCCCACCATGACCTCTGAGTGTGGCCATGAGCACCAGTCCTTTTGCCCACACAACCACAACTCAAGGGTTCATCTGTCTGTAACCCAAGGCTCTGTTTCATAAACACATCTGCATGACTCTTGCTTAGCTTAATGAGGGAACAAGTTAAGATGCAATAGTACAAAAGCATACTTTGCTAGGTAAGAAAAAAATTTCATGGCATCTGTTGATTTGAAATGGTATACAGCAGTGACTCAAGAAAAAAAAGAAGGAACGGAACATAAAACCCCTGAGGATACAGTGGAGAATCTAGAGATGGCAATTCAGCAAGATCAGGATCAGCCTGGTCCAAGGAACAACAGAGGCTGAAACATCTTCACCTTGCCAATGACTGCCTGACCAGCAAGGATTCATCAGACATGTCATTGCATTGGGCATGATATTCATACCAAAGCTTAGCCCAGCAACATGCTAGTCCTCACCTAAAGTGAATATATAATCGCTTGTGTATTCTTGAGTTATGTATATCCTGCTCGCATCTCTCTGTGCATGACACAAGATGACTAAAGTGACCCAGAAGAGGGAGAGTTACACACCTGCCCACATTCACTGCCTCATTTTATTCTTCTAATCTAGTGCAGTACTTGTCCACTCTGCATCTGAATCAGACAGACTTCAAATTACCAGCCACTGACACCATCCTTGAGCTCTTTTTTCTCAATCCACATTTCTTTTCCTTGCACGTCCTGTAGCAACTTAGTGCTGCAACTGCAGGGATAAGCGTGCTCAGCTGGCCCACAGCACACTCAAAGCACAGATGACAAAAGATCTAAAAACTGCTGTACCATGAGGAAACTATTCCTCTCACAATATTCTTAAAGGCTTCCAATTTTCCAGATTTCATCGAACTGACTTGAATATATTTCTTCTCTATCCTTGGGAAAGAAAGGGAGGTCTTTGCCAAAATTCAATTTACTGATCAAAGACTTTAATTCACTTTTCTTCTTAAAGGCCTATGTGTGTACGTGTTGGGGGGGGGGGGGGGGGGGGGGGCTGGGCAAGACAATAAACTTGCCCAAATCTCTGATTAACAATTTTGCCTGAAAACATCCAGCCTAATAAAGACACACAAGAGAGAGAGAGAATTTTGAGTCCAAGTAATTAAAGTTTTACAAGTAGTACGAAACTGAAAATGGGGTCTGGTACTGCAATTATTACTACTGCCCAGCATATCTAACTATCATCTGTACCAATGTCAGGTAAAATTCTTTGCTAAATTTCAGTCATGGACATTTTGTTTGAGCGTTTCACCATTTCTCCTTTCACTGCCTGCAAGTGAGCATTTCATAATGCAATCATTGTATAGAATAAGCATCATTCATGATTCTTGATGAAATGGAGTGGTTAGCTTTCACTATTTCAGAAACAAAAATAACAATATGAATTTGAAATAAATGAATTGAAACTAACATTCTAAAAGAAGAACCAAACTTTCATAAGAAAATGCTTCTCAAAAGAAATGTAAACAAACATTAACTTTTAGCTCATCCAGCAATGACTTCTCTAATGAATTCCAGAAAATGTTTTTTCCCTTGTTGACAATAACAGAGACACAGAAAGCCTCAAATATGATGACCAACAGAAGCTGAAGCGCTGTTTTTCCCAAAGCTCTGGTGCCCAAGACAGAAGGAATTCTTTTGTCTGTTTGAACAATGAAAATGTTACATATGTCTTATGAAATAGCAAAATGAAAAATAACACTCTAAAAACATCCCCATTTCTGGGGCTGGCAGAGAACATTAAATACACTCAAGCTACTAAAAAAGGCAACTGCAGCACTATTTAACTTTAAAAACAGTTTTTCTTTTTCTTCAAGTAACTTGTTAAATATAGGCATTAAGATCCTTGTCAATTGATAAATTTTGCTTAAGGTGACAAGAGTTACATTTTGGACCTTATCATTTTAACTTATAAAACCCATCAGCTTCACATAAACATTCCCACATATATTGTCAGAGAAAATGTACTTCAAAAATTTGTAATATTGATTAATACTGAAAATACTGTGCTGCTTAATTTCAGAATTTTATCAATCTTCAGTACTAAAAAAGACCATTATCACCTCATACACATGGCTTAATATAAAATGTAAATGCAAAAATGAAGGGAGCACGGGAATTTTTACGAAGCATCTCACGGAACAGTGAAACTAATTTTGAATGAAATATTAAGGTATTTTCATAACTGGAATGAGACAATAAGATACTCAAGTAGAACTAAGTACATACGCTATTAACTGAAGATTCAGAATAAAGGTCTGAGGTCTTTTAAAAATATAATCTTACATGTTTTCTATGGTAAGGTTTAGGTACCAAGTATTAGATACTGTAAACTTCATTCATGTTTCCTTTCCCACAAGATGCAAACATATACTGTTATAAATACCCAGCAATCAAATGGGCCAGCTAATACTTTTTTTTTTTAAGGTGTCATTTTCTTTCAGAGAAGAATCTGGAGCAAATGACAGCAAACAGGAACACAGAATATGCCTAACACTGTTAGTTATCACTTATGTTGACCACTCCACATATGTGCACACAGATATACTTATCAACAGACTATACACAGATATGAGCTACTACCTACAGAGTGAAAAAGAGGCTACAATGGTTTTGGTATAGCTTAGAAATTAATGCCTAACTAGGAAAAACTGTTCAGATCAAGTCTTCAAGGAACTAGGATCTGTATCAGAAAAAAACCTTACTGTTAGTACTCTTCTGTCACTCCACAGAAAGCCAGCTCATGTATTCCCACTTTGGTTTGGAATGGAGGGGGATCTTAACTCTTAGCATCTGTAAAAACTGTACCCACTACCCCATGTTGTGGGGTAACCTACTACCCACCAGAGAGGATGCAAAGGACAACTTACAGGCTGACAATCCTCCCCTTCATGTTCTCTGTCCCTCGGGAAAGGGACATTATCCCTCAAGTGTAACGCTGCTAGACCTACTCTCCTAGCACTAGGTAGTTAAGACAAAATGTGGAGTTTCAGCTAAGACGTTGTTATTTATTATTTTCCGGAGTTGAAAGGAACCAGCAAACAGCCCTTCACAGTTGATTTTTTGGGAGATTCTGTGTCTGTCTCAGTCCACTGCCTGGTTAGACGATACAGCTCTTTTAATGCAATTTGACAGGTGCCCACTGAAAGCTGTCATTAGGTGGAATGATACTCTAATGCACTGAATTTGGAAATGCATTTGGAATAGGCACTTTTCAAAGAAAGCAGAGGAAGGGGTTGGAACTGTGGATGTCTTAATTTGCATAGAGGTGATTGATGGGGAAGAGTGGAGCCCTCAACTAAGTGATAAAACTTTCAATGGAAAACTAAAAGCATTAGCACTGGCAGTTCTCCAGTATGTTCAGAAGTAACCCTTTAAACTACAACTACAACATGGTCTTCCTAAGACATGGATTTAATAAGCATGAAATACTCTCTCATCCATAAGGAGTGTCCTTAATGGCTCAGTACATTGACTACAGGAAGCTGTTTCTTTTATAACAAACTAAGTTTTGCCTGTTATACACAGTAGAAGAATTTTTTTTTTAATTCTTTACCTTTATGGACAATAAATATGCTTTTTCCTTTCACTAAGCACTGGTGAAAACACATCTGGAGCACTGTAGCACTGTGTCCAATTCTGGGCTCCCCAGTATAAAACAGATAATGGAATTACTGGAGCAAGTCCAGCAAAGGGATCATGAAGATGATTAAGGACTGGCATATCTGTGATAAAAGGAGAGGCTGAGAGAGCTGGGATTGTTTAGTTTGGAGAAGAGAAGGCTCAGTGGGAATCTTCTCAGTGTGTATAAATACCTGATGGGGGGAGAAAACAGCCAGACTTCTTAGTGCTGCCCAGTGAAAGGACAAGAGGCAACAAGCACAAACTGAAATAAAGAAAACTTTGTTTAAACACAAGAATAATCTTTTTTTACTGTCAGGAGGGACAAACAACAGAACAAGCTGCCCAGAGAGGTTGCAGAGACTCCATCCTTGGAGATATTCAAAACCCAATAAGACACTGCCCTGAGTAACATGCTCTATCTGACCTTGCTTTGAGCAAGGGGGCTGGGGACTAGACTAGCTCTAGTCTCTTCCAATCTCAACTATTCTGTGATTCCGCTTTTAATAAAAGCAGAAATGGTTTAGACAAGCCTTTCAGAATCAAAGAAAATTAAAGTCCTGCAGTTTACTTATTGTTCTTTAATGTGAAAAACTAAGATTACCACTGGAGTTTTAAAAGCCCGCTGGTTTTCTTATCTCTTTTTCACAGCAAGTGTTATTAAAAGAACTGTCAGTAGGTACCAGCAGACGACAGGCTGTTTTTATGTAAATTTAAACAATTTTTACTAAGACTGGTTACAAAGTAACACTATTTTTTTTTTCTTTTCAACAGCTCTGTATTTTAACATATTAAACTGCTGCTTTCCCACTTTTTATATATCAGTACTTGCATAATCTCTCCAAAACGTAGAAAAATGTCAATGAAATATTACTGGATTGATTCATATCACACAACCGGACTACTAAAACTAGCACTATTGATTTTAGTCATGCAAACCTAAAATCTTAACAGATATTACATTTGCTTTCAAAAAAGGAGGTTCTAAGCATTTTTTCCTCAAGTGCTTTTCTTAACATCCCTCCACAGACTCACACGTTTGGCAGTTACAAATAGTCCTCATCAAGCCAGAAAAATCTAGAAGTTGCTCTTTTTTTCCTGTCATTTATTACAAAATGGTCTTCAATACTAGAGCAAACAGCTTTATAAGTAAGTTTATCCCTGCCACAATTTCTCATGCTGTTACTGAATCCCATTTGTTATTCTTTCTGAATATCTTCAAATATCAACTATTCCTTTCCAGTACTGATTTTTTGGTCAGATTTTGTACCATTCTTAAATCTTTCCTCTTCTCAATTTTAGCATCATCAAATAGTAACGCAAAATACACACTGTCAGAAAGTTATGTCCACAACAGTCTCTAGACTGGATTCCTTCTTGCTTCCATGTGAAATTTCATATCTTTGTTCATTACTTCAAAGTTTACAGAACTAGAAATCTGATTTCTCCTCTATTCATAACTAATTTGCATTCCTCTCTGCCTGCTTAGCCCTTCTTTTATCTCATTTTCTTTCCTCAGTTTCCCAGAAGCTCCCTCTTCAGCAGCTTTTCCATATTTTCACCTTTTTCTCAAAATACTTTTTATAATATCATTTAAATAGAAATATAATTTAAATATCTTAAATGTCTCAAAAACAGTTGATGTTCTCAAATAAAAATTGCTCTGCACTTGCATGGATTCTTGGCAATTAAACCAGCTATGTGTTCTGTTGCACCTACTTAATGTCTAGGTCAATAAACATTTATAATAAAACACACTTCACTTCCAGAAAATTCTTCTGCACACCTCCTCATGTAGTCTGAGTTTCTATACACAAGTTAAGGGACAGCCAATTCAGAAATGTATATGGACTCCATTACCTTAAAAATGGCCCTACAAAGGAAACAACAGTCGAATGAACAACTCCAATGGACTTCACAATTTTATAAAGACAGAGTTTAGAGATTTTTTTTTTTTTTTTTTTTTTTTAATTGCCTTTCACCAGGCATAAACCACAAGTCTGTGCTCCCACTTGGTTGTGCTAATCAGCATGCTCTCCATTAAATGCAGAAATGCAAGCAGCAGTCTCATCCATTCTCTTTTATGTTTTATTTGCCTAGATCGCTGAGCAGAGATGGGAATAGTTAAATAAGCAGTCCATATCACAAGGTCCAAAGAGACTTCCATTTTGAGGCCTAGGAAGGCTTAATACAGGCACACTTACAGAATAAAAGATTTAACTCTTCTCCTCTATTTCCCTAGGTAGCGACATCAGCAGCAGGCATAATTTGTCTTTGACTTTTAGTAACAAGAACACTTAGAAAGCTCTTCAAATTTATGAGATTTTTAAACCCAAGGATAAACCTTGGCTGCAGTTTACACTGAAGTGTGCACTTTTATTCATACAATATTTTCTTACCAAATTATAATCAAGTTTCTGCGATGCAATTTTGGTGCTGCTGTTGCTAGCTTTTATTGCTGTATTAAATTGTTAGCAAACAGCTAAGGGCTGCCAAAACAATTTCATCACATCTATTTCATTTTTAATAGCCTTTTGTAAGAAACAGCTCTGAAACTATTGTTTACTTATTACGGTGAAATAAATGTCAACAAATTCTATCATTTAGGTTACCACCATTAGGATTTTTACAATTATTTCAGCCTTTATTAGAACATTATTTTTTAGAATTTACTAAGTTAGCTATCAGTCTACTGCTATCACTGAATTATAGTTGTATTTACTTCTATCTACTCAAGCTAAAACTGAGCGATACCTCAACTTTTAAGTATCGGTACTGTATTCACCTTCGGCTATCACTACTATTTTAGCTTCCTCGAAAACACAAACAACTCGTCAAAACTGTTTTAGCATATGTGGGATGCTGAAGCTTTCCTAAAGTTTTCCTGAAGGTGCTATCAGATGCTACGCAGTTTTCGTAAGACACGTCCTACCCTTAAAACCCAATCGTACACATTAGCTTTCAGGAAGAGTACGGAGTTAGTTGTCTGTGTTAACTTTTAGCTACAAATACTTAAATTACATATGTGATTTTGGTTTTAGATTTCAATTGAACAAACTGAGGTTCTCTGCCCAGAACTTAAGATTATTCTGAATTTGTCAAAGCCAGCATGCATTCTTAGCCAACCAATAAATAACGCGACAGCAAACATATTCCAACATATATATATATTTTCTCTTAAGTAAGTTACTGTACAACTGAAACGCTATGTTTATTTCCAGTGACTCCAAACTAAAATACTTTATTCATATTTAGATGCCCCCTAAGGAAAACAGAATGACTTACAATGACAGCAACCATCATCCAACACGTTAAAACTGGATGGGAGAAGGATAAAATACATGAGGTGCCAAGAAAACTTCATACATCCTTAAGAAAACAAAAGCAAAAGCTGTATTTTTCAAAGATAAAATTATATACCATGCTAGAAACAAGCAAGGCTTTTCATCAGTTCCGAAGCAGGAAATCGAAAGCTGCCAAAGGATGCATGAACCACACTTTAGACAAGTAATTCTTCTGTCCAAGCATTCTTACATGTATTACTTTAGATGCAGACAAGCTCCTGTATGACATCAATGGGTAGCAGCTTTCTGTTTTCTCACTCCATAAAAATTTATCCTTTTCCAAGTGACAAGTGCTGACCTTTCAGTGTACTGTGTCTGCTCATGCTTTGCTCCCTTCTACAATCATTTCTAGTAACATACATCAAAAATGACAAGCAGAAATAAGTGTACTGCATGTGCTGTGCTGTATAGCTGATGTTTAAGGTCTCTGTGATTGCCAATTAGAAAGGGTGCTTTTACCGAATTATCGTACCTGGTATGCAATTACTGCAAAGCAACAACGTAAATTAACCTTACAGAACAAGGTGTTCAATACTGATGCTGGAGATACGTACACTTCCCTTCCCCCAAACCCAGTAAAATCCAATGTCAGAAACAATGTACATCTAGAACGGCTTTGTTTTTGTCTTTAAAAGAGAATAGAGATTTCTGTAATAGAATTCAAATGCTTGGCCACCCTTCCTCTACTTTCCTAACCTAACTTTTGTTTCTTTTTAATAAGAAAAGGGAAAGTCAGCAAAACAAAATGTCAACATTAAATCATTTCACAGCATTTTGTGTCAGAAATGTAATGGAAAATGTGCACATCATGGGAAAGGTTACTGTTCTTCCAGAACATCTTTTCACTTGGTTCAGGGCTCATCCCTCTACATAACTGTGCAGGCACTACTGATGGTTGTTCTCCCTGGGCTTAATTTGGCAGTTGAAGGATTGTGGCATTTTCAGGAAACCACACTGCAGTGATTTTAGTGGTTACCCAACTGAAAGTGATGCTATGATTTAGAATAATTACTCTGTTTATGTGCAATGGTAAAAGTCAGTTACTACACCATATTCCAATGTCAACTTATACTTTACTGCATATTTCCCTAATATGGCATCACATCAGATCTCAAACTCAGAATTAAGAGGGATTTATTGTTCCTGTTCCTCAACAGTAAGTACACATGCAGTACAATAGCATTACTATACTTAGTTTAACTGACAATTCGGGGCTGGGGGGAGGGAGACAGACTGAAAATAAAGAATCAGTTCAGCCAGTTAATCAAAGAACTGCAAATTAATTTACACTTGACCTTTGCATTGTTACAACCAACCAGTGATATGAAAAAGGGAATAGACTCGTATTAGTCTCTGCTAAAAGCTTTTAGATATTCTTGAAGAAAATATAAGCATTTTTTTCTTGCATATCCTTTCCACAGCCTTTCTTCTCAAAACTAAGTGAAGTTACTAGGCCTTCCTCAAGATGAAATCAGACACAGGCTTAAAAATTTAGCTGTAACCTTATTCAAGAGAGCACAGTAAAATTCTTAAATCATTTTTTTTTCTCATCTCCACAAGACAACAATATCCAAAGAACATTTGTTCAAATGAAAAGATCTAAAAAAAAAAAAAAAAAAAAAAAAAAAGACACTTTAAGGCAAAAAACAAGTATTAAAAAAAAATCCATTCAAGGGCAAACGTTTAGAAAAAAAGTCTGAAGAAGAAGAATGAGGTTGTTATAAAGTAATGAAGTGCTACCTGAAACATTCAGTGATACTGAATTCCTGTCTTAATATGGAATCTTGTCTTTGGCATTTTAAATGGCCTGAAGCAAGTCAGATACAAAAATTTAATTTCATTGAGATGAGAATGTAAAGGAATCACACAAAGTATAAGTAGTAATAACAATCTCAACTGTTCTAAAGGAGAAGCCAGTTTTATTAATTGTAAGGCAAAGCAAAATCTGAATCTAGCCTTGGATATGGTACAGATGACAAACATTTTAAAACAAAAATTAATCAAAACAAAATAAAAACAAACAGAAATTTAAAAATTGTGTAAAAGAAAACAACAAAATTAATAATAAGGCAGAAAAATAAATGAAAAACATAGAATTCTATTTTACAAATTCCTAAGATTTGCTTACAGAAAAAAAAGCTACTTTAGTTTAGATTATTCAGTCTCTAATTTCAATGGCCACACCAATAGGGAACTAAAGTAAAACACATGATAGTACACAAACTGAGAAATCCAGTGGGCATCAAAATTATGCTGAAATACAGGAACAACAAATAAAACCCACAACTCTATTCCTTTCCCCAAAAAACAAAGACATTCTATAAAAAGGTTAATATTAACTTCCACCATTCTCAAATTAGCTATTTAGATGTTTTCATATGCAAATTATTTCAGCTACCTCAAAACAAAGTTCAGTAATAAAACTGAATTTCTCCTGTAACATATTCTGCAAAAAAAGCAGTCTTTACCAAATATATCATAATGCTGAAGAGGCATTATGACAAGAGCTTTTTTTTTTTTCATTTGTCGTTGTTTATGTTTTTAGAAGTATGTTCTCCAATAAGTAGCTCTGAAACATCTTAGGCTATAGAATTATTAAGCTAAAAAGAGCAATAGTATCCCATATACATGTAGATTATCTACAACCTCTCAGGTAATAATACCATATGGAAAATTATTGATTTAGACACAAATTAGCAATCAATTGCATACAACTTTGCTCCATTGATTTATTAATGAAAACTTATGCTATATGCCATTTTAATCATGTGAAGAATAACTATGGTCAATGCTGAGAAATGTGACTCAAAATCCTTAAGCTCCCTGTAGCTCTAACTGCTTTTCATATATGGGCTTCTTTAGTAATGTAAAACATACTTTCGCATTACTCCAAGATAAAACTTGTTTTGAATAGTGTAGATGAAGTTGTGCACCCAAACCTCAGGCCTCCTACTATCAAAATCCCACACATTAACTACAGATCAAAGACTTCTAAAAGTATTGGACAGCAGTAACAAAAATGGAAAAAAAATGTGTCTATAACAGTAAGAATCACTATTTTGCATATTAAGATTTCTTACTCAAATAGTCCATAATTTATATTATGGTTCTGTGGACAAACATTTACTTCAGAAAACTGAGTGTACAGATGCTCACTTGACACTAATTGTGACAAGTCAAAACTGATGCTGCAACACAGCATTTAAATGGTTATTGTCTCCTGCTGTGGTCTTCTACCACATTATTTTAATACCTGAACATGAGCATTCTCAGGTTACAGATCTCATAAGTATGAATTTCAGTTTCATGGCTTCTCTAGCAATGGCTCAGCTTAACGATGCAAAACAACTGAATTAATAAAGAATTTGACATCTGTTTTCTGAGCATCCTATGCTATGAAATGCTCTGATGTGACAACCTTGCTGCACCGAAAGTGACTGAAGCAGTTTGGCCAGAATGATGGAGTATCTGACACATTCAAACGCCAACTGAATTGAATTATTTGATGCAAGTTTGATGCTGTAAGAAAAAATTCTTCAGAATGCCCACAAAAATAAGAAGCTACTGACCCGTTCAAGATAAGTATTTTTGCAGCCATAACCTACTACTGGTAACCAGACTGGGAAATAATTTGATACGTCATCAGCCTCCCCTCTGCCGTCACAGGTGATGTGATTTCATATTCTCTGCATCTTGTTTCATTAAAGTAATTCTAATCTTCTGAAGAGGCACCTCACTCAATGATGACTTTATCTGAAGAACTCACTCTTTACTTACAGCAAGGATAATTACGACATCTTCAGCATTGTATTTTTTTATTTTATAAATTCTTCCAAATTCTAGGAGTTATAGAAGATAAAAAGGTGCAAAGGTCTCTGATGCATGTATTTCCTAAGGCAACCAGGAAAATAATATATCAATCCTGAAACACATAGCTGTTTTGGGAACAGATGACAACTGCCAAATATAGTTTCAAGCTGTAATGTACAAATCCATGATTGCAGCACAGACTTGATCAAGCAGCTGTAACTGAAGGAGAGAAAAGGATAACTAGGATAACTATATTTTTAAAAATTCACTGATCAAAAAAAGGTAAAATACTACTTGTTAGTAGAAAACAAAGTAACCCTGTAGAAAGAATTGCTTGAAACTCTTATTTACAAGTCGTTATCTTGTTACATACTTCTAAAGTTTATAACACTGGTACACAAGCTTTTCAGATCAGCAGACTTTAAATATCAATACTAAGAACTTCTGACAATTAAAACACCTGAACCAAACTTGTACCTGAAGAGTTCATAAACTTCTACTGTTCACAAAGGTTCTACAGATTGAAGCTCAGTATACAAGAGTTTGGGAGTCATTGGTTTACAACTGTAAAAAGATTTAACATTAAACTTTAAGGAGGTTTGACTGACAGATTACTAAACAGTCCAGGAAATAACATAAAGAAAAACATTTGGGGGATGCACATGCCACTTCCCCTGCGCCAATCACCTGTTAAGAGGAACACTAATAAACCTTGCCAAATATCACAACGATACTCCAACAGAGTTTAGAATTTCCATAACACTGGAGAGAGACAAACATGCATTTTTCCTCTATTCTAGATACTTTAAAAAATTACACTTCTTCACAATGTTTTAACAGGAAATGCCATTAAACACCAAAATAAGGAAATTCACAGAAATCCTACCTTTATCCTGGGGGTGGGGGGAAAAAAAGTTCATCCTTTGCTGTATCTGCACTTGATCAGAAAGCACAGGTAGGCAGAATAACCTTCCATGCAGTTTTACTCTCTTTTTCAAAATGAAGGCTCACTGCTAAGCTTTACACAAAAATAACATTAGATGGTCCTGTGCATATTTCCCAATCTGGCTTTCCCTATTCTGATAATGTATAATTGAATGGAAACAAATCTTTCAATCAGGGCAATATCTCTAAAATTTCAGTTTTGGGTCACTCCTACACAGACTACCTCTAAGATAGTTCCTTCAAGATCATAGAGTATCAAGAATGAAACCAGAGATGGAACACAAAATCAGCACCTAAAGACCTGAGCTTCTATTCTTTACGTGGCTTAAACATCCTTAAGAGTTAATCAGCAAAACCATCAGGGGAAAAAAATAATCTGGACTTCAATTCAGATTCTGCTCTCTCATTTCAGGAAAATAAACAGAAAAATGTACATAAAAAAATCCTTGAGGTACCAGGTAAATAGGCTGGTTCCCAATTAACTGAAAAGTCAAGAGCCTGCCATGGACTTTTTGCAGTACAACTTCAAACGTTCCAGGCACATGTAGCTTTAGGTAGCTGGGTAACCCAAATGCAAATGTGACTAGCACTCTCCTTCTAGAGAAGCCCTGAATGACAGCAGTACAAGTCTTGCTACCAGACCTATACTTGACTTTTAGGTACTTCACAAGAGAGCTTCACAATGCCTACAGCTTTTTTTGAATGTCTGCCCTAGCACATGAATTTACTGAAAATGAAAAATCTGTGGTATTTTATAGTAAAATGCAATGCAGCATAGGTAATTCAGTTTGAACAAAGTCCTCTGTGAACAAGAATGTGCATTTGTCATTGTATGTATTATCCTGCTATCTAGCATAAAAAGAAACACTTTTTAGAAAGCAATAAAATGAGGTAAATGACAGAAAAAATGATCTAACAGGTAACTGAAGCAATTAAAAAAAGTTAATATGCAGAATTAATCCCTGTATATTGTATAGCAGAAATAAACTACACAACTGAATGTTAAGTTTCCTTTCATTCAAGCAGTTCATTCCAATAACATAATGCATTTGTAATCCTCTGTAAAACATAAGACTATTGCAAACTGTGGCTGAATTAACTAACATTTTCCTTGTGATTAATCTCTACATTAGCAGCCTTAAACTTCTAAAACTTCTGTAAATCACAGGCTTTCAATTACTATGATGGATTGTTAATTTTGTTGCAGTGCATTTAAAGTAATTAATAATTAATGTGCTTGTTCTGGAAGAAACTTCAGCTCACGGAGAGCTTCAAAACTAGTAGCTAACAGATAAGGAAGAAATCCTTAACTTAAAGGCTGGTGTCGTGGTTTAACCCCAGCCAGCAACCAAGCACCACGCAGCCGCTCGCTCACTCCCCACCAGTGGGATGGGGGAGAGAATCAGAAGGGTAAAAGGGAGGAAACTCGTGGGTTGAGATAAGAACAGTTTAATAATTGAAGTAAAATAAATTAGAACAGTTAAATAGGCAAAGCAAAAACCGTGCACGCAAACAAAACAGAACAAGGAATTCATTCACTACTTCCCATCGGCAGGCAGGTGTCCAGCCATCTCCAGGAAAGCAGGGCTCCATCACGCGTAATGGTTACTTGGGAAGACAAACGCCATCATGCCCAGTGTCCCCCTCCTTCCTCCTTCTTCCCCCAGCTTATATACTGAGCATGATGTCATATGGTATGGAATAGCCCTTGGGCCAGTCTGGGTCAGCCCTCCCCCCGGCTGTGCCCCCTCCCAGCTTCTTGTGCACCCGGCAGAGCATGGGCAGTTGAAAAGTCCTTTACCACTGTGAGCGCCACTTAGCAACTACTTAGCAAGAACAAAACGTCAGTGTATCCTCGACATTGTTCTCATCCTAAACCCAAAACACAGCCCCATACCGGCTACCAAGACGAAAATTAACTCTATCCCAGCTGAAACCAGGACAGCTGGCATGCCCTTCTGCATGGAAATGTAAGAAACAAAAACACAAAGATGAAACTATGCAAGACAAATGCAATTAAGGAAATATGGCGAGTAACAGTTTCAGAGAGAAAATTTCCAGAGGACCGTGGTGGTGTGCTCCCCCTGCCCCCAACCTGACCTTCTCTGATCAAGTGATAACCACCAGCAGTGCCCATGATGGGTGTATCTGGTCTTGAGGGCTGCATCCGGCTCAAGGCTCAAGATGGATTCAGGGGAGACAGATAACAACACAACAGTCAAGGGCTAATTTATGGTAATGCGCTCACCTGACCACAGTGCTGGTCCGTGCCTGACTCAAGCCAGATTTGGAAGAAACTGGCATCTGTGGTTGGTATGCAAATATGACTATGAGTCAATCATCTTACCCCCATAAATAGTGGACAGCCCAGAGCCTGTTGAGCTCTCCTGCATGGCAGCGGACCACACACCAGAATCTCTCCTTGAGTAGGGACGCCTCTTAAGGTTACTCCTGGAGGTTGAGAGATTCCTTGCCACAACAGATCCTGAGTAAGTGACTAACAGCATGATAAACTTTGAAATCTTAGCTAAGTGATATAAAGAATTGATTGCGCAGGTATACTCCTTTAGGCATAAACCGTTGGCCAAGTCTGGGACAAGGATTGGATCCAGCTGCACCTAGACTCCTCTCTGAGAAGGAGTTTAGAAAGCAAGGAGGTAATTTATGAACCTCATGACTCAATGGGAGGGTGTCCTTGACAGTTTTTCTCTGACCCTGTCCTCTATGCAGTAAATAATCAAGTGTACCTTGCCATTGAATCTTGTTAAACTACTGTTGCATTTACCATTGAACCTTGTTAAGTCACTGGTTTATATCAATAAAGTATATTTTTGCTTCTCTCTCACTCCCATCTGCAACAAGGATTCAGAAGACCCTGTCTAGAACATACTTTCTGTCAAAACCAGAATTAAAGTAGATCACTTTGTGCAGCTAAGGACTCAATCCTTTATACAGTATAAATTATTATCCTAAATTTGATGCATACATTTGTAACACCAGAATTACAGATGTTGCATAGATTTTAAAGATTTTCAGTTACAGCATGATTTGATGACTCAAAGTTATGACATATCTTACAGTCAATTTTACTCAAGAGTTTTTTTCTTTAGTAAATATGACACTGCATATGTTCTCTTCTTTCTCCCTTCCTACTCCTCACCTTCCCCTTTCAGCCCTGCCTTGATAGAATAACTGTACATGCAGAATATTACATTTGCTTGAAATGTGAGACAGTATATTGGGAAAAACAAATACTTTCACAATTCCTTGTTTCCTAGTAAACATCTGCATTAAAAATAAATACTACATACATGCTTAATAATTTGCTTTGCAGCTTTACGCTTTTTGAATACTTTATAACCAGCATTCAAATCTATGTTTTCAAAAAATTCTATTCTATATTCTTTCAAATATATGACCTTAGGCTATTTTACCCTCTCTGTAATGCTGAAGTAATAATTTTGCCTCAGTTGCTGCAAATCAAACAAAATAGAAAATTCTAACTGACAATAAAGCATAAAAATTCAATACACAAAACTATAAAATAATGTATTTCTATATGCTTGCTCTAACTTGTGCGATGAAGAAGTCTAATGCTTTTTCGGAGATTTCTTTAACCTGGTCAAATATGATTCTGCCCCATACATAAATGATATTCTAATTTTACTCTGCTTTTCTCAAATCTAGTATTGAGGTATCAATTTTATCTAACGCACTATATTCCTAAATATTACCCAAGCACACCTTAAAGCCAACAACTGAAGCTATAATATTATTTTTTTTAATAGCAGCAGTTGAGAGCTGGATTATTTTTTGAGAAGAGGCCACTTCTTTAGAAGTGAAGTAATTTAGAAGTCTTCCCTTGAAGAATATAAACTAGATTAGCCCATGGATTCTTCTTTTAAAAAACCTGTTCTACATATTAAAATAAAATACAAAATTCATCTTAATTTTTTCTTTTACAAAAACAGAATAGACAGGAATACTGTGCTAGAAGCACTTTGTGTATACAGTGCTACAATCACTTACTTATTCGGAAGTATGGTACAAGATGGAGGGCAAGCTATTACATATTGAGCCACCTGAAACATACTTCCTCATCCATATTTCTACTAAATATGGTTAAGTTCTAAAGTGGGCTATTAGAGAGCTATTTTAAAGATTTGTATTAGTGAGTTATGGCCTCACAAAGAAAAGGAGATACTTATGAATCCAGCAATTCCTTTGCAAGATCTATCATTCCAAGTGATTCATGCAAAACTGTAATAAAGCTCTCAGGAAACCTATTAAATGTCTAAACTATATACAACTTTAAAAGATTCACAAAATGTAACAAATAAAAGCATCATTACATAAATGTTTTCTAAACCAAACAGTAGAGTAGAGGTCACCTCTAAAAACAAATAAATCCTTTAAAATTATTTTCTGAGTTTGTTACAAAATCTGCCTTTCACATCAAGCTTTAGAAACTCCTGTATTTCAAAATATGTCTTCAATTTCCAGCAAATATTTTCAATATTTGATTACTCCTTAAGATTGAGCAGTATATTGTTATAGGTACCCTCTGGTTTCACAATACTTTAGTTTCAAGCACACAATATAACTCCTTTCACTGAACTCTTATCTCTTTTAAAGAGTGCTGTGTCTCCATGCCTTACATCAAACCTATCTGTGTCAAATATAAAAATATTAAAAACCCTCCATATTTTACTACTATTTCTCTCAGAACTCAATTACAGATCATGAGTAAAAAGACATTAGAAGTCCACACTTTTCTCTACTTACAGATATAGCTTCCCTACTGTCATTCATAATGTTACAGATCAGACTTTGCTTCATTTGAGTAAACGTTTTCAATTAACTTTTCACTGTTCAACTAATTTGCAAATCTTGACTGTGCCACTCACTAAGCTTGTAAAAGGTAAAAACTGCACAAGTATTTATCTCAATAAAACTTACACAGATGTATATAAAAAATTTGTAAAATAAATTCACTGTAAATTTAAAAAAAAAAAATCCTTTATCACAAAAGGATCACAAGATTGACCCATTTTTGTGGAGAACACCACAAAACCTAAACTTTCGGTTCTAGTGCATGCTACTATACTGAAACAGTCTATCTATATAACCCGACATCAGTGATTAAAAAAAGCACTGTCTTGGTATGTCTATAGTATATATATACACTATATATATATATATATATATATATATATATAGTATATATAGTATAGTATATATGGCAACTATTAGCACACATAAAAGTAGGGAACATGTCAATATATTTTAGACAAAAGCTAATAATTAAAGATATCCTAACTATAATCACTTTTTTTGGTGCAAAACTATAGTTACTAAGGCAAACTTCAGCCAATTAATGAACCATTATAATCTATTAGAACAAAACTTACTTTTTTAGGAAGAATTTTAAATCCTTTCACAGGCAATTATTTAAAAATTTTAAACCATATGAACAACAGGTTAAGTAAAGACACTGCATGTATAACAAATAATCCCTCAGCCACCCAATGCTATACACAAGCACCTAAAATGGAGATTAAAAAAAAAAAAAAAATCTCCACTAGTCGAAGAGTAATAACTAGTTAAACAATTCAATATGTTTTTTATTCCAGATTCATTACTAGATACTCTGCTGCATTCTTTGAAATAAGAAATAATTGCTTATCTTCCTCTAATCCTTACTCAGTTAGCAACCCCAAAGTGAGCGAGCCACATAAATTTTAGAAAAAACCTACAACTGCTTTTAAAAGAAGCAAATTGCTCAAGAGTCATGCTACTAGCCCTGGTTGAGGTAACACATAGCAGGAAAAGCTAGAAAGCCCATCAAGATTATTCCTTAAATCTGCAGTTTCAGCAGTTAAATATTTCCATTTAACTCAGTGATAAACTTTCACATTCAGAAAAATCTCTTCTATAACATCCCTGCAAACCTCCCTTTTCTTAGTTGCAGATGGGTAGGAAAGGGTGAAAACAAATTCCAGTACTTACAAAACATTTTTTGAGTGAAGAGCAAAGATGATGACAAAGATCACTAGTTTTCTGAGAAAGTTTTGGCTTTAATAACAGAGAGTGCCAAACAAAATGGATATTGAAAAAATACTTTTGTTTTCCCTCCTAAACATCTCTTGCTTACAAGGAGCCCTACCAACTTGCATTTAAAATAACACTCTATTTCTACTACCACAAAGGAGTCTTGCGTGATGGTACAGGCAGGAGAAAGAAGCGGTGCAGGCAGAAGGTCACTCTTACTTTCTGACAACATAAGAGAAAAAAGGATTCTGAAAACTTTCTCTGACATAGCGACACTCTGTGGATCACACCCCTACACACCTTTGGCTGCATAGCAGAAAGCCTATCTGGTATCCAGCATCTTACTACAGTCCCTGAATTTACTCTCATCAAAAGAAATACAGCTTTAAGAACCAAAAAATAGTACTAAAAAAAAAAAAATCAGATTTACTACATACTTTACCATCACTTAGTAATTATCAAAAATAAGCCTCCAGAGCACTTTAGAAGCAGTGGTCACCTAACTTGGATAAAATTGCAGCTATTTACAGGAATTATCTGAAGAAAAGTAAGTTTTAAATTCATAATGTCTTTTATAAACTAATACGGAAAATAAGGTAGAAGATTTAAGAAAATATTTTTCAGAGATTTATGAACAAAGGATTAGAATATAAGAATCTCCTTTTCCCATGCAGGATTACTATTCTGTTTCCAAGCCTAATTATGTGGATGGTTTCTAAGAGCATTTGTTGGGTTTTGGCATGTAGTGTGCTTATTTTTGGCTTGTCTAAATTACTACTAAAATCTTTTCATGTAGTAAACAAGACATACCACTAATTTTCTACCATATTTTTTAATTTCAACTTAAATACACAGTTCTTAGTGGCATTTTCTCATCTTATCCTTTACATCCTCAAATGTGGTATTTACGCTTCTAGAAAAAGCCTGAAGAAGAAAACTAATTCGCTGCCTTTTTTGCAGTAAAGCACAGTACATGTTGTTCCCAGGATTCTTTCCCACAACAAAATGGTCTTCCTGCATCTTTTATTTCTTGCCAACGATAGGGCTGAAGAAAGCCCTTTATCTTGCTGTGGACAGTTAAAAACTGTTGCCATCAGTTCTCATCAGTATAACAGTATCAGTAATCACGGTAACATCCTGCCTCTATTTCACAGTCTGGTACTAAGCAGGATCTAGGAGCACCTAGCAGGAGTAGCTTGTCTATGTAAGAGTCACACAGTTACTGATGAGGTCATACAAGCACTCTGCCTCCAGTCTGGAAATAAAAATACAATCTGGCACATAGCCCTTGAAATTGTATCAACTTCTACAGTAAATCATATGCTGTAATTGATACTGGTATAAACTATTCTGAGTACAAGACACCTGTACATGGGACACATCCTGATTCTAAAGCTATGTGTTGCTTGGATATATCATTGATTCTGACTTTTCTCGCAACTCCGATTCCTTGAAATAAATTAAAAGATGTATTAATCCTTCCCGTTAAAACCAACAATTATATCTGAGCTAAAGAGGAGATTTCGTCCAGAAAAATCTAGTTGAAGCATACAGGACCTAAATGCAACTCTTTTTTATCTGAACTTATTATGAGATCATTTTAATGAAAGCTCAGTAGATTCAATTAAAATCTGCTTTTTGGTTGCTAAGCTCCATTATTCTTCTTTCAAGAATTGTGAGCAGCTTCTACAGCTTTGCAAAGAGGCCACAATGCCAGCTATAAAGTAAAAATCAGCAGAAGTTGTGGTCAACGGTAGCTATTCAATGGTAGCTATTCCACACTTTAATTAGATTTCTGCACCTACTAAAACACCATTCAACATTTTTTTTCGCTTCTGTTTCAGATAAGAAACATGATTATCAAACCTTTTCATGATCTGCATTAATGGAGGTAGCCTTAATACATTTTTAAGAACATAAACTCCTCATAATCCACATTTCAGCTCATAAAATTGTTAATGATGCTAATTTAATTACTTTTAGGATGCTCCTGTAGCTTTAATATAATTAAATTGCTAGTTTGTTTATCTTTCTGACCTGCTCTGAAACATTGACAATTCACCCTGACAAGAGAAAATTAATTCTCTTGTGTTAGAAAAACAGATTATCTTGGTTATTTACATCTTAATCCACAGTGCAAATGTGTTTGGCAGGTCAGTAAGTGAATCAAGTCAGTATTTCTGATGTAACGTTTCCCTTAAATAATTTTTGTTTGTTTTTTTAAAAAGCACGTTTTCTTCATTATAATCACGATGACAAAGTGATGAAGATGGAACTTTAATTCCTCATAAGGTCAGAGCACCAAACCTACCTGACTAGATTTTCATTGTCTCCAGTCCCTTTGCAGGTAGCACATTCAGTCCTTAAATCCTCCGACTTGGGCTTCTTTTGTAGAACAGACTGTCGTTGTCTTCTTTCTCTGGGAATCCGTTCCTGTCATAGCAGAAGGAAAAAGAAAGGAATGGGGGGGAAAGGAGGGAAGGAAAGCAAATATTTTCAATTATAGCACTGAAAGTAACACTTCAGCCCAAAGTTTAATTTTTTTTGTGTAACTGTTTAAAAAAACAAACAAACAAAACACTGTATTCCAACCTCAGCTTTTTCTTCTTCAGGCACAAAGCTTCGTTTTCGTCCTCTAGTTCTCTAGAAGAAAATATATTTAAAATTCAATATTAGGTAACATAATGTTTCTGCTATTTACCTATTATTCATAACAACAACAAAAACATACCACAGGAAATAATTTAAAGCATTAACTACAGAACCTTTGCAAGACAACTACAGTAACGGATGTTAGAACAACAGCTTCAAATTCTGGATATAAATCTACAGAACTAGCCAAAAAATAAATATAAATATGTTTGTTGAACTGAGCATGTAGAGTCTTGTTCTATAAAAGACTGCCACCAGAATTACAAATCTCTTACAGACTTTGCACAAACTTCCCAATACTAAAATGCGTTATTTGAAAATTGATAAGAACAGTATATTACAGTAAATTCCTTGAGCACTTAGAAGCACTCTATTTGTAAGCCAAGTGATCGGATTAAAAAAAAAAAATAAAAATTACAAAACTTCATCAAAACAGAAACAGAAAATAATTCTTATAGCTTTGGAGGAGTAAGCAAGAATTAAAGCTTTCAAACTGAAGCTTTATATAATGGGTATAGGGCAGATGGTCATAAAGCTGTAGCATATACCAACATATGACTGGTACGAAACAGACATAATGGGTAATACAAAAAGTGGAAATTATTTCAGGATTGCAGTTGGCCAAAAAATTTAAATATGAACAGTGTCAAGGAAAAGAGGTTTCTAGGAACTGCAGCAGCAAACACCAATGGTTTACAAGCAGCTCTAAGTAACTACGTGCAACTCACATGAGTCCAGTTTCAGTCACTACATTTTTATCTCTGAAATAGCAGCATTACAAACGGCATGCGTTAAGTAATTGCCACAAGCTGACAATATCACACACTCCTCCTTGTTTAAAAAGGAAAGAAAATTAGAAGGGATGCGGAAGGAAGTGAAAAACATCAGAGACTATTCCACTAACCCACAATGTCTGATACTTTTACACTAAATAAATAAATAAACTTTAAAACGCTTGTTTTTTCTGGGAGGAAATCATGTTAGGAAATAATTTGTCATACGATAAAAACACCACTGCCTACTTTATGATTTCTTAAAACTTTTTTTGGAGCAGCTAGTGTTCATGTAAGAAAAAGTAAAAACCAGCTGATCAAAAATATCTTAAGCCAGTTGAGAATCACAAGCAGCCACAAATCCAATTCTGAAGAAGCCAGTAATATCATGTTTCTCCTGTTTGGGATTCTTCTTCAAAGGGGATTTATAGTAGTTTCAAATCAAGACTGTTCACTATTTTAAACTATTTTACACATTTAAATATAGTTATACTGTAAATAAACCTGACAGTTCAACACATCTATACCTTTCTAGCTATGCAGATTTTGATCTGCGCATGATAATAACATACTGTTTAGGAAGTTGGTTTTTTTTTGTTTTAGGCAAGAGTTAACTCTGTAGTAGAAAGCAATGTAGTAGAATGGAAAACACTAGTCTATTTTGTGCCTCTTTAGAATACTTTATTACCATTGAGGTTCTCTTTCACATTTCTCTAAAGACGATTTACAAAAAAATGTAAAACCTTATCTATTTAACAGATATCAATATTTACTACACATTTAATAATACAGTCATAATTGAGCTGTTCTACATTCCCCAAGCCACACAGTAGATACGTAAGAGTCCAAATCTGAAAGAACCAATTTATTACAAGTAACTGAATTTATCAATGTAATGTTAGAGGTATTAACGAAACATGGGCTACATGTCAACTACATGTTACACAACCCAAGGTCACTGCAAATTAAAACTAGACGAAAAAAGTTTGATCAGACATCAGCACATTAACTGCCAATTTTACTACTGGCATTAGTCCTAAGAACACTTACAAACTTTGACAATTTTAAGCCATATAATGCCATCAATTTTAAGCCAGAGTAATGCCATCTTGAAAACTGATATATAACTTGGAAATATAGGTAACAATAAAATTATTTTTTACCCTAAGTGGAAAAGATTACAAGTTAATAACTATATTTTAAGGAGTGACGAATCATATTTAACCTTCAGCAAAATGGACAGACAAGATTTATAATTTAGTCACCTTTGTCAAGAAAATGTGGGTTTTCATCTGTCTTCTATATAATGTGTGAAGTACATGACAAGGAATGTCACATTAAATTATGCCTGCATTATGCTTCCATTAGATTAGACCTACATTAGATTTTTAAACCTTCAAACATATTTGAATCTGTTTGACGATCACTAGAAAACAAACATTAAAATCAACACCTTTGACGTACTTTAAAAGCATATAAAATATCCTACAAATGTGTAACAGAATTTTACATTAATGTTTTTCCAAACTGATTTCCACATTTAAACAAATTTGCAATGCTAACTTCTGCTCAGAATCATTATACTATTGCCAGCATTCACAATGGAAGATAACATCAAATTCACAACTGAAAATTGAATATTTGTGATTTTCAGCCACAGCCTTCCAGTAATTAGGCATCTGTAATTTTACATATGTTTTCACTAAAGTTACCTTACAGATTCACAGAAAAGAATCAGATAAACCTAGGTTACTTTGTGCAGTACTTTTCATTGCTGTTTGCCTCTAATTTGAATTTTAAAATGTTTTGAATAATTTCTGTCATTAGTGGGCTCAGAATCAGAACATAAGAGATTATAAGCATCAAATATTAGAGCTGCATGTACTTGCCATAAACAATTTAAAATGCAAGATTTCTTATATAAGAAAAGCTTAAAGGAACAATGTTATTACATATGTCCAATGGTAAATACTACAAGTGAGATAAACTTGTTCATATTCAGAACTTATTTGGAAACAGAAATGTTAATCCAGTATAAGATGCATATAAAGGCAGCGATTTTTTAATCAAAACACTTGGCAATACTATAGAGATACCTTCAATTTACGGCTTCTCTAGATCATAAAACGGAGCAAGTCAGTTTTGTGAAATTTGTCCCTGCATTTCCGAAGTGCTCAAACAATAAGTCAGGAAAGCAAAAAGTCATGTTATCAGCAGCCAAGCAAAAGCCCCATTAATGCCCGTGCTATCCCAGCAGGTTTTTTGTTTCACTGCAAAAGGTAGGTATGCTCTAAAATATCGACCATTTGGAATGGACAACTCAGTCCAGAACAAAACACAGCTAGATTTGAATTAGACAGATGCAATCCATACATGGCAACTGCCTCAAGATGCCACTTCAGGACAGGAATTAAAAACCAGTACTGAACAATGGAATGTGGTTCAAAATATGTAACTATATAATTTTCTATATGCAGAAGTAAAAGGTTTCCATAAAAAATTATTTCAAATATTGACATTTAATGACAGCTAATTGGCAAGTCTTTGGTAGTCTCTTATCCTAAATTCTACACTTGGAAATTCATTCAACACGCAACTCAAATAAGAGATGTGTGCTATATCCTCAGACACTTCTCTGCTATTAATAGGAGGATTCCAGCCACTGAGCTTTAGATCCCACAGCATCAATGGAATCACTATGCAGGCACCTACATTCTGGTTACTACACAGGCAACTTAAGATTTCTGTTGGCAAATAAATTATATACCTACAGCTAAGGGCTAATTAAGTACTGATCCTATATAACCTTAACTACCACAGAAAATTAGACAAACTTATGTCAAGCTCGTAATCACGACACACAAGGCAGATACTATTTTTCATTTCACATCCTTTCACAATTAGGGCCCTTAAAAAATAAAAATAAATAAATAGATGCTAAAAACAGCCAAACTAGTCAAATTTGACTTTCTAATAATATACCATAATATTCCTATTCCTCCCCTTCTCTAGTGACTTCTTAACCTCTCTTTCTCTACTACATTCAAAGCATGTCTCTCACCATACCCCCAAGTTCTCCCTATGTTCCTCAACTAAAGTGAGGACACACTAGGACAGGTTCCAAACTACACGTGTTCTACACTGGACAGCGAGAGACCAAACGCAAAGGATAACGGAGCTCATAACTAAAACCTCCTCCTTACTCAGCACTCATCCTTCCCATCCAGCTGCTCTAAAAGATACCCAAGAACTTAATTACCTTAGGTTTACATACCTTTCTATCAAATCTTGCCATAATGGGTCAACAGGTTACTAGAGGCAATGCTACTAGAATGGTAGGCAACTGCTTAAGTTATTTTTGTTAGAAAACCAAGTTAAAAGCTATTCTTTTCTGAAATAAACAGTCAAAAGATCTAGCTGCTGTGTCACGAAGAACGTACCTTACGTTGAACAGAAATGAAAGAGAAAAATAGCGTCTTATTTCATTAGCAATACATCCCAAAATAATCTGAGCAGACCAAGAAAGATCAGTGAATTAAGATGCAAGCATGATATGAAAGTATTTTTAAACAAGAGAAAAAAAACCCGATGACAAAGTTAAAAATAATAAAAGATAAAAATAGATTACATTTTTAGCATAATATTTTGAGGGAAACAAAACACCTCTATACGTCAGCAAACTGCCTTCTAATTAAACTCTTAAAAATTGTGTAAGATGATGTTCCTCAGGTAAACAGACTGAGCCATTTGGTTCAATGAAATCATCGAGGTGAAAGCAAGCCATCTTTTCCAAGGGTATCTTACTAAGGTTTAGCCTTCATAGCAATCTCAATGCCCTCCCTCAGAAAAGAGTAACGCTCTGGGTAAATGAAAGCTAAAGATTAAAAACGTCCCTTTTGGTCTTTTACTTCAAAGCTTTTCATCTATGGAAGCTGGAGAACCATCCCACAGTATTAAAGCATATACCATTCCTCTGAGTTATTTCATTAACTTCTGACTTTGCATTCGAAATTTTGGAAAAAAAAAAAAAACAAACCACCTGCCTCTTGCTTCTCCAATGTTTTAAAAATTCACACCAAACATTACAAGACTACCCACAGAGAAACAGTGATGGACATGACATGCAAACCTGAAAAGAAAGAGAAGTAGGAAAAAAACAGCAGTTGCTTGCCCCTCTCTAATTTGTAATGATCTAAGCTGACAGTTACTAAAATATTGCAAAATATATAGTATTTTATAATATATAATGTAAGTAATAAAACACAATTAAGAAAGAATGTTAGGGAGTGCCTCTAAACAACAGGAAGAAATTAGGAGAACTAGGGCAAGGGAAAAACAAAGAAAAAATGGGTTTCTTTCAGCCATGTTTTGTGACACAGAAGTATGCATCTGTTGTGTGCAGCACTCTACCGTTGTGGTGTGGAAACTTGCATATCAGCTTAGGGAATTAAAAAGAATTAGGACATAAATGGCTGAAAAATAGAATACTAACTTAAGAAATTAATAATGCGTGATGAAGCAACAAATGATATAACATGATGTGGATCAAATGCGTGAGTGATTTGGAACTAGAGTGACATTTTTAGAAGATGTATGGACAAGAAATCAGTAGAGGTGTGGGGATAATGTGATTCCAACTCATGGAAGGAAATTTGTACTCAAGACACCTGGAAAACCAGACAGTTAAAAAACCTTTCCAAAATGGAATGACAAATGTTGAGGGAAAAATCTGATCAACAATGGGATCAAATTGTCAACCCAAAAGTGGGAGAAGAAGAAAGACTCAAGTGGGAGTCTCCATTTTGGACTTGGAAAAGCTAGATGTGAACACTTAAATTTTGCATTCAAGTTGTTCATAAGCAACTCAGTAACAACTGGACAACAATAAGAAACATATGTAAAATGAAAAAGATTAGATAAGGCATTGACTGTAAGATTTTGAATATTCTCAGAAAAATAAATTCCATAAATGAGACAAACGAAAGACATCCGTAAGGGACAAATACAGCCTAGGATCAGTCCGACACTCTGAAAGGTAACAGATTGTTTGCAAAACAGCAAAGGAAACAAAGGAGCAAAGCAAAGCCACAAAGGAAGCAGACTGACTGCTGCCACTCACAGATGCAACAAGTTGATATGTTAGTTTCAAAGCGTGAAAGCAGAATGGTGAACATGACAGAATGGGTGCCCACATGACCCAAAACCACCATAGCTGTAAGGAAACCACATCGTTTCGCCTCTCTCCTTTGTCCGTGTCCTGGTTTCAGCTGGGATAGAGCTAAGTTTCTTCTTAGTAGCTGGTATAGTGCTGTGTTTAGTATTTAGGATGAGAATAATGTTGGTAACACACTGATGTTTTGGTTGTTGCCAAGTAGTGTTTGTGCTAGTCAAGGACTTTCCAGCTTCCCATGCTCTGCCAGATGCACAAGAAGCTGGGAGGGAGCACAGCCAGGACAGCTGACCCAGCCTGGCCAAAGGGCTATCCCATACCGTATGACATCACGTTCAGCACATAAAGCTGGGGGAAGAAGGAGGAAGGGGGGGGATGTTTGGAATGATGGCGTTTGTCTTCCCAAGTAACTGTTAACGTGTGACAGAGCCCTGCTTTCCTGGAGATGGCTGAACACCTGCCTGCCGATGGGAAATAATGAATGAATTCCTTGTTTTGCTTTGCTTGCGAGCATGGCTTTTGCTTTACCTATTCAACTGTCTGAGTTTTCTCACTTTTACTCTTCTGATTCTCTCCCCCATCCCACCGGGGGCGGGGGAGGGGAGGGGAACGGGGAGTGAGCAAGCGGCTGTGTGGTGCGTAGTTGCTGGCTGGGGTTAAACGATGACAGTCCGTAAGACACACGCTTTACATCAGTTCATGCAAAGACAGGAACAGAAGGTAGAACAATTGTCTTGGAGCAGTTTTGCTTTGCCAGCTCAACGGAAAGGAAAACCAAGAACTTGTCAACTGACCAAAAGGGAGGAGGCGATTCCCAAGAGTCACAAGTGCTCCTCTTAAATATTGAGCATTTCCTGAAGTGCTCCTGTAGGACAAAAATTTATACTGTCACCTATTTAATTTCTTCTTCTACACAAGATGATCTACAGGAGTTATCAGTATTACCAAGACATGAAAAAGAATATGAAATACTAAACACATCTGTGGTTAGCAGCAATGCTTCAAGTCTACTTCACATGAGATAAACTAGCATGGTTCTGGATTTGGTCTGCTCAGTCACTTAGTTTTTCAGTAAACAAATGGTAATTTCTGCATGGCAATTCCAAAAAGTTATTCGAGAAAGCAAATTTAAACTAAGAGGGGTTAGAGCACAATGCTACTTAACAGAACTTAAGAGATTCCCAGTCATTTGCGGAAGACATACTCATTCTGCCAACTATTTCAAACATCACAGTAGATAGCACTGCTCCCAGTTTCTCCTTTGCTTAATATGTTACTTGGTTAGAATTTCTTTTAGTTGTTTGCACATGCACCCAAAGGCAGCAGAGGCCCAGCACATCTGCTTATGCCATTGTGTCTGTGTACATTCAGGGGTTTCACTACAGTAGCATGTACTGCTTCTGCTAATAGCCAGGAAAGATGATCCTTATTATGGTGGTGCTTCCATACCTCTTGGATGTCACAGAAACAATACTGTCATATACATAGGGCTCTTCTTTTCAGCACTGAGTTTCCGATACCGCTAATAGTGCTGGCACCTGAGGTAAGTATTACTTTTCTTCGTAAAGGTGAGCACAGGAAATTCAGTCGGTACTCCAAGTACTCCTGGAGTTTGGGGGCACATGATATCATTAGGAAGGTGTGCATTTTCATTTGAGAATTTCATATAAATAATTCAAAACTAGTCACGGATTTCACATTTAAAAATTGACTGAATTACTAAAGACACGCCTGACTTAAAACTACTGGTAGTATGGTAATTTCTTTATTGTGTAAAAAGTTTGTACATGTTGCTTTGTGTTGTAATTATTAGAGAGCCTAATGCGAAGAACTTAAGATTCTTTCACTTTTGTAGATCTGTAAACCTCATATTTCTTCTCTGAAATAGCACATATTTGATTTTTGTTTCCCTGACAGACCTGCACCTACAGTGACTGCTCTAGAAAGACATGCAGCTACATGAAATACACAGCGAAGAGGGCCAGCATAAGATTAAAACTGTGTTTTAATTCTGTTTCCTATCTAAATGCTTCAGTTATTTTATCTTATGTCACCTTATCGTTGACACACTAATATTAATGATAAACTTCCGCAGTTTTACCTTGTACCAAACTATGGCTCATTGATATGTATCACACATTTCAAAAACTTTCTAACCCTAACCGTCTCACTCATACAGCCTTTAACAAATACTTGTTAATGAGAATTTAACGACAAAAAATAAAAGAAATCAGTAAATATCAGAATGCTATGGAATCGTTCTAAACAAAGAGGTCGTGGCAAGGAGACATTTCGTTACTACAGAACAGAAGATGGGCAGCAGAGCAGAACGCTCTTAGAAAACAGAATTGGGAAAACTTCCACTACTACCAAAAAAGTAACCTAATGAAATCACTGTGCTAACTATCAAGAGCATGTATAAAGCAAACTATAGATTTTTCAGAAGCCTGAGGAAAAAAACACAGGTTTAAACTGCACAGGTAATGCAATCTCTCTCCTGTTAAATAGAAACCATGAATTTTTAATTCATGATGTGACCCAATCCTTATTAAGAGTTCAATGTTATAAACATGCTTTGCCAATGAAAAAGTTACAATCAAGCCAGTTGCAGAAAAATCCCTTTAACTTCCTTTGCTTTGTTGAAAGGCAGAAAAAAATATTCTATTGATGGCACCACACAGGCATAAAATTATTTTAAATAAAGGTAAGGACAGCTAAATAGACACCAGATGGCACACTCGCTCAATACAGATAAAAGTGAATACCTTAAATGGTACACATCACTACTATTCAAAATATATCTCTGAAATAATTATTTAATTTTCCGGAAAGCTGGCAGTAATAAAAAGGGAAATGCCAGGCAAAAAGAAACAGTGGTAAATCAAAATATGACTCTAAAGAGAAACAAGTCGACGATGAAGCTTAATTACACAGAACTACAATTTCCCCCTATTTTTTTTTTAGTTTCCATTCTCTTGAGAACTTTTTATTTTCTAGAAAAGCAAAGATTTTGAAACATTCCTGCTGTCAAGCTAAACTATCACTGAATCTGGCAATTAATTTGAAACTATTGTTTCTAAGACTTAAACTTATAACAGAATTTGAGAACTAGCAGAGTTGCTTTACATCCTTTTTAACACTAATATTCTCCAAAGCACACATGTTAGGAGAACCGAAACAGAAGTGGGAGGGCAAAAAGGCCAGAAAAAGTCAGCTTGCAGATGTTGCTAAAACAAGTGATTCTCTTCTGGAAAACTGAACTTAAATGCATTTATTTGCAGAAGTGACAGATAGCTAGTTACCTTTACTTACTGAGATACCGATATTTACACCATTGGAATACCATTTGGAATATGTCCATCTCTTCATGCCTCTGCTACATCAAAAAGAAGTGATCTTTCATCTGTGGGTTTTTTTCCTCCGCTTTCTTAAAAAGCAAACCAACCAACCAACCAAAAAACCCCAACAAACCAAACAAATGCAAAACTCTGATATACTCCACTTGCTTCAAGCATCGTGGTAGAGCTGCATCAATTTATCTTACTTTCTTCTTTTCCAAATTTCATGTCAAGCCAAAAGAAAGAGTCCTATACTATCATGTATCCATGTATTTGGCAGGCTGATTGATCTAGCTTTTATATGTTCGTATTGACATGTCATAGACTCATTTGAGCTTTTACATTCAGTGTTGAAAAACCTTAAGTTTCAGAAAACCGAGTAACCCCTGAGTATTTTGTTCTAGAGCATTAATGTTCAGTTGACAGCAATTTCTTTTAAGTTGAATATGTCAAAACCACTACTATTAGATAGTTGCTTTAAGAGGTCTTCCAGGTACTTATTTAGAAGTCATATTTAAATGGTTGACCAACCATTGACAATGTTAATTAAAATCTTGACTGACAGGTATAGATAAGTGTCTTAAAATTATTTGCTGTTTTTATGAAGCACTGATACTTACACTCAAATTGGAACTGATGTTCTGTTTTCCTCCTGTAGCCATCTTTTATTCAAACTTGTATCTATGACATCACATAATTAAGTTACACAATAGATGTTTGGAAAGCACTTCGGTGGAAATGCTTCAGTTAAATACAAGATAACAGTCCTGTTTATCTTTTAGCATACTTGGTAAGAAAAAAAAAAAAAAAAAATCACTCCTCTACTATCTTTTCCTATTCAAAACAAAAGCAAGAAATAACTTAATAACAGTATTTATTTGTAAAACAAAAGCAGTATGCACAGCAACTCCCTGTGCTAAAAACAGTTTGAAGGTGCTTTGTCAGTATTTTTTTTCCTTATTATTATTTTTTAAAACTAATCTACTTAGACCATTCAAAATAAGGCAGAGCATCTCTGCTAAGAGTATCTTAACATAGATGTAAGGCTAAGAATTTAAGAGACTTAAGACAAGAAAAACCTGAAAAGAACCGTTAAGTTCATAAAGGAAAAGAAGGAGAAATAGTACAGGTTGCAGAAGGTAAAATTACATGTCCTTATTATTTTTTGCAATAATGTAAAACAAAAGGAAATTGTAAGGTTACATTTAAAGCAGGAAAAACCCACCACTATTTTCTTTAAAAAACAATTTAGCCCTGGAAAAGAAAATTTACAACATCAACGAATTCAGGTGCTTCGAAGGATTAAAAAAAAAAAATTTTTTTTTGCAGGACTTAAGTGCACATCCATAATTAGATTGAATGAGAAACAATGCTAAAATTATGAATACTCCTAAAAGGGTCTTTTACTCTTCACAGCACAACACACACACAGAGAAATCAGAAAAAAATACTACGAATAAGGAAAAAAGCTATTTTTGGTGAAAGGGGGTATCCTTTATCATCTCTGAAATCAATGTTACCAAATAGAAGCTGCAGGACAAGCTGATCACAAAATATCAATTCTGAAAGTACAATTTAACATAAATTTTGTCATATAATTAGCATATAGGCTTAGTTAATCATATGCATTTTTATAAAATGTCTTACGGATACCAATTATTATTGTCATCAGTAACACCTAATGCAACTCTATGAAAATAAAATATTAGCGCTAACTCACAATTTCTGTCAGCGAAGTAATGAAGAGTTAACTATGATAAACCACCACAATGAAATCCAAACATGTAAGATGCATTCTGTTCTCTTAGGTATGTGGTAAAAAAAAAACAAAACAAAACACTTCTTTCAATTATATCAATTCAAGATAAATTTATGCAAAACAAATGGAAATTCCCTTAACAGCAACAGATACACAATTCAACAGTCTTGTAATTGCACTTGTTGATTATAACTGTAAGCAAGGCTGATTACACACTGTTAGCTAAGCAGGCTTGCCAATTCCTTCCAAAATAAAACTAGATTGAATAAAACATGGCCAGAGATACAAAGTACACTGAGAAGAGAGAACTGTGAAGTAAGTATATTTTCAAATTGTTAATTTTTTTCTTCCTTATTTTAAACTATTTTAAAGGATTTGAAAAGCGAGTACACAAAGACAGAACAAGTATCTGGTCATCGTTGTTGAAATGCACCACACAGATGTTGTCTGTGTAGTCAGACTCAAGTAAACTTCATAGGAGAAACTGTTCAAAGGTCACGTTTTTTTTCCCCTCAAATATACAGACAGCCCCAGACCTAATGAATTAAAAAGTATTCTCTTCCTAAAAAAACAAAACAAAACAAAACAAAAAAGCAACAAAAACTAACACCAACTTTACTAAGTTCCTAGCAAAGGTGAATGGGAATCCCATACTGCCAGGAAGCATCTATTAAGTCTTCAGAGGTCTGTTATCTTCATTTTGTTATACAGCCTAAGTGCACCAAGAAAGAGTTGAAACGAAGGAATTCAGCCTAGTTCAGAGAAAGAAATCCAGCAGGTGTCCAGGGTGTGAACCTTCTCTTCCATAGTTAAGTAGAAGACAGTAGGAAATAAGTAAAATAAAATAAAATAAAAAACAAAAACAAAAAAACCCCACAACAAACCAAACCTGTCATCTACGGGAAAGCTAAAAGAGTGGAGATAACTTTGACAGACGAGCCCTGCCCACAGGACAGAAAGATGTTATCTTGCAAATCTGTATGTTGTAGGAAAGCAGAGAACTGGAGAGAACTGAAAGAGAGCCTAAAAATTCAAGCAGAGGAACAAAGTCTTTCTTAGACTGGTAGCAGTAATTCTTTCACATTAAAATTCTGTACTGTGCCAACATACTAGTCCACTCAACGTAAATTTAATCTCTATATTACATACCACAAGGTGTGTAGACATACTCTCTAACACGTGAGGTGCCAAATCACCAATGTAGCACCAGTGTAGCACATCACAGTGTCACAGCATGAGGGCAACACTTCAGAGCAATCAGACTTCTCTCCATTTAGCACAGAAGGAGCTGGGCAGTTATTACATGGGCATTAGAACAAAACAATCTTTTCTTCCTATGGATTTCTGTACAATGCCCTATATCACTTTTTTGTCTATTACTACTGCAAATGTCTTTCCTGCAATACTTTCAGTTCTCTTCAGTGCCATAATCATGATTCCTCACCCCCTAATACCACTATATTAGGTGTAGAAAGAGGGAAGAGAGAGGAAGGAGAAAAAGGTGAGAGGAGGTGCAAAGGGTTCAGTAAGCAGGAACACCAGATAAGTCTTCTTTCTGTGTGAAAAACAGCATGACAACAGTCAGTTCAACTTACCCAGACAGCTGTCAGAACCTACATGTTCTTACACATAGGGAAGAAGGGAACTTTCCCTCAACAACAAAAAGAAAGAAAAAAAAGTTTCTCCCCTACAGTAGTTCTCAATTATTCACAAAATTTAATTTTGGATTACTCACACTCTTAACAGTTGGAGCTAAATTAATCATTTTGGTTTGAGTCATTCTTAAAGTTCTTCTTAGTCACAGACCAGGAAAGGGAAGCCATTAGGTAAGTCAAAGCTGCTGCCCAAATATTCCAAATATTTCAAAATGCAATTAAAGCAAACATTTAAGGTTAGATCAGGAAAATACTTGTTTAATCCTATCAGTGTATACTGAGAAGAGTTAAGTATGATACCTGCTAGTACAAGCATAAAAAGTCTGGGAAGCCCTGTGAGGAAAAAAAAGTTGGGTTGCATGAGAGATCAAGTATGTCTAACCCTAACATGAGAGGGTTTAAGTATTTCCTAATACTAAGAAGTATATTGGAAGATGAACCACCAGTTTATATGTAATTACTACTCATATCCAAAGGGTCATGGGAACACTACTGATTCCCTGAACTGGACCTAAAAGCCCTTTGATACTTTTATGCACCTTTTATAGGTGATGTGACACATCACACATGAAAAACCTTGTTTTATGAGCAAGTAGGAGAGCAGGAGTTTAAAGATTAGAGCACTAGAGAAACACAATGGAATACAGTGATTAATAAAAAAGTTCTACTTTCAAATGAAAGAAAGATGCTAAATATTTCATCAGTACATGAAGCAAGAGCTTTTGTTTCTCTTCTTTAAAAACTATACACCAGGAAAGTCTGAGAAATCACACAATGACTACTAAGACTAGGAAGCTAAACAAACAGAAATAACAGGGTCTTGTGATAGTCACAAAATGTACAGTCAGTAGGTTGCCTGTACGTAAGGAAATGACTAATTACTTTACAGTTGCAATTGGCAATTCAATGTATTTAAATCTTAGCATACAAAACCAAAGTGTCCTTAATACTAAGATGAAGAACAGCTGTAAAGGCTAAGCTTAAGCGCAAACTGAGTTTTTCCTTTTTCTGCAATTAACAGAGGACTTCATGACCCAGGTAAAAGAAAAAGCTCCTCAGTTCAGTAGTGTGTTTCCCAGCTTTTTACTGTAGCAAAAATATATATATTTATACACAAGTAATAAAGCATTAAACAGAGGAAAGGGAACAAAAACAGAACATCAATCAAACTGAAATCCCGCAATCCAAAACGTCCAAAACGTGTCATCTTAAACAAAATTATTATGAATATGAGCTGCATAACAACAACTCAACCACCATTTACCGTGTTTCTGATTGGAATTTTCTTCGGTTCTGGTGGCACATCCTGAGGAACAAATTTCACTGGTTCCTTAATCTGCCTCCTTGATCGTTTGGTCCCATCTGGTAAGGTTTCCATGGCGATATCAGCCTCCATGTCACTGCTACCTGCCTGGTCACACTCTGAGCATTGCCTGCAATGTGGAAGATTTTCTATTTAAAACTGCAGTCACAAAAGCAGAAAAAGAAACATATTGAAGTGTTTGGGTTTAAAATAAATTCAAAAGTCAAGAAACCCAATGGACACCTAAAGAAATCTCTCAAACATATGGTATTTTAAGCAACCAAGCAACAAACAAGCAAGACTTTCTTTTTGCTGTTTTTTTCTCTGACAGTATTTACACTTTGAAAACGAAGATTTTGAAAGTAGGATTTAATCTTCAAGAAAGATGCACCCTATTTCACCATTTGCATCCTATCATATCCCCATTTTTAATGGTGTCCACTGATCTGTAATCTATTCATTATTGTAACTGCTCCTGCAGTTTAATCTTTACAATGACATGCTGCTGAATTCATTCTGATGAGAGCGCTCGTTAGTGGCAGGGATTTAGAAAAAATGTCTCTATGAAAATCAATTTTAGTATGTATTTTCTAAGGGAGTGGGTTTTAAATCTGAAAAAAATAGTTAAGAGACAACTAAAGATATAGAAGCTGGAGACGTATATTAATAAACTTTGAACACTGAATTGAAAAAAATGCCTGCTGAGATTTTGAAAAAGTACAAAATCACAATCAGAACTTCAAAAGTGAACAGATGCTAAGGTAACGCTATTAACAAGCTCCATGATAGAATTAACAAGATGGGAAGTCATGAAGTTTTTTTCTCATTTGCAGAAAATACTCATCTTATGCAAAGTCATAAATGTGGATGTTAACTAAAAATATGTTAATGAAAACTTAAAAATTACACCCACTGATAAGAGCCTTTTTTTAATTCCTTCTCACATTACATTTCCAGTTCAAAAAACGACAAATCCTCTCAAACAAATTCCAATTCATCACTGTTCTCATATTAAAAATGTTCTTTTTGATACCAACTAAAAAAATAAATCAACATTATGTTCTGCTATTAATTGGCATTAACAGGGATACACAGAAAATTATCTAAATGAAGGAGCAAATTTGCTTTGGAAGGAGACAAACAAAAAACATGTATTTAATTATTTGAAGGTAAATGTTAATACACATTTGTGACAAGAAGGCATAGTCATCCCATATCTAAACACAAGCACAAAGACAGGTATGTATGTTGTGTCTGAGATGATTTCTTCATATGTACATGTTCAACAGAACAGTTTTTCTCCTATGAACTTCAGTAAGGGCTAATACAATATCAACTACATCAACTTTCTATGTTTTCTAATTCTTTCAAACTAATCCAAGCAATATAATCTCAGACCTCTCCTGGGTATACCAGAAGACAACTGTAGTCATCATGGTTTGCTACACAGACCAGTGGCTACCAAGTCAAAATAGAGGGGATCTAATCCTGGATTGGGTTACAGTTCTCAGTGTAACCTTGGCTAAGTCAACACCCTTCTCCTTCAGTTTTTCCATATGTAAAATTAGGATAATTGTGCTACATTATAATGTTATGAAGATTAATCACTTCTTATCTTTAAAGCACTTGAGACCACTGGAAATAGGACACATGTCAGTGCTACTAGTATTTGCTGGTCTAGAAAAGCAGAAGTACTACAGGGTAGGTTGCAGGAAAGATAACAGTCTCTCCCCTCCCTCATATAAGTATAGAGACTTGATTAGTAGCCAAAACACAAGGAAGTCAGTTTATGCAGTTTTTATACTTTGCAAACAATTTTTCTATTCTTCCTCTTTACAAACCTCAGTTCGCTACAGGCACAGTACCTGTTAACATTTCTAGGCCTCTTTAGGACACTAAAATATAAAACCAATAAAAAAATATAAAGTATAATAACTTTCACAAAATGCTACCTTTTACAGTTATATGTTTACATAAATTTGTGTGCATAAACACACACAAATATGTATACACATGCACTTAAGTAAATAAACAAAAGCACACAGACCAAACCACTATTATTGTAAGATTTTATGGGAAAAGGCTCTCCAATGATGTAACAGGAGAGAGAAGCTTTAGAGATAACAGCATTCCCTCAAAATTTTGTGTGTCGGCTTAGCTAAAGGTTACTCTGTGTTCTTTATTTTTAAATGATGCATTGTCTTAAAGTTGTCCAACTAAAAACTCTAAGGAGATTTTCTATTTGGTAAGCATCAGAGCGCACAGCCCTCCATAATACTGCAGCATCAGTCATGTCATTAATTTATGTAATGGAAAGCACAACTGAAAGTACTTACTATGATCTGCTTATGCAGATGTAAGCAATAGCTATGAAAGTGTTCAAAAATACTGTGATGAGAAATTCTTACAAAAAGTTTATTTTCCCCATTATTATGGTAAAAATACGTACTATGTAGAAACTAAAAAACAAGCATTCTATAACTGAAGAGCTGCATTAAAAAAATTGAAGTTTTTATAAGACAAAAAATAGTGGTATGATTTTACAGCAACATTGGAGTCAGGAATCCAGTCTCTTGCATCTACCACCCTGCACCTATGATTAAAATCATTCCTGTTCTTTAGCTCTGCACTGTTAAAAAGGAAAGACACTGTTTTTCTGCTACATAAGCTCAGACAGTTGTACAGGAACTAACTATGCAGATCAGTAAAGTACTTTAGTTTCATTAGGGCCCTATTTAAATATAAATAAATGAAGTATTTTAACTTAGATATTCGTGAGGAAGACAAGAAACATCTCCATCAACAGATGAGGTACTGCATGCAAGTTCCTGAAATTCCATTTTTATGATCGAGCTTGCTCTGAAACAGATGGTGCAACTGTCACAGCAATCAAAATTAGAAAAAAGCTAGACCTACAAAAAGAAAGCTGCAAAACCATAGTATGATGGAGAGGTGGGTGAATCACAGAACAAAACTTCACAAATGCACCAAAGGTGAGGGAAAAAAGCAGTTATAAACATGAATTTACAAGCAACTTCTTGATTTACTGGAATAGCCTCCACTATCACAGGCAACCACATCTTATCAACCTTATCATAAAGCAGTCAAGCTTCAACTATAAAGTAGTTTGGTTGTTAGCTCTCATAGGACCCACAGAAAAGCTATTACAGACACACACTCCTCTGACTTGGTAACAATCTCCTAACTTTCAACACCTATTATGGTTTATTCAACATGGTTCTCGAACTTAAAGAACTCTCTTCCCATGCTACTGTTTAATCCCAATACATTCACAGAAAGCAGCCATATGACTCCTCTTCCTTGTGGCTACGCTAAAGTCATGCTCATTTAATTTCACCTTTTCAAGGACAATCGGTGAATAGAGAACCTACCACAACAGGTCACCTTTCCACCTCTTCCAACGATCTTTGACTACCTCTAAATTAGCAAGCATTGCCATGCAGCACAAGCAAATTAACAGGAGAAATGGTGCCAAAGATTCAACTTCTCTACACAGGTTTTGGGTTGCTTTTAGTCTGGACTTGCCTAATCTACATTCACAGAGAAAATCAGTAGTAGGCAATAATAGGCCGACTACTCAAATGTGCTTACTAAAAATTACTGGAAATGTTTGATCCATCAAGAAATCTCAGTGATGATTTGAAAGCTTTTAATCATACAGAAAGTCTTTGACTACGCTAACAACCTACAGAAGAAAAAAAGGTTTTGTTGTGTTTTCAGACTTTGTACAAGAATCAATGGTACCAGAGATACCTACCCATCTCACAAAGCAAACGGATCGTCTCAACTCTCTAGCAAAAGACAAGAACAGCAAGTGAAAAGGAACACACATTATTAATTTTCAAAAATTATTACTGGTCCAGGCTAACACTGAAACACTGTTTTTGTGTAACTGCACAATGCAAGTGTTTCTGCATTGCCTGGTGGTGAACGTATTTTTGAGCATGGGCAGCTTCAAGAAACGTGTGAACCTATAACGGGGCTTTACTTTGGGGCTTTAGTAAGCACTCAAAGACCAAAGAGTGCTTTCTGTTTATAAAGTTTTAGGAACTGACAGCATGAGGCCTTTAACCTAGAAATTTACAAAGTGAAAAAGTGAACATCCACATCACTGAGAAACAAGGAAGGGAGGGATAGTTTGGAGATGGGGTGTTTTTTTGGTGAAGTGGCAATGAAAACCGTAGAGAGAAAACCCTGTTACTGCCCAAAAAATTTAGTGCAGACAATGACATTATGACGCTTCCTTATGGTACAGCTTTACACATAAAAAAAAAAAAATAATCTAAATGTACTTTAACTGATGGGCCTGGCACATGAAAACTTGTGAAATGATAATGAGAAAAGCTGAAGGAACACTGAACACCATTCCTCTATAAATGAAAGGTCACGAAGTTGAAGGTCTCACAAACAGGGCTCAAAGCCAACATACTGGTAAACTTAACGTGAATCTGTTTTTACTTTTGAAATTTTAATAACAAAGCAAACATCTTTGCTATATGAGATAGAAAACCAGATAAAAACATATGAAAATATTTTATTGAAAAGGTAATATTATGTCCTGGTTAGAGCTAGTCCCTGTTGGTAGCTGCCAAGTATTTTCTTAATGAAAATGTCAATATTTTACAATCAGATTTTAATTCATTGTATTGTCTGTCAACACTTGTGCATTGCTTTCTTATCAGTTCAGATCATTCTCTACCAGGAAAATACACAGTTTCTAGTCCATCGGGAATGGGCAGGAGCATAAAAGCATACAAGTTGTCAGAGAGAATGACAAGACTTAATTTTATGATAACATGTGAATCAAAAGAATATTCTAAGTGTTCAATCAACAGGATTTCTAAGAAACTGAAATTTTCCAAATTTTTAAATAAAATTATGCCACATCATTTTACTCTATGATTAGAACTGCTGGTCTACTTTGAAAGCACCACATCAAAACAGATAGAAATTAATGCTTTCATGTTTTATTACATAAAATTTTTCTTATGCTCCTCCTCTCAAAATAAATCCATCTGAAATGAGGACAGGCTTTGAACTTACTATGTTACAAACAATTTCTTTCTAAAATATTCAAGATATATAAAAGTTACCTTGGAGAAAACTGTCAGGCCTCTGAACAGAGGAAATTCTTAGTGTTACGTGTTTGAAACCAGTTTCTAATAAGCTGTAAGACACTGGTGCTCACCAGGTCTAAAATCTTACTGTGATTTCACTAAGACTAAGATCACTACCTCCTTTTAATGTTTAGAAACATTGAGATAACTAATTATAATTTGTGCTTTCTTTAATAAGTTAGCTTTTAAATATAAAAAACGTTTAATTTTTTTTCCTTACCATTACATGTAATGGTGGATTTAGTTAAACAATTTCAAAATCCTTTTTTGTATACTGTAATTTAAATTTCTATTAAATGCTGAGCATGAAATGGACAAAATGTATAACTATTAACTAATCTACGTAGCATCACACACATAAGCTGAATCATTTAGCATCCTCAAACACAGTACAAAATACGAAGCATAGGGAATAAACTCATGCTAAACTACGCAATGTTTAAATCAACATGTATTGATAAAGTATATGACTCTAATCGTCAAACCTTTTGCAAAGGCTCAAGTTAGCAACTATGAGTAAATGATTAGCAGTGATAAAGGAATAAAAAGTAAAAATGAAGAAACAATTATTTTTAACTGTTTTCTGCTTACTATTGTAAAAAAGGACTAAAGTCAACATTTTTAACCACTTTAAATAAAGTCTTTCAACCTGCCTAATGTTTCTAGGAATTTCCCACTATACCCATTTTCTTACTGTATCTTTTTGCATAAGTTCCTATTATATTCTATACAAATATCTGAAAAGTGCACGGCCCCTGTATAAAAAAAAAATTGCACTTTTCTTCATAGCTTAATCAAAAGATTAAAATGGTATTCAAAACAGCATGGGGGGGAAAACCTGCTGAACTCAAACTTAGATTAAGGGTCCGTTCTATATGCTCTCTACTGATCCTGAAAAGAATACATAAAGGCATGTCCAATGATGAAAAGAATGCAATCAATATGGCTCAATTTGTCTGCTATAATCTCACACTCCAGAATATGCCTTAGCTAATTAGAAGTAAAAGCTAAGGTTGTGATCTGAGATATAATTGAAGCATGAAATTCACAACAAAGATAAGTTATAGCTTTGAAATAGAAGTGTTTTACTACCTTACCTGACCTATTCTGCCTTTAACACCTACTGAGAATTGTAGTCTTACATCTTTTGGACGGATGGCTTTTAGTGAGCCTTTTCAACTTGGTTAAAAAGCAGAACAAAAATCAAGAACCTCCCTTGTAAATGCAGAAGCTACCAAAAAAGTTAAAAAAATATGCTTCCATGTAACGTAACTACTTGGTAAATTTGACCAAAGAGCTCAGAATGGCCTTGAAATGGTAAAAAGTCCAAAATCACAGACTACATTAAATAATTAAAAGAAAATTATGTTCAGAAAAATATTAGTGATGGTGAAAACCTTTCTGAGATTTTCAGCTTTTAAAGAAAATCTCTATTAATTTACTAACTAAATTTACTGCAGTAAATCCAGGTTTTGTCATGTTAAGATATAAAAAAAGAGAAACCTCCCATTTCATGTACTGGCACACAATCATCAAAACTACCCAAAAAGATGACTTAAGTAAATGTTTTATGGAAATTAAAAAAAAAAAAAATCAAGAGACATATGAAGAAAAATAGAAACCAATTTTTCTCAATTAAAATCATCTTATTGTATTTTTAGAAGGAATTCTTATACTATTCTGATTTGGTACCTTAACGTTCAGACAAGGTGATGATGATTCCTGGAGATGCTGTACACTAACTTCTTGCCAGATAAAAACTGCTTCTGAATAACTGCTTCTAACACATTTCAGAGCAGTTTAGAAACATGCAGAACGCTAACACAACACAGCAGCACACTAATTTTATGACAGTTTGGAAATCAGCACCTTTACCACGTTATCAGTTCTCCATTGTACAACTTAGCTTTTGTTCAGCTCCACTGGCACAAAAAGAATTTTAATTCATGGAAATGCAACTGCAGTAAGCATGGTTATGCATATGCTTCTGCCATCGCAGATTTGAGTCATAAGACATAAGTAAACCTAACTGATTTTCCATATTGCAATAAACTGATCTACTACTTACAAGTTTGTTTGTAAGTATTTACAACTATTTTCCTAAAGATCTGGACAGAGAGTTGCATATCTGGGTCTTAAGATAAACAGAAGAACAAGTCTCATTTCCTGAAGGCAGCCTATAGTTTCCTACCATTATTATATAGCAGCATTAATAATCACAAGTGAACTCAAAAGCTAAGAAAATTAAAGCTATAATCTAATTCTACACGGTGGCTAATAATGAGAAAATCTTTACAACATTTTTTTTTTACCTTGAAATATCACTGCTAATAACCTGAAAATAAAATAACTCAGTTCAGACTGCATTATAGCAATGTCTAAAACACTTAGGATTTGCAAGTCTATTCACGTTTATGTCCTACTTTAAGCACAGAGACAGCAACTGCATTCTTACCAGTAACTGTTCTTGGTCTTCCTTGGCATCCTTGTAAGAGGTGGATCCAGGCAACCAAGATGATAATGGAGTTTACAAGTATCACACAGTAGCAGTAGGTGTTGATCATGGTTTTTCTTGCAAATTCCGCAACTTTTAATGTAAGTATCAGAAAAGCATTATAATTACATTTGAAATCATAAAGAATAAACGATACATCCCAGCATATTCCCCAGTTTCAGTATAAACATGGGGCAACTTCAATTTGAATGCAGCATTTAAGTGCATAATTACTTTTTAAGGAGCTTCTACCTATACACAGTAAAGCATAAAAGGCACCTAATATAGTTAATAATAATTTTTGAGGACTTCTAACCAGTAAGTAATCACTCGACACTTCAACAAAACGTACCAATGGCAAACGGAAAAAATACTACCTGTGCCATCTAAACACTTAAATAGAAAATTATGCTGCTACTATCAGTCCTAACAATCATATGTTTATTTTAACAATGCAAGCACCCTGAAATAGGTCTGTGTTGCTATTATGTTGGGCAATGTATCAACTCATAAGAAATTACATTTCCTTTTTATTATTATTATTTAACTGGAATTGAAATTTTAAGTTATTTCAAAAAGATCAAGTGTTCATTGATTCCATTATAAAATGGGAAGAACTGAATGACTGGATTTGAATGCAACAGAACTAGTAAAGCATGACTCCTATTACTTGTTTGTGTATACGTCTAAATTGCCAAATCCTCAGCCCACTGTCATGTTCTCAAGACTTCCACCTCTCCCAGCACTAGAATTAACTTTTGCTTATGTAACCCATCTTCTCCATTTAGCCTGTTAGCTGGGCAAGATACTGCCCACTTGCTGTGGCTTGAAGCCTGGCTGCTGCTCTCTAGATACTTATCTGTATCTAGACAGACTGTGCCACTTCTCAGTTGGTGGCAAGAGAAGAAGATCCAAGGCGATATGTATATTCTGCACAGTCATGCTCTGGGATCCTTGTATATGTTCCACTGTTAGGCTTAGTTAAAACCCAGTCAGTAGCTTCACAACTTATAGAAGAGGGGAGAAGGTGGAACAATGACAGAATAAGTGAATACATTTTATTTTATTGGGAATTAATAGAAGTAGGGAAATTTAAAACACAAGATATCCCAAAGCATTTGACAACCCATAAGCCACAAGTAAAAATTCTTATATGACAAGTGTTTTATGCACCCAGCCACTGTAACTAAACAGCAGCAGCACTGTTCACAAAATCAACACAGATAGTTGCATTCAAAAGACAAGATGACCAGTTAAAAATTTTCACGTTACAAAGTACCCTTCTATTTCAGCTGTAAAGAGTTACCATTGTCCTTAAAGCACTGACGTCGAATTAGCAAAAAAAAGCCCAGACCTTACTGATGTGTGCTAAGGTGAAGAATTGACTACTATTCAACTTAGCCTTCAGAAGTAAGTAAAACATACGGACAACTCTGAAGCATTTTGTTAATCAAAACCAAAGCAAACAATTTTCCCTTAACACTTTTGTGAAACTATAACTTACTAGATATTGTATCTATTCTGTCAAGACTTCATTACTTGCCTATAAAGTACGGCCGGAAGCGTAGATGTCTTTTGCGTTCCTCCTTCCTTTTTACTTGGTTTCCTTTCCTTAGGAGCACGTAAAATGGCTGGTATATTCAATTTCTATTGGATTTGAACAAATGCAGTATATATGAGTCTTGAGACTTTTAGAGAATACCACTCCAATCTCAATGCATGAAGAACAAGACTCAAATTATGCATGGGAAATTGCTTAGCTAGCTCTTTTGCAGACAAGAGCAACGACAGATGTTTATATTATGAAATCATACTGGGATAAAATAATATTATACTCATTTTTTTCTATTTGATAAGTAAAAAACACATTGAAATACTAGCTTTTAAATTTTATTTTCCAAGCTTCAAATAGAGGAATGGACAAGGATGCATTTGTCTAGGCAGCTGAAACAAGCAAAGGCAAATTCACAAAATTGACAGAAGAATACTGAGGCAGTTTATTTTCCCCAACATCCCTGCTACATTGGTGCTCGATAGGTTAATTAGAAAAATTATCTTATTGGACCAAGCCCTCCACAAAGCAGATGAGATTCTCTTCGGGTTTCTACTAATCTGCAGTATGCTAGCTTCTCAGACAGCAAGCATCTATCAAAGTCATTTCTCAGCAGCCCCGTGGGTCTGCATCTGTTCAACCAACTGGAAAAAAAATGTCATGCAAGCTGTGCAAATGAATTCTACTTAACTTTTCTTCTTCTTCTTTTTTTTTTTTAATTTAGTAACATTTGCACCAGGAAATATATTTGTGAATATTTACTCAAAGCCACTGTAAACAGAAGGGAAAAAAATAATCTTGATTCAAGAGATATTTTACATGAGAATCCTTTTTCACAAGTAGAAAAGATAGGCGGACAAGTAGAACCACAAAAAGCTAGCATACCTTAAGAATTACTACTGCATAAAGAAAGGGTAAGCTTCATTTTCTGAACAGCAGCACAAACTCAGCAGTACCAATGGGCATGACAAAATTGTGACCTAATTGTATGTCTGCTTTTTCACAATGAACAGTGTCTTCAATCTTCCTTAAAATCATAATTGGCAATCATTTCAACCTCTCTCGGACATCTAGAATGTCCATTGCCATTTAATACCTTTGACATAAAACATATATCAAAACATGGCAAGAATCTATACTCTCTTTTCTCCATGTGTATCAATGAGAACAAAGATAATTGCTGGCCACAGGAAGTAATCCAAATCTTCTCTTCTCCTAGATATTTATATTCATTTGACCAAAATATTCTGCTCTGTCCAGTTAAAAACCATCACATACATACTGCAGTTGTAAAGATTTATGTCTTACAAAAGCCATAAAGGGTTACCATATTATTTGAAGCCTACAGTAACTAAAGACAATGTGGAGACAAAAATGGTAGGATTAACTCATACTTCAAGTTAAGGTTCATCACAAACGACAGGTCAATCAGTTATACCAAATGAAAGAATTTTGCAAACAAGATCGCTATTACAACAACAAAATTAAGCTACAGGTTCCCAGCAGGTGGTTTGCACGGGTCTAGATATTTCAATCAGGAAACATTATCCCCAGAGTAAAGCCTGGGTCTGATCAAATCAATTTCTTCGGCCATAGGAGTGACAAACAGAAACAAAAAGGTCTATTCTTTGAAAAACAGGTCTGCCTACAAACTATAAAGAGGAGGGAAAAAAAACAACGAACCTGTCCAATGATTCTACCCAGCAGAGCCCAAATGCCTTGCCCTTCATTTCGCAGTTTTCCATTCATATTTTGTAGCTCTTCCAAGGACTCACAGAGCTGAAAAGTTAAAGAAAAAAAATCAACAGCAATGAAAATCCATTGAGAGTTAGTTAATAAAATTTATTCAACGTCTTACCTATCTAGGGTGCATTACTTTATTGTGGGATTAAAAAACAATGGAACTCATGTCAATATAGCTGAGACCAGTGCAATCATTCAGCAATTTAATGGAACTAAGATGAAAACCTGGGCAGCCACCTGTTTTGTAAAGAAGATCTGAAGCATTTCAGCATGAAAATAAGGTTTCATAAAGTCGATTAGAAAGCAGAACTAAAATACAGCAACATCTTGCATGTGTTGTCCATACTCCTTAAGCAGCAAGATTGTAACAAGTTACCACATGATGAATTAAAGCTCTATATTGCATTACCAAAGAATATTCACTCACTCTCATAGAAAGAGGTATAATTTATGAAAGGATGCAAGCAGAAAAAAAGGGTTTTTTTTTCTTCTGGAAGTAACTGTAAGTTACCACACAGCATATACAACCTATTAATTTGGCTAAAAGCCCCACGCACAATCTCCTTCCTCTTTATCATCTTTGGACAGTTCACAAGGACCTGCTGCTTCATTTCCATATGCTCTCATTTAAAACACACACCCAACAGTTTAAGAATTAATAGCAACACTATTTTTGTCATCACTAACCATCACTTGATAGGTTGCTGAATTTGGCAAGAATTGCAGCATGTCATCTGTCACAAAAGATAACAGAAATTCTAAGTTCCATTTCAAAATATTTAAAGATTAAAATAAAGAAATAGTTATTTAGTAAAAATGCAATTAAAACACAAAATGCTTTTTTAACCATGTTGATGAGTTAATAAAAAATTACATTAGCAACATTTAGGGGGAGCAATGCCATCATTTATGGGCCCCAAATTTCCTATACTCAAACAAAACACCAGGAGGACACTATAGATGTGTGAATACTCATTATTTCATCCTGAAAAATTAGCCAAGTCATTAAATCTAGGATGAACACAACTGGAGTTGGTGTTGACACAAATAAATAAATAAATAACACTCCAACAATCCTAGATTCCCAATTATCAAGTAGGGTTCCAAGAGAGAAACAAGCAGGTTCAAAATAACCTAGAACTACACACAAGCAAAACAAAACAGAAAAACACAGAGAGAGAGAGAGGGAGGAGTCAAACTCTGTTGTCTCAAAGACTCAAATTAAATGCATACAAAGAATGAAAAAAAGAAGGGCCTTAAGACACAGTTCACTCATGAGAGGGGCTTGCCTGTCTATGTGCAATTTGTTACTGGAGCTCTCAGTGGGGTCAGTTAAAGAACTTGTGCCCAGGCAGCATGAGACATTTTAGAAGTTGATTCTGCGTGCACGGGGTGGAGGGACCACAGAATATTTTTAAAAGAAGAAATATATTTTTAAATATTACTTTTAAAGAAAGAATGGTTTGTATCTTTCCTTCTAAGTCATTTTGTTTGGAAAGCAAAATGCTATCAAAGTTAACAGCAGCAATACTAAAACAGTACAATGGTTTATTATCCCTTTTTCTTCACCTTATTATATTCCACATGAAGCTTTTCTTGCTCATTTTCTAATTTATCCTTGATATTCTTCTGTTCAGCCATATTCTCCTGGATTTGAATCATGCGCATATTTCTCTCTATTTAAAAGAAAATTGCATTATTTCCTGTCCTTGGCTATATTTTCAAGTTTTAAGCACTGAAAAAAGTGAAGCAATGAAAAGCATAAAACCATAACAACACAAAACCACAAAACTACAGCCTATAGTTTTATTACACAGACTGAGCAGAATGAACAGTCATAACATTTACTTTCTGCTGCATAACTTGTCTAGTTATTCAAATGGTGAGCTTTGATCAGTCATCTAGCTAACAGTCCCAAAGACAAAATCATGCCATTGCACACAGAAAGGGAGGAAAACGTAAGGGGGGGGGAAGACACCAAAGGTATCTAAGCTTCCACTCCCTTCTTAGCAAAGACAGTGCCTCCTGGTTATATTTGAAAGATTTTCTTCTTTTCTGAAATGTCTTTTAAAAAATCACTAACTTTCTGTATAAATACAGATACCAAGCAATAATATACCTGATCTAAAATGAAGTAGTGATTAATATTTATCTATTAACAACAAAGACATATAAGTAAAATAAAAAAGTCAATGAATCAGCACAGTACAGACAGAACAATGTGATAATTTTTCATTGAGAAAAATATGCAATTTTCATTCTTACCAAGGTAATAATTCACAAAATCAGCAGTGAGAGCTGGTTGTTTATGTTTTCTTCTTCCATCAACACTGGAACTAGTATCTGATGTATCCACTGGAAAAATGTCTGTACTAATTCCCATTAATTCGGCTTTGCGCATAAGCTTACGTATGGCTGAAGCACTGCTAGTAAGTGGTCGCGGTAGCTTCTCCCTGGGAACCCAGGCCTGAGGCCTGGTGGTGCGGGCTAGCTCCGCCTTGGCACGATACTGCTGTAGCCTGGCATTGATTCGAGCCTGCAATAAAGAATTCCATAAATTAAAAATGCAAGGCAACAATTCAAAATTGGTTTTGAGTTATATCCTTTTGGAACACATCTTCAATTTATTTGTATTTTAAAAGCCGCATGACCCAATCAATGCTATTTTCATCCCAGAGCTCTGTGACTCAAGAACAGCCACCGATACAGACATTTGATTTTACTTCAAAACACATACACAAATAACGTTATCCTTTCACTAGGTTTTGGAGGTATTCACAGGTTTCTTGATGAGATTTCCCCACCAATGGAAGTAACACAAATGATTGCTGGCTTTCAGACAATCCCTTCTAATAATGATAATTTGGTGGGACTGTGAAACCTCACTACTGGGAAAAGCCTTGGCTGACCTATCAAAAATACATTTAGACACACTTTAAATTGGTATCTACATGAGCAATAAAAGTTGATGAATAGCATTTTTGCCATAGTTGACATCCTTTCGTAGGAACTCCTTTCTCAATGCCATATCTCCTTATAAATGTTAAACTATGTGATTATAATGTGTCAAAAACACAACCCAAACAGAAGTGAAGTAGGCAAGAGAAGACCACAATATATATTGTTGATGACATCTGTATATTTGTGACCATCTGAGAGATCAACCCCAGAAGATCAAGTTGTTACTGACAGCTGGAAAGTGCTGTCTTGTGGGAACTTTATGTAGTGGCAATTCTAGCAGAAAATGACATCAACATACAAACCTTCAGAGGCAAAACTCCAGCTGACTATCAGTTAGAAGTTGTTTACTTGCCTGCAGAAAGAAGAAACTAAACTAATCCAACTGCCCCACCATATGGTATGAGATACTCCTGAGACAAAAGCAAAAAAGTAAGCATATATATACACGCTATCGTTAAGGAACGTCTCTGATTACAAATAGCATCGCTGAAGGTAATATTACAGACAGTTTAACACATATTTCCTTACGAGGTCTTGAACATTAATGACCAAGAAACATGGCAAATGTGGCTTCCAGGCCAGCTCTGACCCAAGGGCTTTTTTCTTGGACCCACAGCAGAAAGCAACAGATCTACCTAAAGCCACGGCCTTGCTTTATTCTCCACTAGAAGGACCAAGGATGGTTTATAGCTTCCTAAGCTAAGATGCTTCTTCGCTGTTTACATGCTCAGTTCTAAAACGCTTGGGGTAATTTAAGATGTCATACAACTGTATACCCAGAGCTTTATTCCAGAAATAAGTGACAGATTAAAAGGACTAATGTCTAAATGGAATCCTGAACTCAAGTTACATGGATTTAAGCAATTTTCAAGTATTCGCTTTACTCAAGGAATGTACATTTCCTTTATTGATACTAAAAAAAAGTATTTCAATGTAGAACATCTTCCAACAATCCGTAACAGTCCTAGACAGCTTTATATATTATATTCTTTAGAAGGATTTACTTTCTTGGTCCACAGGACTTGCTAGAGCACCTGCTCAGTTATTCCTGCCTGGGCTACAAAGCACCAAATATCCATTTTTTCTCCTTCAAACATGTGCCTCAAAAATCCTCTTTTGCAATACTAGATAAATTATTTGTACAATAGCATACTTTTTTTATGTTAGCTCAATGTTTGTAAACCTTACTTAAGCCTACAAACTCCCCTGGAAGTGAGCTTTTGTATGTACATACATATATATACATATATTTACTTCTTAATCTTTTTTTTTCAGACTAAGCTGTCTCAAGATCCTTATTTCTCAGACAAAACCCTAATTTAACAAAGATGGTTGAATTTACTGGTGAGATTTTAACTTCCTCATGCAGACAACATATGGTAAGGTAAAGTGTGAATTTCTATGCACTTTTTGTCAACTTCCTAGTCAGACATTTCTAGTATGTATTAAGTACCCCTTACACTTCTTCATTTCTAAAAAGGCACAGAAACCACTCAAACAATTACTGCATAAAATCCCAATACATACAACAGGACATGGAAATGTATTTTTCAAGCATCCAATCTGTTTCCATCCATGCAAACTCAGGCGCGAACACACAATACCAATGCAAATTCATACAACACCAGAGCCATCAACAGTAAAATCAAGTGGTTTTACAAAATGTATTCAAGTTATCAAATCTGTATCAAGATGCCTATGACATCATGTTAAGTAACTCCACCTGCAGTTTTCAGCATTCATTCTTTCAGTCTCTAAACATTTAATCCAAATAATTCAGATTAAAAAATGTGCAGGGTCTTGGTTTGGGGGAAAGAGGAGGAAGAGAGGGAAATGCTGGGAACTTATCAGCGTTATCAGCACCGCATAACAAATGCCTGAAAAGAGAGCTAATAAGTCCTGTTGGACCCAAACTGACAAACGGATTTTGCACAACCAGCACTTACCATTATGTTGGGTAATATTCATATTATTGTGATTTCTCCACTACACAGGTGCATTTCACATAATTGAGAGCTCAGTGTATGCAGCAAGAATTATGTAACCAGTTTTAAATCAAGCTACACGAAGCTCCGTACATACTCCATAGAAATATTTTATTCAAAATTCTTCTATGATAGAGTTTGATCATATTCATTCTCAAATATGCTGGTCATTTTAAATCAATGCTCTCTTCTCCTATTCAAAGATCTTTGAAGAACTAGAAAGGTATGACTTGTTTTAAATAAAAAGTTTGATGATACGAAGATTTATTTTCTGATCATTACACTACGCTTCTCCCTTCAGAAAAAAAAAGTAGTTATTTCTCTCCCGTAACTGCCATTCATTATTGACAGCCTCTGCTACTTTCTGCAACAAATTAGGCAGGATTCATTCAGAGGAGCTGCTTTTCTACATAGGTTTGACAGGTATGCACAGAATCCAGTTCAGCCTAAGCAGTGAAAGCAAAGTATGCTATGAATTCCTCAGCATCAGAAAAAATAGTAAAGTACACACATTAAAACATATCAAAGTATACAGATTCTCTCAGAGGGATTGAAACCTTTATATCAACAGGACATTTATCGGTTGAGCTTATGCAGTAACTAATAGTTTTACATGGATCTGCCACTAGACAGGGATACAACCTTGCCTAAGATTTTCAGACAGCTTCCACTCAGCAGCACAGACTCAGTATCTGTACCTACATCATTTTTTTTTCTAGGAAATCATTACTATGAAAAAACCCAGTACACAGAATACTGTTTAGGCCTACAAAAAGTGAAAAAGGATCCAAGAAAAAACTTTAGGCAAGCTGAACTCTTGATATACTTCAAGATATTACTAAGGGAAAAAAGTGGATTTTTACTCAACTTGGATATAGAACTATACCTAATTTCTTGTCTAGCTGTCTTTTTTTGTTAAGAATCTTTAAGAAAATGTTAAACAAAAGCTATGAATTATAATGAAAATGGAATTACCAACTTTCTGCCAAAAAAACCAAACAAAATAAGATTTTTCAATTCAGACAAGCAGATATCCCTATTTCATAATTAGTTTATCGAGAATTGTTCTTAAGACACCAAAACCTACAAATAATTCACTGCTTTATTAAATGACCATGCACTCTCAATATATTTCACATTTCATTTCCTACTATAATATCAATTCCCATCCTCTTAATTTCTTTCTTGTTTAACATAGATGACTAATACAGACGCATTTGTGTCACGAATACAATACCTGAGCTTCTGGCGAGAGCTGTTTTTCTCTTTCCTGCAAGGACATTTTACAGTAAGATTGTAATGCCAAGTAGTTCTTCCGCTTCCATTTTCTGTCTAACCTGTCTGCATGCTGTTTACAATAAGCAAAAAAAGGGTCAGCTATATCCTGTTTCAGAGAAAACAAAGGGGAAGGAACGAAAATAAAGTAAGACATACAAGGCCAAAAGGCTCTGAACAGCACAAGCAATCTGGCATCAGTTCACATGTTCAAATAGGCATGTTTTTAAAACAACTAATATGTATATTTCTAAATCAATTTTGTCATGTTGATGCAATTTACCATATAAAGTGGTTTTCCATTGTTTTCATTGCATGACCCTAAATGTTTTTAAATGCATTAACTATTTAACTCTCTACTGTTCAATCTCTATTTTCTCATTCCCAGAAGAAATTCCTAAGTACAAATCCATTTAAAATAAAACAAACATGTATTGTTAACTTCCTGTTGCTTCACTGTGTTATCTTTTGCATTATCTCCTACAAGGGATTAATAATTCTCAATAATACAGAAGGCAATATATTTGGTTTTCGCAAACGATTTTCCAAATATTTTTGGTGGCTATAGCCCCGCATGACTTATCATACCTCAGATGATTTTTTTTTTCCATTTTCCATTCTTCACTCCATCAGATCTGCACATTATCAAGGCTATAAGTTTATAGAAACTTTTAGCACTTGCAAACTTACAAACATCTGAGCCAGGAGGAGATATGGTTTGAGAAGTATATTTCATTGCCAGTACATTTTCAAAAGTGTGGAAACATCATCATAAATCTACAGACTAAGGAGAACTTAAAGCAGTCTTTCTTCATAAAGTAATAAAAATATTAATAAATAATTTGCCTATCAAATTTTCCTTTACTCCACCTATAAAACACAGACCAATAAAATCTACACAGGCTTTCCTTACAAACATATTTTATTTTGATTTAGATTTTTGGAATGTGTGACAACTTACTTCCAAAAATTAGCAGCACCCTAAAATTAGATTCTGTGAGGCCTTGATTAGAAATATTTTGGTTACAGAAAACATGTAAGACAATTTTAAGGTGGAAAGGCAAGTAAATGCATATGCGTAGAAGAAATTCTAGAGTGTTTGAAGAATTAACACTACACATAATTTATTAGGGATAACAACAATGAGGTAATTGTACTATCTTCCTATTTATTAGTCTCACAGAAGAAAGTATTTTGCGATTCCTTTAAGAATCATTTAGTGGCCCACTCTTTTCAGAAACAAAAGTGTCAGTGTCAATAATGCAAGTAATGCTTGTTTCTGTGTTACCTGTGGTACTTCCTAAAGCAGTAAGAAGTTAAATTGTGCAGCTATGAACATGACAGACTTAATCCAAAACATACATATCAGGATGAAATTTGGCAACCTAAAAGTACTTATACTGTAAAAATGAATTCGGAAGTAGGAGCTTCAAATCTAAATTGCTTTAATCATATTACAGGAAGAAAACTGGTAAGAACATATATTAAAAAGTTACCAGTAGGTTATAAACGTTTGCTTTTCATTCTGATTCCTAAGATTAATATTACCACAAGGAAAGTCATACACCTGCATTGCAATTTGAAGAAAATACTGGAAAACATGCATGAAAAAATGGCATTAGAAATGTAGTTAATTTCTCCAGACAGTCCTATCTGGTATGAAACAGAGATTACTATACTACAAACAGCTAGGTAAGTATGTCAACCTAGGTGAAGCTCAAGAATTAGGGTTAGAATTCATGTCTCTATTGACTGATAGTCTGTTAAGCCAACTTCTGTGTTAACCTTCTCTGTCCCTTTTTCCAGGCCATTTCAAAAGGTGCTCAGTTGGACAATTCGGTGAACAAAGAGCCCTCCCTGGACAGTCCCTTTATTCAGCCTATGACTTGCTACCGATTTACAGCAACTTTGCTCAGGGTTAGCGAGCAAAAAAGGCACAATTTCAGGTCATCTTCACAGCTTTTGATACAACTCTTTTATTCTATCCTTTCCATAGCTACCTCTTCTGCTGCTGCTTCTGAGAGGAGGCCTTCCTTCTGCGCGCAGGTCACATGGAAATAAGCTCTGCACATCCCAGCATCACAGCTAATGCATACACCAGTTCTGGCAAAACGAGGATCTTCGCAAAAACTGCATTCCTTTATAAAGAAGAGTGGAAAATGCCACATTAAATATCTCAGGTGTGTTTTGCCTAGTATTTGATAATTTACATCTTACATATAAAAACCAAACAGGTAGGTTTACTCCTGTGTGGTAGAGAAACCAAGTATGCTGCTGAAAATTGATGCTACTTAAAGCTTCACCCCTTCCCAACCCCCACTATTGATTTCATTTTCAACTAGCAACGGAAAAGTGCTTAAAACACCATGTCTTTTGTTCTCCTTCAGAGCAACAACTAAACACCGCCCAAGCAATTAATGCACAATTACTTATATAAAAGTATGGCATCATAAAAAACATTACTGTTCAGCAAATGTTCAACTGTTCAACAAGTTCAGAGGACAAACAAACAAAAAAAAAAAAAAGAACAGCGCTCTGGATGGCTGAAAACCATAGATAATTACATAGATGTCCTTTGATACGCAATGACTGAGAAGCAACTGTGTGACAATGCAGAAAGAAATACTCAAGAATCATAAATATCAGTAAAGAAGGTTGTGATTCACTTAAATACTGCACTAGGGCTGCATGCATTCTAGGCACAGCCATTTGCAACACAGCAAACTGACATCCCCTAATGTGACCTGGAAAGAAACCCTTATTTTTCAGCCGGATCAGTTCCTCAGTCTGTTTCACCACAAATTCATATGAAACTTGATGATCTTCAGGGTCTTTTCCAACCTTAATGATTCTATGATTCTATGAAACAGCTGTGCCAGCATACTAGAGTGATGAGCACATAACCAGGAAGAAGCAAATGGGAACATGGGCTGCTCTAAGCAGTGCTGCTATCCAGTGCATAAAGATGATCTAAAATTATACAGGTGTGCATTTCTTAATCTCTCACACTGAATACAGAGCAAAGCTGTGCATCACCTACAGAAAATATCTCCATACAGAAAGTTAAATAACAACAGAAAGGAATGGCAAAGAAAACTCAGTGATTGAAGAATCTCAAAACACCGCATACACTACCCTAAAAGGGCACCCTTTAGCTGTGCAACAGCAACACATAACAGATAAGAAATTAAGTGAAACAAAATGTTATATTAAGCTGGTTTTGCAGGGAAAAGTTTAGCTAAGCAAGCTGTAACTTCCACACCTGATACAGCAAACAGCGTTTGTTTACAGCTGCGCAAGAGCAATGAGTCCTCATCTGTGCAGTTCACTTTCACCTTACTCACAGTAATAAAATATGACCAAATTCTTAGCCCTGCTCCTATACATCACTCATGTTAATAAAAAAAAATAAAATCATGATTCATTGCAACAACAGTTTGTAGGGTTTTGGGAGCTTCCTCCGACTTTTTTTTATACAGACATTTCTAAACAATGCTAAATGCCTCGAGCAAGCCCATGCTGAACATGCTCCTGATACAGGTATGTTGCACATGGGCAATCCCAAGTGTTTTAATTTATTTTATATATGTATTTTTAAAAATGTACTATATATTTTCATTTAGTATTCAACTTGACAGATTGACATTCCAGAAAATGAAATTGACTATGCACAAATGAAGCACTAGAACAGCAGGAGTACAGACACCTTCCCTCACATTAGCCTGATAGATTTGGCTTCTCCACACTGTCCCCATTAGCTACAGAAACAGTATTTAGCAAATTACTGAGTGCTGTCCTCTGCCCATTGCAACGGTTTTCTGTATGGTTTGTGCATGATCACTTTTGATCTGGATTGAAAACATTTACATGTAAAACCATTTTAATTTTAGAGCCGTTTTTCTGTTCAAGTTGAGGGCCCCATGTTGTTGTGGGGGTTTTTTAAGTACTGCTTTGCAGCAACCTTTTTGTATGCATTCTAGCTTATAATTATATAGAATCTGAAGTAATTCTTACTAAATGTACATCTGTTGCTTTCTTAATCAACCTAACCTTCCATTTCTCCATTTCATATCCCATAAGTCCTCCTCACTTTCCATCCACATTTTGGCAACCTGCCACTAACTGACTTTAAAAGAAAGTAATTAGCACCTGCATAAAAAATAAGGGAAATTAGGGGGAAAACAAAGACAGAAATTATGGATAACAGATATAAGGAAAATAGAAAGAAAGAGGGAGCAATGGTATAACAACCATGAACAAACTTCATCTCATTTTTAGTCCTGAACCTCACTGCAATTGCTATAAACAAGAAAAATAAAGCTGGGAAGATATACGTTATTCTATTATATGTAAAAATGTAAAATAAAGCTACTCATTGGCAGCACGTCTCTTCTAAACTTACCTTGGCACCGTACTTTGAATAATTCATTTCTGTAAGCGTTACTGGCCGCAGTTTGTCAATATCTCCAAATGCCACTCCTGGAACATAGAGGGCACAAACAATATGGACCCACCTAAAACAGCAGACAAAATTAGGTTACTGTTATCAACATTTTGTTCCTATAATATACTCATCATTTGCAGATTTCAAAGTGCCTTATAAATGTTACAGATGTTAGAAGAAATGTGTTTGAAGGAAAGTACATTAGAAGCTGGGAGAGAATGCATATTTGGAGTTCAGCTGCTCACACACCAAACTACAGAGTAAGGCTTTTCAGAGCCACTGGGATTGCTCTGTCTGTCTGGATCAAGGGCTGCGCTACCATCACCTTTCTGTTCTGACAGCTCTTACGTGGGGCTCCATACCACTTTTTATGCAACATGAAACATACATGAAGAGTCTGATATTACTTATAAAGCTAAGGCAGACAGATACTTTCATGGTGGGGCAGAGGGTGGAAAGGGGAGGAACAAAATTACACAGGTAGTTACAGCAACACTGAGCCCTAGGCATATAGCTATGAAGTACCTACAACACAGCATCAGTCAGACTTTGCATTGTTACAGTTACACCTGTTAGTATCACCAAAACTAGTTTCAAGCAACACGGATAGGAGCTGCATTCAGTTATACATGTACTTAGCTGTACTCTTCTTCACTGGCTATAAACAAACTGGAGGGTAATAGGTCTAAATCTTCAGCCCTGAGGGGCATAAAATGAGACAGCATGAATCTGGACTTCAGTGTCTAGTAATTAAATACAGCACAATGGTAACAGCTTCAGCCTCAAGTCTGCCTTTGACAAACGTCTTCATAATCTCCTGCAACTCTCAATTACCGAAACACAGCCTTGCATCAGGAAACAATTTTCTTCTTTCATAATGAACACTTTCTAAAAGATCCAACTTTCATTGTCACAAACCATCAGTTAGTGACAAACTCAAAATCTGTTCTACACAGCATGCACAACTCAAGGCAACTGAGACAAACTGCTCTAAAAAACAAAGTGATCCTCCCCAAAATAATCTTTCTGCTTTATCAAAGTTCCAGAAAGTATTTGTTACCCCTTGCTAAGTCACTAGGTGGGAGCAAACTGTCCTGACAGAAGGTCAGGATTGCTACTTTCTGTTATCTTAAAACATTCAAGAAAACAGCCTTACAATTGCAGAGGTGTGCAGCTTACCACTTTCAACCTAAGAGCTCCCAGATGACACGGGATGCAACCAGAGACTCTGGATGTAACTGAGCTGAAATATCCTCTTTGTCCCTTAGCAAGTACGTTAATTCAGCACTTTACAATCTTCCCAGTCATTAACGTTTAACAGTAAATATATCACTAGTGAAGACTAAAACTTCTGTTCTGTTCTAATAGAATCATAGAACCTGCTCCCTGTGTTCAAGACCCAGGATGCTGCCAGAAACACTTCTTCCATTGCCTCTTTCATTACCCACAAACTGCAGTTTTCCAGTCTCCCTAAATACCAGGGGTTCAGCACAGACCTGTTACCACCTACTTAAATCTGCATCCATTCTGCTGTGCTCTTTTTTCCCAATCTTCTACCACTGTTTAGCCTGTCTCTTCCTCCTCCTCTTTGTTTTGTGTGTCAATACAAAAAAAAATTCAATTGGACCAGAGCAATAAGATCCTAGTTTTAGCTGCACTTAAACAGCATGTTCATTAACCTGTTATTAACTGGCTGTCTACAAATGAAAGAAATACTGAAGCTGATGGTTATACTAATCAGGAGCTACAGGTAACACTGATTTCCCATGTTTCCCAAATCAGCATGTTTCTCACCAGTGGTCCTTAGACCTACAATGCTGGAATTTACCATATTCAGAATTACTAAGTTTCATGTTAATTATATATGACTCAAAGATCCAAACAGAAATTCCAAAAAAGCAAGATATGAAAGGTCCAGTAGCAAGCTCAAAAATACATATACACTTAAGTCTTTAAAAAGAAAACAATGATCTTGTGATGTACAAAATTGGTGGACAGACTGTTTATTTAGCATTTTCCCCCAAAACAGTCCATGATAACAATGAATAACAGAAAAATCCCAGTAACAGTAAGAAACCACTTAGAAGTCATTAACTCACTTCACTGTACAAGAAATTTCTCAGTAAATCTAATATAAGCCACAACACTGACTGATTCATAGTGTCATATCTGACAAGACTTTTCACCTGTGTATTTCAAAACAAGTTTTTCCCCTATTGTTAAATCACTCTAGGTTTGAGATGCTAAGTGGTAAATTCCCTTTAAAACATGAAAACTTAAAACAACGAGAAGAATGTATATCCTAAATACACACTTACATGCAACAACTGCATTGCTCTGTCCTTACAGATTTTACTAGGGTTCTCCACATCCACAAAGTGGTTTGGTCACAGCACTGTAACTACTGGAAGACTCAAAGAAAATTTAAAATTTAAAGACGAGTTACAACCTTGTCTTTAAATAACATGGTACAAATATGACAGCATGCTAGCTGCCAGAGAACAAGCTGAGATACTCAAGTGTTCTGCCAAACTTCTTGCTGCTCAGATAGGGAGTAAAGCTCATCACTGTTTTTATTACAGTATAAACACTCCAGCATGCCAGCACAACCTCCTAACTTAATACAATGTTACATGCAAAAAGTAAGATTCTTCTCATTACTATATGAAAAGTGCATCTTCTGACTGCCTCCCCACAAAAGCAATAGAGGCACAAGATATTCCTGCAGGGGAGCAATGGAGCACCTGGTACCATCTCTGCCCTTCCATGCTGTATCCAGAACTGGCTACAGTTTGGCCTAAATCACTACCATACTTTTATGAAATAGTCTTCTACAAAAAACACATATGCGTGTGCATGAATGTCTATTTTGGTATATATTATGCATTTACTAAAATAAATACCTCATTCAAATGAGCATACTCTACTTGTTTTCAAGAGGAATCAAAATAATTTTTTTTAAAAGCAAAATACCACATGCAGAATGAGACCTGTAACCTTGACATAAAGAGACTGCTTCTTTGTAAATAAAAACCATCTGAATTCTGTAGGATTTCTTTTCTATACCCTTGCATTGATTTAAGATGTGTTATATAGAACAAATTTGTACAAACAGAAGTTACACATCTCCACAATTACTATTCTTAAGAAAAATCCAAGGTTCTGGTTGGAGATTTTTGATAGTAAGTTTTAATACAGCTTCCTAAATGTACCCTCCAAAGTTCAATATAAAGATACACATCTTCTACAAGCAGCTGCTTCTCAATTTAATTTGCACAGTTTTTTCATGCTCCACTGGTGTATTAAATGCTGCTGCACTCTGTAGGAGTTTATCTATGATAAACCCAACAGCTGGCTGCTTGCTTCACACTGACCTTCTCAAAATGTTTTAGTACATGTCACCCAAGTATTACAGTATTACAGATTTAAGCTGCCATTTCAGTGTGATTGGCACACAAGTGCCTCATTTCTTTAACGACCTATATGCGAACTCAGACCTGAATCTTTATTAAAAAACATACACAAGTCAGTCAAGTTTACAGCTGAAGCAATTTCAGCTGCTTTTAATACCAGTTCTAAATATTTTCCTGCTCATTTGTTTAGCTGCACATGTTTTAGAAGCTTGTAATTAAGACAAATTGGGTAATCAAAGAAGAATAATCTTCCTTGTTACTTTACCATCCATTTAGCTTGGAGCAATGATGACAGATGTTGATTAGGGAAGAAGAAAAACTCCATACCGAAACAAGGACAGAATTCATATTCTTGGATAATAGCATTTTGAGAAATAAAATTTCATAAATTCACATTTATGCTTGTGAAAATGAGAGGTTAATGTGAAAAGGCTTCAGCTGAGAAATTAAACACCTCATTATTCTAATGATTCACCTTTCACATAGGAACAGAGAAATTATTCCAACTTGATTATGAAGAGAAACTGAATAGGTTTGGTCTCGCCTTTGTGTAATTTCCAGCACCAATGCTTATGAAGAATTTCTTTTAAAAAGGTGGTAAGGGGATGGAGAGCAATGGTGAGTTAAAGGATTCTGTTATTCAGTAGTCTCTCTTTGCTAGTATTTCAAGAAAAGAACTGAATCGGGTTGCAATTTACCAATTACAATGAAAACATAATGGACGTTGCCTGCCCCAAGACCCTCCCCTAGCCAGTAGTGCCCCATTACCCTTGAGAATTCAAATTTATAAATAAATGATAGAAAGAAAGAGAGCACAGGAATTTTCACATGGTAGGTAGTATTTGGTTTTTATAGTGCGTAAGTTCTATCCATCTGGGAGAATAAACTTATACTTATTCACAATAGCCATATCACATTATCTAGCAGGTAAAAATACAATAATAACAATAATAATGTGTTAATGCCCACAATCACCAAAGCAGGCATGTGCTTCTGCACAGAGAACCAGTGTCACAGAGAAAACACTTCCACATTAACCAAAAGCATATTACCATTTTACAAGAAGTAATTTCAGCAATTTTTAAATGTTGAGTGTAGTTTCTATTATGGTTATATGGGAAATTACATATATAGTGCTTAGACTGCCTTACCAAACACAGGAATGAAAAGGCTGAAATAACATTTGCCAGGTGATATTGACTCTCACATTTCCTAGCTGTTAGACAATTGACTTCAGTCTTTCAAAACATTTTTCCATATAGCAGCACTATTATTAAAATAGAAAACAGAACTGAGAAGTACCGTTTGTTTAATTGTGTAACAGCGTTTTAAGGGAGACACACAGACACTGTTGAACCTAAGCAAACCAGAAACTGAGCATCTGAACCCCGAAAGTATTTAAAAAGAAGCACAACTGCTTCTATGGGATCAAAATTATTCACTACAAATCCTGACTCACTTGTATAACTTTTTTTTTTTTAATAGCACGGTATTTACTTATAAATGGTTTCCATTTATAGGATGCATGTAGAAGACATGAAGGAAAAAAAGATTCCTTTTACATGCTGTATGTATATCTTCAAAATGCATCCAAGCTACAAACTGAGAAGCTGAGCTCAATGTATATTCAGTGGAGAAAGGCAGATGCCTCCAAAGGTTATTGCTAGCATCTGCATCCAATGGTCAAAGTTCAGTGTTATGAATACCCTCGTTATCTCTTTATTCCCAATACAAACTAAATTGTTTTTGCTATCAGGAAAAAAATACAAACTAAGGGAGAAATGCAAGGGCATGCACAATTTAATCCACAAAACCTGAATCAACTTAGTATATTTTAATACCGTCTTTTCTGAAGACAGACCACACAGTATGTCAAAAAAGGTTTTCCAAAACATCATCCTGAGCTCTGCTGAGCTTGTAATGATGGCAGGACCAGATTGTTACAGTACTAGCAACAGTAAAGTCTGTGTAAGGCTAGAAAGTAAAAAGAAAAAAAAAATACAGCAAACACCAAAGAACTGGGAAAAAAAAGGCAGATATGGATATGCTTATGCACGCATTACAAGACAGCTGTAGACTTACGTGATAGCATAGACAAAAGCTTACTAACACAAATAAGATTAAACTTTTCACTTCATTTTAACTCACTTCCTAGAGTTTGTGCAAGTCTAACTAGGGACCTCTTCACAATGAGTAGGAAAAACCATGAAGACCACTACAAACCAGCAGGTGAAGAAAGCACAAGGACATTGTTATATTTTGCGATTTGCTAGTACGAAAGATGTTGTTCTACAATATATAGCTAAGTGTAAATCATAATGTGTCTATGAATTCATATTAAAAAACACAAAAGGTTTTACAGTAACACATGTTGACTTTTCTGAATTTCAGAATACTTAAAGTATTTGTACTAATACTGAATATTTAACTGGATTCTTTCCAGCTCATCCATCATCATCAGTAAGATATGTCTTCAGACTTTTATATTCCTACATCTCAAACAGATACATTCAAACAGGATTAAGAAAGCTTCTCTTTCCTCTGACCAGCCTTACCAACTAATTAATGCCTTCCCATGTTAACATGATCAATGAAAAGCTTATGACAGGCCCAGCATCTGAAAGCTTTGTATATTACCACACACTTGCAATTCATATAACTGTAAAATGTATGGAAGAAGAACTTAACTGTCATGGTCTTAAAAAAACAAAACAAAACAACACCCTCCTGCAAAAAACCCCACCCACCAAAAAAACAGTAACACTGGCCATAAATCAGACATCACTGATAATCCTGCTCTCTCCTTTATTATAAAAAATGAGTTACCGCTAATATCTACATCTTAATTTATTTTCCAAATGTGACAGTAATGGAAGACATCACATGAGAATTAATCCGCTTACTTTCTAATTAGACCTGAAGTCCTTCCTAAAAAGCCCATCTCTGGCTGGAAATTATCAGAACTGAAGCATACTCCCAAAAATGAAGAAAATAATTAATTCTCATCATTCAAATTAATTATAATATACTAAGTCTTCCTGAATACCTTTAGTACAACTTCAATATAATTTTGCTACTTTTTTCCATTATCTCACATCAGCGACACTTGGTCCTTAGCTCTCCTAAAAAGAAGCATGGAGTTGTCCTCCCACTTCATACTTCATACTTCATACTTCAGTCAAGACTTGAGCAGAGTTTGTACAAGGTTGTAGTGACATTACCTTGCATGAAGCAGAATACTACAGAAAGGATAAAGTCTACCTTCCTTGAAATGAAGCACATGCTTTGATTTTCCCAATGGCCACATACTTCTCCCAGTCCAATAGGACACAAAGTCTGGAAGGTGTTTTCCTCCTCTGCTGCAGACTTCATCATTCTTTTTTGTGGCATTATTAACTAAAGAAGAGCACTTCAGTGTTTTGCTACTCTTCAGGATTAACCATGAACAAAGCACAATACTAGCAAGGCATAAAATGCAGCTTTCTGGTGGTTGATTAAAACTAGCAGAACACATGCTCAAACTCTACAGAAATTGACAGCAGGCACCAAACGCTGCAAGCTCAGTCACCACCAGAGAACCACTGTGACCAGCCCCAGAAGCTGTTCTTACTAGAACATAATACTACTATCCAGCAGTGAGGCTCAATGGACTCAAACCCTGCTTTTCTCACTGCAACCTCCAAGCTTGAGCAAATCCAAACCAATTACACAATTTTTCTTATGTTTCTGTTCCCCAGTCCCTGCTGTCAATCATTCAAGCCACTGGTTAAGTGTGAGAAGTCTTTCATGCCATTATCCTTGCAGATGTCTGAATACCGAGTAAGAGTTTATGGGATATTAACTTCCTCTACACAGGAAACCTTTTTGTTTAAATGTAAACTGCATTCCTGACACAAACAAAAGAAAAAGTTTCTTTTTCAAGACTCCCATCACCTTCACTAGTATGTTTTTCTGTTAAAAAAAGATGCATCACACAAGTAGTTCAAGGGAACAAGGAAAGGTCTTCTAGTATATCCAGTAAGACATCTATATACATTTAACAGTATATGGTGACTTCATACTGAAGAAAAGGATTTATCAGTTGCTGAAGTTAATGATCTTTGTTTCACCCAGGTACATCTTTACCCAAGTCCATAGATCTTCATGCTCAAATTCACCTTAAGGCAACATCTTCCTAACATTACAATGGGCATGAAGAATATTAGGAGCACACAAAAAATTAGGTAATCGACTGTCCAAAGAGCACCCAACTCAAAAGTGAGGTGAGAGAGACAAACACAGAGAACAACAGAGAGTGAGAACAAAGTTTAATTTATGACACTGTCTCCTATAGGAGCAGACTAAGGCAAAACCCAATTTTTTAAATGTAAGATGACATCAAATTCAAAACATCACTTCTTCAGTCTTACCTGCCTGCATCAGTCTCCTTGAAGATCCCATCCTGGTTAGGACACAATTCACAACTAGGTGTGACACCACATTTGCATGCATCACAAAACCAAGGCTCTGTGGAATTTTCTGAAGCTGAGCTCATGATAGAGTCACTCTCTCCATCAACACCATAGCAACCTACACACACACAAAAAATGGAAGACCAACATAAGAAAAGACAATTGTAAAATGAGACAGTTGTCAGTTATGATTTCAGCAGGAAACATACACACATATACATTCAGAGGAATGATACTGTAAGTCCCAAGAATGCTTACAATATTTTTGCAAAGATTATCTTTAGTGCAAAATTTACATTTTAAAGAGACCCTAATTCTAAGAAGTGATCTATTTTATGTGACTGTCTTAGATTACAACTGAAAAACAAGAAGAAAAAGGCTGGTTTGCTTTATTCTTTTAGCAATGTTTGGTGTTCTTCCAGACTATCCATTAACAAGGAAAGTAACAAAACAAGAGTTAAAGCAACCAACAAAAACTGAGAAAAACTCAAGTATTTTTTCAAATAAAGAAATATATTTCAATTTAAATGCAACAAGTTAAGGAAAATTTTTAAAATCCCAATAGAACACTGATCAATTACACTATTTTATGGAGATATTTACAAGAATGGTTCTTCATTCCTTTATTGTTACCCTACAAGATCCTGTATACCATATCCCACTCCTCTCCTCCAGTGTAGCAGGTGTAGTGCTTATGCTGAGCTACCTATCTTCCCATGTAACCTGTGAAGTCTGCTTTCGGTTGCATCAACAGTCTAATCCAAATTATAACATTGCTTCTTGAATGCTAGCACTAAGCAAAGAATCCACGCGTATCACGGGTCAGATTGCAGATTTGTGAGCACCTGCAGGCTTCTCTTGGATATTCCCATCTTTCTCCTTCTCCCTAATCTGAAAATCAACATTATTTGGTGGGGGGTGAGGGTAGGGGGGAAGTGTTTTGGGTTTTTTTTTAGAGGTTCATTATGCCAGTAGTATCCAGTCACCAAATAAGCACTCCACTTTTCCACTTTGCATTCAGCATCCAAATCAACGACAAGAGAATATACACGTGAAATAAAAAACACTAGTTGCATACTTTAGGGGTAGTAGGACTGAGCTTAAGAGACCTTCTATAACTTCTAAACCAAAGTATAGTTTGCAGAGCACAGACTGACACTTTTGAGGCACCCGATTGCTTAAAAAAAATTAATGTACTTCATCAATCACCATTCTCATTTTTACCTGGTTTTAAATCATGACTAAACTCAATCATTCAGTTTCTCCATTCTTCTTTGTTATATCCACTGTATTCTTTATGACTGTTAAGGTGTCTATGCATGCTTAACCACGACAAATTTAGGAAAACAGTATTTTTAAAGTGATTTAGAAGCTTGTTATTTAAATTTTGCACAAGAATAAGAGTAGTATTGTTACTACTGCAAATGACAAAAAGGAAAATCTTAAAGCTTATCACCACAAAACTGTATTTCTGCATATGCCACATTTTGAACATTTATCTGTTATTCAATAAGAGAAAAATATGATTTCATTGTCAACACTTAAAACACAGTAGAGACTTTACTAAAAGATTAAATTCAGCAATTTGTCAAAACCAGTGATCAAATCAACATTTGTGCTTGCAAAACAGTTAAATTATTGAATTCTGCAATTAAATAGCAACATGATTTGTTACTTTGGTTCATTACCCACTGACTGTAATAAAACAGCAACATGTTCTAACTCCCCTTGTGACAGAAACAGAGCTCCACATAATAGACTAAAACTACATTCAGGAAAACGCAATAACGCTGTAGGAACTGTTTAAGAAATATAGTTTTACACTACAGAATGAGGCTCATCAGTAAGAATTAAAATAAGAAGCCAGAATGTTTCTTTTCATTATAAAAGTATTCCAGAATCAAAGGACTAGTAATGCGCAGAAGTACATTCACAGACAAGTTTCATTAGGTATATGAAATATCATATAGCTCACACATAAGGTAACACCATTTTCTTTATAATGTGGTACCGGCTTTAAGTAGTATTCCAGAAAGTCATTTTTTAAGTTCTAACAACACAATCTTGAATGCATGCCAAGAACGCTACTTTTAAGCAATTACATTGATGTACAAACACACAGCCCATTGCTATCATAAAGCTGATGAATAATTAAGCTTTTTATAATTCCTACAGACTTCTTAACATATTAACATTTTCCTAAATGTACTTATTAAAAATTACCTAACACTATAGAAGCAGTAATACTTTAAAAATTTCTTCTCAAGTCTTGGGACCCAACAGCTTAAGTTTAAATTCGATCTAATAATATTTAACATGAAGAGCTAAGTCCCAAAATTCATTAGAAACCTCTTGTTAAGCTGTATTTTTTGCTAAGGATACAGAAGTATTTTAACCCAGAATTTTTCTTATGTTTGCTATAAAGAGTCATTTGCCGCTTTTGGGTTGTTAAGTGATAACAGAAACCAAAGGAGAGATCATATTTCATCAATGTAATATCCATATGGATAATACAAATCTGTGAACAGCTGTATTCATTAAATGTCTGTAAAGCTACATTCTATAAGTAAGATGACAAACCTTGCATACGGTTTTGAAACCAAAAATCAATATGTATATGAAGACAATTAAATTCCTTAAAAAAAAACTAGCAGTGAAAGTTCCTTGCAGGCCAAAAATATATTGTGAAGCAAAACATTACTAGCAGCTCAACTTTTAAATAATAAAACTTTCATGATTCAAAAACAGCAAAATAACATAAGCAATGACAAAATATATTTGTACTGATTCAAAGAATGACAGATAACACAATGATGATGTCATTTGACATTAAGATGCCAAATATTTACAGGAGCAGATGTAATGTTTGTTTTTCAAATGTACAAGGAACAAGAAACCCATTTTATTTCACTTCAATTGAGACATGAAGGCAACAGCAGATTCAGAACAAAATAAATCCTATTGTAGAAATATGTCAATTTTGCTAAAACTTTGAATTTCAGTCCAAGTAACTGTACTTGGAACAATGTAAAGCTAACATCATTATAGCATTCACCTGGGATGTGAAAGAGTCTGAAGTCTCTGCTCAGTCTAAACCAGAGCAAGGATATTACTCTGTTCTCCTATAACCAGTGCTCTGATCACAGGTGGTAGTTATTCCAGAATAAATACCTCTTCTGTGAGTTGCTCCACTTGTATATATATACATTACAGTATTTATTGTACTAGATGTTTACTAATTCTGCAGCCTAACTGCAACAGGTCAGAATTGTTCCAACATATTGTAAAACAAAAAAACTTCAGTACCTTACAGTTTTTCAAGAAATGGAAATCTACTTTCTGGTTATTATCTAGCAACCATGATGAAAACCCTAGCAAAGCTGAGGAATGCTGCTCACCTAGTAAGCATCTGTAAAAAATTAAAAAAAAAAAAAAAAAAAAAAAAATCAAAATTCCTCGATATACTGACTTTATTTTTTCTCTTGTTATCAGAAGTTGCAATACTAACTGCCAACAGAAAAACTAATTTGATCAGATCAACATCACGTTTTTAAACAACAGAATGCTATACACACCTTGTCAAAATTTAGAATTGTGGATAAACAGATTATCAGATACATTCAAGCAAGCAGATGCAATTAATTAACACTAACAAAAAAGATGAACTTGCACTTTCAGCAGGTTTCACCTTCCAATTTCAAGTAACTTTGACAGTCATGTTAAGAGATTCATATTTCCTGTGTATTAAATCAGACCGACAGTATAAAAGGCACGTGATAAAAAACATAAATGCACTTTTGTCCAAATCTGTCTGAAAAGTTACAATATATAGATCAAGAGTTCAGACATTTAAAAAACCGCTGTATTTTCATATTTTTACTACGGTAATATTCTTTTATCTGTAACAGACAATTACCTCTTTAAATACATCATTTTAGCATCCTTAAAACTGCTGAGTACAACAACAGAACTTACTACTGTCTGGCTTCTTTTCCTATGCTGAAAAAATTATTTTGGTCCTATTAGCAAAAATTTTAAAAAGCATTATTTTTATGACTCTTTAAAATGCATAGACATGGAGATACGAAGCTGCCGCTTGATAATTCATTCGATTCTAGTATTACAACAGGTGAACTGATGAGCAAGAAAAAGTTGTTCAATCCAACTTTCCTGTATGAATTGTTGGGAATCGCTGGTGTTGGAACAGAAAGCAATGTTAAGGGCTCGCTACAAGTAAACCTCCCAAGCAACATCAGGAGGTAATCTTTAGTTCTTTCTAAAAGCACTACATTTGTGTAGATGGTGTGACTACCTAAGGATTGAAAGGACAACAGAGAAAAGCATACATATCTTGTAAACAACATGTTTGGTTTCAGTTATTATCACTGCAGTTGTGACCTATTTGGCATTAAGTCAACCACCCGCCCCTTTGACTGGAAAATATGTTGAAGAAAATAAAAGAACTTTTAAACACTTCACTTAAAATGCATGCTGCCTTCCCTTAATGTTCACAAAAATTCTGAATTTTGGATCTTTAGAATACCCAAGAGCCCCTTTTCAACTAAAGTTCATTAAATCCTCACGTTTGTATATTCTTAGATTACTGTCTGCCACCTCTTCGAATACCTCTTACACAAAATGATAAAACTGGTTTAGCGTAATATTAACCTATGAATTTAAACACATGAAAGTCAAAAAGCCAAAATTCTCACAACATTTGTTTCTCAAACTGCATCTATATATTACGATTACAGCTATCTATCGAATGTATGTCATTTTATACAGAAAACAAACTTCTTTCTTCCCCAATTTTAAAGTCATTGTACTCTGTCAATAGCTTTTTTTTTTTTAATGTGATTGTCATTAAAATGAAATTGCAAACACTTTAAAATGCTACCATTGAAACAATTGCTCCAAAATTTATACCACTGAGGGAAACAGGAAGAGACCTAATTCTTGCCTTGGCTGCATCTGTTCCTCCGTCTCTCTGGGAGGGTAATTTTTTGCCAGTCAAACAGAACATCTGCATATGCTAACTGTATCTACATATACTCCGAAACATGATCTTATTATAAATATCATGAAAACATGAACTTTAAGGTAAACTGTAGGTTTGCAAAAATAAATGCTGTGAGATCACAGTATTTAAAATGTTACATTCAAACCTTAATTGGACCAACAGTTTAGAATAAAGACATTAATCAATTCACACAACATACATTCAGAACAGTATTTTTATTTAGTGAATGAAGAGTATGAAAGTACATGATTTTGCAAAATGAATTTTTATACCAGACAGCAGCAGACCAGGGTAAGCAGCAAAATTAAAATGCAAAGATCTTTTACTACACTTTAAATCATATGGTGACTACACTATTGCTTTTAGCAAGAGAAATTTTATTCTCTGCCATACACATCACAGTAAAGTAAGAAACAAATAGAGGGAATGGAAGAGAAACAGCTGGAAAAATGTTGAACTCTCATTTAATTCACAGCAACCAACCCAAGGGCAATAGCTGGCAAGTGTACTACCTACAGTTACGGCACATGCTATGATATGCACCAGACATTTTCTTCAGACACGTTGCAATCAATACGTCAAAAAAACTGACACCACAGTTGGGGGTGTCTTGCTACTACAAGATCTTACCACAAAAGCGTTTATCCAAAATGACAGATTAGTGCCTAAAGAAGATTTTTATGAAAAGAAATGAGAACTATCTCCACACAGAAGTAAAAACTCTGAAAAGCAATGTTACTACTACAAATTCAATAAGAAAGATTTTTTTTTTCCTAGCAATTAAACGTATTTCCTTTTTTTTGGGAAAAAAAAAAGTTGATATGCGAAGTGAGAACAAAATTTTAATTGATGGATGTATTAATTAATTACAGGCTGTTTAGACATAAAAGATGAATGCAAAGTATAAGAGTGGGTATTAAATTATCATTACATGTATGCTACTTATGCAGTTTTAGAGGCAGTTACAGATTTCTGTCATTTTGAACCAGTTATGTGCTTCACAAATTTTATAGATTTTTGGACATGTGTCTGTAGAGCAAAGATAGCTTTTGGACAAGTGATATGAACATCACACAGCAAATAGTTGCATTGGAAAGGAACCTAAATTTCTAGTAATCTCAAAACTTGTCAGTGAGGCAAGTAAAAGTGTTTATTAGGGGTCTACAACTCTAGGCCTAAATCGGACTCCCCCTCTAACTCTTGGCCATGTTGCTCTGTTCCACATGAGCCCTGGCAGAGTTGCTCCCAGGTGAGCTATCACCCCTCTTTTCCCATGGAAGACCTCCTGTAACAGTTGATTAACACAAGTGAGCAAACCAAAAGGAATACAAATCAGGACTAAACAGGCAGCCACTGCACCAGGTACTCAAAAGGAAAAGGTGCTAGTACCAAGTACCCAGGTGCACAAGTAATGGAGCAGTATGCACAGTGATAAGCTACCTTGTGCTAGAAAAGCCAAAACTTACAGGAGCAAGGGAGAACGGAGATCTAGAACCTGCCTGACTTAAAACGCAAGGCAGCATCAGCTTACCCTCTGAAGGAGGGTAACAGATTCTTGCCAACAACTACGCTGGCATGCAGCCACTTAGGGATCGCAACTGGAAGGCTCACCTTCACACAAAGGGGACACACTATCGCATGGGACCTGCTCTTTGACCAGTAGCTACAAGTAGACCAAGAGACCCCCCCCGGGGAAGGAAGGGAGCCCTGGTGTCCAGAAGCGGGTCGACTCAAGGGCAGAATTTTCATGGCTAGTGAATAACTTCATATTAAATACAGAGGTGGCCACCATAGAAAAACCTTTTCCAGTCACCTGAAAGGTTCTGTGGCAGTCAGAAACTTCCACTTCAGCAGAGCACAAAGGCACAAGCCAAGGGTATAAGACCACTCCATGTGAAGTAAAACAGTTTCTATAATAGTCAACAAGGAGAGAGAAAATAAGGTCTTCAGAGGAAGAATAATCAAATCACCAATATCATCATTATGTGAGTCTCTGCGAGGGACACCAGTAAGGTGTGAAAGGAGTGCACTTCCTTCCAAATAAGTATCTACTGTGCTATAGAAAAGTAGAGAAAACATACCAATTTATAATACAACTTGAAATTCCATACAAAAACTATGAAGAAAAACCCTGGGGTATTCCAGCAGCTTTGTTTGGGCATTTCAGGCTAACAGGCATCTTGGGTTTGATATTCTAGGGAAAAGACAACTGCTAAGTATCAAAATCAGTTCACAGGAAATGGGCATATTATTCTTCCCAACTGCAGGCAAACACAGGCAAACATCACTGCATCGATTTCTATCCAATTGATAAATAGGAGCCTCTTCATTCAATACTGTGCTAGAAACTGCATTTTCTGAAAAACTCAAAAGCTCAAATATTAGAACAAATTTCAGGACACAGCATGGTGTCTGCAGCCACAGTAATCTACCAGCTAAAGGAAACCTGCAAAAATAAGAACAAATTCTTGGATTCCAATGTGTTTACAAAATAGACTCACTTATTACTGGAACACATCTTTCAAACTACAAAGCAGCTGTGTATAGGAGTACAAAGGACTTCTTATAGTACAGTCTATGTCCAGGACCTGGGCACACAGTTATGAGGTACAGATTAAAGCCAATGACATTAAAAATAAACCTTGCCTCTATTAACATTAAAAAAAAAAATTCTCAAGGTTGCAAGCAATGCTTACATGATTACACAGTAATTATTTCTTCAACTACTTCTAAATTTGTAAATCACCTGAGTTGAACGATTCAGCCAATAGGAACAACAAGTAATTGTTGCATATCTCTTGGTTTTGACTGCAACTTCTTTATGATAGTCTGTGTCTTCATTTATTACTCATGCATTCGGAATTAATACAATGAGCCTATGACCACTGGGCGGAGTGCAGGAATCTCCAAGTTATTGAACGTATGTATACATAAGACCACAGAATCAAACTAAAGCTTCAAAGGTTCCAAATTTTTTAATAAAATTTTTATTTGCTGCAAGAAATTAAACAAATTACTGAAAAAAGCTCTGATTTAAAATAGTACCTGCTCTTACTTACCATTATAAAATATCAAAGTACAGAAAAAATATACTGAAATAAATGTTTATGTCTACTTAAAACTATATTACCGTATTTACAAATTGATATACATATCTGGCAATGAAACATACACATAAAACGTCAAGTAAACTTCCCAATTGCATTTACCGTAGGTTTGAAGCTCAGCTTGTTGCTGGGAAAATTTACACTTTTAGCACAGTCAGCAGTTACTTTCACCTACTCAGCTTGCTTATTTTTTTCCCCGAGGACTTCACCTATTCAAACAGAACTTCACAACTGCTTTACATACAGTTTTAAGTATTTAATATTAAAATAAATTGTAAACAGCTAAATTTTCAACTGTAAGCATGGAAAAATTAGCAAATATCCTTAGTCAATTAACTTGTACAGACTATAGAACTTATCACAATAAACTAGCAATTTAAATCTTCTGAATTAATTTATTTTACCTTGTTGCAACACCAACAAAAGAAACATATATACATTGCACTCTTTATATCAGTGTGACTATAGGGAATCTTTGCCTATAATACTTTAAAAAGAAGAATGGCAGCAATTACTTTTAGACAGATTTTGAACTACTAAAATTCAAGTGACTTTTGAACTGTGGAACTATCTTCCTGTGGAGGAAAGCCAGCTATAATCTTACCTTTTGTAGGGACAAAGGTTTAGTAAACTAAACAAAATGAGGAAGTGATCTTTGGGGGATTTTTAAGGCACTCTTCTGGAATAAAAAACAAATTTCCCATCATTTTATTCTATAAAGGCAAAAGATCATTTTTCTGTCACTATCATTCTGCACTTTAACATGACTAACTGTACAACCATTAAATAAATCTTACAGAAAAATTTTCAAGGAGCTCCATGGTTTTAGGGGTTAGATGTATTGACTATATAATGTTTGGGGAATTCTCAAATAGGCATTCATAACCATCATCAAAAGACACTTTCACTGAACTTTTCTCATGAGTTAATATTAGACTGTGCTAGGGAAAAAGAAGTCTAGCAAGATTCTACAAAACTTTTAGTAGCTTATTGCATCTCAAATTTAATATACTCTGCACATTACTTTCCAAAAGCTTCACAGACAGAGGAAGGAATTCTGCAAGCATAACAAGACACCTAAATTTAGGAGTCTAACACTTGTTAAAGTCAATGAAGACCTATGCCCTCAGAGGCACCTAAAGCGTGATTCAGCTCATCATAAATTAGGTCAACTAAATTGCTCTCTAAGCTCCATTGACAGTAATGAGTAGCTCTTCAAAGGATCACAATAGGAGTTCAGGAGTTAGAGTACATGTTGACACTTAACATAAGGCACCTGAACGCGAGGACAGAAATGCCATCCTCAGTTTCCAAACTGATGCCAAGCAAAGACTTGAACTACAGCTCAATGCATGAAAAATACTTGTTTTGAAACAATTTTCCATCCAGTATGAGAGAACAAAAAGGGAGTTGGGGATTAAGAAAAGCACTTCCTACCTGAAAAGGCATGCTAAACAGCTCCAAAAAAAAATTAAAATTACGGGAGTTACATATTAAACAGATGCCTTTTATGCTTTTGAAGAATGAGAGCCCACCTTCTTTTAATTTCAAGGATTGAAGTAGCCTATATCATTTTCCTGGGAAACCTTAAAAAAAAAAAAGTGAAGCCCTAAAAAGGTACAGGATATCAGAAATGCTAGGAAAAAAAAGAAACCTTATTAATGAAGAAAAAAACATGTTTTGTTTTTCCACGAAATAGGTTTGCCTCTCTGTGTTAGTATCTACCCTACCTTCCATCTCAAGAGAAACAGGAACAACACACAGTACAGCCTTACCTTCCGTGTAAGGCTGTTAAAATTCCATACGCTCACCTCAGAATTATTCTGGAAATGTTTCTTTAAAACCAGACCTCCTACATTTAACACACACACAGACTAGATTTTGAAGCAAGCAGCAAAACAACGATTTGAGTAACTTTAAAATTTCCCCATTTCAAATTGCCAGTGAAAATTAGAAGAAAGTTCAAGGCTAGCTGCTTTCACTTACAATTAAATACTATGGACAATTCCATTCTCTCTGCTTTTTTGGTACAGCAAAAATATATTTAAAAAAAACTTCCCTTTTAGAAGACCTCCTATTCTCATGATCCTATATCACAGCTATGCAATCAAATTTGTGTACTGAAATAGGGAAGACAAAAATACATTTAATATAATATCCTAAAGCCCTCAAAATACAATCTATAGCTCCAGTATTTAGACACTGTGATTCATTATATAGGTATCTGTAGACCATGTCCTGTCCCGTAGTTGCTTATATTTGCTTTGCTAAAGTAGAAAATGGATGTTTTACCACTAAAAAGGATCCATGTAGTATTACAAAAAATTACCTGCCAGAGTTCAAAGGCTTTATTTTTTTTTGAAGAAAGCAAGTCAACATTTTATTAAAAGCAAAGCATATGCTTTCCTCCTGCAATGAGAATAAAGGGTTGCATTACCTTCGTGCACTGTTATTCCACAGTTGTCACACTGGATTATTTCATCAGCATCTTCACTGTTATCTCCAAGACAAACGCAACAAATCAAAATATGGTCCATTTTCTGGGAGCTCCAATTTTGAGACTTCTCAAGGATCAATGAGTCCTAATATTGAAAAATGAAGAGACATGGATTATGCCAGGAACTTCAATTTTATTTATAACAAACAAAACATGTTATTTGCTCAATTTTGAACAACAAACAAAAAGACAGAAAATTATTTTCACAAGAATAAAAGCTTCTTTGTTGTCAAAACATTTCAACACTTCATTCACAAATATAAGAGCTGGGAGAAAGGATGGATACAATCTGATCTCAATATCCATAGAGATCTGTTAAGATCGAGAGGCCAGAGAAGGGTCTTATTTCCTCAGACAGAAACATACATGTCTTTAAACCATTTATGTTCTACAAAAAGGAACAAATACACACACCTAAGAAACCATTTAAAAGAAAAAAAAAAAAAAAACCAAAAAAAAAAAACAAGGCCAAAGGTGACCTTGAAATGTCCCAATATTCAGAAAAGTTGCTTCATTTTATTAAAATTTGCACCTTCCAAAAACAAGTAGTCACATGGATCTGAAAAATCTGAAAATAAACAGCTAACACAAGCCTGCCAAGTCTTCACTTACATAAAATATAACAAATTATCAACTCAGTTCTGTTTTGTTGTAATGCAAATTTATATGTCTCTATGCAAAGCCATATGATTTATTAAAGCTATAACAACTTATTTTCTTCTAATTATATGCAGGAGTAAGGATTTGCAGAACAAGTACATTGCTCTGTTTTGGCAACCTTCAATGTGAACTACACCACTTAAAAAGAATGTGGCTTTTAATATGCAATTTCTCTAAGGAAACATAGAGAAGTGTTTCACAAACCAAATAAAGCTGTACGTAAATTCTAATTTTTTCATAAACACCATCTAGGCTTCCTATTATTTTCATTGTGAGGTACAGGCACTGTCTCTCTGCAAAGTTTCATGGCTTCCATACATTTTCTTTTATTTTTATACTAAAAGCAAACATTGAGCTTGAACTACCTTCACCGGTGATATGAAGGCATATAGGGAAGTGTAAAATTAGGCACACTAGTAAAAAAATCATCATTGCAGGATAAAGAAATAGTAATAGATTCATAGCAGAGGCTGGCAGTTCAAGCCTAAATGGCATCCATTCGAAATATTAGAGATCTGAGAATATTCCAAAACTGTTGTGGTATCCTACCAGAAAAAAAAAAAAAAAAAATACAAATTAAGGTGGAACATGCCCCCTCAAACATCTTTTTCTCATTCCAATCCCCCATTTATGACATAGAACATAGCATCAATACTGTGCCGGTGTAGCCTAAGCAGATAAAAAGTATCATGAATGCTACCTGAAGCAGGTATTCTTCCTCAAGCGTCTTAAATTCTCACGCTAATCTATGCAATTATTTCATGATAGCCCCTCAATCTGATACAGTAAATCTTCACACAAAGTTTTCAGTGAATCATTAATGAAGTCTCTTTGTACTTTAGGTTTATCTGGGCAGGTATCTGGGAGGTAAAGGGGAGAATCTTTGCTTGATTTTAAAGCAAGATAAAGGGGTAAAATAATCTTACCACCCAAAGCTGGAATCAAATAGTTTACCTCAAGTAATAGAGGTGGCTTGCTACAATGTTTTTGACCTAGGAAAGGTCAAACACATACTTCTAGCAGTTAGGAAAGGCTTCTGGATCTCCCATCCATTTTCTCTAAACAACGTATGGAAACATGACCTATAAAAAAAAAAAATCTCATCTAGAGGTAAAAACGAAAGACTACACAACAATTCACACGGACATGCTTGATTACAGGAAGGCCACTAATTGTAAAAAATACAAGATTCTCCCCTACAGAGTTCAGACTTATGGAGCATTTCTACCAAGATCCTTATTTTTGAGGAAAGCGAGAAACTTGCACATTTTTTTTCAAAAATACTGTGGCCTATCATTACTCAAAATACCCACATTTAGCTTACCATTCACATTACACATAGGAAAATGGCAGTGGATACTCCTTAACTTTGGCAGATTAATTGTGCAATGGCACAGTCTTCTCAGATGCATCTCGCAACTCTACAGAAATCGGCTTTTTCTGACAGCACCTTTGACTTAAAACTGTTATTTGGCTTCACTAACAGAAGTTTAAAATAAATCTGCAATCTCTACTGTTATAGAAGCCCAAGGTCTGGTAATTAAAAAAAGAAAAGAAAAAAAACCAAACCAAACCAAAGCCCCAAACTATTACTTTAAATTAAACAAACAGAATTGTACTGTAAAAACAACAGCAAAATAACAATAGCTGTGTAGGCAGTGAGAACATATGCAAACATGAGTAAAAAAAAAAGAAACAAGCAATGATGGAAGGTCATCAAATTTGGATCTAATGTTAGGATCCCCATCCATTATGGTTTACCTTACGTGAAGATAGCCAACAGGTCAAACAGAGCAGCAGAATGACAATTTTCTACACAGACATGGAGAGGGAGTGATCTGGAACGTATGCTGCTCTCCCCTGCTCAGTCCATGTAAGCACCTGCAAGACCCCATCCCAGAAGCTGACCCTACTTGTCTAAAGCATGGGAACTTTTACACAGAGATGGTAGCTGCTGCCAACTCCTGAACAAGTCCTGTTCCCTACCCAAGTGAGAAAAACGATTTCAGCTGAATTTCTTCATTAACACCACCATTTTCGTGGTGTTAATGAAGCAGGTGAGCATTTCAAGCTATATGCCTATATGCTTCTAACTTTAAAGGAATTAAAAATAATAAAAAATAAAATAGCCACCTCACTAAGAATAGAAGAATCCCATAAAGTGGTAGCAATTATAAAAGCAGAAAAGCACCATTTATCTACTAATGATGCTTGACCCTAGAAAAGAAAGCTAAGTTTGTCTTCTATGCTTAATACAGTAGAAAAGCACATAGTATTTCATTACAGCACAGGTTGAAATACTGTATATCCACACCTCAAAATATTTTTGTAAAATGTAAAAAAATAAAATAAAAATCACACAGAAACAAAACCCAAACAACCCATCCCCAACACCATCCCAAAAAGGAAGTAAAGGAAAGGAAGAATGCATATTAAGGACACTACTACATGTTCAGAGTTAATTACCTGAACATTCTTTCATAAATTAATTATGCATTCAGACATCTGTTTTTCTAAGAACTTAGCTTCTGCAGTGTAATGAGATTCTGCTAGACTTGTCTGCTAGACAGGTTTTTGTTTGTTTTGGTTTTTTTTACTATTTTAAAATGTTGTAGTAGCAGAGAGTACACTGTTATAACACAGTTGAGTACCAATCTAAAAATTATAGTCTATAATCCAGTCTACAGATACTCACTGTTGCCAGACTTCTTGTTAAAAAGCTACTCATAAAGAGTACTTTGCTTTACATGCAGTAAAGATAAATTATCAGTTACAAAATTATAATTCGAACTTCAAAATTTCAAATTTTTATTTTTTCTTTTGATCAATGTCCTAAATCCAAGACAAGAACAGACTCTGAGGTCCATGCATATTAAGAAGCTTCGCAAAAGATACATCAGAGACAGCTCTGGGTTTTCTGAAACAGGCCTGATTTTCCAAGTCAATGGAAATTATGGGCATATTCAAAGTTATATCCCTAAGAATATAGACTCACATCTCCATTCCGATACGGGAAACAACTCCAAACAAAAATTGCCTATCTCTATTTGAAGTTCCGATCATCAGTATTGGTAGAGCACTTTCAGCTCCTGAGCCAAGCAAACACAGGTAACAACACCAGAATTACAGAGCTAGACAATGAAAGAAGATGCCTATACAAAAAGTAAAAAAACCCAGAATTATGCTCTTTTTTTGTCTTCCCAATCACAATTATTATTAGTAATTAAAACAGGACGGCTCATTCGCAATCATATATATATATGATAAATAAAAAAGTATCTAAGACAACTGATTCTTCCAAATACTCTGTTTAGTTCCCTGTCATTTTACACATTAAAATAAAGATTAACTGGAACAGCAGAACTTTAAATAGTGCCATACCATTATAAATTTATCAAATGTTATGTTGACATTGCAATAATTTCCTGACAATTGAATGTAGATTTTACAGCAACTCTTTTTACTTTGTTCAAAATTTTGCTACTGCAGGACATGAAGTCAACCATCCTGACAACGTAGTATCTTAATTTTTCCACAGGCACAACCTTTAGGCAACTGTAATTGTGCACAGGAAAAAAAGGTTGCATTATTAAACACTTAACATATAATTTTCACATTCTGCAATTAGATGATATTTAATATAATAATAACAGTTCCCAAATACTTTTTAGTACTGTAAGAAATTACTTCATTTGTGAAGATTATAAGCAAACCCAACATAAATTATCGTGATTATCCTATTTGATTTTAAACCCAGTGTGCATATTTCTTTACTTAGAATTCTTCTATCAGTGAACTTAGTATTCAGACTTCGATGTTGGGCTAGGATAAAGACTAACCTATCATTTAGCTACTTTATGAATATGTCACAGATGCTTTTAACTTTTAGAACATTACAGATATGCAACATTTACGCTTAAAAGTCTCGCTAATATATGTTGATTTGCATACTGGACCTCGTATTTGCTTTAGAACTAATCCAATCCCCTTAAAGCCAAGAGAAATCTCTCTATGGACTTTAGTGGCATTAGATTGGCCAAACGGTCCAAGCCAGGTTATTTAATATACAGTGCCTATTTAGCACAATTTTGCTGTTTCACTTATTCCTGTAAACACAATTCCAGCCAATCAGTTTAACTTTTCAAATTAACAGAATAGCTACTGGGGAGTAGTTTCCATTTGTCAACAGATATATTATAGAAAGTGGTTGCACTACCTCATTACTCTTGCTTTGTGAAAGAGCCAGGCTATCATTTGTCAACTCCTCATCATCTGCATTATTCCTGTTAAGAACTTTACTCTTCTTCTTCTTGGATCCTCCATCACTAGCCGTGCTGCTATTATCTTCTTCATTTCCTTCCTCATCATTGTCATCTTCATCACTTCCGCTCCCATCATCTTCATCATCCTCATTATCTCCATCACTCCCCTCTTTTCGCAGTGTGTTTTTTCCTTTTTTTTTCCCAGCAGTAGGCCGCCAGTCATTGTCATCTTCACTATCATAGTCATCCATATCATTTAGTTCTTCCATTGATACAAAATCCAGCAAAGGCCGGTTCCTGCGCAAATTCCATTTTTTTGGTTCATTTGTTTGCTCATCAGCCACAGCATCAGGTTCAGCTGTCTTCTCTTTCTCTTTCTTCTTTTTTGGCTTTTCTTCTTCATCTTCTTGCTCTTTCTTTTCAGTTTTAATTACCTCTTTGTCTGCTGTTGGCACCTCTTCTTCAGTGGAGCTTTTTGGCTGTTGCTCTTCTACTTTCTCTTCTGCTGGTTCCTCCTCCAAGATATTTTCTTCTGATTCAGTACAGGAACCTTCACCACTGTCCTTTGATGCATCTTCACTCCCATGACCACTTCCTTCAGAATCTGTTGAGCATATGAAAATTTAAAAAAAGTTCCGACACAAATGTACCCCAAAAAATAAAATCTGTTGAAGCAAGTTGTTAAACAAAAGAATGATGCATGTTCCTCCCTCATAAGGTATTCCACCTATTTTTTCAGCTGGTGTCCAAATACTGCTATTTCAAGTGGTATGTTGAGAATCTGTTAAACATGAGTGCATTTTAAGATGGCAAAAAAAAGATGGCAGAATTTATTAAATGAACGTTAAATGTTCCTTTGAACTGCAGCTCATATTAACAATAAGCAGTAGCACAGAATAATTTCCACGTGAAGTCACATCTTAAAGAAAAAGTATTCCAGTTTTTAATTTCTGGAGGCATTTTCTAAATCTTCAAATTAAAATAGTTACCCAATAGAAGAGATTTAAAATTACAAAATGAAGAGTTTTAACTAACAAGTACTAACAATAGTATGGGTAATCCCCTCGCCTTCATTTTTAGTACAGGTTTGTTTTTCTGGGTTTGGGGGCTCTTTTAATTTCCAATGTTATTTCACTTATTAATCCCACATAAGTTATGCCTCATTCAGTGCTGCAGCTGCACCACAATGCATAAATTCTAACCTTATACCACTCATATGGTATTGTTCTGTATATAGTCACTATTTCCATTAATTAACACAGGCCAATCTGTGCAATAGAAAGGAACAGAAGAGGATTTGTATGAAAAAAAAAAATCACAAAAATAAGGCATCTGTACTATAAACTACATTTAAAAAATTATTGAAAAAGATGACAAGTGAACTTGTTAAATTTTATAAACATCATCCCTCTTGACTATCTCTCATCTCATATTCACCTACTACTTTTCATTTGAAGTATTAGTTTTAATGAAGAAAAACTCAGAAAATATTTTTTTAAATTAACAAATATAAAGTTGCTTGATCCAACACAGGGATCAATTAGGTAATGGCTACAGTTCTCAGTTTGTTCAGAGCCATCACCAAGTTCTTGATGCATTGTCACATAGATGCAAAGAAGAAACACATTGATGCTTGCAAATTAAAAAAAATCCTTAGTCACCTTAGTTACCTACACAAAAATCCCCACCACTCAGTATCACCTTACACACAGAATTTCTGTGCACATCTCTCTCTGTATAAAGCCAAATTAACAAACAGTGGGGCCAGTGTGCTACACACTTCACACGGCATTTATTTCCACCCCACAGAACACTGACTAGCCAGTAACTCAACTGTTACTTCGATATAATGGACAGTTTTGTCTTTTTCTGTGCATACCTGTATGTGGAAGTAGTTGATGAGGAGATTAGATAATTATCAACAACAACAACAACAAAAAAATCCATCAGCACTACTACTACCCATTGGGATATTAATGTTACCAGTCCTCTCACAAGCTAATAGAAAGTAAAAGTTTCCTGCAAATGTTCTAACCTTTAGAGAGCCAGGAAAAAAAAAAATGAGAATGCAGGAACACAAGTTATTGTACAATCTTTTGAGAAAATAGTAATTCAGTCATTTCCCTACACCTACCAGCCTTAATGATAGTAACAGAAATACAACATAATTAATTGAAGTTTTGAAATAGTAGAACACTCTTCAGGCATGCCTAAGAAATAAAAACAGTATTAACTAATATGTAATCTAAAAAATTATTTTTAAATTACAGTAACTTTGTTTGGATACATGTTCATGCACCTGTTGGAGTGGGTCCAGAGAAGGACCACAAAAATGGCCAGAGGGATGAAACACTTCTCCTATGAAAAAAGGCTGAGAGAGTTGGGGTTGTTCAGCCCAAAGGCTCCAGGGAGACCTTACTGCGGCCTTCCGATATATAAAGGCGTCTTATAAGAAAGAGACTTTTCACCAAGGCCTGTAGTGACAGGAAAAGGGGGACTGCTTTTAAACTGAAAGAGAGTAGGGTTTAGATTGGATATAAGGAAGAAACTGTTTACAATGAGGGTGGTGAGACCCTGGAACAGGTTGCCCAGAGAAGCTGTGGATGTCCCATCACTGGAAGTGTTCAAGGTCAGGTTGGATGGGGTTTTGAGCAACCCAATCTACTGAAAAATGTCCCTGCCCACAGCAGGGGGTTAGCTTAGATGATCTTTAAAGGTCCCTTCCAACCCAAACCTTTCTGTATTTGCCAGCTCTCACAAACACCTTACAAGTAACTCCTAAAGCCAGACTCTCATACTAGACATTTATATTATAGATTAAATGCCATGTTTGTTTAAAAGCAAAATGTGTTTTTGTATCTCATTTCACAGGTTCTGAGTGCCAATGTGCACTACTTGTCTCAATGTAAATAAGGTTGCATAGGGTTTTGCCATGTTTAAAATTAATTTAAATTTAATTTTAATTAAATTTAAAATTAATTTAAATTAATTAAATTAATTAATTTAACTGGATTTTTAAGTTACCTTATATTATTTTCTTTTGTTTTACTTCCCCACCATAACTCCATGACAGTAATGTGTTTGGATGCTTTAATTGTGCTGTTCCATTTCTAAATATGTTTAGACTTCTTGTGAATTGAAGCTTCAACTTCATTTTTGGGCGGAATCTTAGTCTGGGTATAGTTTGATCTTTAGCAGTGCTCTAAATTACCATCAGTGATTCTTGTACATCAATACTACAGCACTGAGAATACTCTCTAGCTGCTTTATGCCATGCCAAAAATATAAAGCAGAGAACAAACAAATGTTAGTTACATTCACTTCTCTCCTTCAATTTCTCTTTGCCTTCTGCCTGCACATTATGCTCTGTACTCTCCTTTCTGCATGCATGTACACACCAGAGATACCTATAGCAAGGGATATCCCTCTTCTGTCTGAATGCATCCACCGTGATAGGTACTTTTCTAGAAAGAGCTATTCTGTGATAACAGCTATTTTTGCAGGTGTTCTTCTGTCAGATGCACTTTCAGTTAGCAAGACGTTGTAGTATACAATTTTCTCCTTCAAAGAAATTCTTAAAGAATGGCTCTTTCAAATTGGCAGCCATATCATGTCATTCCTATGGGAGAGAAGTCAAGCTACTCTCAGTGAAAGATGGGGCCAGATACACTGTCAAATAGTGAAGAATACAGAGTTCCACTGAGAACAAATATGAGAGAGAACAGTTGTGAAAAAGGCATCATTCATTTCTGTACACCTTGTATCTTTAGCTCTACTGAGCACAACAGCAGGTGGCAGTCACATTTAAAGAGGGTAATTCAGAGAGGAATTCTCCAAGACATAACATTATGCTCCAGAATTAATATAAGAAAAAGTGTAATAAAGGTGAACAAAAGTGACTACTAATCTCCACGCCAGCTGTGGAGTCTTGTATAATACCTACTATGCACAAGACTGCAGGGGAAAGCTACTGAAATCACTACAGTGGTTAAAAAAATCCTCCCAGGGTTTTGCAAGACCATTTTACAAGCAACTTTAAGCATGGTACCCTGTGATTTTTTTAGTATTTTTTTTTTTTTACATTCTAAGAAAATCCATGTATATAGAGAACAAGTGTTACACTATGCAAGTACATGGCCACCCACTCACAGAAGACAGGCTGATTCAATGCCGTATTTAGCTTAACGAGCAGTTCTATAAAAAGCAGTTTTATTGCTTGTTTTTAAGTGAAGTCTGAAGGATAAGCCAGTTAAAGGAAATCATGAACTCGATTTTGGGCTTGCCTCTTCCACTAACAAAGCCTAACCAACTCCAGATAGCAGAAGACAAGCATCTGGCACCATTTTGGAAAGCTGTTGTTTTTTTGCAGAGAGTCCTGTCTAGTTGAGGCTTACCCAGGTGCTCAAAGCTACATACAACGAAAACAATCCAGAATCCTGTATTGAAAAGGAGTGAAAAACTGAGCATGCAATACTGAAAACAGCTACCATATCTGAAGTTATTCCTACTAAATAATATTGTTCAATAATAATCTACAGGCATCATACAAGAAGTCATCCAGCCCACAGTGAGCTTCACGATACCCTCTTTTCGAGGGTGGTAACAAAAAACAGGCTACAAGTGAGGTTACTTCTTCTGGAGGTTAAAGCTACTCGATCACGATCACCCTCTCTAGTGATCCCTTAGCCTCTTTCTCCCAATCACAAGGTGGACAACAAATCTTTGACGTGATGATGAGAAAGTACACAGGTATCTCTGCTAAAATACCATGTTACACACCGTGCACGATCCCTCACCCAGGTTGCCTTCATCATGACAGACGGAAAGTGGAAAGCACTGCAAAAAGTGTTTGTCGGCAACAGCCTCTGCCCATAAACTTCCTTACAAGAACAGCTCCAGAGTCACAAAAACTCCTTTGCACATGTGCTATACCAAACATGTGGAAAAGCAGCTGTACTTCCTATACATCTGATCTAGAAATTGCAAGTAATTTTAAAGACTCCAAAATGCCTTAAGGAAATGCTTAAAATAACTAGAAAGTTCTGATATTAATAAGTGGATGTCAAAGAAAGGAAACCTAGATCATATATGGAAAATATCAACTTTTAAATTGCCAAAGGCAGAGTTGTGTAACTGGTAAATTCCTGATCACGTTTGTCTATTAGACTAAAGTCACAGAGGTCCATTATGCTAAGACAGATATAACTCTACTGAAAGCAAGAATTGAAAAGGCTTAATACTTCACTTTCAACATAGCTTCAAAAAAGTGAATCTAGCATCAGTTAGATATACATCACTGCTTTTCTATGCTATTTTGCTGAGTATGGCGATTAAACATTGGTAGACTACTGGCAATTCAACATTGGTAATGCTGGCAGTTAAAAAAATGGAACTATCCAAAGTAACATAATTAATAACATACAAAACAAAACCAACGTAGATTAAGATATTACTGCTCCAAGGAGAGAAATTCACTTCTCAAATTATGTTTTGAAAAAAAAGTATCTAAATGCTGTATTAACTGCGGACATAGACTGGGCAGAGTAGGAAATGAAACTGATCGCTGATCCGCAATTACACTTGTTTCAGAAGAAAAGTATTTAGTTTAATGGAAAAAAGGATGGAAGAGGAACATAAATGAAAGTTGTTTACTAAGCAGTTTCCTCACTTCTACACTAGCTGTAATGATATCACACAGCATTTCAGTAGATGTCTATTCAAGTCGTAAAAGCACTCAAAACTAAAGGTTACCAACTTTGACTTGAGTCATTGGGAAGTGCCTTATTTACAATGTTACAACGCAGATGGAATTGGTTACCCTACCTCCTGAATTTGCTTGACATTTCCCAGTTTCCCCGTTTTTAACGTTATCAAACTTGACTTGTTTGGGATGAAGTACTGCATGCCCCATGACTTCCCTCAGCAAAGCTGCAGTCCTAAATAATCCATAAAATTGGATTCCAATACAAATTATTGAATAGTGAGCTAGAATATGTATTTTTCCCAGAAACACTGGAGAGCTTCACATCTTGTACAAGGCAAATGACATCTGGGAGACAGCTGAACATGTGTCTGGGACATGCTAAGTCTAAGTCTCTGAGGCATTGTAACAAGTACATGCTCAAGAAGCACTTGAAACATCCCATCCTCACTCAGCATGTCTACGACTCCCAGAGGTGGCCAGGCTGCAAACAGACCATCCCACCAAGCTGGACTTAATAAAGCACAGAAGAACCTTCTCCGTGTGGCAGGAAATACACAAGAGATGGACACACACACAAAAAAGAGGAGATGCAAGAGAAAGTAAAGTAGGAGATCATGAAAATCCTGTTCAAGAATGACTGAACAGGCAGAACGACACTGAAACAACGACCAAGGGTTCTGTAAGGGACAGACAGGTTGGAAAGATGAGGCACAAAGAGTCACAATACGGGGAAAACAAAGTAAAATAATGTCACCCCATCACTAAATCCACCCTGCCCAAACACTGGAATGAAAGCCTAGACTTCTGCCACATTACTTCTCTGCTGTCAGTAAACACAAAGAACAGAAGTCTCAGTGTTTCCAAAGAGAATGCAAGTTCAAAATGCTCATCAGTCACTCCAAAGTGTTACTTCAAGTGGCAGACATCTGTACAGATAAAAGATCTCACTTGGGATGAAGATCACCAAGAGAACATAATGCCCATATTTTCCATTCTCTCAATGGGAAAAAGCCCTTGGGAGTTCCACTCTGAGGGACTACACATTACAGTTGCAAAGTCAAACCTTGAAATGATTGTAACAATTAAGATTGTGCAATTACGTGATAATTTACTAATGATGAGATATCCAATATTTTCTCTTACCTTCATTGTCTACTGAAACACCCTACAACTTTTCTGTTGCACATCATTTAAGTTTATTCTCAAAAACAAACATATTAGCTTCTTCATCAATATTTCAGTAGTGTTTATCACTACAGTATTTTAGTGCTTTGCAAACATTTCTGTATATTACAATATCCTGTACGGGAAAGCAAAAGTGGAATCTCCATTGTGCTAAAAGTAAACGAATTACAGAAAGATAAAGATATTTGCAAATTTTTATTTCTAGATCAAGTCACAGGTTTTTCAGAATACCTAATATATGCATTTATATAGATCATTACACATTTTAAACAGAGCTCCTACGGACCTCAATTGCAATAATAGTACATAATATTTATGCAAGTCAGGCTTCACGCTCAACACTAAAAAAACAAACATTTACAAATGCCTCTAAAAATTTGAGTCTAGGAGACTTGCAGCAGAAGTAGTGACAGAATCCCGTTCTTCAAGACAGCATTCAGCTACGCTCTTCTTAGCTACACTGAGACACAGAGTCAGTCCTTAAATTCACACATTGTTCTTGTTGAGGGACCACACTACATTTCTCTGCATCATTTCAATTTCAGTATATGAGCTGCCAAAACTGACCGACTTCACTGATGAGAGAGAAGAAAAGTGGTAAATTCTTGCTTTGGAATCCTGCTGGGAATTACTCTACAACTATACACTGATTTCTGACATCAGTATATCTCCAGCTGCTCTCATTAAACTAAAAAAAAAAAACACCAACAGAAAAAACAAAGTATGCTCTAGTTAACTTAAAAGCAAAACTTCAAATAACTGATCTGTAATGTGAAGCATATTATTAAAAAACTTCAGTTGAGTATATTACAATACCATCATTTCAAGTCACATATTTGTACGCTCTGACTCGAAAGGGACAGTTTTTTTGACTGATCCCACATTAAGATTACATATGACATTCTTACTTAAGAAAGAAATTTTTCAAGACGTTTATAAAAGACAGAAAAATACCGTACTTTAAAATATAGCATTACTACTTCCTATTATGTAGAAACAGAGAAGCCATTAAAAAATTACTTCATTCAATATTAACATAATGAAAAGCCCACGGGCCTGAAAACTATTTACATTAAGTAAATTTACAAGAATATAACAGTTCTAACATCAGTTTCCCTAAAGAGATGTCAGAATGATGAGCTCTTTAAAGTGGAAAAGGCAGTAATTGCCTGTTGGTGTGATCTAAATCCAAAAGAAAAGAAATTAACTACACTATAAGTAAAGTCCATATCTTCTATGGATTTTTTTTGGTGGAAATGGAGGTTAGGTGATTACAAATATTTTCTGTAATGAAAAAAATTTACCAAGGCATCAGGACTCTGAACACAAAAATTCAGAAATGCTGATTCCTTCATAAAAGTACTTAATACCAACTTCTCAGATCCTTACTGCATCTCATACTCCCAGAAATCTGATAGAACAATGAACGTGTAAAAGCGCAAATGTTCAGGGCTCAGTCCTCCTAGACTTGCACAGTGTCATATACTAGCACATACCACTTAACAACCTAAAGCTCATACATATGGATGCAACATAATCAACAGGGAGTAAACAACTTCAGAATTCTTTTAATTCAGTATTTAAATAGTCCTTTAACTTTTAACTTTCAAATTTATTTTTTTAAACACCTATATGTGCATTTGACTCAAATAAACATACATTGCAGAGCTGTGGAATTACCATACTTACAGGATTTTCCTGAGTGCATGAGTAGAATTTATGGTCATTATCAATGTAGAAAGATTGTTTCTTCCTTCTGTCACATTTATTTCCGTTTGTAAGCAAACTGCACAACCAAATTCTGAATTCAAACAAATACTAAACACTGATTTGCAACAGGCTGCACATAGAGAGAACTCTATGGTCATTGAAACAAGAAAAAGAGCGATAGGCTTGACTGTAATGGAGAAACACACATTATGCTTTGAAAGCTGAATCCTCAGTGAAAAACAGCAAAATCCGTTTTCTGTTAGTAACAATCCAGAATTTGTATAGGAGGGCTGATTGTGTGTGTACACACGTATTCTTCATAAATATATAACTTTTATCAATTTTATTAATATATGTGTGTTGTAAAAAAGTCCCTTTATTTCAGCACTTCTTCCAAATGAATCTAAATGGACTAGGTACAGCCAAATTTAAGGCTATGTTATACCAGCTTCATTTTAAATCAGCACAGATGTTCTGTTTCAACTACCCATTTAACTTGTATTACACATAAGAAATGTTTCTTTTTTTCTTTCAACTTAAGAGGTTGCACGTTTAATAACTTTCTATTCCCCAGCTTCTCCAAACCCTCATAACATTCTCCTTTCACATTGAAAATCTTTGAATAAAGTGTAAAATGTCGAACTCTGCTGCTGTTTCAAAGTGTTTTCACTAAATTTTGAATTTTATTAAACAGAACACTAATTTCTACAAGTGATAGATACAGGTTCTGAAATGTTAAAACACAGCTATATGAGATATATGAACACAAAAAAGTAATGGGAAAAACATTTTTAAGTAGAACTTGGGTTTTTCTCATATGCTTGTTTCAATTCAGTGTTGCTTTTATAAGGGAAAACACATCCAACTTCCTCAAAATGAAATTGAGATTGAAATACTCTCAAGGCTAGACACTGACATCCCCCCATGTGTACATACGATATCCTAAAAGTCAGAGGGTATCAATTACAAATTAATCCTCTGCATTTAGACATAGTTGAGTCAGGACTCTTTATTCATTATTTTTAATTAACTAATGATCATCTTTTAATCAAATAATATATTGCTCTGGATTATGTGTCCATCTCCCATACCCCATTTCCAATTCTTCTTTTCCCTTAAATCCTGCCTACACTACTGTTCCAGAATAGGGAGATTTTCTCTGGAAACTAAAAATCATTTCCTTTTATGGCAAATTGTCTCTACAAAAGGCAGTGCCTTTACTCAAAAGAAAGGATCAAAAATCCCCAAAACAAGATTAAAAAAGTAAATGAAGCAAGCCCCCCAAAATCTTAGCATGAAATTGGTAAGATGGCATCAGTTTTACTCTCTTAAGTCATTGCAGCCTGCTTCTATGAGATCAACCAAGGGAAATATGTCTAAGCTTGGGGAAAAAAAAAAACAAGGAGCATTAGGGCATATCTCAAAACTGTCACTGGTGAAATGATCATTAAGCATTTTTAAGTTCATTAATAAGGAGGAGCTTGCCAGATGTTAAAAAATAAGCCTTTAAATGGAGATGGGGAATATTTTTGCAAGACACATTCACATGAAAACATGGATCAGCATCCCCAGTGCAGAAATAACAAAGTGAAGTTATTTGACAAGCTGTCATAATGCTTCCGTTACATCTTACACATCCTGCACCTCTTTGCTTATTTCCCTGAGCATATGCCACAGAACATCCAATATGCAGTTTACTCACAAACATGGTCCTGCCTCTTCTTTCCCTTCCCTCCAATATACTTGAATTTATTCATTTTATTTTGGGACCCTGTTTACTTCAAGTTTCCGTGGATGTTCACTGCAGATACAAGAATCTGCACACATAGAAAAGACTGCAGAACAAAACCACTCTGAGGCAAGGACCTCCTTCTAGTATGAAATGCATACACCTTTCTGCATAGCTATCTGATTGGACACCTTAAGTTTGTCTATTGTAAAAAAAGAAACCTGAACAGATTCTTTCTGCTTAAGGTTTGCACTCACCGAGTGGAATTAACCTTGAGAAATAGTCAAGTTCTTAAGTCCACAACAAACGATTACCCAGACTGATTCAAAACAAAATGGCTTTAGAACATTCTTGTTTCAATACTAAATGCAGCAAATATTTCAAAAATTATCTCTACATTGAAAAAATAAAAAGCAACAGATATAGCTAAAGTAGTCAGCACAGAAGCTACTCAAATGCTTCTGCCAAAACCTGTTTGATAATCCTGAGTTTTCTGTTGAGAAAAAAATATTTGCAATTGAATTATTGTATGGATGTTTTATTTAATCGGTTGTTTCTTATCCGCAGCATAAGAATTTCCAGTTATCCAATCGAGTCACTGAACTTCAAGTGGCTCCAAGTCCCAACAGTTCACTAATACCATTCTGTCTCCCATATGATATTAAATGAGCAGCCATAAAACGAAAATGAGATCATTCTGAAGCGGGGAGATGAGGAAGCATATTTACCTGAAGCATCTCCAACTTTAAAATCACTGTCATCAGAGCTATCATAATCTAAAGCTTCCAGCAGCGAAGCTGCCAAAGGCTTCACTTGTCTCCTCTTCGAACTGCGGTCCACTGCAGGAAAAAAAAACATAGTATTGTTACTAGGTGGCATAATGAGAATTCAGCATCGTTAACGATACTTAAGTTAGAAGGAAAAGCAGAATGGCCGTGACAGGCAGGGGCAGCCTCCGCCACACCGCCCGAAGAGCAGCCAGCAGATGCTGACGGCACCGGGGTCCCGGAGACACTCATTCCCACAGGTGAGGGAGGGGAGCGGCGGCAGGCACCCGGGAAGGGCTCCCCCACAGCTAACCAGCCGGGAGCTGCCCGCCCGCCGGAGCGGTGATGCTCCCTTCAGGCGCCGGGAAACGCCACGGCACCGCACCGGCCGCGGCTCGCGGGCACCGGCGGGAACCCCGGGCGGGGGGCGCGGGCTGGGCGGGCACCGGAGTCGCCTGAGGTCCCCGGAGCCACCAGCACCTCCGGACGTAGCACCTTGGCGCGATCCGCCAGCGACGAGAGGCGCGGGGAAAGGGCAGCCAGGACCGCGGGGCGCCTGAGGGGCCGCGGGGCGCCTGAGGGACGGCGATGCGCCCGCCCGCGGGAGGGGGCGGGGCGCTCGGCGGGCACCTCGGCATCTCCCCGGGACAGGGGCGGGAAGAGCCGCGGAGGATCACTTACTAAAGCCTGCGCAGGTGAGCGGCGGGCGGGCAGGGGCCCTCGGGTGCAGCGCCGCGGAGCCGCCGAGCCCCGGGCCCCTTCCCCAGACAATGGGCACGGCGGCGACCCGGATGCAGACCCGCGCCCGCCCGCCCGCGGCGGCCGCTCCCGCTGCTGCGCCTGCGCCCCTGCCCGCCGCCCGCCCCGCCGCGCATGCGCGGCCCCAGGGCGCCTGCGCGGCGCGAGGTGAAGCCGAGGCGCGGGCAGTGCCCGGCCTCTGCCTCCGCCGCGGCGGGGGCGAGGCACGGAGCGTCCCGAAGAGCGCCGGGGCCTCCGGTGGGGAGAGGTGCGGGTAGTCCCAGGAGTCAGGAGCGCTTAAAGTCCCAGTGCAGACCCATTCATTCTCAGGGGGCGCCTGTTCAGGATCTCATTTACTAGGAAAAACAGCTCAAAAAATAGTCTGGCACTTCCTCTGTTCCCCCCCCCCCGGCCCCCGTGTGGAAACGAAGCGTTATTAAATTGCTTTTATTTAACCCCTGGTCTAAGAGAGGAGTTCCTTGTGGACTTCGTTCCGTTGTCGAGCTTATTCTTGCACTCTTGAAAAACAGCAAGCCGTTGCATTCAGGAAAAAAAAAAAAACCAACAAAAAACACGGATTTTTGTTTGACCACATCACGCGAGTCCAGGAGCTAAGCACAAAGCCTAATGGTGAGAGATGGACGGTGAAGGAGAGCAATGCAGGGCCGTTGCCTTTTGCAACAGTTCCACCACCACCTCAGTTGCGAGAGCCACCCCCAGCCCCTGCGCGCGCCTGCTATTGCCAGTCCCACGCGTAAAAGCTGCACAAAATCTATGTGAAGTGTTTAAAAAAACTGAGGGAATAATCTGGTTTTTGGCTTTTTCCCCAAACTTGTTTTTATAATTAGAAGAACAGGGACTTCTTAAAGAACTGACTTTCTGACATGCTGCTACGACTTCAAGAGCTTGAGGATCAAGAATAGTGATAAACATGCAAGCTTGCAACAGAATTGTAAGAGCATTATTGGAAGATGTGTGTTTAGCAATGGATAAATGCAAGTAAGGTCAACTAGTTCCACGATGCAGCGTGGAGGGAAGGTAAAGTTTGGCAAGCACATGGTCCATGACAAGAGCCTGCACTACGTTCAGCACAGCTCTGCATGTATCACCCGTGCAAGTCTTCCCAGAGCCAAAATGCCTCTTGGTATTGCAAAGACAGGTAGTGCATTATGGGTGTATTAGTCGTCTTCTTTTAAATAGAGCATAGAGATGGCCGGTTAGTGTATGACGTAATTATGCATCTGAAATACTTCCTATAATAATTTTCTGTGTTTCAGATTTTGAGTATTTTGGAAGGGCAGAAAATTCTCAAGAAATACATGAATTCTATGTTCATTCTGTGCTTGAATTCCCCATTTTTTTTGTAGCACATTATCACATCAATAGTTGATGCGTTCACAGAGGCACCTCCTTTTTCCTCCACCAGTTCTTTGGCTACACAGGTAGCCTGACTGCACAATGAACTCCTTTCCTGAATCTGGTTTTGCCAGCCCTACCCAAATATGCTGTCGGCCTGTGCAGCCTAGTCTTTCCTTCAAAGCTCTGATCAGCTTCCCTGTTCCAGTAGGAGTTGCATATGTCTTAGATTTTCACTCCTTAAGGGTTTTTTTTTCCTTTAACTGGCATCCCCATCCTACTTTCTCTTTGCACACAATTGCAGTCTTAATAGGACAAGTAGCAGGGCTCAGATCCCTTCATTCAGACTCTGCAGATCCATGCTGACACGCGCAGCAACAAGTTCTGCACTATCCCTTGCCTGCCAAGGGACAAGCCCCTGATCCTGCCCCATACGTGGTGATTGGCAGGACAACTCAAATCACATGTAAGGGGAAGGTAAAGTAAACAGAACTGACCCCAAATTTGGCTTTATGTAGAAGAGCAGACTGAGGGACACAGACAGCTTCGAAGAACAAGGGCTTTCAGCACGTAACACAGGCAAGGGGAGGGGAGCGCCCTGTAGAGCAGTGGAGGAACTTACAGTTCCTTTAAACATGAAAGTCAAAGCAGATGTATGGACTGTCTAGCTTTCAGTTGAGCTCTCTGGGGCAGCCTGCAATGCTAGGATTATTAGAGTTTCTACTTACACAGTTCTGGCAAGAACAGGTGATCAAGCAGAAGTTAATTAATGGCTGCCTGCCCCTGCTCCTCATCAGCACCTCACATTGCCCAAACACTCCTTCCTCCTTCCCTCTTTGTACTCTGTCCCATGACTCGAGCCCTCTCAGCCCCAGCCCTTCTGTCTTACTCTTTCTTGTCCCAAATATTTCTTTTTATTCTTCCTCTCCTTTTTTCCCCCCTCCAAAGGAATATTCACACTTACTTACTTTTATTTCTGAAAATAGCATGCACATGTTCTTTGTTATCTTTTGTAGTCAGCCTGCATACTTTGCCCTCATTCCTCAACAAAAAACCCCACATCAATAAAATGAACTGTGAAGTACCTAAAATTTATTCACTGTTTCCCTAAACTTCTGAGCACTACAAACATAAAGCTTACCAACAAATCCTCCAAATTTAGAAGTAAATAAAACATACAGCATAGAAATTAACTAGAACTACCAGTTTAACCTTTGATCATCATTCTTTGGAAGTTTCTGGCTATTAAAACATCTATTAAAAGATAAGTCCCCCGTGGCAGATGCTAACCTCCCTTAGTAGAGTCAGACTATTTCGAATAAGGGGAAAAGAAGGGAGAATTTATGCTCCAAATGAAAGAAGCCTTCAGAGAGAATGTCTGATCCCCTTATTTCTGCAAGGCCTTTGCCAATCTCAGCAGATAATCAAGGACGTTGAAATGTTCAGTTGCCTTTTTGGTTGAAGAAATAAGGTATTGATGGCACACTGCTGGGAGCCGGGCACTGTACTGACATTGCTATATGCATTAAATAGATTGTAAATGTTGTCAGTTTAGCACCTTTAAGTACTACCTTCATATACATACAAAAAATTACCTTAAAATGTCATTTTTAGAGCAAAATTATGAAGAGCTGAAATAGTACATCTAGAATGAACATGTCATGGCAGTTCCATCACTAACATAATACTTAAAAAATGCCTAGAAATATTTCAGTATATCAGGTCATGTCAAGCACATCAAGTCTTTCAATTATCTCAGCATTCCAGTGGTTCTCTTCAGGTCGAGCCTTCAGTGCCCAGCCTGTTGCAAGAGTAGGTGTCTGAATCTCCATTTCAGTGCTGCTCTTCAACTGCTGGAGAAGGAGAGAAAATAATATCTTCTGACTGTACTTTTGCCCTAAGAAAAAAAGAATCTTTGTTGTGGTTCTGTAAAGACCATTTTAGAAGGAGTGACACAATAGCAAGTCAGCAGAGAATACAGTCACACTCACATAAATTACCTTAAAAATATCATTCTTAGTTTAATGAAAGTGTCGAGTTTTCAAAGAAAGAAATACAATACAACATTTCCTCACCTAGGGAATAAACTCAAGAGTAAGTATGTTTTTAACTCATCCATCAACTATGAATGGAGAAATAATAGTATAAAATCCTGTATCTTTTTTTTTTCCTGTCAGCGAGCAGGCAGTTAAAGCCATGACCTACCTGTCTGAATCCAAACAGCAAACCCTTTTTTTGTCCATCAAAACATCACCATCTGTAGTAGGGAGACTGACCTCTTCAAATATCTTTCCAAAGAGAATTGTTCCAGTTTTCACTCTTTAACTGTGCTATTACAGCAAGCACCTCTCTCAGTGATCTCTGCTCTTTTGTCTAGTATTATATGGTAAAATATAAAGAGAAAAAGACTGAATCAGATGTCCTTGCTGTTTTCAATTACAAATGGAGGAAATTCAGTATCAGTAGTCTCTGAACAATAAGACTTCAAAATAATAAACTGCGGACTGCTACGAGGTCTACCGCAGGCAAATGCTGCCAGGGAATGGTCCCATCAGATATCAAGATATTTCTTCCACTCCTTCAGCCACACTCAGCCTCAGTCCATTAATTATGGGGTTTTTTTGATTAACGTGGTACACGTGTTGTAAAAGAGTCCAGGAGAAGTAAAAGAGAACCATATATATCTTCAATAGAAGAGCTATCTGAATTAAAGAAATATATATATTAAGATTGCAAAGGTTAAGAAATATTAGAATTAGGGCTACCTATATCTTCAGTTCTGTGTGAATTGTCAGGCTAAGTAACGTGTGTCTTTTTTTAGGATTATGTAGAGATGAGCCCTACTCCCTCTTTTACTAGCTGATACAGGATGCAGTTGTTAAGTCCAAGGAGTAGGAAAGATGGATCTATGTATTTCTGTTGCAGTCGGGTCCCATGTAAGGTACCTGTGCTCATACAGATACTCACAGGTGGCAGACTCCTGCCTTCCATACCCCCTCTTCCCCACTCTGTGTTAAGTTCCAGTCCTGCAACCCCTTAATCAAATAGCTATTTTAACTTAAGAAAAAAATGTCATTTTGTAGATTTTTGTCAGCTCAAGCTTGACAGAGCTAAAAGAGAGATCTTCCCACCTTTACCCTGGCTCCACTTGCCTACCTCCTGAGGCCACCCCCTGTCAACTGACGCCCACACAAAGGACATCATCCTCAACTCAGACCTTGCTGCAGATCCTGCCACTGAAGTTATGTCTGAAAGATTCAATGCAAAACACTCCTCACATGCAGCTTTCCTATCTGCCCATTCAGCTAAAATTCTTGTCTAGGCTCATCCCCCTTCTCATTTACATCAATATTCCTTTCTCTGGTTTTTGAAAATGCAGTTCTGATGTTGCTGTATCTATTGTAATGATTCTTCTCAGTTTCTACCATGTTCCTTTTCCATTTTTATCCCACCAGTGAATTCTCCTTTGCTGCATCAGTCATAAATTTTTTGGGTTTGGTTTCAGTACACTTCACAGATTACTCTTTCTTTCATCTGTCATTTCTTTACAGCAGATGACATTTGCCATACAAATCTGTTTAACAGAATGTATTGGCCTCCTGTTCTCTATTAAATTTTCAGACAAGTTTGTGGGTTTTTTTCCACAGATCTACTACTTTATGTATGAAAACAACCTTGTTTTGTTTGTTTTGAACCTGGCTCCTGTCATCTTCTGCAATACCTAAGTCATCTCTTTTCCAGGCTGAAGAATCCCAGCCTACACAGTCACTTCTGATAGTGTGACTGAGATAGATAGACTTCCATTTCTCCAATGACCCTTGTTTTCCTTCCATGAATCTTTTCCAGTCTTATAGCCTTTCTGTAATGAGAGGACAGCACTGAAATGCATGCAAACAGTGCATTTATTCAGTTGAATAATGATATTTTTGGTTTTGTTCTCTATTCCTTTCCTACTAATTTTTAAGACTTTTTTTTTTTTTTTTTCCTTGGGACATGGAGTCCCAGAGCATTGACTGCACTGAACTGACACTTCCATAAAACTATCATAATCCCTAGGTCTTGTTCTTAAGTGGAAACAGTCATCTCAAAGTCCATCATTTTATTTGTGAAACTAGGATTGCTTTTCCTCAGAAGCATCAATTTCTTTACATCTATCTACACTGCATTTCACTTCCTTTGCATTTATCTAGATTGAATTTCATCTGCTATTTTATTTACTGCCCAGTCAAATAAGAGATTACACCATTAGTAGTTGAACTGTTTCATACCTGAGTTCTGTCAGTTTTTGTGATAGTGGTGGTTTCCTAGTATTTTATCAGAGCATTTTACCTTTTTTTCTTAATATTTTATCTGTAGCTGCTTCCACAATAACTTCAAATTCAGATAGATTGTCTGCTGAGCCCTCTTCCCACAGAGAACAGCACTCCAGCATGGCAGTATCTTCATTTCTTTTCCACAGAAAATACTGATTGAAAGAATTCATCTCCCTAAGTACACATTTCATACAAATCATCCACTGGCCTAATGGATGCTGTCATGTTTTTTGCTGTGTTTGAAATATGACTTAGTACTAATTTTGATTCTTTTATCTTGTTGAGTCTCAAATTCTTTTTCCATTCTGCCTAATTGATCATATTTTTACATTTCATCTATTAGAGCTTATGATACTTTTTATTTTCTTGTTTTAAATACAATTTGAAGGATTCCTTCCTGTTTATAGTAGTCTCCTTGACTTTGCTGGAAAGTGATTTCAGCTTCTTTTTATATTTTCTCTGCCATTTCCATAGGTGATAAGCACTAATGCAGTGATTCCAGTATAGTGTTCTCCGGTAGCTTACACGCCTATGAGAATTTAATTCCTTGGACTATCCCTTTCAGATATCTTGTTAAGAAGCTTCCTCATTTTCTGTATGTCCCTTTGGCAGTAGAGCACAAGAAGCGTGGATTTTTTGAGATTTGCTGCCTTTGTAGGAATGCTGAATAAGTACATGGTCACTGTTAAAGAGCAATTCAGCAGTAAGATTTTTATTAGATCCTGCTAGTTATTCAGTATGAAGTCAAGGTTTGTATTTTTGGATGTGGGCTCACTAACCACTTATTCCATGAAAGCATCATTCATAATGTCTAACATTTTCATCTCTGCTTATATGTCAGTATCATGTTGATCCAGTCTAAAGGAGTGAATTGAAGTCCCTCAGTACAACAGCTACCTTCCGTATTTTTCTCAGAATGTTGCAGTCTGTGTTGCCGTCCTTTCTGGGTGGTTATTAAGAAAGACCCAGTACTACCTCTGTCCAATTCAGGCCTGGAATTTCAATCCATGCAAATTAAGTGAGGTGGTTAATTTGTTGATTTTATTTGATTCTGATTCCTTGAATATATACTACATCTTTGCCCCGGGCACAGTTTATTCTATCATCTCATGTATATTTTCTGTCTTGATATTACAATGTGTCACTGGTTGTCTTCTTCCCACCAAGTTTCCAATGTCTGCTATGTTATTTTTTTAAGAAAATGGTTTTTTAAGAAAATGTTCCTCCATCTTATTTCTTACACTTCTATCATTTGCCTATAAGCATGTGTACCTCTGTTTTGTCCCCATCTTGGGAACTCATTTAAATAGTACTCAGGTAGTTTCCCATTTCCTACCTGAGTATTTACATCCTTTGGCCAATCCTCTGCCGGAGGATACAGAACTTGCAAGTTTTTCTTTTCAGCAGCATCACCATTTCAAAGCCATGTGTTCTTGCGCATTTGTGAGCTCCTTCACAGTCTCCAGTTTAAATGCTCAGTTATGACTTTCTAGATTTTAAATGTCAAACTTTTAAAATCACACAGTGTCACTCTTTGTGTCGGTGCACACCTGCACCAACACACTCTTCGCCCTCCTAGGGCAGTTCGGCTGTCAGTTCTCGAGACCAGCAGTGATGTGATGCAGCCCTGCGAGCTTGGATCAGACTCTGGAGAAATACCTGTATGAGAAAGAGCTGGGAAAAGCCTTGCTGGGGGTGCTCTGCAGCTCTGGAGCTGCATTTAAGCTCAGGTCTTACCCATGGTCCCTGCCTGAACAACACTGTATTGCCTTGCCTGATCTTACTGGGATCTTGCCTGATCCGGGCTTGACCGTAGACTTGCCTCATCACTATGTACGTGGCTGGCAGTCATCAGACCGCTGGCTGACCCTGGTTACCATCACCAGACCTGCTCTGCTCTTCTTTGGGCTTGGCACTGTGCCCTCCCTTACTTGCTGTCAGCACCGGCTCCTTGTTCACCTTCCCTTATGGAGCGACTCCCTCTTGCAGCTCCCTGACACCTCATCCAGATTAATTTCAGATAAAGTACTCCCTTTGTTCTGAAACTGTTCTCGATTCATGATGAATGTGCATTCTTTCTACTTATACTGTCCAATCAAGGTAGTAAAAATCTGTCTTGCCACCTCATCCCATGATCCCAAGGGGAGCAGGAAGCATTTTACAGAATACTATCATAGAAATCTTAGTCTTTAGCTTCCTTCTTGTTCACTTAAATGTTCTTCCCTTTGTCAATAGTACTGGTGCACCACAACCAGTTACCCCTACCAGGACTTCTTAGGAGTCTATCCAGACTCCCCAAGGAAGTTTGCCACCTGGTAGTCGCTGTGCAAACCTACAAGCCTGTTGGGGTCACAAACCCAGCCATCTATATGTGCAATGACAGATTCTTCCACCAATACAGCCTTTCTTTTCCTTACTGTTGGAGAAAGAAATTATGTGCAATACAACTAAAGAATGTCATTCCATTCTTTTTTTAATAATCAAGACTCACTCCCTCTTAACAAGATATGAAAAATGTGAACATAAGCCAGTGAGTCCCACTGATTTCAGTGGGCTCTGGCTCAGGCTTTTAATGACGCTGACTGATACACTTTTTCCAGATGCAGCCTTTCATCCATCAAACCATTCTGTTGTTCTGAAAAAATCTGGGATGTAAAGAACATCTGCCACAATGAACGTAGCCCAGACCTGCTGTTACTAATGGAAAGTATTCTAAGGGCTTGGATTTAAAAAGAAAAAAAGTTAATTAATTTTACAAGAATAATTACTTTGAATGTGAGTGTCAATGACCCTTCTCACATAAAGCTTTTCCAATACAATCTTGTTTTGGTGTCACTGAGGACAAAGGATGCTTCAGCTATACTGACAAAAATCTTTGTGAATTGCTATAAAATAAATTCTACTGAAGGAGTTTCTGTAGCTTCCTTTTAAACTCTATTTAGTTATTATCTGTAAACAAAAGAAGCTTTGCTGGCCTGGTTTGGATTTGTATGAAGAATTATAATCAACTAATAAAAACAGTAAGCAATAAAGAAAGGAAATAACTGCTTTTAATGTTCTCTGTTAAATGTAATTGTGACATGTAGGAATCAATTCTTTTTCTAATATTCATTATTTCACTGATTAGCACAATGAGTAGCAAAACCACAGAAGACATCTTTTATCATCACAGATTTTATAGACACTAATCTGTTTTTAATCTGGTTTTGCCAAATTAGGCGAGTTTTTCTTGAAAAATTGTGTTTAAGAATTTAAGCTGATTTAAGATCTAATTTATTGCAAAAGAAAAAACATTCAGTTATGTTAGAGTTCCACTTCATCAAGACATATACACACAGTTTTCTTTGTTTTTTAAAAAAGAAAAACAATTGCCAAGACATGTCTTTGTTAAGGTACCCTGCTGGCGGCATATGGCAAAATTACTGGCACATTGCCTGGAAAGTGCAGCAAGAACTGATGGATCTGATCTCATTCTGTGGCTGGGGTGAAGGCCAGTCTTATGGCCTGTGACCATCGATTGCTTGGCAAGAAGCACAAGTTCCTGAAAACAGATGCAGGAAGGTGAACTGATTTTGTGAGTACCTTCCTAAGTGATGGTAGAGCCCCCAAAACAGTCTCTGTTAAGAGCTGGACCTTCAGGAGTCTCTGTGTAATTGCATTTTATATGCTATTGTGAAATAAATGTTTCAATATATAAATCTTTAAGAAGTAATAGTGCTAATTTAATATTTTACAGGTCAGTCTCAATTTCAAGTATTTCTTGAGAACTGGGATGAAATCCTGCAGCTGTGGGAGTTCTGAAAAAGAAGCAGATTTTCTTCCATATTGTCATACTTCTGAGACAGACATTTAGAGGGATGGCTTGTTTCATGTGAAAAAGAGAAACACAGACTTTTTTTTTTTTAATTCTACATTATTTGAAACCTAGCCTGGCATTAGGTAAGTACTCAATTTTGAAGGATATAGCGGTAGTGCATGGAGAGGGAATTTTCTGTCATTGTGATGGTTCATAAAACAGAGATCCTCAAGATTTGAACATCTCCAGTCCCAAACATGGGCAAGACTTCTAGCTAGAAGATTCCACTCCATCTTACATGAAGATATTTGTATGCTAAATTTCATCCTATAACAATGATCATTTTTATGCTTATACAGATTAAGTATGCATAGTACACTGTGACAGTCCTAGGGGGAAGGAGCAGAAACCCTGTATTTAAATCATTTAACAGAAAATACCCTAATTTTAGAAAATAATAGAGGAGCTTTGAAAAGCTCTTGTTTGTTACAGTCTCTGAAATTTAACAGGAATAACATTCTGATGTTGAAGATGTACCTTTCTTTGTCCTCTTCAATGTTTCATAAGTTTTATCTTGTAAAAGGATTGCTATCCCCTCCCCCTTCCTCATGCCCCTCCTCTTCCCATTCCCAGATGAGGAGAAGAGGGGAAATGAGAGACCTGGATTAAACTCTCTCTCTTCAATACTTCTACTGGAAAGGAAAAAAGCCACAAACAAAAACCATGAGACCATTGGGATTTTTCTCATCAAATACAGAATGGAATCAATTTTCAGATTGCTTTAAATATGTGTCAAACTCAGGAAATGCTGTAAAAATTAAAATAGAAAAGCTTTTTTTTTCAATTGCACTTGACATGATTATAACTTTTTTTTTTTTTAATGAGAATGTCCAACCATAATGATATCTCCCTAGTCACAGTGACAGTAGGGTGCAGTTTCACATGAAATCTGCCATCTTCCATTCTCAATACCTGTATCGAATTTTGCAGTTATCCAACCATACAGTGAGACAGATTCTGATCTGACAGAGAGCTGCCGTACCAAGAAGCCCTGTGGCTCCAAGACCAATTGATCCAGTGCAAGCCAGGACACAAGGACAAGAACATGTGGGGATAAGGGAAAGCAGGTGCAACTGCCCGGCTCACCAGCAAGTCCATGTTAGATCGGGTGTGACACACACAGCCGGTGGTGGCTACATGATCATATCAGTCAGACCTGTAGTGAGAAGGTACGATCTCATCGCCCCTCTGCCATTTGCTTCTCCAGGATGCTTTTTGCAATTGCTAGCATTAGCAATGAGCTGGAATTGATCCAGATAAAACCTTTTTGTTTCGTCTCTTTTGCATAGCCTTATGTGAACTGGTGCTGGCACATGAGTAGCCAAGGGCAAAGGATGGATAAAACTGTCTCTCTGCATAGCACTTTGGACTTACTGTGAATTAAAATGACTGTGTAACCCTGGCCTTAATGATTCACTACATCCTTTACTGTTCCATGTAATAAAACCATACCTGCCTGTGTTCTCACTGCTATTTATTTGTATTCTGTGACTCAAAGTGGCTCTAAAGAAAAAAGATTCATGGAATCCACAGTCTTTTCTGTTGCCCCTCTAATGACTCCTCTCTCTCCCAGATTCCATGGTCATCAAACAGTATACCAGCAAGTCAATTTAAAAGAACTATGACCTTGAAAATCATGCTTCCTCCCCTCCCAGATCACATAGGGGAGGGGAGAGGGAGAGACAAGGAGAAAAAATTCCCACTGTCCTGATTTGTTTCTTTAGAAGATGCAGTGTGGATTACATCTTTTAAAACCCATTGCACTGGAATTTTCTGATTTTAAATCACATGAATCATTTCAGTTTGGCCAAGTTTTAATCAAAGCTCATTTTACCCTACAAACAAATATACTGAATGCAAGTTTGGTAAGAGAGATTGTTCCTTTAAAGACTTATTTATTTTACTCAAAAAAATAGTTCATCTCTAGACTGGCCTCCTTACATGATTTTTATTTTTAAATTAGCAATGATTCTGCTATGGAGAGGTTGTGTAAAGTGTATCTTCTATGAGACGTATTTTTGTCATGGGTATTGCTTTTCAGAGCTCCAGCATTTTAAATTATGCTTGCAGAAGATACCAATTTTAAAATTTATTCATTTCATCCACATCTGTTCTGCATTCCATGGAGAAAAGACAAGGGTATTGGGTGCCTGAACACTTTAGGAGTACTACATGTGTTTGTTAAGACAGCTCTTTCGCAGAAGTGTTAGTGTTCTACTTACGTCTTCGTAAATAGGGATGGCAGCCTGAAGGAGGTGTTTCTTAAGGGCAAGTCCCAAAGAGGAAGAACAGATGGGCAGAGACAGCATCAATGGAGTAACATCTCAAAGTATACAAGCTTGTAAGTTAGTCAGACAAATAGGATAGTGAAAGACAGGAGTCAAATTTTTTGGACCAAGGATGTTCTGAAACAAGCAAGTAAACAGAACATTCTGTTGTCTTTAATCTGATTTTTTGTGTGATGTAAGATGAAAACAGCGTTTCACAGAAAAAAATGAAAGTACTTTATGAAACTACTTTTTAATTAAATTTGCTAACTCTTATGTTCTGCTTGTTCTCAAAGAAAATTTTTGATGTCTTAGTACATATAAGAAAAAATATCAAGATATGCTGTAGTTTTCCCCTTCACATCATTTTCACTGCAGTCTTGAATCTGCTCTTCAAATAAAATAAGAAATTCCTGCTCAGAAGTCTTATTACAGGTATATATTTCATGCAATCACGCAATGTGAATCTTACAGATATACTGTATATATCTTTCAAAGGAGGAGGATGGGCTCAGTCACACATCAAAACATATTATCCTTCTCCCATAAATATAATAATACAGTTTTTAAATGAAACTGTATTTAAATGAAAACTGTATTTCATTTCATTTAAATGAAACTGTATTTAAAGAAAGGATAATATGGGGATACTACTTCTTGGTAAGTGGTACATCACACAATTTTTAGCAGCACAGAAGTTTCAGAAAAACCCAAGCAAAACTCAAGAGTAGCCAAAGCAATTACTTTCATGCACCTTTTGATAAAGTTTTTGTGATTTATTAAAGATAGTGCGGGCTACTTTGTATGCTTAGAAACAGAACCCTGAGTTTTGTACTAATCTAGATAAATGCATGGGAAGACAAAAAATGTCATTTCTCAAAATTTGTGGCAGATGAGTTAAGAGTACAATGCAGCACTTCGGTCTGCATCCAGGCTGAAACATGGTCTATCTCCTTTCTCCCAAGTAGAGTGAGTACAGTATATTAATTTAGTGGCTAAAACCCAGAAAGGAGGCAAGCTGGGACTGGATTTCACATTCCGCTATGTTAGAAATTATCTACATAAAGTACTAATGATTCAAGTGAATGTGATAATTGTAGATATTGGAAGTGTAAAAGGGTGAGGGCTTGGAGATTCACTACTTGCTTCTTTAGGAGAACCTGGCACTACGCCCTTCCATGCAGATTTTGTTTATGTCTAAATTGTACTTGAGGTGGCAAAGCCAGGAAAAGGTTTAATCACTGCCAAGGTATCAATAGTTTATCCTCAGTTATAAATGCCACTGTCTGCAAAACCAGGCTGCTTCCAAAACTGATCAGCCCTTGCAGTGTCTGACATCACAGCCCTTGTAGGAGGAACCCCAAGACTGATGTTTTTGGACAGTGAGAATACCAAGAAACAGATATTGTTAGATGTTCTGCACAAGCTGCCCAGGTTTTACCAGGTTCATACCAGGATACTGCAGGTATCTTCAGACGTCTTCTGAAACGCAACTGAAGTCTATCCCTGTGCATCAGCTTGTATCTCCAGTGATTTTGGCAAGGGCCAAGGATGACATCCCAAAAGAGTGATTTATTCTAGCTCTACTTTAGATTGCCTCTGGGAGCCGCCTGTATCTTTCTGCTGATTTCAGAAGGTAGACTTGCTTAAACTAAACGCCTAACTTTTGCGTTTCTGAAGTTTTGTGAGATGTATTGCCCCCCACAGCACTGTCATTCACTGAAACACATTCATGCTTTTCAAACAGCTCTGTATTACCCAGCAGTGTCAGGATCTGCAACATAATTCAAAGACTCCTAAAGTAATCAATAACAGTTCTGTCATCTGGTATCAGCAGCGGGATTGACGTGTCTCTTCTTGCTGCAATGCATAAAACATACTGGATTTCTAAACGACCTGAAAAACATTATTTTGCAATTTCTATTCAGTAAACCTTTCTACTTTGCAAACATTAACCTTCCTCTAAAAACTCCAGCAGAAAAGAGAGGCAAATAATGTTTTCTCTGGAAAGTACATGAATAACATTCTGACTTCCAAAACAGCAGTATCTGTTCTCCAGTTCATAAATTGCAAGAATCTCTCTTTACTCTTTCCATAAAGAAAACAAAAGCATACGACTCATGTTAGTGGAAGACAGATGAGATTTTCTCCAGCCTAGGTTTGTGGAAAATAGCTTGATCAGAATTATGTCTAATCCTGTCTTCTAAAGGCTCTATCACTGTCTTAAATGACAACAAGTTTTGGCTTATTGAAACTGTTAAGATTTGGGAGCCGCCTTCTTTCTATAAATTGTGTTTCCATTAAAATACTGACATTCTCCATTAAAGAAAAAAATACAGAAAAATAAATTAGAATACAAAATCTATTTATACTTTTCTAGCTGTGTAATCCTTTGTTGACACAGCTTGTGCAGATAATGACACAGCAATAAGACTATACTTTGTAAACATAGGCTGTTTTCATGTTTCTTTGTTAACATTGCATTGTTCTCTTTAATGTTTGGAGCACATAGTGAACGTGAGGTCTCATATATCATTCCTTACAGCTGTTGCACAGACAATTATACTTTTTTTTTTTTTTTTTCTGTATTTTTGCATTTCAGAAGCTGCTTATGAGCAGCTTGCTGTGTTCCCAGACTGTCTGCTTGAGTCACTCCTGTGGCAGCTGCATCAGTTTCTCCTAAGCAGCACTATGTCTTGGAAAGGGCCGTCAATATCAAATTATTCTTTTCCGGTAAAGGAGAATAGCTTTATTTAGAGAGCAAACTCTGACCAGATTTTTATAAATAATTAGCCAATAGCTGATGAAATATAATAGTTTTTCCTAGCGTGAACCTGACTGTCATGCCAGCCCTCCAAATCCATGACTTCTCTCAGTCAGTGTAGATACCCAGCACAAAAAAAAATCAGCTGAAATTTGAGTAAACTTTGGTAAAAATATAAGCAAACAAAAGATTAATCAAAGGCTAACTTAAATTTTGAACATTGGAGCAGAGGACTTTGAAAGGACTATTTCTTCCCCAGCATATGTAAAAGAAATGGCACAGAATGGTCCTGGAAGCATTAGTCAAGTGTGCTTCTCCTTACTCCACAGCAGAAACTAAAAAGCATCCTTTAGCCTCCTGTATTAAGATGAAAGATCAAAAGCCTTAAGACAATTATAGGCATCAGAAACAGAAGCAGTTTTAATTTGTCTCGAACAAGTTGTTAAATAGTTGAAGCAGCACCTAGTTAAAAACAGTTCCAGATACCAGTCCTGTTTACATTTTTGGTGAAGATTTTGACTTTCTATTGAGCCATTAAATTTATCTTTTATTTATAGAGTTCAGATGGTTTTTCAAATCAAACACAAGAGCAGCTTACAGGGAAATACCATCTATGGATGCAATCGCAGTTATTAGGTTATCGAGGTTATCTGTAAAAGGGCCCTGAATCAGCATAGTTTTCAGGGGGATCATTCTGGTAACTTCTGTGGTCTTCTGGTCAGCTTCAAGCCTTCCAGTTGGGTGCAAGCTGTGTGGGGCCTGTACTTCTGCATCCTAACTTTTGGCAGATTGTATAATTTAAAACAAAATATATTTTAAATATAAAGACCAGCTGTTTCATTTGCTCTCTTGAACCTAGAGAGTGAGCAGGGACCACAATTTAGTTCCTTTTAAGTATTTGATTCTCAGCTGTTCAACTTTTGCCATGTCATTCTCTTTCTTGCTTTCTGTTCCTAATAGTCACAGAATGATACCACATTTGAAAAACCCCATACATTTTATAAATGTTGGCATTTAAAACCTGAATATTTCCATCCATTTTGGAATGTCTTATTACTCTTACACATCTCTACTTCTGTTTTTGTCCCATAACTACTGAAGTCTTTCAACGGAAATGTTTTATTTTCAATAGGCCAAGAAGAACTCTTATTGGTGACAGCTGCTTTAACCTGTTTGCTCCTGTGGGATCTGTTACCTGAGGTGCTTCCCACTGTCTTGGCCAATGCTGCTCCAAAATCTCTAAAGAGACTGAAATGAGCCAGATTTGAATCTGTTAACCAACAGGTAAAAAACCTCAATATTCCCTTATGAACAACCCATATAGCCAGCTGGTTCCCTGTGAAATACACACTTTAATAGGTTTTCTGTGCAAGGAATGGACAAGAGCATTTTTATGCTAAGAAATGTCCTGCCCAATGATTCTTTTCATACTCTGTATGGACAAATTCCCTCTAAATTTTTTATGCAGTTTCACCAATAACAATTTATGACAGCTGAGGAACAGGTATTTTATAAAAATTATGTTCAAGGACAAAAGTTTAAATACTTGTAAATACATCCACATCTTGCCAGGAAATGCTTAACTTACTTCAGGAAAGAAAGATTAAGGACATCCTTGCTTCATTTTATTACTGGTAATTTCACTTTTGCTAAATAGCACAGATTCACATATTCACTCTTTTATTATTTATTTTGATTTTAAAATAAAAGCCTTTATTTTAAAGTAAGGATTTACTTGCTTCAAAGTAATTATAATTTTTTTAATGCTACAGCAGTCTATATAGCTGTACACTTAATAAAATTGTAATATTACAGAAGTTCTGTACATTAGAGCTAATATCTTTAAGTTTACAACTAGCACTGTAAAAATCCAGGACACTATTTGTATTTGTATTTGTAATATAAATTAATACGTTATATACATAAATGCAAGTGAACTAAAAAAAAGTTTTTTCTGTCTTAATATTAATAGAATATTATTCTTTGACTTGCTGAGCAGATTATAAACTCCAGAAAAGTATTCTTCCCTTAGTAATAGAACATATAACCACTGTTGCCAAGTTTTTTCTTTTCCAGTTCTCTAGCACCCTTATTTAACAGAAATTTTGCTTATATGGTTGCTAGCAGGTTATGCTGCATAACATGTCTTTATATAAACTCATTCCAACTGAAATCAGGTGTATTTTTTTAGAAAATAATCATCTATTTATAATGCTAAGATTATTGTGTACTTTTAATGGACATACGGAGACAAGCTTTACCAACCCATAATTTTGACAGACATAAATGAGAGTAGAATATATCTCTACCATATATTTCAGTACCATTTGTTATTCATTCCTTCTTTGTTACAGACCTTGTATTTTGTTAGTATTCAAGATTTCCAGTAGCTGCCTTCCTTTCACCATAGTTCTCTTAAATGCTACATATATTTTTGTTGCAGTTTAAAGAAAAATCTGGTCTATAGCCGTAATTTTTTCTTTCAAATTTTTTTCTTTGTAGACCTAACATTTGACTTAACTACCTGTAACATACTGAAATTCTTACTTGTTTTTGCAGAACTGTTACAATATTTACAAAGATTACACTTAGTGGAAGATTTTATCACAAGATCCTATATTGCAATGTTACTGCCCCTACACATCCACCCCAGTCCCCTAAGTTCACTTACTGCCCTTAGGCAAGGGATGCAAGAATAGAATACGAGCCACTCCATTTCACAGTGTTAAAACCAAATGTAAGTCAAATTTTAAGGAAGATCTAAACAGACTACTCCAAACGGGTTTGGCAGGGGTGTGCATCTGTATATCCTGTCTTGCTGTTGCCCCCCGCTAAATGCAGAGAAAGGAATAGAAGGACTTACAACAGAGGGAAGAGACATGCAAATGGGAACAAGAAGACATTAAAAAAATCACATTCCACAAAAAAAATTTCACAAAAATCCCTGTGGATTTGTTGCATGTAAGCCAGGGTTTAGTTACATTTTTAAATTTTTTTCAAAGTTTTTAATTACATTTTGCTCTCCTAGAATTCCTTTTCTCTGCTAAGAATTATTTTTAAAAGTCTTTGCCCTTTTACCAAAACTAGTATGTCCTACAGAAAATCCTCAGTTTATACATTCTTCTGATTAACAGAAAAATGTCCTTGATTATATAGGACAATTCACAATGAATTTAGTTTCTTGATCTGTGACCAACTGGAACATCTCCAAATCTAGTACTCTTTCCTTCCTATTTTCCTCCAATTAAAATATGTAACTTCAAAGTGGCTATAATTATGTCTCTGTTGATTTTTTTAATCAACTGATTCTGTCAAAGCTTAAGAGTGCAATTCTTCAAGTAATCTCTGATTTTATTATGACTTCATATTCCTGTTCTTCAGGACATCAGACATGATTATCATCTGTGGCTAAAATTGATTGCTTTTAATATGAAAAAATGAAGCACACCATAACTGATGTTAAACAGAGTAGAAATCTGTGGCTATATGATTCATAATAACAGGTGAGGTTTAGGGAAGAAAGGCGTTAGAAACAGGAAGGCCACCAAATATGAAAACAAAGCATCTGGAATAGAAGAAAGGTTTCTGAAACCAAAAGCTCAAATGAGCCTAAGGATAGGAACAAGATATGATAGCAATCAAAGAAGGACAAGAGAGAGACAGAAGGCATGACGTGAGGCTGTAAAGGAGAACAAAAGAAAAGAGGAAAAAATAAATGATGAAGCACTGGAATAACCCGAGGACTTGATTTTCAGCAGTGCTGAGCACTACTGCAAATCTAGCCTCTTAGTTCTTAATGGACCGGTTCATCACAAAACCTTGCCAAAATACCTGAAGGATTTATGGATTCACTTATTTAAAAAGCAGAAAACTACACAAAAATAGCTTTACTCAGAATAAAAGAAGTGACTAGTCTAACTAAAGCATCATAAATTTAATTGTCAGGTGTGAACACAAAGACACCAAACTTTAAGAGGAAATAAATGTGTTTACTTTCAGCTTGAGTAGCTAAGCGACAGATAAGAGAGTGGTAAAATTCTCTACCTTTATCTAGTGTTCACTCTTTAAGGGAATGGATGGATTCTTGATGAGTAATAGAAAATTGTTAGTCTTCAAGTATGGCCAATATATTGACAGCATTACTATAAATTAACACATACAATTTATGTAACTATAGTGTAGTTCAAACACACAAACATGGCAGCTAAGTAGGTATTTCTAGGAACGAAGGATCCACCATCAAGATGCCATGAGGTGGCTTGAGTTTATACTCAGAATTTCACCAAGCCAAGCAATTGAGAGATTGCATTTTCAGCGATGCTTGCACTGGGTGTACTTTAGGAATATGAACTCACGATTTCTAAAATGGTAATGAAAAAATCTGTTTTCTGCTTGTTTTCACACTTTAATTTTTTGTCTATAAAATTCATTAACATACACAAAAGTCCAAGTAACATAAATAATAAGACATGTATATGAACAACGATCCAGCTGAGCCATACAGGCCTAGGCAATAAAAACTGATGTACACAATGGTTAAAATTTATGAAAGCCAGTAAAATGCAAAACAAATTTTGCAAATTGATCAGGTAGTACGCCTCTGTTTAAATTCATAAAAGCACAAGAAGCCAGCAAAATTAAATCATTGGGAAAAAAATACACTGAGAAGCATACAAAAACCATGATGTATTTCCTAAAGAAAGGTGCCCAAGACATGCCTAGTGGAAATAAAGTATCCCTCATGGTCTTCCCTTAGTAGCATAGAAACAGGCTACTCAAAGTCTCTGGATTTCTGCCACTTAGCCTTATGTTGGCTGTGCAGAAGAAAGCAGACTGTTTCAATTTGAGGTGAGTTTTGCTCAGCAGCCCCACGTGATTACTGGCTATCCATCTACATGTTGGTCTCTCCCTGGTTATCCTGCAGCTGCTTTGGCAACTGGTAGTTCCTGTGATCCAAATATACGGTGAAAAGTTCAATTACTGTACCAGAGGGTGAGCAGGTCACCCTTGAAGGCTGCCAGGTTACCCTTGGAGGTTTCAGGTATTTCTCTCTTATAAAAGAAATAACAGCGATACTGTTATTTTCAATACTTTCAACTGCATGTACAAATTGCTCTTTTAATTTGGAAAACTAGAAAAATACTGTCATCACCACACAACGTATACAGAAATGGTTAGCAGAATCTTGGAGCACTGTAACTATATTCCTTTCTGTTCATCAACTCTGAAACAAATGAGACAAGTAATAGGATTGCATTGTTCCAAAGAAAACGTTGTAATTTTTGTGGTGTCATCCAACGACTTGTCAAATGTATCTGTACAAGTTACTGAATATGGCCAACTGCCAGCATTTTTGTCTTGTCCATAGTTATCTGTTAGCCAGCTTAAACTGGCTCTGGCAAACTGAAAAATGTTGGATTATGGAATGAGAAGCAAGGAATCATATGGGTTTTTTAGAATTTATTGTGACAAGGACAATTTGAGACAATTCTTGAAACTATGCAGAAGTCAGTCTGTGGAACTAGTAAGTGAAATAAAAGACATGTTTGCTTAAATAGATTTGCTCTCTGACATTTCATTAAATTATTTTTTACTTAAAAATTTTACTTTGATATACATCCACACAAACCATTAGCATTCATGTAAAGTTATTCTGCTTCTAACCTAGAACGCTTTTTGTCTTCGGTTAGTAGCATGCTGATATTCCCTCTACATAAAAATGAATTTCTTAATGACTGGGTGCAAACTTAGCTTTTGGGTTACTTTTTGTGAACGAAATGATACATGAAAGTGGCTGGTGATCCTACCCAAAGACAGGTATTAGGTTCCCAATTCTGTATAAACTATGATATACGCAATGGAGACCAAACTAGGAAGGCACTTGGACACGCTTAGTACTATACAGTAAGTAGCTTTGTTGATCGTTTAGAATTACCTAACAAGAAAAATAATGAAATCCAACCCAACCTTGGCCAAAATATGAAACATTTCACTATAAACCTCTCTGCCAAAGATGATTTTTTCATTGTGTATCACGTGTACGTTAAATTTGAAAATCAAAAGTCTCTCTCAAGGCTGCGTATGCACCCAGCTGTTGCCACCCTGACTGTAGCAGAGTAATTAGCTTGGCAGTTTTATGATGAATTTCACTCTTTTATCTTTTTTAAGATAACGAAACCCTATCTCTCTCGTCTCACCTCTAAACCACCCCCTCAACTCTTAACCCGGGTGATGGTAACGACAGGCCTCCACAGTGAGGGTCGCCTCGCAGAGGAGAAGGCGAACGCGCCGCACGCCTTCGGAGCCGCCCCGTTGCCACCGCGGGGAGGGCAGGCGCCTATCGGGAAGGCTGCGGCGGCTCCTGGCCCCCCTCGGCCTGGCAGAGCCTCGAAGGCGGCCTGAGAGGAAAGCGCCGAGGAGGGGAAGCGGGCGGCCCTCAGGAGCCGGGCGCTGGAGCCTCCCCGCGCCCCGCCAGCACCCGCGCGCTGCCCGCCGCCCTCAGCGCAGGCGCTGCCCGCACCACTCTCAGCAGCGGGCGGGGCGAGGCGGTGTTGGCGCCTGCTCGGCTCCCCCTCGGCTCCCCGCGGCGGAGCGGGCCCGGGGTGCCCCGGCAGGTGCCTGCTCCCCGAGCGGCGCTGCCGGCTGGCCGGCCGGGGGCCGCGCTGACGCGGGAGGCGGGAGGCCCGGGGCGCTCGGCGGTGTCGGCGCGGGGCGCGGCGGCGGGGCGCCGGCCGGGGGAGCCGCGGCGGAGGGCGAACAGGCAAACGCCGGAGCTGCTACATCCGGGCTGCGGCGGCGGGCACCTGCCGCGCCGGGGGCCTCGGGTGACATTGGGCCTCGGCGGCTGAAGGGGGAGGACGGGCTCCGGAGCCTGGTAGGGAGCGAGACCTTCGCCTGCGCCCGCTGCCGCCATGTTTCGCGTTATGGTCAGCCACGCCAAGAAGCACCCCAGCGTAAGTACCCGGCGGCAGTGCCCCGGCGGCGCGGGGGCTGCGCAGCCTCGGCCCCGGCGGGCCGCCCCCTCCCTGCGCCCTCCCTTGCTGGCGGTCGGTGCCCGCGGCCCCGCCGGTCGCCCCCTCCTCGCTCTTCCGTCTCCTTCTCCTCTGGGTGCCCGGCCCCTCGGGTGGCCCGGGGCTGGTCGGCGTGTGGGCAGCTCGGGGCTGGTCGGCGAGACACGGTCAGGTCCCCTTCTTCCTCTAGCGTGTGTCGGCCTTTCTCGTGCAGCAGCAGCAGCGAGGCTCAAGCTGGCTCTTCCATTCTTCTTGCGCGTCTGTTTCCCTGCACCCCGCCGAGCTCGCGTTTTCTTACTTCATGATGAGGGGTATAGGTGGTAGGGGCTGTTTTGGGCAGTGGAGGGACGGATGTTTGTTTCTCGGAAACGTGCTGTTAGGGGACGTTTGGTTGTTCTGCATGTAGCAGTGTTCTTTTCATGTCAGCCTCTTCGTAGCTGCTGGTTCCTCTCTGACCCCAGGGGTGTCCTGCACACAGGGAGCTCATGGCAGGGCTTTAGAGGGCCACGCGTTAATGCTCAAAGTGTGTGAGTTTGTTCTTTGATTTGTCATTGCTGTAGTCAGAAATTCTATGTAATAATGCTATTTTGTTGTATTGTGGTATGACATTTAATTTTTTTGTTGTTCTAGTTGATCCCTCTGTTTTTGATCATTGGATCTGGAGGCGTTGGCGCAGCCCTGTATCTCATGCGTTTGGCAGTGTTCAACCCTGATGTCTGGTACGTATAAAATAATTCACAGCACCCGGTCCTCTTGCTACATATATTAAACTTCACTGCCTTGGACTTTATGTAACTGGAGGCCTTAGTGTAACTGGCACTCCAATATCACTGGCACTAAGTGTGTGGAGATTTCCTTGATTTGGAGATTTGTTTGTTTACCATCTGATATTTAGAGACTGCTGCCAAAGGGCTGTGTCTTTTTCTGTGGAAGCTTATTTGGATGGGTGATTCTCCATGGCCTAATAACAACAGTACACATATGAATTTTATGTATGTTGGTGGTAGTGTGATTCTCTGAATATGTTCTCGTATCTTGCATTTTTCTCAATAGCTGGGACAAGAAAAATAATCCAGAACCTTGGAACAAACTGTCTCCCAGTGACCAGTACAAGGTAAAATGAAAAATACAGATTTTTGGGAAACATAATATCAAAGGTGCTTTACGAGGTGTTTGACTATATTGGAAAGTAGCTGAATGAGTGATGTATTTCCTCTGCTGTACAACATGTGTTTGTCTGCAGAACGCGGAGCAGAGAGAGCTGAGTTTGAGATTTAAAACTTTCCTAGACTTGGTTGATAATGAGGTGAAAGGAGTCTGTACGGAAGCAGTCATATGTATTGCGCTGTAAGAAAAAGAGGAATTATATGTGAGAGGAAGAATATACTAGCTCATAATACTCAGAAATAAACTACAGGGAGAAGGACAAAAGCTCCTAAGTTCTGAACTAAAGCTTTCTAAGCTCTAAACTGTTGGCCTTTGCTCATGGGGAGCAAAGCAGGAAAATGTCAGTGTTTAACACAAACACTAATTCAGTTCTACAGTTGATTGTTTGAAAACAATTGTCTGTAAGTAACTGCATGCAATAGATCTGTTCTTTAAGGAATATTCAAGTTATTTCATTGAACTAATGAGGAAGCATGCAAAGATGTGTAAAACATTTGGTAGTTTACAGAAATCATGTTTTTATCATGTTTTACTAAAGCGGTATTTTAGTAGATACCTGTTAAGAATATTTTTAAGATTATCCTCAAGCTACTAAAAAAGCACACCTACTGTGTTTTCAAAGCTACTGTCTGTTCAGTACCATATCTTACTATTCCAGTCATTGAAATAAGCAACAAAAATCCCATACTCCAAAATAAAATATGTTGCAGTTCCCTTAAAGGTCCAGGAAGAACATACTACTTTGTTTTCATTGCTGCTTCTGGAATGTTGGTGTTTCTTAAATGTCTAAAAGAGGCAAATTCAACATAGTGCGCAGTACAAATTCTTTTAAAGAGCGCATGCCTTGTGTAGCATTCCCTTTCTGTCTTAGCATGCAAACACGGCCTCAGGGTTTACCATATTTGGGTGTGTGTATCATTGGGGATTTTTTTTTCCAAATCTGCACTGTGGGAAATGGAAAGGCAGATACTCTAAATTGAGGATGACTGTTTAGTAAAAAGCTCTGATATAACAAGTTTTAGCTTTTGATGAAATTGTTTTTCTTTTGTAAACTTTGTCATATCAACTTCCTCAGTCTTCCCAAAGAAAAGAGTTCAAGACCTGATCATTACTGTAGGAGTTGCACAGAAAGCTGTAACTTGAGTGTGCTGTAGGCTGTTTTGTTTTCTCTGAGGAAGTTAAAAAAAAATTAAATTTGGGCATAACCAAAAATAATCAAGCTAATAGATAAATACTACTTACTTGGGGTTTTTTTGAAGAAAAACTATAGCGTTACATGTTTGAGGTCAGGTCAGGCTGGGATGCCAAATTATGCTTTTAGTCTCTAAATTCATAGTCCTCAGTGCCTTTGGGCTGTTTTGAATTGCTTGTAATGGGATCCAACTTTATTAATATAAACTGAGAGTGTGAAAGGACCTGTTCTTACTTTCCTGCCTCCTTGTCATACCTTGCAGTTCTAGATGCAGCTACTTAAACCAAACTTGGCTTTTGCAGCACTGCTCTAAATGTTCCCTTGTGACACCATCTGTTCGCATATACCATGCTTTGTGACACTTCACAAGCTAGGTGTTGCCTTCGGTACACCGGAGCACATAGATTTGGGGCAAAAAGGGTAAACTCAGCAGTACCATAAGAACTTCCTGTGAATGGACTTTTAATTCTGGGGATTAAAGAAGAGATACTGTGGGTTTTCTCTAGTTGTAGACATGAGCACTGCCTCATTTTAAATGCGGAGTTTCTAATACTGTATGCAGAATGAAGATAATATTAAAAAGTTACCACTCTTCACAGTTTTTTATTCATTTATTGTTGTCTAGTGTACAGACTCAAACTATTATTTCGGTTTCCTGACGTGAGTTCAAATGATGCATGTTTTTTTAGTAAATACCATGGAAAACAGATAGTTGAGCTTCTTACTCATTTTTTTCCCCCCTCTGTCTCCTAGTTCTACTCGGTTAATGTAGACTACAGTAGGCTGAAAAAGGACCGTCCCGACTTCTGAACAACACACTCATCTCCATAAGCTGCACAGAAAGGTCTTCCGGAAGCCGTCCGCACAATTGTCATGCTTAATCATCCAGGAAATAATCAAACTTGCCTCATGCTGCACTTGGTCATGTGTTTGGAAGTATTTTGATGAGGCTTAATAAATGTCTGAAACTTGAAGTGTCTACTCTTTACTCTAATTTTGCAAAATGAGAATATCCTCCTATTAACAGTTTGTTGTATGATCAGTCGAATAGTAAGCAAAAGTCAATACATGTTTCTTCAACAAGAAACCCAAGTTTTGCTGATGGACTTTATACTCAGTCTGTTGACTTCAGAGAACTAATTGAATGTTCATGCAGTATACCAAACCACAGGAACTTGAAAGCACGTACTTATATGTGTGTATATATATATTTTTTAATTGCACCTGAATTTTTCTCTCTGCCACTTTAAGAAGTTTTGGTAGCAGATGAAATGCTAACAAGTCATTGTCCAGCAGGGAGGCAACAGATGTTGCCATATGTTGCTGGAGGGAAGGAAGAAAAAAAGGCTAAGCTCTCTACAAAAGGTTTCATTTCTTTTCTTTTTTTTTTTTTTTTTTTTAAGTCATAAGCAATTTGTTAATAAACAAGAACGCAATCTTAAATCTTTAAAAATTAAAATTCTAAGAATATATTCAAGATTTCCTGTGGATCACACTTTTAAGAAAGGGAAGCACACAGTCAGCAGAACAGGGTACAGTATTCAAGAAATAATTAGGTTTTCATGTAAGAACAAAAATATCTTTCGGCAAAGGCAAATTCTCATACTTCAGTACTTGGCTGAGTCTTGCTATGGGAAGACAAAAAAAAAAAATCTTTACAACTTTGTAACTTACGGTAGGTTCTTTGTGCTTTTCTGTGAACATTTGGTATTTCCCTGGATAAGGGATATCAGTCTGGGCTATCTGACAGAGTACAGCTGTTCCTATCTTGATACATTTCAGTCCACTTAAATTGACCTCTCAGAATGTAGATAACCATAGCTGCTGTTATAAATAATGAGGACAGATTCAAAGAAATTGAGCAGCAAGAATGTCTACTGGAGAAGAAAAACTATTCTGTGGTAATTGACTGCAAAATAACAAATATTTGCACAGACTTCATATTTTATATGGAAAAATCTTACGGGTCAATTGGATGTGGTTTATTTGGTAGCAGTTCAGATTACCTTCCTTTTCAGTATATACCAAAATGGTGGAGTTACTTGCAGTTTTCACTTGCTTCTTTGGGAGGCTCTCATGGAGTCTGAAGACGAAAATGAGTATTGTGACAGAGATGATGTTGACAGTGGTGGGCAAAGTCTGTAAGCATCCTTGGGGATTGTGGCTGCTGTCTGAATACAAATATTTTTAGGAAGTAGGATGATCTGTTGCAACACTTTTTGTTCTTCAGTTTGAAAAGTATGTCACGTGTAAAAATGGGAAGCGTTCCTATAACTTACTAGTTGGTAGTCCTTTTGGATTTTACTGATATTACCATGGTCTCCAAATGCAGATTTTTTTCTCTGGGCATTAAGAAAGACCAATACCCAGGAAGTAAACCTGATTCTTAGTAAGGTGAGACAAGGGTGTTCCCTTCGGTCACAGCTGAAGAGGGTATAGACTTATGTTTTTCTTAATAAAGGCACTCAAGATAAAATAAATAATGTGCCCTTGATGTATTTCAAAATATATTTAACAAGTTCTTAAGCTATTTAAAGCTTTAAATATGGATTGACTAGAAAACAAGAAGGCAACTCATTCAATGCTATTTCCTTTTTCCTCATAGCAGCATACTTGCTGCTGAAAATACACAAAACTTGAAGTCTTTAAAGTCGAAAGCATCCTATTTCATTCTAAAGGCCGTTACCCCGAGAGGACGCTTGCTCCTATTTTGGGGGCATGCTTCTGTCCTATTTTAAATGGTAACAGACAATAGTCGCTGTTACCCGCTAAACTTTAAACTAATAAACATCATAAGAATTTTGTTTCTTCCTCAATCTTCAATGCTTGAAATATTCAGTAATTGAAAAATGTTCCACAATTTCCAAAAAGAAACTGAGTCAAATGAAAAACGCTGCATATTTTCTGTAGCTTACCTCCTCAACCAATAACACATTATTTTCATACAAACATACTATGCTATTTTTTGGCTCCACAGGACTAATTTCTCACTGCAGATGTTCTTCTTATTGTTGAACCCTCACACCTATAGAGACTTGAGGCCGCACTACCTACCATAAGTCTGTCTTAAATTATTCTGTAGGCAGAGATTAAGCACCTGCTTAAATCTTCAGCTTTGGGACACAGAAGCATTGAAATTTACCAACTTTATTGGTAGTATGACAACATGTGTTCTTCAAATGCCTAAAGTTCCACATTTTTGGTATTTTATAATTAACTTATGGATTGATAGATCTATCCTAGTAATTCAGTTCTGTGATCTGTTACTATTGCCTCAGTAGTTTGGGGTTTTTTATGGGTTTTCTTTTTTTTTTTTAAACATACAAATGCACTTTGTTAGTCCCTGGTTCCTTTTTTTGTTATTTCATATATTGTTTTTATTCTTAAAATTCCAGTCCTGCAAGGCCTTAAATTCCTGCTCACCTTTTTCCACTGTGAGTTTTCCTTAGGGGACAGAGGAGCCGTTTATTCCATGTAAAACCAAAGCACGTGCTTGGCCCTAGTTTATAACTGCTTGGTAGCGGTCTATCAGTATCCAGTACACTTTTTTGCATTTTTGTAGTGTACTGTTTCTGAAAGCGAACCATTTCCAGAGCTTGGCAATATTCTATCTGTATTAAAATATGCAATCATTTGCTTTAAGGCTTCTAACTTTAAAGCTTCTTCTTTAAAGCCATCTTCTATCTCTTTCTTCTTCATGAAGTCAAAGATGGTATTCCCTGAAGACGGCATGAAGAAACGATTGCAGTTTGGATTTTTAGGATTCTAGCTTCTAATGTTCATCTTTGGCTGTTAACTTTTATGAAACAACTAAATCTCATCATTAATAGGAGAACCGAGGTCCTTCAGTCCACCCAGTGGCATGTAATTTTGCTTGAGCAGATGTCGTGTTATCTGAAAGAGACTGATATTCTGCTGTCTTACGTTTCGACTAAGATGGATACAGCTGCTACGTTCCAGTTTGTGGCAGATTTCTTTAGAATGATCAGTGTAGGCCTGGCCTGCATGTCTCACTAATGAGCCATGTACAGAAGATTTGACTTATTCTCACAATACAGCATTGTGCCTGCCACTGTCCAGTTTCTGTTAATTGCAGTTATTCTGTGCCTCCTTATCAGTGATCCTGGGTGATCAAATCTGAACTTAATTCTGCCCACTTGGGATAGAAAGAACTGCAGGTTTCCATTATTTTGGCACATGATCACATAGTCCACGCAGCATGTTGTAATGTATTTCCTTTGGTTGTATTTTTAATATAGCCAGTAAGTAGGATTTATGTTATTTGCCTGCAGTAAGGAAAGTTCCTTGTCAGTATAAAATATCTAACAGCCTCTAAGAAATTAGAAGGTTGTGCTTGATATTAAAAGAATAATTTAAATTTTGCATAGTATTTCTAGCCAAATGTCATCTGAGGAAATACATTTCAGATCTGTTTTCAAGCTCTGCTTTACCTTTAAATATAGTTTGGTGTGTGACTACTGAATGACCTTTAAAACTAAGCAAATGTATGTTTAATGCTGATTGGACTGTAATACTTTGTCAGAAAGAAAGGTTGTAAAGTTATTGCAGGAATTTTAAAAAGGTATTTAGAACAGAAAGTGAGTTATTGAGAAAAATTAGATATGTGCAAGTGCACACAAAGTTATTGTTTCTACTGATTGGCCAGCCTTACTATGAAAGCAACTGTATGAGCTAGAAAGCCCTTTCTCCAGGACAAAGCGAAGCACAGCAGGTCTATGAGAACTCCAAAAAATAGGTGTTCACTTGCATTATTGCCACAATAGTTTTTTTATATTACTTCATAGAAAAGGTTACTCTTCAGTCCTCTCTTTTGAAATCCAGAAGTTGGTTGACTTCGTGCTTTCATGATTTCATGATCCATCCACTTTATCTTAGAAGTGGTCTTGGCATCAGTATTTAGTCATGAGAAATTCCTATGAAGCTCAAATCGTTTCATCTCCTCCTCTGATCTCTAAGCTTCTTAAGAGTGTCTCTGGATACCACTACGATGGCATGTTTCCCAAATGTGTGCTAATTCTGGTGCCATCCGGCCTGGATGAACTTCAGGGGTTTTTTAATCATTCCAAAATATTATTATCTATGGTTGGTAAGGTTTAACACTTTCTTAGTAAGAATGACATGAGCCAGTACAATGCAAGAAAATACACACCCCTTCCATTTTTGAGGAGCAAATCTATTTTTAGCATCCGGAGTAACATTTATCTAAACCAGAAAAGTATTCTACATTTTTTTTCTTTTCTCCTTTTTAAAGTTTCATGTAAATGAAACTAAAATGTAATTTTTAGACTTTCTAAGATAATGTTATTCTCACAGTTACCAGCCAAAGAGCCTATGAGATCTTCACACTTTGACTTGCTCAATTTTTTTTCTATTTTCTTTTCAGTCAGAATCAGTATTACTTTAGGTAATGTGAAATGAGAACTTAAGTATGCAAGTCAAGGCAAGAAGAATGCGTTCAACCTTTTGATAGTTTGCTATCAGCATTTACCTGATATTCGTTTTCTACTAGAACTGATACAAGACTGGCATGCAGAACTCCTGCAAGAGACAGCAAGTTCTGAAGATGATCATAAAATAGTTTATTAACACATAGCAGTGCATACATTACAAAGGACAATAGAAATTCTACTGGTAATATTCATGACTGTTGGCAATGCTTTATAACTTGGACACCTCAAATAGTATTTCTAGGGTCATTAATTTGAATTACTTTGGACAAAATAATGCACTACACCATTTACAGTTCATCACTATAATGTAAAGACAACTTTTTTAGTAGAACTGCACAAGCATAACCCAATAGGCAAATTTATAGACTTGTTTTTTTCACATTGGAAGCAAACTAACTATGAACATGAAATGTTTTCTAATTTTAGTTTCCTTACTGCAGGCAAATGAAACAAACTGCTGAGAAGGTAATGAAAACAGATTACTTAATGGTGAAAAATCTGAGTGCCATTCTTTCTCTACCAGTGGTGCCACTGCTGGAATTTAATGGGGTGGCACCAGTATGTCTGAATGAAGACTTTGGCCCTAGCTGTTTAAAAATAGGGTTGAATCTAATAAGATTTCTTCAGTACTGATAACATTTTTTCTTTTTTCCTTTTTTTGCTAGACTGAGAGTAGGAAAATAGCAGAACTCATTATCAACAGGAAGAAAATGGAATTTCATCCCAATTTCAAACTTCCTACTCTAGTACCACTTACATCTCATGATAGTCTATGGGATTTTGATAGAGTGTTAAGGGGATAATTTGCCTCAGATGTTGTTCTTATCTTCATGATGTGTCAAACAGATTTAACTTCCTAGCATTTTGGAAGCTTAGGGGAGGAAAATTCATCCCTGCTATAGAGACAATGTGCTTAAAAGGACCAGGGATGACTGAAGTGGTTTTCTGTACATGCAAATCATATGTCTCCCTCCCATTTATAAAAACCCAGGAAAGTTCAGGAATTATTCCAGAAAAAAAGGAGTAATATACATGTGACGGAATAGGCAGATGGAGCTGCATCAGTTTTCACATCAATTACAGCAAGTTCTTGGTTTTAGTGCAGGAGCTTTCTCTGTTTGTGTCCATCAATTTCTACACATATTTGACAAACACAGAAGTTGTTCGTACCATGACTGCTTGCCCTATTAGGATGCAGTGAGAATTAGGCTGAGAGTAAAAACAAAAGCATGATATTCCAATGGGTTTAAATTATTAATCAAAATAAAAAAGCAGTAGCAGAATAACTGCAGAAGAAGGTCTGGTGCACTGTGTTCTGAATTTAGACTACTAATAACAAGTTTGTATTAGTGCAATTCTGTGAAATAAAAACAAGTTTATGATTAATTTTGAAAATAGCATTCTTTCTTTCTACTTAGCCTCATAATGGCATTTTTTAAAGATTAACTTATTTCTAAAACATTCAAATAATGTAAAATGTATATATGAATCAGGTCTGAATTGTATGTATTTTAATTTTATATGCTTTCTCTTAATGATTTCAGTGTCGGTAACTGGTTATATTAGTTTAAGATTGTAGTATTTTATATCTCGCCCTACATTATTGTACCTGAACAAAACTTGTCTTACACCTTCAAACAGGAAAAGGGTTTCAGAAGATCTTCCATCTTAAATCTTTTTTTTTTTTTTAATGTATGAAAATTAAATGTCTGCATCACTGGAAAGAGTTGTTCAGCAAATTGTTACTCAGCGTCGGAGAAGGGACCCCATCCCTTTTTCTGAAATGCAGTGTAACAGTTAGCAGTTGAATACCTCTCTCCCCAAAATAAGGAGAGCCAAAATTTCCAGGAGCTGTTTTATGCTGGTGGCACAACGTCAAAATATGAAAGAACTCTTTTGTATGGATGGATGGACAGGTAGCGAAGAACCGCCACCTGACCCGCTCTTTATCTGGGGCCCTGGCGATTGTCTGCTTGATCAGTCCCTGGCAGAGGGGAATAAGGCCAGGAGTTGCCTAATGGCCCAGGCTACAACAGCTGTGTGTTTAAAGGTGCTCTAGACTGCCACGCAATATTTACATGGTGAGGATAAAAACAATGACTCAAACCTTACCTGTTTCCCATATCAAATCAAATCTTTCACAGCTGGCCTGGTAGCTGGAGTAAGGATGAGTTGAGTTTTTACAACTTCTACAATTTAATAACCTGAGCTTCAGCTGATAATGAATAGAGAACAATGGACAAAATTAAAATGTGATCCTCAGTTTTAGCGTACCTTGCCAAAGAAATATTTCCCCCACGGAGCTCAGCATGCAGTGGTCAGGCAGGTAGATATGATCTATATAGTACATAGCAATAGACCTCCTAATCCTGAAGCTTAGTTGCTTGCCCCAGCAGTCAAATGAGTCATGTAGCTGCATTCACAGCCTCATGGAGCTTAAACAGGATGCTTCAGAAACCGTGGAGCTCTTCTGGATGAAGCTTAATATTCCATTATCTACCTGTGTGCACATCAAATGCAAAATAAACAGTCCAGCAGTATATCTGAAATTCTACTTGGATGTATTTTGCTGTGTTTCTCAGTCATTACGGAGAGCTTTTATGGGAAAGAAGAATGAGCTTTTTGAGAATCCAGAAAGAGACATTTGTTACATCCAAAGCAAGGAGAATGGAGAGACAGAAACGAGTGGCCTACTCACTCAGGCATAGGAAAGCAGAGGATGTAAAATGTGCAGTGGAAGCATAATGAATTCCTCCATTACAAATTATTGTCACAGGGAAATTTTTTTGTACATGAATTTTGACATAGAAAATTGGATGGATTTTTTGTTTGTGTGTCGCATTTATTGAAAAAGAAAAAAAGCTCAGTGACAGCAGTATATAAATGTGTATAGATATGTTGCCTAAGATCTCCATTTTTCTTGTCTTCAGTCTTTATTCTCTCATCCTTTCCCCAACTAGATAGCCAGGGTTTCTGCTTATTAGCCTGAGAAATCCTCTTCACTCGTATATCTTCTACTTGTCAGGAGCTTTCCTTCTGTTAGGCTATGCTATTTCCTGACATACTAGAATCGCCGGCTACTTTTGTGTTAAAAAGAAATCACACCTTTTCCCATCAACATCTCATTATGGCTGTGACACCAGCTTTCCAAGTAAGCAGGAAAGTTAAGTGATCCAAGTAAAACTTTGTAGAATTTGCAATAGAAAACTGCCTTGATACAAAAATATCTACCAACAAACTGAGGATCATTTGTGGAAGCCTGACCTCTCTGAAAAAAAGGGATATATCCTGTCCACGATGATATCTGAAAAAGGAAACTCACTGTACATTAAATAGCTGGAAGGTTATTAGCTTTTGGAAGATTAGATGAGTATGTGATTCAGTATCTTAAAATCAAAAAAGTTGGCACCACATACATGAAGAATATAATAAAAATATATTTTGCTTAAAAGTGCATCTGTAAAGGACACAAAGGTATTTGTATTCTGTATTGTTTTATTTTCTACTTACAAGACTGTTAATACCAAGTAGGATATTAGATCTTTGTAGATTCAGAAGTGGGGTATACAATGTTACTTGCGTCTATCTAGCGTTGTTTAATATTGTACAAGGACTGATACAAAACCTGTTGAAATTAAAGGAGAGTTCCCCATAACCTACAGCAGGCTTTGTATTAAAAGCCTATTGACTATTTTAGGGTCAGGGAGGAAGGAAGAAGCACAGAAACATCTGGGGTGAAATTTTCGTGCCACTGTAGTCAAATGGAGTTTTGTGATTGCTTTGCATGAGACCAACGTTGCCCTTTAGGACTGGATTTTCAGTTGTGTAAAGATGGTTCACAAAAACCACTCTACCAATCCAAGGTGTCCAAGAAGACTTTTAGAGCTACTTTGTATATTTACTATTTTGTACCTGCGTACAAATAGATTTAACTTTAGCAAGGTGGGTTTTGCATAATCTTTTGACTCAACTCCATTAATTCTGTAGAATGCATACTATTTTGGATTTTATCTCAATTTCCTAAGCCAAATAAACTTTGCTCTTTTTAAGCAATCTTGACTATATTAATTTTCTTAGTAGTAATTAGCGCATGCAACTTCCAACAGAGAAGAGAAATTAACTTCTGATTTCTGGTGAGAGGCACGCTTGGATGTTCTGGCTAACGCCGTCAGTTAAGGATCCGTACAGTTCACTTTCAAGTATGCCCTAAGCCTTAAGGAAACTTATTCAGCAAAATGGTGTACTCTGCAGCAGTATGACTTTTGGCAAACAAGCCTATTTTTTCCCACTAGTAGCAGTCTAGCCACATGAGCACAGCGTACTGCATCTGCCCAGGCTAGCAGAGCTACCTAATGCTACCATAAGGACACGGCTGCCGGTCTCCAGCCAGCTTGTTAAGAGCTATCTTAATTATTGCTGTGCAGCACTGCCCTCTGCCTTGTGAATTTATGCAGGCTAGAACATACTTAATGATTTTAAAGGGCAAGACTGAAGGATTTAAACTGTGTCTATGATTTTTTTTTTGATTGGAAGAAAAAAAGCCATGGGATTTCTTTTTTTTTTTTGTGTTTACACACTGCAAAATACAAACAGGACAAAGAATGTACATTATAAATAAGAAGTGAGTATAAGCTGTGAGTATAAAATACTTTCTACTAAAGTCTGTACATATATGTACACATAGTACATCTTATATATAGATATAGTATACACACATGAAATATTTCTGAATATTTGCACTTCAGGTGATACGTTACATATTAATAAGGTGACATGCATGCAGGCACTATAGAGCGCTCATCTCCTGTGGCATTTAAATGGCATATGCTCTTCTCTCCTTCCTCAGCATGATGTGTCCTTTTGCAGCTGAATCCATACAGGGCCACAAGTTCTTAAAAGAAAGGCAGTCACGTTGGGCAAGCAGCAGGCAGGATTTCTAGGGCTGAGCTCTGCGTCACCGGGGTTGGAAGCGGGCCACCGAGTGGTGCGCTGCGCCAACCCTCCGAGCCCTTCCAGCTGCACTTACATCTGTGCATCATTAGAGCAGCGGAGGCTACTGCAGTCTCCCAGTGGCTGTTCGTGAACAGCTCTCTTACCACTCTACTGCCTGGAAAGGAAAGTTTCTCTTTATCTTCTGTTCACTGGGTTCCCAGGTGTGTGAGGTGCTACAATAGTGATTACACTCATAATGCACATCAGGCAGTAAGCCTATTTCTTAGCATCTTTTAATATTCCATGTTGGTACCCCAGCATGCTTGAAAAGCAAACCTTGCTGGTGTTTATATTTATTTCTCCGTTCTTCCATAAAGTTTATGATTTTCTAAGTAAAGAAGGACTCTTTATCAACACTTTTTCAAATATGATTTTGTTGAAATGTCTGTCATCTTGCTTTAAAAGATGCTTCCTTGAGAACCGATCTATTTCACACAAAATTTTGGTGTGTGGTGATGTTATAAATGGCAGAGCTTTATTATGAAATCTTGGCTTCTTTCAGTTAATGTTTACTATGAACACTTAATGCACGCATAAGCTTGGTTTAATCTATCTATCCAAATTTTAATGAGATTTTACTTAACAGTAAAAAGGCATCTATTTGGGTATTTAGAAGTTTAACAAGTGTAATAAAAACAGGCATTATCATATTCAGTGCACTTGCATGACTTATTTTTACGCTCATTTATAATTGAAAGGATTTGTATTGTGGCTAAAAATTAGAGGTAAAATCTTGGACATACTGAATGCAATGAGAATTTACTGTTGATTTAAATAGAGCCAAGATTTCTTTTGGAGTTATTTAAAAATCATTAGTGGAAGCTTTTGCAAACTGAACTAGTGTTTGCTTAATCCTTGTGTTTTCCGTAGAGAAACATACTTATGAAACATGCATGAGATGTCTGGTTCTTGGCAGGAAGCATCCTGGCTGCTTTTTGCTGCAAAGCATCTCAGCCTTGGCAAAATAGGAGTAACAAGCTTTAAACAGATGAATAGTTTATCTGATTCAGTGATCATCTTGCTTTAGGATAGAGTTAAAACCATCACAATCCTATTCTTGATCTTACTCGGACAGCATTCAATGCGAAGTGAGAAAGATGCATTTAGTGCAGATGTGCTATCACTGAAATTAATGCTTTTGGGTGTTACTGTGATTTACTTTTTGGGTGTTATTCTAGGGTAGGTAGCCCTATTTTTGCTAATAAGTATCTATAGAATATATATGTCATGTCCTGTGGTAGCATTCGAATACTGTAAAATATTATGAAAAAGAACTTTAAAATCCTGCCTTTTTATCATTATCCTTTTTGTTTGTTTGTTTGTTTTGTTGGGTTTTTTTTGTTTGTTTTTATATTCAGGGATATGGGCTGTTTAAGAAATGGTGGCACATGCAGTCTAGAGGGAAATGGCCAGTTGTGAGAATCTCTATTTTTTTATGATTTTTTTATTTGGTGAGTACTCTCTGAATACTCTTGTGGTCCTTGAGATCAAAGAGTTAGAGGATACATCTCTTTTGTCAGCTGCTAAATTCTCCTGAATTTCCCTCCGTATTATGTAGTGTACTATGCAGTTTTAGAAATTCCACACTCCACTAGCAGCTATAAATCTTAATCCATGTGTTTATTGTAATGTGATTATTCAAAGACTCGATTTTAAACATTTGCACTGTGATAGCTCCAGGATCCAGTGCATACTCCTAATACTAGATTAGCCTTTCCCAAAGAATATGCAGTCTGAATAAATAAGATAGAAAGGAGTTGGAGAAAGAGTACATGTTAATCTACAAATACAAAAATAAAAGTAACAATTTTGTACAACAGTACATAACCATACTTTTATTGAATGGATTGCTTCACTTTAATTTACTTTCATTTATTGGGCCTGCCATATGGCCACACTTTTTCTTCACAGCCAGTGATATTATCAGCTTTTCTGTGCCAGTGTCCTAGCCCTTGAGGTTGTTTATCCCTGAAAAAAGAGAAGATCAAACTTGTAATCCACTGCAGCAATAGTCTTCCAGACTCAATCAGATTTCTCATTAATCTCCTTGACAAGCATGAGTGTATCTTCCTCTGCCCGAAGAAAAGCTTAGAGTTCACCGAATCTCTGGGTCCCAGCATAGCTGGCTATAATTCTCACCTTTGAACTCTGAGAGCTGAAAACACCAAGTTGGTCCAATTTATTTTTAACACTGGAACTGAAAACATTTGTAAAATTACCTCAACCCTAAACTCAGCAATGTGGCCATAATGGGGACAAAAAGAGTAGGGAAGATACATTCAATCTATATACAGACCAGCATGGTAAAAGGAAGGAAAAAAAAGGGAAGAAACCAGTAAGTATTTTATTATTTTGTACTTGATTTTAAGCAGTTTCAGAACTACCAGACAACCAAAATCCAGCAGACAGCATAGATGTTGAACAAGGTTTCTAGACCAGTAGAGGAATAAAAAGGGATGCTATTTAAGAAACTGGGACTGTGTAGAGCACCTCGCGTGAAGGCTAAGCTCACCACAGACCCTATCCAGTGCTAAGTCCTGTCTGATGCGTATCACATACATCATGCCCAGTACACACATATCTCCACAAGACCCACAAGTCCTAGAGGTTAGTCCTGATGCAGAGTAAGTGCAGATGTGCTTGGAATCACCCAGACGTGACTCCTATTCCTGTTTTTCTGATTCTGTGAAGCATCATCAAGTTTGAGGCAAGGATGGCTCATTTCATTTCTTTATGAAGCCATTAACACTCAAAATGGCCATTCCTCTGAAAATACTATCGAGAATGGAAGAAAACACGGACATCTCTGTGAAGATGTCACTGTTTCTCAAACTGAAGCCTAATCACATAATTCAAGAGAAAGGTTTGCATGTAGCTAGAATTCTTGTCTCCCTGTCTCATTAAGTGGGATTAACTACTGGTGGTGGTATTAATGAGGGAATGCAAAATTGAATACAGCAAATGACAGCAAACATTTTGTTAGCCAGAGATACCTGACAATACAGCCATCATCCCATATCAAGGACTAGATGAATATCTACGCCCCAAATTCTTATAGACTCACTTCGCCTGTGTTGTATTATCTCCTATCCCGAGCAAGTCATTCTGTGAGTAAAATGAAAACTATTGTACATAGTTCAGCACAAAATGTTCAAGCACCAACAGGAACTTTGTTTTCCTTCTGAGCATTGTTACATTATAGAGCAACACGGTTACTATTGCAGAAAAATTAAAAAACAAGTCTTTTGGCTAAGAAAAAGATTCAAAATATTTCTTGTAGCATCTGTACCATCTACTAGGTATAAAGTGGAGTAGTTAATAAATTTTGGGAAAAGCTGAGAGTCATTTGTCAAGGGTCCAACAGAAATAGGAAGTTGATTATCCTTCCATTAGCCTTACGTACCTTAACCAAAGTGCATAAAACCAAAGTCCCTGTAAGAAATCCCAGAACTTGGTAACTGCATGTAGGTAGTCTTTGCCCTTATCTGCTGTTCGAAGGAGGAACTAAGAAGAAAACTGCAGGATAAGAAGTGCTGTTGGATACCTGGCCAGGCTCAAGGGCTTGCTTTCCATCTCCTGTGGCTGCCAAGGTGGGGAAGAAAAAAATGCAATAAATTTTTTTTCAATGACTGTTTCTCTTTGTGAGAGAAATAGAAAAAATGAAAGCTGCTTGGTGACTTTTCACTGCTTTAAGTGAAACCCCAAGGAATCATATACTGAATTTTAATTAAGCAATGCTTTTAGGTATACTTCTTCATTATAAACTTAAGAACACTGATTTAAAGGAATATAAAACAAACTTTTGAGAATTTATTTTGGTATGTTAAAGCACTCTTTTTTATACTATGCGTAAGATGATAAAACAGGGACTAAGATAACCTTAGCACACAAACTTACAAAATTATCAGAAATGTGTTGTTTTAAATGTGATTCAACACAAAATAGATACTAAAAATAATTGTGTTTTTTTTAACTAGTAGTTGCACTAAAATTTAACTAATGATTATAAGTCAATTTATTAAGGAACTCAATGATTTTGGTTCTTTTTAATTTCCAGCACTTATTGATATTCATTACTTGACTATATGAGTATACTGTGATCAGTATCTGCCTGGGTCAGTCTGTGTGTATACATTAGCACCGTTCAGTTCACTATATGCTTTTGTAGCTCTGTGTGGCTCAATAAAATATTACTTGGCTAAAAATAGTAAAACTTGCTGATTTAATAAATACCTCCAAGGTCAGCGGAATCAGTGAAAGGAATTCTCTTTATTAATTTCCATTCTGGTATTAGGAATAGCATTTATGAAAATGGCAAATGTGTTCTGTGAACTTTCAATTTAGAATGCTCTCATGATAGAAAATGTATATAGATATATTGCTATTAACAAATATAGTGTGTATACAACATTTGGGATCCTGGATAAGTGCAACTAGCTGAGGTACAGGTGAGCCTCTGCTCTAGAAATGGATTGAGCTAGTAGCATGTTACCTAAAGGGAGAGCACGTCCTTAAATTAAACAAGTTGGTACCTATTTAATATGAAATGTTATTTTCTTTTTCTAACTTAAGTACTTGGATTAACACAACTCCCCATCCTTCTGCATCTTTGTTCTGTCTCAGTACAATTTCTTTTCCCTGCCAACTACAGCAAATGCTTATGCTGCCCAAATACACTCAGAGCTTCCTTTTGTTAAGCCTAACACAGATCCAGAGGAATCAGTGTGCTGCTAAGGGTCAGCGTAAAAGGTTCAGAGATGCTGTAAAGTCCTAGAAGGCTCCTGTATCGCAGTTTATAACCAAGCTGGAGCAGGCACATCCTTCTGGCCTGAAGCGTGGTAGAGAAGGACTGAGAATGAGCAGCCTAAATACGGGGTGATGAATGACCTAAGGAGCCCAGTGGTCTCCAGCAACTTAGGTGCACTTACACTATCAAAAGGACGAAATTCTTTATTAATTTTAAATGGATTTGAATAACTCAAATTAGCTAACTTGCACTGAAACAACGGGAATTTTTACAGAGATCAGAGCTTGCATTAAAATCTATAGTGAAGCTACTGTTCCCACTTCCGTTTCTGACCAAATTAAAGCACAGTTGCCTTGTCTTCAGTGCAATTTCACCAGTGCTATTAGTGTAGGTTTGACTTGTCCTCAGAATATTTTGAATAACCACCTAATTAGGCCAAGATGGCCTAATTTGAACTTAAAAATGCAACTTTTTTTTTTTTTTTTTTAATAAAATAAAGCATTTCTCTTACTGTGAGCTAAATACTTAGAAATTACTTTAAGAACTGAACAGGGCAGACTAGAAATAGAGCAAATTTAGTTGCCTAGCAAGAAAAAAGATGAAACATTTCACAGTTTTTGAACCCACTTTAACACAGAAAATCATATGTTTTCAGGGTGTTGCATTCTGAGGCATGTACTTCTGTGGTAACACATTTTACTGCATTTAACATGTAAATTGAGCAAAAATAATTTGGTAGTAGTGCTTAACTATAAGGAATGATGGAAAAACCAAGGTGATTTGGGGAGTAATTTAATCAGTGAGAAACAAAATGAGTACAAATGGAAATAAATATCAGAATGAAACTAATTCAGGAGGAAACACTGTAGTTTATATATAGACTCCTTCATTTAGTGACTGCTGTGGAGCTAAACTGACAGTTTTGTAGCCATCCATCTGCACCAATTAGAGCATCCTCCTACCAAAGCTCTTACCAAACTACATCAGCACTTTTGTTAGAAGACATTTGAAGAGCTTTCAACTCATTTGTAAAAAATTTGTCTCAAGATGAAAAATGACAGAAAATTTAAGTCCAGAAGCAACACATTCTGTTTGTTAGGTTTTTTATTTATTTAAATTATAAATACAGGAGAGGAGGAGGGAAGTCAGCTACTTTAAAATTAGGTGAATTACAAAAATATATGTGGAGAGCTTTATTGTCTAAAGTGACTTTTTTCTGCTTGTATAACCAGTAGGATTATTTAGGAATAATAAACATATCGCATGAAGAGAGAAATAACTGATAGAACAATGTGATCAAACAATATATGTAAAACAGCATGCACAGCTTTGCTGATGTGACTAGTATCTCTGAAACAAAACCATGCACCCTTATATCAATAGGCAAGTTATTTGCTTTGGTATGTTTTCACAGGATCAAACCCTTCAAGTCTAGCTACTGTGCAGCTAGTTCCAGCTACAAATTTAATGTGACTATTTGACAAAAAATGTCTTTTGCCATGAAGCACAGTGCAGCCCATGAATCCCATCTCTCACTCTATAAATCCCAGTGGCAAATCAGCAACACCCCAAGTATTTGTAGAAGTTTGTGGTGAATTATGGGATGGGGAACATGATTATTGAGTATGGAAACATTGAAATGGTGTGGAAGGCATTCTTGCTACTCACTCAAAATTGTCTTCTCTAGCTGCCTGTAATTGTACCCTCCAGAAGACATGGACTTTAAGCACTTTATTTGTGTCACATGCTATGGCTATTTTAAAATCTATTGTTGATAACATGCCTCCCTAGGGAAGCTCAGCAAACAAAGGGTACAGAATTTATTTGGGTGATAACGCAATGTGCAGTTTTTTCCTGCTTCCAGATGTCTGGGCAGTTGACCAAGAAAATTTACTTGGACTGCACTCTCTCCCAGCTACTTCACATGTGAAATTCACAGTCCCGTCGTTCAGTGGCACATGAGGCTGTGCTTGGTCAGATTCGTCTGATGTCCCAGACAAGTCAGTCCTGTTCTATATAAAGCTTTCTGGAGGAGCAACACTTTGGGGCTGGTGATACTTTCAGTAGAGAGCAGAGAGCTGAGCAAACACCAGCACAGGAGTCCTGGTCTCCTTCCGTAGTTGGGGTTTCCTTGATGCCATATACATCCATCTTCCACTGAGAAATCACAGCAGCCTTCCTGTTCTGCACTTCTGAAGGCTTCTAGCAGGTAGCTACAGGTTTCTCAGGAAGTAGCCACAGATGAGCTATTAGAGAGAGATATTAGGGACAAGAGCAGGCAGAGATGAGCAGAAAAGAAGATGGACGCTTGCTCTGGTTTATGCTTCCCTTGCTAGCTCTGTGTGTTGGAGTCCACATTACTCCCTTCTGTGATGCAGATGTGTGCATCTCGCTGCAGAATTCACACTCCCCCGCATCCAAAATCTCTGATTCCAGACTTCCTAGTGGCTACAGTCCTTTCTTCCCTCAGTTATCATAGTAAAGGCTGCCTTTTTTTTGTTATTTTTTGTACACTGTGGCTTTTCACCCATTTGTTCTTTTTGTTATTATTTCCTTTTTTCAAGCCACACTGAAAATTAGTACTCTTTCTCCACTAGTTTCCCTATTCCCATCACTAGAATGCATTGTAACATTAAGACAAATATTGTATTTTCAGAACCAGTTCACCAATTTTCATTTTTCCTTCATTATTTTTTTATCTATATCTCCTCAAAGTTCAAGACGTGTGTGTGTGTATGTATGTATATATATTCTGGAACTGACTATAATACCACAATGGCAAATACTTAAGCAATAGCTTATAAGAGCTCTAAAATACTTGTAATTATCTATAAACAACAGAAAACAAAAAAGAGCTTACCCAGTTCTACAGCACTAATAGAGTAAACAGTACTACTGTGGGAATTATTTGTCATGACTGACAGAAGACATCAAAAAGGAATATTTGAAGGAAGGACAAAATAAAATTCCTTGATGAGTTATTCTTTATTTTATGAGAAACTATCATAAAATTCTGGCGAGGCATTATGGTATTATTAGTTCAATTGGTTTAATTTATTTGAGTCTAACCATTGTAGCCATTAATGTTTAATGGTTCCACCTAAATTTTCAAAGCCTTGCATGCAGTAGAGTTTCACTGATCTTGTTAAAGTCAATGAGGGCAGTGTTTCTAAATCCCAAGCAACTCCTTGGAAGTTTAGTAGTTATGTCAGAATCCTCAGCTTTTGGTAATGAGGATGGTTGTACTGGAACACATTACGGAGAGAGTCGTAGCTTCATAGAAAATCTCAGTGTTTTGGAAGGAAGGAAGGAAATAAGTCAGAATTGCAGTATATAGAAGAATTCCAGGGTTCTGTGTAAGTAGATAGACGTTCCATATGTATTGACATTAAAGCCACATAAGAAATGGTACAATAATTTGAAAAAAACCTTTTAATATGCAATGCTGAATATTTTCTCAATCGTCCTCCAGCTATTCCATTGCCCTAGAAATTATTTTACTATTTATTTAGCTCTTAAATAGCATGAAGCAGCTAGAAGAGTAATAGTAGTAGTAATAATAATAATAACCAAACAAAGTTGCTACACAAAAGATTTCTCCTTTTTCTCTCTAATGTAGTATTTATCTCAAAAGGTTTGCATCTCAAACAATAGGATCGGCCAGACTCTGCCTCTGTTGAGATTGTTGCAAGGAACTAGGGAGAAGGAGGTGTGGGAAAGGTTACAGTCAGAAGCTCTGCAGTGAGGCAAGGAGACAGAGAATTAGTTTCTGGGAAAATAACATCTTCCTTTCTCTAATACAATTCTCTACTCACTGTTAGAAATTGCTTTTTCTGTGGGTCTGAAAGTACACTATTAAAGTCCACTTATTCCAGGAGCAATTTGTTTGTTTGTTATATGTTAGTAATAAATATTCACATTTAAATAAAAAACTCCCTAACATTTTTGAACTATCAAGTACATGAATAAACACAATAAAAACAAGTTATTTTGTGAGTAGTAGAATTATTAACATCTCATTGCCTAGAGATTTTAATGTTGTCCCCTATCTCTTCCAAGAAAAGTAAGCCCAAGTTTTCCATCATCTCATGACATCCACCAGGAGCACGTGCTGTGGCTAGCCAGGGAGCTAGATGTGTGCTTGCATGGCCATTTGGCCGATTCCAACCACAGTCAGTAACTTCTGAATTTCTGTCTCCCTTCACATCAGAGATGCATATTTGGGTCTCCTCCTTCCAGTTGCCAATTTTCATGAAGCTTGTAGTAACCTAATCATTGTAGAAACTTAAACCACTGTCTTCTGTCTTGTAAAAGTGGGTCAGCAGATTTACATGTTGGTAGGGGAGATGGGCAGATACAGAAACAAAGTCTTAATTTGTTTTGCATAAGAAACCTTAATTTCTTTTCAAAAGCTGATTAGAAAAGAAAGCACAGTGACCAGATAGATTTTATTTATTTTGGCACAGTTTAAGTTTAATCAATCATGATGATACTTCTGAAGCATTGTAAACATATCTAAATGTTTCTCAGCATTGGGGAGAGACTACTAGATTTGGATTATAGAGTGGGAATATTATTAAGAGCCTATTGCTGTGTGAAATTGGCTTTACTGGAGTATAACTCAATGTTTCACAGAGTTCTCCACCCCAATGAATCTTTACCTGGAAATGTTTATGTCATTCATTCAGCTTTCAGGATTAGGTGTAGCATTATACTGTTCATAATCTATTAGCTATTTTCCTAGAGACCCCTGATTCTAATTGCCACCATATATGAGGCATCAGACCGATAAATTTGGAAGAGTTATGTCAGAAAAAAATAGTTCCTACATGAGCAAAATGCTCTGTATTGCCTTCTAATGGCTCATTACTACTGAGTGCTCTACTCCGTGTCAAAGTAGTACTGAGATAATTATTCTTTTAATTATTTTAATTCCTTCACCAAAATATCAATGTTTAGCCTGTGCCCAGACTACAAATCATAGAATCATAGAATCATAAAATCATTCAGGTTGGAAAAGACCTTTAAGATCATCAAGTCCGACCGTTAACCTAGCACTGCCGCCCCCAATAGAGATTTTTTGTTGCTGTTTTTCAGGGAATTTCTTTATTCATTTTTTTTGTATAAAGGTCTCTTCTTTCAGTACAATGTAAAAAATATCCATTGTGGAGTCTTGCAGGATGAAGAACTGCAAAAATCTCATTCTCGTGGCAGCACAGAGCTTGTAATCCTCCTAGCCTCTACCTTCTCAAGAAATACTGAAAAACATTGGGGAAAAGTGTAATCTAGATGTCTGGTATTTTGGATTTATTATACGGATCATGTGAAACTTTCTTCCTAGCCACTAACTTAGGACAAAATAAAACAAGGATGACTCTATCAGTGCTTCTACTACAGTTAGCACTGGGAACTCAGTACACAGAATAGGAGGAAAATAACAGATTCAGGAAGCTTGGCAAAATCAAGTCGAAGAACTTTATAGGGTTATGATCAGAATAGACTAATTAATCTAGATTAATTAATTAGCATTTACTGTCTTTAGTTCTTTAGGTTATAGTTTTCTTTTTTTTGCTAGTTTTTCCACCAGTGCATTGCAGCCTTTGCTGTCTTTGACTTCCATATCCTTAGAAAAACTGATCCTTCCTCTTCTCTGTAAAATAATGTTGACAGAAACTGTCCAAAGATGGACCAAAAACCAATGAAGACATTCTCTTCAATTCATTATTATCTGGATAAACCCTTGCACTGAGGGTAAGGACTCCATATGGAACTTCTAAGGAAACAGGCTGAAAAGAAGCAGCTTTGGTGAGCTGAGTTGCTCTGAGTAGCAAACGATAAGCCTCAAGTATTGCAATTTATCAATCAAATCAGACACTGTTTATTTGCTTTTTCTACAGTGATTGTTGTCGAGTATGAAAGTAATAAAAGGTATGGAAATTACAGAAAAAAAAAGCATTAAATGCTAAATGAAATAAACATTTTACATCGAGTCTGAGAGTCTCTATATAAAGGTCTGACAGGCTTCTAATAAGTCCATTTTCAGAGGTAGGAGCCCTCAGCTAAAGAAATAGTTGAAGTCAGCCAAGAAATGTCAAAATTTCATAGAATCATAGAATCATAGAATTATTTAGTTTGGAAAAGACCCTTAAGATCATCAGGTCCAACCATAAACCTAACACTGCCAAGTCCACCACTAAACTGTGTCCCTAAGTGCCACATCTACACATCTTTTAAATACCTCCAGGGATGAGGACTCAACCACTTCCCAGGGCAGCCTGTTCCAGTGCCTGACTACGCTTTCAGTGAAGAAATTTTTCCTAATATCCAATCTAAACCTCCCCTGGAGCAACTTGAGGCTATTTCCTCTCATCCTATCACTTTTTACTTGGGAGAAGAGACCGACCCCCACCTCGCTACAACCTCCTTTCAGGTAGTTGCAGAGAGCAATAAGGTCTCCCCTCAGCCTCCTCCAGGCTAAACAACCCCAGCTCCCTCAGCCACTCCTCATAAGACTTGTTGTCTAGACCCTTCACCCGCTTCATTGCTCTTCTTTGGGCATGCTCCAGCACCTCAATGTCTTTCATGTAGTGAGGGTCCCAAAATTGAACACCACATGTCATCCATACCAAGTTCTGCTCTTCTTTCGAAAAGCAGTAAAAAGTGTAAGAGGTGTTCTTCATTGAAACTTGAGGGTTTTCAAGAGCACAGCCGAATGCATAAATTAAAGCAAGAATAGATAGGAAGTCCAACAGACAGCTGTTGAGTAGACGTATTACAAATTAATGTCACTTCAGTGATGGTCATATCAGTGCTGCTTGACATGGGCCTACAAATCAAATTTCAAAATATCCTGCTTGTTCCAGTGAGAAGTTTCTGTGTGACTGAGGTGTAGGTGGTCACTGTCAGGTATTCATTGGGCAGACATCATCTCCTAGGTGGCCACGTACCATGTAAGCTATTGGTGGTGCGAACCCAGGGTTTGCAATAGGTCTAATGGATTAGAACTACAATCACTGTGATATCCTCAGGGTATACTACATATTTTTTGTATTAACTTGTATTTCTGTGCTTTGTTAAAATTCTTATAGCCATTTTAATCTAGCTTCTTCTCATTGTAAGGCACTTGGAAAGGTTTTCTGAGAGCTATATCTAGGATTCATCTGTGTACTGAAGGAGAAAGATGAGAAGATGGACTTGTACAGGATATAGCATACACAGACCCAGATGAAGAAAAGCAGTTCCACAGTATTCACCTCAGGGCCTTTTGGAGAGTGATGAATGAACTCATTAATGAGCCTTTCTCTTTACTTCTGTAAGGTCTTGCAGTGGATTGCTTGTGTTCAACAGTACAGCTTACATGGATTTTCATAGATATCTCTTATTTGTGACTAATAAGAAATTATTAGTCATAAATATCTGTAATCATTGGAGTCTTTTATTAAGTTACAAACTTAGATTAAGAAAACAACATAAATGCGTGTAATAAAAATATAGCTGAAGGGGGACCTTGTGACTGCCTTTCTATGTGCCTGACAAGTTCAAGAAGAAATAATAGCTGGTGAGATTGTTAATATCTGAGGAAGACTTATTTAGCAAAAATTTCTGTTTGTTTATGTGGGACTGGCAGCTTATCTTTTTGAGAAACATTAGTATCAACCTCATCAATAAGAAGCTCATGTTTCTCCACTAGTTTTAGTCAGTCATGAAGGATAGGGCTTCACAAACATGTCGTGATACCACAATCAGATTGTTTTTAACTCCCTAAGCATACTCATAAACTCAGTAAGTGACATTGGGTGAAATCCAAAGCCAAACTGAAATCTAAATGGTGTATTTCTTATCTTCTGCTCCAACACTGTAAGCCAGAACCTCACCTACAGTTAATCATCACAGATCTGATAAATTCACCAGGTGAAGATCTTCCTTTTATTTTTTCTGAACCTGGAACGCAGTTCATAAATTTCTTCACACTTCATTCTCTAGGGAAGTAAAATGGTATTAATGATCATTTGAAACAGAATCATTGTACTCTTTTATGCTTTTTGTCAAGTGTAGAGATACTGCCTGTGCAATATAAATGTGAAGTCTACTTAACAAAAATAAATAATATAGAAACACTTGTTTGTATTGAAGCTTGTATGAAGAAATAGTATTTTTTATTAGACTGTAATAAGTTGGAAAGAAACAGATATTTTCCAGCAAGTGCAAAGTTCAATAGCAGCTAAATATGCTGAAATACCCCAAGACCAACATTTTTCCATATACAATTTTCAGCACAGAATCTGGCAACCTACATTGGTAACGCTGTGTGTGAATGAGGCCTCCAGACTAATATGCACACCATCACAAAAACGGCAGCCATCAAGTTATACTCAAAAACTGTGATGTGCAGGCCACATCCACAACACCATCTCACTGTTATCCTCGTCCTACTTTTATCCAAAGCATGCAGCTACAACTATTCATCCTTTTTCAGACAGAGGAAGAGTTCTTGCCCAGAAGATTTATGATCTATATAGAATATATATGAGGGATAAGAAATGACATTTAACAAGGACGTAACTCATTCCATTGCTCACATGATTATCCATAGTTAATATGAATGTTGTCATTGTTTTTTGACGCTCAGATGATAGGTAGGCTGGTGGCTTTTGGTCTTCTAGAAGAAATAAGCCTACATAGGGTGGCAAGGAAGATACTTCACAGACTTAGAGAAACACAGGGCAGCTGTGAGACAAATTAACTTGAGAAGCATATAAGCATTAAAGGCAGGAAAACTTCATACGGAATAAAAACAAAGATGAAAGTAAGAATGCAAAGTTTCACACAAAGACTCTCACAGATCTTGCAAGTGTTAATTAGTGTGAATAGATGTATAAGTACTTTCCCTTATTCTGAGTTCTTGTCCATATGGTATTAAATATTTGGCCTTCAGTAGAAAATTATGGCTAGAATCATAATCATCAAAAATAACTCTGGCAGGGGCAAACCCTGGTGTTGCATCCAGACTGTGTTTGGAGTATCAAAGGAACAAATATCTTCAATTTATTTTTATGGTTCTTTAACCAAATTTTCATGCCCAACCACTAGCAAGTAGTTTGATGTGGTATAAACTCCTTTCTTTGGCAGGCTGAGTGCAACATCTTTACATTTTTTTAAAACCTGCAAAGATCCTCCATGCTGACTCAAAAGAACCAACAAACTTAAGTCTTAAATATGTCAGTAAATCAATGCTAAATGACTGTAGCATAGTCAAAATTTTCTGTTTGTAGTGTATGCTTTTCTTCTCCAAGGTTATTATAGTAGGGCAAACAAAGTAAGCCATAAGGATATACAAGGTAAGTCATAAGTCATATGGGCCAACAAAGGCAAGACTTGGCCTTGCCTTTGACAGAGGTTGTAAATTTGACAACATTGACCTAGACACATGGGCACAGCTATTATTTAATTCAAGTACATCTCCTGAAAGATCTACAGGGGACCACTGGCTAAAGCTGTTCTTTTCTGGCAAAGTCTTTGAAACAGGGCAGCACTGCAATTACTCTTTTAAAGGTAGTGTAAGGTGCAACCAGACTGAAATTCACACTGAAGCTTGCAGTTGTGCAGAAACAACCACAGAGACTTCATTTTAACATTATGATTGAGTTTATTCTGCACCAGTGAATATCATTACTCTAAGTATGCTTCCAAAATCCTGTTTATAGGCAAAACCATGGGGTGTTTTCAACTGAAAAGTTCTACAGAGGAAAAGGAGCTGCAGCAGTCAAATAATGAAAAACCCAAATAGATATCTTGTTTATTCTTGTTATAATTGGTCCCCTGTAGTGTTGCTAATAAAATAAATGGCAGCCAGAAAGCAAGTGAAAAAACAGAACATCCACTCTTTTCTTTGCAGCTGCTTTCAGGAGGCCCTAGGCTTGGATGATGAATTGTTGCTAAGTAGGAAAAGAGTTTTCCTTTAAAACACCAAGGCTTCCTTTAAGCTTTTATCTGATGTCAGGCAGAAACATTATGTGCAAATTGTAAAGTAAAAAATTCATGTAAAGCACTAATATGTTTGTAGATCAGCGGAAAAATTGGACAAATATGTAAATACCCTACCACTTATTACATGGAGCAATTTACTTCCCTGTCATGTTTCAGGGCTGCTACTATGTGACTGGACTTATTAATTAATACAATGAATCAAATAGTGGGGATATCAGTAGAATTTTCTTCTACTTGAGAAATAAAACATGCTTTTATCATGACTCCTTTATATATATTTATATAAAGGTATTGAATAAAGGAATAAATAGAAATAAAACTGAATAAGGCACAAACTTTTCACTTTGTATTCCTGGAAGCAACAAAAGAATGGCTAAGAGTCTTGGATTACTTCTGATGTCTTAGAAATCTGGTGGTTACCTTGTTACTCTCTTTAAAAAAGTTACCAAAATAAGGCTTCATGCAAAGAAGGGTGTTTTTTAGAAAATTTGTTATGAGCTTAAAGAATTGTTTGGCAAAATGAAAAATGAGTTGCTCAGACCATACATCCAGCAGGCATTGACAAGTCTAATCTTTCTGATTATCTCTTCAATAAATCTTAATTCTAGAAAAACCCTGCCATTTCAAAGTCTTCTTTTTAGCTAGCAGAACAATAAAGAGGGTGATGGAATTCCTATTTCATAAATCAAATTGCAAAACATATATCCAGCTGAAAAAGAATGTCTTCAGTAATATTTTTGCAATCCTGTTTCAAATGGGTGAATCCTTTAAAGATATTTTTGTATCTTGTAGTAATCTAATGGTTTGGCTATCTGTTCAATAATTCCTATCAATAATGATACCTCTCAGGCCAAGCCTTTTTCAGTTGAACCTTTATGAAATTTTGTTTTTACTATTCCTAAGAAACCCTAGTGCTCTTAACAGTCTAATACATACTGTAAGTCATGCCTGGAAACTATAAGTGAGACTACTGCAGTGCCTTAAATGCCTTTATTACTGCTTTCCTGAAAAGTTCAGCCTAAGATCCAAGTCCGGTGTAACCACACTGCTAGAGCAATACCACTCTTACTTGCCTCATTTTTGAGGGCAGCTGCCAATGTCATTTCTTCAGCTTCTCACATATCACAGTAATGGGACAGCTTCTTCTTTCCTTTCTGTGTTAAAAACCACTGAAAACAAACAAAGAAAAAAAAACCCTGAAAAATTCATGGAGTAGTTTACACAAAAATACAAGCCTTGCAGTCCTAGGAATTTTTCAGTGTGAACAGGTTCTGATTGTTTCCCCAGTCTGAGTCCTTACCTTAGTTGCATCATATATTTGGGCATTAGCAGATAGAAATGTATGACTTGAATATCTCTGAAGGAGCTGTATCTTGTGAGCATTTGATGAATAAAAAAAAGATTATCAAAGCATCTTCATGGCACTTAAAGTGACACCATTACCAGATCTAGTTACCAAAATGCCAGCCAATGACTTGGCTCAAAATAGTGAATTTTCTTTCTTCTGTTCCCTGTGATTATTTTAATGCTAATATTCTGCTATACATTAAACCAGTTTACTGATAAATACTGCCTTGATATCAAGATTGCTTATATCCTCCCCTTGGTTTCCTAATATCTAATGGACCTTAACCTTGCAAGGGATTTTATGAATACTCTGGGGGCACTGACCCTTTGAAATGGGATTAACGATGTAAAAAGTATGGTTGTAGCTGAACTGTACTTTTAGATTACTCTTATTGTTGTCTGAAACTGCTCTCTATGAGTTATTCCATTATAAGATTTAAGACTAGAAAAGGAAGTTTCTTAGTCATTAGTAGAAATATGGAAATCAGCTTTGGCTTGCATCCAAGTTGACAGGTTAATAAATATTAAAACCTAAAGAGAAAAATAAGAATTCTTGACTCAGTTAATTCTAAATGATATAGCACCTTTTACACCCTGGCTTTATACTGTGCCTTGGGAAATATTCATATGAAATATTATGTAGGGTTATTTTGTACTGTCATCTTTAAAATACACTGGTTTATGACATATTACGTCCATGGAAAACTATAATAGCCATGAGTCAGAGAATTATTTAAGGATATAGTTCACTTCTGGTGGCACACTTAATTTCAATGTTACTATTTTGGATGGAAAATTATTTCTTGATTTAAAATTAGGCATATGCATTTTGTAACAAATAAATGCAAGAAGCATTTATATTTAGGTTTAATTGGAAACTGAAGAGTCAAAGCTAATCTTCTTTTATAAGCAACAGAATACTGCATTAATCCCAGTAGCTGAGGTATGACATAAGAAACCCTTAATAATGGAAATGAAAATAAATAAACGTCCAGCTTGCATGCTTAGGAGGGGAGGTTGATAAATCTCAGTGCAAATGCATTGAACTTGGTACAGAGCTATACTTTAAAGACCATACCATTGAAAATGTATATGCAAGATTTCGTAGTGTACATATCGCAGTTCTTCAAGAGTGCAAATCAGAAGGGAATTTTTGACTCGTCTGATAGTTTGAAAGTTCTTCTTCAATTTCTTTTAAATGAGTTTATCTGCATTTTCACATTAGGTTTCATGAATATTTTTTTCTCTGTAAGATTTGATTATATGCTGCTTGTTTAATCTATTTATTTGCTTTATAAACCTAAGAAAAGAAAACATCCTTCTCATTTCCTCTTTTTATCTTCTCTAATACCCAACTCTCCTTATATTTCTCTTCAGTATGGTACTTATGCATACAATTTGAAACAGTTTTTTTCTATACAAACAACTCATGATTAATATAAACGAGCTCAGATTGATTCAGATACAAAAGGGGCTGAAGAGTGATGGCTGATGCAAACAGGAAGGGTGATTAGTATTGCTCTTGCTGCATGATGAATTACACTGTATCATACATTAAAACAATGAATTGTCCTTCAGGATATCAAAGACATTAGCAAATATCATGATGGCAAATATATAGCCTTTTATCTGATGGGGACAGTATACATCCTAGAGGATGGCAAGGCTAGAGGAGCATCAGCAGGTTTGTCGATGGGATTTTTGGAAGCTGGCTGTGTGGACCAGAGCAGATGCTTGGTCTATGAAACATACTGCTCAAAGTAAACCTTTTACACTGAGCTCTATTGCTGCCTGTTTTTGAACAGTTAAATTTTAATCATCATTATCATCACCAGCACCACCTTCCTTAGATGACTGAAGGTCAAATCAAGCCAATCAAGGGTGGAGGCTGGAAAAAAGGGGTGTATTGCATTTGCATGGCAAGGTTTTGGTAGCAGGGGCTACAGGGGTGGCTTCTGTAAGAAGCTGCTAGAAGCTTCCCCTATGTTCGATAGAGCCAATGCCAACCAGCTCCAAGACAGACCCACTGCTACACCCTGTGGAGAACTGTCTTCCATGGGAGGGACCCCACGCTGGAGCAGGGGAAGAGTGTGAGGAGTCCTGCCCCTGAGGAGGAAAGAGCGGCAGAGACAATGTCTGATGAACTGACTGCAACCCCCATTCCCTGTCCCCCTGCGCTGCTGGGGAGGAAGAGGCAGAGAATTCAGGAGTGAAGTTAAGCCTGTGAACAAGGGAGGGGTGGGGAGAAGGTGTTTTAAAATTTGGGTTTATTTCTCATTACCCTCCTCTGATTTGATTGGCAATAAATTAGTTAATTTCCCCAAGTCGAGTCTGTTTTGCCTGTGACAGTAGTTGGTGAATGATCTCTCCCGGCCCATGTCTCGACCCACAAGCCTTTCATTGTATTTTCTCTCCCTTGACCAGCTGAGGAGGGGAGTGATAGAGCAGCTTTGGTGGGCACCTGGTGTCCAACGATGGTCAACCCACCACAAGGGGTAATTGGCTGGTGCCAGTCTCACAGATGAAGCAGCAGAGATCTTTCAGAGCAGTGACCCACACCTCAAAGTCAGCCTCTAAAAAGTCAGCATCTCTCCTGTTTGACAATCCTGATGCTCTTGTTCTCCACCCTCCAAGCATGATGTACTTCAGTGGTAAATGTTTCTGAAGACACAGCATGCACCCCCTCTCTCTTACAGTAATACTTATGGGAGAATTTGCTTTGGAGGTCACTGTATCACTAACCGTTGAATTTTTCAGTAATACGTTCATGATAGATAGCAAAACACACCTGTAAATAAAACAGACCATGAACACCTCTCCGAATTCAGGCCAGCTGTCAGGTTATGGGTCACATTTTTACAGCTAAACTAACATTTCAGAATAGGCTGGCTGCATCTACGCTACCTGGTGGGACTGTTCTCTGGCCTGAGTTAAATCCAGTACCATGTCTAGACGTGGCCTGGGAGGCTGCTGAAACAAAGCTGCACCTTGGACCTCACTGGCATTGTGACAGACAGCACTAACACACGCTAGTCCAATAAGCCCTGGCCTGTCTGGTTTGTAGACATAGTTTTCTACTCCTATGTCTGTTGTCTTGTCTTAAATAATAATTTCTTCATATGCAAGACTGCTTTTTTTTTCAGTATTTAGCAAAATGGGTTATGCTACTACTGCAGGTAATAATTCTTTTTATATTAGCCTGTAATGGAAATGTTTCTTTGGCATTATTTTAGTAAATTTCCTTTATATGAATATATCACACTGCTTGAATATTGCAAATTACATTTGTATTCATGAATAGCTTGTGGGCCAATTTAATTGGCAAAACCCACCTCCAGCACAAATACAAGAAAATAATAGAATAAACGAAGTATTTCACCTTTAACTACTGTTTCCAGTGATCTGGTGGGCTGATGACAGGAAAAATACTTGTGTTGTTAACTCACAGTCAATGAGACACCTCCTGGGTGTTAATCAGCAGTTCTAATTGTATCTTTCTTAGCTTTATAAAGAGTTTAAGCACGTTCACTTTTATTTATACTTGCTATGATGGACCTGTTCACCGGTAGGTGTTCAGAACTATGCCAGAAATTTAAGTTCACATGCCAGTGTAGGGAAGTAAGACTTCAGATGATGAGGAACAGAAAACATGGTTATAAGTCCACAATTTTCATTTTGCATAAAAATAATACCCAACACTCGACAACAATTTTAAAGCGCTCTGTGTTACTCCATCTGAACAGATAATTTACTTTGGTGTTAGGCTATTTTTTGCCCAATCAAAACTAATCATCCTGATCAACTCTAATGACATAATGTTTGAAATAGGATTATTTTGCTTGATATGCTGCAGGGCATTAAAAATTATATTTCCTTCTAGGCTAGACTACATTAGTTCTTGTTCACTTGCTTAATTTCAAGGGAAACTTTAAGGAAACAGGCACTAATTCTCATTTAATTGGAATGTCAATACTTTCAACTGTGAAGTACTTCAACATTTCAGCTTTCAACAGTAATTTTCAACTTTTCATAACGACTTTTTGTGTTTCAGAGAGAGAATGATTTTTTTTTTCCCATATCATTGTTGTTTCTTTAACAGGTTTTTGTGGAAAAAAATTACTTTCAGAAATTTTTGAAATGTCATTGAGTGGTGCTTGCAAAAATTGCTAAACTGTCTCTAAAAAATCCGATTTGTCATATGTATACCAAGAACACAAAGAATAACAAAAATTACCATACTGAATCCCAGGAATGAACCATCTGCTCCAATACTTGTCCAACAGCTGCCAGATGCGGAGAAGTTTTTAAAATCTTACATTTAATATTCAAGCCCCTTTCTTCTTTATGGACTTCCTTTAAGACTGAGGAATCCGGGGTTGGTCCTGACTTTCCTCCTCTGCTTTGAAGTCATTTACTTTTTATCCATCTTGCCTGAGACAGCTGTTTCATTTCACTGATAGATGTTATGTCACCTTACAGCTATCTTGGGCTTCTTTCACTTTATGAGGGCTGTTTTCCTCCACACATTTTCATTTCAACTCTTGTCTTCTTATATAAATGATGAGCTCTTTAAAAACATACTACTGTAATCTGTCGGCACAGATCAAGGAGTGTCTGCAATCCACAAATGAAACTGGTGTGTGGGTTGTGGTTATCTCTATTCTATTCTAGACACCAGAATCATAAACTTTGACATTTCACAAAGGAAATGAAACGGTCTTATATTTTATCTGGCGTAACTATACCCTCATTTGTTTCAATTGCCTCAAATTACACTGGCAATATATACTGTTAGTAACAAGACCAGTTATATCAAAGATAATAATAAAAATATGTTTGTTTCAGACTGAACTGAATTTTCAATTTAGTTGCTTTCCAAAATAGAGCAGTAGTCGTAGTAGTATATTAATCTGCACAATTTAAGCTTTAATGGGCTAGGAAACATGCTTTTACATTAATATGATTTAAACCTAAAGTACTGCAGTTCTATTAAAAATAAATCAGCTTCTGCACGCATGTCTGAGTAACCAGGGTTTTTACAACTTGTATTGCTTTTTCTTTTCTCTAAAAGGAGGAGACACTCCTGAAGGGATTGACATGGGGACTGCAAGCTGCAGCAAATAATGAAAAACATACCTAACAGCTGAGGTGTAAAGCAAGTGATCTGATTATCTTTAACACGCTTAGTTTATCAAAAAATATACAAGCAAACTACATTAACTTGTGGGATTTGTCATTTTTTCCACCCCTTGTGGTGGTGTTTAATGCCTGATTCAAGCCCAGTATCCAGGATCAGCTTAGGAGTCAGCCCACACTGGGCACGCTCAGTAACCGTGCATGTTTCCCTGGGCTGTTTCTGTATGAGTGCTTTGATACACAGCCTTTCTCTTCTTGCATGTTGCTGCCTCCTTGCCCAAGGTTCAGTATGAGCCAGCTGGTTTGCTCTGTCTGTTGTAGTTGGAGGCTCTTCCCTCTATGCAGGAGGATGAAAGCTTTTCCAAGGGCTGTGGCAGAAAACTGGAGAGGGGAGATCACATCGGCCAGGTTGCCAAAGTCTTTGGTGAAAGGGAAAAGCACAAAGGAGAACAGCAGGAGGGAGGAGAGCAAATATGAACTTAGACACTGGAGTCTCATTTTGGAAACATTATAAATTTCCATGATCTTTTTTTTCTGACATGGCTTTTGTGAAGAATCAAATGGGAAAATTGCTAGTATGGTGAATAGTGCAAAACAGTAAAAGAAAACAGTGAGACTTGGCTTCTAGGAATCAATGGAAAAAAAAGGGTTGGAAGTTTATCTTAGTTTGGCCCTCAACTGCATGCATCAGAGAAACTAAAGAAACATTGAACTTCACTGTATGAACAAAAATCTAGTCTTTATTAACTTCACTATGTGGGAAACTGGACCCGTGGTTTTTCCAACAGTAAAATGCTGATGCTGGTGGCATAGTAGTATATTTTTGACTTCTTATTTGAGGGTTATTTTTCTACTTCAGCATTAAATAATTTTATGATATAATTTATTTTATGTATTAATATGAAGCTCATAAGTATAGATACATGTTTTATTAAAACAGCTTTTATTAAGTTATAAATTATATTTAAATTTTTTTTATTTCATATGGACTTCATAAAAATTGCAGTTTTATAATGTTTTGCCTTTACTGCATCTTTAGTACTTGTCTTCCACTTCTAGAGTGTGATGAATATAGCTTCACTGTGGCCTGAAGTATACTTAAGTACACTCTAAGTGGATATGACAAGCTCTAAATATTCAGTAAGTATCTTCATTATAAAACTCTACAGAAAAAAAGGACATTAAGACAACAATGCTAAGGTTATAAAGCCAAGTGTTTGAAAGTAAAGACACTCCAGTGTGCAGCAGAATTTATCACCCCTTCTGCTGTTAGTCATTTATTAAGCAATTAAGTAGTCCCCTTTTCTAAAAAGATCTGTGCTTCTGTGAGCGGTGATGTTGTGACCTATTGCTTGAGCAGCCTCTCGAAATAAAAATAATTAGTAATAGACTGAACAAAATTCAGTCATGTTCACTGTAAATATTCATTCTTGAAGTTTAGCTGATCCTTCAGCTAACGTGATAGTGCTTTTGCACCTGAATTAGGTACTATTTTAAACAGCAGAAGAAAAAAAAGCAGTTTCAGGCAATGAGTATTCAGTAATCAAGAGACTATCCTAGCTCATGAATGACATTTGAATGTAGGTCTGAGGCTTTGTACCAAGAGCAGGCAAACACTCTGGGAGAAGAAATTGTTCACAAAGTATTCACTACTAGTGACTAATGAAAGATAAATGTTATGTTATGTTTAGGACATTTAAAATCTTCAAAAATTCTTATGAATATTGTTTTTGTAATATTTAATCTCTAAGTCTAACTGTTAGATAACCTTTTCATCTTCAGAAACACCAAATCAGTAGGAGCTCCCTTGCCTAGGACCTGGCACTAAAATTGTTCAGAAACAGTAAATGCTGCAGTAATTGTAACTATAACTACAAGAATAAAAGACCCTAGGTGCACAAGATATGATTTCTGAGTTACCTTCTGGCCACTCAAATACTCTGAGCATGTTGAGGAGATAAAAGCACACATAAACTCAGTCGTTTGGTCTCCAGCACAGTTGGGCTAAGCACTGGGGAAGGAGTCTAGCTGGGACATATTTCTGATTAGGTCATTTAACAGGAAATGCTAGAGGTGGCCTAAAGTTGTGTTTATTATCCTTCAAATCCTGTTTCTTCACTCCTTGCATGGATTACAGCTTGGCCATACTGGAAGAGTTGAGACTTCTTGTTTCTTCTACTTTGCCAATGCATTTATCATGTTTTATTTATATGACTTATGTCCCTACCCTGGAAACGCTTGCTTCTAAGACCAATTTCTTCTTAATGACTCTGTGTGGTAAATGCCAACTATTTTAAGTAAGTATTACATGTAAGCTAATGTGGAGAAATAAGTAAGCAGACTTAGGACTTTTGTAGGTGAAAACATGGAAAGGGCTTACTCAGAAAACCAAACAAGCCTGTATTTTATTTTGTAATAAATGGGAAGACAGAAATTATTTAGACTGAGAGGGTGCTCTCTAATGAAACCTCATTAGCAGTGTATTATATAGCCATATTGAGGATCCAGTCCTACAAGAGACTGAGCACTTTGACAGTGATAATTATTCTGCATTTTCTCTGGCTCGGGCCAATTGTTTTCTTAGGCAGTAATTAATGAAAGGTCTATTTAGGAATCATGAGCTTTTAATATAACAATGAGTAGGTATTCCACCTTAGGGTATAGCACAGATGCCTAAAAGTAATTTGCTTTAAGAGGCAGCACCTAGTCTCAATTCAGAACATTTCAAACAGAGTTGCGTTTTAGCCTATGCTTCTAGAGTGCTAGTTACCCTTTAACAGACTGCCAAACAAGTACAATGGCTCCTACTGACATCAATGAGTTTTGGATTAGGACTATTTGATTAAGAGTTATTCACTTTATCTGAGTTTGGAGCATGAAATAATGGTTCAACATAGCACAGCAATTTAATTTCTTAAAAGCTCAGCACATACTTAGCATTAGTCATGTAAAATTCACATGGAAAAACCTTTTTGTTTGTTTGTGGCAGGATAATTTCCTGCCGCCTAGATTTCTTTGTCTCTTGGAATATACTAATGCTATCCAGTTAATTTTTGTCATTAAACCCTGAAGCATTTACTAAAAGGAAAAAATTATAATTCTATCCCTTACACAGAATTGAAAATTTGCTAACCTAAGATTAGGTAGAACATATTAGCATGTGCAGAAGTACTTAATTACATTAGTGATGCAAATGTTTTGCAAGATTATGGTTTTGTAAACAAAATGATCTTATTATAGAGAATTTGTGATATCTGCAATGTGAAGGAGGCTCAGAGGCTATGAGAAATGAGGCACACTATGATGTTCAGTGCCTGAAACAAAGGTTTCTTTAAAATCCATTGAATCCCCAAAACAGTATTAAAAAATCGCTGTTTAATTTTACATGGTAGATTCTGTAAAATTCTATTCTGATTTTATTTTTGTTCTGTATGGATTACTTTAACTTTACTATAACTGGAGCAATTTTTTCCTCACTAAGCTTCTGGATGTTCTAAATCCCCAACAATCGAAACCATGTGCGAGTACAGAACTAATTTCACACCTCCAACACTAAAACCTGGGATACCTATTCATACATTTAATTTACAAAATATTAGCAAATGTACTATGTGGCATGAAACATGCTGCAATGAATAGCTAAGATGCTTAGGAAATAGGGAATCATTTCACATTTGTACCTGGCAGATGATAGTCTGCATCTTGAAAATTCGTGCTTACGAGTCTAAAGTATAAATATTATTTTTTATCCATCTGAAGCTGTTTACTAAGTTTCTTACATTTGTATTTTAGCATTAAAGTGTTGATTATCATTTACTATTAATAACACTTTTTTTTGCTTTCTTTTTTTTTGGGCCATATTTCTTGAACATCTCCATATTTTTGCTGAATTCTGTGGCAATCTTAGGTGAAAAAAAGATAATAGATTTGACTAGTAAAATACTTTTCTTGCTTAAATACAAAATATTCTAGCTTGATTAGCAAATAAGAGAATCTGAATATAATTCTTCTTTGATGACCTTCATAACTCATCGTGGTTTTTGCCAGGGGCAGCCATCCCAGTCTTACAGCTATCACTACCCTTCTCTCAGGGTGCAGCAAGGGCCAGCTGCTCCCTAAGGGACAGGCAGCCGGGAGCAAGTCATGATGTGAGAGGCATTTATGTTGTGGAACATGTAAGAGTAGGAGAAAACAAAAAGAATATTATTTAGGTTGCAAAATCATGTTCACAGAAATTAGGGTGCACTAAGATGCATAGCTGCTTGTGTAAGCTTCATTCCCCTTCCCTGTATGAGCAGGTTGTGTGCTGAAGAAAGCCAAAGTATTATGTAAAAATAGTGTATAATCGGTTAAGCCATCATAAGATTTTTACATAAAGAAGCAGAAGGTGCATATTTAGCACTTCTTAAAAATGAAACTGTGATTTTGAAAACTAACGTCCCATTGTTTACAGCAGAACTTAAAGTGTTATTTCTTAGTTTTCTTAAAGGAAAGACTTTGTAGAACTCCACAATCCTATTTTTCTTCATTTGGCTTTGAGCTTTAAAACTGTGACCCATTTGTGCTGAGTTCCAGCATTTTAACCACGTGCCAAGGTAAAGCTGGTATTTCACTGTGTTTTGTAAGGAATGTGTCAGCCAGAATATATAAGCAAGAATCTGAATAGGTACCTTATATCACTTTAAATCTAAATAAAAATTATTTTTTCTTAAAGAATAACAAGCCTGGGTTTGTGTCCAGAAACACTGTACAACCTCCAGCAGTTTGTTGCATCTCTGGAACAGCATATCATGAGGGGACCAATTCTGGAATATTGGTTGGGAAGATGGCCAAAACTTTTCTGAGGAATCCAGCCACTGCAGGACAAACCATGATTTTAACCATGTTTAATAAATAAATAAATAAAAAACCCCGCAGCTAAACATTAATGTAATTTCAAAGCCATTTCTTTTTTCCATGGATTTTCTCTCCGCTTTCTTGGTTTTTGCCTGTTACATCAAAGATGGTCGAAGACATAAAAAGGGCATAGAATATTCTATATTGGAAAAAGAAAACCTTAAACTGCTCTCACTCCAAGTTTCCTTATGGTATATGTTGGTACATGTAGATATAGGTGCATATATCTATATACATACATACATACACACACATGCATGCATGCAACGCCAGATCCTCAGCTGATGGAAACAACAGTTATTACTTATATCAACTTGATTTGTCACAGGAAGAGTATGTGTCATATACAATGTCACAAGTATAAATAATGAAAGTTAAACAATACTATCCTATTTGTGTATTAAAATCGAAATACAGATGCGTATATATATATATATACATGCAGACACAAATATGCAAGAGACTGGTTTGCAGCTATCTGTCTGTCTATCTGTCCATTTATCTATGTAATTTCAAACAATTTCTGTAATACCATGATGTTTTACTGCCATGAAACTCATTTCATATTCCATCAGTCCCTTTGAAAATGATGAAGTGAGATCATTTACCCTGTTCTTGTTAATGGGCTGGGCTTTTTATTCTTACTACAACAAAATGAGAGAATAGCTTGGCAAATTCATATCCATTACTACAACAGATGTACCGCGGTGATACTAGTCAGATCATGTTTAATATTTGTGCTAATAAAGAAAAATATTCTGTCATTTGACAAAGTCTGAAATGAGAAAAGTTGGTGTATTTTCTTTCTGTTCTGCAAAGGCTCATGTTCTGACTGCAAGTAAGCCTGACCTCCAAATTTCACATCTTTTTGTGAAAACTCCTGCAAAGTTCAAGAATGCTTAGGCATATATGACTTTGTTTGGGACTTGTGAATGTCTGAAGATACCTGCTTTTAGCATGAGTTTGTAATTAATAATACTTTGCAGGCATCCAAATATCTCTAAGCCTTCTGCAAAATTTAATTAATACTTATAACAACCTCAAGAGGTAGTCATGGGAGATAAAGGAATTCTTTCACATGAATTGAAATGCAGCTGTCCTTGAACTGGCATGTAGCAGCTGTTTAACAGGAGGTGGAAGCACAGTTTAAGGCTGGAGATGAGCTAAAAGCAAAAGGAAATTTCAGTAGTAAAGGTATAGCGTCCAAGGTTGGTTGAAGGGTGGACGTTATGGCGAATGCTCTGTTGACTATATCATGATTCCATATGCCTGGCTTATGATAATTGTAGTTTGTTGTACATTGATTAGAGAAATAGACACTTTACTAATGGATACCTTCTGCGTACTTAGATGGACAGATAATTAATTAAATGAATCAGATGCAAACAAAATTATATTTTGATAAAAATGATGTGCCAAATGGTACTTCTGATTTCCCCAATGTGACCAAAGCTGCACAAATCAGAGCAGATCTATTCTATTAGTTTTGGAACAGTCTCTTGAGGATGCGCGGAGGAGCAGAAGTAATATTTATTTAAAATAAAACTGTCATTTTAGTTCTCAAATAATAAGATGTCAACATAAAATGAAAATAAGGTAATTTCCTATTATAAGATCACTACTGATAGAGGTATCTTAACCATTTTGGAGGCCTTGTTTGCAGTAGTGACTGGAGGTCTTTGGGCAGGTAAATGTGTTCACAGAGCAATTCTCCATCATATGGACTTTGGAAGTGATGAGCATGTATGTTGGAGTTATCAGAGTAATTTCTGCATATAGAATAGTCCCTTTGCAGAGTTTTTGGCAGTGAAAAGTTTCAAGAAAAGTGGCTTGTCATTACGAAAAGACAGTCAACACCCACACAGTTTTATCAGGATTAGAGAATCTGCCTGTATAGGGTGGGGAATTCTCCTCCCATAGCGCTTGCTGGGGAACCTTCGGAGATTTACAGCAGGCCCGGGCCCACAGCCTGCATCTTTGGATGACTCTGGCTGTTGATGTGGCTTTATTAAAACATCCATTGTAGTTCACTTTCATTAGTGCCATATTAAAGGGTTTGAAGCTAATACAACTCTCCATTTTCTGCTGTTGTAGTTCATACAATATTAATATATTAAATATCATTACTTTCAAATGACTTGTGGTAAAGAGAGTCAGCAATATTCCCCTGGGTTAGTTCCTTCATTTAAAGAGACATGCTTCTACTGCAGAGTGGTAGTGGCAATAGTATTTTGACAAACAGCTATAAAACAAGAAAAAGTCCTACTTTCCAGTATTAATCCATCAGGAAGCTTTTAGGGATTCATCTTGTCTGAAATATTCATAGGCAGCAAAATGTCCTGAATGCCCTACAGAATTTGTGCAGAGTCAGGCAGGTGATTGATAGTGAAGTTCTGTTCTGAGTCACTCACAGTATGTAATTCTATTTGTCTTGCCAAACACTAAAGAGCAAGCAACTCATAAAATGTAAAGGTAACGGGGCTCGTATTTTCCCCCATTTAAGAAAGAACCTGGTGTCTCCACTTCACTGTACTTCACTGAATGTAACAAATTTTCATTAAATCGAAGGAGAAAGGCACAGTGTTCCTAGTGGAGCACTTAGAAACTGTATTAGGCAGGTGTCATTTATTGTATCATATATATTTGTGTATATGATTTCAAAAACTTCTCCACAATTTTACATCATAAATGTCTGAGATAAATCAATAGATAGCTCTCTCACTTCATTTATAATGACATTGAAAATATATTGAAGATCCTACCATTCAGTCCTTAAGTAAAAAAATCCAGCAAACAACACTTCACTAAAATACCTTTAAGTCAGTAAATACTGTCTTAATTTACCTGGTTATACTATGACAAAGGAGGTAATAAAATACACACATCAGGTTTGGTTACCTGCTTTTGTTAAAATGACACGTGTTTTTTTGGTTTTGTTTTTTTTTTTTTCAAGAAAATGCTGGTCATATTTGCATGCCCCATCATTAGTTTATTTCCAGTCCTCTACTGTTCTGCAGACTTCTAGGGAAAGACACCTGGACTGGTACAAAAATAGAAATTAAAGATGAAGTGGCAGCTTAAACTCTGCCTTTCATTGTTTTTCTCATTTTAAGCTAGGCTATCAAAATGGTTGGACATTTTATATAGTGTTTATTTTTTGTTTTGGCTGGTGTCCCTGTAGCTGCTTTCCCAGTGGGCCTCAGCTGATAACATGCAACCATCTTTCTTTCTTCTGAGTCCCACTGCACCTCTGTGAAAATCTGTTTCGACAGAACTTGTACAATGTCCTGCTGTCAGGACACTGCTGAGAATAAAACCCAGCCATACCCAAAGGTGATGTACGTGTCCTGTAATTTCAGAGCTGGACACGCTCAACACCACGCCAATTGGGAAGAAAGCTGTTAATGCAATAATGTAAGTGTCCCATGTGGCATCCTTTGCAGCCATCAAAGGTATTACAGCTGAATTGTCTGCCTTTTGCCACATTTCACCAAACTGGGAAATTAGTCAAATACTCATAGAGATCCTCACTGGCTTCCCCAGGAATTCACGGCATTCTCCAAGAAAGTGGACTAGGTAACCTGGTGCTTTCCCTACCACTTTAACACTAATAAGATACCCAATGACAAACAGCCGGTTTGTGCTGGATTTTACTATGTACCACTTGAACACAAGCTGAGGAAGACTGAAGCCCTACTCCAGTCTTCAGCAGGGAAAAAATATTTCCTGATCCCAGCTGTCAGTCTGCATGTCATAGATGCAATCCAGGAGACCCAGAGCTCAAACTGGTGGAAACTCATTGTCATCTTGTTAGTGGAAACAATACATATCACTGCATTAAAAATGTGTCCCGTGTTTTCTAAGCGTGGGTGCTGTAGGATGTGGGAAGGGAAATACGCATGCTCAGAGACCTCATTTTTTTATCAACTCAGTAAATTCAGCTATTTCACCTCTTCTGAGGGCAACTGACTGTGAAAGACTGCAGGATTTCCTAACTCGCTCTTAGGACTTGTTATGTTTGGTTTCCTTCTGCTTCACACAATGGCCATGTAGTGCAACTGGAACTGCATTTGTTTGAGACTGAAAATGCCTCTATACTGATACAAAGTAGGCATTTAAAAATGTGCTTACAGTTGAAAACTGAACATGCAATAAAGATAAATCCAGTTGTAGCTGGAAAGGAAAAGTACAGAAAAAAGGGAAGAAAAAAGAAAAAGCAATGAGGGGCTTATCCAACCCATATAGAGGGAAAGTCAGATTAGAGGCAGGAAGGGAAAAGGGGGAAAATTAAGAACAGAGGGGTGCAGAACAACACAGAAAACAACTCTGTCTCTGTAAAACAATTATTTTTTATTCAGCAGCATCTCTCTGTTGCTCTACAATATTTGTACTTGGACAATGTTCATCTGTTAGCTTGTTTATTGAATAATACCCTGCTTTTTCAAAAAACATTTTTTCACTTGTATTTTTTTCATTGTTTGCCTACTTTTGCCTGTTAAATCAGACGAGTGGAGGAGAGCATGAGGCTTTCTACTTTTATATAGAACAATTGTATCTGCTGGTAAAATTATGCATGGCACAAAATGGCTCATAGAATTGCCACAAATTATGCACCAATTCACCCTCCCAAATGTAGTCTAGATGAACCAACAAATATACTATAAATTCAGAAGTGTCTCCACATGCAAGCCTGGTTTTTTGCATTCTTATTCCTCTAAGCCTCATTGAAATCAGTAATGCAAGCATCCTCTTTCAATCAGCAGCAAAGACAATTGAAAAAATTACAAAAAACAATAAGCTGTAAAAGCAGGATTAGTGCCTTCTGGCAAGATATTAATGGTACTGATTATACTCATGTCTCAATAAAGAATCAATGGGCCAGATCCTCAGCTGACATAAACGGATGTCAGCAGAGCTGTGTTGCTTTAATATCCCAGGTGAAGATCGCATTCTATTTAGGGAAAGCCATGTTACACCCTTGGTTCCAGAATTTAATTACCTGAAAATGCTGGGGAAGAGCAGAAAAGTGTGTTACTTAATAGGTCTATGTCTGAGCAGATGAAGGGCTTATTGCCTGCCATTAGTACTCTAGAGTGCACTGTAGTTAAACAGAAGGATACCTGTGAAAGGTACAGTTGGCCAAAAATAAGTCAGCTGCTTCTCTGTTTAAAATGTGAAAATAGAGGAATAAAACTCACAGTCATCATGAAGCCCATGTAACTTCTCCTCTGGGATCAAGTTGATGGTTGAAACTCTGGTTAATTCCAGTGTGGCTGGTACCACTGTGCAATAAGGTCAACAGAAAGACTCAGGCTGTGATTTCTGTGTTCTGGGCAGGTGTAAAGGAAGGTAGAGTAAATGCCTTTTGAAGCCATTTTTGTGGGCAAAACTGAATGGTAAAAAGGTTAATTATTTACACTGTCTGCCAGCAGTGTAAGAACAGCATGTGTTCAGAACGGGAGTCAGACTCCTGCTGAGGAATATGATCAAGATAAAACAAATGCCAAGAGACTGATAAAACAATGCAAATGACAATACTTGCCTAGCTTGGTAGAGCAGATGGGACAGGATAGACATACTAATAAGGTGAGGTCATTCTACGAGGATGTCACCGTATGGAGGCAAGAATATTAACAACAACAAAGCTCGATAAAGGACAAAAATGGAATTATCACATGAATAGAACACACATTTACACAAAATGCAGTTATAGATAGATGGTGAGATATTTTGATGAGTGCTTTAACGAAGAGCTCAGTAAAGGTGAACAACCATTGGTTGAGCTCACTGTTGAGGAACCGAATTTTGACAAGTTCCAAGAGGCATCAGGAATGTTCAAACAACAAAGCTTCTGGTATCAACCCACTGAATTCCACTGAAGTATTAAACACACAAAGGGAGAAGTCAAACAAACTCTCTACACATTCATTTCGTTTGTTTGGAGGTTTGAAAAGAAACGAGAGGACTTTTCAAAAAGAAGTGCCTGTATCCCCAGTTTTGAAAAAGGAAGATAAAATGGAAGAAGTGTGAAGGTATTCTGTTCTTGTTTATGCCCAATAACAGCCTAACTCTGAGGTCCTTTTACATTGACTGATTCATCCTAGAAAGGCAATATAAGTCAGATCATTGTAGAATCAATATGAATTCCAGCAGAAGATGTTCAAATTTAGCTACTACTTGAGAAAAGTAAGAAATATAAAAATATAACACATATTTTCATATCATTTTCAGAAAGAGGTAATAAGGTCCCATGCAATGACTTGTGAGATAGAAAAAACATAATTCTAGAAGCTCTTAATAAAGTGATTACATCATTGCCTTGGTTGTGTATCTTTGTCTCAGAAAAGCTGTAAAAGCAAGGAATAGCATTTCTGTCTTGTTTGATGGCTAGTTGTCAAATTTTGGACAGGCCTAAATGAGACAGTCATAACCCCCAATGTCAGTACTGAGAAAATTTACTATCTAGGACCATTAATTACTAATAAAATTAGAATTATAGCTCTACTAAGAAAGACACTCTTTCAGTTGTACCAGGCCAGGTGTTCCATATGAACATGAACTTGGTTGCTTCACTAAGGAAGAAAAGTACAGACAAGTACGTGAAAAAAAGGGACTTGATTTTTTGTGTCCACTAAGGCAATCTGGGGAGACAAAGTTCTAAGAAAAAGTGATAGGAAGTCCATGCAAATCCACATATAGCCAAAAAAGCAGAACCCAGCTCGGCTGGAATAATGAAGAGAGATTAGATATGTGCCTTTAGGAAGGCTTTTATGATGGTACTTGATGCCATGTCCATTGAAGAGAAGGATGGAGGGCAGGGCAATACCTAAAAGCAGCGAATATGAATGACCAACAATAAGAAAAATATCCCAATATATTCCAGAAGAATATAGGGTCATGCTGTGAGAGAGGTCATATAACTCCTACAGAGCCAGGTCCCCAGTGAGATGTGAATTTCAGCAGGCCTCAGGAATGGTAAATAAATTTTCTGTATGTGTGCCTCCAACAGTAGGAGCTGAAGGTCAGGCTGATGAGGGGGCTGCAACAAATGCCCTGACTCGCATCAGAAGTCTTCTCTGGTAAGGGAACTTTCTTGAGACAGTAAATAAAGGTGATTGTAGTGGCTAAACGCAGAGGAGCTGATCTTAGCAAAAATCTAGCCATTGACTTAAATTTTGCTAACTGCTTAGTGAAATATCCATGATTTTTTGTCCTCAGATGTTTTTTGGAAGTATTTTTTGGTACTGCCTGATCAACTGACATTCATATGCGTATCCTTGTGCAATATTTCTGCCTTTGTTCTGTTGCCATAACCATCATCACCCCTGTCCCCTACCTCTGTTACAATACTTTTTCAGTGGAGATCTACATATCACACATATACTTTTGTGGAACTTATTATCCCTTATATTTAAAAAGAAAATGTAGTCTCTCATTCCTCTTTTTGAACAGCCGCTTTTCTTTTCTGACAATGGCTGATACAGAACAAAGATTCCCTTCTCACAGAGTTTTTTTTTTTTGCTTAGCACATTATCCACAGCTTCCCTGTTTTTCACCTTCGATATTTTAAAAGGCAGAAACTGAATTGGGTTTGATTCATTTCATCTGAGAAATAAAAGAAATACAGGGTTGAAAGCTTAGAGATGGACAAAGGGTTATTGGAATCTATGACTCCTCTTTCTTACAGCTTTGCCTTCTGTAAGGCTTTCCTCTTAATATTAAAAGCTGATCATTCAGTAAAAAGTATAGCAGAGAGAAAAATACTGAAAAGTCACTTTTGCTATAGTCAATAAACATTATAACTCTAAGATGTGCTATCATTTTATAAACCTACGTGGAGGACTATTTTGACTGCTTTGATATATACAATTTGACAAATAGATATGTTTATGTCTCTGCATATACAAATGGATTACAGAGTATAATTTATAAAAAAGAAATACACTCACTTGCCAGATACAGGGTCTTCTTCTCCCACTTAAAAGTTACTGCTTTTTTTAACCCTGTGGAGCTATTTACTTTGAAATTGTAACAAATAGAAATAAAACTTTTTCTGATCCTGATAACTTGCAGTTTGTGTTTGGTATCTGACGAGTCCCTTTCTGATAGTTTTTCTTGATGTTATTCTGCCTCCAGATACAGAGAATGTTACAATTTAGGTCTAATTTACAAGAGTTTAGGAATGCATTTTCACTTCCTTCCCAGGGGGCATTGTTATCCTTTAGCAACTCTATTGTCTGGTGTAGCAGAAGGAAGCTTACCACTTTGATATGGATTCCTTTTAAAGCAGTGCAGAGTATTAAACTAGTGATCCAGTGTTGCAGAGAGTCAAAAACAAACAGTACAGTTTCAGAGAGCATTCATCAATTCAGCTTCAGGAAAAAAAAATTAATACAGCCAAAGGATAGAATAGCAATATTAAATTTTATCTTTTGATGAGTCATTTAAAAATTAGTGATATGAATGGCAGCATAACTGAGAGTGTACTATCCTTATAATTAAACCATGATTCACCTAGTAAAAAAAATATTATTTTCTTAAAATTCACACAAATTGTCTACTTCAGTTTAAATTTGAAAGAGAAAAATGACAGGTTAATGGGAGCTACAATAACACTTTCGTTGAGACTTAATTAGTGGGAGCCATCAGACCTTTCATTTTGCATGTTATTAATCTTTTTCTACTGAAATTGTTTTAGCAAATCACATTTCACAATTTTCTGCTTGTGTTTGGCAGCTGAATCCAAATTCTCTGGGATGAAATTGGTTGTTCTGGTTTACTCTCATGTGTGGATGAAAAGTTAAATCACACCCAGTTACCACCTACTTTGGCACAATTGTATATCAACAGAAAGACCAGAATTAGCGTAACTACCAATCAAGAATGAAATGAATTATTTCTAGAAGGATACATCTTGGCACTATCATGTTGTTCTGTGTTGCTTGGACTCAGTAGTAAAGCTTAACTTCTGGGGATGTGTACACTGCAGCGAGAGAAAAAAAAAAAAAAAAAGTAAATTTCTATGTATAGTATAGAAACCTGCTTCTGAAAACCTTCATTGGAAACATGCAAGTGTTAGACATGAAACCTGGCTGAATGGCCCAGGGAGGCCACTGTTTAGTGGTGTACCACAGGGATTGATACTGGGACCAATGCTGTTTGACATCTTCATTAATGATCTGGAGGATGGGACAGAGTGCATCCTCAGCAAGCAGGCAGATGATACAAAACTGGGAGGAGTGGCTGATACAGCAGAGGGTTGTGCTGCCATCCAGAGGGACCTGAGCAGGCTGGAGAGCTGGGCTGACAGGAACCTCTTGAAGTTCAACAAAGAGAAACGCAAATTCTTGCCTCTGGGGAGGAATATGTACCACTGCGTGCTGGGGCCACCCAGCTGGAAAGCAGCTCTGCAGAGAAGGACCTTGGGGTCGTGGTGGACAACAAGCTGTCCATGAGCCAACAGTGCACCCTCATGGCAAAGAAGGCCAACAGCATCCTGGGCTGCATTAGCAGGAGTGTTGGCAGCAGGTCGAGGGAGGTGATCTTTCACCTCTCCTCAGCACTGGAGAGAATCCAGTGAAGCCACGAAGGTGATGAAAGGACTGGAGCATCTCTCCTGTGAGGAAAGGCTGAGAGAGCTGGGGCTGTTTAGCCTAGAGAAGAGAAGGCTCAAGAGAGATCTTAACAATGTGCAAAATAACTGATGGGAGACTGAAGAAGAGGGAGCCAGACTCTTCTCAATAGTGCTCATTGACAAGACAAGAAGCAATGGACACAAATTAAGAAACATGAAATTCCATCTGAACACAAGAAAAACTTTTTACTGTGAGAGTGGTCAAACACTGGAACAGTTTGCCCAGACAGGCTGTGGAGTATCCATCTGTGGAGATATTCAGAAGCTGTCTGGACATGGTCCTGGGCTACTTTCTCTAGCTGACTCTGCTTAAGAAGGTGCATTGGACTAGATGATCTCAAGAGGTCCCTTCCAACCTAAATGGTTCTGTGTGATTCTCTGCAATTTGATGGCATATTAAGGATTTTGTACTGCACCATTCATTCAGTGCTATGGATCAGTAATAACAGTTGCTTCAAAACTTAATCTTATCTTGTTAATACTTCTGGACACCTTCCTCATCCTCTCAGTTGACATACCATGAGTTTTACCAGCCAATTCAATGGAAGGCATTGATCAAAGTCAAACACAAAGGGACTCCTCTGTAGACAGCTAATCCTAAATCTCTGAAACCATGTCTCATGGCAGGGACAACAGACATTATTTTTCTAAATGAATATACCTCAGAGCTGAACTAGTGATGGTGTACCCCCTTAGCCATAGGCGTAAGCATTGGGAACAAGCTGCAGATGTGACATTCCTGGCTAGGAAAGCAACTACTGAAATGCACATTAGATATCGTATTCTGTCTCTTGGCTGCTTAAACTCATGCCCATCTGTCAGTATGGCAGTATGCCGGTTAACAGTGCTATATGCCAATTTTTCAGGTCTTGGGATAAACTGGAGATACACTTAGGTGGACAGCTTGAGCATGATACTAAACATAATCTCTTCTGCAGGAGTCACTTCTTGGATGGTGGTATGGAGATGTCAATGCCTGCCTCTTCTTGTGATTTTACTTACTGACATAAATGCCAAAGATGTGATAGACAAGTAGAGAAAACTAAGAAAGAGTTTGGGAGCTGTAGCTGCCAGAAGGACAGTTTGTGTTTTGTGGACAGTGTGAAAGATTCTCTAAGACTGCAAGCAATGTAAAACACAAGCTTTGAGGTCCAGGATTATACAGAATATTTTCTTCAGAATCTGAATGCAGAGGATATACTTCTATGAAAGGAATTCAGACAATTTCAGCTACAAATGTTACAGACTAGCTCTCAATGCCCTTTTGTGCAGCTAAAAACTTAAGCTGCAGTACAATGAGTGCTATCAAGCCATGATTGTTAAAAAATTATTTTGCTAGTCAGCTTTTTTGTTATCTCTTTATACAGATAAATTTCAACTCACTCATGAACAGTTTGCTTGCTATCGATATCATTTCAGTTGTGTGAAGTGTCCTTTAACAGAGAGAGTTTTGCTTCTTGGTATCAGCTCTGCTACAGTAAGGAAATTATGTTCTTAACATGTTTTACTAGAGATGAATTTAAAGTTTGGCTTGAGCTTAAGTGCTTTGTTGAACGGAACACTGTGAGTATAATCTTCATAAATTGCTTGCATTAATCAAAAAGTGCTAATTAGTAAATAAGCTTCATTTTGGAAAAGGCTGCATTCATTTATTAAGTTAAAAAAAAAGCCTCTTCCCTCTGAGTGGCCCATGTAAAGAGGATGACAGATCACAGCCCAAATGTTGAGGGGAGCTAAGAGCTCCTTATTAAATGTTTCCAACAGGTAGATCTCACCGGGAGGCAATGGAGATGCCTAATGCTCCATTATGTGTTGGATATCTGTGGAGAAGCAGGGCAAAACAGGCTTTCAACCAGCAGCATAACTGTTGAACTTCATGGCACATTGCTGCTTCTGTAGTTTTTCTTTTTCACACTATGGGGCTATAGCTGAGAGCCTCAGACCTTGTCCATCATGATTAAATGGATCATGTCCGTTTGAGCCCATGCTCAAAACCTGTTGTCTGGGACCACTGAAAAGAACAGACTTTATTTCACTTGAGTCCACAGGCATGCGAGCTCCATGGAAGCAGCTATCGTCATGTTCCGCAAGGCTGAGACAATAGGATATATGTCCACTGCTCTTCCATGTGTAAAACAGCCCTGCTTATGTGGAGCTGGAGGAAAAGTAAGGAGAAAGCACCAGAGGTGCTTCTGGTGTTTGAATGGTTTTGCATTAAAAAGCTGACCGTAGGAGACTGACAGTGAACTGTAACCATGGAGATACCTACCAGCTTTTAAGTTTTTTTAAAAAAAGAATAAAAGAAAAAAAAATGGATTTCTCTCTTAGGAAAATTGCTGCAGTGACAGTATCAGTCTGCTGGAGTTAATCCACCTTCCACCCCTGTGCATGTGTGTATTCTCCACACAGGGCTCCGGAGCAGCTTGCATATACACTCTCTGAGCCCTTGTATAGTTGAGCCACTGTCAGCATGGCCGACTTCCATGTGCGGTCATGAAGAACAGGAGCAGAGACTGCTCCATGTGTGACTGGTGACATGATAGACTTGTGCCAGCAACGTCTGGATGTCAGCCGGGAGTGGGTTTAGTCCTCCTTCTTCGTGATCCCAGCCTCCCCATCCCCTGTTTACATAGATCTAACTGATTGCAGCTTCACTCTGATTGATTAGATTTGGCAGGTGGGTTCTGGGAATTGGAGAGGAGCTGCAGTACAGTAGTAAGAATGCAGGTATTGTCAAGATTGCAGCAGGAGTGACAGACAGGAACTAATAAGCAGGACAGACACCTTCAGCCTACCCCAGGAAAACTGTGTCTGAAGAAGAAGGATATATTATGTTAATTTTCATTGCACTAGGAGGTGCCTGTCTGCTTGTGCATCTGCCTACACTTTGCTCTTACAGTCCTCCTGTGAACGGTGAGAGGAATGCTTCCTATATTCGATACGTGAGTTCTCACATCCACCTTCCCTATTCTCCAGTGCAGAAATACTCATGTTCCTATTTTATAGACATGAAAGCTGTCCTTTACACTCAAAAGTGAGATACTTGCAAAATCTGCAGCAAGAAATTTATTTTTGAACAAATTAAGCTCTGCAGGGAGTCCAGCGTTTATGATCTAAGCTGGGCAGCCCACTATGAGAAAGACATTGAGGTGCTGGAGCATGTCCAGAGAAGGGCAACGAAGCTGGTGAAGGGTCTAGAGCACAAGTCTTATGAGGAGCGGCTGAGGGAGCTGGGGTTGTTTAGTCTGGGGAAGAGGAGGCTGAGGGGAGACCTTATTGCTCTCTACAACTACCTGAAAGGAGGTTGTAGCGAGGTGGGGGTCAGTCTCTTCTCCCAAGTAACAAGTGATAGGACAAGAGGAAATGGCCTGAAGTTGTGCCAGGGGAGGTTTAGATTGGATACTAGGAAAAACTTCTTCACTGAAAGGGTTATTAGCATTGGAACATGCTGCCCCGGGAAGTGGTTGAGTCTCCATCCCTGGAGGCATTTAAAAGATGTGTGGATGTGGTGCTTGAGGACATGGTTTAGTGGTGGACTTGGCAGTGTTAGGTTAACGGTTGGACTTGATGATCTTAAAGGTCTTCTCCAACCTAAATGATTCTATGATTCTATGATTCTATGAAATAAGTACTGATTTCCCAGAAATATTTGTAATGAAATGAGTGGAGAGAGTAATAGAATTTCTGTCTGAATTGTTCATGATATTGCCACTCAAACTATTATTGAACTGTTCAACTTCAGACTTACCAATAGATTTGACAAGAAATACTCTCCTGGATATTTTATGAGATCTTCATTCTTCCTGCCAGAATGTATTAAGTACATAACATTAAGCTTCAGGCTGTAGTTTTAAATAACTTTCACATTTATTTTTTGTCTTTTATAACTCTTTGAGATGCAAATTTACTTCCTATGATGAAACTTCTATTGTCTCTTATAGTAGTTTTCCCAAAATAAATCGAACCTTACTGACCTTGACCAAGACAAATTTTCATTAGAAACAGTGAGCATTTCTGTTAATATTAAAAAAATCTAAGTGGGATTTGTCCCTCAGTGTTTGAATATATGACATCTGAAACAGTTTTATAAATAGTAAACAGAATCACTTGGAAAAAAAAAATTCAAAACCAATGATGATTATAATGGAGATACAGTTTTAATCATGAGACTAGAATTTTTTTGCTTTATTTATGCTCTTTTAAGATCATACAGTTCAGTTAAAACATTCTAAACAGCGATAGAGCAATAATTTAACAATGGAAATGTGATAATTGTTTTTATTTTGTTTATGTTGAAAAAGCTGATTTTTCTTTTACAGCAGTGACTCATCGTTTTATCTTATTTAGTGCACAGTTTTCTGCTTAGTGTTTTTAGAAGCTGGGTTTAAAAATACTGTAAAATGTAAGTGAGACTAGGTGAGCCTTCAACTGTTGTATACGTCAACCCAAAAATAAAAAAACCCTAAGTAAAAAAAAAAAGTCAAACCACATTTCCAAAGGAACACCAGAGAGCTTTCTGTGGCAGTTGGCAGCTACATAAAGGCATTATTTTGCAGATATTATTGTTGATAGGTTTGATATACAGCATGGTTTGTCTGAGCCAATGGGATATTGTCCTCTTAACAAATCTCATCATGCCAGCAGTGTTGCTTCTATAGGATGGCTTATCAGCTCCAACCAGAGCCTGCTACACTTGCACTTGCCTTCATAGCCTGAGAGGAAAATAAATTGTTCCCAAGCAGTTAATAAGAAAGAATTATTGTGAGTGAGATGCATGACATTATGAGAAAGCATGGTGTTTTACTGACTAAATGTTTCTTTGCAACCATCCCCATCTTTGCTCACTTGGCAACATTCCCTCTTCTCTCCCCCTCCCTCCTGAAAAAAAAAAAAAAAACACCTCAGGTTCAGTGTAAATGAAATGAACATTTCATTTCTGGAACAGAGTCTCTTTAAACACTGTTACTGATGTGCTATTCTATTTCAAGAAGTGTACTTATGACATTCTCCTCTGCATTTTAATATAGACATTGGAGCGGGCTGGAGAAGCATTCCGATACTGTCTGTGTTATGACAACATGCATCTTCATTTTTGCTATCTATGCAGTTATAAATGAGCATATACAAATATATTACATAACATGTGAATATTAGGTCTGAATGCAACTCTTCTTTTTCTGTGGGTTAGCGGAGCCACTCCTGGAAAATTAGGGAGGTATAGTACTGAAGGTATGCAGTTTATGGGCCAAATGCTTCTCACCTTACATATATAAGCAAGTCCATTTAAATTAATGGAGCTACACAGGTAATAACTCTGAGTGGCATTTGGTCTTTTAGTCAATTCCTCACAACCATTGTCTAGGAATCAAAAACAACAGGGTCTTTGATAAACTGTAAGCTCATATGATGACTAATAAATACAAAGGGAAATGTAGGTATGTTGTCATACAGCTTTACTGTCTTTTATGGTGGTATGTACATAAGGTCTTGATTAGCCAAGCAATTAAGCATACCTTGAGCTTTACACCCCTGGTGAAATCACATTTTGGGTAAGGAGAAATGCAAAAGTTTTGCTTAACTGTGACTTTATCCAGAGCAAATAGGGAAATTAGATATCGAATTTTTAATTGCATTTATATAATTCTGATTCTTCATAATTCAGCCATATACCCATTTGTTATCCCAGTGCTGTCATGCAGGGTGTCTCAGAAAGAACTGACAATTCTTATGCAGAAACTACATCTGAGGGAATTGTTCAGTATTTTATTGCTTTCAAATGGAAAGTGACTGTGAAAATCAAAGTATAAGAGAAAAACACTGATAAATACAACACTATTACAACTCCTAAATGTTCTGGACTTCCTTAGTATCTGTAATCTATGGATCTCAAAACATTTTCAAATATTATTTAAACCTTTTAACATGTTTGTAGACATAGTTATTCAGGTTTATAGGTAGATAATATTACAAGCAGAAATATCACCTAGTCTGTGAAAGGCACTAAATGACACAGCTGCCTGTGTTAGCCGGGGACTGACCAAGAAAGTACTATATAGTTCTGCATATTTTTGAGGCCGCACAATAAATTTCTAACATACCTGGAAATTGAACTTCTTGTCAGTATTCCGCTTCCTTTATCCTGGCTTTTGTCACGGTTAGATTTAGAGCTTGTCAAAATTCATGATGGAAATTTCAAAGATCGTGAATTCAAACTGATTTCATTGTTTTAATGCAAATCTGTATAGATTTTCTTTTTTTTCAATCAATATTGGGTTTGTTAAGCCAATATGAATAAATGCAATCTTCTTAGGACATGCAGTCATTTCATTACAACATTTTGATAACCCATAGGCAAGGTTTGACATCTCTCTCAAATTCAGCTCAACCAAAATTTTCCCTGACATCTATTTAACAGTACAAGAAGTTTCAGGACCCTTTTCCAGTGAAGCAGCTCACTATATATGTATATATGGATGTATATGTATAATATTGAAGCATTGCACCAAATGTGCATAAGTTCACATATTTTTCTTAGGAGTCTGGTTGAATCTTATCTGTTCTCACTACATTTAAGAAAAGAAAAGATTAGGTGCCTGAGATTTGCAGAACCAGTAATCACACAGTGCATCTAATCTGCATGTGTTGGTGAAAATAGTCACAACAAAAGGTATTATGCAGAACAACCAGTCGATTTGATTAATTCCTATTCAAAATAGAAAAAGAGTAGGAAGATTTATTTCTTTTTATTATTCTGCATTACTAAAGCAAGTAAGAAGAGAAGGGGATAAGGGATAAATTGAATTCAAATCGAGATTGAGACAAGCAACATTCATAAATTCATATCCATGTTGTTCTCCCAGAGCTTCACAACTAATTGCTTTGAATTTTTCTCTTGTTCTTATCTAGGCCACCCTCCATATGGCTCCATATGCCTGAGTTTTTTGCACCTTGAATTAGTTCTTTGTGTTTTCTCCCCACCTACCCATAACCTTTCTTAAAACTCATATCTGAGAACCTTAGGTTTCTCTTCCTTGTGCTATTAACAAAATATTAAAAATTATCTGCATTAAAACACCTTCTAAATAAATTTGTGGTTAAAATGCATGCTTGGTTGTTTTGCAGCAATTTGCAATCCAAGTCAGTATACATCAGCATATCTCTAATGAATTCTGCTCCATGCTGATTCTTGAGCATTGCCATGTCCAGTTCAGAACTTTGAAACAAAATGCACAGAGTAACTAGGAAATCAGCGACCTCCTGAGACTATTTTCATGCAGAGAAACATCTGGTGCCCTAAAAGAGAGTCACAGGCTTAAAAGCAGGTAAAAACCAATGTACACTTGTTAACTGTGATGGGGCAGAGGGACATTAAAAAATGAATAAAAAACTAATTCCATGTAGGTTTTTGAAAAAGAAAAAAAAAAAAATTTCCTAAAATGGCTGAGAAGCAACTGACCTCTCAAACAGATAGAGATTTGCAAGTGGGAAAGAGGGAAGATAAGAGGAAAGACACTGTTTTAAGAGGGCTGCAGCTCTGCCAGCAAGAATAGGTGAGGAAGCACTGTGAACTAGCATGGTCTCTCTGTTCCTACATTCTTGTTGGTATTACGAAGGGTGTGTGTATGTGTGCCTCTGTGTGTGTCTGTGTGTTTGTGTGTGTGCACACACTCATGGGAATACAGTCCTTCTCCTCACTGATCAGACTGTGATAGCTCTACCTAAGGGAAATGGAAGGGCAAAAACCTCAGAAAGCACTGAATATGGTTGAATTAGACGTTTTTTAAGGCAAAGGGCTAGCTCCTGGCTAAGATAAATGACAATCCCTTGTCCTAGAGAAACAATTGCCTTTAGCAGACTCTACTAATAGTATAGCTGGTAGAACCAGCAGTACTAGTAGGCAGGCTTTTTCTTTATATCTCACTCTTAGGACTGGAACAATGTGACATTACTTTGATGTTCATAAAAATATAGCTTTTGTCTAATTGAGGCAGTCCGAACTTTCCTGGGGGGAAAAGATGCATTGGATGAAGAACAGGACATGGAATTCAAATCTTCATTTGAATGCTGAAGAAACAAATCCAGATGAAAAGAAAACACTGTTTAAGTCCCTTGCATGTTTAGAGTTATGTTAAAGTCTTAGCCAAATCGTCTTACCTGTGCTTAGTGTCAGTGGCAATTAAGCTTAAAATTGACACATTAAACAGGGGACACATTATATGGGTGCAGCTGATGAAAGTATATTCCAGTGGAGTGAATCTGCATTGCAAGGCTGTACAGTTTTCCAGTAGGAGGCTGAATTGCGGGATGTATCAAAGTAGAAGGACAGGTCTGGCTTCCACTCCCTCGTGGAAGAGGGGATATGGTGAGGGTAAGTCTCAGAACTGGTTCTAGCTCCCTGGAGATCATCAGTCCCCTCAGCACATAGACAAATGCATTTATGCATACAACTAGGTAAATTTTTATCTGGCAATACCAAGAACAGTTTCATATTAAAAACTGTTTAAGAAAAAATAATGTTTACCATGGTCTGTCCTGAATAAAGGTGCTAGCTTAGATAAGGGCTCAGATCTACTATATATTTAACAGTAGATAACCCTAAGGGTGATAGCTGATATCTTCCATTAAGGAGAAACTCTTTGGTTATGGAAAAATTCACACTAGGATTTATAGCTTCAAGTGCAAAATCAACTTATTTAAAAAACCATATATGTCTACCTTTTTAACATACAGTTTTAAGAACAAAAGCAACTCTGAATATTCCAAAAATGTATATAACATTTAGTATGTATTTTCTATTAAAGCAACATTAAAAACAAATTAAGAGATGTTTCAGAAACATCCCTCCCAGTTCTTGCAAGTGGGTAGAGCAGTATAAACTATTATTACTACTCAGCAGGTGATTGACACCTCCCTGCAAAGCCACAGAAATGAAACACGGGGAATTTGCCTCGTATCCTTTAGTACAAAGTTAGCCTAACCCACTGATGAAGGTTGCTCAGACTAACCTTGCTGATGATAGCAGATTCTGCCCTGTTGAAACTCATATATAACATCTTCAAAATGTATCAGAAGGAATCTTCTCAGCAGCCAACTCTGGCATTCACTTTGTCAGTGTAAAGTAGATATTGAACTGTAAGTTTGTAGTTGCACAACTACTATTATTCTCTTTGCTTGTTCTGGACCTTTACATTTCAAAGCACCAGCTGATCTGCTAGGTTTTGCACAAGATTCAGCTGTATTCACTTACTTTTTCGTCTTCCCACTGCACGACTCTGGTTCATGTCCAGGTAACTGAATTGTGCTGAATAAGGCTTAAGACCCATGGAAAAATAGTATGTGGTTACCTACTTTAAGACTACGTGTAATAGCAAATGTTCTCTGCTATATCTATAGGAAAATGAAGTCCTTTTGCTATGGAGAAACACTACAGTATAGCTGTCAAGGAAAAGCTTTATTTAATGGAGAAGGATCTGGCAAGACTAAATACTCTTTACCTAAATGATTATTAGGTGGATGATTGGCGATCTCTTGTCATGGTCCAAGCAAATACTAGTCTCTTAGATTGTGTGTGGATTTTTATCACCTCCCCTTCACATCACTCCCATAGCTCCCCAAAGTTTTTAATTAGATCACTCTTCAAAGCTTTCTTTCCAGTGATTTTTATCTCATCTGCTGAACTTTGTTAAATGTGCTAAGATGTGACTAATGTTCCAGTTACAAGATGCAGCAATCAAAACCTGAACCCAAACAAAAGAAAGAAAGCTTATTATTAATTTCCTTATTTAATCCCTGCCAGATGTAAAATACCATCTATGCTACTTTTCAAATTGAGGCACATATAATTTTCTTGCACACCTTTTCAGACCGCTACATGTCCAACAGCTGAGCTAGGCACTGATACTAATCAGGCTAAGGCTTAGGCTTAGTCTCGCTGAATTAAGAGGGAAAATTAGTTTTGGCATTTCTTGATTTCTGAATTTTCAGTCTGAATATTCCTTTTTTTTTTTTTTTTTTTTTGTTGTTGTTTTAACATTTTTTGAATAATTTCCTTTCACCTGAATGGACTAATCTGTGGCAGCTATTGCATCTGTTAGTTGCCCTCGATAACAATACGTGGTACCCAGGTGTGTATTTGCATAGTGGGTGATCTGATATCACTTTGCTGATGCTAGTTTACACCAGCTGAGAGTCTGGCCTGTTACTGCCAACTAGGAATGGACTAATTTATTTGCTCTGGCCTGCCTTCTTTGCTTAATAGTACCCCTGGTTCGTAATACTAATGTACCATCTCAAAACCTGCTGAAGCAAAAAAGTTTAATCAAAAATACCTTTGCTCACTGGTGACATGTATCTGTAACCTTCTCCACATCTTGTTCAATGTGATGCCTACAGTAGCCGAATGAAATGATTTTAAACTTTTCTCTGTAGAAAATAATCATATACTGTATTTGCTTAGAAAGCTCGCTTTTCTTAGGGGATGCTAATTAAAAACAAGTGTTAAAATAGTAAAGGATGAAAAAAAATAAGAAGAATGGGATGCAAAATAAGTGGTAAAGAAAAAGAAGAGGACTTAGAGGAGCTTGGTCATATCAAGAGCAAGGTGAAAAAAAGACAAAAAGAAGAGAGGAATGAAGAAAACAAAATAATTATTCATTGCACTATTGGGTTTCTTGCATGAAGGAACAATATTTAAAGCTTAAGAGTGAATATGTTTTAAAGATTATGAAATTAGTGTCGGAATGGAGATTTATGTATTTAGTACAACGTTCTCTGCCCTGGGAGCTGGAAATGTAGAATGATTATTAGCTAGGTTTCTGTTTTTGTTGAGCAGGTATCTTTTCTATTATTACTCTGTTCCACTATATGATCATATTTCTTTGCATAATTTAGAACTGATATATGCAAGGGCCTCCATTTTGAACAGACCATATGGAGAGCTCCATGAGCGCCCAGGGAACCAGAAGTATGCAATGATTAACCATGGTTTCTGTTATTTGTTGAGCAGATGAAAAGAGCTGTGAAATAAAAGGCATTTCATGATGGGTTTTATGTCCTTGTACTGTCCTTTGTTTGGTTGTGCTGCAACTAAGAGGAAAAAAAGCCTGGTTTTAATATAGCAAAGGAAATTGTGTACCCATTCACAATATCCAAAGTCAGAAACAAAGGAAAAGGCAGGACTGGAAGAAAAGGCACTGATCTATATAATAGGTCAGTGATAATAACTACAGGAGAAAAATATATATACACATGTATATATTTTCTGGATCTGTATTTTACTGGATCTAAATTATGACTGAACAGATAAAGGGAGAAAAAAGAGACAGAGGGAGAGATTCAGAAGACATGAAACACCATTTCAAAATCTAAAGAGAAAAAACTGTTAAACCATTTCTAAGACTCTCTCTAATATATCTAAAATTTGTTAACCTCTGTTTAGTTAAGGACTTGGATAAATTACTTTTATTTATTTTGTCTTTCAAAAGAGAGAAATACAGCATGATAAGGTTTTTACTTTACATATAATTTAATTTAACATAAGATAATGTGTCTACATGGCCTAAATTTTAGAATATGCAGGTGCTGGTATTTTAAGTTGGAATATTAACGTGGCAACAGAAAGTCTAGCATCAGATCATTTCCAGAGAATTCATGGGTCATATTTGGCTTTACATAATGCGGCACAAAGGATGAACAACATAGGCCCTACTTTGGGATTAGCTTAAAGGACCAAACACTGGCTAGCCCCCTAGCTATGGGCATGTTACATAGCTTTTTGACATGTTGGGCAGATATTGAGTACTGCTGACCCAACTTCTTGGAGCCGTAATCAGTGTCTGTGTTGGTGATGCGTTGTGCCCAAACCACTTCAGTAGTCCAGATGCAGAGCTAATACCATGACGATACAACCCTATGCATTAAGAACTTACTTAGAAAAGTATATCTGATTCAGAATAGAGGAATTTTCTTTCTTGGATGTAGTTAGTGCACTGTATTCTGTCATCTACATGTGACCTATGTAGCCCATTGCTGTTACTCTTATACAGACAGAGGCTTTGGTTGATACTTTCAAAATGGGGGATATTAATCTCTTATAAAAAACAGAAAATATAGAAATTAGTAGAAAATATAATCAGATGGTACAAAGAAAGTGAGTGAGGTGAAATGAAATTATTCAGGTTAATTTAGAAATTGGAGAGAGAAGAGAGAAAAAAAATCTGAAAAGACCCTGTGTAGACATTCATTATGTTTGATAATATGAGATGAAAGGAATAATTATTATGATTTTGTTGACAGAAAAGAACAAGAATAATGATAAATGGTCATTTTTAGCAGAATGAGAAGTTAAGTGTTTGTTGTGCTAGAGATTAGGCCTTGAACCGAGGTTCAATATGACTTTTTAATAATATTTAATAAAGAGTTTAATACTGCAACAATGGAGACAATAGTATTTAGGTTTATTAAGGCTTCAAAGTCTTGAGGGAAAGAATTGGGCCTGATGCAACTCATGAGGGTTAACTCAAAATAAACTTATATTTCAGATTTCATAGAGAAGAATCGTTCACACAAAGAAATAGGGTATGAAATGATTGCCACTGTCAGACACTGTCCTCACTAGAAGGGGTTTGTTTGTTTGTTTGTTTGTTTATTATATGTCATCATCAAACCCTTGTTATATTCACTATTTCCTGAGTAATTTATGAATCTGCTGAACAGCGCAGAGCCCTTCTTAACTCCATTGATAATGCCTGCTAGTACAAGAACTGTCCATTTTTTCTTACTCACTTTTTTTTTGTATTTTAACAAAAAGCAGTTGGTTATATACATATATAACTAGTATATATTTTGGCATTGGTCTTATCCACTATATGGTAGGTGTTCCTTGAATGTTTCCATTGGCTTGCAGCCTCTAAGTACTTTGCTACCATTCTGTGCCACTTCCAGCTTTGGCTGGCAGAGTATTTGGGGGGCATATTCACAACATTTTGTGTCTAAATGCAAATCTCATAATAATTTAAGAAATTAAAATCTTAACTTTAAATAGCTTGTGAGACTTTCCCATGAGAGAGTCCAAAGCAATAATAATCCTGCTGTATATGCAGAAACTGATCACCGATTCAAACACCAAAAGTGCTGGTTCTGAGACTATCTATCTGTCTCATAAAAGTATTGGGGCACTAAAAGGTGATATTTGTTAGCAAGTTAAACCTGTCAAGCCTCTGAATGAGTCTTGTTTCTTCAATTCTATCCTCAAGAATACTTATGTTTTCTCTGAACTGAAATTCACTTTTTATTACTCCTATTATTGCCACATTCTCACTCTTACTCTCATTAAGCATCACTCTTTTGTGCATTTTATTAATTTTGACTCCATAGGAAATAGGAAAACAATACCTGCAACAAGACAGTGAAGAAGAGAGAAAAAAATCACAACAAAATTTCAAGATGCAGAAAAATGTCTAGCATGACATGATGGTAACAGCAAATACTGTGTTTTTTCCAAAAAAGTCACCAAGACATTTATTTATTTTTTTCTGCAGCGATTCTAAGAACGTGTTGAAGTACTACTATCATTGCAGGTGCTACCAGTTTTTCCTCTTGAACTGATCTAAATGAGGATTCATGGAAAGATGTTAGCTGACTACAGTAAGCAAAGTGAAAATGTGCAAACTGGAATCTGGGACTCTCCATTCCATGGAGCATCCTGTAGATACTGGAATGTAAGGTCACACTTGTATACTTTTTTCCTTAAAGTCCTTAAAGAAAGAAGCATACAGCTCTTTTAAAGCTTAATTTTCCATTCTTATGTATGCAGCATTTGATGTTCCTTTGTGCAAATAATATGATAATGTCTCTACCTTTGGGAGACAAGATTCTAATAGCTGAAGGGAAATATAGCCTCTCAAAGGAACGGATCCAAAATCAGTTCGGGTGTAAATAGATGCAACCAATTGTTTTTCATGGAGTTGTATCAATTTGGAGCTAAATTAGGTCTATGTTTGGTCCAATACCATAATCTTCAGTCAAAATTCCCATTATTACAATCAAAGTTTGCAGAATGTAACTATAAAAAAAGATAACTCAGAGACCCACATGTCCCATTTGTCTTTCAAAGGGAAATTGTGAGTGTTTTTCCCTTTGATCACAAGGTCAAAAAGTATTTTTGCCACTTGACACAACATGAACACTCAAAAAATGAGCCAAATCTGTAACTGGTGTAAGTAAATACAAATTCAATTACACCACATCCGAGTTTAACCTCCTCCTCTTTTAACTAGGATTATATTATTAGTGATGACATAATTAATTTTTTCCCCCCACAGCATTAGTGTGTAAAGAAAACACATATAGAACAAAATAACCAGTCCCGTTAGGTATAGGTTCAGGGTTTGTACATATCAAATTTCATTCATGTTATTTAACTACTGAGAGCAGCAATATATATGATTTTTTTACCTATGGAAGGAATTGTATTGTTCTGTTCTAATAGATTGCTCTGTCTTTTCAAGCTAAAAGAACCTTTCTGTATCAGTGTTGTTAATACTCATGATTTTATTCCAGCTTTCATGGTTTTTCTTATATTTTTTTCTGAAAGCTCCAGCGTCCAGGGATGTGTGAGTATGTAAAAATCACGTTTTTTTTTTACTTTCAAAGAAAAATTCTTGTCCTCTGGTTATAATAAATCTTGTGAAAATATGACCTGAGTGAACTTCAAAATAAATAAAAAGAGCTAAAATATTTTAAAAATCTATTTTAAAATACATTTTTTAAAGCCAATTTTACTTTTTATTAAAGCTGGACCTGAGATTTTTTGAAGACTTGAAATTGGTAAACTTCTATCTCCCCACAGCTGCTGGGTTGAAAATCTTTTCTTACCCATGACTGGCAGTTATTAAGAGAGCAGAAAATGAGTATGCAGTCTCCCACTTGGCTTTCTGTGAATTATTTATAGATGACAGAAGCATTAGAGAAGTCCAGGCAGCTGGACTGTGTGGAAGACTTTCAGTGAATGATTTCATTTAGAACGTTGTTTCAGGGAGATAATGTAATTAATGTAGTTGGGAGATGAGAAATCTTACACGCTGCATCTGGAAGTTTCTCCTCAGGAAATCCTTGTAGCTCACTGTTCCTGTCAAGCAGGGTAATGTGCCTGTAAACCGCCTTTGACAGAAAACATATCACTGTATCAGCAGAACGAGAAAATGACAAAACATACACAATGTGGAAGAGTGAATGCCAATATCTTTGCACCAAGAAAACACACTCATATAAGAAAAAGAAATCTAAATCAATTGGAATCTTGTAAAGTGTATCAAAGAAAAAGCCTGAGCCAAGAAGATGTTCCACTGGTTCTCTTAATAGCTAAATAAAACACTTTGAAGAAGTGAGAAATATCAGTATTAAGCACAGTAAACACCTGCTTTGCACAGAAAACAACACAAAAAGCCACTACAGCAGGTAATAGGCTTTGGGTTGTTTGTTTTTTTTTTTTTTCTTTTTCTTTTTCTTTTTCATTGTAGCTGTCAGTCTGCAGTGAAAAAGCAAAGAAATCTAAGGGCAAATATATATATTTCCAGATTGATTAAAATCTTAAATTTATAAACCTGAATATTCAAAAGTCTCCAGAGAAAATAATCTATTTTTAATTCTTATTTGGCTATTGACTTTCCTGCCTTTCAGGTCACATTTTCAAGCTTTTGCTATTTGCCGTGAATCCAGAAACTTAAATAAACTTAACTGTAAAGAAACATTAAAGATTTGAAAGAAAAATAAAAAAAAGAATACTCTGCTGAAGGGCCAATGTCTCACTTCCTTCAAAACAAAACAACCCCATCCACTTCTAAGCTCTACTAAAGATAAACAAATGCTCTATAAATACAGTTTTTCATCTGTGGAAATTACGTAAAAGAAAGGTAACTATATGATAGTCACTTGTGTGGACATATCTCTGATGAGGATGGAACTTGGGTATACCATTAATTCAAATGAATTATAGAATAGAATCATTTAGATTGGAAAAGACTCTTAAGATTATTGAGTCAAACCATTAACCTAACACTACCAAGTCCACCACTGAACCATGTCCCTAAGCACCACATCTACCCATCTTTTAAATACCTCCAGGGATGGGAACTCAACCGCTTCCCGGGGCAGCCTGTTCCAATCATTGACAACCCTTTCGGTGAATAAACTTTTCCTAGTATCCAATCTAAACCTCCCCTGGAGCAACTTGAGGCCATTTCCTCTTGTCCTATCACTTGCCGCTCAGGAGAAGAGAGTGACCCCCACCTCGCTACAACCTCCTTTCAGGTAGCTGTAAAGAGCAATAAGGTCACCCCTCAGCCTTCTCTTCTCCAAGCTAAACAACCCCAGTTCCCTCAGCAGCTCCTCATAGGACTTGTTCTCTAGATCCTTCACCAACCTCCTTGCCCTTCTTTGGACAGTCTCTGGCACCAAAATGTCTTTCTTGTAGTGAGGGGCCCAAAACTGAACACAGTATTTGGGGTGCAGCTTCACCAGTGCCGAGTACAGGGGCACTATCACCTTCCTGGTCCTGCTGGCCGCACTACTCCTGATACAAGCCAGGATGGTATTGGCCTTCTTGGCCACCTGGGCACAGTTCTGGCTCATGTTCAGGTGGCTGTCAACCAACACCCCCAGGTCCTTTTCAGCCAGGCAGCTCTCCAGCCACTCCTCCCCAAGCCTGTAGCGTTGCATGGTGTTGTTGTGACCCAAGTGCAGGACCCGCTACTCAGCCTTGTTGAACCTCATGCAGTTGGCCTCGGCCCATCAATCCAGCCTGTCCAGATCCCTCTGTAGGGCCTTCCTACCCTCCAGCAGATCAACACTCCCGCCCAACTTGGTGTCACCTGCAAACTTACTGAGGGTGCACTCAATCCCCTTGTCCAGATCAATGATTAAGATATTAAACAGAACTGGCCCCAGCATTGAGCCCTGGGGAACCCCACTTGTGACCGGCTGCCAACTGGATTTAACTCCATTCACCATCACTCTTTGGGCCCAGGCATCCAGACAGTTTTTTACCCAGCAAAGAGTACGCCTGTCCAAGTCATGAGCAGCCAGTTTCTCCAGGAGAATGCTGTGGGAAATGGTGTCAAAGGCTTTACTAAAGTCCAGGTAGACAGCGTCCACAGCCTTTCCCTCATCCACTAAGCAGGTCACCTTGTCATAGAAGGAGACCAGGTTAGTGAAGCAGGACCTCCCTTTCATGAAGCCATGCTGGCTGGGCCTGATCCCCTGGTTGTCCTGTACGTGCCATGTGATGGCACTCGGGATGATCTGTTCCATAACCTTCCCCAGCACCGAGGTCAGGCTGACAGGCCTGTAGTTCCCCGCATCCTCCTTCGGCCCTTCTTGTAGATGGGCATCAAATTTGCTAACCTCCAGTTGACTGAGACCTCCCCAGTTAGCCAGGACTGCTGATAGGTGATGGAGAGTGGCTTGGTGGGCACTTCTGCCAGCTCCCTCAGTACCCTTGGGTGGATGCAAAGAAGAAAAAATATTTTGCATTCTTGTATGGAAAGAAAAAGGTAAAAACAAACTGCTGGAAATCTCCCTCAAAAGGATAGCTATTTATTTATTAATAGCTTTATCAAAGTAGCTGGAAATGGTTGCCTACTATTCTACTAAAAGACTATGGGAATATATAGTATCTCTAAAACATAACAACAAAACGTGTAATATTTTAAGGAGAGTTTCTTGGTTTTAAAATCTTGAAAACAATTGCAAATCATTATCTAAGTAAAATTAGGCCTACTTATGATATGGATATTACAATATTATCTTTCAATCTGCTGGTTTTAATAGAGGGACTTGCAGAAATTATTAACTAATGTAATTTCCTATGTGCTTTAAATGCTGTTTTAACTTCCACTGCAACAAGATGAGAAGTAATCCTTCATTGCTCTGCTTATCCAGATCTGTGAAAGAGCAAAAGGTTTAAAAAAATAAATAAAATGAGAGGCTAAATGAAATGACACGTTATTTTAAGTAGCAATCTTACATTTCAGAGTGAATCCTTAATACAAAATTTAGTAATTTTAGTAATAATGGGAATTGTATTTAATAGTACTTAGCTTACATATTATGCTTTCAGACTATATTCATCTTGCTTAAACATATTCAGAGCTCTCTTGTAACAATCCTAATTTATTATAACCAAAAGATGGCAGCACTCCATGCAGTATGCATTGCCTTCCACTGTTATTTCTATTCACAGACCTCTTTGCAAATTCCATTTTATAGTGCTGTAGTTTAAGTTATCCTAGTCAGAGAACTACTTAGGAAGCTTTCAAATGAGAACATATGCTTATTAATTTGGGAAGGTTAATGTGGTTTTGGAAAGCTTAAAAATAAATTCCTTTAAGTTTAGTTTCTTTAGTATAGTTCCAGACTAGTTAACCATCAGTATCAGATAAACAGAACCGACAAGCTCCAACCTGAAGTCTGTTTTAGAGAAACCCATTCTCCTTTTCCAGGGACTTAAACACCAGTTAGTTTGTCTCATATAGGTCTCCTGACACTTTTCACCACTTTTTTTCCCTTCTTTTTTCATAGAATCATGGAATACCAGGTTGGAAGGGACCTCAAGGATCATCTGGTCCAACCTTTCCAGACAAGAACACAGTCTACACGAGATGGCCCAGCTGACTCTTAAAAGTGTCCAGTGTAGCGGAATGATGTGAGGGTGATCTGGCTGCGACAACTGTCACCCCATTGATCACCAGGGTTGATTTGGCTGGTCTGGCTGGCTAGGCAGGTGTCCCCTTCCTCCCTCACTGTGTCTCTCCTGAAGCTGCGCACTTGGGCAAAGAGGACGGCCTTCCCCGACAGAGACATACTGTTCATCGGTCAAGGATATACGGTAGCTGCGCTCCCCTGCTAGAACCTCCAAACAAGTTCTTTTTTTCATAGCTTATTTTTGCTATTCTCCTTTTCCTCCTTACCCTGTCTCATTCTTTACAGTTCCCTGGTCTCCTGCTGGGCAGACTCAGCATTTCTGGCCAATACCAGCTCCCTGATGTAAACACCTCCTGTATGGCATACCACTAACCCTCCTGTGGCTGGAGTTGCTATGTGTTATCTAGTGTCTGCACACTGTTGTACCCACAGTGGTCTGAATCCACGTTCCTCTGTGAGACCAAACATACAACGAGGCAGCTCTTACCCAGTGATAACAGAGTTTGATGGGGGCAAGTGCTCAGTGACTGTGTGGCCTTGACCATGTCATGTAATACAGAAGCATTAATGAGGAGGCTGATGACTTCAAAATACACTCCTTGCTATTTGGAATTAAGTCAAGAGCAGTCATAGCGACACACAGAATGATCACTAAGAAAGCTGGATTTTTAGTTTGGGTTTAAAAGGTGAAATTAAGAACTGAACTGTTATACAGAACAAGTCAAGGGGGTAAAAGGGACGTAGGAAAAGAAACCAAGACTTTACTGTTCAAAAGGAGGAAAAAAGTGGAACAGCTAAGAAATGAACAGCACAAATTCTGCACAGTCGCCATAGTGCCAAAGACTTCATGAATACTGTGACAGTAAACAAGAGGATAAAACAATGAAATACTTCCTTATATGAAGCCTTTGGCAGAAAAATGGAACCATTAGGCAGATGGATGTGAGATTCATGGCCCACACGCAAAATTTTGAAAATATAAAAAAAATTAATAATAAATTATTATCTATGCCCTACCTTATTCCCATGCAGATACCTCCAAATAAATGAGAGAAATCCTTCCAAATGGCACAGGCTGCTAAGCTGTAAAAGGAACAGGTGAAAGCGACTGAGAAGCCTAAGCACAGTGCAGAATAAGCCCATCCAAGAGAATCCCAAAGGCAAGAGAAAGATAAGTTGATCCAAAACATAATTCATTGTACATACAACGGGAAACTGCATGCAGGAATAATAAAAATGTATGGAAAATGAACTTCAGCACAGAGAGTATGAGAAGTAGAGAGGCTTCAAACCTGAATTTGCAGCTATATAATGTATGGAAGAACATACATGGAACAAAATAACGTTTATGTGAGAGACTCCAGTATGTGTAAGGAGCCACATTGTTGGGTTTGGGGCTTTTTTGCTTGTTGTTTTGTCATCTACATTTTCACACCGACTCTAATTAGACTCAAGCCTAATTTTACTCTTTTCTGATATTTATTCTTACCTACAGTTGTGGTTGCTGACGATTTTCAGAACTGTGTTACCGCGTGCATTAAGTGAGGATACTAGGATCCTCACTGGTAATACTGATAATTCTTCCTTTCTCTCTTCTCCTCCACTTTGTTGTAACATTCTGACTTTATAAGTTTGTTTTTTTTTTTTTAACAGAGGCTATGCTGAATAAGTGTGATTTGCAGGCCTTTCCACTTTGAAGCTGGTTCCATTTAATAAGCTAACAAGTTTTTTGACCTTAAAAACTGTTGCACGGCTGACCTGAAATCCCAGGCCTTGGGAAAGGGGAAGTAGAAAGAAGGGCTAACCATGAATAGTCTGGGACCTCAGGGTATTTTAATGTAATCTATTTTGAGTAGTTTCTTTGCTATCTGGAAATTGTTGTGTTTCATGACATGATTTCTAGCGATAAAGAGCCTCATAGGAAAGCAATAAAAGCACCTAACTATCTTTTCTTTTTATACAGAAATAAATATTAACAACAAATCAAATATTAATAACAAACAGCTTAATTTTCCATAGAATATATAAAAAACTAGTAACAATGTGAAGTAGAAAACTCAAAATGGTGAAATGTTAGTTATGTTTAGTAAGAGGATTCTGAAGGTAGGAAGTAGATACTACACTATGAAAAAAAGTAATGATCCAAAAATCAAAGGCACATGAAATTTCTCACTGGCAGCTGCTTTAGGAAAGCTGCTTTATGTAATAAGATGGCACAGGCAGTTGATCTGATGATAATATTTAACAATAGTTTAGGGAAACTGGGACAAGAAAAAAACTTAAGCCATATTCAAGATAATGCAATCACATTTCCAGAAGGGAAGGATGTAACAGAACAAGATGCCTCTGGAGTTAGACCTTTACATGTGTCGTGAGTGAAAATGCCAACTAAGTGCTTTACTTACCTAGAATGAATAGGACTATGAAAGATTGTAGTACCTCAATGTAAGGACAGGACAGAAAAAATCAGCTGGACTTTTGGGAAGTTTACATCTGAGAAATTACACTGGTTACTTAATCCTGTGAGAATGTGGTCGTAATTGTCATTCTTACTTATCTGTGGCTTGCTGTACCTTGTGTAACTGTGATTACACTCTGAAATGTTAAGAACTAATCTGAGGACAAAAAATTGAGGTATTTTTTAGTAGCAAATAAAGTTATTGTTAGCATTAAGGATGAAATCATGTGAAGTCCAGCTCTGGAAATTTTCATGTGCTGAGACCCAATGCGTTTTTATGCAATACAAATATATTTCTATCATATATTTCTATGAAATTTATGGAGTAAGAAATACTTTCATTGTATTTCTATACCATATGAGCATAGCAAGTGACCTCCTGACTGTACAGGAAGGGAATATTGGAGAACCAAATGAAGCAGAAGAATGTTCCAGTCATGCTCCATGTAATAGCGGCCATTAGCCCTGGGAGCAATTAGCTCTTCTAATCCTTAACATTTAAATTCTCAGAAAACGTCCAGCATTTACGAATATCAGCATGTGAAAAGAAACCAGAGAGCAGACTGTGATGAGAGAAATGGGAAAGTCAGTTCAATTTATGCAGCATCGCTTTGCCATTATGTTGAATAAAGTGCAGTTTAATTTTTAATCAACTTTGAGTCCACTCTCTGTTGTAACTCAGCACAAGATAAATGAAACAAGTATTGTATTGCAAAGTGACCCTTTCTTGAAAAGACAGTTGTGCTATAAATCCTGAAGTACATGCCATGTAAACCTGCTTTTATTCCTGAATTCACTCCTTTCAGTACTTGCTGTATGTAACATACCTTTCACCAACTTATCCACAGTAGTAGTAGTGGTAGTAGCAATCAGTAAAGACAATTCCTTGTGAAGATATTTAGATAAAAGATAATAAAAGAGGGCTTAGCAAACATTCATTAACATTGGGACTTTCAATACATTTACATAATCTCGGCAAAATTGTCCATATTCTGCTACACTTCATTTTGGTTTCCAGAGGTAGTATTTGCGTGCCATGGTCTGTACACTGATTTTCCCCAAGCTGCTCTCACGTGTTTCAAATGTAGATGTTAGCAGTGCAAAGCTCACTGAAATTTTTACTCTCAACAAAAATCAAAATCTCTCTTAATATGATCTCTTTCTTTTCTATCTGCCTTCTGTAATAGAGACACTTCAAAAACTGGAAAGCACTTTGTTTTACTTTTGGGGTGAATGAGGATAAATACTTCAGATTTTAAATTTAAATAAAATCTTGCGAAATGTTACTGAGTTTTCCTCTACAAGATTTTCTAAATTTCCCTTGTTAAGCTTGGGGATCAACAGGCTATTATTGACTCTTTATTTCACTGCATAGGTATCTGTAAATATTTTTTATGTAAAATACTTATCCCCAGAAGCTTTGGTTTCAACAGTCAGTTATTCTTATTAGTTTTCATTTTAAGTAAACATTAGCCAATTGTAAAGATAGTCTCATGAATAAGAGATTGGTTTGTGGTTTAGGAGATAGATACAGATTTAGGGTCAGACTATGGCTTTCTGTGAAAACCTGAACGTCCATTGAGCTGCCTGGACTTCTATTTCCTATTTCTACCTTTTATATAGTAGTTGCAAGTTTTTCTGTGTTGACACATTAACAACATATCCAAATCACAAACTTAAAAAAAAAAAAACCATAGGAATAGTTAAAATCGTGATAAAAATCCACACTTTTTGTTAGAACTTGTGGTCTGGTTTTTGAATCTTTAGATTGTGAATTTCTCTCCCGTAGACACAAGGAGTGGAAAAGTAATTTTAAATTATTTGTTTCTCAAAGAAAATAAAATCTAGAATGCTCACAAAACTTCAGACTCTAGAGCTGTAAAAAACCACTACCTGTGACTACACTTATGAAATCTTTACAGTTGATGATAACGTTATCTGTTCATAATGTGCCACACATAGCCTGGCCCATATCATCCTTAGTACCTGTGAGAACAACTACCACAGGGAAAATGTGGTGGTGAAAGTATGCTGCGCCAAACTGGATGTGGCTATAGAACCACTGAGTTTAATCTTTGAGTGACTGAGCAATCCCTGAGTACATTCGTAATTTCTTCCTTTTGGGTTAGTTAGCAAAAATAGCAATTCATTTTTTTTGAGGGGGGGAAAACCCCAAACCATGAAAAACCTCAGCATTTTTTAGAAACAAACTCCTCTCATGGAAAACAGTGTATCAGTTCCCGTAGAAAAAATAGTATTTTTCTCCAACTGGCCAGTTTTAAAAAACCCACCTTGACTTTATTTCTGTTGTGCTTAACCTCACAACAGCATTATGTGCCCTTGTGATCAAAAGGCATGTTTACTGTAATTCTCTAATAGCTTATGCAGGCTTTTCTGTTCCCTGCCGGTTCTTGGAATGCAGAAACTTATTTGTTTATTTGTCTGAGCAACTCTGATACCACGACCCCCTGCCAACATTTTCTAAGTTGGCTGCCCATAACAGTAGAATTATTTCAAGATGGCGCTGTTAGTTTTTAAAGACTAAAACCAATTGTTCTAAAGTAGGTCTATTTGAGCTTTCCCTCCTCTATAGCTGTGCTCGTTTTAGGAATTTTCGTGTTACCTCTTAAGTTAGAGCAGTGGATGCATATTTTAGGTGTAGTAAGCATGGAATTGAAAATGTATTTCTCTCTGGCATTTTTCAGTTCCTGCTTGCCCTTTTTTAAACAACATCTGATCAATTTGTCACTTGGAAGGTGTTAAGAAACTACTGGTTTAGCTGAGTTGGTTTTTATAAACAGACTCTTAAAATCTCACGTTTTGCTTTCTTTCATGAGCCATGATTGATATTCTTCTCACTGTATACATACCATTTACTGACCACATTTATTTTTTTTCCCTGGTTTTGCTTTACATGAATACATTGAAATGACAAGGTTTGTTTCCAGATCAAATGGCCTGAGTAATGCAGTGCAACTCTTCATATGGAGTATCCTCAGACAATTTTACTGCTGTAATTCCAGAGTTAAACAATCTCAGAAGGAAAGAGAACAAATAGCGATGAAAAAAATATGATATAACTTACAATGAGCTAGAGAATTCCTATTTCAAGAGGGCAGCTTTTTGCCCAGCTGTCATCAAGTAGGTGCACAGTCTGTAAGAAATACCAGCAGAAGTGTTACACCAGAGGCATCTCTAATCTAGCTTGCTTAAGCATAGAAAATGAATCCATGGCAGCTCAGCTTCACTGCAAGTTTTGCAATGCAGAACTGGGACTCTGAGTACTCAGGAGGTCCAGTCTTGATCCCAGCATATCCATAGGCAAGATTACAGCTAAATAATTTATACTGACCTGTTCTGGAATCAAAACTCATTTTGCTGAGTAGCTAAACCAGAGATACTGGAAGGAAAAGTAAATGTACCAGGCCATGGAGTTGCTTGATGAATACAAGGAGCAGGCCAATGTTAGATGGGCAGAGAAAGTGGAAAATGAAACTAGAACAAACTGCATTTTAAACTCTGGTCCACCGAGGTAGTGGCAGAAAGGGCAATACTTTACCCAAAGTCTGCAACGTACATAGCATTATGGATGTCAGCAGAAGCTTTGCACAAGTTGATCATTGTAACACACAGCCTTACAGCATGAAGAAATAGTTTTACAGGAAATTCATTTTTACTTGTTAATATCTCATTAGGCACAATCACTTCAATCTCTGCTACTACAGGATTCATGTATTATACTCTGAGCTTAATGCTTTGCTGTATTTATGGAAGTTGATCATAAACACCAAAAGAAAGAATTATGCCTTTGTTGGAATGCATCATTACTTTCCATTCCATTATGAAAGCAGAAAAACTGTATCCCCTCTGCATGGAGGAACTGTATCACCTCTGCATGAAGGAACTGGGATTGATTGTTTTTATAAAAAATATTAAACGAAGTAGCAGATAATATTTTTGCCTACTGTGAATTTGCACTTGTGAGTATAGAAATATCTTGTTTATTGCTGAAAACCTACCCTAACTGATATTATATACGTCTTATATATACTACGTATGTATTCCATATACCTTATTAATATTTGTCAAGAAAGGTTTGATATCTGTACATTCAATAACTGAAGTTCATTTTAATTATTAGCAGCCATATGAGCATGTAAACATCTAATCCACAGTCTCTCTGAAATGACATTCGTCTGAAAGCCTGAAATATCTTTCATGCTACCCTCATAAATGTCAGCCTTAGCAATTATTAATGTGTGGGATATGAGGCAATTTAATCCCCAGTTGAACCCAGCACTAGATGCAAAAGAACAACAGTAATATTTATTATTCCACTTTGCATCAATTGTTAATGATCCATTTTACTAAATGAAGAGCACACTTACTGCATGCACTTGTCCTGAAAATGGAAAAACTACCACCATATACAGGCTTAACAACTGAATTCAATAAGCAAGTATAACATGAATGAAACGGACCAAATTTTTTCCTTCACTTTCAGATGCCATTGAGTTGTGCCTGTGTAAAGAGAAGCAACATCTTCTATATGTTATTAGTGCTTATGCTTTTGCCCTCTCAAAAGTCAGGATTTAGTCACTAAACTGCATTTAAGTTTAACCCTGCTGAAAAAAATTGAAAGCTGAAACTTACAATATATTGTCTCTTATTGTCATATCAAAATGAAAGTAAGTAGAAATATGGAAACACATGAGAGTTAAAGAAGGAATAAAAGTATTTTTATAAGGCTGGAGGATTAAGTATACAAATTCTCTACCTTCTATACAGCAGTACATGGAACAAATATGCTGTTCCCCTTCAGATCTCAAGATAGCTGACCCTTACATATTGAAGTGTTGAAAGAAAACACTCATGCCATTCTGTCAGACCGAGGTCTGGCCTAGCCTCTGCTACAGCCACAAGAAGGCATAGTTACTCAATGATTTTCCATAGGAAATTGTTACCTATAAGACTAATGCTAAGACTGACACAAGACTATTGCTGAGGAAAATCTTCACCTCTGAAAGAACATGCCTGTCAAAATCCCAAAGACAAGGCTTCTGCTGGACTGATTACTTTGGAGGCTATTTGACACAGCCTTTAGGGAAACTACCCTTATTGGGATCATTTGGAAGGTTTAAGAGGCAAGGTAAGAGAGGAAATCTGGTTCTTTAAAATGACAAGTGGCTGTAGCACCAGAGCATGCTGGAAGGAAATTAAGTAGAGCAGAATAAATGTGAAAAAGGGAAGAATAAAACATATAAGAATATAGATCTGAGGGGAAAGACATAAGCGAGAAACATGAATGACGGGCTTGAGCAGTGTGAATTTGCACAATCATGGGAGAAGAGTTTAAAAAAGTGCCAGTGAGTCACTCTGCAGACTCACCAGCACATTAGGATTTCGGGGTTCAATGAAGCTTGGTGATGTGTACTGTTGCTGTAACAAAGTGAAAGTGGTTCTGCACGTGTGCACTGGAGTACTTTGCAACTAGCCTGTGTGTTTGTGCTTTCAAGTATATCAGAAGAAATTTTATTGAATAAACAACTCTGAACCCCTTGTACCTTTATTTTGTGCTGCGGTTAGTTCAACACTTATTGCAAATCTATCTGATCTCAATTTTTGTTTACTCTTGTGTTTTGTCTTTATGACACTTGTAATTATATGCTCTTGAGTTCTTTCTCTGCTTGCTTGCTCTTCTGCAAAACACAATATTACCCTTCAAAAATCCATTTATTTCTACTAGCTAGCTTTGAACCACTTACTGGTCGCGCCACAAATGAGTAGTCTCTAATTAGCCCATCCTTTAATTGTTCAGATTCCTGAAACTTATTTAGACTACCATTGCATTGTCAATGGTTGGTGGCCCCATCTGAGAGCAGGTTTTGTGTGAGAAAATCAGCCTTGCCCAAGCGGTGTAGAAATCTTACACAGGGAGAGTAGTCAGACAAGACTACTACCTTGCACTTCCACAGCTTCCATCTCACTTCCTCCATCTGCTAAATGCTACCAGAAGAGCTGAGTCTGGCACAGTTACAGGGTGACAGAGGCCGTGGTGCCATGCAGAGTGTGTTCAAAGTAATCGGAAAGCACGTTCTGTAGCCAAGGCCCCAAGACATGGTAACTGTCACTGGTGATCCAAGGCATTGGACATTTCTATGCTGAGAAGAAAAGTGGTTGAAAAGTATGCCTTTTCCAGAATCTTGATTTTTTAAGTAATAGAAATGCCTGAAAGTTTGCAGTCTGCATTGTGCTTCTGTTGAAAAATCTAAAATTGCAAAAATAGAAATTGTTTCCTTCTATTGTGGAGCCCAGGACTTAACACCCTCTTATTTTTCACCGGTGGTATTTCTACCAGAACAAATATGGAATTACCATGACTGTTTCCTTCAGTTTCCTTTCCGAGCAAAGGAGCCAATATCTTCAATTTATCCACTTTTAACAGATAACTTGACTATAACTATTCAACATTATCAGGCATGTAAATGGTTAGTGGATTGCCATATGAAGCTAATCTAAAATGTGATGATGTTATGTGAAGTAAGTCATGAAAATAAAGATGCTACAGATGGGCTGACCATGGTTTAGCTCATGCAAGCTCTCCAGAATTTATATTGTTGCTTAGCACTGATAGCTACTCTCTTTCCCTTTAGCTTCTCCAGGTATATACTTTATAATATATACAAAAGATGGTTTAACTGTCTTAAAATATTTATGCTCATATAATGGCATTAGGTTTACAGCCTATCTCTTTGTTGTTCAGCCTGGTCTTTTCTCACTTGCTATGGATCTCATGTTAGCTCTTCAATTACAGATTTCAGGGAATTGGGGTTTATCTTTGAATGTGACTCAGCAATTCATGAATACATAACTTTGTCAGAACAGCTGGAGCGTGTCTCTTACCTGCTCTGTGGGATGTGCTAAAGACTTTTTTCATAAAATGAGAATTTGTTAAAGTGTGACTCCAGTACAGTAAAAATCACCATATAGAACTGACCTTGGAAGTGGCATTTTTTTACAAATTGTTAAGTGGTTAATGCTATATTTTGTTTTGGAAGCCTTTAGAAAAGACCTGGTCATCTGAAGTAAACCAGAACTTTGTCTTGAACTTAATTCTTTTCAATTTTGTAACATTTTATTTAATACAAAGTTAAGAACAGCTGAATTGAGAACATTTCACAAGGAAATGTTCTAATTTTTCATGAGTTGTTTTGACATTGTTTGACAGCATTTTTCCCTTCACTAGTGAAATTTCAGCAGAGTTGACACAAGAGGCTGCTTGTACTTACTCAGCAGCTGTATCCTGAATTGCTGTGGCTTAAAGCCAAGCTTGAATGGCTTCACTGCCATTCATACCTGAGCTTGCTGCAATTAAGTCCATACTTTTTCATTTGTACAAGAGATTTAATGGTGTCACTGGCAACTATCAGATAGATCTGTTAATAAGACATTCCTAACATTTCCTGTAACCTACCATAGGTATCAAAAATTAACTTGTACTGAACTGTGAATGTATTTCAGTCATACTCTAATAGCTCTACAGAGATGTCTCCGAGGGTAGGTGAAGGCAGGATCAAGAATTTACCAGCAGAAACTCTGTCCTGCTGAAAACTTGTCTTTTGCATGTTTTTGTAGCTTTTATTTTCCCTCCTCTGAGAACATTTGTTCTCTTGGGTGGTGGATTACTACCAACAATGAATGCCAGAGAAAGGTTGCATATGTCAGATTTCAATTTGGCCAAGGTAACTTACATACCTGCCACTGTCATCTCTCTGCAAAAAGAAGACAAAGTAACTTCTGCCTTCCATCATCACAAACATCACTAATACTGGTATTATCGTTATCATCACTGTAGCTTTTTGCGAGGTCAGGTTCAAATCTAAGTTCTTTCCTAAAACAGTAATGCAAATTGGACCAAGCTCTCCTGCAAAACCTGGGAATGCAAAGTATCTAGCCTTAGTAGGTTGTGCCTCTCCTTTTGTGGATTAAGAGTTTGTGTATAAGCCAAGAACACTTTCTCTGGTGGGAGAGGGCATGGTAAGCACAGCAAACACAAACTGACAAGATAGAAATAATTTAAGGAAAGTTGTACTAATTCTCAAAACCCAATAACGAATGAAAAAAAAATTGGTCTGCGCATTATGCTTTTTAAACTTAGCAATTTTTAAGCCAAGTCTTATATGATTTGTGAAGGTTTGGGGTTAGCAATGCTGTTAGTATTTTCAACAGCCCATGCTAACTTTCTCGTTAGGGGTGGAAGTGCACCTAAGTAAATTGTTTTAGATGAGCTAGCAACTTACACAACATATGTGAGAGGAGACAAAGATATGGCTGCTAGACACGGACTCCAGGAAACTTTTCCATCCATATTTAAATTGGAAAAGCTAAGCATAGTTTAAGGTTTGTGTTCCTAAATTTTACCAGCAATTTTTTTCTACCTCATTCTCCGCTGTGTTGTTTTATTTTTTATTATGTGATTGTGAATCTGTGAGTGCAAATAAGGAGTAACAAAGTAGAAAGTTGAGCTTTATACCAACTCTTAATTGGAAGCAATGGAGTCATCTGCAAAAATCTCCACCAGGCTGGGACAGGGATAATACAGTAAAAAAATATTGTCCATTTTGGTGTTAAGGGTGAATATACAAAGATTTAGTTGGGAGTAATTTCACTGAGTGAAGTTTAAAAATTCTGTCCATTTTACCAGGTATAGATCTCATACCTATAGATCTCATTTGTTTCTGGTTTGGATCTTTAGCATATGCTATGCTATTAACTATTTTTTTTTAGTATTTCAGAACGGAAAACCTGTTCAAGTACTTTTTATTTATATGCTCCTTTTTTATAGAACAAAGGCTTAATTCTGACATCAGAGTACATCAAGTAATGTCCCTGATGCCACTAAAACATGTATTTTAATGTAATTGCAAGGTAGACTAAGAGAAGCAGGGGGCATATATTAGTAGAAGTAGCTATTGGAAGCAGCCAAAATGATAGAACACCTTAAAGGTAATTGCAAGGGAAATGAATCCATGTTAGAAGTAAAAAACTTAAAACATTTCCTGGTGTGAAAGTCCTCTTTAGTTGTAATGGCACTAGCAAGTGCTCCTGTAGTACTTTCTTATACTGTATATTTTCTAGCATCAGATAAGATAAATGGAAATGTCTTTTTGTTCATTGACAGTATTGTCCTTTCTGACTGAAACATTTTATTCAAGTCTGAAATTTTAACCCTGCTGACATGAAATCGTAGTTTTCTGTCATCATGTCAGTGACCCACATTAATGTTATAAAAGTGTGGTAGAACAGCAGTACCTGAGTTCTAGTTTTTGTAAAATAAACCTTTGTGGAAATTGGGCCAACAGCATAAATTTAGCACAGCCCTTACTGCTAATGCTATATCTGAAAAATGCTTATCTTGAAAGCATACTGCATGCCACAGACAAGCCATGCGATATCTGGAAGGATTAAATTTTTTGGTAACCCACTTCCAGTATAGCAGCATGATGCAAAAGGATGCTCTGGTGAAATTTATTTTAAAATTATTCATTGTATACATTTAAAAATAATTCATCTTTAACAATTTAAATGACATGGTTTATAGAGTTATATTTTATTTAGCCATAAAGAAAATTATCCAGGGCCTCATGTACTTGGCAAATTATGAAGACGATTTTGCTTCCTTTGGTCATGTGGAGTAGATCTTATACAAGTGAACATTTCAATGAAGCCCAGAGTTGTTACTCAAATGAGTTGGATACTTTGAATGTAGGCACGATTGGAAAGATCATACAGACCTAATTTTATATTTTTCTTCAAGCACAGACTGTTAAGGTTCAAATTCCTAATTTCTGTTTCCCTGTGTCTTGCAGCAAACAGCACTTTACCTTCTGTATACTGAAGCGCATGTTCATAGCAATTACTAACTGTAGTATATTTTAAAAAGCCCCCATGAAGAGTTTATTATGTGCTCCTTATTTGCCTATATATTAGTATGAACCAGTTCCCTTACAGAAAAATGTGTTTTGTATTTGGTTTTCTCCTTTACTCTTTGTCAAAAACTTCTGTACTGCTAAAACAATTAGCTTGTTGTGGTATCATTTGCAATTCAGGTCACATTCTTGCAGAAATGCTGCATTTCTACAGTGCCTAGTATATCTAATTAACACATTATTGATAGTGAAGTTCTGACAACTTAAGAATGAAATAAGTATGAAAACTAAATATCCTGGTTTTATAATGTTCTCAGTTTGCTTTCTTACTCCAAGTGTAATGTTTCCTCATCACAAGAGTCAGCAATAGACACATGTGGAATTAATCTACCGGTAACTGGAAATGTATTCACATTCACAGCAATGGAGGAATAGCAAAATGGTAACGCCTCTATATATTTTCTCTTCAAATTCTGAATTTTGTTAGCCTGTGTCCTGAGCTGAAGTGACCCTGAGCTCCTATTGAATGGGAGACCCTTGCCACTTTACCGTTGTTGCTGCTTGGAGAATCATCCCGAAGCTGGAACGTGAGCTGTGAGTTTTCCTAATGGAGCAAATCACGTGCTTTCTTCCCCATTTTCCTGTACCAGCCGTTATTCTATCAGCAGCTGACTTTGTTCATTCTTTAAATGACCAGACAAAACTTGCCTAAATAGTCTATACCTTGAGAGAAAAATAATGAGAACCTTAGGGTGAAAGGGGTAGGAAAACCAGACCAGTCTTTGGTTGGTGTAAATTCGTGGAGCTCTACTGCTGTCCATGGGTACAATTACTCAGACGAAATAAATTGAATGGTTCCTCTTCTTTGCCCAGCTGAACATCTGGTCCATGATCTTGTTTTGTAAGAGAAGTGACTGGCTTAGTGGGATGGCTCACATGATGGAAGGGTTGCAATGAAGGGATACAGGCTCTTCAGAAGAGACAGGCCAGGAAGATGAGAGGAAGCTGGTCTTTATGTGAGAAAACAGCTGGAATGCATGGAGCTCTGCCTCAGGACTGATGATTGCTCAAACTGAAAGCTTATGGGTAAGAATTAAAGAGCAGATCAATATGGATGACATTGTAGTGTCTGCTAAAGGCCACTTCCTTATTCAGGAAGAATAAGTGGACGTGGCCTTCTACAAACAGCTATAAGTAGGGTCATATTCACAGGCCCTGGTCCTCATGGGGGACTTCAGCCACCCTGGTATCTGCTCGAGGAACAACACAGCAGGGTATAAGCAATCAAGGAAGTTCCTGGAGAGAATTGATGACAACTTCCTGACCCAAGTGACAGAGGAGCCAAAGAGGAGAGGTGCTCTGCTGGATCTCATACTCACAAACAAGGAAGATGTTTGGAGATACAAATGTTGAAGGCACCCTTGGCTGCAGTGACCATGAGATGGCAGAGTTCAGGATTCTGAGTGGAGGGAGCAGGGCAAAAAGCAAGATCACAAGCCTAAACTTCAGAGAGCAGACTTTGGCCTCTTAAGGATCTGCTTGGAAGAGTCCCATGGGGTAAGGCATTGGAGGGAAGAGGGGCCCAAGAAAGCTGGTTACTATTCAAAGCTAACCTCCTCTAAGTACTGTCAGGGTAACTGAACACTGGAACAGGTTGCCCTGAGAAACTGAATATCTCCATTCTTGGAGATACTCAAAAGCCATCTAGATATGGTCTAGGTACCACTAGAGTTAGATAAGATGACCTTCAGAGGTCCTTTCCAACCTCAACCATTTTGTGATTCTGCAATTCTGAGATTCTGTGAACTGATATATAAAGTTTAAAAAAAACAGTTTACTTGACCTACATTTTAAAATATACTTAAGATTGTGTACAAGATAATAAATTTATTAAGACAAATATTGGTCTTATTTAAACTGACCACACTATTTCCTTCCAACCTATCCTATAATCCTATGTTTGATTTTTGGGTAGTTTTATTAGTAGGCAAGAATTAATAGCTATTTCTAAAAGACAAAATTGTATCCGTAATGTGTAGCATTTAGACAAAGCGATCTATTCTATTATTAACACAAGTTATCCTCCAAATGAATTTGAAGCAGGGAAATAATCAGAAGGTAGAACTACAGCTGTGTTTGGTGTATGGCTAATCAAAGAAAGAAATTGTTTGCTTTGATTCTCATCCTATTGTCCTGCAAGGAATTAACCCGAGCAGCTGGCAGTCTAAGCATTTACCTTGTGAATATGGAAATCAAGGAAAAAGAAAAATGCAAAAATCACCATAGCACAATTACAACTGCCCCTGAAAAATGGGGTAACCTAAATAACAATTTATTTCCTCAATATAGGTTTCAAGGTTAAAAAAAAGGTTTACAGCTTGGCAGATTTATCAGTGCTCTTTGTTATCAGCGCATGGTCAAGATTTGACACATGTAGAAATTCACCTTTAAATTATACAAAGCTTCTCTTACTGGTAAAAGTAACTCCAGAAACTTGACACTAGTAGCAATGAATACCTGTGTCCCACTTCTACACAGTGGACATATGAATAGATACTGATAAAGCCAATCTGAACTCTTCTGCTAATCCTTCCTGAGGCATTATGTTTTTATTATTCAAACTGGAACTGTGCAGTCTCCTAGCTACCATGCTCTATTATTCTATGCATATGTGTGTGTTTGTATATGTATATACCTATATAAGTAAACCATAGAAGAAACTAGGACTAACTGTTCCAAGGACTAAATGTTCCAAAACTCCTTGGCAGTCAATAGACCAGAATCTGTGTGCTTTTTTTTTTTTTTTTGTTCTTTTTTTAAAAGAAATGAGATGTTTAAAAACAAACAATTTCACTGACTGGAGAATATGATCCCATTTCCAAGATGTGGCAGAGAAATGCATAGATATCTGTAAAACTTATTTTTGAGCACTCAGGCACTGCTGTAAAAGCTCTGTGTACCAGTGATGCTCTGAAAGGTATAGAACTATACACCCGGAAGGAAATTAGGGCCCTGATGCAGACAGACTAGCAAGATTTTAAGCAGAGGCAGCTCCATAATGTCATGCGCTCTGTTCTATAAACTATATTGGTTTTACATTTTTCTCATCAAATACATATCTGAATTTTTTCCACTGGGGCAACAGATGATTAAGCCTGTATCTGCCATGAAAGACAACAATATCTAATGAAATACTCAGTGCAAGAGTTGTAATAGGGGGATTCATCCAGCCTGAACTCCTGGCCACAATATACCTGTCAGGGGCCTGAGGGCACGACTAGGCCTTACTGGCCCTGACCAGTACACATTACTGCAAACAAAATTTGCAGGTTTTTGAGTGACTACTAAGAAAGTTCTGGCTCCGTAACTGTTCCATAACTGTTCTGGCAGGCCAGAGACCACCCATAGGAGGGAGAGAAGAAACTGGGATCTGACAGGGGAGTGAATGACTGAAGATTTGGGCTCTGTCTATGGTCTGAGATTGAAAAGAGGTTAAGAAGGCCTAAGGATGTTACCCACGTGCTCTCTGTTCATAGCGCAGACTGTGCCCGTGACTGGGCTCAAAGTATTATACACATCATCAGTATAGGGACATTACTCTCCCACAACCCCAAAGCCCTCAGTTTCTGCACCCAAGGGCTTGGCTTCCCCTGCCGGAGCGGTCACTCCCAGCTCAGTGGCTGATCCCCCAGCAACTGGGGTGGCGGGGGCCCAGCTGCAACGTGGCCAGGGCAGCTCCTCCAGATGCTGGCCGCTGCTCTCGGGCAGCGGCTTGGAGCAAGAGCCGGCCCACCTCTTCCCAGCCACCTTCCCTTTGCCCTTATGGGTCCCCTCGGACTCTATTTCCCACCTGGGTGCACAGTGGCACGAGGTGCTCCTCAACTGGTGGAGGTTATGGCAGGCAATGGGGTGCTCACACTGGTGTCAGAGACAGCTGGGCGGTTTGTGGCCTTCCCCCTACATGGGGCACCCCGCAGCCCCCACGACAGCAGCCTGCCGGCTGTGCCCAGCGGTGTGGGAAGGCCGTCTGCATCGGGGTGCTTCAGAAGCAGCACATGAAGGCCCAGCTGTGAGTCGCCCCAGAGAGGAGCTGCTGGCTCTCCACCGGTGAGGTGAGTTTAATTTAGGCACCCAAGCTGCACTGATGCTGTAAGTAAGCCATACGGACAGGCAGGCCGGGACTAAACAGCGGGTTTGGACCCATGTTTAAAGTATGGATGTAAAAATCAGCAGCTTGTAGAAGGTCTGTGGAGCAGGATGTGCTCTGGTCAGGGCAACTGTGGCACACTGCCCTACACATGAACATTTTCCTCCTCATACACGTGTTGAGCTGTCTTAGGAGGTAAATGGGGAATTCCTCTTTCCTTCATTTATGGGCAGAAGAATTAATGACCAGTGTAACTGTACTTTTTTTTTTTTTGCTAGAAGACCTAATAAGCCTGCTGCAGTAGGCCAAGAGGAGCTCCTGAGGGCAGCTCCTGAGGGTGGTTCCTAAAAGGCCCAAACCATTTCTCTGTCAGTAGTGTGGTTAGAAGTCATCCATTGTGCTGTGAAACCTCTAAGGGGCTTAATACACAATAGACAGAGAAAAGTCCTGCTATAAGACCAGTTTTCATGCTTTTTGCAAGAATGCAGAGAACTGCTAAACATTGCATATGTCTCTGAGCTAACTATCTATTTGTCAGGGATGAAATTGTGACTTTTCAGTACCTCCACCTCCGTTAACATGCTTCCAAGAGAAGTGGAGCTTGAAAAATGTGTTAAATATTTTTTGCTGCACCATAAAATGTCTTAGCTCCCATTTAATTTTATCCATGATTATTTACAATAAAATGACTTTCATCTGTCTATAAATCCTTACCTGGTGCCTTCTTTTTCCAAATTGCTTTATTAATCCTTAGTTATTATTAATTAGAAATGGCACAAACAGCACAATCATTTCCTTAACTCTGGCCGACAGCTGGGCTTTAATAGACTACAAAGCATGACTTTGGTTTCTGGAATTTATTTTTCTCCTGCATTAACAATGTCTCATGGTTGAAAAAGGCACAAAAAGAGGAGAAATATTTCCAAGTGTCATTTTTAACTGTAGAGAGACAATGTTTTATTATAACTATAATGGACTGAAACTCATGGTATGTTCTTAAATAATGCAGGCAGGCAAAGCAGCTAGCAGCTTTGTATTCACCATTATTCATTGTTTTAAAAATCTTTTATAGCCCCTCCCTTAGGTATCAGTTTAGTTGTCTGTTACCAGTAACATTGGTCCCTCTCTTCCATGTTTGTGGGACCCACAATTTATATCATGTGTGAAACAAATCACATAATTTCCCTGCAGTGACAATTGATCAGGCAGAATGTTTACATTTAATAGTACAAGATCTTGGTAATTGCTTGGCTTAGGAAGAGCATGATTTTTCCCTGGATTGGTGCATCCTCTTCATGTGCTTGCTGACCATGCTTTGACTTCTTTTAGCCACCTGCCAGAAGTCTTATTGATGACATATAAGGTACGTGAATAACACTGAGTACCAGGGATGGAAGAGCTTTCAGCTTCTACATCTAAATAGCAAGCAGAAGAGTGGAGAAACACTGATAACACTGAAAATGTTTGAAATCTTTGCATTTTGCGCATATCACACAATTAATTTTTTTTCTGAACAACTTTGTTATTACTTTTAATGATCTGCTCCATCTAATCCGTTAGCCTACTGAGTAAAAGTGCAACTGGTTTCCCAGCTGATATTATCCTACTCTCATGTGCGCCATAGATACTGCTCCAAAACACAGAATAATTAAAGAATTCCAATCTTCTTCTCTGTCCAAGCTTTTACAGAGACTGCTTTGGAAATTTGAGAACCTCTGAATTAAAGATGTGCTTTATGATTGGATCTAGAGTTTTGTTAATATAATCAGGACAAAGGATATAAAATTATACAAAATGGAAAACCTGTCATTTAGAGAGATATGAATTTACAATGTAAATGTAAGAAATACAGCCCAAGTACTATGAAAATGTTCTGATGGAAGAATTATAATGGAATCTTTTATAAAGGGGTTTGTGTTATTGACATCTCCTTAAACATTTACGTAAGTGTGCAAGGAAAGGAAAATGAGGAATTGCATATGGACTAGGCCATAAGTTAATAGTAAAAGAGATCTGATGCATAGCATTCAGGAAAACAGAAAATACAGTAGAAAAAGAAACATATGATTCAAATGAAGGGTGATGAATGACCAAGACACAGGAACTTGCTATCGAAACTTGTATTTCTTTTAGACAAGGAAACTTATTATTTTAGGATAGTTTTTAATAAATTTCTTATTTCATTAATTCTTAACTAAGCTAATAATTTTGATGTTTGTTCAAGAAGCAGGGTTTCATATCTAAGGCTAGAAAAAAAAGTCTAGCTTTGCCCCCAGCTCCTTGTGTGACCTTGAACAATTTGCTTTTCTCTGGATTTAAGCTTTTGATTCCTAATGTGTACAGAGGCACATCCTTATCTCAGTGATATGGTGAAGATGCTATTGTTGGTGATTTGTTGAAATGCTATAATCATGGGATACATGTGCCAATATAGCTCACTCTGTGGATGGATAAATACTATTTATGTATTCATAAAAATTGAAAGCAAATTTATGCAGTATTCTTTTTCTTCCCGCTCTTTGATCAACTTTGTTTTTACATTCTTAGAAAAGTAATCCCTATAATAAAACCTCAGCTCCTCTCTTTTACCTACAAGTCCCTATGCAGACTAGCATTCGCAGAACTCAATGGTATAGCTGGAGTACTCAAATATTTCTTCCTCCCAACACTCCTCATTCTATTTTGCATGTTTTGAATTGTATTTTTATATGTTCTGAAATGTATGCTGCAGATGATTGAGAATTCTTGAGAAGAGAGACTAACTTCCTAGCTCTCTGTTTCTTCAAAACTTACTATAAGGACCTAGTCTTTGAGCAAGACAGACACTCGTGCGCTAAAGATTAGTTACTTAATATAACCGTATTTCATCGTAGCACATATTTATGTGTATTCGGTACTTTTTGGCTCCATTTTTGGCTCTTTAAGATGGGTCTAAAAAGATTTACTTACACCTTGAATGGGGTTCTTGAGATTAAATTAGTCATGGTGGTTTTTGAATCCAGAAATCACCAAGTGTTATGAGAGGAAGGCAGAATCAGGGGGACTACAGCTACACATAAAATTCCTTCTCAGTACATGCAATTCCTATTTTTGCAAACTAGGAATGAGCTTGGCACTTTCAATCAATTACTGCTGAGACAAAAACTTGGAAAAGTTTTTTTTCCAGTTTTATTAAATCAACCCAAGCTATACAGAAGAAAGAATTTTCTTTCTACATACAGCATTATGCTGCACACTGTAAACTGTCAGAAACACTTAACTTCATGCTGAAAATGTTTTATATCCACGTTGTCTCTCTCTTGATATTTGCTATTGTGAAAAAGAAAGGACAAGTAAGGCAGTTGAAGGTTATCCTCACACCACACAAAAAAAGAAAAGAAAAAAAAATAATCTTTTCAATTATAAATAGTGAATTCTATGAAACAGCTGCAACACTTCTCTGAATTCTTTGTTTCTGACTGCTTTCCCTTCATGCCTTGAGAAACCAAAAGGATTAATACTGGGTAGTTATTTAAATATAGTTACTTGCTAAAAATCCTCTGCCAAGATCAGAGAAAAGGGATTAGGATTAAACCGTTCTAATCAAAAGTACTGTGGGGTTTTTTGGTTGTTTTTTTTTTTTTTTTTTTTTCCCCGATAGGAACTCTTGCTTCAAGAAACAACTATTAACGCTGTAGAGACTGCAGCATTGTATAGTGCATGTCTCAGAGCCAATAAATATCTTCCTTACTAAATATAGAGAAAGGTTTTTATTTGTCACCTTTGTATATAGATATCCAGTGGATATATTAAGGGATATTAAGGATAGAATGAAAATACCATATTTTAAAATAACATCAACACTATGTGGCTTTGGCTTGTACAACTTCCCTACAGAAGTCACACACAGAAAGTGTATGACTAGCTTCAATTAGAGCTCATCCTTGGTGTGACTGTAATTGTCATAATAACTGAAGTGTTTTCCTATCATATTTACTTCCCTTCTGTAGCAGATAAGGTACAATAAAATAGTATATACAAAAGATGTCAATGTACAGATGGTTTCTTAGGATCATGCTGTCCCTTTGAGTCTTTATTTCCATTATTTTAGACTGTTTTTTCCTTTTTTTGGAAAATGAGTGCTAGTGAATCTTTGCTGACATAACGATTCTTATTGTATTTAAATTACAGCTGGGTATTTAGCTAATGTGTGCATGGGTGTGAAAACACATTTTTTAATGAGGCATAATGGATATTTTAATGAAAAATGATGTGCACATATTGGTCTAAGCCAAACTTCAGAGGGATACACAGCAACTTGCAGGGGTCACGGTAGGTTGATGATAACTTTTTTCCAGCTGAACTAGTTGAACTGGTACAGAGTACCAGGTATTCCCCATTCCTCTGCAGCACAGAAATTGGGAAAAAACCAGTATTTCTGGAACAAATAGAGATTTTTGTTTCCTGGCTACCAAAAGGCCATCTCCATCTAGTGCTTCCTGAAAGAAGTGTTACTGCCTTTATTTCTCTGTGGTCTTTTGTATGGTATTGCACCCACAGAGTTAGAGATTAAGGATGTTTCAGGCAGCACTTCTACACTTTGAGAGGAGAGAAAGGGACCACTGCTGCAGATTACTTTTAATTATTCTATTGCCCATTTATAATCACTAGAACAAGCAGATCAGTGGAAGAAAGGACACTGTACTGGTTTGGGGAGCTGAGGTGTTCTCAACTGAGTCCATGGAGTGAGGAAGATCCTGACTGATTTGGTACTAAGATGTAGTCACTGCTGATGTGGTTTAGAAGTGCTTTGTCTGGTGGTAGGCGATTGGCTGAGAGGGCAGAATTGATGGAAGCTAATAATAACAACAGTACTTGTGTTAAGCAGTATCTACAGGAATGAGAGAAACTATCCAAAATGCAGCTCTGTGTTGTTCTTCCTTAATTTAATAATTTGTGTGACTGTAAGCCTGGGTGAGTACACTATTAAATGTATCCTTCCTTTCAGAAATTAATTGTAAACTTATTGAAGATAAATAAGAAATACGGTCCATCAGGTTGTGAAAACATCTTCTAGTAGTAGATGAAGGCTGGCTCAGCTGGTGTGGGAACATTGATTATCTGGATCATTGTTGATGAGGAAAGAGATTGGAAATGAGGTTTGGAAAATATTTCTACAGTCCCATTCAGCAGTGAGCCCTCAGTCATTTGAAGATAATTTAGATGTTAATCTCTTGAGGACAGAAACTATCCCTTTCACAGCGTGTGTCTACAATTCACAACGCATATGAATCAGAATCATGACTGGGCAGCATTAGCAGTAGTACAAGCAGTAATAATAATGTTTAGCTGTCCATTTCATCCTGTGATGGTTAACTAAGGTTCAGGGCCTCATGGTAGTTTCAGTTAGGTGGAAAAATTGATAGTGGAGTTTTTTAGCCAGTCTTATTTACTTACAGAAAAATGCACAAGTTTTGTTTCCCTGAAATGGGAAGTTTCAGACAGGAAACTATTTGCATTTTGCTCTAAAGTTTTGTTCTAGTGATTTTCTTTCATGTTTTCTTGGGCTCTTTTTTCCCTGCCTTTCTGCTGCTTCTCTCTGAGAGACTTGTGCATGCCCAGCTCTTACCTGTGATGCTTGGGGGATTGCCTGGATCATTACTGACAGTTTTCAGGAGAGGCCCTAGTTAATGTTGCTGTAAAGATCCCCTTTCTAAAAACTTGTGTCCTGACCTCATGTTTTTCCTCTCTTAGCTTGATAGGAAAGAGACTCCAGCTTCTGGTTTTCAGATATATACTGCTCAATTCTGTTTGATTGGAATCTGAACAGATTGTTTTATTTGCACCAACTTTGTGGACTTAGTGCACCTTCAGCTTGAATGATTTCACAGTGATTTTCTTACCCCAACACCATCTAGGTTTAGCACTGAAACAAAATAAAGATTTATGTAGCAACACTGAAGGTACAAACCTGAAAAGACAAGTTTAGAAACAGAAGAAATTAAAATACTTAGTAGCTGGATATCTCTCCAGTTGCTTAACCTCTTGTCTAAAACCTCAGATTTACTTCTGCCCTTTAAACCAGTGTTTCTACCAAAACACATTCTTACCTTTGCCCACTGCTCTGAATAATCTTTCCAAGCATTTAAGTAGGCTCCTTTTGAGATAGGTTTTGGGATACAAATGCAATTGCCTTTAATTGTTCTTTGGGAAGCCATGTGCTCTGTTTTTGGGTTTCCTGTTGGTCCTACTGGGCTAACCGCTCACAAACAATATAGAGACTTCTGTTTATACCTAGTTGTAGTTAACTTATGCATAAATGGTCACTTGATATTTTTATATATTCTGACTCTCAACATCTCTGGAACATCACTGGCACATGCCATATTATTAACATAACTGGCTGGCCCAGTTAGTGGTGTGTTGTCTGGTCAGGGTATGATTCCAAAATCTACCTTTTCCAGCTTTTACTGCAAGTTCATGTCATATAAACTGACATTTTGTTTGCTATATTATGCTTCATGTCAGATAATGGCTTCTTGTGATTGTCCAAAATGAAGGATGATACCCCAATCTGCCAGTACAACCAATACTATTCTTCCTCCTCTTTTGTATACAGTACAGTTCATAATTAAATTAAGTAGATAAGGTGTCAAAAGCTATTATACTCTAGCATTTGTAGCCAGGGTTCACACAGACCGGTTCTTGCTGAGCCTTTACTTCCTGTTGTGCTCTATGCTTTTCCTCTCTGCCAACAGGCCAAAAAAAACGAGTCCAGCATTTATGTAAAGCACCAAGTTTCATCTGCCTCACACGGCCTGCCACAGTCTCCCATTTTTTTGAATAGTTGGGGTAGTGCTTTACATGTGTCAAAATTCTCCTAATACCTAGGATATAGCATAGCTGCTTTGGACTTTCTTTGACAAAATAACTGATCTCATCATGCTCAGAAGATGATGTCTCAGGCTGACCTTTAATGGGAACAAAAAGAGATCTATGAAAGGCTTTTCCTTTGGTCCAGCTGTTGGACCTTGGTATGCATTAACAGGAAGGTACATAAATCTCCTTGGTCTTCTGGCTTATGCATACACTTTCACTGACTTGTTTAGAAATTAATTAAATCTATTTTCATACTGAGCATATTCTGGGTATTGACAAATGTTTGTTTCATTTTTATACTTACAGATGTTTAAGTCTTAGTGCCTTTTTGCTTGGAGCCAGATGGAACCTATCCAAGGTACAACTAGTCCTGTGGAGCCTTGGCACCTGACTGCTCTTATATTGTCAAAAACATCAGTAGCTCAAGGTCCTTTGAGAGCATACACTGCTGGATTTTCTGACTTCCTGGCGGTCTGTTTTCTTCATGTGGTCTGTGCCTGAAGAAAATGCTACTTTTTCTTCTCTAGGAATGCAAACATGTAGGTTCTTACTATCAGTTGTAGTTGTGTGATTTTATGATATTTAATTGTGGGATGAGATGGTGGGCTTTTATAGATTAGGCATGATTGGAAACTTTCCTATGGTGCAGCATTCCCCAGTTACTGAATAGGTCCAATGTGGACACCAATAACTCTTGAGAATGTTTATATCAATGAGCTCTGAAAATGTTCAGTTCAGTGCAGGTTGGACTAACAGATTGCCTTTTCTATAACTCAGCAAGGATTTGGGATTTTAAAACAGCCTAAGTGCATAAAAATATTTAGTAGTCTAGCTGACGCCTTCAGGTTAGCTTTTCTTCTCTTTTAGCCATACCAAAGATGTATCAGGAGTGATGAGTTCTCAAGAGGGTACCCAGTGTGTTCAGGTCTCACTGAAACTGAACAGATGCTTTCCAGCTTTGTTGAAGCTAGGTTCCTAGGAAATTCATTAGCATTTTACATGAAAATCCCTTGGCTTTAGAGTTGTATCCAGGTGACAGTAGGAAACAATGGGGAATGTAGTTTTTGTTTTGCATGACTTATTTCCTTGTTTATTTAAAACTATATTTTCCTTTTCAGGTTTTCCATGCATTGTTGGCTACAGTCCTGTGAGCTTCTCCATTGTGGATTGCAGGTAGATTGTATGCAAGATGGTTATGAGAAAATGTGGTGTGAGAGCTTAAATGCTGGGTCTCAGACCTTTGGAAGCTCTATTTTACAGAAATTTTTAACTGCCCAGCATGGGATGCCTGTTGAATGCTAAAAGGAACTTAGTAGCTTGTACATCCATTTTCTTATTTTTCCACAACATGGTCTTAAATGTTCAGATACATATGGCAGTCCAGGTCAAGTCCAAAGGGACTGATCATTGTTGAGAGGAGTAAATCATGAGACAGTCAATTTTCTGGAGAAAGTGGCAGTGCTCTGGCAATGGGGAATACTTTGAAGCTGCAAAAGCTTGTTCTGAAGTGACAGAATCAATGTCCATGACATAGGTTTGAATGCTTTCCTATTAGGCAGTCAGACCTGTCACTAGAGTACCAAGGGATCATCTTAGCTAATCACTGGCATTACCCGTGACAGGAGTCTGTGAGGCCATAAATAACTTACCCAAGTTATTTATGTGGGAAATGTTGCCAGATGGAGTTGTTCTTTTAATCTTTTATGCAGACTCAGATTACTCCTTACCAGAGCACCAGAAATTCAGACAGAGCAGGAGCAGTCTGGGAAACTATTGTCACTGTTGAGACAAGGTTTAGTCCTTTTTCCAAATGCTGCTTTAAGTAACACAGTAAAAAAGAGAAAGAATTGGTGAGAACAAACTGGACCTCTCCTGTATGGTTTAAAAATACCATAATGCATTAAATGGTGTCTGAATGGTGTCTGACCTGGAGTGCAGCCCGAAAGCAATGCTACCTCTTCATCTCATCATGATGAATATACATTGCAGCTCATCTGCACAGATGTATCAGATCCAGTGCTTACTGGCATTATTGGATTTACTGTACCTGCCCAGATCAGCTGCTCCACTGTATATGTACATAAATAAAGCACATTCCACTCCCCAGCTTGTGCCTGAAGGCCCGATGGGATGCCTGGGTAATGGGATGAGGGACCCATAGGCTGCCTCATGTAACCAAACCAATGCACAGAACCTGCCAGACTCTTCTCTGAAAGGTGGAGAGACGGTGCCTGCTGGACAAATTGTTCTGTGGTTGTAGCTTGCTGCCATGCAGTATCTTTCCTGAGAGCCCTGTGGAGCTTCACCTGTTATGGAGAAGGATGGCCTGGTAGACTACCAGATGGATGCACAAACATGTTATGGGAAATACACACATTCTAATCTGTATTCATATTAAATGTGCAAACTTAAAAAAAATAATAAAAAAATGTAGCATCCTACTTCCACAGAAACGGTTTTGTAAAATTAACATTTTGAATTTATATGATTTACAACAGAATGATGTTACACGAATAGAAAAAAGGAAAAAGAGGTGGCATACTATTTAACTAAAACAAGTTAAAATGACTCTAGGAACACCATTGGATTGATTCCCAGTTGGGCTATATTGTTTAGTTCTATTGATTTGAGTGGAATTATTCTGTTATAAACTGAGTGAATAATTCACTAGGAATTAATTTGTGCACTAAAATCAACACATTTATCTATTATAAGTATTTATATTTATATCCAATCAGTATAATTTTAATTACAGTTATAAAACAATTATAATTATATACTTTATACAATTAGTATTTATATAGTCAGTATTTATACTTGATGAATGCCTTAAATATTTAATTGAAAGTTTTTTAAAAGTAAACATTTTTCCTACCATTCATGAAGTTTTTGGCCCTTCTTTTTCTTCAAAGGCAAGAAGACTGTCAAAATGCAGTATTGACAAAAATATATTCAGTACCTTTATTCTCACTATTTCCAAATTCATGTAACCAGCTATAGGCTAGATCTTTCTCTCTGGTAAATTTTGGACTTCTGGAATTCTACCCTGAAGCTATAAATATGGTTTCCATTCAAACTTTCTGCTCAGATTTATGAAAACTTATTAACTCATGGCAAAATCTTACAAGTCTAATTTAACTGGTGTGCAACACTCCCATGCTGCCTTCTGTGATTTTGTTTTGTCAAGAATGTATCTTGTTTAGAAAAAACTTTCCTCCACTGGTTTCTCATGGTTAATTTATTGCCCACTCTGTGCCCTGAACAACATATATGATTCAGCATTAGGTGTTTTTATGCTTAGGATACTCATCAGTTTCCAGCTGTAAACTTCTGAAGGAAAGAAACAGCAACACTCGCAATAGGAGCTGTGAAGTTTGGCTTTTGCTAACTGACTCTAAATTCTATCCTCTGCTGTATTTGCTCGTGAATTTCTTGCAGTAAATTTGCCTATTAAAACCATTGATAGAAAATATACAAACAAATCATATTTTTAACAGTGTCATTTTTCAAAGGAGTGCTCAGCCTCTGTCAGGACAGATGACTGCTCAGCTCACCTTGGAGTCTGTGAGCAGCACGGTATGTTAGTGCAACTAACTGCTACAGAAACTGTTGAGAGAGAAGCTCAATGACTTAGCAAACTGCTCACAGTAAACTGAGGACATGTACCCCTTACTGTTCTGTTCAAACTCAAGGGCAAACTGATTGGCTCCCAGTCCCTAATATTTATGGAAGAAATATGTATTTAGGTGTACCAACAGTTAAGCTGCAATGCACTTTTAAACTAATATATAAGTGCATAGCTTTATAACAAATGTGTTTAAGTAATACTTGATGCTGGAGCAATACCAACTTACAATATGACCTTAAAAACCATGACTGATGAAATGTTAAGCCCAACTCTGGACAGCATTTAACACCTCCACACAACCAAGTACCAGTGGAGCCATCCAGAGTGGACACTCTTATTATGCTAGATCTGTATATCAGTTTCAAAGTGTTAAAACAAGCATAAAGTCAGAGGAATTTACACATAAAGCTGCTCCTTTTAGCCCAGTGGAAAAAAATTCCAGTCTTTTTTTTGTGACTTATATGATCATAGATTTATTATTTTCAAGTACTGATTGGACCTTGAGGTAGTTTTTATTAGCTTGGAGAAACTGTCCAATTGCCTCTAATTTCCTTGTCAAAATGCACAGCTTCTGTGCCAAGTTCTCTTCGTATGGCCTTTGGGAGTCTTTTTTCCTCTACTTTTTGACTTTTGCCTGATGTGTTTGCAAGGCCTGTTGCTCTCCTCACATGACCAAGCCATCCCAGCAGCTGTCTTCTTTTGCAATTGCTTGCACAGACTCATGGGACACAATTATTGCAGAAATATTCACTCTAATAGAGTTGTTAGTCTTATAGAGTGTATGTTATTCATATATTTATTTGGAGGCATTTGAAGGTAAAGGCCTGTATGTGTCATTTTATCCATACCAGTGGAGTCCGTGTTTCACGCATGTTCAGGCCTATGGCATACTCAATTATTCTGAGTTTTACCTTTGATGCACTTGAGATATTCTTGTCTTGTCAGGTTATGTTGAATTTTAGAAGTGCTGCTATCACAAAAGCAATTCTACTTTTGATTTTTTGCTCCAGACTTTCTCTCCTTTGTGATGGTAATTCTGAGATACCTGAATGAATCCACTCATTCAAGTTTCTCAACTTTGATGTAAATTTCTTGTTGCATACGAGAATTTTCCATTGTCGTCTACCTGGTTTTTTCCTCCTGTTTGATCACCAGTCCATGGGCAGTAGCTTTGTTGTTAGATCTGCTAGCTATGGTCCTTTTTCTTCCAATTAAGTTGATACAATCTACAAACTAAAGAAAGACTATAGATCTTTTACCACTAGCTGATAACTTTGTCCTACCAGAATTTTCAAGCACTTTGGACTTCATATGTTCAAGGAAAATATGAACAGAGACGCTGCCAGGAGAAATCTGTCTTTCAGTCAATTCTTGTGCAAAATCATTTACTTAATGGGTATCCTGTGAAGATCATACTTTTCAAATTGCTTCTCAGGCATTTAATTCAAGTTCTAATGCAACCTGAACTTGCAGTTTTTAGGAGGGAAACCTTCTGCATTTGCCTGTGAGGTTAAAGTAACTGTCTTTCTACCGTTTCTATTGATGGAATACTACTTTACATAAAAGTTTCTAATTTTACCTTTGATATTCATTTATTTTTGAGGCTTGAAGTATTTAATGGAACTACACTCCTACGCTTACTACAAGGAATTTAGTGCTGTGTGTCAACGCTCTCTTCTGACCTGAATTACAGTTTGGTGGAATCTATGTTCTTATCTAATATATGGAGCAGGTTCTGAGATCCACATCTGCTCTGGGAGCAGGACAATACTCTAATGAGCAGGTTATACAAACATTTGCAGCCTATTCTGTGCCAAAGAATATATTGGTAATAAACCTACCTCACTAATCAAAGTTTTCACAGGAGAGAAACAGAGTTGTCACCCTAAAATATTCCACAGTTCTGTGGTTAGGGCAAACTTGTGACGGTAGGCAAGGGATGCGATTTCTAGTCACCTGAGACAAAAAATGTTTTAGACCTGGATCTCCCAAATCCTGAAAGACTGCTCTAACTTGAGGCTCTTTATTGAGTAAATAAAGGAGGCAAAAAAAGGGGGCAGTGATGCTATTTACTTTTTCTTCTTTCTTGCAAAGACTGACCTGATTTCTTCTCATAATCTCAGGAGATTCACAGCTGTGGTTCTTGGAAAGTGATGGGCATCTAGCTTTATCCAGATGCTGAGTATATAAAAAGTTTGTAAACATGCTACTTAGTGGAGTTCAAGCAGAGCTGGTACACGGAGTGATTCAGAGATACTTGGGTGTTCAAAGTGAGATATTTGCTTTAATACAGGACTGCAACCAAACTAATAACCCTTGACTGTCAGCCAGCTATCCTGCCTAGTGAGGTGTGCGCACACCTACACTGCACACTAACGTGGCCCTGGTCTTCTTCGCACTGTTATAATTCTGAGTTTGGACCTGAGTGCCCTGTTGCCCAGATCCTAGTGTTTGCCATGTCCTTTAAGGACTGTACAGAAAGCAAGTTCTGTCCTGGCTTTGGAGACCATGTAAATATACTTGAATTGATTAGTCTAATACTAGTGAAAAAAAAAAAAAACATTCTCAGTTTGATATAGCCTTATTTCAAATTTCCTCAGATTTCATGCAGCTGCTACCCAGATTAAACATTGGACAACAGTCTCTCTCAGTATCAGTCATGCTTAGCTCCTGCTTCACAAGTTGTCATATGCCTGACCATGCAGTGAAAAACCCACAGCTTTTAAAATTATTTCTTATTAGCAAATAGCTGAGAATTTGCATACCTGTGGCTTGGAAAAAAAAAAAAAAAAAGAATTGAGAATTAACAATCTCTTTGGCTGTCAACACTCAGCAGGGAATTGCTAGTAATCATTAAAAAAAAATCACTGTACTGAAGCTCAGCACAGTCCCCCAAATCCCACTCCAAATTCTTGTCTTAGTTCTCTTTCTCTAAAATTTGCTTATTGCCTACCAGTCTTACTGCACGTTTAATAATCACTAACTTCCTGAATTTAGTCAGTGATCTGTTAGTTGACGTACCTGGAGCAGATGATGAGAAAAACAGAAAGGATGGTATTCATCAAGGGTAGTGTTTGTGCCCTGGGCTCCGTTCATAGTCAGCAGAGATGTAGTCAATATAGTGAGTAGAGTCTAAAGTGCAATTTGTCTCATCCTAAAGCAGCTGTCTAAGAGAAGTGAAACGAATCAAACCTTGAAAGTGTCCATTAGTCTCCACTGACTTGAAAGAGAGCCAATGGGGACTAGCTTCCATGTAAGCAGCCAGATGTCAAACATCAGATGATTTGAGCCCCATCCCATGCAACTAGGAGTATTTAACAGGTGTGTAAAAGTACCTGTGAATTTGTTACATACATGCCTATTCTGTCTGAAGGCTAGGTGCGTAGGTTTGTAATCCCAGTTTGGACAGAAAGTGTTTATTCCAGCAGTCTTGGTATCTAAAACTAACCCAAACAAAGAACAAACTCAAACAACTTTATTTCACAAAACAGCCAAAACCACACGACAGAAACCAATGAGGAACAGAGGTAAACCAAAATCAATCAACACTCTGATAACATTTAGCACATAACAGGTTCGAGGTGTCAGTCAGGGTGTGGTTACTACCCGTCAGTACACACAAGAACAATGATCCAAAGCGCATGCACACTCACTCACAAGGAAGGGAACCGCTCTCTCCCTCTCATGGGTACCCAGAAGATGTCATCGTTCACCCAGGGAGGGGGGACGGGGACGAGGGCTCACTCAAGGGTATATCCAGAAGTCGTCACTCACCCAAAGGAGGTGAGGGCACTCAATCTGGGAAGTTTCCTCAGGCAGCACCCCAACCCGATGGGAAAGGTTTCAAACACAGACCCACTGCACTGAGAAGAACACTCCAAGAGGGTCCCTGGCACTGCCCCACTTATACCCTGGGTCAGGTCTGAGCTGTGGTCATCATTGGTCACAATCCAGAAGCTTCTCTGAGCCAAGGTGCCTCATTGGCTGTGGGCCCTGTCTGTTGGCTGAGGAGCCCCGCCTCTCCTGCTCCCCCTGCCGAGGGGTGCATGTGCTGGGGGCAAGGTAGAGCATAAAAGGTGTGAAAATGAGGCATGAAAAGCCAGTGGTCACCATGTTAAAAGTCCTGATCTCCATGGGGGGGTGGGGGATAGGGGACAGTGTGTACCTGTCATAGTATTGCATATGCAATGTAAACTGCTCAAGTTTGGGCATATAATTACATTCCTTTCTGTTCTAGATCCAGCTGGTCAGCACCAGTTTGGGGAGAAGAGGTAAAGAAGGAGACAAGGTAGAAAAGGGGGGGGGGATTATTCCATGTAGTTAAACATACCTGAGTTACAGCTATGAGATTTCAGTAATACCTTATAACTAAGCTTGCTTAGCTAACATTGCTTAACATTATGGCTGCTGCGAATCTAGTGCTGGAATTCTTAGGCATCTAGTGCTTCTCTTGCCATGAAAAGGGATTTAAAGTTATATGATTTTAAAGTTATATGATTTTCTCTTTGTGACTGGATTCCTAAAACTTGAGTTTAGTTTAGTATTGAACCTTGTGTATCTACTTCAAGTTCCTCATGTCAAACTTTAAAACTTATAAAACATGCTTTCTGGATGGAAAACTTTTTCCTCACTTCATAAGCAGAAAAGGAAAGAAAAGAAAGAAAGGTTAATGTAGAAACTTAATTTATATTAAACCCTTTGCCCCTTGTGGTGGTCTCCTGTAATCTGAAATTTACATCCTTTTCCTCCCTCTATTAAATAAGAGGGAGAAAGGGGAAAAAAACCCCAAGCCCCTTGATTTTTTGAAGCAAAGAAATAATGACAGGAAACGGGGATTTTTGTTTGTTCTTTGGTGTGAATTGGCACAGGCATTATGATGAAGTTAAAATGCAGAGGTTAATTGAAAAACGCGATAAACAAAGCCCCTTGAAGGTCTCAGAATAATTTTGCCTGGCAGCACTGACAGCCTACTACCATCGGGCACTAAACCTACTCCGAACTGCTGGAGATAAAAAACAAAAAAAAGAAAAGAAAAGAAAAAGAAGAAAAGAAAGAAAAAACCCTAAAGTTAATTGTCTTTCTGTTCCTTCCACCTCATTTCAGCCCAATTATAACTGGGAAAAGTCATTCTGTCTAATTTGCATTAATGCACTTCTATGGAAAAATAGCTTAGACGGTGAATTTGATCTTTTTTTTCCCCCCAGTATGTTATGAACATATTTAAAATAAAAAGAAACCCAGCAGAGCAAATTGCTCTGGAAAACTCATGGATAAGGGTCTTGATTTTTTCTTCAGTTCTTTTGCTGCCAGATAAATTCTAAGGATTCAATGTTACACAGGAGTATTTCTTCAGTAGGCATTCTTTAATCACAGGACAGAAAATGTTGAAATACCTGCTGGAACTCCATCATCTCTGGCTAACCCCCTGTTATTATTAAGGAAGAAAATGTTCTGTGGGTTGTGATAAACTTAGCTCTTTGCCTGCACTTGCATGTTTTTCATAATAGCCTTCAGAAAAGCTGCATAAATCCTCACTTATGCTGTGTTTTGAAAATAAGTCCAATGCATGATCCTATTGTATGTACAGTTTAATGGTGTAAAAGAACTCAAAAAAGTGGCTGTCACATTCATATGCAGTACCATGTTTCCACTCAGCATTTCGATTCGTATTTTAATAAACACATTAAGGGGGCTCACTTGTTGTTGGACCCATGTTACATCTAATTTCTTATTGAGATGGTGAAGAAAAACAGTGTGTTTTGCTCTAAATTGTCAGTCAGTATATGAGCTCAGTCTGCCTCTTCTCAGTGCCATTTATATTAATAGGTATGATTATCCATGCAGGCCTTATTTTCAATGTACTGTGTTTATAGTCCCCATTTGTACATCTTGCTCGAGCTAACGTGTTCATAATGATGTGGAACAGCTGGCCACAAACTGTTGTTTCTCATTAAAAAGACATGTTTCCTGAGCTTTTGGGGATTCTTTATACTAAACAATACATACTATTGACATTTTGCCCTTTTCATTTTGCTTTAGCTCTTCACCGCAGTGGGATATCTAGGGTTCGGGATTCTAAAAGAAGACCTGAAGGGCTTTTGAGAGATAGAACCCAGGAGAAAGCTACTTTGGGTCATGAAAGATCCCAGGGAACTCTTTGCAAGAAGAGTGTGGGAGTTATTATTGTCCTGGACAGATTCCAGCTTGTATAGCTGAATTGTAGGGTATTTAATCATGTATGTTCAACGAGGTAATCTCCCCTTGAAATGCTGCTGTACTATGCTATTGAACCTGTAATGACCACTGTAGTCTGGTCCAAGAATGACTTCACCCCAGAGGTGGATGGAGTGTTTCCGTTCATAGTGATTTCAAATAGGATAAGATAAATAATGAGTACTGTACTAACTACACCAGAATCTTGGTTTCCATTTATATTGCTGATCAATCATAGGAGGTCCACCTGAAGAATCATTAGTTTTGTTTTTATTGGATCAAAGATTTTATGCTGTGATGTAATAGTTTTTGTGCTAATTTACTTAGTCTAAAATTGACTGGTTTTAGTATTTTCTCACTTTAAAAAGAAGTGGATATAAACTTGAAAGCATCTCCTGTGATTTGGAGGGGTAAACATCATGGCACTAATGGGAAGGAGGGCTTGTGAAGTTTCCATTCAGCAGCTGATTGGAATCAATGGCCAATTAGCAGAGCTTATGGTGCTGTTCCAAAAGACTAACTGAAGTCTGCTACAAATTCAGAAGTCTGTAGCCAGGTTCTCCTGTGCTGTGAACCATGTGCCTGCTGTAAATTTTGATGGTGATTGTTTAATATTGGTTTATTTAAAGGGAATGGGGAGAAACAATCCAATGTATACAGAATTATGCTATTCTAATTTAGGAGTGAGGACTTTAGTATTAAGCTAAAAATGAGAAAGAAAAGAAGACAATACTTTAGCATAGAGTCCAAAACATGGTGATGGTGAAATCCCACGTGTTGTGGTGAAATCCATAATGTGTGTTTCCTTTATTCCATACTTACACACAGCGAAAAGCTGTCTAAGGCTTTCTTCAAGCTTATGACCATTTATGTGGTTATAAGTCTCTATGAAAGGAAAAAAGGTTCTATGTGGAGAGTCAGTGGTTGGGCAGCACTGGGATGCACCATGTAGAAGTACATACTTCTGTGACTAAGTTGTAGTGAAAGTGTTTTGTAGTACTATTTTGTGTAGGAAAATACCTATTTCCCAAGTACAAATTTTAGAGATTGAATAAATGAAAGACATCCTTGAAATATATTTCCAGCTGTATTAAACTAGACATTTTGTGTAAATTGTAGCTATGCATAGGATCAAACCATGCAGTGTGCTGAGTGTATTTTAAAATAGGTAAAGATTAACCAGTACACATGTACAAAAGAGAGAACATTTCCATATCCATGCATAACTTACATGGGACTCAGTCACAGTGCCTGCAGACTGAAGTCACTGCCTGATGCAAGTATAATGAATGGCAGCATCTACCCCAAAGACAAATCATAGGCAAGGAAAAGAAAGCAAAAAAGGGGTAGGAAAATCCTGCTTGCAGCCTATGCTGTTCAAAGCTGCAAGAACTGCAGATTTAGCCAGAATTCTTCCTGATACTCCCTCTGCAATCATCACTTTCTTTCAGACTCTCCAGTCAGGGCTATGACTTACACCCGTTGCGATATGCAAAAGCACATTCTAGTTTATTACCATATTCTAATCCAATATAAGAATGTATTCAACCGGATGCCTAAAAAATGTGAAATATATATATTTCCATGCAATTAAATATACAAGGTTTTTTATTGTGTTTAAGGAGGAGTAAGATTTAGCAAGTAACAAAAAATTCCATAAGGATTTGTGCTCTTGTTATGTGGCCAGCTTTTGCATTCACCTCATTTTGCTTTCATTTTGCTTTCAGTTTGAATTTGGCCAACCTTGAAGTTCAGAGCTATGGCATTATTTTTGCTATTTTTCTGAAAAAACAATCCAAACAGATACTTGGGTTGACGTGCTATCATCTGAATAAATCTTTAGAATGCTATCAATAGAACACACTTGAGATATATGAAGGAAAGTTTATGAATTCTTTCTTTCTGAGAAGCAGTGTCTGATGTTTTCTGATTTCAAAGATTTACTTGCCATAGTGATAACAGAGCAGGATTAACAGAGCAGGATTAACAGAGCAATGGACACATGTAGAGCCTGTCTGTCAAAGCCAGTTTCAGTTCCTCCCTTCCAGGAGTTCCAGAATGGTTGAGGAGCTTCTGCATGGAGGTCTTCTATCGTTGTGTGGAGATATTTGGTGGAGGGGGTCTTTGGCGTGCCTTCCTGGACGAGAAGGGTTGAAGCTTCTGTACATTAGCATAACTCTCAACACTTTACTTTGGCCCCTCACCCTGTGTACTTTGCAATTGGAGGTGGTTGTGCCATGCCAAAGTGCAACTTCTTGTAATTCTCATGCCATTCCCTTTGCAACACATGTAGTTGAGGAGTATGCCGATTCTTTTGCCATGAGGTAGTCTCATATGCAGCGGGGAGAAAATATGTTAGTGGTATTGTAGTTGATGCAATCTGCTGTCAGAGAATTTAGAACTAAAAATGGATTCTGAAGAAACTCTGCATTTGATGTGTTCTTTCCTTCCCCTATATTGCCTCCCTCCCCTCATCTGAGATTCAAGTCTGGAGTAGAGAGTCAGGGCCATTTCTGCTTAGAAAACTGCACCTGTGGCTTGACCTGTAAGAAGCTATTCAGTTTGTATTTGCAAAAGTTATGAATTGTAAAAAAGAATGTTGAGAATCAGTGCTTTGTTATGTGCTCTTTACAGTTTGTGGGGGGATTGGCCCCAAAAAGTAGCCAACCAACCACCTGCACAGCTATTTATCGCTCCCCCCACCCCCCATCAGGATGGGGGAGAAAAAAGGAACAGCAAGGACAGAGCAGTAGGAGGTGCTCCATGCTGGCAGAGGTACACCCCCAGAAAGGCCTGTGGTCTGTGGATAACCCATGCAGAAGCAGCTACTTCCCTGAAGGGACTGTGATAATTAAATATTTTAAATTACATCATTAAATTCTCCAAGTCTGTTTTGCCTGTGACAGTACTTGGTGAGTGACTTCCCTGTCTTTTTGTCAACTCATGAGTTTTCTTTCTCTTGTTACTCTTATTTTCTCCCCTGCCCCTCTGGGGGAGGGGAGTGAGTGAGCGGCTGTGTGGGTGCTTGGCTGCTAGCTGGGACCAACTCACCACAGCAGTTCCAGAATCCAAGATTAGATTATGGCTTTCTATATTCTGTTGTAGTTGTATATGTTAGACGCATGGCAAATCTTTTGCTTTTAATTTTCACTTGTTTGAAGTAACTAGGAAGGTTCATTTTTGTCATTGAAACATTTCAAGTTCTCTATACGTAGTTGGATCTTAATACACTGCAGCTATAACAGCAAAGGGAGGCTTTTTTTCAGGTAGACTAATTCAGCTACATTAGTTCTGTTGCCAAGAAAGGACTGTAGTCATTCAGAAGAGAGAAGATTTAGGTCTAAAACTCTAAAATCTACTATATCACATAATCCTGAAATAGAATTCAGCTCCTAAAATATGCATATATTTTGTATTATCCTTACTTTTGGAATCTTGACTATATTTTTTGCTGTGTTGTCTTCTGTTGCAAATGATTTATTTGCAGATTCAGTAACCCAGAACACCCAACTCTGCTATTTTTCTCTGTAGACTAAAGAGTTTTGCCCTTTTTATACAAATCTACAGGGAACCTTAAGAAACACTATGCTTTTTTTTCTGTGTGTATTGTTTTTAATAATGGCAGACTGAAGGCTCAGGGAGAGGAGATTTTTATGGAATCAAAATGTGATTTGCATGTCTTATAGGAAGCAGCTCTGCATTAAAATGTTTCAGTCATCTTTGTTTCACTGACTTCTCTCATAGTTTGGATTCTCTGAATACAGATGGCTCAGACTTGCTCACAAGAATTCTAAACAAATAATTCCACAAGATCATAGAAAAGTTTTTCTCTGTATTTAACTTCTTTAAATCTCTCTATTTTTTCTATTTCTTATATTGTCCTTTTCCTTATGTTCTCACCATTCAAATCCCCCCTCATCACAGGGTAGCATTGTTGACATAATGATCATTGAACCGGAAGGCAAACTAAGAAATCCTGCCCAGGAATCTATGAGTGTTAATACTATATACTCATTGTTAATTGCTATGCATTCATTTTAGCTCATCCTGTTTTATCCATTTTTGGCTGTTAACTCTTTAAAAAAAACCCCAACTTTGGCATAGATATATGGTAACTGGAGACAGACTTAATTTCTTCTGTAGGCTGGCCTCTAGTGCTAGCCAAGATGGAGCCAACTGGTGTGGAAATAACACATAACCAACTTTGCACAATACTCGGCCCTGTATCTCAAGTGTTCAAATGTTTTTGGTGTTTTTCCCCACTCTGAGCAGTAATGTGAAACAGTCATAATAATGTTGGTTGTTGTAGGCCAAACTAATATCAAGACAAAATTGCCTCCCAGTGAAAGAAGAGAACTTTTGGTGGTGAGTGTTATATGGAAAACCAGACATAATTAGTTACAATAAAATAATGATATTTTAGCAGTCTATGATCCTATTTGCAAGACAAACATGTTTTTATACACAATGATAGGAAAATAAGGAGAACACTAAGAAGAAGAGCTCGCCTCTTAGTAGCTAACACAGAGAAGTTAGAAATGTGTGCTTACAATGAAATTCGAGGTAGGTACACATAGAGGAATAAATGCCATATACCATGGGTTATATTTTTCTCGTATTTGACCATGTCTCTTTCATCAATAACATCTGGTCTTATACATTCACTTAATTTTAAGCATGGGAGTCCCTTTGTCACTGTTAGAATTACTCCTGGACTCATTAAGCACATACACTTGATTATGTAGATGTGCACTTAAGAATTGGCATGAGGTGGATGAATCTTAATAGGTTAATTCAGGAAACAAAGCATTCGCATCTGGTCTGATTGTGTCAGAAATATATGCACATATATTGCCTGTACATCTCCATTTTAGTTTCTTGGCTAATGAATGTTTCTATTATACCATAAAGTTATCTGTATTGGAGAGATCTGAATTCTTGCTGGGGTACTGGGAGATGTTAAGAAGATTTCCATATTTGTACATTGTTTAAAGTGAAGGGGGGGCTGTCAGGGCTGAACAGAGGCCAGTTATGATAATTATGCCTGGCAAACTCAGTCCAGGGATTGAGACAATTTCTGTTACCATCAGCCAGGATGACAGTCAGTTTGGCTATCTCAGCTAAAAAGACAGAATGATTTTCCATCCAGGCCCTCAGAAAGCTATTTTATTGAATTGACAAGTTTTCAAAATGTATTTTAGCAATTGCATCAGTGGTTTGGGATTATTTTATGAATTTCTAGTTGAAGTCCTATAAATGGATAAATTAAAAAAACAACAGGTAAAGAATGTTAATTCTCAGCTGCTCCATTTGGGGAAACTATTTATAATTTGGGAGGTACATAAAATCTTTAGATTGTTCATTCATTTGGCATTCAAACTCCTGTAATCATCTTTTACCACAAAACTTTTTGTGGTGATTCTAATTTGCTTGCACAGTTACTTGAGATGTCAATTATTCTTAAAACAAATACATTAAGCAGCTTGGAAGATAAGAGGCATTATTGTCATGAGCAAGTCAAGTCATTAAATCAACATCAGGTTAACAAGGAAGGTGTGATGTTTGTGATGACATTAAGGTGAGAAGGAAAGTAATGATAATCTGAACAGTGACTGCATAAACAATTCATATTGTATACACCGTACTTAGGAAACCAATACAAATTTAATGTAATCAGTGATAAAAATGCAAACAAAAGCAAATAATAAATAAAAATCAAATGTACTTCTACAGAAACAGAAAATAGTCACTAGAGTGCAGTGGTGATTTCAGCTGACTTCTAACATAACCTAGAGGAAAGAAATGGGAACTGATAGAATTACACTGGTGTAAAACAGTTCAGAAGATACAATTGCTTGGGAATTTTCTGAAAATGTTTCCCATTGGTTGAAATGACAATTTATTGAAAGTCATTGTTTGGGAGTTTTTTTGGTATTTTGGGGTATATTAACCTAACACTTTCAAAGCAACTTCCACTTAGGAGGTGCTCAGGCCAAAATCTATTTTCTAGTCAAAATCACAGATATGGTGAGCATAAATATTTAAATGCTATGATTAGAGGTTGACAGCCTAAATTCTACTCCTCCTTTTCTTGTATTCGGAACAGGTAAAATTTGTAATTGGGTCTCCCATGGAATGAGTGATTGCCCTAATCATTTACACATAGAGTCTGTTCCTCCTATTCGAATTTTTCTTTTTTTTGTACATAATAAAGAGTATAGTTCAGGTCTCTATTTTAACAGAACAGAGTAACCATTGAGCTGAGATTCTCTTTCTCTTGAGTGTTTAATATTATACATAAAGCAGATAAGTGACAAGATGTAAGGCATTCTGCAGAATAGTTGGGTTGTTGGCCAACTCAGATTCAACTGGGCTCTAATGTATAGGAAAAAATCTACCATATCCCAAATGAATGCCTTAACAACTATCAAGGCAATATGATCTTGTTTCCTGAAACTCTTCATGCATTACAGTTCATCTGACAAAAATCTAATTACCCAAAATACATCAGAAGCTAGAAGAAAGATTTAGCCCAAATGGTAAAATCATTATATTTACCTCTTTTTGTTTTGAAACTTATCAGTAAAGAGATTGTATTTTTCACTGCAACTTTGCTCAGTTTTTCTCACAAGTAATTTAAGCTGTTGATCCTTTCTTAAAAGTCTTTCACTCTGATTGCATCTTTTCCATCTTTGACAGTTTGGAGGTCAAGAAAAAAAAAATCTCGAGGTGACCTACTGTATAGCAGTATACCTGTACAGGTGAAATTTCCATCAGTGTCATTAGTAACATCACTGCAATCTCCCAGCGTAGATGTTCTGTGCAGTTGCAATGTGGGACTTCAGTTGCTGATTTAGTCTTAAGTGACATTGATATAACTATTCTATTGCAAGTTCTCCTAATGCAGACATGCCTTAAATTTGTCAAATCAGTCAGCGGTTTCTGCAGGTTGAAAAGACATCCTTGGGAAATGATGGCTTGAAAAAGGAAAAGTAATCATTTGCCAAGCCTTAATGGCTATTCTGGTGGCCCAGATCAAGGTGACAAAACAAATGTTCTGAGAACAGGCCTTTACCTAAAGTTGAAGGTAAAAGTAAATGTTCTGAAGCAGTAATTTTGCAGTTAAGGGCCAGCTCATTCTATAGTGTTTCACGCTAAGATGGAGTGACGGCTTTTTTTTTTTAAATAAAATCTGAATATTAGGTCCACACTATTCAGAGCTCAAGGACTTGTCATTTGAAGTAGATTTGATTGATCTGCCCCAAACAAATACACTTTTCTGACAAAGTGCTAATAAACCCCTTCTGGCAGTCACAGACTGCTTCTTTCAAGATCTTACTGTTTGTTTTTTGAAGTGATGAAATTTATAGAGAACTGTTATAAGGTTCTAATTGAATTTCACAGGAGTAGCCCTGGTGTGACCCAAAATGGGGGGGGGAGGGGAATCCTCAAAGCTAGTCTCTGTGGAACCAATGATTAAAAACACTAAATGGGAAAGAGAGGTCCAAGCTAGAAATAATCAACATGAGACTTAATGAAGATTTTTGAGATAAGTTAAGGTTGATAATGTCTACAAGATATAAGGCAGATTAAAAGATTCACAACAACAGAAATGTGTTTATTAAAACAGCTTTTAAGACACCTTGGAAAATAACAAAAGCTGCCTTTAAAGTTTCGTATTAAAGTAAAGACTGGGTGAATTAGATAATTTTGCCACCTGCAGCTTTAACAGGACTTTTTGCTTAGCTTTTATTGCAAGATTTAGTTGACTTTGAAGAACTTTAACAATCATTGTCATAATGCTTTTTATGAAGTTGGTGACTAAAGAGCTACATAAATCCTATTTTCAATAACTTTAAACAGACCTGAAGTGAGGTAACAAACTCTCCTGGTGGTGTCAGAGCAATTTATGAGTCTCAGATTAGCTTTCTGATCAAGCTAGATAAAGGTATGAAAGGTAACTTTGAAATTTCTTAGGCTATATGTAGACTTTTCCTAGTTTTTAGAGATCTATCATTTCAGTTCCCGGTCCTTGACATGGCCCTTGCTATATTGTAAGTCCATACTGGGTTATGATCTGAACATAGGATAACTTTGTCCTCCCTCTTGCCTTTCTTCGACACATGAAGAGTCAGCACAAACAACTGTACTAGCTCAAAGAGTAGGTGAGAGACAGAAGTTCTTTGCCATACCTAGTAAAGATTTTAACTTTGTATCGAAACTGGCAAGCATTTGCAAATATGACAAAGTCAGTGCTAAAATCTGGAATCATTATTAGTTATTGGAACAATGATGGTGTCTGGGAGTCACAGCCTCCCGTGGTGTGTCTGCTATACCAGGTGTTGGACAATGGGCAAACAGCCTAAGCTGTGCATTTCCTTGTGACTGGTACAAAAGTCTTTAACTCCTCTGATGTAATTTCAATATACAAAATGCTTTATTCCCACTCTTCATTTTGGTTAACAAAGAGGACACACTGGAAGGTATTTCTTTGTGCCTAGCAGTAACTGAAATATGAGGTATTACAAAGAATTAGCTGTCTGCAGAATTGAGTAACAGGATGAACGTAGCCTGGGAAAACAGGTAAACAACGTGTTTAAGGTGAGAGGTTATGTGCATTGGTTGCCACTTTTCACTAAGCTGACAAGACGTGAGCTAGCTTTGAGGCTGAGTGGCAGGCACTACAGTAGGTACAATTCTCACCAATGTACTTAAACAGCTTCCAGACATGAGTTGGCTTGTGTTCCATAAATTCAGGGTATGGCTAAAGCTGGTACCACTGTGTGCCACTAAGTATGCCTAACAAAGTCATTGCTTATTAGTTATCTTGTTATACATCCACTGTGTAAGAGAATTATATTAAACAACTGTCAGCATAACCTTTCTATCAGCCTCTGGTCAACTGTACATTTTTGGTGCAGCCTTTATAACTGTCATTCAGTCCTCAACTTAAGGGTTCAGCAGCTGCAGTACTCTGTTTTTAAGTCTGCCTCTTAAATTAGCTGGAAATTCATACTGGTCTAGAGGTGGTGTCTGACTTTCTGAGCTACAAAGAGAGACATATGTTCTTTTAAGTCTGCAGGTTTTGCCTGGTGGTTTCTGACAGTAGATTGAGGAATTTGGTTTTCATCTGCAACATCCTTACTTTTCTTGGAGCATAAAATAGGGCTTGCTGATTTGAAGAACTGATTTTGGATTTTGTTCTCAAGATTGGCACAGGAAATAGCTTATGTATGCTGACCTTTATGACAGCCTGTGAAGCCTCTGCATTTGAGCTGATGCCTGAGAAAAGCTAAGGTGAAGAGATGGCACAGGGATGGATTTTTTCACTCTGGGAAAATAAGCTTTGTGTGCGAGAAAGTGGAAAATGTATGTTTTTGAGCAAAGAATGCCTGTTCATTTGCTTTTTGTGCTTCTGTTAGGCTTCAGTCTAATTACTTTGTCAAGGGCAGCTAGACCCTAGGACCTTCATCCTAATATTTGATAGGCCGACATAAATAAAACAAATAAATAACTAACTTCACCATTTTGCTAATGCTGTATGCTCCAGTGTTCTCACAAGCTTTGTCATGTCTCAAAGTTTTCAACTGCAGCACCAACAGACTATCACCTCTTATCATCTCAATTTGTATCAGGCCTACTGAAGCCAGGCATTTGGCGGAGGCTAGAGGGGTAAGCTTGCTGTACTTTCAGCATCCCTCACCTTCATTTTACTACTTTATGTAGCTCTCATCTACTCTTCCCCTGAGAGTGAAGCATCAGCGAAGCTAAATATCTGACTGGATAAACATTACTGGTGATTTAAATATTTAACTATTTCACTACATTTTGCGGCAGTTTTATGGAAACTCTATAGTTTATTGAAGTCAAATGTAGTATGCTATTTGTGTGTGTGTTTTAGCAGATGGCAATATAAATCACAATCCAGTGCTGCTGAATTGAGATGCATAAATATTGTGGGTATAGCTATGCTTCCATTACTCACACTGTAAAGCTAAAAGCCTTCTTTAGCAATTTGGTTGTCTTATAAACCAAGAAAGTAAGTCTGATTTGAATTAATTAATGAAAGACTAAATTAATTTAAATACTTTTTGACATTAAGGAAGTATTCTAATTGACGGCTAATTTTCTCTTTATATCTTGTTTCATGTCAGTTAGATACCCATATTTCATTGCTAATAATATATTAATTTTATACGTATTGTTGATGCAATTTTGAGGATATTATGATAGCAACTGAATTTTCTTGTGAATGGATTAAATCATAAAAAGGGTCCTTGTAGCAGTCAATTGATTCTTACTGTACAATAAATGCCTGTTAACTGAAGTGCAAATTAAATACTTATTTGCAACACATAATACAAAGCATTAAGTATAAAAAAAAGAACTACATTATAGACTCACAATGTGGAACCAAAAATAGGCAGCTTCAGAGCATGTTAAATATCCTTAGCAACCTGCTAAAATATGACATGGGAAACAGTTTACACTTCAGCAATTATCTGATAAGAACCAGTGCTCACAGTGAACCTATTGCAGTATGTGTACACAGATAGTGTACATATACTTGAGCACCTGTACAGACCCACAGAAGGGCACAGTATATGTCTGCTTCTATGTGTACATAATAAAACAAAAGTTCATAATATATACGAAAATTCAGTAGGCATCTAAAAAATAGAGATGGCAAATAATAGAGGATTTGAATAAAGAATGTTTTAGTCTACATTTACATTGATGTAGATTTCCTGTAAAGTCAATGGAACTATACTGAAATGCAGCTGAAGTGGTGAATTAAGTCAAAGCATTATTGATGATTGGGATTTATTGCTTCCCACTCATTTAATGCAAATAAAATAAATATAAACAGACTTTTATCTATTATCATTTAATCAGCTTGTTTTGTCTGTCTTTTCAGACTCAAAGAATATTTTCTGTTCCTTTGGCACATTGAACCCCTAGATTACATGAGCTGCCATTTAAGGAAAGTTTCCAAAGTAGACTGACATCTTTGATTATCCATCTTTTTGAGCCAGGCCAAGTTCTCAGCTGGCACAAATCAGCATAACCCCTCTGAAACACAGTGCAGTGCTGACTTTCATCAGCTGCAAATCTGGACCTGTGAGATCCATGAGTTTATGCTTTAATATTTTTTTTGTTGTTGTTCCAGCTGTTAAATTAAGGGGGGGAAAAAAATGCATCTTTTGTTGCCCTATTTGTCTGTCTGATTCTTTGTCTCCAAATAAATGAAAATAAGATCTTGTGACAGAAAGTAGGTAGTCATAACTAGAGGTGGTGCTACCCGCTTTGCTGCTACAATATTCAATACACTTCATTGAAAAGGTGGAAATGATAGCCACTGATTATTTGTTAAGAAATAATCAGAGGAATTCTGAATGGGTGATTATATTTAGGAGGAGATAACAACCTTTTATAAAAAATTAGAGCAGCCGTTAGTTGATCTGATTATGTTAGCTGCCAAAAACCCACAGGGAAGTCCTTTCACTCCATCTGTGCAGCCAGAAAGATGAGAATTGGCATGGGAGCTGTTACTCTGGCTCAACATCCCTTTATACTGAGACAAACCTCTTCTGATTACTCATGAAGGTTTGAGAATAAGCTGGATGGGAAACAGTTTTCTCTTCCCAGTTATAATTTAAAGATATAGAGAAATATCTCAGTTGGATGGGAATTTTAAAACCTGGAAATATCAAACTGGAATAAAATTGTAGCAGTCTGCTAAGCAAAGCTAAAGCAATGGCCCTAATTTATTTCTGTGTGAGTATAAACATATTAATCTACAACTGACAGTAGTGATAGACATTAATGACCAACACTTTTCTCGTCCAAATTACATATCCCATTTTCATTAAATGTCCAAACGCTTATAAAAGCAAAGTCAGATGAAGGTATCTTTCCTTAGCATTGTTAAATTCAAGATTTCCTTTATCTCCGTTTAGTACTGAGATGTAGGAGGACATGAGTTTGAAACAGGCAGGATGCAGACCAGCGAGCGGGGCTCTATTGCCATGTATTTAGAAGTTCTTGGGTACTTCAGGTACTTGAGATGAGGAATACTTCAGTTTTTATTCAGGAAAATCTAGATATTTCATGTTTATTAAGGCCTGACACAATACTGAAAAGCTGGGGGAGTGGCTGTTAAAACATAATATATTGAGAATAATAATTATTTTACTTTCCAGAAAAAAAAGAAAAATTAACCAGCAAATACTGGTTTAAAACATAAAATTTGCTTGCGGTATTAACAGCTCTCTAATGCATGATGTTTGTTTGAAATTTCTATATTCTGTCTTTGGAATGCATCAAGGAATTTGAATTGACTTTATCTTCTGACACAAACAAATAGACTATCTGCAGGTTGAACTTGATCTCACAGATTGCATATGTCCTGCCTACACTATTGTTCTTTCCTGACCTAAATAAAGTTGCTGTCTTATTTTCTAGGGAAATTTTCATAAAAAGTAACATTAACTCTTCCTGTTTTAGGGATATGCATTAGCATCAACCTTTGGAATTCTCTAATTCAACACCATGCACTATATTCTGGGTGAATGCTGCAATAATTATGTCTTTATTTACATTTGCGTAAACATCCTTTCACCTTGTGAAAAAGTTATCTAGAAGGAAGAGAACATGACAATATGTTTCCTTTGCCATTCTGATTCAGGAAAAATAAATTGAACCATTTTCATTCTAAAGGCATAAAAAGAAAGTGCAGTTTGGGTATGAGTTGTGGGTTTAACAGCAGCTAATCTCACCCATGAGGTTATCAGCTTCTGGGTGATCCTATTTAAATTACCTTTGATACCACAGCAGGCCTTATGAAGCATATGCTGTGTCTAGCATTGCCAGTGAGAATTAATATTATTCACAGCTATCAAATATATGCTAAAAGAATATAGCTCTGTTCAGGCAAGTATATTTCCTTATTTCTGAGAATTTATCTTTATGTTTCAACAGTGCAAAGACCTAAGACCAGAAATGTGCTAATTTGTAAAGGTTGAATGTTGTAATCCTTGCTCATGGGAGTAATACATACTCGAATGCTGCAACAGCTTCACTCTGAGTACAATTACCTGAGTTAAATCAGGAGATTCAATACTTCAATAAACTAATAAGCAACTGAAACATATTCAAGCAATAATGGCTGTAAAGTCTGAAGTACATTTTGTTCACAGTTGAAATTTTCAGAGACTGAAAAATAAGAATTTAGAAACCTACTGGTTGAGTTTAGTTCTATTTGTGAAAAACACTCCTTGTGAGAGGATTTATACAGCTAGTTAAAATATGGTGCTACATGTTCTGATCTTGCCTTGCATAACTAATAAATGCAACAAGTGCATGTGAATCTCAGCTCAGCTCTTCCTCATGGAAACTATGATAAGGAGTAAGCAGAGCTACTATCCCTGCAGCAGCAGTCACCAGCAGGATAAAAAGAATGCTGCCAGAGGGCTGCTACAAAAAAAACCAGTAAGGGTGCAGGTCTCTACTACCACAATGAAAACATGGTACAGGAATTTGTCCTTTGGAAAGTAAATAACATTTTGTTTTCATAGTTTCAAAATGAATTAATCACTCTCTTGGTTTTGCATTTATTATTCACTTATTAGTAAAATTTTATCTATACAGGTCATGTTTGATGAAAAAGATTACAATGTAGCATAACATTCTTGAAAAGTCATTGAAAATTGGAGCTCTGTCTTAATGCTAAATGATAATTTTCAGGAAAAATACAAAATAATATTAAGTGGAGGCATTTAAACTTTTTTTTTAAATGGAATTTCAAGAAACATTTCACTTCAAACACAAATGATGCATTTCATTTTTGCTTTGAAGTTTTAATTTTATGCTTAAATTCAAATAAAAGTATTTATTTAAACAATTTAAATTGAAAAAATGCTTTTAGAAAAAACCAAACTATTTCAATTTGAGAGTGCTGACCATGTCAGAAGGCTTTATTCCAATCATTGTAAAGATAGAAAGTTGTTGGAATTGTAACTTCTCATGAATGTTTTTGTTTCATGAGCATCTCCCACCAACTCAGCCCACAAACCTATGAGAAGGTTTTGTCCAGTCCTATTTCAGTTACATGTGAGTTTATATTGCCCTGGAGGAAAAAAGAAACATGATGTAAATTAATGTGGTTCAGAAATTTGGTGCTTCTAAATGTCATCTCTATACTAACATATCAGTCAGTCATAGTGAGAAGTTTAAACAAAATTGAATAAGTGCTTAAGATGTTGGGCATAAGAGAAGATAAGCTGCCCAGCTTGGCTATTGAAACTACAAAGCAATATGACCTTGCCCACACTGTCAAAATATGACTTCATTGAATCTCATCCTCTAGCTAGGTCTTGTTTCACCAAGAGAGATGATGGATAATTTTTCAACTCCCATATTTCTGGAACATTTGCTTCTCTGACAGCTATAGAAAATGAATGTATTGCCTAAAAATCCCTGTGCTCAGAAGCAGTCACATCTCATTTCACTCTTCTTTCCTCTTTTTCATTTATAGATGTAGACAAACATTTCTTTTTTCTTTTTTCTTTTTTTCTTTTTTTTTTTGGTTCAGGATGCTTACTTTCCAGTTTTAGGAATTTAGGGAGTGTTTGTGTTAACTTGTGTTAGAAAAATGCTTGATTTTACTTTTTCTATGCAGAAAAAAAGAAATCATTCTCTTTCGCACTTCATACCCCACTCCCTCATCAAACATTTTCATAAAAACATGAAAAATCATTGGTATTTAAACTTTGCATTTTATTTATTCTGTAGACAGACATTTTGCAATGTATTTGCCTTTATATGACTAATAGAAAACTAAAATGTATTGCCATGTTTGGTTTGTTATAGCTAATAACACAGGGAGTTCTTATGAATGCCATATAGGAAACACTAATTAAGAATGCCAAGTTAGACATTCAAGAGTTTAGCAATAACAGATTTAAGGTAACTTTAACAGGTACAGCTTTTTAATACAGTTTTTAGTTATGACATTTTACAGGTTTTGTCCCCAAAAGTCCTCTGATTTATTCAGTATATAGGCTAATTCTCACCCATGGGGAAGGGCTGTTATTACCCTTTATCATCCCTTGCAACTACAGCATTGCATGCAGCCTTTAGATGCATTGGTTCAGAACAGCTGCTAAGTACATGCTATGCACTTACAAGCCATAAAAAACTCTTTTATACCTTGAAAAGAAACTTCAGGCTAGGTTTGATTGGGAGACTGCAGCAGCAGCTTTCAGAAATACATTGAACTGCTCGTGCATACGGCAAGATGCTTGCGTCCCACATTACATCCCCCCTATTCTGTGCTATTTATTCTCTGACACTGTATATAATACATCTGCAGACCCCAACCCTCTCTCCCTCCACCATGTTACTCCATACCCTCCTACTTTTCTCAGCTCAGTTTCCATCTTACGGTTTTTCCCCTTTCCCCTGCCCCAACTAGACCCTCAACGTCCTTCAGTATGTAGGAGAACTGAGGCTCACTGAAAGTGTAGCTATTGTTTTTCTTCTACATTGTCAACAGTCAGTGTGAGGTTTCTAGCCTTTTTTATTACATAGCAGATCAGCACTGAACACATAATTAATTTCTTCATGGGCACTTCTGTGATGCTTTACTAACATAACCTAGGCTTGCTGCACAAATAGCAATGGATTAATTTTATGCCCCCCTCCTAAGAAAAGGAAATGGCATTGTGCAGAATAATTACTGATGCCCAAACTGAGATGGCTGGGCCTATTTTTTCATAATACAACTGAATAATGCATCTACAGCAGGTCTTGGGAAGGTGGGGCAGGAGTGGGGGAAGAGGTGAGCTGAATAAGGATGTGGGACTCAAACCAGACATCACCAGGAAGTGGTACCAAGGTGGTATGAAGAGGGCTCAGAACTGAATCTCTCCTGCAAGCTACCCTTCATGTTACCTTGGAATGCAGCATTTTTAGATGTTAATGGTGTATGTTGACTATACTTACAGCTGCAAATGCTTAGTATTTCTGTTCCTATGTCTTCACTGCACAGAGATTCTTATCTTTCGGGAAGGGTGGAGAGGATACCATCTGCCTCCTATAACTTTTGGAAAGAGAAGGAATATTGTGTGATTAATGTCTATGCTGACTAATGTTCAAGGGCATGATGCATCTATAAATATCATAATATTTTAATAATAATAGCTTAGAGACTATAAATGCTTAATATGAAAGAGTGGTCTGAGGGAGACTGCAGGAAGGAAATTCTGAATCTATTTCATTACCTTAAAATATTGCACAATGGAACTGTTTGAGTTTCCTATTGTGTTAAATTCCTTTCCTTCTAGTAAGAGACTAAAGTAAAGACAAATATCAGCTCACATTTTTATTTTGGTCATTCAGTCTACCTATAACAACTGACCAATTGTTAAGCACTTAAACCAAAGACATTCCTTTGCTGAGGTCATAATGTTGTTAAAAAAAAAAGATAAGACTAGAAAAATGTTCTGATTCATCTTTAAATATATCTATGCATAGGTATACTTACTCATATACAAATATATACACATATATTAAAATATTATGTTACGATCTTCACCAGATTTGTGTACAATCACAATAAAGAATAAGAGCAGACTAGTTGTGTAGCTGTACACAACACCTTGAGTGAAGTATTGTACCTGTAGCTTAGTTTGGAGTTAGGACTGCCATTTGATTTTAGTATTTCTAAACATAATTCATGTCAGGCCTATGCGTAGTGTATAAATGAACTATGAAGGAAAACATTGTTAGTATGGAAATCTTGTTGTCTGAGGTGTTAGCCTGGGATGGTCTAATATGTGGGCCATCAAAGAACACACACGCTGTTTTCTAATAGTGTTTCCCTTCCTTTCTAACTTTTTGCACTTTGTTTGGGACTACTTTTTCACTTGGGTAGTGCTCTCTAGGATTCTAAGGGATATGGAGTCAAACATGCAAGTTGACAATAAAGTAACACCAGTCTCAGATGTATCTGGAAGCCTCAAAAAAGTGTGGTTGGGATAAGGAGTTGCAAGCCTGCATTTTGTTCCCTGACTTATCGAACTCAAAATGTTGTGATACAATAGAAGCAAGAAGTGCCATAAAATGATAAATTGATAGAAATAATATATTTGGTGATAGTAATCTCACATTTTTTTGTGTTCTTTTAGTGCTTTTATCTTAGGTAGGTTTCCGTTAGTGAGTTTGCTGTCAACATCTGCTTCCATCTAATGAAAAAGGTATTGCTTGATGTAAAATTCTGACACATTTGTGTTCACAGTATAAATTCACTTTGATTTACTTTTAATTGTGAGACAGTGATAAATTACTGTGCAATCATCATGTTTAAAATGGCAAGCTGAAGCAATGACAAGTCTTTTTAGATTTTTCTTTCCACTTGTACTAATAAGTGAACATGCAATGGTTGAAAAATACTGCTTCATTTTGTCACTGTCACAACACTATTTGTACATCTGCTCTCTTTCTAGTTTCTGAATAGCTTCCTCATTCTTTTGCCCCTGAACTGGAATTTTTTAGTTCTTCAATTTTTGGTCTTTGTCTGCATAGTTACACTTAAGAAAACTGATCGGAACTGCTGCAACCAGATTAAGCCCTTCTGCAGACTCATTCAGAAAGATTAGCACTGTTTAACTTGTTGCTAAATGAAATAATTTCAAATTTCTAACTTTAGTTGCTATAGCTGTGCTGAGCGTCCTCACATTTGCAAGCTCTTAGACTCGGCCTTGAGCTGAATTATGTTGCATTTTACTCGATAAAATAGCTACGTTGCTCAAACTATCTGGCCCAGGATCTATGTGTAACTGGACAAGAGATGCTTAAAAAAGCTTGAATGTAAAACTTTCAGCTTCTAAAACTTCCTGGGATGAGGATGTCTACAACCTAACAGTGCTGAGTGAAGACTTTTTTCTTTTTGTTCCATCCTAAGCTCCTGCTGCCTCTTTTCCGCTTACACTTAATTGAGAACTGTATTTGGGAATTTAAAAAAAAGGCAAAAATCTAGGTAAAAGTATGTCTGAACAGGACATGTTTAACATATACTAAAAGATCAGCATGTGCATGAAATGTTTTTCTAGGCCCTTTTAAAACATCTCTGTTAACTGAGGCCATAGTGGTCATGCTTCCCTCTTTCCCCTTTTAAGTAAGATGACTAGTCCTTAAAGCACTTCTTCGGAAATTAGGAAACAAATAGACCCCAGAACTTACTGGACTGAAACCCCTAAGAGATAATCAGGGTATCTCTGGAGTGAGATATTAGTTAATCTTCATCCTTTTTGCTGAAGTGATACCGATGTGTAGCACACCATTAATGGTGGAGAGAAAGAGGATTGTGATTCTGCAGTCTGGGGACTCATCTGGAAAGAAGCACCCTGACTTCTGGTTGCAAGAGTTTTCATCCACAATATCTGATGACTGTTACTGGAAAACATGTAAACAGAACCAAGTGTTTTAAATAACAAGAAAACTAGGCATAAGTCTGTTTTATTTAAAGACACAACATTACCTCAGATGTAAGTTCTTCAGATTTAGACTTAACAGTTTTCCCAAGCAATTGACCACTGGTCCTGAGAGTGCTCCTTTAAAATGGGCCACAGTACTTTCAGCTTATCTTGGGGGCATCTTCTCTTGAACTGCCATTCCTTAACAACACTGAAGTTTTCTGCCAGATAATTCTTATGTTGGTTTATATCTAGAAAGCTTTATTAAATGTATAATTATCACAATCTTGTTAGGTATATGCAGTATTTATTTACACATTTATAAATTATAGGAGTATGCATAGATGTGCAGTATTTAGAACACATTTATAAGTGCTGTTGCAAATCCAGCATGCTTCTCTAAAACAGAAACAAAGGGCCAAACCCAGCATTAACAGCTCCCTGCCAAGTCATGGGAACTCTTGCTCTTCCAGCAGCTAAGTGCTTGTTTCAAGCACTAAATGCTTCTGAAGAGAAAAGTTGTGAAGTCATGGGAAAGAGTCCCATTAACAGCAATCAACTTTTGTTGTAGATCTTGAAAGTCCATTGGTGGGAAAAGTCATCTGTACTTGGAAAGTGTCCAGCACTTCTAGGATTAAGCTTGCAGTATAACCAATAGAATATGAAATAGTAGACACTAGTAGACACAGTCAAGTCCATGTATGTTATTGAAAAGCATTTCCAGCATTCACTCCTCACACTAACTTTACTTCTGTTATTGCAGTTCTGATACCCACAGAGAATGAGAAACACCTGCTCATGCTGATAATCTAAGCATAAATAAGAAAAGATTGCTGTGCCTATGGGAGATGGGATAAACTTTCCTGAACAGTTTCCCTCTCCCACAGGAAGTGTCATAAATTCTCTAATATAGTCTGAAGAAATCACCAGCCTCTAAGTTTCATATTCAAGGTTACGCCTCATTTACTCAGCAATGTGGAAGGCTGTCAAATTATTTTTATGCTGATTGCACTCAGTCTGTATTATAAGACTTTTACATTAAGAATCCTCTCTTTAAATGTTTGAAGTAACTGAAGTAATGTTAAAATATATGGATATATATATTTTAATAAAAGAACTCATGATTTGTGTAAGAATTTCAAGACATGCTGGATGCTTCTTTAAAAAACTTGCATTTAAATGCTCAGGGAACATAAGCTGCTGTTTGTATCAATTAACAGCTCTTTGAAACAGTTGATTAACCAAGACTTTTTCCACTGGTCAAAGAGAAAAGAACATTACAAATCTGTGTTAATATTAGCAAGTAACTGTTGAAATGTCTAAATTTTTTAAGTTGAACCTAAATGCTCTTTAATGAAATGATTTTTTTTTAATTGAGGATATACAGATAAAAAATTAATTTAAACATTGGCAACCATTTCCTGTCTAGCAAAAACCAGGATTATTTTTTCTCTCACTTTTGTTATGTCTTTAAAGATTTTACTGAAGTCAATGGAGTTATGCTAGTATAAAATCAGCCTGAGAAGAATGTCAGGCCTCAAGATCAGAAGAAATTTAAATCCAATTTAAGCACTAGTTCTGGTTTTCTGAATGGTTAGGATCAGTTATAAGGATTTAATTCATATCATATACAATTCTGAATAAATAATCTTATTAAATCAGTGACTAAATAGAGAAAGACCATTAATTTATTTCCATTAGAGAGGCCTGAAAAGTGAGGCTTCAGACATCTCAGAAGTGAAAAGAAAATCTTAAGAAAGAATAACAGCTGGATGAAACATAGTAATTTTATAATGTGCTCTGGCTGTTATCACCAAGGCATCTGTTTTGGATGGTGAAATATAGAGAGGTTACAATGAACTTGCTATGAGTGAATATTTTTAATGAGAAAATGAGTGAAAGTTAAAGGCAGTAAGAGCTTGGGAAGAAACCAACAACTCCAAATAGAAATTAAAAAGAGAAAATGAGGAATACTTAGAGATGAGTTCTTGGGTATTTTATGAATCTGAAAACAGCATGAGTGATTAAGTGTGGAAACTGAACCTTACCACTACAGTGAGTGGGATATATCTCTTCCAAATTACATGTCTGAAAGTCAGAAGTCTAGCACTGAACTGCTTGCCCTAGGCTCCCTTTATAGTCAATAGAGAAATCTAGGTGTCTCTGGAGGGTTATTCATCTCTGACTAAAATAGGCATCTGAGATAGGTCAAATGAATTGCCCTCTAGAGGTGCCTATTTCTCTCCAGTTCAGACTTAGATGTCTAACTTTTAAATGTCTAAAGCTAGGTGAGATGAATCCCACTTCAAATCATCTTGATCTTACATTGCTCCTCCATGGAACAGCTGAACAGGCATTAGTAACAGAAAATCCCTGAGGCATGTCACAATGTAGATACCCAATGCTCACCAAGGAGTGAAGAATAATGCAGTCAATTGACTCTGCAATTAATGTTTTTAGCAAATGTTTTTGTGTAAAACTTGGCCAAGTCTCTGTGACGTGTAAAGCCTCTTACATATCACTTACAAGAGGGCATCTGGATGAAATGTGCCCTTCTTGATGCCCATTAAAGTGGTGTGAGGTCCTGGGTTAGCACTAAATAGTCTGTGCTCCTCTTGCTCAATATTTGAGATTTGACTACGTTGCTGTGTGCAGCATTATGTCAGTAACTAAAACAGAAAAATTCAGTCAGGATTTCCTTCTTTGAATATCTCTAATTCTTCATTTTATATCCAGAGAGGCTGTAGAAATCATACTTCCCAGTTGTTCCCTTGTAATTTTTGCCTCCTTCTCTGGAAAAGGGAAAGCAGGATCTTGTAGGTAAAGTGTTAGACTGCAACCCATTTGAGGGCTTAATCTTCTATTTCACTATAGTCAGAGGGTGAGACTTATGATTTATTTGTTTTTTCCTTCCTCTGGTCTCTGTATCCACTCAAAAAGTAAGTTCTGTAGTACAGACTGTCTAGTATCAAGTGCATGCACAACACTGGAATCATGAGTTTCAGGAGAGCCTTTATTGTAACAAAATATATTTCATGGTACTTAAGATTACACTCCTAGGACATAACAAATATCCTTTACCCACAAAACCAGCCCTTCTCTGATTATTTTTTTGCTTTTATAACTTCAAGTGATTTTATTTTCTAGCATACAGATTGGTGTAGAATTTCCTTCCATTATTCACTATTTTACTTGTGGTTAATCCAATACAAAAACACCCCTTTTCCTTCATTGTCCTAGAGCATAGAACCAAGGCTCTGTAATACATAACACAGCTGTCCTTGGAATGCCTTATCTGCCTAATATAATGAACACAGAGATTCCTTTCTGTTGGTTTTCCAGCATCCTGATGATTCTTTTTCATGACCACAAAATGTCTTATTTTAACCCCAAGTCAAAATAAAAAAGAAGGTTTAAAAAGTTATCTTTTGCAATTTTTCTTAGAAATGATAGTATATTTATTTAGGGCTTCTGGGGAACTCAGTATAATGGATGAAATGACAAGATTAATTAAAAAAAAGTTGGTAGAATACTTCCATAGAAGAAAAATATGTTTTTAGTAATTTTTAGTAACCTATTCAGGATTTTATTTAGAAATGGATAAGCACACTATATCTTGAATGTGCATAACAAATTAAATATCATTAAATTGTATACATAAATTAATTAAACAGTTGGGAAATTGAATTTAGGAATGGATCACTGGCTCTAAAGTACAGCATTCTACCTTGGGCTAAATTAAAAAGTAACCGCTTGGTGTTTTGACATCTCATTAGCAAAACTGCCTTTACCACACACTAGTCTATTTGAATGATAGAAAAGAGTGAAGGCTAAACATGTGTGTAAAGGATTTGCTGGAAATAGAATAGACCTAATCTGAAAGGAAAATATAACTGGAAATGATGGCTGGATTTGTAATTATTGGAATGAAAAATAAAGAAAAGCTTGGGTTTTCATATTCTTTCTGAGAAATGCTGATGGGTCATGTATTCGGGGAATGAACATACTATTGGCAGTTCTCAATATTGCAATGTGGAAAAAGAAATGGCAGAAGGAAAATTAGAATGAAGGAGAAAACGTAGGTGCTTTATTCAGTTTGCTTCTTTGTGCCATTAGACAAAAAAGCATCAGAGATAAGGAATAAAATCTCTTGTTGTTATTTGCTGGCTTATTGGTTCAATATGTGCCAGGCACACATTCAGATCCTGTTTGCCTTGTGGGAAATCCACACGACTAAGATGCACAGAGAGGGAGTTTGAAAGGAATTGCATACCTGATACAAAAAAAATAAATGCATGAGAACAGTACAATAAAAATCATTTGCATGAGCTGCAGCTGCAGGTTCTTGATTTTTCTAAGAATCAGTCCTTAATGTCCACACTCTTTTGTAATGTTTGTCCATATAATCTGGCTTCTTCCTTGAAAAGCATCTAGAGTTATTTGTAATGATGTCTTGCATTAAATTTGATTTACCTTGGTTGCCAAGTCTGATAGACTGTGCTCCATCTAAACCCTCAATTACTACTCAGTTTGTTCTAACCCAGTTGATCTCATATTGTCCTTTTTGACTTTGCTTTTTCTAATGCTGACTATTTGGACAACATCTTACGTTCTGGATCTCTGGCCTGACCTGAATTAGCGAGTGGAATCTCCACAGACCTATATTGTAGGACTTCTCCTCTCCCTGAGGCGTCTTTGCACAAACTTGTCTGCCTATAATGAATCCATTTCCATTGTTCTGTTGCTGATGTTCCTCTTTGCTCCTGGCTGTTCTTTTTTAATCCTCTTCTGCTCTTTAGACCATTGGAAATCCCCTGAATGTATTAAATCAGGACCATTTCATACAGATTCCCATTTCACCTAGATTTTTGAGCAAACGTGTAAACAATGCAATCAATATTGATGTTAAAACCTTCTCTTTACCACTTCAGGAAAGTGAAAGTCCCAACCAAATGGAAATATTCCAAGCCTAATGATCTCTGTGGGCAGTCACCACTAAGACAAATTTTCCTCACATTAGATACACTTCCCAGTGTTTTCCAGCTATATTTTTGAATTTGCCAAATGGCATGCCAACATGTGTTTCGAGATTCATACAACTACAATTTTGTAGTTAATCTCCTTTCTCAGAAAATGATAAATGCTATGTTGGTGGTTCCAAATTCTAACATGTATTGTTTATCAGCACAGTTGGACCCATTTGTAGCAGTGACTAATGCTAACACCAGTCCAATTACACCAGATCTCTACGGTATTATCATGCCCTTTCATATTCAGAAGTCACAATGAGGAGAAAAAACACTAGCATGTTTCTTGAAGACTCCAGTAATGAAGCCCCATAATCAGTTATAATCATGCTAGACTGGGTAAATATTCAAAATATATTGTGGAATTCTTTTATCTGGGGTTCAGCTTCGTGAGTATTGACCATTCCAAGTGGTTTTAGCAGTTCTAGTCCTGACTTTTCCTTGACTAACAGAAAAATAAGTAACACTTCGTGTATCAACACATAACAAACTACAAAGATAGAATATTTAGGCTATGATTCAGTCTGCCAAATTTCAGTTGTTTACATGATAAACTTATAATTGATAATTTTTCTTAGTGGTGAAAGAAAAGATGAATCATACCGTAAACCTAGAATAAGAAATATATATCTGTGAGAACATATCAGCAGAGATGCTTCTTTTTTTCCATTGATTGCCACATAAGTCTACATATGTAGTTTAAGAGATGCCTGGCATTATTGAACTGGATTTTATGTGTAATGCTTCGCCACATGGGACAATTTTTCAAGACTATACCATGCATGGAAAGAGTAGGAATTTCCACATAAAGGAAGCTCATGTAAATTAGTGTCAAATATGGACATTTGTGTAGGTCCTTATTTTAACTTGTGCAAAAATCTAGAAATCTGGAAATACCTACCTAGTACAACTATCCATAATAGTCACTAGACTATCTAATAAAAACCATTTCACAAATCCTGACTACTCTTTACACAGGGAAGGGATAAAATATAAGTAATCGCTAACACTGATTGATTGCTGTTGACACTTTCAAGCATGCGTGATGAACCAGTTACTGCATTCTGCTGGCTGGTAGTAGTAATATTCCCACTTCAACTGAATAGCTGGCTCTGTTTTTTTGGCTCCAACATAATAAAAACCTGGCAAATTAATGCACCTACTGAATCAGTAACTCTATGAACATCTGGTAAAGACTGAAGCAAGAAAATTCTGAAGATCAAGATCTTTCCATCTCTTGCAGCTTGCAGGCCTTGTTTGTTATTTGCCCTGAGTGAAATATCTGCACATTCAAGAGATATATTGACTAACATTATATAAAACTTCAGAGACAAAAAATACTTTTAGAAATTAAAACAATTTAAACTCTGCTTTAAGGATATTATGTATTGTGACATTTGCAATATAATTGCAGAAACTCTTCAAAGCAAGAAGTTTGCTGTGCTTTACTGGTCAGATGCTTTGGTCAATTTTCATTTTATGCTCTCTGTTCGTAGTTGTATGCACCATTTTTTTATACCTCAGCTTTACTACTTTTGATATTTACTTGTATGTGAAAGATGAACTTTTAAATTTGAACCTCTTCTCTACTCCCTAAGAAAAAGTCTGTATTTAACTGTACATTTAACTGTCACCCTTCTGTCTTTCATGTACTCTATAACTCTTTGAATACAAGCTTTACTGGGCAACAGTTGGACTTTCCTACATGAATGGATAGTAGCTAGCCCATTGCAAATTTTTGCAGTGGTAAAAATTAAGTAGCAATAAAAATAAAAATAATAATGGCAGTGATGATTACAATAATGAAAGGACAAACCTTTTATTATAGAACGATTATGTTGGAATTTATATCTACGTGCAATCTTACTATTGCTTTGAAGGCCAAAATCAGCATCAAGTGACAGCTACTCATTATCTTGACACTAACATAAAATTGTACTGACATAATGCAAGAATAAGAGGTATCTTGGGGCATACCGAAGCTGGATGGGAAGAAGGACAGAGCTAAATTAGCCTGTGTTTCATTGATCATAAATAGCCCTTGGTTGTTAAAACCTGGCAAAATTCAGAGCAAGAATGAAGATTGCGTTGCCATTTTCTACATCGGATCTACATTTTATGCAATTTTCTACATCGGCTCAGAATATTCAGAATTATGAGCATAAGATGTATAGATCCTTTTAAAAGCTAGCAGTATTTTTAAGGTCCTAGTCAAAATAGAATGGCAACTGAGCATGTATTTAAAAGATTATCATGATTAACATACTGCTAAACATCAAAAGAGTCAATGGGCTTTAACTACAGGTTAGATTAATTTAGTATGAATTTTGCTGTCTTAAATTCAGGAGACTTGTCAGTGAAGACAGGAATCAGTGAAATGACCTAAAAGGTATTAATTACCTTTCTGTGGCCCTGTTTTAGTCTTAGCTTAGGCTGGAATGAGTGGCTGTAAAGGAGGTATCTACCTCTCTGCAAATAGGAAAAAGTGAGATTAATCCACCTAAAAATATTAAAAGAATTTATTTTCTAGATAATCTTAGACCTATTTTTGGGTGGTCAGATTTGACTAAACAAATATCACAAATTGTTTTGTCCACAAAGCATCCAGTGATTTCAAACCAGTTAAATTATGGAGGAAAAAAATTTATATGGGTTATACTTTCATGTTTTTCTCCAGTGATTATCGGCGGGGCAAAGGGAGGATCATACTGTGAACTCATTAACACTGTTAGGTAAAATAAAAGACAGTCTTAACTATATGGGTTGCAAAATGCTAAGAAGCCAGTAACACTTCTTATACTCCATATTATGCCTGAAGCTTTTAAGGTGGATTTGGCAGCATATGTTGATTAAATCTTTCACCCATGAACTGGTGAAGCTGGTGAAATCTAAGGTAAACTTTTAATTGTGCTGAGTAAGAGCAATTAATAGTGGTGTATCAAGGAAAATTCTAAATCAGTGGTAATTGGAATGACAGGCAGGTCTTTGCTCCAACACTTCATTAAACTTCTATTTTTATGGGGATTTCTTCATTTCCACTGGAATGAACAAGTCAGTATGCATGACTTATTCTGCAATGAACTTTGATGAATTTTTCTAAGTACATTAAAATGAGCTGCATCTTCTGTTAATCCAAAGACCGCCCCACCCATACATATGGCGATAAACCCTCTGATGCACATGCAAGAAGGCAGGATAATGGGCATGAAGGACAATCATATATGTACGTATATAAATATATATTTTTGCTTGTCAGTAATAACTCTGAACTGCCTACAGCATTCATAGTGCCTCTTAAAAGTCGGGTATTGTACTGAATTTAAAATTCTCTTATGCTGAGCAGGGAAGGAAAAAAAATCAAACACTTTCTGAATTGGGCCCAAATATCCAAGGTTAATTTTCTGAGAAAGCTGCAGCAGCTAGATAAGGCCATCCCCTGCAAATTAGTTTTGCCTGCCTGGATTACAGCTAAATTTATGCAGCTTGCCTTATCCTTTCAGAAGCGCCTCTGAAGTGTCGTAATTAACTGGCACACATAAAGTGAGCAAATTTTCTGCTTGGTGGCAGCCATTCCTCATTTCATCTCAGTTCTAACCCAAATGGAAAGGTAGTTTCTTATTTTTACTGTCAAAAAAACCTGACAACCCACCAATATTTTACAAGAAGTCTTTGAAAACAAACATGAAACAGCTTCAGAACAGAGTTAGGGTTTTAAAGAGCACAAATACTGCTGAGGGAGCAAAGTGGTGATTTCACATAACAGTAAATAAAAATAGAAGATGGAGATTGTGTATGCATATAAATATATATCTGTGTACATATATAGGTATACACACACACACATTTATCTTCCAAAATTTTACAGTTCACTAGAGAATTTCTGTCTCTTTTCTTTCTGTTAATATCCACATCCAAACTATAGGTTAGGAAGAAGTAGATGTGATGTACGCACGTTTCTATTTTGACATAATAGTAAATATTTCCTGGTTGTCTCTGAATCGTATGTGAATTCCTCTATTTTTTGTTAGGAAAAGTTAAGAGCATATTTAATATTTTTCATGTAATTTTTCTTCTTGATGATTAAAATGTTTTAATATTGTAAAAAGAAAATAATATAATTGAAATAAATCCCCATTGTCTATATTTGAAGTAAAACTGGCACATATATGTAAACTTGGTGAAAACAATGTAGACTGGAGAAAATTTAATCCCAGACTATGCTAATTTCTTTCCTTTTCTGTATAGCTTTTCACCAGTCTTTTTGTTTTTATGGTCATCAAGATTTTCTGCTCTTATAATAATATTTTATACTATCTTGCTCTATTTTTCATATATGTTTCCCATTTGTCCCATTATTTACTCATTCATAAAGCCTGTCAAATAATTTGATAACTTTCAATACATTTTTGTAATCAAATATTAAGTAAGTAAGTACTTTCTCCTCTCATCCCCCCTCAAATTCTTGTGTTCTGAAAACCTGTGGAAGTCAGTGAGAATGGCTGTTTGCTGAGAATTCTGATGATGAATTGCTGCTGTGCAAAAGTGTTTGGATTTTTTTCCCCTGTTTTCCCATTTAGCAAAAGTAATTTTTAGGTTTGCTATCAAATCTTCATGTTATCCATTTAGAGTGTTGCAGACAGAGTATTCAGTATATTACAAACCATTGTGCACTAAACTACCTCCATTTCAACTAGTCTAGCTTGGTGGAAAGCTGTATTTTTGCTTCCTGAAAATTGATATTAGAGCTCAGCTGGGAATTTTCTACAATCTATTTTTACTTAGAAGTTTCAGCTATGTCAAATATAAAGCTCTTACTCTGCTGGTAAGTAGATCAACAAGTATGCTGCAGCGTGTTAGCTGTACAGAGCATACCTCATATAGTAAATCTCCCAACAATTGAGTAATGGCAGCAGGAATCAAAGGGCCAAATTCTGCTTTCAGCTAGACTGGATTAAATCCAAAGCAAATCCACTAACTTCAGTGGAATTACTTGTGATTTAAGCTAGTGTAACAGTTAAGCAGAATGTGTCCATTCCTATTTAAACCATAGTTCGAACAGCTACTTATAGCAGAGGTTCCTGGGCAGCGAAATGCCTGTCAGTGGACTTGCACAAGAAGGCAACATGACATGAGCTCATGGAATTTTTATTTGATTAATCTTCAAGTGATAAAGATGAACATTGTCACTGTCTTGACCATAGTAAAATATCTTGCCTGCGAGGGCTGCCCTGTGGAGAAGACTGTCATGTAAAAACCGGGGAAGCTAAAGAAATGCTAAAACCATATCCAACTGGAAATCTCTTTAAAAGAGCTGAGTGAAGCTGAAGACAGATGGGTTTGAACAAAATCTAAGACTTCATCAGCAAAAGCCTAGTGAATAGGAGCATAATTACTCATAAGAATTTTACAGGGATTAATTGGACTTTAACCAGGAAGCCCATCAGAAAACACCAAGAATTAATTTCTGTGTACTTCAAGATTAGAAACAATTGATTAAAGGACAAATTATAGGATCCTAAGAAAAAGCAGATGGAAAATCTGAGGTTCACCAGTGCTGGCATTTATTCCACACCCTTGATATCCCAGTAAATTGACTGGATAGGTGTCTAAAAGATCTCTCATTGCTATGAAAAAGCATTTCAAAACTTTTTGAGTCACAGGTAACATATAGCAAAATCATTGTGCAAAGAAAAGAGTTAAAGGAAGGTACAGCTTATGGTAGTCAAACAACTACTTCCCTTCCCACCAGTGCACTTGAAGGAGACATCTGTAGTGGAGAACAGATGATTGAACATTAGAATTTGGACATCTGTCAGATGAAAACTGCATTCATTTTTATAGGACACCAGTGAAAATTGTCTATATATTTACTAAAATTATTGGATGGTTTTGAGCAAATGTAGTCTTCAGGGTTTTTTGAGTGTTTCTTTTTTTGTGTGTATTTCTCTTCATTGTCTCTGACTTTATTGACATTAACTTCTCTTCTTTACATGTGTTTTATCTCTCCTATCTTTAATCTTACCACTTTAGGCCAACTTTTTTTTTCATATTTTCCAAGTGTGAATGTTTCTTTATTTTTTCGTAATTTTCATGTTTCTGTTTATATTGTGCAATTACCAGCATCACTATTGTCACTGCCATGACGTTTCTTTTCATCGCACATAGATATATATGGTACACTGGATTCAGTATCTTCTCTTAACATGTTCACTCATAGACAGATTTATTGGAAAGGGAGTATTTCATTGCACTGTTTCATTTCAGGAAAATGAGGAGTGGGAATGGTTGGACAATTTATGTTGCTGATAATCCATTATAGCAAAACACCTTTTCTGCTAATGCATGTGCGCTTTAACAAAAAGCACAGAGAGGTGTACAGTCAGAACATCTGTGATTACAGCCAGATTCTTGCTAAAATAAATAGGAAGATCTTAGAATGTATAGAAGAGAGAGTGCCACCTATGCTTTCATCGTGCCTTTCGTTTTCCACTGCTCCTGGTTGTAAAACCAGTAAAGACAAACCTGAAAAGCCTTCTAAAACAATACCAAAGCTGTGTTGCATTATCTGTGCATTTTATGGAAATTTGTGGGCTCAGTTTATGGCTGAATATCCCATATCTCTAATAGCACTACTTCTGTTTAAGGAAATTAACTGATGCTTTGTGAATGATGATTCATAGTCATAATTATTCTTTTAAGTCACTGCAGTATTTAAACACCCTTCCATATTCTTTTGTAAAACCACAAGACTAGTTTATAGCAATACGATTATTTGTTTCTTACACCTTCATTTGTTTTTATGTAAACACTACTTTACGAATTGGTGTGTTTCTTAGATTTGTATGGACTATATGTAAGACTTGGTAAACATTACATTAAAGGGCTCTTGCATTTCTTTTCATGTTGACACCAAAATCCATAGGATGATCTCTTAGAAATGTATATTTTATATAATACAATTATATACATATATAAAAGTAATCAGATTTAATACAAGCATCTTTAAAAATACCAAAGTGAAGAAATTGTTGTGATTTGTCAAGATTTTTCACTATCTTTTTTTTTTTTTACAAATCTCAGCCATCCAGCTGCTTATATTGAATTTAAATTAAACCTTAAATGAGGAACTGATACACGTATAAAACTAATGAATAAAAATCCTGTTTACAAATTAGTTAAATCCAATTAAAGCTTAAGCTGATAATTGTATAAACCTCTGGTATGAAAAGAAAAAATGTGCTCAGAGCTGTTGTCTACAGTATATGTTGGAAGATATTTTTATTTGGAACTTGTTACTGTACTGAGACATTGAGTAAACTGCTAATTTAACTGTGATAAATCAGTGGTATTGGAGTCAGGACTACCAGTTGGCTATTGTCAATACTGTGCTTTCCAACAAAAGAACATCCACAAATCTAAGGTAAGAACTGGTATTCAAAAGTCAGCATGGGTACATCTGTTACTTATTAAAAGTCTTACTATGAAAAATGTGTTATTTTCAGAAGCTGCAATTCTATGTTAGTTATTCAGAAGATATCTCTCCTGAAAGGCAGATCAGATCTGGATAGTTTGATGTGTTGTAGTATAGTGCAAAACCCATATTTCCTCAGTTGTGATTTGACCCTTTCTCACTTCCAGAATTTGCTTTGACAAAAGAAAAGTTCTTTTCTTTTTTCACAAGGCACAGAGCCCAAGCAGGTAGTAGGTTTTTCACAGAGCAAAGTTTATAAGTGGTAGTTTACAGATGCAGGGTATAAACTCTCAGTTGCTGAATTTTGGACTGGTTTTGAAGGCTTTTCTGAATTATAAAAAATTAACTCACAAAGGCATATCATAGTTCTGTTGCTCCACAATATCTTTCACTCAGCAATAAATAGTCTCTATGCTTGAATTTCACCGGAATATTTTATATTTTTTAAAGTTTTCTTAAAAATATCCCAGTAATAGAATTATCACAATGGCATTAACATAAAACAGAGAAGCAAAGAAGTAAGTGCAATTATTTCCTATCTATCTGCTGCATCCTCTGTTAATTGAGGGGTGATTGAGACTAAAATGAAATGCATTTTGTTACATCTGCACCATCATCACAGTGCTTCTCCTTTAATTTAAATACTGAATCAAATAAATGCCTGAGAAATGTTACTCAGAATTATTGCTGTTCCTATATAACAGAGTTCACACAGTCATGGCTTCATTAGTGAAGCGGAATGATGTCACTTTATTGAATGCATAATATTAATACTGATAAAGAGAAAAGCTGAGTGAAAAAATATAGGACCTTATGCCATTGTTGCCACTAGTTCTTTTTCCTTTGTGATTGCTTTCATTTTCATGACCTAAACTCCTGTGGACTGGGCTACAGGACCATGAATCAGATGTTGTAGGAAAACTTTTTGCCCAATTTGAAGGAAAGGCAAGGACAAGAGAGTTGCTGGTGCATTTTGCAGGTACGAAGATGACAGTTCTTCTGAATTTATGGTAGTTCTTCAGAATTCATAGTAGGAAAAGAAGATGCCTTTGGACCTACATTGGCTTTTCCTTTCCTTATTTCCCTCTGCCATGGAGTGAAGGATTTGCTTTACCCCACTAATTTACTAGTCAGCCCACCTGAATTGAAGCAGGAATTGCTGGAAGTTGCTAAATTGCCATAGCTACATTTGGTGTACAGTAAATAAAAAAAAAGCAGTCCTTTTTCTCCACTGAAGGGGAAGTGGTCTCACTGTGGATAAGCTGTTGATCAGGCAGCAGGTCTGCAGAGGGGCCAGGGATGTCAACAGTGGACTAATTCCTCTTTTTGTTCCCATTCTTTTAGGGACTATAGCTTTCTTTCCTACCTTGCTCCTCTCCCTTTGTCTTTTCACCACATATGGGCTATTTGCATGTTAGATTTATGCACTTCGTTATCTGCTAAAGCCAGTCCTATTCAGTTCTCAGTGCTGCATTGCTTTAGTAACCTGTGCTTTACTATTTTGCATTTGTGCTCATAACTCCCAGGCATTGTCCTGTTCTTTTACTTTCATGGCCCCTGCTATGATCTTGCTCTTGATTTTGGGGATCCCTGCTACTAAGGGAAACTGATGACAGCATGGCTGCCTAACAAAAGATTGCTGGTGTTGAGGAAATTCTATACCCTGACTCATGCTCAGGACTATCCACCTGAGGCCTCATTTTATTTTTATTTAGGCACTACAATTTGGACCAAAATTTCACTATTAAAAAAATGGACAGTTGTCGAACAGTGGTTATCTCTTTTGCTAATTATAAACCCATGCCCTAATCTATTAGATGATCTGATATCATGTCAATGTGTGTTGTTTGGGGGTCATTTTGTTGGTTTAGAAGGTTCGCTTTGTTTTTTTTTTTTTTAAGAAAGGAAGTTAAAACAGTATACTAGGACTTGAGAGATTTGTGTTTGGCTCCCAGGTCCTGGGCAAGTTGTTTAAAACTCAGATATTCCTCAGCTGCCTGTTTATATATACCCTGTATTGTGATGTATATTTTTAGTGTTAGATTCCAAGCTTTTTGATAGTCAGTTGTGCACTATGATAGTACAACAGGGCACCTAGATATTACAAGATAACAGTAACAATAGATATTCACCAATTAAAAAAAAAACTCTTTGACTAAGATATAGACTAAGAATCTTTTTTTTACTAATATCTATGAAGTACTAAAGTAGATCTTCCTCCAAAACCATTTTAATTCAACAAACTAAGTCTCAGATATTTTTCTTAAATAGTCATAAGAGACCAACATTTAGGTATATGTTCCTCACACATTATGACAGAAAAGATTATCAGAGAAAGAAAGTGGAAATAAATAGTTCCATTACTTTTAAGTATTTCTTTTCTTAAGTGAGAAGGATACGAGTAAATGACATGAAAAAAAACCAAAACAAAACAAAATTAAAAAAACAGGACTGATGGCACTTCCTTTTCATATTAGCAAAAGACATATATGCTTGGTATGCTATTGAAATGAAGATACATTAAGCAAAATGCTATTGCCATAGATATCAATGGCAAAACACTCATTTCTCTCCCGGAGTCAAACTTTTGCCCATCATTTGTGAATACTGAATGAAAACAATAGGGATGGAGAAACTTTCACTGGAGTTTTCTTTGGAGTTATGTTTTTGAAAGTAAGATGAGTGGTTTGACAATTCAGAGAAACCTTAGCAATATTCTGTTGTGTACAATTCAGTCTGATAAATAACTTGAGGTTGCAAGGCTAATATAGATAGTTTTGATTATGTCATGTTGTTTCAAGATTAGCTATCAAAATGTTTGATTATATGACAGAAATATTTAATAAACCAGTAGGCTTAAGAATGTTCCATTTGAATATTACACATGATTGTATGTTATCAGTAGAGAGTAAATAAAAACCTTGGGTGACTGCTGTGCAGAGAAACTATTTATTCCATTCTACCTGCTTTTCCAAGAAGACAACTTGTGTTGTGTCAGTGCATTCATAAGTATAAAAACTTAAGCCATTCTAAAGTTATTCCAAACCTTTAGCCTCTGAGGAGAGAGGGCAGAGAAGGCTTAGTTCTTAGAAAGACTGCTATTATCTAGCTGCAGGAAAACGTCCCCAACAAAACAGTATTCCAAGGGAAATACCCTATTGCTGCATAACAACTTCCAAAATTGCTCCTGCAGTGGTCAGGAGTTTAGAACAGCCCCCTGCCTTGAGAAGGAAATTGGAAGAGCCTAAAATACCTCATTGGCCAAGAGTCTATCTTTTAAATTTCATCCTGAGGGTCATGGGCAAGATCCTTCTTTCAGATCTCTAGGTATTTGTAAGAAGATACCTATATGTGAGCTAGTAGCTCACCTACTGTTATGGTTAGCCAAGAGAAATAGGCACTTGTAAAGCACAGTTCATTTGACCTGTTTTAGATGCCCACAAGAGTACAAGATTAACTACACTGAGAACTGACTATTTATCTGTGGAGGCTATAGAGTAATGCACATGCAGACATCTATATGGTAAATGTCTAAAGTTCGGTAAGATGAATCCTACTAAAGATTAAGCATCTAAATCCTACTAGAGATAGTCTCTAAGTTTTGTACTTGTTATTCCATTAACATCTCTAGAATCAATGTCCAATGTCCAACCCTATTGCTTCATAAGCATTACATTACTACTGGATCATTTCTGGCTATCTAAATCCACTGGAACTTCCAACATTTATAAGAGTCATCACAAATGCACACCAACAGCCAAATTTCTGAATTTTTTAAACAAGTACATTTCTCCAACAAACAGAAAATCAGTAGGAGATCACTATGGAGCCACAGAAGAATTATTTTGGGTCTGGTGGATTTTTTCTCTAAGCATGTAATTGAAGAACAAAAATCTACGGTAGCTTGCTTTCTGCAGGTTAGTAATTGTGCAGTTCAAAATGAAGGTCCTTGATGGCACAACGAATACACATATTTCCTTTATAACAAATAGTTGGGCAGAGGCAAGATGAAGCAGTAAACATAATTAAACAAACTGAGATTATGCACTCTTCTTTTAATGTAGAGAAGACAAATGACCTTCCAAGCCAAAGACCTGGACCTTTAGCTATTAAGCGAAAAAGGAGCTTGCCTTTTATAATTAAGCTACAGTGCCACAATCCATTGAGGGCAAAGATACATTTGTACACTTACTATAAAGCCAAACAATAATTAGAGGTGTGGAAACCATCAAAAAAGGGGGGAAGCGCTTTCACAATAATTAGAAATAGTTCTTTTACACTCTCCTTTCTCAATAATTCAATCTACCCAATCTATAGTTAAACAAAAGCATTGCATATTTGGAGAGAGCCTAGTATGAAGAGATGGTATGCAGCTAAACTATATTAGTTTGGTATCTTTTTAAAAAAATGCCTTTCTCACATGTTTTTTGCTTTATCTCTGATTTTTCTTTTCTACAGAAGCCATTAAATGAATCTCTGAGTTCCAGCTAGCTTAAATGGGACAGTCAAAATTTTCAAAGTACTTTTATAGAAACTTTGGGTCAAGATAAAAAACAAGCCAGCAATTCTGTATGTCCAGGGATGTAACAGCTTTCTTATATTTCCCTGTTCTATATTTTTATTTCACACTGGGAAAGAAGTATTAGGAGAGGTTTTCAAGGTAATGAATAGGAATTAGGACTTATATGTCTCACTGTCCTTTATGCTTCAGAAAATATCTCCCCCAGTGTATTTGAGGCTTGATCTAGTTTCCACTGAGATCAGTAAGTCTCATATTGATTTTTAGGGAGAGCTGGATCAGGCCCCTGTTACATTAGCTAGATCCTGACTAGACCAATATGTGTATGAACTGACAGTGATCACCTGAAGATGAAATGCTAGCTTTAAAAACCACTATGCTATCTCTTCTATAGCAGAAAGGAAAACCAAAAAAGTGTGCATGCGTAGGGGAGAAATGAGGTGCTGCTGGCAGTTCTGAGCCTGTACAATTAGTTTTGATCATCACTCCACCAGTCAAGCAAAGATATAAAATCATACTTAGTGTGTTTCTGCACGTAATGAGATAAGTAGAAGTTTTTAGTTAGCCATTCAGAGCAGACATTTCTACTGACCTCCTGCAGGAAATAGGTTCTCGATGCAATCTCATATTGATTGAGCTGCCAGACATTAACTGATGGCCAGCCTTTGAAAGATACTGTTTTAAGAAACCTTGTGATGCTGTTTCACAATTCTTTGTCAGGTGCCTAGACTTGAGACATCATGAAGGAGAAAAAATGATGGAAATTGAAGTAGTATCATACACATTTCACTTTCTCATTAGGACCAAAATGAAACAAGTGGGATCAAGATGCTAACACAGGGCTTTAGTTTTTGAACAGGGAGGGCACTGACTACGTATTAGGACAAGGAGACATTTATTGTACATTGATCTGCATCTAATCTGTGCTGTTTGTGGAGCAGGCTGGCCAGATGCCAGCTCTTATCTCTGGCTATTGACATTTTACATCTTAAGGACCTAGCAAAGTTTTGAAATTGGTCTAAGTGTTCTGTATTGAAAACATAAGATATCCTAGAGAATTTTATTCATAGGAGTTCAAAAAATTAGGAACTGGAAGAAATAAAAAGTGTGATAGCAAAATATGACATCAAAGTATATATGTCCCCAATATATATATGTGTGCCTGCACTGCTACTGACATTAATGAAAACACATCAGTAGAAATTATTTTGGATCTTGATTGGAAACTACTTATATAGATACATCACAGTACCCAATGCTTCTTAGGATAAAAAGTGAAAAAAACCTGTCCAGTTTTTAATAGAACAGGGACTAGATTAGAAGTCAGAGATATTAAGTGATGTTTTCAAGGGCAACTTTTCAGAAATTAAGTTTTGCCAGAGGAAGAGTGCATAAGAAATAAAATATCATTCAAATTCCACTGTGATTTCATACAGAGATTTGTAGTAATTCTTTAAATGTGTTTAAATTTCCCAAATATTTTTATTTTATTAAAAGGGTTTAATTTCTGAGACATAAACCCTGGTATATGACAAAATCTAAGTGCAATTAGCACGGCAGTGATGGCTATAGAGAAGAAAAGCAGAACACAAGACTTAATCTTAAATTGAAATAGACTCCTTATAAGCATTTCAAATTGTTCAAAAGCTAAAAGAAAAACCCCTACTGTGCTTAAAAAAGAATGCGGATTTTTTTTACTTCACTCTGATTCTCAGACTGATGTTTTTTATTACTTAAAAATACTTAAGAAGTCCCATTAATATAATAATGATTTCTCTCAAACTTTATTATTCTTGAAAAATGTAATAAATTGCAGCTTATGTTAGATATATTAATTCATTTAAAAAAAAAAATCCCGTAATTCCATTGCATTACCAGTGATTCATTACCCTTCTGCGTATCTTCCGAGGGAAAAGTAGGAAGTGGAGGCTGACTGATCCATTAACAGTTATTTAGACAAATAGGATCTAGGAACCACTGTATTTGAAGGAAGAATAATTTCTGTGATAAAAATAAATGATGAATATATTGGAGGAATATATTAAATGGTTTGTAGCTGATTTCTAACCCAGAAAGGGTCCTGATCCTATAGCCTGTTCAGTACAGATAGATATTATGCCCATATGGAACAGCTTGCAGTATCAGGTTAAGTTTGTAAGACATATGACATACTTACCAGGCAGCTCTAACTTGGGTATAGGCCAGCATGAGCAGCAAAGCATGGTATCATTTTTTCCAAGGTGCTGATATTAAGGAACACCATGTTGTGGTTTGATTAAATAGCTTAAAAATGAGGACACTGGTAGAAACACTAGCAGTTCAGAAGTATCAAGAAAAGGCAATTTGTCCCATCCTGTGACATGCAGTTTCACTTTAAGTAAGCAGTAGCTTTTCATTCTGTATTTTGTAAGGAGCTATATAGTGATTGTGCACCATCAGTTAGGATCATCATGGTCATAGTTGCTTGCAAGACAGGGAGAACTAATTTTTAGCTATTTCTAGCTAATTTCTAGCTTATTCTGTTTCACACTTTTGCTTTTAAAGTAAGCATGTGGTTCTGTTGATGAGTTTGGTATCTGGATAGAGGCAGCTGCAACAAATGACTGCAGTTGTCTTCAAGACAGGGCGGGAGACAAGCAAGACTGCTGGAGTGTCACTTTGTTGATGGCCAGGCTATTCCACATCTTTACATAACAGGTGGCATTAATGGAGGTCATTGTTAGAAAACAGGATAATGTAGCATCTGTTTGGTATCTTCAGATTTCTGAAATAATTCAGGTTTGGAATGAAGATGACCATTTGACTCAGATGATTAAGGACCCAGTGGAACTTGTTGCTGATCCCAAAAGCTAGTGGCCTGATTAATTTCTGCTGTGAATTTGTTAATTATTTGTCATTTGGTTTAAATGACATTCTCTGCACACAATCTCAGACAGTGCCATAAAATATAATCCCGTGGACTAAATCGGAAAACCATCCAGTGCCCTCTGTGGCATGCAAATTCTAAAGCCATTTACTTCCTACTATGCAAGCACTGAAAGTATGACAGAGCCATCTGGAGTGCTGAATCTCTTAAGAAAAGATGAACAATGGAATCTTTCTTTATTTAAAAAAAAAACAAACCACCACCAACATGAAATAAAAACTTTAGTATCAGCTTTTGCCCATTAGCTCAAAACAAAGTGTCAGTCGAGAGGCACGAAATGGATTAATGGATTCAGAAGAAGACAACCCGTTGGCATTGTCATATTCCTCATCTGCTGTGAAAGTAACACTCAGTATTAACTTCATTTCATAACAGTTAAATGGCATTTGTCACTGTTAGATGTGACAATCATCTGTTCTGCTCTTCTGCCTTTTTGAACTGTGAGTTCATTTGCTAGTACATGTCAGTGAATCAATTATTTTATGACTCCATTTTATATTTCCTTTTTATATTACATTACAAGCAGTGGGAAAGGAAAAGGAAAGCTGCTCCATAAATCAGCTTGGCTAACCAACAGTTAGAGTGCTACAGTATACCTGCAGTGATCATATCCTTGAACCAGAGGCAGAACAGAAATGTGCTGTGAATTAAAAATAAATAAAACAAAATGAAAAGAGGCACTACACAGAAAGAGTAGAATTTAGTCAAAGATGTAGCAAGCATTGCTGTTTACAGCTAGTCTTTTAATTACTGACCCATGTACAGGACAGAACCCTCTCTGCTCCCACCCCTTCATGCTGAATATGCTTCACAGAAATTTTTCATGTGCTGTATTTCTACAAAATCAAGTGGGTTTTTTTTTTTTCTCTCCTTTTTCCTCCAGTTGGTAAACCAAACAGTAGGATTATTAGAATCTCTGTATTTTCTCTTCTTCTCAACATTTCAGAAATGACATAATTGGTTGGGGGAAATACATTTATTTTCAGGTGAGAGAATCTTAGGGTACGGAAATGGGCAGGATACTTTCTCTAACCTGTTCTGTTTTCAAGTGTTATGAAAAATCCTGGGGAATGCTAAGAGGGTCACTGTAGCAGTTGTCATGAAGGATCTGGAGAGTAGGAAAATATGTCGCCTGCAATGTAGAATTCTTAAGAGGAAACCCAACAGGCTGCCAAGGATGAGGAAAAAGCCTCGGCTGTTGCATTCTGTTCAGCTTCTTTGCTGCCAGGCTTCAGTCTGTACCTACAGATTTTGTTTAGAGAAGTCTTGCATGGCGATACTCTGTGGGGAAAACAAAATGCTCTTAACATGCTACAGTCATATAATATGCCTTACCTGCTGTTAGAAAGACCATTGACTTCAGGTAGGTCAGGACAAGAAATCAAATTCTCTTCATAATTTTGAGAATGCAAATTCCCAACAGTTCACATATAAAAATGTCAGCTGAATTACTCCAGTCTTATACCAATATAATAATTATTTTTTTAAGTAAGGTATTGATCTTCATTCTAATGATTTCCATGGGGACACGTTGTCTTATAATATTTCTGTTGCACAATTTTTGGCAAATATATCTGTAGAAATATACATTAACAGAATATGTGATGATGAAGAATATGCTCACTGAATCAAGAAAACAGCCATCAGGAAATAATTTTTATTTTTAATTTGAGAAAATGTACTAGTGTATCTGCATAGGTTGAGCTGTGCTGTGTCATTTGGTTATTCTACCTAGGCTAAAGTAACTCTTCTGTTTCTGACACTGGATTTAGTACCACTTGTCATGCTGTGCTTCGTTGCATTGTGCTATTACACAAGCTGTATGAAGTTTCTATTGTTGTAAACTCCATCCTTTCTCAAAACGTACAACTGTTTGCTGCTATCTTCTACACAGTTCTACGATTAACTGTTTGAAGTAAGAACTTTACTCTGCAATGCTTTTTCTTTGAAGCATAGGTAAAGCATGAGAAAATGTGTGTGTTTGTGAAGGTAAACTACTGCAACAATTCTTCTCGATAACAGGAAATGAAAGCTAAATCCTTAACTGTTTTTTCAGCACTCATTGATGAAGTAAAATGACCACAGAGACTTCATGATTATTACTTCTCCCTGGCTAAGAATGCTGCAGGATGAGAGCTTCCCTGAGCTTCTGCTTTTTTCAGCACAGCAGCAATAGTCCACCTTCCATTATCTCCTCATGAGGCTAAAAAAAACCCAGCTGCCTTGGCCCTGTATGCCTGTGTGCTCCAGCCCTCCCACCATAGTAACAACCCTCCATTGACTCTCTCCTAGTTGTTGATATTGCATTTCCACTGATGAGGCCCAAACCGAAATACAAGACTCCAGATATGACCTTCTGAGGGCTGAATAGATGGAAATAATAACTTCCTTCAACCTGCTGATTATGCTCTTACTAATTAATGCAGGCCAATATGCGGTTAGCCTTCAGTGTCGCAACAGCACGCTGTGACTTATGGCTTTGTGAGGATGACCAGAAAAAGGTGGATTTCCCAGTGGCTACTCTAGCACTACATGGAGCAAGAGTGAGGCACTGTGGTTACCCTAAATAATTAAGAGGAGCTTGAAAATCAGCTCATTCAGAGGTACCTAGGAGCAATAAGATACCTCCTGCCCTTGCCATGACCTGTGCAAGCTCCAGGCAGAATTACAGTACTTGCAAGAAGAAGGAAGTGATGGGAGCCATTTTAATGAGAAACTGTTTAAAGGGCTGAGGCAGTAAACACTTTTGCTTGAAAAGATCAGATAGTACCAATGTCTTGCACAGGATAAAAGTGAGGCATCAGAGGAAACTTGCAGGAGGACTGCAGTGTTAACACCCTATTCTTATAAAAAAGATTACAGTGCAAAAACAATGACATACTATGAATCCTTTTAATTGAATTCATAAAATTAAATTAATTTTAATTTCTTCTTGACAGGTGCAATATATTTTCACAAAACACAGGAAATCAGCAAAACATCCACAGCTGATGAGTTGTTTTTCTCTTGTATTTTAACAGAGGAAATTGGTCTAATGTGTTAAAAGCAGCTCTTGGTGAGACTTTTCTGTCAAGACTGGAGACTCAGCAGCATGGTGATCTCATGATAGTGTGCATAATAGCCCAGAGAGTGGTGGTTAACGGAGTCAAATCCAGTTGGCGGCCAGTCACGAGTGGTGTTCCCCAGGGCTCAGTGTTGGGACCAGTCCTGTTCAATATCTTCATTGATGACCTGGATGAGGGGATTGAGTGCACCCTCAGTAAGTTTGCAGGTGACACCAAGTTGGGTGGAAGTGTTGATCTGCTGGAGGGTAGGAAGGCCCTACAGAGGGACCTGGACAGGCTGGATCATTGGGCCAGGGCCAACTGCATGAGATTCAACAAAGCTAAGTGCCGGGTCCTGCACTTGGGTCACAACAACCCCATGCAATGCTACAGGCTTGGGGAGGAGTGGCTGGAGAGCTGCCTGGCGGAAAAGGACCTGGGGGTGTTGGTTGACAGCCACCTGAACATGAGCCAGCAGTGTGCTCAGGTGGCCAAGAGGGCCAGTGGCATCCTGGCTTGTATCAGGAATAGTGGGGCCAGCAGGACCAGGGAGGTGATAGTGCCCCTGTACTCAGCACTGGTGAGGCCGCACCTCGAGTACTGTGTTCAGTTTTGGGCCCCTCACTACAAGAAAGACATCAAGGTGCTGGAGCGTGTCCAAAGAAGGGCAACGAAGTTGGTGAAGGATCTAGAGAACAAGTCTTATGAGGAGCAGCTGAGGGAGCTGGGGTTGTTTACTCTGGAGAAGAGGAGTTTGAGGGGAGACCTTATTGCTCTCTACAGCTACCTGAAAGGAGGTTGTAGTGAGGTGGGGGTCAGTCTCTTCTCCCAAGTAACAAGCGATAGGATGAGAGGAAATGGCCTCAAGCTGCACCAGGGGAAGTTTAGGTTGGATATTGGAAAAAACTTCTTCACCAAAAGGGTAGTCAGGCACTGGAACATTCTGCCCAGGGAAGTGCTTGAGTCTCCATCCCTGGAGGTATTTAAAAGACGGGTAGACATGGTGCTTGAGGACATGGTTTAATGGTGGACTTGGCAGTGTTAGGTTAACGGTTGGACTCGATGATCTTAAGGGTCTTCTCCAACCTTAACGATTCTATGATTCTATGATTCTATGATTGCTAACTAATCAATTTTTAAGACAAAAAGATTAACATTCACAAGCTGGAGGTGAGTAGACTGATGCCTAATACAAACTTAATCAAAAGCCTTTCATCCATGCAGATCTGGCTTTGGAGTATTTAAAACTGGTAGTTAAAGACCTTCTGTCCTTAAAGGTATGCATCCAGGAGCAGCAAGAGCCAGCTGCTCCCCAAGGAAAAGGGAGCTGGGAGCCAAGTGTGACACCAAGGCAGGTGAGGGCAGAGACCTGACTGTCAAGGGTCACACAGCCCCATCGAACCCAAGCGAGGGGAGCAGGGCAGGCCTGAGCATGGGTGCCACAGTCAGCTGCGAGTCCAGGAAAGGCAGGCAAACCCCCACATTGAGTGTAGTGCCTGTGGGATCCTGACAACATGTGTCTAACGCCACAGAAGAAAAACTGGAGCTACATAGTCTCTAGGAGTTTTTAGAAGACACTTCTATGTCAAAGAATTTAGAACATGAAAAAAAATTAGCTTTGTGTTGAAGGACAGAAAGAGCTAAGGTGTTGATGGAGATGGAAGTCTGGAAGAAGAATAGGAGTTTGGGTAAATCACAGAAATCATTGTTTTCACTGGAAGAGCAGATAATCCTCATGTGTAAAATGCAGGAGAAAGAGAGGTTTTAAAAATATTTGTGTATATGAATTTTATTTTTAAAATATATTTGCTTGTACTGAATGTTTCTGAATGTTGGTGGATCATGGTCTTAGTCCTGTAAGGTACTGAATATCCTTAACTTCTGGTAGTATGGCATGAAGCTGTTTGCTACAACATAGTCCAGCCTTCTCAGCGCTGTAGTCCAACAGTCTTTGCTCAATTATTACCAATTAAAAAAAGGTGAATCCTCTTCCTGCTTCCAATTTGGGAAATAAATTGAGCTCACGAACTGCAGAACAAGCACCTTGTTTTCTCCTTGCAATCTGGTTTATTCAGATACTTAAAACTGAAACCTATTCCACACACAATCAAACTGCAATCTGCATTTCACCCATGTCACTTTGTCGATTCTTCCATTCTAATCTCAGCCAAATGCACTCAGAGATTTATACAGTATATGGACACACAGATGTAAACAAACATAATGCTGATAAGGTGTGCTCTCTGACTTGCATTGTCTGTCAGGCAATTGAGTGAGATAAGAACCTGTTCTGCTGTTACACAGGCATGGAAGTGTTGTCTACCCCTTACTGCAGAACTAGATCCCACTATGTGTGGAGCAAGAACCTACCCTCATACAAATCATGTGTATCCGTGATCTGCCAGTCTGGGAAGATATACTGTCAGGGGGGAAATATTTCCAGCATAGGTAGTAGGACAGTTTTAGAGAAAGCAGACTTAAACACGAATATCATCTTGCTTATAACTTTGCCTCACATCAGGTTCAACTCTCCCTAATCTATAAATCCATGTACTTTGCAGCCTGGTACAAAGCCAGAGGATATTTACCATTGAACATGGTACTTGGTACCGCGGCTGCTGGAACTTGGCAAAAGTGTTTGCCAAGAAACTTTGGCCGTTAGCAATACAACATTCTGTGTTGCAACTAGTCAGAGGGATGCAAACACACAAGGATATGGAATTTGCAAGTACAGCTGCAAAAAACATACATGGTGAAGTTGTTTGGCATTATAGAAACTTGTCAAGATCTACATCCAGTCTCATTAGCTGTCTCCAGATCTGTTAGAGAACATGAATGTCATGAACACAAACAATTTGCATAAGAATTGTCCAAGCTATGAATTGGAAATAAGATTAAAAGAAGAAACAACTGTGTGTAATTGTCCATCCCCTGTGGAGATTAATATCACACATTACATGAAAAATCAGATTTGGAAATGAGGTTAACAGAAGAATTAACCAGAAGAGGGAGTGAGCAATACCTCCTACATAGTACCGTGTTCACAGCCATGTCTTTACTGCCTTTCAGAGGCTACTCTGTCTTGAAAAATCATCCTCGAGAGGGCTGCAGGATTTGTTACCTTGCTACATTTAACACATTTACTAACGACAACGAATTGATTTTTATTTATCTGGCAAAGCAAACCTTGGTCTTTCCCCCTAATATTTAATCCTCTTCAGCAATGTAAATAATGAGAAAGACACTCGCAGATCTGATTAACCTGCAAGTTTCCTTTTTAAGCAATGAGCGATCGATACCAGTACCAACTCCATTTAAACAACCTTTATCCCTGCTTGAGTCTGTGGATGCAAGAACACAAGTATATGCTTATTTTTGTTATAATGATTCAACAGTAATCTAGATCTAAAAAAAAAAAAAGAAACAAAAGAATAAAAATCCAGATTCTATAGACTTTAAGAATTCTTTATTAGTCCAGCCATGTGTTAGGTGAGAACTTTTCCCCTCCTGACCACCCAAGGGACTTATTTTGCTGTTACCATTGCTCTCATAATCTAAACCATCTTTTCAGAAGTACATCTGTAGAACATGGTGTTCTTACAAAATGCTGAAATATCAGCTTCCATCAGATGAAAGTCTTCTAATTATCTGCAGAACAGGGGGTGAAAGCATGCCATGCTGACCTATCAATGTTTTAAACCCAGTCTGAAAAGCAACATTTTGCTAATCTATCATAGATGATAGATTAGCTCAGTTTCCAAGCTAGTGGTTCCTTAACCAGAACTACCAGTGAGGAGCTATGGATCACTGTCAGCCCTTGAAACTGTTGTGAATTCTTAGTTATCAAAATTTTAATTGTAAATATTATAGTAGCACATGAATAGACTATTTGTGGACTTCTTAGCACAGCATTGCAAGCCACAGTCTCACAACCATTCCTAACGTTCTTTTAAACATTGTTTTCTCTAATGAATTTGGAAAACAAAGTAGGTAAGTTGTGCTGATATTGACTTTCAGATTGGTAAATGGCCACAAAGGCTACAATTTTGGGCTATTCTGAAGTATACTATACTCATATTCTCATCTGAAATTAGATATCCAAGAGTTGAAGACTATGTTCCTTAACAACACCAGTATCTTCCTATGGAAGCATTGTTCAGATGATGTCCCATAGAAGCTTTAGTAAAGACAGTTACCTTCTTGTGATACAGACCAGTGATGGCTTGGGTGTACTGTCTATATGCCTTTTGATCCGCTCGTGTTTAGTAAATACAATGTGTTAGCTATGTAGCACAAATTCACACTATAATTGGTTGGACATATTTGGATAGAGACTGACTGTATTTACGTGTTTGAGATTTCCTGACTCATGGCAGCCTGGGCTGCTGGACATCTGGAAATTGATAGATTAATGCCTTGTGTGAAAAGGTTGGTAAATTTGTGTCATATGTCATGGCAGATAATACCAAACTAGGAAACAGGCCCTTGAGCTCCTGAAGAAAGTTACCATTAAACAGAGCAACTATACAGAAGTTGTTGGAATATCTCATAGCTTGCAAGGACAGCAGCTGTCTTGTGTCCCTGATGACTCAATTCAAGGGTGAGAGGTTCTGTGCTATTCATAGCACAAGGATGAGATCCTTTGTTCTCTTAAAGCTACTGTATAACCTGTCTTAGAAAACAAAACTGTGAAAGGGTCATATAGTGCAACTAGAAGACAGGTACTCAAAACGGATGAAACAAAATGCTTCCCTACTCATCTCTATGAAGCATATTTAACTTATGCTACTCACAGGAGCATAGTAGCATTCTAGTAGGTATGATTGAGATTTACAGACTATGATGATTTTTAGGAAGTATTAGAACTTTGTATTAAAGCCCCAATATCCACATTTCTTTTGGATATAATCAGGAGACCATGCTATGCTTTGCACATACAGAATAGTTTAATTTTGTAGAATAAATATCTTATTCCTATAGCATGTAAACAAATGAGAAGCCAAATATGCCAAGTTTGGCCTGATTCTTCTACATCATGTGTGCTCATCTTTTTTCAGTCATCTGTCCACTTCCCGTATATCTGACTACAAGCCTGAAAGCCTTCTAACTGTAGGACTCTTTAGGTCTGGGCTGGGAAGTGAATTGCAAAGGTGAAGATAACATGTAGGCAAAACATCCTCTGTCAGCCCTCTCTCTTAAATTTAACTCAGTTCTTATTACTCCCACTCCTTTCAACTGCATTGTATTGATTCCTATCTCTTATAAATCTTCATGCTTTAGGCCTGAATCAGTCATTGACTATTTGCAGTGTGAAAGAACTGTCTTTGATTGCTGTGCAAAGAACACTGAGCCTTATCCAGCCTTTCTGAAGAAATGTTTAAAAAATGACATAAAAAATCTGCTTTTTGGCTCAATGAACAGTCCGTTGGTCTTTAGCAGTATAACACCTTGGAAGGAGATCTGGAAGACAGAGAGAACATACTAGGAGTTAAGTAGCAAGATGTAGTAATGATATTAATCCACAGATGGTCAAACTGGGATTTATAGAATTTGACTTTTTAGCTAGTCCTTCAAAAAGATAAAAAGGGATTATATTTTTTTTTAATAATTTTAACTTCATCTCTTCCAAGAATAATGTAAGTGCCTGGCCACTTATTATAACCTCTGTAACTGAGTAAGTAAGTTTAAAGGATTTTATAGTAGGGGGGCACTTTCATAATCAGGTTGCACTGAAAGAAGAAAAACATCCTCAGCTTCACATAAACCAGGTAAATTTAGGTGATTATACACACCAGTCATCTAGGCCTCTCAATATTCAGTGGCTCTGTCTTTGGTAGAGAGCTACTATTGCTTGCAACAGTCTTATTCCCTGACCCCAGACAGAGAGCCCTGAAGCAATATATATTGATTTAAATGAAATCCTTTCAGCAATTTGAATCAGAACTGTTCTGCTTCTCTGGTAATGAATACATGGAGACTTCAGAGAAGGAGTTTCAGCTGCTGCTTGGCTGAATATTCAGGGGAACAACAAAAATGACTTTACACGAGGGACAAACTCGTCTTCACTGAAAACCGTAAACTGAAGTTAAATTGAAAATTTAAAATTAGCCCTGTACAGCTTGAGGCTTTTGACCATTGTCAGATGCTCAGAGAAAGCAAACTGAAAAATTAAGAAAACTTTCCCCCACTGTGATCCTTTGAATTGTCTGCAAAGACATAGATGATGTCGATCTTGTTGAACATGTTAAAAGCTTTAGACTTACATTCAGGGAAGGCACAGGCAGGGAGGCCTGTCTTGTATGTTGTTGACCATTACCTGCTAGCAGTAATTGTTCTCCCAGAAGAAAGAAGCATATTTACTGTTGTTCTTTGTAGCATACAACATTTCGTGTTACTATAAAGGGGAGAGGAAGCAGAATTATGTTTTAAACTTGAAAGAAGACATTACAAATAATGAAGCATGCAATGTACCTGTGCGCAATATGTGTGCAAAAGTGAGACCTTGATATATCTCCGTCCCTGAGGTTTCATTTGCTCCTGTTCAAAGATCTATCTATTGTTGATACAAGGGTGGCCCTGTGGCCATTTTCAGCCAAAGCTTCTAAAGTCTGCAGCTCTGATTGAGCAATGGTATTGAGGCACCTTGGAGCCCTGGGAACCCAAGTATTTGCAGACTCCGTGCCATGAAACTGTGAAAGGCTTAGTCAAATCCAAAATTATCAAGTTTTTAGTCTTGCATGGAGTTGGGAATCTAGATGCCTTGAGATGAATTCAATATAATCCACTTAGGTGGGTTCACACTTGGTTCAGCTCACCTAGAAAGTACATTTTCATGTTTCCAGCATCCTACTTTTGCTCCACTTGAACAAGTGGTTAGTTTGGAGATGAAGCAAAACAACGAGAACAAAATCAACTATTTTTTTCATTGTTGGCCCTGTTTGGAACTGAGAAACAAATCTGTATTAATTTCTAGACAAATAAAAACATTAGTTCCCCCCTGAAAAATTCCTTAACTCATATGCACATAAAGAATACTCACCTACATGTAACTGTTTTTTCAGCTTCCACCAAACTTTTTTATCTCCTCCTTTTTAATCAGAAAGGTGTTTTGAAACACTCACATGAATTAGATCAGGCTTGAGATAATAATTGTGTCGGTCTGCAGCACCAACTGGGACTTCCCCTGGCTTCGGGCAAGTTGCTAGGCTACTATCTTAAAGAGACAACTCACTTGATTAATTGCAAATACAGATTGCTTTATGAAAAAGTTAATACATTTATAACAACAAAGTCTGAGTGAAATAGCAGGCTGATTATCAGAACTTGCAGTATTCCCTGAATACAGGATTAAGGAACAAAAGTACAGCTTTTAAAAACAGATGCCGTCTGCGCTGACTCCAGTCCTGCTTTCAGGGGTGAGGTATTACCACACTATTGGTAAATCGCCATTTAATGAAAACCACAAAACATTTGTTTTTGGAGTGTGATATTCAAAATAAATATTACCTCACTCACTTTGTATTGATGTAACTGGCAAAGAACTGCTGTAATATCCTAGGGTCTCTCTAACCCAAATCTGCCTTGGAGGAGAGTATCTGTCTGGCATGTGTTTGCACTGGATGTCAGACTGCTGATACTTTGCTTTTTCATTAAATATCTTATTACTTGAAACTCTTCAAAGGGCTAAGCAGCTTTCATTCCTCAGATCATGCAGTGATTTTATGAATAAATGTAATATGGTAATACATAATGATAATTACAAATATATATTTAAAAAAAGGAAAGATGTAAGCATCTGGTTTCTTATGAGCAGACCTTTTCAGAAATTATTTTAATTTCCATGAAATTTGTTGACAAAAACTGGGGAAAAAAGTCTTTGAAATTTTCTTTGCCCTTTTTTTAAGCTTTTTTTTTTTCTTTTGGGAAAAAAAAAAACAAACCAAAACCCAGCAAAAAACCCAAACCCTCTTGATGTTTCAGTTTTACCTAGAAATCTGAGAACATTTAAAAAATACTTTTTGGATTTTTTTAAAAGCTACTTAAGGCAAATCAAATGTTCTCAAGCGGCTTTACATGTAAATCTTTATATAAGCAGCAGGCATCTGCTCAACCTGCTTCTGATTGTTCTGAAAGCTTCATTAATAACTTGTATTTCCCTTTAAAACCCCAAATAAAGTGTCTCTGTATGATTTGGAAGCAGTTTGGCTTGTCTTTTGTGGTCACAGCAATGGGAATGCATTAGACTCTCACTGGTAGACCCCAGTTTAGCCAGGAGACATTAAAAAATGAGCAACCTGCAATGAACTGAAAGAGCAGGTGAGGGAGTAACAGCACAGCACAAAGCTTCAGTGGGCAAGGTACAGAGTAGAAAACATTGAAAAAACTCTGGAAGGAATACAACTTTTAAAAATCAAACCCACAGAGCTTGAAATCACTGGGAAGATATAGAGATTAAAAAAAGGAGAGTATGATTAATCAGTAATGCAAGGCTGACCTGAGGATTTCTCTAAGTTGTGTATGTTTATATGTGTTAGAAATAGATGATGGGGCACCTACGAGCTCCAGTTTATTAATGCTCTGTGTGTGAAAGCCAAGGAAATAAGATGTAGGTCCTCTTCCAGGGCTGAAAGGCAGTGGGGAGAATGCAATGCCCTTTGCTGCTGGCTCACATTAGATCAAGTTTGTGAGGGACACGCCATCTTTATTTGTAATTTATTCATGAAATGAGATGACCTTACATCTTAGTGTTCCACACCTGTTTCACTCTCAAACAGAATTGGGGGATGTTCATTTGTTCATATTTTACAAAAGCTGGGGAATATATATAGTATAGTTTGGGGGCTATCCCGCTTAGCCTTATACTGAAAATTTCCTTAGAGTGAAATATATTGTCACTGTCTTGAGAAAGAGGTGAGGAAAGCACTGTGTGCAGCAGGGTGTTAGGACATAATGTGACAGGGAAAAGGATGCCAAAGGTGGAGCAGAAGGACTCTATTCCTATTTCATACCCCATGGAGGTAAGGAGCTTCTTGGTAGTCTTCTTCTCAGCCTTATGACTGTGAAGACATTTGAGAATCATAGCACATAGGGTCTGTTTTAGTGGAACTAAAATTGCACAGAGATGTGACTGGAGCCTGTGGATTCTAGTGATAAATAGCAAAGGAAAGTTTTGTTGAAGGATTAAGATCAGTTTTAGGTATCATCAACAAGAATATACTTTCGCAAAGTCCTAAAACAGGTTTTACACGCTATGACAGACCAAGCATTGTGTATAACAACCAAGAATATATTCTACGTGAATTTTGTTCAAAAATATACTTTATTTTATTCAAAAAGTTGGGATTCATTGATATGGAAAAAACATTTGGACTGGTTATGAGTATTACTTTGGTTAGGTGAAGGGAGAAATTAGTTTCATTTTTTCAGATATATTATCTTTTCATGCTATACTGGGTTAACATTTTTTTTAATGAGATAGTAAAATCCATCTTCTGCTATTCGTGTAATAAAAGACTTAGCAAACTTACAGAGCTGTGAACACTTGGTTTCTGCATATACAAAACAGGTGTTTGCATGTAAGTAACTTAGGATAAACCTGTTGCACAGAGCTATCAGGTGCAACTGTAGCACTTCTACCTATAGCTTGAAGAGTCAGTAGTGCAAAATTTTTCTTCAGGGTGCTAAACATAATGCTATACAGTGAAAATCCCCTTGCTGTTAGTACTCTTTTTTTTTTTTTTTTTTCCCCCAGTTTTCATATATTATTTTTCCTGTAAATTTAAAGAATGTCACAATTCTTATTTTATATTATGTTTTGTTTTATTTTTTTAAAGAATTTATAGTCTGTTTTTTAATAGCTTCCTTATTCTGGTTTAGAGTCTAAAAAAAGAGTTCTGAATCAGGGCTGGAAACCATTTACTGGACACCATTTCAGCCCTTTTTATGCTCTAAGATGTGAACTGGTTATTCTTTCAACTGATTTCAGTCGTTTACAAACAGTCCTAAGAATTAAGGAAGAACCATAGGGGGAAACGTAATTTTTAACCCTTCTTCCAGTCTTCCAGCTGTTCTGGTGGGAATTCTTGCATCAATGGCCAGTTGTCAGTTTTGAGTATTACAAGTTGTAATGAAAATGTGGATGACTTACATAAAAGTCTGAAAAATCAATTCCTGTGTTTACAAAATAGCATTATTTCTGGTATTTCTGAAGCTGGATTTTCAAGTTACTGGTTTTTTTAATATATTTAGCTATAATTGTAGGTAGCCTGAAGGAAGTAGGTTTCGGATTCCTACTGAAAATAGTATAACTTTAAGATCTACTTTAAAATGACAGCATGAATTTCTTATGCTTGAATACTATGGGAAAAGGACAAGAATAAGCTATCAGAGCTCTAAAATCTTAATTTTGAATAATAGGATTTTTTTCCATTCTAAGTGTATGGATAGTCAAGTATTGAAAGAAGGTGGACAAGCAGTAGAAATTTTTCTATGGGTGTTCTCCAAAAGCATGTTAGAGAAGCATGGATCAGAAGTGGCAGAGCTAACGCGCTGCCTCAGCACAAGGGTCTGGAGTAGATGACTTTTTAAGTTTCTTATGTTCATTTTTTTATTTCAATGCATAATGTTAAGAGGATGTAACTTGGACCAACCTCATCTAACTTTGAAGTTCCATCTAACTTCCAAGCTTTGAGTGGAAGAGCTGGACAAGATGACCTTATGAGATTTATTCCAACTGAACAATTTTATGGGTTTTTGTGGATTTATGATCATGGTTCCAGATATGTAATGCAACATGAATTTTCCTCCTGTTTGCTTTCCACTGTTTTGGTATCTTATTTACCATCATTTTCGTATCAGAGCTAGTCAGATGTTTTCTATGTGTACATATATATACACACATGCATGAACACAGATACATACTACACTCACGTACACATATATTACAAAGTAGCTTTATATCTTGATTCAAATGTGGAACAAAGACATCTATTTGTGTAGAAATTTTCAGGTGTGTCAAAAGGTTCGGGGATTTCATATTCTGAAAACTGAAAGTGATTCAGTTGGGGGAAGTCACATTTTATAATGGAAACATAAATATAAAAATTCTCAGGAAACCACAAAATATTAATCTTGCAGTGTTTGGGTTACAGTGAGGTAGATGGAAGGATGAAATAGCAGTTTCCTAATCATCTTCAGTCTGTAGAGAGATAAAGACAAAGAATGCTTCTGTCATACTGTGTCACAGCGCAGCCACTGCTCACTTTGTCCTTTTTCCATCTTAGTTTACTGAGGAGCAATCAGTATAGCAGCATCAAACAAGCCCTAAGAAAAACATCAAAGTCTACCTTTATTTAAACAAAAAAAATAAGGGACTCACCAAAAATCCATGATGTGTTAAGAAATGCAGGCCACCAATCCATGTCCAGCCAACCAGCACTGGCAGTTTCTAGCTTTCAAATTTACATCTATAACAATTGTTAAAGTCTAAAGGACTTTATCATCAGTTAGAATAAATAAATGTAACCCCATCAAAGTCAACTTTTAATGGAAATAGAAAGGACTAGCTGTTCTACTGAATACTGAGATATATTACCAATATCCTGCTTATTTTTCTGCATACTGCTTGTCACACAGAAAAAAGCCACAGTAAAAATTGTAGCATGTCGGATTACTCGCTTCTCTTTGAACTCCAAATGGATAACTGTTACAATCTTCCTGACCTGATGCTTATATTCTTTGTATACTCTGCCAGTATTTCATCCTTGTTCAAGCAGTCAGAATTTCCCACAAAAGCATTTGTAGTCACTGCGGAAAAGCCACTGTAAGTGAGAGATTTAAATAATATCGCCACCAAATAAACGTAAAAACCTTATTATTGTGTTGAATAGAATGAATGCTTACTGTGCTGCTTCACTGCTGCTAATAAACCATATCGAGTCAATTTACTTTGTCCATTCAGTAGTCTCAAGGTATCAAACCTGCAGCTTCAGTGCTGGTTTCACTGTTAGGCTGAAAAGGTGGCAGCTGCTGCGGTAAGGGAAAAACACTCTCCCTTTCTGAGCAGTTGCAGTGAATACTTCCTTCTGAATCTCTCTGAAGGTGAAGAAGAAAACCTTAATTGTCATCAGATCAACAAAATGAAAATAACCTTTTGACATTCCTTTACATTACTTGCATTTGTCTCTCATTAGATAATACCTACAAATGAAAAAGATGGCCTTTCCTTTTTTCTTTGTATTGCACAAGAAATTGGATACTATGCATTTTAACTAGAAGACAAATACCAAAACTGAGACCTGGAAATGAAATAGTGGGGTGTTAGTGTTCATGACATTTTCAGTTGTACCTTTTTCATAGGCATATGTTATCTGCAGTATAATGACTCTGTAACTAGAATGTGACTAATTTTTTTATATCTGTAATGACATCACTGTCTAATGCAACTTGAAGTTTAAAGTAACGTATGAATTATTCCCATTACCCCACTGTCTTGTCACAGGATGGTCTTAAGAATCCTGTTACATAAACTATGTATTTGTTGAAATTCAGCTGGAATTGTTCTCCTTCATACTGAAAAACCTACTACCTGTTGTTTAAAAATATTTTGAACTACCTTTCTTTACTCTTACTCCATTCTAATTACAACTATATTATAATTAAAGCATTTTATTATGAAGCATATATTTACATGGTATTTTCAGATTTTGTGCAATTTTTTGCTATCAAATGTAAGCAGAATATGGAAGAAGCTGTTAGCTTCAACTGCACTGGGGAAGATGGAGCGTGATAAAGTCATTTGATGTGATTTGCACTTAGAAAACAAATCTTTTTTGTCCAACAATTCAGCATTAAGGAACAGGACAAGAAACAGAAAAAAGTGTCTGCAGACTCCAGCTCATTAATTCAAGGATTACTTAAGTTATTAATGATCTTTTTGAAGTGTAAGCCATTAATGCATATTGGCTTTGTTTCATATTATGGCTTTATAATGTCACTTATGTTGAATTACCAATGAAGGTGAAATCTGCCAATAAAAAACCACCAGCTTCTATTTACTGTAGGAAATAGCAGCAACAACAGCAAAATATGTTAAAGCAGCCCCAAAACTGATAGCAATCTTTACTATTTTACCTCACAGCTTCCTTCAGCTTCTTGCCATATGCTAAAAGTTCATTCTCTGATGAGCCTTTGAGCTGTCAGTCTGTCTCCCTAGCTTTTCTCTCATTTTCTCCTCAGTATAAATGGCTATTAGCTGGAAATTGTTTTATATCTTGCCTGACCATTTGACTGCAAGGCATCGTTACTTCTCATGTCTTCTATTAGAGGGACAGTGGACCCAGCAGGCAAGCTAGGGCAATTAAGTGGCCACTACCATTAACATTAACCTTTTTAAAAGTGTGAGCGTTATGTCTTAGAAAATATTTGGTACTAAATCAGTACCTCAGGGCAATAAAAGTGCAAGTGAATCACCAATTTTTCACTTTTTTGCCTCCGTATAAGGGTGAGGCCAGAGCCTGTTTTGAAGGGCACAGTCATCAGCTTGTGGGTCAGTCACCCCTCTATGTCAAATGCATAGGAGAAAGTTAAAAAAGCCCCTGATTTGACTGCCACCAGTGCAGTTTATTAACTGTAATACTCTTCTGAAAAATTTGATGATGCTTTATATTGACATCAATCTTCTAAATGTTTGGAGCTTTGGGATAAGTTTCCACAATTTTAAATATGTATCTGAATATCCAACCCCTTCCTCAATTCATCTTCCCAATAGTCCTGCTTTGGGAATAATATGTTCATTTTTCATTTCCTGCACTTGTCATGTGCCACTTCATTTGGAGGAAAAAGCATTGCAGGGTTAGTATTCCTATCTCTGTATTTCTCCAGATGGTGCCCTGTGCCATATTGTTTAATTCTTACTATCCTTACCTGATAATCTGACTTCATGCAGAAGGAAGAAGTTACCTCTCTGGTGAGTTCCCACTTGTACCTTACTGCTTCCATGGTTGATGAATTTCTGTTCATCCCTACATGTTTAGCAAGAAATGTTGGAAGGAGAGAGTCACTTGTAGTCTCATTTGCTGCAATAGAGCAAACAGCAGTAGAACTAGTAGGATGGGTTTCCTCTGGGTTATGCCTGTGATTGGGTTCCCTGGGTGCATCTATGCACGTAGGATCAGGAGCTTCTGAAGCTAATGTCACATTATCCCCACTTACCATCCTTTGGTTTGCACTGTAGAGTCTGTGAAATTGATTCCTTTTGGATGAAACAAAACCAAAATAGCTTCTAATAGGCATTCTGTTTACAAGACCAAATTAGAGCTGATTCAAAATTCTGCCACATCCCTCTACACTATATGTATAGTGTGGCTATCTGGTCACCAGCACAAGTTCTTTGTTGCTCTTGAGCTATACTACCTGCTATCACAGGTGTAGTCTTTGATGCTTAATAAGATGTAGCTCTTCAATGAAGCTTCTTTTTTGACTGAGACTTCATGAAGTGTGTTTCATGTCTACCTGACTAGCGGCTTTTTATAAAACTGATAATTAAAACTTTCATTTGGTGACTTTTTTGACAAATTTGCTTGAAGTTGATCAACGGATTCAGAAGGTATTAGGGATTGACAGCTGAATAACCTGGCAATTTCATATGCAATGAGATACTGCATTGATATACCCTCTCTTCAGGAGACCAAGTTGAACATCATGCATATAATTCTAATAAGAATTATACTTAGAACCGTGACTAGATCACCTGGGGACACGCTGAAGCTGGGAATGGGGAAATGACTGGGCATTTGCCCACTGAAGATAGTAAGGCTCAAATTTAAATTAAAAGTTTCTTCTACCTCAATAACTTATTCTGCCAGAGACTTAAGTCTTTGTTTAATTAGACTGTGTTGAACATTACACTTTTTTTGAAGAGTCATGTCTTCCTGGGGGGAAAAAAAAAGCATTCTTTCACAAAAACATAGTTTTTGTAGACCACTTATCAGATTGCCTTTCAAAAGCTAAAATGTCCTTCTATTCTATGTTGTTTTAGATGGTGAAACTCAAACCATCTCTTCTCCATCCTCAGCATTTCCTTTAAAGTTTTCAACAAAAATCTCACAAAGTCTGATGCAAAAAATGCAGTGACTTTTTTTGTTTTACCATTTTACCCCAGGGGATAAGAAAGTAAACTTTGTTTCTCAAGGTTTATCTGTCCAAATCACCATTACGTAATTTCAATGTTCCACAGATTCCTCCTTGTATCTTCACCAGCCCCAAATGCTCAGTTCCCACCAGATTTGAAAACAATGCTACTGAGGGAAATAATTAACTGTTTTCTGCCCTCCCTTCTTCCCCCTACCAATAGCACCTTCAGTCACTGTTTTTTCAGATCTTCTATTACCAAAGTTAACAATGCTGCTTTAATGAAGCAAGGTTCTAGCCACATTTTTGAATGTAGCATTAAAAAGTTTTGAGATTCAGATCAATTTTAACAGTCTTTTAAGCATCTAAGTGACTTTGCTGGTGATGATATAAATAACCTTTAATTTTGCATATCTCTTCTCCTTGTTAAGCTGTTTCCTTAACTCTGAATCAAGTGTTCATGCAGCAAATGTCAAGTTGAGAATTAATATGCTATGAAAAAAGAAGTGAAATAGAGGAAAATAATGTCCAACGAGTTTGCAGGCAAAACTATGGTGTTGGACTACTTCCTCTGAAACTCATGCTTTTTTGAGGGGATCTGTAACAACTCTCTACTTCTGTTTGTTTCAAACACATCAGCGTGCAGGTGAATACAGTGCTTGTGTGTCTCGTTCTCTGAATCTATTCCACAAATTAATTGTATAATGAGAGCAATGTATGGGGGAGTTCAGCACACTGACCTCCAGCTGGGCTCCAGTCTGTCAGAAAAGTTTGTCTCTTTATATCTACTATCCCCACCTGGATGTCTCTGATATCTTAGGACATGTCAGAAGTAACAGTGCACTCAGCAAGTGAATTGAGACCTTGCTGACTACATTAGAGTGAGCTGACTTGTTATCTAGAATTTGGTGAATGTATTTTCTAGATCTCTTTCCTCTGTTATAAAGTTAAGACTAGTGGATCACAGGTAGAAACATACTTTTAGATGTCTAAATGCGGATATTTTCATTTGTAGCTGTACCCCATTCAAAGTATTTTTTCTGTCAGTCATTAAACACGAACCACTGACCTCTGCAATATTAATTTCAGTGAATGCCTGGAGTTATGCTGTTGGCACTGAGTAAAGCCTAACCATATACCAGCAGCACCAGAATTACTCTGAACTCTTCTCGCTTCTTTCTGTCTTCTTACATGCAGAATGTATGGTCCACTGTGTTTCAGCTAAGGCGCCTCCTTGTGCTTTGCACCAGGGGAGGGCAGTAAGAGAAAGGGAGAGAGAGGATTCTTTCTGGATCTCAATTAGAAAGACCCAACAACAAAAGGCTTAGTAAAACATCTGTTTTAATAAGAGAGAATAAGAAAAGGGACACAGAGAATGAGTGAATTTTACATTGTTACAGATGCTGGGCACCACATGTTCGTGCACCATTGGGTGGACCCCATATGGATTTTCCCATGGCCCGCTGCACAGATCTCATCCATGATGACATTTTCTCCTTTTTGGTCATTTGAGCTAGTATATGATTTTCTTACAAGAAAACAACTCTATTCATCATTTCTAGTATCAATCATAAGGGATGGTCTCATGAGAAATTCCTGCTGCACTGCTCGATAAAGGTAAGGCCGTGGGGGTGGTGTAGTTGCGGGTGCTGAGTAGGAGCTGCCTGCAGGCTGCTCTGTTGTGAATAGCTGGCTGAGGTTGTCCTGCAGCCAAGAGATTTGAGCAGCACAGCACAGCTAATGCTGGAGGTGCAGCACAGCACAGATCTGCACTTGCTCAGGTTAATTGTGATGTGGATCACTACCTCTTTGAGGTATGATGGTCTCCTGGCCAGGATCACTACACTTTGTCAGGAAAAATAGCTGTTACGTGGGTAAAGATGGTATCCTCTGATCACAAGGCCCAGTGATAACAGTGTCCCATATTGGCTGAAGCCTTCTGTTGGGGAGAATGGAGAACACATCATGGAACAACTCACAGGAGATGGCCTTTTTAGCAGTTTTTTTGTATGAAAGGCCTTCACAGAAGCTGATGTCTGTGTGGCTCTATTATTTATGTTTCAATAATACATCCTATATAAAGTCTGATGTATACAAGATAATTTTCACAGTTGCTAGTTAGCAACATATGCAAACAAAAAGCCCCAGATAGCTATTTATAAGCATTCCTGTTATAGTAAGCAAACCAAATGAAGAGATGTTCTTCATACAGCTTACTTCAAGTCTTTAAACAATTTTGCATGAAAGATTTGCAACAGCCATAAGCACACAAAACATTTTCCATTGCCTGTGGGCAATAAATGCCTGCCACATGTTTTCGTGACGCCGTTGCACAGTAGCGCTACCACGGAGAAAGAATTGGTCTTTTGAGTACTGCCCAGTTTCATAGCAGCTTTAGAAGATATGGTACTAAAAATGCCCGTGCCATGATTTTGGTAGAAGTGAAGCAGTGAAAAATTTCAAAACTAAGTCCAGCTTGTGCAGGTCCTAACAAAAAGAATAACTGTGTGAGCCTGTATTGTGAAAGCAGTGGATGTGTGTTTACTTCCTTTTTGTCTACAGAAGGAAGAGATTAGAAAAAGCCATTTATTAGTGAGCAGATCAGATGTGTAGTTACTTCCTTCTCTTCTACAGGAACAAGCTGCTAGAAAAAAACCTTTATTAGTGAGCATGTTATTCTGCTTATGTGAGCTTAGCAAGGGAAAGAATGTATTGAGACTTGGCCAGGAATGGGTGAGGAAAAGAAATAGTGTCAGAGGTAAAAGTGGGAGTTGAGCATTCAATTGTGCTTGTTACAGGTACATTTTCTAAGATATAAATCAGGTCAAGGAAGCTTCAGTTGAAACATGTTTGCTGAATGAACAGATAACTGCAGTGAAAGGATGCAAAGTGGGACAAATAAAGAGCAACCCACACTGCTATAAATGTGAACTACAAACCATGTAAATAGCATAACTCCCACTGAGAATGTGACAGGTCTTTCAGGTACTTACTTTTATTTCTAAGCCTTGCCCAGCCCAAGCCATCAGTGTTACAGATTCTTGCCAGTTCTTAGCAGACATTTTATGAAAATTCGCACACATATTTCAGAAGCTAATAAACTGGCATTTTGGTATTATTCCTCTTTTAAATGTACCACTAACTGTTTTGAATCCATTGTAATTTGTATCCCATGCACTAAACATTACAGCAGCGGGGTTTGAAATTAGTGCCATTAGGTGGCTCGCCTTGATATCTGTGTGATAAGAAACAGCCTTTCATCAAGAGTAAAAAAAGTGTATTATTTAGTAAACTAAGTGCTTTTTTATTGTTGCTTTTTAAAGCTGTATCACTGCTGTTAAGCAGCTCAAACTGGTTGACACCAACTATTTGCAAACTTAGAAAACATCCCTTTCTGTATTATTTGCTCACTTCAGAAACTGTACTTTTATTTTTTTCAGTTTTTATTTTTATACCTGTTGGCTCCTGTCTCAACCTTTCTGTCTAGTTACTTTTAGGTACTGTAAATGACCAGGGAAAAAGTTTTCACATGACAAAGATAAAGTTTCTTGTCTTTTCTACACAGTGCAGAGGTCATGATGGGAGATCAGAGACAGGAAGCAGCTTGTCATTTTGTTAACAGGTACAGGGACTCGGAGCTTTGTTACGCTCTACCAGAAGCCATTAGAGACCTGTAATAAGCTAGGAGCACCAGCATGGGGATTGATGTTGAATGAGGTGTAGTTTTGTTCAAGAATGGACTGGAAGAAGGTGCCGGGACCTGTTTGGAATACATGCATGTATGTTTTCATGCATATATCTGAGTCCACATGGATCATCCTTTTGGCATTTGATTCAACACAGAATAAACAACATAAAAGTTTTGCTGATCCTCACCCCGCCTTCAAAGACAGCAGAATATAAAAGATCTCTCTCTTTTTTTCTCCTGCTGCCTAGCTGTGTTGTGCCTCATAAGAGGTGCAGTGTTGACCTGGCCTCTGGTTCCTAAAATTAAGGGGGTAGCATCAATTTAAACTTGCTCTTCATTAAATGATGAATATTTCCTTTTACATTTTCTTGAACTCACTCAGGAATAAGATTCTTGTGAGTTATAAAGGAATACTATAAAAATAAAATATTTTTTTCTAATAAATTCTATAGGATTTTATAGTAATTACTACTAAAACCTATGAACTTTCTATGGTATCCTGTTATTTTCCTTTTTAATTCATTTCATTGGATTTTTTTCCCAATGGTGAAATCCTCCGAAAATATTACCCTTCCACGATGGAGCCTTTTTTGGAAATTGTTATGCAAATCCAAATCCTGCAGCCTTCAGAGGGAATCTGTGACAAAAGTGAGACAGGCGCAGCTACCTCCAGTCAGGCAATTCTTTTGATTAAGGTTCTCTGCTTTAAAACAGAGTTTAATCAAGGATAGCAAAACCAGAGGAAAACCGCTTTCCAGGTGTGCCTTCTTGTGCAGATGGTGCACTGCCAAAGAGAATCAAAAGAGACTTAATTACAACAGTGATCAGCAGAGTCAGACAGGATGAGAAATTGTGCGCTCTGATGGAAGCTGTTCATTACAAAACAACGGCACTGCTTGGCACGTGGGGAAGGATAAAGCCGCTTCTGGTGGATGACAAAGGCTTTTTGAAGTCTGCTGAGACCAAGTAATCCATGCTGTAATGTTTGAAGCATTTAGAGAAGGTGACGATCACTTGTCCTTTCTCTGGACAAGTCTAAACCTGCAGGGGAACCCATGCTGCTCACTTTCCTGGGCAAATGGGCAGGCAGTGGTCCCTGTCAGTCTGCTTCCTGACAGCCTTTGAGATGCTTCAAGGAGTGGCAGCAGTTTAATGCAGTTCTAGAGTCTGTTTTGCAGAGAGGCAATGTTGCTTCTGTATGAGTGAAGTCTATTGGCCAAGATAGATGTGGGGCCCTGCTGTGCTGCCTGCTGATGCCACAAGTATGTGGGCATGGTGTCTGAAATTTTGCAGTCTCAGTAGCCTTTTGAAATTGTTTTTTTGAGGTAGTTGAACACATCCTACCATGTACTTGTACCTGAAAGTGTTGAATATTTAGGGTTTAGACAAAAGCTAGCACAGTAATATACTGTTGTATTTACAGATTAGAGTGGGATGTGGAATCCTTCCTCATCAGCAAAGCAATGTATCATTTACCTTTGATACTCATTCCTGGCTTTCTCCAGCAAAGATGGTAGTTAAACTGTGATTTTGCAACTGCACCCACAAAGAATCCCAGTGGGACTCCATCCATCTGGCCACAGGGAGCTGCATGCAGAACAGCCTCATTAGTATGTGCTGAGGGATAAGCCCTGTCTTACTACCTGTCTTGTCTACGGTTGGACATGTAATCAGTGGTCCATAAACAATAATGCATTTGTCAAGGTACTTTTGATGAAACAAATTCTAAACTCTGTTAACTGAAATGAGATCAGGACTCTTCCTCCGCTGCCGTGGGACTGGCACAGTGCCCTGCACTGGCATTCTATTCTTTTCCAGAGGGTTCTACAGACATTATTGAATTAATTTGAGCAACACCACGAAGTGCACAGAGGCCTAATCCTCCATAATCAAGGGACAGACTGTCAATGACTTCAATGAGCTTTGGATTTGGCCTAAGTGAATACAGACTAGGGAAGAGAAAGCTCCTCCAGCAAGCAAGTGGCAAAGCTGGGATTTGAATGGCAGTGAGTCTAACTAACAGCAGCCTACTCAGCTCCCCAAAAGGGCCCTGACAGCATTCTGAGGCAAAAGGTGGAAGGAAAGGGATTAAAATGTTCCAATAAATCTCAGAGAAAAAGGGCAAGCAAGAGAAGAAGGGTGGTAGAGAAAAAGGTCCGTCTGTAGGGTGAAAGAGGATAGAGGATGGGCTTAGCTCCTCCCTCATCCTCAGTTTCGTCTTCTTTCCCTTCCTGTCCCTCGCTCTAGACTATTTACTTCAATAAATTTCCTTGTTTGAGCTTTCCCGGTACAGGTTCTGTATCTGCCACTGCTCTTTTGGCTGCTTGCCTGTTGGTAATTGGCAGGAGATACAGCTTCTGGCAGTACTGAGTCACTAAGAGAAGTGGACTAGCAGGACACTTAATACAGGGATCTCAAAGTACTTTACAAACATTAATTAATTGAGTCTTACGATACCTTTGTGGGAAAGGCAAGACTTATTAGACATACTTCACTTCTGGGAAAAGAGACTGACTAAAGCCAGCTTTTTCTGAAGTGTTAATATGCTTTTATTATTTGTATTATATATATGTGTAATAGTTAAAGAATTATAGGCAGGCTGAATGTCATGCATCTGCCTGCAGACCCTTGTACGAACATGATGAAATCAAGGCATGAAAAATTAAAACCCACTTTTGAAACCACTTATAATGCATAACCTTGGAAAAATCATTAAGTCAGAATTAGAGTCAAGAATGTGAATGCTTCGGCCTACTTCCACCAAGAATGGTGATAGTGAGTGAAATTAAACCCACTGGGGTAAACTCAGTATTGATACCAGGCAAGTAAGTTGGAAGGCATCAGGCAAAATTAGGAAGGTCTCAAAACACCACTGCTTTAGTCTAGTCTCACTTTGGATATTTAGGAAACCAGACATATAATCTCTGTCTCAGTAGGAGATCTGCATGCTCACAGTCTTTTCTTTCTGCTGCTGTCTGTCTTTTTTTGCCCAAAGACATAATAACTATTTTAGGTAACTTCACACTGTGACAAGGCCTGTGTTATGTAAATGAAATGAAGACATTCAAGAATGAATTAACAGATGATTGTGAAGCAGGACACTTTTGGAAAAAATGGTGAGGTGATTTTTAGGAACATCTAAAACTGATTTTGCAATGTTGATTCAAGCATATGTTATTTTCTGGTGACTTCTCTGAACCTAAAACTTATTTTCTTGTTTGTATCTGTCTAAATGCATACCTGGTTGGACAGTTCAGTTTATCCCATGATGCTTGTCCTTGTGCCCCAGTAAGTTTGTTCAATCAGTCCTGTAAAGACCTGTAAAAGATAAAAGGACAGATCTTATATCATGCGTTAAGGAGAAAGTGTACATTGCAGGCAAGAAAATTTCTGTGTGGAGACACATTTGTAGATGGCATTTTAAGAATGGTAACCTTACATCTTTCATATTGCATACACTGGATATTACATAAGAAACAACCCGGCATGCACAAGACCTCTGCATGGAAGACCACTACCTGTGGCAAACCTTCAGAGGTCAATCTATTTCAGAGAAATGGGAAGTGTAATGAAAGAGAAGAGAGAGGAGAGGAGAGGAGAGGAGAGGAGAGGAGAGGAGAGGAGAGGAGAGGAGAGGAGAGAGAAGAGAAGAGAAGAGAAGAGAAGAGAAGAGAAGAGAAGAGAAGAGAAGAGAAGAGAAGAGAAGAGAAGAGAAGAGAGAAGAGAAGAGAAGAGAAGAGAAGAGAAGAGAAGAGAAGAGAAGAGAAGAGAAGAGAAGAGAAGAGAAGAGAAGAGAAGAGAAGAGAACGCACTCTTCACATGACGGTGTCGTGGTTTAACCCCAGCCAGCAACTAAGCACCACACAGCCGCTCGCTCACTCCCCCCCGGTGGGATGGGGGAGAGAATCGGAAGAGTAAAAGTGAGAAAACTCATGGGTTGAGATAAAGACAGTTTAATAGGTAAAGCAAAAGCCGCGCGCACAAGCAAAGCAAAGCAAGGAATTCATTCGCTACTTCCCAGCGGCAGGCAGGTGTTCAGCCATCCCCAGGAAAGCAGGGCTCCATCACGCGTAACGGTTACTTGGGAAGACAAACGCCATCACTCCGAATGTCCCCCCCTTCCTTCTTCTTCCCCCAGCTTATATACTGAGCATGATGTCATATGGTATGGAATAGCCCTTTGGCCAGTCTGGGTCAGCTGTCCTAGCTATGCTCCCTCCCAGCTTCTTATGCACCTGGCAGAGCACAAGAAGCTAAAAAGTCCTTGACTAGTGTAAACTCTGCTCAGCAAGAACCAAAACATCAGTGTCTTATCAACATTATTCTCATTCTAAATCCAAAACACAGCACTCTACCAGCTACTAAGAAGAAAATTAACTCTATCCCAGCTGAAACCAGGACAGTATCCACCCCTTATTCCATACCATTTACATCATGCTCAGGTCCCACATTATCCAATACATCCTCATTAACCACCACCCCACTTATTCTATGGACCACTCCTGTAAAATGTCTGTAAAATGTCCATAAACATCCACAAATGTCCACATAATGTCCATTGGGTTCATTTAGTCCGTGACTGGGCTCCATCGGTGATGGTGATCACTCAGGACAGGAGAGGTGGTGTGTTGCGTGGAGTTATTGGGCACCAAAGCCAGCTCAGGTCGGGTTACTGCTGCACTTGCACTGCTTCTTGTAAGGCTTCTCCTCCATTTGTTCAGGTGGTTCCTGCTATGGTAATTCCTATAACATGCAACTCAGATCATGGGTTACAACAATTTAAAGGTATTTCCATTACAATCTCCACCCCTGGCCACTTTGGGCCAGGATTAACATTGCAATGAACTCCTCCCCTTGCTCCTAGCCTGGCTAGCAACAAGGGGTTCCTGTTATAGTAATTCTCATAACATGCAACTCAAATCCTGGGTTACAACAATTTAAAGGTATTTCCATTACAATCTCCACCCCTGGCCCCTTTGGACCAGACCATTGGGTTTAACACTGCAATGGACTCCTCCCCTTGCCCCTGCTTCGGCTTGGACTTATCCACAGACTGTAGTCCCTTAGGGGTTTACCTGCTCCAAGCGGAGCCTTGTCTATGAGCCACAGTCTCTCCAGGGGTATACCTGCTGTGGCATGGATTTATCCACAGCCACAGTCACTTAGAGGTGCACCTGTTCCCACATGACCTTCTCCATGGGCCACAATGCTTTCAGAGATATACCTGCTCCAGCGTGGCCTTGCCCGCAGCCACAGTCTCTTCAGAAGTAAACTTGCTCCACCATGGCCTTACCCGCAGCCACATTCTCTTCAGAAGTAAACTTGCTCCACCATGGCCTTACCCATGGCCACACGCTTTGAGGTGCTCCAGCATGACCTCATGCACAGCCACTGATGCTTCAAGGTGTACCTGCTGCAGCACGGACTTATCCACAGCCACAGATGCTTCGAGGTGTACCCTCTCCAGCGTGGACTTATCCTTGGGCCACAATCCCTTCAAGAAGTATACCTGCTGTGGCACAGACATAACCATGGCCACAGACTCTTCGAGACATACCTGCTCTGGTATGGGCTTATCCACGTCCACAGGCGCTTTGGGGTGTCCTGCTCCCACATGGACTCATCCACAGGTCACAGTCCCTTTGACTCGAGTTCACACTGGAGTTCCAGCCTGTCCAGTACAGCAGTGCAGAAACAGCAGCGATGCCCTGGCCATCTGCCAGCCCAGGGCATGGCCGTTGTTGTTATCAAAATGTTCCCAGGCACAGCACAATAAGATGATAAGCAGTTCAGTAAGTAGCAAAAGCAAAAAGCAGCCACTAACGAGCACTATACTCTAATATACAGTAAGGCAAGCAAGCCCCATGGCAAGTACAGAAGCCTGCTGATTAATACCTAAACAGCAGTAACAGCTATAAATTCAATCTAGCACATTCCAATTAAATCTGTCATTATCTCGAACCCTTCGAGCCCCACGTTGGGCGCCAAAAAAAGGACTGTCGTGGTTTAACCCCAGCCAGCAACTAAGCACCACACAGCCGCTCGCTCACTCCCCCCCGGTGGGATGGGGGAGAGAATCGGAAGAGTAAAAGTGAGAAAACTCATGGGTTGAGATAAAGACAGTTTAATAGGTAAAGCAAAAGCCGCGCGCACAAGCAAAGCAAAGCAAGGAATTCATTCGCTACTTCCCAGCGGCAGGCAGGTGTTCAGCCATCCCCAGGAAAGCAGGGCTCCATCACGCGTAACGGTTACTTGGGAAGACAAACGCCATCACTCCGAATGTCCCCCCCTTCCTTCTTCTTCCCCCAGCTTATATACTGAGCATGATGTCATATGGTATGGAATAGCCCTTTGGCCAGTCTGGGTCAGCTGTCCTAGCTATGCTCCCTCCCAGCTTCTTATGCACCTGGCAGAGCACAAGAAGCTAAAAAGTCCTTGACTAGTGTAAACTCTGCTCAGCAAGAACCAAAACATCAGTGTCTTATCAACATTATTCTCATTCTAAATCCAAAACACAGCACTCTACCAGCTACTAAGAAGAAAATTAACTCTATCCCAGCTGAAACCAGGACAGACGGGAAGGTCCACCTTACTGTAAATCTTACAGGGAAGAAACAGCAGTCTATATGGACATCTTGCAGAGCTGGAGAAGGAGCCAGTGTTTAGGGCAGTAAGTGAAAGAACAGGAATGAGTAAGTCCTTTGGCTAGAGCACAGGGGATCCTTGGTCAGTTTTCCGTAGGCCACAAACATCCCGTGCATCATTGGCCAAGTCTGTGCACATGTTGTTCTTGGACAAGGTGCTCTCTATCTGTCAGTTATTCATCCATTTTAACTTTAGGTGTCAAACTTCGGTGCTCCAGTGGCTGCAAAGGAATATCAGTATTTCAGATGCCACTGCTCTGCTCTACATCTTAATTCTGTGTTTAGGGAAGATGGTGAGAATCATCTCTCTTAAATTCTCACTTTCCCATTTGAATAAGAAGCTAATTTTCTACCTGCACTATCAAATAATTTTTTTTAGATCTGCATAGTTTTCCAAACCCACAGTGTTTTGGTGGAATTTAACAATTCTACGTATGACGAAAGGCCACAGCGGTGTCAAGAAGTAGCTGCCAACACACGCTAAGGGATGCGAAGCCTTCCAAATCTCTTTTGCTCTTCTCAAGGAAGAAAGATAATAACTGATGTTAGAACACTAACACTATTGCTGGAATTCACAGTTTACTTAGGAACATACTTTCTGTAATTATGAACGAGAAAATACTTCAATAAAAGGACGTACCAAGCAGACCTGTACTGGTATGCAAGATCAGTGTCATACATGTGATTCTGAATACAGATAAATAGCAACACAATTATAAGGTAATTGGCAAAGTCAGAATTAATAAATGAATTTGCAGCAAGCAACTAAGTAACACATTGCATGATTGGTTTTAGTAGATTTTTACTCTTATTTTCTTAATATTTCATTTTTGCAAATTGGCCTGGAGACTAATCCTCTGTATCAACCTGGTAAGTTGCAGCTTTTAAAGTTCAGATGCTTTCCACATACATAAAACATCTAACTTCTTTATATAGAACATTTTTTAATCCTTGCATAGGTAAAGGAAGTGAGCCGATTTTGCTCACATTTACCAAAAAGAAATAAAAAATATTCACCTTTGGGCTGAGACCCAGCGTAGAAAATTTGAGTCAAAAAGCAGAACTTTCCAGCTAGTTATATAAATGCAAAAATACAGAATTTAATAAGAATGTTAAAATAATTTACTGTTACAGCCTGATTGTGAGACTAAAATGTAAATTTTTGCATTAGCTTACAGCATGATGGAACACACTCAGATTGTAACCCATTTGCTGTTAACAAGGTTTCTGGCTGACCAACATCCTCAAGTCTCTGCCCAGGAATATTGAACACCTACCTTAAACATTCACCTTATTTGTCTATCACAATTTTTGAATCTTGAAGCAAGGAAATCATTATGAAGTAGAGAAGGATTTTGGTAACACATGTCAGAAATGTATCACTAGGAATATTAAAACATTCCCTTGACAGTGACTTTGGCAACAGTCTGCTAACTTGGTTCTTAGCCTTGGTGTTATCCAGCACATGCAGGTTCATTTGCAACATAGCTTTCTCTTTCCATGTTTTGCTAGCTGTGACAGTGAGTTATGTTGGTGGGCAGGGCTGTGGGCCACCTCTTGCAAAGTGCCTTTTGGTCCAGTTCAGAGGCTTCATTATTTAACCCAGCTAGAGTGATTTGAACTTTATTTAACAGGTTGGTACATTCAGCCTTGCTCCTCTTTTTTTGCTGCTGCTGTCAACAGCAGCTTCAACAGGACCTTCCTATGCATTGTCTTGAATAAAAATAATACCATGCATTTTTTTTTTTTTTTTTTTTTTTTGTTAAAGGCAGAATAGTAACATACAGTTCCTATATCCTTCCCATACTTAACATCTTACCTAAAACTAGGGATGCTTTTCAATCCCCTGTTCCTACAACCTGTTTGTTTCAGATCACTGCCGTTCTGGGTGTCCTGGGTAGAGACTGCATGCGGGTATAATGACATATTTCTGCTTTTTATCCATGGAGATGGACATGTCTTTTCCTCTGGAAGCTCTGTCCTTTGGCACTTCTGGAGAACTGTCTTAAGCAAATGAAGCACCACTGTTTTTTTTCATTTGGCTTGGAACAATGAGTTTGTTATCTTTTAGTGATTAGATGGCAGGTTTACAAAGGGTTTGATCGGAACATGCAGAAAATGGATGTCTGAGAGCCCACTCCTAAAAGCAAGTTAAATAAAGAAGTCTTTTCATGAAATAGATCCTAATTCTTTATTCTCATGTGTTTCATACATATACTGATACTTCCAGCTCTCAAAATATTGTAAACAACCCCAGGCATTACACAAGATATACAAGCCTTTCCGAAGGTTTATAATGAAAACAGGGACTGTTCGTAAAAAGAGGTGATGTGAACATTGGTGCACCCAGATTTGACAGCCAATCCAAACACCTGTGAAATTTATTTGGAATAAAGAAACACACCTTCTATATGAAGTAATAATTTAAATTAAAGCCTTAATATTTTAATCAAAGATTTATTATTAATCTAAGTGCAATAGTATTAGCACATACGATCTGAATTATCCCATTATTGTGGTCATTAATATAGTAATACAGGTAAAACTGATATACACAAACTTCCTAATAACTACCCCTTTCTCTGGTGGTGTGCTTCCTGTGCTCCTCAACAAGAAGAAAATAAAGTTTCATGCTGAGTAATCAGTATTCAAAGTTCTTCACTAGGAGAACTATGTTAATTGTGGGTGTTTCTTCCTCCTCTTTGCCAGGAGGAGAATGATGTTAATGTTGATGATTTCTTTCTACTCACTCTGGGGTCTATTTGTGTCTATTTTTATACATATTCCAACATGCACTACTCCTTATTCTGCAATTCTACATTACATCCATATAATTAATAATGATTAATTAATCATTAACATAATTAATCATAACAATCATTAATAGCTCACTTTACAAAAACAGCAGTGTTCTAGAAGACACACATATGTACAGACCCATAGAGACATGATGTTCTAGTAATCAATTCCTACCAATATCTACAAGTTACAGCATTTTCATTGGTGTATTATGAAAATTTCAACAACATGCCATGTTCATGCCTGGTTTTGGCAGTGTACTTTTAAATAATAGGGTGATGGCTACTGAAGAAATATAAACATTGAAGAAATTTAAGAAACCAATATGCTAATGTTTTTATTTTGGTGGTTTTTTTTTTTAAAAAAATTGATTAATATGCTTTCTGGGTTTTGTTTTGTCTTGTTTTGTTTCCTTTTCCAGTCTTTTTAGTTTCTTTGTTTTTTGAAGTTGGGTTTTATTTTCAGGGTTTTCTTTGCAACTGGGAAGATTATCTCTGGATCTATAAAAGCATTTAGTTATATAACTCCTTGCTTTCAATAGGATTTAGGCACTTTATAAGAAATTCAAGGTAGAACTGCAATTCTTTGCCTATACAAGCCGTGACATTAAATAGAGTACCAAATAAACCGAGATTGAATTTTTAGTTGCTAACAATGAATATTTAGCTTGTCATAAGTCTGGATTTTAGAGGATATGTCCTCTCCTTACACCTAAATTATAGCCTGAGTGCACTAAGACAACTTCGGTCATTTGTCTGAGAATCTTGAGGTTTCGCAGGAGGAGTAACAGTGGCAAACAGCTCCTTTTTAAATTGTCATGTATTATTCACACCTTGCCTTAGGAAAGAACGGTGCTTTCTCAACAAATTAAAATGACAGATTTTTGCCCTAAAGTGCTTACAATCAAAATTTATAGGTCTGACTACGCTATTGGGTGTCCGAAAATCCAGGACAAATGGCCCCTTCACATGACTCATCAGTTCTATGGGACATGCTTTCTGGATACATGGGGGCTTTTGAGCATGAACTGTACATATTGTCTCTGCAACAAATCTAGTGCTTTTTGAATGGAAATAGGGGAACTTTGTCTTGTCATGCTTTAAAAAAAAGTTGTCTGGTGAAATACAGTCAGAAGAATGGGAAGAAAGTCTGAGAGAAGCATGTTAATGTTGATGCAGTGCTGAGTAAATGTATTTTAGTAGATTGTTTTGAACATAGGTTTGATAAATAAGTACTTGAGGAGTGTTTAATACACATCACATCATTAACTGCATAACCATTTCCCCTAGCAAAAGTAAGCAAAAAGATTTGGTACCATTTTATTGTTGTTTCTGGTTTTGTTTTTTTTTTTTTTTTTTTTTTTTTTCCACTCCTGAAGTTTAAATGTGACTACATTTTAGTTTAGATATTGTTCTGAAGGATGCACTTGCTGGCCTAGTTAGCCTAGTCGTGTTCTACACAGCATTCATAAAGCTCAGTATAAGCTCAGATGGTGCAGCCAGCTTCCCCATCTTTGGAGGAAGTACTTTGCCAAGGCACAGCATGGTCATACCAAATACTTAAAAACAAAAAATGTATCTTGGCTGTTAAGACCAGCTTGGCTTAAAGGAGGAAGGTCTTTTTAACTTTGCTTTCCTTTTCATTCACTGGCCTGCTGTCAAGCCCTCTGACTTGCAAATACCTTCTTTATAAATTATCATATATTATTCATTCAATGCCTTAGGAAAGAATGGTGCTTTATAGACAAATTAAACTGACTTATTTGTGCCCCAAGGCGCTTACAATTTTTATAAGGCATAAAAGTACAAGGGATTGCAATCAAAGGTGAGGAACTAGGTCATGGGAGATGAAACTACAGAAATGAGTATCTTTCTCATGGCTGGCTGAAAGATTTTCCATAAAAAATTCTGAGAAGAACTTTTGTGTCCTCTGTAAACTCTCACACACTGAATCATGTAAAGCGATGATGTTTTACTCAGGTAATTAGCAAATTCTTTCTCTTTTTTTTTATTGCATTCATTAAATCAGAAAAATAAATGCTCTTTTAAAAATTACTATAGTTGGACAGTTATCTTTCTCTGTTGCATTCCAACATTCTCAAAAATGATCTCAACTGGAGCAGAAGGCAGTGAATAAAAGCCTTGACAGAGATCATCGGTGGGGAAGCAATAGTAGGAGGAACTGCGCCTGGAGTTTGTTTAGAGCAGAGAGAGAACTTCCCTCTGTTCCACAGCTCCACAGAAAGACTGCTGTCTAACTGGGCCTTGGAAAGGGAGGGCTTACCCTAGTACTTTTGGCTCAAGTAGTTTACTGACTTTTTCAACCTGACACTCTCTCTTAAACACCTAATAGGAGTTCAAAAAGACATTAATTAACTCACTTGTTGCTAATGGAGCTGCTGAAATGAAGCCATTGCTTCATGTTGCACAGAAGTCTTTTTGTGAAATTGTTTCTATTATTATATAAAATGTTTCTATTATTATATAAAATGCTTTTCTTAGCAAGTGGCAAGTCATCTCTGGAGCTCTCTGATATTCCCACCAAGGTTTATATCTAAATCCCGTCTGTGTTGATAAAATGCTAAGACAAGCTGTCACAAAAACTTGAAACTACAACCTCTATGACAAAATACCTTGAGGCTTCCATACTCCATTGTAATGCCATCTAAGAAGGAAATTCACCAAATGGAACTGTAATTGTTTCCCAGTCCCAATGCAGAATAATTAAAAAACTCTGCACTATTAAATTTAAATACAGGCATATAATATTCCTACATCCTGTAGTCTCAGATTGGGGATAACTTTTACAGAACACTCATCTGAGAAGCATTTGAACAATCAGAGACATGCAAAATCTTATAGCTGTACTGCTTTAAGTCTGTTTCTTAGTGAGATCCTTCAGTTTTCTAAATTCAGGGGTGGTATATGGAGGTTTTCTTACTCTACATTGTACCTATTTCACCCTGTGTTCCACACTGCTGTGACATGCCCGCAGATTAGACATTCTGGTGATGTTCTGAATTTGCTGTGCCCTACCTATTTCTGACTTTTTTGTAACATCAAAGTAGAACCTGTTGAAGCCAGGATAGATGTGGCAGGCAGGGATTGAATAATGTTAGCAAATGCCAAGAATAAATTAGGATGGTTTTATGTCTAGAGATTATCAGTCATATTCTAGTACTAAGTTATATGCACAAAATCAGAATATTGTAATATAGTTACTACAAAGTATTATCCACGTGTAATTTTATGTAATGTCATGAAGACATCAAGTTATGATTCTTTTTAAGTATTTCAGCACTTTTGCATTTTAGACAAGATTTTCTCCAGCAATCTGCAATCCTCAAATTTAGGAAATTAGACCAGTGTTTAGACAGATGTCACAGAGGAGAGATTTTATATCAGCTCTAGCCAAAGTGAATATTTATTCAGAAGTGTGTGGTGATTCTTGAACTCTTATCTTGAACAGAGAAAGGACAATGTTCACATGGAGAAATCATGAAATGCAATGAAATGTATTATTACTATTGTCCTCAGCATCTGTTGAATGAGGAAAACATCCATTCTTTTTACCAAAAAAAGCAGCAAATCAAAGACAATAGGATATTTATAGATGTTTGAATTCTCTTATCATAGTTCTACTGGTAGTGGACTGCTTTGAAATCACTGATTGTTCCTAAGAGAAGATGCTTACACAGAATTTAACTATCATTACTGTGTGATTTTCAATTAAGAAGGAAAACAAAAGTACCCTGGTGTAATGAGCATAATCTGAGGGGCTCGAACTAGATTTCAGCTGCATACAGATGAAGACAAAGATTGATAATTTATCCATGTGAGTCAACTGCAGGCTTTTTGTGGAAATGCCCTATCAGGCTTCTGAACTCTGGTAGAATATTTTTGTGCCATAAACGGTATGGCCTGCAATTAAGCACTTGATTTGTTTTTGATATTCAGAAAATTTCAGCTTGGGAACTCAAGTAAGAATTGTATTAGATTCAGACAAAGGAAGATGCCAGCCTCTGATGAAGAAGGAAAGAGCCTATTGGGACCTGAAAGATTCAAAATCCCAGAGGAAGCTGGCACAGTGAGAAGTTCTCTCCTGGACTCAGAGGAAAGTCTGCATATGAAGGAAATGGGTGAAAAAGAGAAATGTTTCGTCTTGTCTCTAGACCTTTTCTCCCATCACTGATAATTACTTCCAGCTGGGAAGACACACAACTGGTCCTACAAAGTGATTGTCACTTCTTTTCATTACAGCAATTATCTTTGGCTAATGTGAGACCATATATTTGTATCTATATAACCTCTATGTATTCTCTAAAGAAATTATAGTCCAGAAGGAAGGATATTAAACAAAAAAGTGTGGAAAAAAAGATAGCGAAAATTAATGAGGGAAGCTAAAGACACTGAAGAAATAGCTTTATTTTATGAAATCACAGTCAAAGTCTAAAATATATATTAGGAACACAGGAAACCACAGCAATGGTAGGAAAGGAAAGAAATTATTCAAGAGGAAGAAAAAAACATGTATCCTATTCTCAACAGGAAATGACAAAATTATTAGTAGGGAGACAGGAAAAACATAAGTATTAAAAAATATGAGTGTTTTTTTGCAAAGAAACAAGTACAATGTAGTAGAATGAAGTATTTTCTGGCTCATTAGTTGCAAAGGAATACTTTAAAGATGCCTGCACTTTTAAGGATGTCTCTGGACTGACAGTATTTATATTTATTAAATATAGGAGTCCTTGGAAGATTCCGAATATCTGAGATTGTTGATACTGTGTGAATGTAAAATTAATGTGTCACCAGGTGCAGAAAAATAATGGAAAAGATGAGGCAGGATTGAGTTCATAAAGTATTTAAAGCTAAGGACATAATTAATGGTAGTCAACATTGGTTTTTTAGATAATAGATCTCATCAAAGTAAACTCATTTGTGTGATAACATTATAACTGTATTTGAAAATGGTAAATATATATCTATAGACTGACAATGTGGATAAGTGAATACCTCCTTGTATCCAACTGAAGAACTCTGCAGCAGTACACAGTGTCAATAAGACATGGATTTAAACTAGATAACTAACAGGTCTGAAAAAAACCAATTGGCAGTGTGAAATATCTCTTTGGAAGTGGTGTACTACTATATTAGTGTTAATGGTACGGCGAAGAGTGGGATGGGAAATAGTGGTAAGAGCAAGTCATTCTAGCTTGGCTGGTAAACTAGGCACATTATTATTTTAGTGAACCAGAAAAATGCTGAAATTTGTTTTTAAAATTAAATCTTGGAAGACAAAAAGGTGACGTGAGTCTTGGGAAATGATGATCTTGGAGTAGAATATGATTTCCCAACTCCCAAGAGCAGTGCCATGGTAAAGAGCTCTGATACGATTCCAAAATGTATAAGTAGGTGACTAATGGGTAGCTCACATGGACTGAGGAAGCTAAGACTGGATGCTTCTAGGCAGCTTGAAAAACTGGCAAGGACTTAGGAAGAGCCACAGAATTGATTTGAAAACTGGAAAACTCCCCAGCATTCAGATTTAAAGAGCTTGCACTTATTGACTTATCACAGAACAGATAGAGGATGTACTTAACTGCAGTTGATAACACTCTTCCGAGGGAGAAAATATGACGTTCAGCAAGGAGATGCATAACAAGAACCAGTGGCTGATAGTTAGTGCCAGGCAGATGCTAGAGAAGTAAAGCACAGAGAAAGTGATTAATCATGGGAGGAAACTACCAAGCAGATTCTCCATCAGTAGATGTAATTAAATTAAGACTGAGTGTACATTTTTTAGAAGATATGTTTTAGACAGAAGTTAGATTTTAGCCAAATGCAAATTATTACAGTCAATATAAGAACAAATACTGCATATCCAATGGACTTTGATATGCTGCAGTTGACTAGATGATCTTATTTTTCCTTTTGGCTTTAAATTCTTTAGCTGGATTGGAAAATGGAAGGTAGAGAATGAAGGCTGGTCCAGGGCTAGGCATTTGGTCTTTAAGTGCTATAGTGACTATGTGAGCTACCTAAAGAAGATAATTTGAATATAGCCAGTAAGTCTCTCTATGAGACAGTCTCTAGAGTTCTTGCTAACATTTCAGCTCCATGGTTATAGTTTATGCATTCTTCACTCAAGCAAAAGCTTGATTTCTGAATGTAATATTTTTGAAAATTAATCTGATTTCTGGAACTTCAAATCTTTTGAGGTTCACTCAAAAGCTGTAAATATTAACTGGGACTGATTTCAAACTGAAACCGATGTTTTATCCTTGAGATGAAATTTCTATTACTCATTATCAAACCCATGAAGCACTCAGTTTTTACAGAACTTACTTTCATCTGTGCTGTCTGGCTCTGAAAAAAAAAAAAAAATTTCAAGATCTGATAAATCTTTGTACAGAAGTTATGTTTTCCAGGCTATCTGGGCTTAGAGGAGTACAGGAAGAAAAGCGTAGCATGTGTTGAAGAAGATGCTTTTCTCAAAGATTCTTCAGACTTCAATAGCCTTCAGATATGATTTAATAGAATACATAAAATGATAAAATATTGAAGCATAAAGACCAGTTGGATTTATTTTAAGTGAACTAGAAAGCTGAATCTAAAAAATTTTTCTGAACTTCCGTACCCTGAAGGATGCCTTCAGGTGGCCACTAGTGAAATAATAAAGAGGTTATTGGCCTCAATTATACCCTTTGGATTTTTGCCAGAGGCTACTGTGCCCATAGGAGGTAACAATGGCAAACATACACCACTTCTTACGCCACTCCAAGTTATAGCTGTGCATATTAGCTTTAACTGCCATTAACGAAGGTGGTAACCTGTACTAAAAGAGCAGGGAAGGGCAGGTCTCTTAAATCTTCTGGACACGGATTTTACAGCTATCTGGAGGCACTCTAAGACTCAATATGAGTTTATTCTTGTATCAGTCATGTCACTTAGAATAGTTCAGGTGATTGGCAGTGTATTCAACCATTTCTGCTTCATACAAAAGTGAATAGAGGTACAAATTTGGGTGCAAAAACTAATTATTGAGCAAGAAGGTTTCTTTCAGGTTAGGCAAAGGTCAGAAAAGAAAAGTAATAAGCCAGTTTTTGAATACTTTTCTAATTCAGTGACTAAATAATTTTTGCAAAACTTCAAAAATTGGCTGCTGGATGTGTTAGCTGTTGGTCAAAGCGGGAACCATTGTAATATTTCACTTATGGGTGTATACACATGAGCAGATATTGCCTAAAATAAATTGTGTTTTGAAGAAGTACACTTTCAGCCTAAAACATTACCTATCACTTTCTTATATCGCAGAAAAGATTTAGTAACAGAGATTTATTGAGACATAATATTATTAATATGACATTACTTTACATGCCATTCTCCAAAGCATTTATTAGTGCGTTTGACATCTGAACAACATACTTTTGAACATTCATTTTCCTAATGGCTTTGTAAAAATGACCTGTGCACTAGAAAGGATTCCTTCACTAATTAGTCCTTGTCTATTTCTAGGCACCAATATATCCATTTAACTAGAATACTGGTTTGGGTTTTTTTTTAAGAACTGACTTTTAGTGAGGTAGCAACAGTATTAATATAAATAACAACAGTATAATGATATATTACCACAAACAGCTGAAAACAAATGACAATTAGAAAAGAAATGAATAAAATTCTGATCTGCAAAGTGTTCATTTACCCTGTCATTTATAATGGGTCTTCCCATGCAATGGTACAAATTAGTGAGGTTCTATTGTACACATAAATAAAACCAGGAAAACATCTGTTTATTTCCTTCTAGCTGCTAAGATGCCTCAGGGTTTTGCATTAGAAGAACCTATAGAAGGATCAAGGCAATACCCTACTGTATATAGACTGTACAAAAAAATACATTTTCTCTCCTCTCCTCTCGTCGCCTCTCGTCTCGTCTCCTCTTTTTTATCTTATTTCACAAAGGAAAAAAAGTCAGATAAGCATGTGATAAGCAGTGTGAAATGATGCACAGGAAACCATATTTATAACTGTGTTTAGCTAGAGTGGTCACAGTAACCCATCAATACTGTCAGGAAGATCCTTTCTTTCTGCAAAAGTCTCTTACAGCTGAGCCTGTTGCAGCTGTTTCCCTGTGGAGAGCCTTGGACAGCTGTAGTTCTATAACACAAAGTGCCACAACTGTAAAAAAATAGTGGTTGATATTGTTAATGACATTGGATTTATTTTGTTGCATTGTCATCTAGCTCTACTGTTTGAAAATGACACTTTCACTTTCTGTCAGTCCTCAGATGGTGAAGCCAAGATGATTTATATGGAGATGGTTTTGGTCATAAATGGAGGGAAATCTGCTTCATTCTCTTCCTTTTGCAACCTTTCCCTTTGTTTCTTACAAACCTACTTATCTTTCTCCATCCTTGCCGTGATTTCATTTGAATCTTTTCTAGTATCAGAAGGGTACTGAACACCCTTACTGATAACTCTACCACTGTGGTAGGACTTCCAGATTGCCTGATTTTGACTCTTCTCACGTGCCTAATGCCTGAGTGTCTCAACTAGATGGCAGTGGCGGCTTGGAAGTGTGTACAGGGAGTATACAGGACCATTAAGACAGGTAGAAGTTCTCAGGCCTTAGCAGTCCTCTAGCTCATCACAGAGATTTACCTCTTGGGGTAAATGTATTCACGGGAGATTTTATGGCTATGCCTGCATTGGTACCTGCATTTGGTACTGAGAACGGACTGAACCTTTGAGTTCTTCTAAAGACCTGCTATCTGTAATCTTTACTGTCATTGCAGGGAATCAGATGACTTCATATCTTGTCTTGCAGCAAGAGTTATCACGTTCCAGGAAAGAAGACTGGGGTTTTGTGTTTGCTGACATTGGCTATGTAAAATTACCACATGGCAGGAGGGGTAGATGGAGGCCTGACACATGATTATCACAGCCTTTCCTTGGCCAAGAACCAAGTACAATGGAGACAGAGTCTGAGTGTGATAAGCCATAGCAAACAGGACCACACAACAAGTGGCATAATGAGCCTGGGTGCAGGCCATGGATCAGCAACTAAGAGGCAAATGATACCTGGAATTGCTGGAAAGATATACTGTGGTATTGTAAACTGATTTGATGGGTGGCCTGTGGTGACATCTGGCTATAAAACCCACTTTTAATACTGATTGGGAGGAATGTCATTGTGCAGATGTCCAACATCATGTTGAAGCAGAGAGCCTAAAGTGAAACCATGACACCTGGGAGCAGAGCTGCCTCTCAAGAGCCCAACACCCAGAGGAAGTGGTGTTGTCCTCTGGGCTCAAATGGGCCCTCCCACCAGAGTGGTAATTTATCTATGCAGCAAGTAAGCAGGCCATGAATTTGTGTTAAAAACCAAGCTATTTCTGTTACAGGGAGTACTAACTACAAGTGCCTAAGAGCTGATTCTGAGGAAAAATAGTGCAGATAAGATGCAGATTTAGTCGTGAGTTAAACCTTCAATCTGCTCCTGCACACCAGAACAACCAAAATCAATTAGGGCCACTGCTCTATTTCTCTTTTACATCTGGGATGCAGATATTGCAAATAAATATGGGGCATTCTGCACTTCAGTGGTGAGCTACTGAATGGGCTGGCAGTGTTAATTGCAGTGATGTTCCCAGGCTGCTAACTGTGGGAAAGGGCAAGCAGGTCCAGCAGACGGCTGGAAAAGGACCTCATTTCTATTCTTGCACCAGGTCCCCAGCACTAGTGTGCTACTCTCTGTTGCTACTCTTAATAAGTCTGAGCGATTTTATTTTTAATAAAAGCAAATGTTTCTTGCCATAACATAATTACTTTTCTAAAAATAAGGTTAGCAAAACCAAGGGAAAATAAGATTAGTTTCTCAGCCAAGAAGGGCTGAAGCTCTCTATTTCTATGTCTAGCTAAGATTGTGTGATAGTGGGAGTTGGGAAAGAATTTTAAATTATGTTAATAAATATGCTTTGAATATACATCAAGCTTTTGGTACAGCTTTCTAAAGTTAAATGAAGTCAATTGATGTCTTCCCCTTGACTCTTCTTGGTTTTCGATCAGGCTGTAAAGACTTGTCGCTCCATTTTCAATTAAACAGTCTGAACTCTCTGACTCAGCATTAACAGGGAAAGATGGATAGAAAAACTGCTGAAAAAAATGATCATTTTAAATCATGCAGTCAGACACTGCAAAAAAAAAAAAATCCATTAAATTTTAAACTGCAAATCTATCTATATACCCTTGGTTAGTCTGAGATATCTACCAGCATAAACTGTACTGTGGAAAAATTTAGATTCACTGTCACTTATTTGGAGATTACATTTGGATTGCTTGGGGATCCTCAGAGAACTGAGGAACACAGGAAAAATAAAATTAGAAAATCAGAATGTTCTGAAAATTCCCGGATTTGGGGTTCTGAAACGCATGGGCCACATTATAGAACACAAAAGCAAACACTCACATTCAGCTTCTCATGTAAGAAGCAAGACAAAGGTGACTGAAATACTGCGGAAGAAGAAAACATTTTTTATCTTTTGATTTTATGCTAACAAAGACCAAAATGGATGTGAGAAAAATCTCAATATCACTGCTATTGTTTTCAACAGAATTAATTAAGATTTGGATGACTTTATCATATTACACAGATATTTGACAGGGTTTTTCCAGTATGTAATACTTTCACAGGGGATTTTCAAAGTAGGCTGCAGTGTGGGGTAACTGATGAGAGCATATGAGCACCTCTGGAAGTTTCAGAAGGTATATCTGAAAAAGTTAATCCTACCACTTATCCAGAGGATTTCTGAGATATACTTCTACTATTGTGTTACAGTCACTATTTTAATTGCCTGACTTGCCCCAGACATTCATAGCAAAAATGGATATTACCCTCAAATTAATTCTGAAAGACTACGTCATAACTTGAAACATTGTCATAAAGTTAATTGAACTGTAACTAGTAGGGACCTTCTAAAATGCCAGCAAAGGCTTTCAAGCATCCTCTTATCCTCTTTCAGCAGCTGGAGAAAAAACTTGTTAGAGACAAAGAAATTTGCATTTATCAAGACACAGAACATAAGTTTTGTAGCCAGGGATCGCCCAGGGAGGTTATTCTGCAAAAGGCCCTCTGTCTCACTGAGGTGTCCTTGAACGGGAGAGGGGAACTCCACTGGAGACTCATTCAACTCTTCCTGAAATTACAGGAGAAAAACGGCACAAAAAAACAGGGAAAGTAAGAATCTCTGAAATACAGAGATGTCCTTTTTCCTCTCTGAAGAAGGTCTTTACTTGAGTTCCAACTTTTATTAACTGGTTTCCAAACATCTTCTTAGCACTTGAAGAAACCCTTATGCTGTCTCCTCATTTTCTGAATTTGTAAAATTTTTTTGTTATGGTAGATATAAACAAATCATAAACAGTTGCACCACTTACAATAATTGCCAATTAATAAATAGGAAAAATATTTTTTCATATGCTTCTGAATGTAAAAATCAGGTTTTCTATAAATATCCATGCATTTAAAAATATACTTAAGTGTTTAAAAAATTAAAATCTGTTCTTCACCAATAATGAATTTTCAATACAGATCCTACATATCTGCATGTCTGGTGGGCAATCATAGAGGTGTCAAACATTTATATCCCTACTACAAGAGGAAAAAAGCTGGGAAATTGTTTTCCTAATACTGCACTTTTTTCTTACCAGAAATTTACCTTCAGCTTTGATCTGTGTGTGTGTTTGTACATCTGCCTGTATGCCAGCTGTGTACCAGGAATCAACTACACAGTTCTGTTCTATACCCAGCAATGACTTATGTGGAATATTCAGAGATTACTGTTCAAATTTTAAGTTCTCAAATTTTATTCTCATTTTATCAGGCATGAGGGGCAGCTCTTCACAACTCACCAGATTTTTGGAACAGTCCTTTGGCATACCAGCATGCCATTACATTCCCGTTTTGCACTGGAGACACGTGAATTCCAAGCTTCATTAACGAGTCCTGCAAGACATAAGTAATGCGACTTTCTAGATAATTTTCACATGATGCATGAGGCAAGGGAATATGATATTCTCTCAGCAATGAGATCTCTTTAGGGGGGTAGCCTTGGGAGAGAACGTAGCAGTAGTCGCCTTGAAAGCTTCCCAGAGGACTCTGATGCTAACTGCTTCATTATTCTGGCCTAATTTATGAAAATGCTTTGAGAGAAAATCAGATTTTAAATGATAAAGTTGCTAATGCATTGCACATAAGAGTCAAATTTCCCCTGTGGCTGAGCTCCGTGGAAGTGGACGGCTGGAAGAGGCTCTTTGGCTGCTGCTGTAAGTACCTTCCAGACTCCTTGTGGCACAGTGAAGGAAGGTACAGGTGTTCTGACCTGAAGAGACACACTGAGGCAGTGCATGTACATTAGACGCCAATACAGGTCTGAAGGCAACATATCCATGTTTGTAGATTCTGTGTTTCAGTTAGAAAGCCCTACCTCTGAGCAGAATTTACCAGCTTTCTTATGGCATTATGAGAACCTGCCTTGTTTGTTTCCAGTTTCAAAGATGATTTTCTTCACTTTGTGGTGTGGACATAACTTTAGGTGCAGAAATAACAATGGAGGGTAGAGTACAGCTTCCCCACAGCTTCCCTAGCTTTCCTTCCTTTCTTTAACTAAAGCTTTTGATCAAGCCTAAAATGCAAAAACATTTAAAAGGACATGTAAATTTATGTCACTGCATAAATATGAAACGCAATAATAAATGTTCGACTGGTATTCTCTATTTATATTTAAAAGTTGCCGTATGCAGGGCAATAAATACTTTGACATTGTATATGTGTAAAATAACCTAGCATGCCTTTTTCACCCTAACTCATTTTGTGTAAAACACCATTAGGAACAATCATAATGATAGTCGTATATATCCTGAGGGACTGGTGAGCACTAGCAGATGCTCACCTTTTACTTACTGACTGATGGAAGTTGAAATTACAGGAATTTTGCCATCCATCATGCAGGTGCTGAGAGACTAAGGTGATAAGTTCAAAGAGCTGATGGTTAATAATTAAATATAATAAGCATCTGCTATTGTTATTACCCAGGGGCTGAAATGTGCTGTTTAGACACAGAGTAGGGTTATGGACAGCATAACTCTGCATCGCCTCTGGAAGGATCAGGCAAGAATTGCCACTGACCTGTACAAAATCAGAGCTTTCCCAAAGACTCCTTTGCAACAATTTTTAAACACTTCAGCCCAAAATCCGATCTCCTCACTCATTCGGACCAGTACCAGTATAATGTCAGTGTAATTACTGTTGGAGTAAAGGGCTAATGGGACAGGATGTACAGTGATGACCCTCCAGTACCTGGAGTGGGTCTCATCTCTCCTAACTTTAAAATTTACCAAGCTGGGCATTTAGTTTAAGCCAGCTGTTCAAGCTTCCTCTACAGTCAATGGAAAGAGGTAGGCATCTTCACAGGCAGCTGAATCTGTCCTAAGATAATTTGGCTGAACTGGCCTTTGAAGATACCTGCTCTTTTTCTCCACTGATTGGGGAGGGAGTATAGCTAACATTTAAATTTTTAGATTAAATGAATCCCAATCTAATACCTAAGCCAAATTAAGGTGATAGTTAAGGCAAGTCCGTATCTACTGACAATGCTATACACTTCTCAGTGTAGACCTTGAGGGTCTTTTTTTATTTTTCTTTGAAATACAATGAACAGCTGAAAGATGGCAAATAATATGTTTCAGTATTATTGCACAAGCAAAACAGATTTCTCAGTGACCCCTAATAACACAAATCTAGACATCCCTAGTAGGACCTTACTTCTATTTTCATTACTTCTGAAGAAGATGCTTTTTTTTTTTTTCTTTTTTAATCACAGAGATCTTATTGATTGAGGAACCTAAGTAGAAATACATGCTAAATTGAGCAATTATTCCACTTACACTATTGACTCTGCCATTATTCAGGTCATTTCAGTTAGCCAGTGTTTTTAGAATTATTTGTGCTTAAAAATGTGTGGCTACAATACATGGAAGAAGCAGTGGCAATGCAAAATGCTAATGACTTTTATCAACTCTTGCAAACTGGCTTCATATAATTTGCCTACGTGAGCTGTGAAAAAAATGATAGTTATATTTCTACCACCAAACAAAGTTAGCATGAATCCTAGAAGAGTTTATTCAGATGGGTAGAACTACTTAGGCAAATATGTCTAAATCTGTATTTTTTTAATAAAGTAGGCATATGCAGAGTTTGACATCTTTTCACAGGTGTAGCTGATTTTTTTGATTAATTAGTTTTCTGTTATTCCTCTTTTATGGGAGGGGAGGGAGGAGCCAAAACCAGTTATACTCAAGAGAAATATTTCCAAAAAATACTGTGAAACATGTTTATTACTTTGCGAGGCTCTGACGTATAGTTTTATACGAAAGATAGCCTTTCCTAGTGCGGCAGAGAGGGCTGGAAAATGAGGTTAGTTTTATCATGCGATCATTTCCAGAATAATGCTTTCTGAGCTGCAAGGTGATTTTTGCAGACATAAAAAACATACTGTGATTAATGATGTACAAACTCACGTATTTACTAAGACTTAGTGTAATTAGAGTTAGATTGTGCCATTGTAGCAGCAAGTAAGTGGTGTAAGCAGATATTACATAATGACAAAATGTTTATATATTTTGAATACACAGTCAGTGGATTAAAAGAAAGACCAACTCCTGGAAACAGGCCACAGATCTGGACCTCTCCCTCTCCTCTGCCCCACTCCCTAGACTAATATTTATTTTGTGTTTTCTTGCTTCATCTGATTTTTTATGACTCTTGCTTCTCTGGCTGCTCAACAGTCAACTTCAACACTGTAAGAAAATATTGTGACTCCTCCTCCAGCTGCCGCCCTCTGATCTTCTTCCTCCTCAAGACTTTGACATCCCTCTGAGGAGGGCCTGTCCCTAAGACCAGAATCATGGCAGCAGATACAAAACCTGGGCAGTTAGGCAAAAAGTAGTTGCTGCCTTCTCTACTGTCTAAACTCTGGATGGCAATGGAGTAAGTTAGGAGATAGGTACCTAATTCTCCAGCAGGGTATAAATGAACATATAGAGAGCCTAAGTTTAGCCATGTGGAGAGCTTTTTGGTTAACTAAGGAGTTTAGATACTAAGGGGTTTAGGTTAACTACGCCTTAGGTATGTTAAGTGTGCTGAATCAACTTTCTAGGCTGCTGTCTCAAATGTTTGCACCTAAGAGTCACCAAGCTCCCAGGCTAGGGGAAAACAGCCATTGCCACATTCTCCAACACTTAGAAAGAAGATACTTATTTTGCTATTGAAAATAGTTTTCTGTTTCTTGTTTCTGCCAACTTAAAGGACTGACATCTGGAATTGAAAAATTTTGCAGGTCAGAAATCTGAGACATAACTGGTTCCTGGTAAATATTGCCCAGTTCTGACATATCATTTGTGTTTGTTAGTAAAAGGAATGAGAATAGGAAATTTCATATACTGGTATCTGAAGAAGTGGTACCATGGCCATGTTAACTCTAACCTTGCAAAGCTTAAAATACCTGGAAGGAGTGAACTGACATAGAGCTGCTGAGATAGTGACTATAGTGGTAGAAACTCCACTGCCAGATTATGTAAAGGCCTGCATGTCTTGCTAATAGATAAAGACTTGAGCTTTGGGTAAACTGATAAGGATTTTCCAATTTAGTGAACTGTGCTTGCCTACTTCATGGGAGTCCTTCTATATGGATAACAAAAAAGAAATTAGAAAAGGAAACTTTGCCTAAATTATATTTGGATGTAATTTAGTGCTATAAAAAAAGGAAGATAAACTATAGTGCTGATGCCTTTGTATCTGAAATAAATTAGAACAATATAAGACAGTGAGTGACAGTGGGTTACAGTGGACAACTGCTAATTTTAGTGTTAGTGACATCTTACAAAGTACATGAAAGATTGCAACAACTGAACTTTTTATCACACAGAGGGACTGTTCTTTAGGATTTGTTTCTTTTTTGTTTCATTTGAAGATAATGCTTTTACTGATCAAGGGCCAAAAGTTCTCCCAAGCATCCAGCCTGGGAAATGATCAAGAAGTCTTCTTCCAACCTTAGGAACCACTCACTACTTACTGATGTAGTGTTATCACTGTAGTGAAATTTTAGCTATTTCACATACCATGGGAAGCTGGCAAAATGAGCGGAGAACATGGGATGGACTATACACTTTGAAATCCCCTGCTGAGCTCTGTGGAAGGGACAGAGAGCATCAAGAGTCTGTGAAGTTCAGTGCTGCGGTGCATGTAGGGTAAATACATCTTTGTTCTGCAGAACAACGTGCATTTGGTGCATGCTACCGTGGATAATAGAGGAGCATTGGCAGAATGGAGAGCACATCACCTATTCCAAAATCAATTCTTTTCTTGTCAAGGCGTAATAGGTGTAATCTGACAGCTAGCAACATAGATAAAGTAATGTCCTGGGGACTAGCAATCAAAAACCAAGGACCCCTCAAAAAAACTTTTTAGGATTCTTGGCAAGTCACTTGGATCAGGATTTCAAATTCAAAGTGAACTTGGATATTGTGGCAGGGGTAGGGGCAAGTAATGTATACTTAAGACGGAATTCTTTACCACAATATGTCATGAATACTAGAAGCTTATTTTGCTTCAAGGGAACCTGTACAAGTGCATGGGAGAGGTATACACAGAGGATTAATAAAAGGCTACCTCTAGCCTCTAGCTCAGGCATTAACTGTATTGCAAGTGTTTGGTGATGGAGGAAACACTTAAGAGGAAGTACCATATATTGTTAACCAATTCTTATACCCTTTCTTGGACTGACATATTTGTCCACTGTGAGAGAGTGACTGCTGGGCTAGTGGGACATTTGGTTTAAGCTGGTGCAATCACTATTCAGCAAGATACATAAATTAAAATCTTATTTTTAAGGTGGGCAGTCTCACCAATATTTTCTGAACTTCTTGTTGGTTGTTCTGTATAATGTCAGGTATTCCCTGTCCCAAATTGTGCCTCTGCTTCTCCATTTTTGGCTTCACAGACCACTTTTAAAAGAAATATAAATGTGTTAAGTGCAAAAACTTCTGTTACTCACCAAAATGTCACACACTTGCAAGATAGGGTACAGATCTTCATAATATGATCGCATTACTGCTTCTTTGTGGAATTTAAAAGCACCTTATCATGAATATTTTAACACATTCTGACATCCCATAAAAGTTTTTTTTTTCCACCCGATAGAGATTTATAGCAAGCACATGCTTAACTCACAGTGAGAAGAGAGCTTGTGAGGAGTCAAAAAGAAGTTGATCAACATAGAAAACTAGAAGTCAAAAAGGAGAGAGAGAATGTAAAACTAACCAAAAGTAAAATTTTAATATTCCTGTGGCAAATAAAACAGAGACCAAAAGCTTTTTCAGTATAAATAAATAGAAATATAAGAAATATATAAATAGAAATGTAAGAATTGCGGGCATTGCACAAATTATGAGATCAAGACTGAAGACAATTTAGGTATAGCAATAAATGAAGAAATGTTTTTCTTTCCTTTCACATAGGACGATGATGTTGAAGAGAGAAGAAAAAGGTTGGATGGCTAAGAGGAAGGAAATTATGGAAATTGCTACATCTGAAAAAGCATATGCTGAGGGAAGGATTTATTTTTTTTTCATTAGAAGGAAGAAAGCTTGTAGTATAAAAGGATAGTGTTGATACAAGAATAAATGGGAAAACTACCCATGAAAGTATTTAAATTGACATTTAGGTTTATAAATACCAGTGTGAGGCTCTGTGACATACTTCTAACGGAAGAGGAAATGAAACGAAGCCTAATAGTATTAGAGTGGGTCTTGACCGTATTCTGAAAAACATTAGCATGGGAGTAGTTTTGATGTACCAGTCCTGTGCTACATATTTTCCCTAAATGAGGTTTTCCTTCCACAAGTAGTCTTATGAACTTGAGATCTAAGGCTGAAATTACTACACCAATTAAGGTAAAGTCCTGAGACTCTATCTCAGCAACATTTATGACTGGAGATTTCTCTCCCATTAGGAAAATGGAAAGTTGTGTTCTGTGGGACAAGAAAGAGACTTCAGAATAAAGTATCACCTTGCAAAACCACTTTGAGTCAGTTCAATTCAGGCTTTAATCAAAATGGGGAAAGATATTTGTATGGCATAGCTACTGGCAGACAACTTAGCTGCCTCTCTTAGGAAACTTGTCTTATGCTCAATTGTCTAGGGGATACTCTAGAGAACAATTCAGCACACTGAAGTTAAACTCCTGAGTTAGCCCCTGGAGGAGCCTTTCTTTTGCTGTGGCTATGGATGGAGTTGAGCTTCCTACTTCGGGGCCTATATTAGGTCTGTAAAAATCTGAAGTCTGAATTGCTCTGCCAGGCTATAGTTTAAAAATGACATAACAATAAGTGGGGACTAGACCACAAAGCCTCTAAACTGTATGAATGATGATACATTTCATTTCTTTATGTTTTATCACATCAGAGCTGATCTATGCAATTTGCTGTAGTCTGATAACACTGACAATTCAACTAGGTGCTATTTATACTTGAAACTATTGGTTCTGCAGTGACACTACTGGAAAAGACAAAGACTTTTAACTTCTTTAGCTGTCCTATGAGTAACAGAGTTTGCATTTCTTCTATATCAAAAGGTATAGCCGGAGTACTTTAAAGAATTCTTAGCAATTCTCCCATTACTGTGGTCAGCTTCTGCATAGCTTTTGAATCTTTAACTCTCCTTTTTCTCAGATCTCTGGCGAATTGTTAACCCGGTTATTATTAACAAACTTTGTGTGTGATGACATATTTTTTTCCTTTTATATTTCTTTCAGTTATTCGTATGCATCAAGTACTTGCTTATATTTCTTTTTGGTTTGCTGCCCATTTTGCTAGGTAGCCAATTTTTTAATAGTGCATTGCTCAGGGTTAATTAGGTATTGATCTCTATTGTCATCAGGTGCTTTAAGACATTTGTCATGATCTGAATTTATTTTTGAGCCATTTGTTTGTCTGGCTAGGTATTCTAAAGGACTGGTGATTGTTTTGATTGATATGTATTGAAGAATTTCTAATGTCTACCTTTTTGTTCTAAACTACAGTGTTACTAATCAGTAACAGTTACTAATCAGTAACCTCTGCAATTCAAGACTTTTGTTATAATTTCATTTGAACAAACACCAACACTATCTTTGAAACAGTGATAAAAGTATCATAAAGCTTGAAAATCCAGAGATATGACTTGCAAAATTATAAATGAAACAAGCTAATGTTCTCAAAATGTTAACATAAAAAGCAGTTTCAATCTAGTTTTCTATCCCCAGCTTCCATTAAAAAACTTCATATGGTCAACAGTCAGTTACGCTGAAACAAGCCAATGCCATATATATTTTGAGATGCACAAAGAGAACAGTGAGGGACTTATGATGATATAACTACACAGGGTTAAATAATTCTTTTTCAGAGGAAAGCAGAGCTAAAATATTCCTAAAGGTCACATGCCATCTCTTCAGACCATTTAAGGCTTCTGAAATGCCACTCTGAAGTAAAATAACCTCTCCAGTAGAGTCATTCTGTTAGAGAGCCAACTAACATCAGTACTGAGATAAATGGGAGTGCAGAAAATTGATTTTACACTTGTACTGTAAGTGTGGTCAAATGTTGTAGGCCAGTACCTCAAACACGATTCTATAGTACTGCTGTGCCTTAAAAATAATAACACAGAAAATATAGTTAAATACACCTTAATATATCCTTTTTTGCTAGCTTTATATTAAAATGTTCACTTGCAAGTTTTATTTGCAATGTGGCACAAGCTTCATTTTCTTTGTACTTTCTTCTCTCTGTGGATAATACTTATAAAGAAAATGACCTCCTTTTTCTTTCATCAATCACTTTGTCTCATTCAGCAGTTTCTCTTATTGCAAACCACCTCTTGCAGTTTGACAGGTAAATAAATGCATACTTTCCTTCAAGCAAGACTGACAAAACCTTAATAGAGTAGGAAGCAAGGTTTCATGATATTTCAGCTTAATTACTTTTCAGCAGGATTGTTTTAGCATGGAGAGATTGTCGAGATTAAATAAAAGTAGCATTTGTACAGATCTAATTTGATTCTACCAGATCTGTTAGCAGTTCTGCGTAAGCTTCTGGCTGCCAGCCTGCTTTTTTCCTCTTTTATTTCTATTTTAGATGTTTCTGATTTGAGAAAGCTTGTATCTTTTTTGGCTCCTTGCCTTAGCTCTTACTGGTTAAGCTACTACCCAACTGGGACCAGCCATCTCTTTTCAGGTGTTTCAGACCTCATCATGGTTGAGTAACAGCAAGAACAATTAATGTGATACTCTATTACTTTCTCCTCCCTGCAGTGTTAAATAGTCTCCAGGGCATGTAGGCAGCAGGACAGTGACATTTTGAGAAGCCTCAGTGCATTCTCGGCAGCTTAAAAAGAAATCATTTGGCCTTATTGTTTTCCTACCTAGAAATTAAGAGGATTCATAACAACCCTAGCATAGTTCAACATTCATCTTAGCATGTAGTGTTAGTGACAGTAGTCAAAGAAGTCCTGTGGATAAACCAAAGCTGTAAGTTAAGGTAAGCAGGCTAAACTGAGTACATAGTCAGGAGTGTCTACGCAAGGTGTCTTACTCGACTTGATTCTTGGTGAATGTTTTCTTCCAAAGACGAGCAGGAGGTGGAAAGGAAATGTGATATTTCTCATTTTCTCTTCTCTGGCAATGCTGAAAATCTTGTTTCTGTCTTTTCCTATTGAGTATAAAACAAAAATCCACCAGAGCAATAACTCTAGAAAAACTAGGAAATTAAAACTGAGTGTGCTGTTTAGGCCAAAAGGAACAAATGGCTTTTTTTTAATTTTTTTTTTTTCCCTGCTGCCCTGTTTTCTTCAATAAGACTGCATGCAAGTAAATGCAAGAAAATGTTGCTCAACAGATCAAAGTCATTTTAAGTATGCCTAAACACAGACTTAGTCTTACCTTTAGGCATATGACTTCCCATCCTAGTAATGATCAAAATGACTCTTTTCAATTGTTCTTTTGGGATATTAATAGAATTGGAGGAAAAGATTATGTTAATTCTAGTCGGGCAATTCTTTTGGCAATTTGTACTCTTCCGGAACAGAGCTATCATTACTGTAATATTGTTTGCAAAATGAGACTAACAGATGATCAGCGATTTAAAAAGACTGTGTGGTTGGTGAAAGTACCTACTACCTTGGAAATAAATTGATATAGGATATGGAGGGTATGCCTAAATAAACATTTTAATAATGTCCATAGTCCACAATAATAGTGTCCATTATTACACCCAATAATGTCTTTGGGTGTAATACGACAATGGAATTTGGTAAAAATTTGGTACACTTATAATGCACCATTCAATTAAACAGAGAGAAAGAAAATTCTGGAATCTCTAAGTTTACTATAATGAGCAAAATATCATTTCTCGTTTAGAAATCTATTACTAATATGTTACTTTTGCTTCCTGAAAACATTTTTGTCACTTTTGCACACATTACTTTTGTACTTTTTGTACTTGTCATTTCTTTTTGTACTATTAAAATTAATAGATCACTACTGTAAAAGCAACAAATGATTTTACATAAAAACATATAAATTCTTTATTTCACATGAAAGCACATTTGGGTACAGTTTCAAATGCATAAGACCAATCACAGTTTCAAAGAAAGATACTCTGTACCCAAAGAGAATTAATGAGAGTCAAGGTTCCTTTCCAAAAGTGTCTCAGCGAGTATCCTGTAATGTTCATCTTCAGTGAATAATGATTTAATGCACTACTATGAACAGATTTACTCAGTAGTTCACATCAGCCAAACTCAAACTATTACTAAGAAATGAGGATATTTGCTTCTCTTTTCTCTGCCTTCCATAGTTTTAACAGAAGTGGACATTGTAATGCAAACTTTAAGATAAATCAGGCTCACAGTTTACATCCTCTCTTCATTGTATGTGATAGGATGGTTTCTTCATGAGTACAAATAGATCATAGAACATTTTTCCATGATCTTACATTGGGAAGGATGGTTATAAATAACAAAAACCCATGGAAGCAAAAACCCCACCCTAATCTTTGAAAAATAAAACAGCATAAAATAAAATACAAAGTGAACTCTTGCTTCAGAGACAGAAAAAGAACTATTTTTCATGCTAATTCTTAACTTCCACTGTGCTAACATGCAAGGTGACTGTAAGTGGGTGGGTTAATGCATAGCACTGTTTTTTGATGAAGTGTGCCACACACAGAGTCACAAACAACTCTCCCATACTTGAAAATCACATTTATAAGGGGCACAGGAAAAGTAATGCAACCCTGTGACTAATTAAAACCTAACCCACAGTGTTTTGAGTGGAAGGACTCACCCTTAGGCTCAGCTAGCTATAAGTGAGTCCAAAAAATCCAAGAGTATCCATGCTCTTTCACCTTGTTTGTAATAGGGCTGTTTTAATCAACACTGGATAGAAGTCATGTTAAAAAAATTCCAACGGAAAAACAAACAATACTCCCCCCCAAACCAACCAGGGATAATATTATTAATGATTATTTGTAAGAAGTGTTAAATCAATATATAGATCAAGATTTAACACTTCCTTCAGTAAACATAGTTCTTTCAATATGGAGCTGGTACATGTGCAAACCAGAAGGAAGGGACTATTGGAAAACTTATGGACACTGAATAAAATATTTTCACTTTAGCTAAACTGGCATACTGCCATCTCCCCATCTCCTCAATTTTCAACTTTCCTCAACTTGTTATCGTTCCTAAAGAAGGCTTACAGCTTCCTCCTGTTACATAGTCCTTCCAGTTCTGTGGTAGAAATAGTAACAATGGTTGAGATGTTATTGTCCTAAAGCTGTTCTTCATATCTCTCTCCCAGCAAGTATTGCCCCTGCTCCCACAAAAAGAAAAAAAAAAAAAAAAAAGCTGGCATGTTTCTAACTTCTCCATAAACATCCTGCTGGTTTATTGAGCAGAAATTATAATGGGATAAAATCCTTCTGAATTCTAAGTCCTGCTGAAGCTTGCAGGGGCATATCTGATATGAATGGTTCCATTTTACTTAGCTCAACATGCACTTTCAGTTTGAGGTCAAAGATTATATTGCTTCTAGTTTCATCGTGCACAATTTTCTCACTCTTAATTGTAAAGGAGATTCCCTGATTCAACATTTATAATCATGAAATAATTGCCTTTAGTGATAATTACTAATTTTGGTTTATTGATGAGCAGGACACCTTAACACAAATAATTAGATTTAGAAACATAATTAAAATTAATTAACATATGTAGTGCTGTTAAGGCTCAATATTCTCATGCTCTCTCAGTCTTGCTTATTTTGTTCCGATTTACGTTTTGTACAAGAATTCCTGACAAATTACAACCATTTAGATGAAATTCATGTATCATTGATAAATGTGAAAGGTAAGTAGAAGTCTTACTGATTGGTGTCTACTGAAGCTGCAGTTGTTAAACTCAGATTAGAGTGCATTCCAACAGAACAATGAACAATGGTTACTTTTCAATAAAGGAATCTTCCATCTATTTTTAAAGTCTGCATCACCTATATTGGTTCATTTGTTAGTAATGGCTCTGCACTTTTATTATAGTAATATTAAACTAATGACACATCATAGTCAAGTTTCTTTCTCTCTGAAAACACCCAAAATAAAAGCCTTAAAATGTGCACGCTGGCCTGTGCAATTATTGTATTGTACCATCAGCCTGAAAAAAAAAATCATGAAATAATGACCTGTTAATTCAGGTCTAGAACACATAAAAAGGATAAGCTTAGAGAAAAAGAGATAATCTATTAACATCCAGCTGAGAAAAAGAATAGCTATAAAAGGTGGCACCAGCTCAGCTGTTTATTTATTCATAGATGCTAACCAAATAAGCTAGAACTGTCACAGCAGGCTTTTCTGACACGTTTACCATATCTGTTTTAGTAAGTTTCCTATAAGATAAAAATAAATCAGAATCATATTAGCTAGCTTGTATAATAAGAAAGTTAACAGTAATGAGACTACACCCAGACCCTGATGTTGACTCTAAGAGACCTTATTTTAGGATTGTGGCCAAATGTCCCACATAATTAATTTAGAAACAGGTCCACAATAAAACACAGAGCCCAAAGAGCTGCAGCTTTTGAGAAAGTTCAAATGAAGCTATTGATCTAAGGTAAATTAAATTCTATAGCAATGTGTTCAAGACTGATCCAGTACAGACAATATTCCTTTCGTTTTTTGGTTTTTTTTTTTATTGAATAATGAGCTCACTCTCTGCACTTTCTATTTCAAAATCACGTGAACATAAAGATACAGGTCTTGATCACTTGGAAGCTGTTATTGAGATAGAAATGTTTTGCTGTTGTTGTTTTTTGAAAACTAAACAAGGACTTTAAATAGACTTTGTCAGACTGAAATCTGTGAAATTTTGCAGCCTGCTATTTCTTGAATACATTCTCCACTCTATGGAAGAGATTCCCTGGTTATTTTGATATATGCTGAACCATGATAAGGATTTTTGAAAGGGGTGAAGGGAAAGTAATCTCTGCTTCTGGGAAAGCCTATTCTTTTAACTGAAGGTTGATACAGTGTGTATCTAATGATAACTTTTATCTCTGGCTCATGGAGATACTTCCTAAGAGCTATTTTTTTCTGAGGTATATTACATTACAGCAAGTGGCATTTAATTCTCATTCAAGGCATAATAAATGTCCATAGATTCCTTGTAAGACAGCATTTGTGTCATTTTCTACAAATTTATTACTATGACTGCTAAGACATGATATGTTCAAGATTTGTGAATTTGGGATATTGTGCCATTTCTTTTTTTTCTCTTTGCAATGAATCAGGCAGCATCAGCAATTGACACAATGAAAGAATATTTCAAATGCCTACATCAGCCTGCCCTGATCTTTGCTGTTGTGACATAAAGTATAGGTATGTACTTGGGCTTTTTCTGTTACAAATATTTACACTGTTACCTACAAATGCATGCCCCTCAATCTATTTTAAATATTGTGCTTGCAAATAAGCAGAGCACAGTCTAACTGTGAATCCCAAAACCATGTGAGAATTCATGCAATGTAGCGCACAAACTCACATCAAAGCTGTGAAATGGTGTTTTCAATTGTATTTCCCAAGACACCTTTTCAATTCCTAGGCAAATGAAAATGTTACGATTTTGAATGTCTTTGCTTTCTTGCTCATGTAGAAGCCTTAGAAGTGTAGATATAGTTTTCTGAAAAACTGGAACATGTAGCTGCTCATTATAAGAGAAAGAAACTGCAAGAAACAAAGAATTGTTTCATGAACTGAGGACAGCTATAGGGAAAAAAAGTAAAACATAAGTACTTCCCATGATCTCATTTCAGTACAGGCTGTATATTGGATCAATTTTATCTCCATATGTTCTCAGAATATTTTTCTCGTTTACACATAGATTAATTTTCTTTATCTACTGCTTAAAGAAAGTTCACCTACAAATCCTTTAGAATTCAACAGCTTAACCTCATATGTAAAGAGAGGTGCTTATGTCATTCAAAACTGATAAGAGACACATTCTTCTCTTACTTCAGCTCTTCTATTTTAATAGTGAAAGATAAATTAGTATTAGTAAGTAACAGATTCAAGGAGTCACTGTCTAAAACCTCGTGTAATCCAATGGTAAACTGAGATCACTGCAAAGAATTCTAGATTGGCTTAATTGGGTGTCTGAAAGTGCTTTACGTCAGAGCTTATTACTAATATATTTGCAAACATTAGTATCAATACTTCATGAATTATTTAGCATTTTTATTCAGAAGCTGCTGAACATTGAAAAGCTTTCTCTTTATAAAGAAAAAAAAAGAATATGCTAACATTTTTTTTATCAGATCATTTTTATCAACCATTTAACAAATATTTAATGAAATTAAATGGAAGAGAATACCAAACAAAGCACATACCTAAAAAGAAGGATAGCCTTCTTAAAAAAACATTTGTTGAATAATCTATTGAGTAATCAGATTCTTCCGATTCTAACACTCGTTATAGGTTTGGCATGTTTTTGGCACATCTTTAATCTTAAAAATATGATCTTCTGAATCTGAAAATCTGAAAACATTATCCAAAATCTGCATATTTTTACTTGAAACATCTGATTTTTGCACATATTCAGAATCGGGTTGCATATTTTTCTTTCACTCATCTCCTGCATTCTGTCTTATCCAGTCAAAATGGTTAAAAGAGTGGCATTCTGTTCATAAATCAGAGCTGTGGAAATGAATTGTTGAATGGGGAAACTTAGCACTGTGTTAATGTTCTGAAGATACCAATGCTTGCTTCCTGTTGGTTGGCAGAATAATAAAGAAAGAAAATTTAAGGATGGATTATATAGGGCTGGAACATAAAAAAAGTACATACTGGTTCAGATCCAGGATCTTTCCAGCCCAGTATCCCAGCAGTAGTCATAAGTAGAAGCTGGGGATAAATAAGAAGAGATCAAACATACATCACACTTTCTCTCTAACTGTTCTCAGCACACAGGATTTCCTGAGCCTACAGTGACTAGAGTGTTTAGTAACCTTCAAAATACCACTCTTCCATATACCGGTCCAGTTCTCCGTTTGAACCACAACATCACTTGGCAAGGATTTCTGCAGGTTTACTCTGTTGCATCTCTGGCTAAGTTACCTCTCTGCCATCCTGAAGAGTCCCATCCTACTTAAATATTCTTTGCAGGTAAGAAAATAATTAGTTTTGACCATTTTTATTGCCCTTTTCTGAACATTTCCTGGCATTAGAAATTGAATACCAGTTGGTAGAATTAGGAAAAAACACCACATAGCTGGAATTAAAACTGAGGTGTGGGGTGTGAAGGGTAGCTAGAAGCACTTGTACACCTGCAGTGCACCAGGAGAAAGACCAAGTAAAATGTGGACCTACTCCTGAATGGGTTGGGTGACCTGGTGGCAAAGAAAAGCCTGAAATACCTAGTGCCTTCTTTATCTTGGTCTTTACTGACAAGGTCTTCTTTCAGGCCTCCCAAGTCTCTGCATCTAGTTGCAGAGTTTGAGGGAGACATACTACTTGCAGTAGGAGAGGAGGGAGTCAGGGGCTTATAGTTGCACGTATACAAGCCCATGGGATCAAACAGCATGCACCTGAGTGGGCTGGTAGAGCTGGCTGATGTAATTGTGAAGACACTCTAATACCTTTGAAGGATCATGGAAATTCAGAGGGGTCCCAAATAATTGGAAAAATGCAAGTTTCATGTCATTCTTCAAGAAAGGCAAGGAGGAAGATCTAGGGGACTACAGACTGGTCAGCCTAACCCCAGTCCTGTTGAAGGTTGCTGAACTGTGTAGCCTGACAGATGTGAGGCTGCTGCAGTTCTATGTCCCCAGGTCCAGCTAGTAGCAAGGCTGAGCACATATCCTCCAAAACTGTGTACATATGCATAGACACACACAAACACATTATGCACACAGCAGCCATACAGAATAACACAGACTGAAAACAGTACCTTCATCAGCACTCACGTAAGTGCACACAACACTCATGCAAACACCAACACCATCAGGAAGGCCTGATCCTGCTCCTCCACTCTGACTGATTAGCATTGAAGTCAGTAGTGGAATATATACACATACACTATACATTACTTCAGTAGATGGTCTTAAACACTGAAGGTACACTGACTCCCATACCTCCTGGTCACCTCTGGCTGCTGGCTCCAGGACTTATGAGTCCCTGAAGTTTGTAGTCCCACTCTAAGTGCTGGTGCTCAGATGTCAGACAGTTTCACACAAACTTACACAATTTGGATCTCTCCAGCAGCGATCTGAAATACCCAGTTTATCCAGTGGGTGGCTCCTAGATCCCTGTTCGGTGCTAGTTGGTGGCACTTGGATCTATGAGCCCCTGAGGTTCATGCTCCAACTTCAATTGCTGGTAGTCGGGCCACGTATCTTATTTTCCTGCCCATCCAGGTAGAATGTTGCTAGCATTCATATGTACTCACTCAGAATGGGGAGTACAATCAAAAAAAATACAGTTAGAAACAGGTTTTAATGAGAACATAGGACAGACTGCAGTGATGTAGTGCAGGGTTTAGATAGAAAAACATACTGACCAGCAGCCTGTTCATACTTGACTGGCCCCTTTATCCTCTTTCCCCTTGCTTATTCCTCCTCAATCCACTTGATCCCTCCCTTTCCCCACTTTTGGGAAACTTCACATAATGAGTCTTGCACATCACCACAGTCTCCTTAAAACATGACATAATAAGTTTTACAAAATCTCAAAATACTCTTCTCCCTGCATGTCATAGAAAGTCCTATACTCCTTTAGACAATGACCCCTTTGACAAGGGTTTTGATGTAGTCTGCTCTAGTACCATGGATCTGGTAGGTGCCTAAAAAACTTCCTGCATTATTGAACTCAGAAACCAGTGATCTGTGATGCAAAGTCTGACTGACAGCTGGTTATGCGTGGTGTTCCTCAGGGAACGGTACCAGGCCACCTTCAGTAATGATCTGGACCATGGGAGGGAATTCGGCTTGTCTGCAGATACACCACACTGCAGGGAGCCATTGATTCTCTGGAGGGAAGGGCTGCTATCCAGATGGCATCTGACAAGAGGGAGGAATGGTCTGGCAGGAACCTTACAAGGTTCAACAAGGGCAAATACAAAAAAGTCCAGCTCCTGGGATAAAATAAATCCCTTAGAGTAATACAGGGGTGTAAACGACTGGATAGAACGTATCTCTGCAGAAAAAGTCCTGATGGTCCTGGTGGACAATAAATTGAAAATGAGTCAGTAGTTTGACCTTATGCTGATGAAGGCTAACCACATATTGGTCTGCATTAGCAGGAAAATGGAATCAAATAAAATAAAACACTTATTCCCTTCTACTTGGCACTTTAAAGGCTTAATCTGGGGTATTGTGTCCAGTTTGGAGCCTCAAGTGCAAAAGAGAAATATGCAAACTGGAATGAGTCCAGTGGAGAGCCACTAAGACAGCTAGGACATCTGAGGACAGGGTGAGTGAACTGGATGGAGAAGTGAAGGCCAAGGAAGGATCTAATTGCAGTCTTTCAGTATCTAAGGGTGATTCATACAGAAGACTTATTTCCAACGTACACTGTGAAAGGGCAGAGGCTACAGTTACATGTTGCAACAAGAAAAATTCCATCTATATATAAGGAAAAAAAGTCACAGAGAGATTGGTTAAGCACTGGAGAGAAGTCTATCTCCATCCTTGTAAAACTTGACTGGACAAAGCTTTGAACAGCCTAATGTAACATTGAAGCTTGTCCTGCTTTGAAATGGATGTTGAACTAGACAATCTCCAGAGATGCTTTCTAACTTCTTTTTTTTTTTTTTTTTTTTTTTAATTTTTCTACTTCATCTCATCTGGTATGAGAGGATGGAAAATGGACATGACATTGTGCGCTGCCAACATTTACACAGTGGCACAGATATTAGTTATGTTATGTTTTCTATATTCTCCTAATAGTTCCCAGCATTTGATTTGCTTCTTAGCTATTGCCTAGCACACTAATGGTGAAAGAAGCTCAGATAAATTCCAAACTGTTCTTAGGTACAGACAAACATTTATGCACAAACTTGTAAATAATGAATGCACAAAAAAGTATGGGTTTAGTTCACTGCTCCTTGCATATCTCAAGGCACACGTATCCTGAATTTTCTCTCTTTACACCTCTGTTCATGCCGTGTAGTTCAGACATTTCATCTAAGAAATATCTTCCTAAAAGAAAAGGAATAGGTATGGCAAAAGAAGAAAATGAGATTACAGCATTTGAAGTATTTACTGATAACATCATTGATTCATCACAAATTGAATGAGATCAAGCTGCCCAGAGATGCTTCAACAGGATGGCAGGAAACTATTGCTATAGAGCCATAGGAGTTGCCTCTACCTTAGACCTCAAGACTATGTATGAATGACTTACGATGACTGCAGAAGAACGTTCATATATTTTACATGTGAAAAGAGATACTCCCTTTACATTTGCAGGGAAACACACATTTTAGGACTTTCTCTTTGTTGGTAGGCCCAAAGCAGGCATGAATAATGCTCTGCAGGTCAAATACACACGAAAAAAATTAAGGGAAGTATCATAAAATACATGGTCTTTATTTCTGTGAGAACGTAGGAATAGTCTTGGATTCTTACCAAGATATCATACGACTAACAGCAGGTGTATTCTCAGGAGTATGTTTTTTATTTGATTCTAAACAATCAGTTTGATCTGGAACAAGGAAAAGGAATAAATGTAAAGAAATAAGACCATAATTGGCTACATTCATCAGAAAATAATATGAGCAAGAAGGACAGATGAAATACCAAAGTACTAAAAAATACTATCTCATGATAAATGTGCAATTTTACCAACTTGCCAGAAATTTTACCCATTGAATAGATCATGATCTCATCTGTTGCCAGTTACACACAGTAATATTTTGTATTATGTTTTATTTTGCAACAAAGCTACAGTGATATGGCTTTCATAACACTAATGCATAATAGGTGAATTACATTTGGGGTTTTTTTCATGCATCCTTTTTGTCTTGATTATGCATGTGCCCTTTTTGTCTGGACATACTTATTCCTAAAATGTTATTAAAGGCTTCACAGAAAAGAACCATGATGATAAATATTAAACCAAGGAAGTTCATAGGAAAGAAAATAGTATCAGAATTGAGTTAAGAATTTGGGTAGTTACTTTACTTTTAAAGATCCATCTGTCTGGCAGTGGTTTTGTTATGCATTGTCGTGGTGTAACCCCATCCGGCACCAAAGCATCACACAGCCCCTCGCTCACCCTCCCCTCCCTCAGTGGGATGGGGGAGAGAATCAGAAGAGCAAAAGTAAGAAAACTCATGGGTGGAGATAAGAACAGTTTAATAATTGAAATATAATAATAATAGTATAATAATGATGATGATGATGATGACGATGATGATGATGATGATGATGAAGAAAAGGAAAACAACAAGAGAGAGAGAGAGAGAGAAACAAAACCCAGGAAAAACAAGCAATGCGACCGCTCACCACCCACTGACTGACACCCAGCCAGTCCCTGAGCAGCGACTGCTGTCCCCCAGCAAACTCCCCCCAGTTTATATATTCAGCATGATGTCATATGGTATGGAATAGCCCTTTGGCCAGTTTGGATCAGCTGTCTTGGCTGTGCCCCCTCCCAGCTTCTTGTGCACCTGGCAGAGCATGGGAAGCTGAAAAGTCCTTGACTAGTGTAAGCACTACTCAGCAACAACTGAAACATCAGTGTGTTATCAACATTATTCTCACACTAAATCCAAAACACAGCACTATACCAGCTACTAAGAAGAAAATTAACTCTATCTCAGCTGAAACCAGAACATATGTGAATTAATTTTGATTTGTGATCTTTCCTAGCGGTCTTTGGAAAGCTCCTCTAATACAACCAATCTTTATTAGCCCTGCCAAGTCTCTTGGCTTATCTGCGCAGCAACACATGGTTGTCACAGGAAGTACAGAACAACATGCTTATTACATGTACTTTTCCCTTTTTCTAGTTCTTTAAGATATCCTGTTGACTTTGGAACAGCTCATGCCGTACTCTGTCTTGCCATCAGCTACAGACAGTCACAACAGCTGGGAGCTCAGCAGAGAAAAGGGTAGCAAAAACTGATGACAGGAAGGACAAAGTCTGTCAGCAAACCTGCCTCTTCCTTTCTTCTGAAGGACTAAATATTTTTTCACTAGAGAAATATGGATCAGTTCTCAAAGATGACACCACTTATCTCGTTAGTAGGAATGCTATTTTTCAGTGAGAGATGCATTAGACTTTCTGTGTCCTTGTTCATTCTGTGAAGGAAAAGGTTTCTCAAACCATAAACTATCTTTCTGGAAGGAAATATAGAGCTGTGCCATAGCATGAAAGACTGAATGAGTTGATGTGATCCTCCTGTGCTTTAAAGACGTTCAGAAAAGAACATCTGGCTTAGAAATTTATGATGACATGGTTTATTCTGATATTTAATTTACTGATATTAAAGTTTTGCTTGAGTGTTTGATTTGATAAATGTGTTTTAACAAAATATTAATTGCAAAAAGATTTCTTATACTCAAGATGGAATTTCTGGTCAAAACCAAAACCCATGTAGATCTTGTTGAAAGCAGCCAGTAAGATGATGTATATGTAAGATATTGGTCTGTGCTTCTGCTGACGTCGATGTTAGTCACTGCACTAAAAGTAGTGCGAAGGTTTCTAAGCTAAATCCTTGCTCTGCTTTAGTTTGGCAACTTCAACCTTTCTCCACAACATCTTTTGTGGAGTATAATACTGAGGTTTAGAATAGGCCTGCTTTAGTCTTGCTTGCTGTTAAGTTTCTTCTTTTTACGAGTAAAAAGAAAAATTAGACTTTTGAAGGCAGGGAGATAGAAGAGACAGTTAAGACTAACATATGATTATGAGATGAAATAAAAGAAAACCCAGTACAAGTTGCAGGGTACTGACACAATTCTTTACAAAAAGATAGAGTTCAGATAATCCTACAAAAAAAAGTCAAAACAACCCCGCAAAAATTAACTACAACTGCATCACTGCTTTAAGCATTTAGTATGATTCCCCAATATTTTGTTCTAGTTGCACATCAGTGTATGTCTATCGCCACTTGTGTCACATCAATTCAGTGATAAAGTACTGGTGCAACGCAGGTTAATTTGGAGTGATTTGGTATATTATCTTAACTAGTGCTGACGGATAGAGTATTATGTTGTACTGCAGAGAGGTAGAATGGTTAAGATTGACAAGATTGTCAGCATTTTCTATTAGAAATGGCATGTTGATATAGTCCAGAGAAGAGCATGTATTAACAAGGCACTTGCAACCTGAAGTCCCATAAAAAAGGAGCAACTTGGTATGCAAAGTCTAGTAAGGAAGAGGAGTTGTGAAAAAATGTGATGAATTTTATCTTGAAAATAAGAAAGGATACAAGCTTTTCTGTTTAAAACTGTGATAAAGTCTTGTAAAACATTATAAGGCACTTAACGTTATTAACCATAACTTGCCCAGACTGTGTATGAACATGGATGGATGCACAGGAACGTTGGAGAGAGAAAGAGAATACAAAATTTCTTGAGTCATGAGGACTCAGAGTACTTACTGGTAGCAGCACTACTGCATTCCTCTAGGGTGTGAACACGGTTAAATGAACAACTGAAAAACAGTATCCTTAGTCCTGCTCACCTTGGTCAGCAGACCTGAGTCAACAAGGAAAGCTGAACCTAGTGCATCTTATTAAAGAGTATAGAACAGACACTTCCAAAATGATACCATAGAATTGGGGAATGTTCTTGGCTTTCCTCTCTCTAGCAAGCAATTGTATAGCCAAATAGCCACAATAAAAGCATTTATTTTAAGTCTTTAAAGTTATATATAACTCAGGAAATGATACAGGCAAACATGTCTTTAGTAACAACTCTAGGGATGAGGAAAAACTGGTAATTTAGTAGATATGGTCTTTAACTAAATGTCAAATAAAGTTGTATGGCAATCCCCAGGAATATTTTAAAGTGGCTGCTTAAGACAAAAACCTGCTTGTCTCAAGTACACCCTTTACTAGTTTAGTGTGTATTTTAGTCTTATTATTTGTATTATGACAGACCTGTGAAGCTACACTGAATTTGTGCTAGATGCTGTTATAGCATGGAGTAAAGATAATGGATGCCATGAAGAAAACTGAGGAATAGAGTTCTGAGTGACGGATACCCTGCAAAGCTAACTGTCATGGGGTTTTGACTAACCTACTCTGTTCATATTGTATCATTTTATTCTTTATATATTTCTAAGACAGAAACCTCCTATAAAGCTTCTTTGAGAAGAAATTGTTCATTGGAAGTCTGTTAATAATTTTACTTGGAAGTTATAGGCTGGTTTTCAGCTACTACAGACACATATAACTCCACTGAAATCAGTTGGTGATTTTGCCCTATAAGTCTATAGTGGTTCTGTAGTGGTAGGAAAGAGATCAGAAGATCACCTTAATTGATTTTAGTGGGCACACTTCATGCATTCAGGCAATATGTGATTTTAATGGGTAAGAACTGAATGCACAAAGGGACTTAGGTGTCACACTGCTAAGTATTGTTGCACTTTTTAAGCATCACTACAAAGTGCCTAGAGTAGCAATCCTATATAAGAAAAGCACAAACCCCCTAACATACTGAATAGGCAGCTACCTATGCTTTCCAACAGGATGTTCTGAAGACATGTCTGTAACACAAACAAATCCACCGCCAAATAATTACTAAACTAAGAAGATATAGCAACTTCAGGCCTCCAGATTTGGTAAATAGAATGAATCCATTGAGCAACAATAAATTAAAGTAAATGGAAAGATAAACAGAAAATGACCAGTAGCTGATTTGTTTTTTACTCAGCAAGGCACATTTTGGAAAAAAAAAAAAAACAAAAACCACAAACTACCCTGCTTTTTCTTTTATTAAGCCAATTGAAATGAGAGTGACTGAATGCAGAGGAATGCTGAAGTTTCCTCAGGTCAACAGTATAAAAAACTGTCAAGAACTGTATCTTAATATAAAGGGAAAAAAAAAACCCTTTTATGGAAGACTTTCAGTATAATAAACTGCTTAAAGAGACTATTAGGAGTGAGTCAAGATTCTACAAAATGGAAAAAAAAGTAATAATCAGCATGAAAATTACATCTTGAAGGTCAAAACTTGCAGAATTGCCAAAAGTGAAAGAGCGCTAAGCATTGCAAGAGAAAATATAGAAATATTAAAAGATGCTGCAGTCATATAAATAAAATTAGTCCAAAAAAAAAAGATGTAAATGCCATAATAATGATGCTATTGAGATAAAAGGGAATCTAAGTGTGATTGTCAACTAGGTAGATATTTGTCTCAATATTGGTAAAAAGGTGATGCTGATCAAAACTATATCTTATTTTTAATAGCAAAGGAGAATGACTGCATGCAAATTACTCCGTTCAAAATCAGAACAAAATTCAAACTCTTTAGCTTGCTCTAGTTAGGATAAATAAAACAAATCTCTACTATACATTTCTGAAACAACTAGCAGATTAAATTATGTGTCTATTAGGAAGGAAATATTCAAAAGTAAAGTTGTTACATGACTGGGAAAGAGTGAATTCAGTATTTATTTTTAAAAGAAGGATTGAAACAATCTGGAAATTAAATGCTCTTTACTTTTTTCCAAATTTTAATATTTTTGCAACATTTTGTGTTAAAATGGAAGGGGAAATAAAAACTGGAATAAAATGCAATATTGTTTACATAAAGGTCACAGATCAAACTAAATACACGCAATTTACCAGAGAGCTGGTTTTCTAGATAAAGGAAACTAGCCAATCACATCTTTTTTTGTTTTACTTCAGCAAATAAAAAAGCATTTATAATGACTTTCATACAAGAAATAGAAATGTGCTAGTCCAATTTGATTTAAGCACGACAATGGAAGGAATTGCCTAAGGTCAGGGGATTGTCCTCTGGAAACACGAGGTAGCAAATCTTGAGTGCTAGTTAGGCACAGGGTGCCAGAGTCACCACTACAAGAACAAATAATTAATCTGAAATACATTTAGGATGGTTATTAGAAAAAGATTGTAAGAATTAAAGATGTAGTGGAAGAAAGAAACCCATGAGTTCAAGATGAAAGTAGGTAGAGTTATACAGGGTTATAAGGTTCATTTGATACAACTTCTTGATAAGTCAGAAGGTTTCTTAAAGGTTTCTTCTTTTTCTTCATTACTGAAGTAAAACTCTTAACCCCATGACAGAAACAGATGATTGCATTGTTATGAAATAGTTATGGTCAGAAATCAGAAGAAAATGATGGTGACTAACTACAAAAATATGGAGTGAAACGTTTTAGATGCCAGATATCCCAAGAAAATTTGTTCTTGATAAAAACCCTAAAGTCTTTTTCTGATACATTCAGACTGCTGTGAAGGCCTGCACCTTTCATCAAATGTCATCTTTAGGGATATATGGGGGGTGCAAAGGGAGTTGTGTTCAATCAAAGCAATTCTTCATGGAGTAATAAATGAAGTCTACAATACCTTATTCTGGTGTGGTTTTTTGTTTGGTTGGTTTTTTTCTGTTCTGTATATGCAGGGTCCCTTCACAAGAGGGGAATTACTGCTCATTAAAACCACATACAGAAGATAATCTCAAATTCCTGATATGTGGAAGAGGGGAGACTTGTTTAGTGGTTTCCTTAATTTTGAAATGTCGTTTGAATCTGTCTCCTCAGTGCTTTTAGCCATCAGAGAAGCATGGGGTAACTGCATTAGATAATGTCTCTTCCCAGGGTATATCATCAGTACTGTTTCAACATGGAATATAACAAGTAGGTGGCAAAAAAATAATAAGTATCTTGTTTATCTTTACTCAGACTAACATTGAACCACATATTGTGTTGCAGCTGACTCTTATCTTGATTTGGTTCACAGATGCTACCATGATGCAAATTGCAGAACGGGTTGTCCTTTAAATCACAGAAACACAATGAGGACCTTCCACCATTAGTCTCTATGGATTTTTCTCTAGCATGTGATTCATAAACCTTCCATATTTTGAGAAAAATAGGGTGGACAACCTCTACCCTAATTTGAAAATCATGGCTAGTACACAGGCAAACCTGTACATGAGGTTTTGTTCACCAAAGGATGAGCCGAACGAATTTAATTAAAATTCAAACCACTGGTCTGGTGTAGTAATAGACAACCAGAAGGCTTACCAAGCCTTCACACACTCTTGTCTTTAGATGGAGGCTATTTCATCATCAAGGAAAAATTGTGTACTTCACCCGTTGTTTCAGAAAGAAGCTTAGGTATTTTTCATTGATCCTCTCCATTTAAAGCAAAACTGAAGACAGGAAGGAAATCTGAGACTCTTCCTTGTCTGGTGAGAACATACAGATCTTAACATCGTAAGTCAGTCTTATTTTTGACTTCAACAGGAGATTATCTCAATAAAAACTGGCAAAATGGTGCAATGTATTTGAAGTAGTCTCCTGTGTACAAAGTGGAGTCCGAACTCATAGAAGGAGTGTATATTCATTCATCTTCTCAGCTAGTCTAAGTTACTCTTTTGTCTCTCCACATATGACAGAATAAGGAGAGATCAACAGAGAGCTGGAAAAACAGGAGACCTGTGAGGATGTCCTAGGATTTCACCAGCAGAGGTTAAGGAGTTATCAGTGCACTTCTGAAGCAACTGCTGGAAATATGGCCTTCAATCTTCAGCTGCTATGTCATGGGACAGATGGCCTGAGGATTCTGTTAAGTATTGTCTCTAACGAAGTAAATCACTTCTGGGTGCTCATCGTCTTTCTATGGGAAGCAGTTATTTTAGAGACTGGATTTGGAGTGAGGATTTGTCCCTGGAGCATTTGAAGATCAATGGTCTCTACATTTAGAATGAAGAGAGTTTTAAGTGAATGAGTTACTCTGGTACTTTTGACCCCACACTGATGTTTGCTGGCAAAAATGAGTCTCCTATTATCTGGTGTTCACCAGTGCCAGCAGAGCAGAATCCTGCACTTAACCTCTACTTTCTCACTGTCAGTTTCACCTTCAAAAATCTCTTCTGATTACATCTGAGCTGACTATGGCATTGCTTTCTCATCATTGCAATGTACTTGTGAGATTAAAAAAAAAGTTTTTTAAACTCTTCTTATCTCACTGATATGTATAAGGAAGTCAGTGAAAGCCACAAGTACAGGATGCATTCACCTGAAAGCACCTCATCCAAAGAAAAGCTGCTATAAATATACCTGGCTGTCATATTCTGCCTTTTATACTAAATTGCACCCATGTGTTTTCAAAATGGGATGCACTTTGGCCATTCCTCTGTTACACAGCTTTGTGATATGATTAGAAACATACTGATACTCAGCTTTGTTGCTATTCAGAGTAGAAGGCGGGCAGTATGAGAGGCAGATGGATGCATGATCTTATACAATGAAATTCAAGTACTAATGATTATTGGAGAAACATAGTATAAGATTATCAATCTGACTTTGTTACTGATTTACTTTGAAAACATCTAGTGAATGTACTCTAATCCTTCCTTATCTTTAAATAATTGCAAAGATATTGCTAGGTTGTTTTTTTTTGTTTTGTTTTGCATGTGGACAACAACATGTAGTTTCATACTAATTTTTTAAAAAATTTTCCTTACTACCATATTTTGCTCCTATGCATACTTGCAGTTTTGTAATATTCACACTCAAAACAACTATGCAGAGGAGACGACAGAATGGAAAAAATCTTATGTCCACATTCCCCATTTGCACATTAGCTAAGGTTAGATGTGGCTCAGGATGAGTATGTTTCACAAATGCAGTAAATGCAAGATTCTATCTTATCCTATCTATTGTCAGCCCAACTAATGTACTCTTAAAAGTACTGCTCCTTAAAAATTTAGGGTTTGGATAATCTGCATCCTTAGATAAGGAGAAGGGAAAGGGGACTACCTAACAGTATTCGATATGTCTAAGTATTCTATATATCTAAGACTAGATATGTTCTGTAGTTATTAATAGTAGTTCTGTAGTTAGTTCAGTATGCCACCTCTTATCTGTGGTTTTCACTACATTTTCTGTGATCTTGATTATAGAACTCCACTTTTGAATATGCATTTTGCGGCTTTCTTTTTTTCTTTGTTTCCTGGAGAAGTGGAAGTGGAGAGCAGAACATGAAGTAATATAATACTCATATACGCTGGTGATTAGGGGCCCCTTCTAAAATTGTGTTTGTACAGATCTGGCTGATACTCCTTAGTGCACAGGGAGAGCAGAGAAACCTTGCCTTTAAACATGGTATTAGGACAAAGAGGATAGTAATTTGCCGCTGCATTATTGACCTTTTTCGATTTGATTACAGAAAATATATTAGCATCCAGGTTATATTAAAATACTTTCTTGATTTAGAATAACTTGTGTTTATGGGATAAACAGCATTTGAACAATATCTTTTGGAAATTGTCCAGAACTATTAATTACCTCACTTTTGCTTATTGTATCTTAGATTTGATTAATGCCTGCAATGTTTCTGTCTCTTCTTTTTTGCTCTTGAAAGTGTATTAAAATCAGAAGGGGGAGCACTATCTAATGTTAGAGCTGTACAATTTTCTCATAAAAAGATCTTTTCAGCTGTAATTTTTCATCAGACTTTAATAATTTAAATGAAATTTTCCCTGTTGATTGGTCCCAATTTACATGAAATTTGATAAGACCATTAATTTTTATAAGCCAGGACTCTGACAAATTGATAAACAGCCTGCAAATAAATACGAAAATTTAAGCTGCTAAGTACAAGAAGATTCTGTTTTTAATGAGTTTAGTTCAGAACATCTGATAATCACAGCAAAAATGATCATTTTCCAGTCCAAGCCTGAAGGGATAAAGTGGGACTTTGTAGTGAAGGCTGATATCTTCTCTAAGGAAGTCTGAGCTAAGGCTGACCACAGAGCTGAAGTCTGCCTCTTGTATGGTCTTCAGGACTCTCCTGTTAGGCCAGCACAAAGAAAGAAGTCATTGAGTCAATGCAAAGACAATTCAATAAAGTTATGAGGGTATGTGGTCACTTCATTGTTATTGGGATGGCTAAGGCAGTAAGATGGGCAGACATTAGGTCTGAGACAGGCAGGGCAAATCTAATTCATTCCCCTAACTTTGGCTTCTTCAATATCCTACCTTTGCTAGCACATATACCATGAGTGGAAGTGCCCAAAGACCATGCAAACCTCTAAGACCTGCCAAAGGACAAAGCGATAGCATCACGTTAAAGAAGTTCTGTTTGTTTCCGTTTTAATTTTATAAGTTCAGGAAATAACATAGAAACAGCCACATGCCCTACTTTACAAAGCATTGCTGTAGTTGCAAAACCAAGCATTATAAAGTCACAGAATGACATATTACCTTGTAACTTCAGTTCCGAATTCTCTTGCATATGCATAGTCACTTTGATCCAATGGCCACTTAGTGGAAGCCCGTGCTTTATTCAGAGCATTATCTGGACCTCCTTGGGATGTGAATCTGGGGTGCTTTTCAGATGACCTGTCTTTTTACTGCCAAAGTTGGGATGTGAATGAAACAGAAACTTGGATTTTGTCTCTGCTGCAGAGGTCCAGTTTGGTGTTATAGTAGAAGTAGCTAACCACTGCTCTCCTTTTTCTCATTTCTGTTGGTCCAAGTTGTTCTGGCCACTGTCAGATAAAACCAAAGCCTATGAGAATATTGTCTTGAACATGCTAAGTGCTACTTTATGTAATTTGAGAAATCAGTTCCTAGGTCCTATATTGGGTACTGTAAACAAGCAGCTACTTTTACTCTCACTGTCTTGCTGGTTCAGCTTGCTATCTGTAACGTGGGGATAACAGTAACCCCTCACATCACATTGCACTTTGTGAAGATAAATTAATGCTTGTGGAGCATCACAGTGCTGAGTGCCAGAGAAAAGCCCATGAGGAAATTAATAATTCTGTCTTCATTGCAGCCTCTGAATAGTGTGCAGTAGATAAGGCTTAAGTCCACAAAATGAACAATGAGGGTAAAACAAAACATTGAATAGCTGTTCTTTTTTAATTGATCACCATCTATTCTGTTCACTCAATGGGGTAGGGGTCCTGTGCAGAAAAAATATAGTGTGTGATTATGTATTAAAAGCCTGTGTCATAATGCATATCCTCAAGGGAAAAGAACTAGGGCTGCAAAGACTGTTGAGTTGTCTCATTTTGTGCTTGTAAGTATTTGATTTTTGCCACTGTAATATCTATCACATGTTGTTATGTATAAATCTCTCCCTTGCTGTCATCTACCCCTTCTTACCTGCAGACAGTCCCTTGAACTCTACTTCAAACAATATCCCAATAGATGTAAAATGTTTTTCCACAGATGCTTTTTCCCACAGATGTTTTCCCTATTCATTCCTTCACTTCTTCTCCCCTCAAGTCTCCTTCATTGTTTTGTGCTATTCATGCCAATAATCTCTCTGGAAGGGGAAATGTCTTGGCTTCTTTAGAAGCTCAAATAATTGCAGTGCTTTTTAAAGCTCAATGACTTTGTGCTTTTAGCAGTCTAAATTCAAGTATGATACTCATGACTTCTTATTGTAGTCTTCTCTTTTGGGGGGGAGAATCAAAAGTCAGGATCAGTTAGGTACTTTACGTAATTTAATACCTTTCAAACTTGTGCTTTACTTAGTTGGATTATTTCTTTTCATTTTTTTCTCTTCCAGAGTTGTATCTTATTTTTTCTTCCCTTAGTTGATAGACCTTTCATTACAGTGAACCTTAGGTTGCAGCCCCTTTGTCCATTAACACTGAATATATGTTTATTATCTTCTGTTAAGTCATCTGAGCAAGGACTCAAGTCTATGCTGAGATGGCAAAAAGAAACACAAGTCAGGTCATATTAATTATATCAATATGCACTGGCTCACATGCCTGGAGAGGGAATAGGGTAAAATCTAGTAGTACTTTTTAAAATTAATCACTACTGGAAAATTAAAATTTTCAGCTCCTACCTAGCATAGTTCTTAGTGGAAGCAAACAAAATCTGATTGATACTGTTCCTTTTTTTTTTTTTTTTTTTGTCTTTTATTTTACGTCTGCACTAGCTTACAGACCCACAGAAAATATAGCTATCTGCATTTGACAGGAGCTGTGAACCTTGTGACTCGTCTCTGCCAGCACCCAAATTTTGGCAATCACCAATTACATCTGTTGCAAAGCAAGATGTAAGAAGCCTTTCCAAGGACAGTTCTGGAATAACCAGGAGTTTACTCTGAAGCCCACCAACTGCACATTGAAGGACTGGTCCTTGAGCATTTGTAGAGTTCATGATTTGGGGAAGACTGAGCTCATGTGAACTTCAGCCATGAGGCAAGGCTTCTTGTCTGTGGTCATTTGCAATTACAATAAATGTTGAAAAAAGAACAAACGGTGGCTCAAGTAATTTTACAAATTTGACCCTCACATGTACCTGTACCAGGAAGCTTTGTAGTGTGAAAGCAGTGAAATCACTGCTTTCTTCATGCTGAAATAACCCTCAGGTTAATTGTAAAAATAGGACACCAGCTGTCAGAGATGTGCTGCAAAGGCCATTTGTGTACCTGTTCCCAAAGTCATAGTAAACTCTGATTTTCAATAAGATGCAGCATATTCAAGAGTATGAATGTCTTGTCTTGGGACACTGCTGTGGCTTGGATGTGTTTTAATAATTTCAGCTGTTTATCCTCAACCTTTAAAGACTTCACCAACGAAGTTATAAATGCTTTAGGATTATTGCATGTTTTGGGCTTAAAAATTAAGCACATAGCCTCACATGGCCCCACATGGCCTCCTCTGCAGCAAGACTGTGCATTTGTATGATTCATAAATTGCTACTCGAATTATCTAATTTTTACTAATTAAAAAACAATCCCAATTTGTTTTCACACTTTTAAGTTTTATATCCTTCTTGGCAACTTTTAGCAGTTATTAAAAATCTCAAATATATATAGGCAAATATGAAAGTGGGATTCCAATGTAGTAAAAATTATCAGGTTTGCTTAAGGGGGTAAATGGATATTTTTATCATAAAAATTCCGCTTACTGGTGTTCAGTTTTTATGCTCTATTTCAAGCCTCTGGACACTCATATTGAAATTAGGATTCTCAACTGAGAGCTAGCAAGGTATACACCATGCATAATAAACACAACCTAGGCTGCAGACAATCTAGCTGTAAGAAAGTAGGTGCTGATACCGTTGGTATTTGGGAACAGGAGTCGAGGAAAGGTCAGCATTAGGAAGATGCTAATAAATGAATACATGGGCTTTAACATTGTGCAAACTGGCTACACTGATCAAAATCCAGCACATTAAATCTTAAATAAGCAGCTGATTTCTGGACTAGGATCTGGAAACCCTGCCCAACAATGTAGGGCCTCCACACATTTGCTGTAGCTACAAGGGTCTGCTTGTGTAGCTATTTGTAGGGCAGGGGCTGGCTGAGTTAATGTCACTAACAGACTATTTGACAAGAAAGTTGTGGATGGGGAAAATATTATAAAGAAAGATGTATTTTTAGTCTTCAAGATTCAATTATGAAGAACTTTAATTGAAAAAGACATTCTTAAACATATGAAGTCTGGATGCACTAATGGAAAGTCAGATTTTAAATAAACTTCTGAACAGAGACAAAAAATATAGCCATTGAGCTAGCATTGTAACTATCAGAGCAGAAGTTATAGTCTGATCCATATAGTCAAATGTCTAAAAATCTTATCCATATACATACATTACTATGGGATTTCAAGGGGCAATGTTGGTACTGTGATCAAATGTAATTGTGCAGATTTTTACATGATATATTATATTTCCAGAACATAAAGAACTGGAAAGAACAGAAGTTAAAAAATAAAAAAAAGAAACTATGGTGTCTTTTGGGGAAATCACAGACTAAATTTCCAAAGCTGAAAGAAAAGTTCTTTGTGCTTTTCCTTGCCTTATCACTCCAATTGGAATAGCTACAAAAGAAAAACAGAAGAATCTCTGGGAGTTTCAGGGAATGCTTGGCATTCTTGACTATTTGATATGCCATAGGGAAGTACATGATGCAAAAGAAAGTCTTTATCTTTTATCAGTAGAAAGGCATTCTGTACTTATTCTGGCACCAATATGATGAGATACATGCCTAATGTAATCCATATTGTCTTCAAGGCTTGTCACCAAAACATTTTGAATATCATTCACCCATGAAGAAGTGACACTGATTTCTTCTAAGATTTTTTCCTAGTAAACCCTGAAATATGAACTGGGCAAAAGGAAGAGAATACATTTCTCTCCATGTTTTCTGTGCGTAGGATGTGAAATAATTACATAAGAGATTTGGACAACTTCTGAGTGTAAGATTAGTTAAGTATAAGACTAGACTAGAATAGACTGGAAGTCCACTGGCATTTTCAGAGATTGGGTCAACTTAGACGTGTCTGGAATTGTTTGTGTATTGATAATTTTGCCTCAAGAAAGGGGGATTGGCCTACAAGGTCTCTTTCAAGCTATTGGTCAAGTTTCACCTGACATTTCTACTTACAAGCAAATCTAACTTGGGTCAATATGATATTTCTTTAGATCAAGTGATTTAGTTTGTTGATTCTGAACTAAGCAGCTGGTGTTGAACTTGTGCTGTTACCTCATGTCTCTCTGGTCTTTTCAGAAAATACTTGCTTGTCCTTCAGTAGTATTTTTCTTTGGCCAGAAATGCTTTAACATCTTATAGGCAAAGATAATTACAAACTTCACTTCTATTCAAGTCTATATAAAGGCAATCTTCATTATTTCCCATAATAGGAGCACTTGGAACGCAGCCCACATGTAATACAAGAGATATGCAAAGAAAAGGAGAATCCTTTTCACTCTAGGGATTCTGTGCAGTTCATTGGATAATCATTTCAAATGTAGAGTATGTCTCCATTGCATAGTGAATGTCAAGCTCTGAGCTGCCAGGTTAACTTAGCTGAGAAGTTTCATTTGTGTCTGTGTCTTTTGGCACATGTTAAGATTGGTGATATTGTGGTAAGGTGAAGGTTCTGTAACAATGATTAATTGTGGAACTAAAACATTTATTTTACCCACTAATTCACTAATTTTACCCACTAATCTTAAGTCAAGAAAAAATGGTGTTTTCTCACTTAAAAAAAAAAAAAAAAAAGATTGAACCAAACAATTTCCTCTTCTAGATCCCTAATGTGTATCACAAAGTGGGCAGTGGACCAGTCCACTTACAAACCTTATTCAGTTTTGACCCAGAGCTAAGATTCAGGAGCAAGGGAAAAGACCTTGCTAAACTCGTGTGAAAATGTTTTGGTGTATATGTGAGGGATGTGAGACTATGGAGATTTTGCCAAAACAATGTGTAACAGCAAGTAGGAATACAGATTCGGTATTTATGTCTCAGGTCAAATTAAAAAGAAGCATTCATTCATACAAACACTACAATTAATGATTGGAAGATATTTTCCTTGTTAAGAGTATGAGTAGAATCAGAGAATCAAGTATGTTGGAAGAAGCCCTGGAGGTCATCCAACTCCTCCACCCAAACCAGGTCCAAGGACCTCCAAGGATGGAGACTCACCACCTTCTGGGTACCTGTTCCAATATTTAAGAACCTTTATCATTACAAATTTGTCCTTATAGCTAACTGTAATTTTCCTTGTTGCAACGTGCATCCATTGCTTCTTTTCCTATCACTGTGCACCTCTAGGAAAGTCTGGTTCTGTCTTCTCTATACTCTCCCATATGTAATTAAAAACTGCAACAAGATCTTCCTTTAGCCTTCTGTTCTTAAGGCTTCTAAGTATACTCTGTATGTACAGTATATAAACCTGGTAATATGAAGAGCTGATTGGTGACATGATTTTCAAAGGTTAGATTAATGGAGATATGGGAAAAAATACAGTCCCAAGTTTAGCAATTTCGCTGTGGTGGAAGGTGGAATCTGTACTGCAGGCCACTTACCATCCATACCCTAAACCTGCATTGTGCTGAGCAAGCTTTGTCCTAGCTATCTAACTGCTTATACAGAGAATGAATATAACTTCAAATTAAAATTTCCTATTTACCTATAATTATCCTATATAGTATCCAGACTTGTTAAGTCTCATTCATCGTCCTGTTTGGCAAGCCTCATTTCCCACTCCCACTCAGTGGAAAATCGTGGAAAACTTGAAAAATATTTTATATATAACAGTAAAATAAGACTCTTAGTTCAACTGAACTTCTGAAGTTGTATTGAGTAATCTGATTGATCACAACATTATTTATATTCCCTGTTTATCAAACTGAAATTACAGCAAGATTAAATTCTACTTTGAAGGCGTACACAGATTTGGATCAGATATTGAGGTAGTGTGTTAGGCAATCTGAATAGTGAGGAAATAGGCTTCATAGACCACAGAGAATATAAATTAAAAATTGATATATTTTTCAATAAATTTGTTTTTGCAGGAATTACAATAAAAGTAGGATGCTTGTTTGCAGTTTATATCAGCTGCTACATAGTGAAATAGCCTTGATCTGCATTTTACTGGAAAAAGATTATAAGAAAGTAGCTGCTGCCAGTGAGGGTACCAATCAGAAGTTTGCTAAGACTATACAAAATACACCTCAACTGTATAAAAAGGTAAGTTAACTCAAGGCCATTTAGTACATTGCTCTAATGGTGTGGATGGGAGAAACATAAAAACATTAAAAATCTTATCTGATTTAATTTTCAGGCCCTCAGTATGTGAGTTTTAATATTTAACACATGAAAAGTACCAAGAAAGAATACTGTACATTGATATAATGAACACAAGGGAAACCATTTTCATTTGCATAGATAAGATTCATATTGCAAGGGTCAAGCAGATGTAATACAAATGTGATTTTTAACAAAATACATAGCATAACATTTTACATTCTTGTTTATTCCAAGATTAGTGAGATTCCCAATGGTGCTGCGTATTTCAGTACTTCAGTTTTTGTATTTTCTGTGGCAGAGTCTGTGTCTGTAGGCCAACTTTTCTAGTCAAATCATATCATAAACAAGAATTTGACTTTATGAGTATCTGGTGTTACCAGTCCTATCATCCAACTTTTTTTGATATAAAATATCTAGTTGATAGTTGACAAATATGCTATGATTTTGGGTTGTAAACTTTTTATGTAAATAACCTTTGAATTTTAGCTTATTTTTTTACATGCCTCAGACAGATAATACCCAGCATGTTTTCTTTACCTACTAAGAAAATTGGAAGATAGTTCTTTGGAATTGTCTCTTTCCTCAAATCTCTCCAGTATAGACATACTTTCTCCATGCATTAGCCACTGAAATGGTTTGCTGCAGGTTTGTTAATTCAGAAATAAAAATATTTCCCAGATACTTAAGGATCCTAGCTAGTCTTTGGGAAGGACAGTGTCTCACCTTGAAACTACCTGCCTTCCCTATGGTCATAAAGTGATTCTAGTTGTCAGTAAATGAATTTTGTATCCAGAGAGAAGAATGAAGTTGTTCTTAAATGGTAAGTAATTAAGGGTACTAGTAAAAGGAGACTTAGGATGGACCACTCAATGTGCTCCCCTGGTGATTCAGGATTATCTTCACTGGATTTAATGGACTGGACTCCAAATTTACTAGGGTGTAACCAAATGGAATTAGAAACACTGTGTTTGTGAAGAAAATATATATTTATATGGTGCAGAAAAACATATAATCATAACAAAGCAAAAATATTTGCACCTGTGGGATAGGGACCACACAAAAAAAACTTTGTCTCTTTTTCCACCTGTGTGTTTGCAAAGCAGAGAAGTGGAGGGGAACTATGGTGTCAATGGTAGGGTAATGACCTGTATCCATCAGCTAATTATATGGCAGCATACAATTGTGTTTTGCAATGGTAATTGATATAGCCTCAAACACCACATATGCATGGTGCTTTATAAACAGAGAAGAAAAGCAAGTCTGCTCTTCCAAAGGGTGTGTAATCTAGCAGCTTTTTCACTGAAGGCAATTCAGTGAATGCAGCTAAGCAGTGGTGAAGTTAATGGCTGGCACCTAGACAAAGCTGAAAGAATCTGTATGTAAGAATGAGTTACATTAAAAAAAGACTCAAAACCCAAGGATCATGTTTAATCTCTGAAAGCGACCAAACTGTTTATGTGGGACACTTAATACAAAAGGATTCTGACTGACCTGTCTGGAAGCAACTGCAATTCAGGTTAATAACATCAAAAATGAAACAGATCCTTCAGATTTGGAGTAGTCCTTCAGAGCAACCGAAGTAATGGGGAGGAAAGGCCTGTCATTTATTGTATATGTCACAAGCAATATAAATTGCATAAGTAGCGTCATCTGGCTTCTTGCTGCCAAAGAGGTAAAACATTCAACACATGAAGCAGCAGCTGTGGCAGCACTGAAAGCTGGTGAAACCATTTTGAGAGCATTAGTAATGGAAGTAACAGGTGTAGAGATGTCCTTGCCACTGACTTATTTTCTGGAGTGACTTGATGGATCTAGCTGTTACTACTCCTGCCAAAATAAGAGATGCTGTTACTCTATCTAACTTGCCACCATCTTTGGCAAATAGGTCAATAATTTTTGTTCAGAGTGACAGAATTTAAGTGATCTGAGGCTTAGTTTCAAAAGTTATATTTAAGGAGTAAATGGTTACATTTTATTTTGCTTCTTGTCCACTCAGCTCTCTGAGTGCTATTGACAGCAGCAGTACATTCTTGCAGTGCTGCATGTGCTTCCTTCATTATCTTGCTTGACCAACAAGCAGTGTAATTGTGATCATCAGAGAGACTGCCCATTGGAATGAGGTGGATTCCAGGAAGGTTATCTGGAGGGTCATTTTGAGAGAGAAGTGTGACAAATGGGTCAGCCTTTTAAAGACAACTGCATGTCAAAAAGATTTTAAATATGTGAACAGTCTCGGCAAAAAATAAATGATTCCCTGATGAAATGCATAGAAAGAAGATAAATTTGCCCTCTTTTTGGCATGACACCTTGATTCTGTGCAAATGGCTAAAGCAGCTTTGACTGTCTTTTTCTTGTAACATGGAGCAAGTCCAAAAGAAACAAAGTAATGTCAGAGCATACCACTGTGAGCCCACCAAATCAGTGAAGCTGGATTTTGTGAAGAAAGATTAACTATCAGGAAGACTTTAAAAAAATATTCTCTGAGACAGAGCAAGTGCTTAAGGTCAGAGTGTGATTTCATTTACACCAGCATCAATCTGGATTACCTCCGTTGGTTTCAGGACAGTTGTCTTCAGTAGAAATACTCTGGATTTACAACCATGTAAGTAAGACCACCACTTAGCGCACTGGATACTGTGAAGTGATATGCAGATAGAGGCAGTCAGAGTCAAACTCTGCCCCAGGTTATATCCATGCAACTCCTCTGAAGTCACTAAGTGCTTTCTTTGTCTCCCTACTCCTTTGCAGTATTTCTTGTCTCCCGTATAATACTTTTCTTTCCCTGACACAACCTTCTGCAGTTCTCTCAAAAAAATGGTGATGAACTAGCAAAGCAGTGACCTTTTGTAATGAGAAATACCACAACACTGTCTGCCTCACCATATTTTAACCGTTTCCCTTGCTGTACAGCTGGCAACAAGGGGCTGCTTTTCGCCTCCTTCTCAGTCCAACAATGGCAGCCTACAGGCTTTTCAGTCCATTTTGATTGATTTCGTATTTGCATCTGAATGAGAATCAGCCTGATACTTGTTTTCACAAACCTACAGGAAAAAAAAAATGTGCCTTCTGTGTTAGGTGCATAATGCTGAGTGAACTTAATGGAGGCTGCACACATAATTCTACAGAGAGATGGATTCTACGCCTGGCGAAATTGCAGTGGGATAGTAGGTTACTGGGGTTGTTGAAAGGGAGATTAAAAAAAAAAAAAAAAGCAGCTGTCCTATATCTGTCTTTTTCTGAGAGGTACAGCATTAGAGAAAATCTGCAACACGGTGCAGCAGCACATCTCCTGTGTGCTACTTCCAGTTCTGTGGCTCTGAGTGCAGAAGGGAAGAGCATAAAAGGCTGTGTGGATAACACAGTCATTTCCTAGCATTTGCCGAAGTACCGGGGGCACTAATGAATTGCTTTAGGTAGGGTGACATGTCCCTGTACAACTGCATTTTCAGCTTTCGTCCTGGCAACTGGTTTTTTGTAGCCCATACTGCAGTGATACCTCTAGGCCAGCTAAGCTGACTGCTTGAGAGACCATCCTTAGTACACCTTTTCATTATGATCCTCCACCTAATAGCATAATAGCATAATCAAATGCCCAGTGAGCTGGCCATTGGGACACACTAGGTTTTAAAAACATTCAACCTTCAGAACCTCATTTATTAAATAAGCAAACATATCTATATTATATTATCTATATTACTTCTCCCTCTTTAAAATAAAATTGAGCTGAAGATTCTTACTGTATTCCTGTGCTGTCTGTGAAGGAGACTGAAAAAGTAAAAGTATAATTTTATCCTTCCAGAAACTTTCACAATCTTTCTATGGCACCTGCTCTTTCACATCATCAAAGTCTAAACTTACTTGACTTCTACTCCTCTAACATGAACATCCACAATTTACTTCAAAACCTGAGTAGCCCTGGATACTGGGGTATGTTCGAGAAGGGAATGGCTAGAAGGAAAGAAGGCTGGGACAGCTGAGGGCAGGGTTGCTCAAGAGGAATGAAGATAAAAATGGTTGAGGGGCCAAAGAGCATATAGGGAGGCGGGAACAGAAGGCAGCAAGATTTTGTAATGGCAAAGAGAAAATGAATCTCTGGCATTTCAGAGGAAAGACTCAAAGCACAGGACAAAGACGTCAGGATCAAAATGTGGAGACATACATTAAGCATGAGGAAAAGGGAAGAATTCAAAGGAAATGAGAAGGGAGAAAAGGGGGAAGAGCTGGAACACTGAAGTAGTTGAAGCAGGGGAAAGGACGGTGAAGAAATAGTTTAAAATAACAGACAGTAATGGAAATAAAGAGAGAGGAAGAAAGAACAAGTAGAGGCAAAGACAAAATGGACAGGAAAGTCCTGTGAAACAGGACTTTTCTAGACAGATGAGCCATGAAGCAGAAAGGGAAAAGTGTATGCTTTATTGTGAAACCAGGTTTGCAATATGTACACAGACTATTTCTCTAGCACGCCTGGGTTTTTCTTCCCATTTACTCCCAATTTGTCTCATATATTGGTTTGCTAACATTAGAATAGTATGTACATGCTTTTCCTGTTTGCTTTCTTGGCACGGATTATCTCAGATTTGTAATCCAAATCTTAACTTTGTGGCCTCTCAGAGGCAAACTTTGAGACTGTGTGGCTTGTTGTCATGCCTATTACATGGAGTTTCTTGTGGGGAACCATTGCCACTGATGTGGGAATTGCCCTTTCTTCCCCAACTCCTCCCCACTTTTCTTCCTTTGCTTTGTAAATCTTAGTTTATAACTTTATGCTAGGGAAAACCAGAATTTAGTGGACAATGTTTGTCAACAATAGTCATTTAAGTAACCAATAAGCATTACCTAATAATATACATTTGCAAAGATGAATAGCCAATTATCATGTGCATCATCTGCACCTGATCAAAATGTGCTCCAGTCAGCGATACTCATGTAATGAGCATGAGTAACCCATAGGGCAACTGAGCAGGTCCTGATGAAACATCATGGTTATTGTTAAGAAGTATTCAGGGAACCATGTGCTGCACTGGAGAGGATGTCCAGAAGTGCACACTGTGGAAATACTCCCATTCCTTCTGTTCCCAGCTGGCCACCAGAGAGAGTTTTCCACTTCTTTCTTTTTTTTTTTTTTTTCATTCCCTTTTTATTTTTCTTTCTTTTTTTTTTTACCTTTAGAGTTGACATATGCCATCAGATATGGACCCACAAATAACTCTTTGCACACTTAATTCAGTATCACCATCTTTTGTGTAATATTCATGATCTCATCTAAAGCAGTAGAGCTTGACAATCCAGATTTAGTCCTACTCCAATCCATCTTCTATGTTAGATCTCATTTTAGTGGCTGTCTTTTTAGGGGAAACTATTTGTAGTACATCTTTAATTATTTCCAGGTTTGTTTTCCTGAAATAGGTTTAAATATTTATGTAAAAATTATGTATGCTTATAGAATATGTGCATAAACTTGGATATTGTGCTTGCAACACAAAATCAGTAAGTATATAGAAATGACCAATCTATACAAGACATTAGAGGTGCTTAGAAAATCCTCAAGGACAATAGCAATAAAAGGGACAAGGGACAATGAAAGAACTTCAGTTCCAGACCTGTGTATAATAGGCTTTCTTGAAAATCAAAGATCAAAGTGTCTTCACAAAGCGGAAGAGTCTCAGTAGGTCATTTCCTAAATAAGAATAGAGAGGTGGTAATTGTACATTCAAAGCATATTTTAGAAAAATATTCTTAAAATAGTATTGGGCTAATTTCTGCCCTCTGCTAAAGCAATACAACCACATTTGCTGCAGAAAGACTTATTTTAGTAGGTCAGAAATTATTGTTAACGAATGAAAAAATTAGTTTAATTAATATATAATTTATTGGGCCATTGAAGGGAGTTACTGGAGAGCAGGCAAATGTGTCTGAAGAAATTGGATTCTTCTGTTTCTATATCTGCATATTTCTTAGATTTGCAGTAGACACCTTACTACAGGGTGACAGAGTAAGGTCATACACCTGCAATGACATTTGTAGATATTCAAAAGTGGACATGAATAAGAATTTAGCTTTACACATGAATGTAATCGGTAGAACTGAACTGTTTCTATTCCTTTCATGAACCGCCAAATCCTACAGCTTTTTACCTTATTCCCATCTTTATTTCTTCCTCTTCCATTTATCTACCATGTAATACTGACCCTGTATTTTTTCAGACACTCATTTATAATACAGAACTTTTGTAAATGTGGGTTATATCCTTGAAAAGAAAGTCTGCTTTTACACTATCAACCTGCATGTACACTATTAAAAAGCTATGTCTCTTTATGTCTCTACAGCCCTCTGCTGCTCTCCGCAAATGGAACCTGTAAATTCAAGAAAACGTATTCCAATTAATATTTCATGCAAGTAAATCCTTTTGGTAGATCTTTACTGCAGTTAGTTCAACAGAGTCAACAATTATTTAAATAACTTGTATAATCTTTTAATCTGTGATAACGAATGAAAGACTACATAAACAGAAAGTGTTGTATAAAATAGAGGTAGAGCAGATTTCTCTGTTGCATTTGTAATCTGCCTGTGTTAGCATCTTCTTAGTTTCCTTTGTGCCATCTCTATTATTCAGAATAAACATATAGAAACATGAATTGAAGACTTCTGAGCTTGTTCTTTCTTACTGCACTGTAGTATAGATTTTTTATTCAAGAGTCATTTGTCTGATATTAATTGCTTGTATTTAAACTTGAATTTTGTAATACATTGCATACTTTTTTGTCTTTGGCCACAGTTCTCAAATTAAATCAACTTGTCCCTTCAGGGTTACTAGACTGGACAAGATTCCCAGCTACTTTGAACTTCTGAGCTGACAGAAGCACTGTACGCTGGTAAAACTACAAGAACCGGATATCTTTAAGCAATCAGTCCACACCACCAATTGAAAGTGACATAGAATAGATTAGAAGCTTGAAAAGAAGTGCTGACCTTTTAGTAGGTAAAACACCAATGCGGTTCTGCCTATTATACAGCTCTGTAGTGATGTATTTCAAAAAATGTTTTTGGAAATGCCAAGCACTCAATCATTACTGCTTAAGGATTTTTCAGGAGAATCAATAGAATTGGTAAGTAGAACAGAACATAACCAGAGAAATTAATTTGCTTAATATGTGTATCTAATTCTTTTTCTTCTTTGAATATTAATTTCTGTAGCTCCCCACCTCCTTTTCCAGTTATACCTTCTTAACACATTTCCTTTGCTACCTCACCATTGTTATAGACGGTATTTTATCAAAGGAAACATCTCTCTGCCACATGAGCTATGACATTTGACTTTCCCTTTTGATCTCACCATAGACATTTTTTCACACAGGTTTCCCACAATACTGCAAAAATGAGATGAAGAATTTTGTTTTTCACCCACTTGTGCTTTATAACCTTCTCAACTAGCATATAAACATACATATTGGATCACCCTTTTGGCATACTGTGTCAGCTCCTAGCTATTCCGGATCCAGAACCTCACATATTTGTAAAGACACTTTGATTGGTTTCATTTCACTTTCTACATTCTCCTCATTTTTGCTCTCTTCCAAAGGTAAGTAACTAATACTGTAAAGGTAGAAACCGTACAATATTAAGTAGTATATTCTTTTCTTTTTTTGAGCTTGTTTGTATTTGCAGCTTTATTGCTGTTCCAGAAAATTTCAGATGTGGTTGTGGATTTGTATTTCAGTTTCTGAGCAAAATTATAGGAGCAAAAAGGACTGACTGTATTAAAATTGTTATGATCAGGGCTTTGGGCTCCAGAGATGGCTTAATAACTGAGAAGTTACAAGGGGATGTAAATTGGCCAGGGATATCATTCAAATAACAGGAACTGTAATGAATAAATGTACTTAGTAAAGCCTACCCATTTATCCTTCAAACCTCTAGAGCACGATGGTTTTATATAACTTCCATTGCTGGCAGGATCATAACAAATGTTGTATTACCCCACAATATTTTTTCCTGTTTTGGAAATACGACAACAAAAAACATATTTTATGAAGGTGTGTGTCCAGAAATCTAAACTGGACAGGGAAAGGAAGAAAACTAGAAGTGGTTGGTAATTTCTTAAACTGTTTTAAACAAAACAAAACAAAACGTCCCTCTCCACCAATCTCTTCCTGCTTAGGCAAAAGAAAAAACCAAAAAGTATTTTATTGGAAATGTGTCAATTTTGACTAAAATTCATTAAACTCTTTTGGAATGGTTCCTCTGAAATGCTCTTAATTTGGAGCTGTTTCATTTTATATAAACAAAGATTTCACAGACTACAGAGTGTCTCTGAAGTCTGCTGAGTTATGGTATTCACCCAGAATTAGAAATTTGATGAACTGAAATGTTTCTTTGTAGTGGCAGGTATATGGCATTTACATGTAATCCCCTTTTACCTCATGTTTTATCATGAAGAAATTTCAGGGGGAGAGAAACAGAATCCAAAGAAGATTCATGGGGTGCAAAATGTGTTTCTGCCCATTTCAAATATAGTTTAAAAACTAATTGTAACTCTGTTCCTTTCAAATGTGAGAGAAGGGGGATCAGTCACCTCTTGAAGTGATTACTCTTACTGTTTTTAGCTATGCCCTTCACCACAAAATATATCTAATGTACACAAAGCAGTGAAATTGGTATTTATGCAGTAATATTGTTGGCTTGGTACAAATATTTCTCTTTGATAACTGTGTGTCTTTCTCCTGCTTGTTAGTGAAATAACTTAAATATTGGAGCAGAAGCTTTAAATTCACAGGACGTTGTCTTAAAATTCAAGACTTCATGAAGACACACATTGCAGTCTGTCATTGACTTACCTGAGATGAAGTTTTTTATCACAATCTATTCTCATTGTAACAGACAGTAGTAATTTTAACACTGGTCAAGAAATGTGTGTATCCAAATTATTAATATAGTCTCAGATATCAGTAGTGTTCTAAATACTCCTGAAATGCATTTCAAAGATCAGATGAGACTGTAGTTGGGAAATCTGATAGGTTTTCTACTTTCCATTACCAGTACTGAAAAAACATACTTACATGTACCCTGAACGATGGGAAAGTGAGATGGTGTATTATGAAAAAAGACTTTTCCTGCTGAAACGTGTCATTTTTTTTACATTAGAGAATAGATTTTTTTTTTTTTTTTTGTAATATGTGACATGGACCTTTCTTCACAGAAATATTATGCAATTTTATTATATGCTGTTTGCCCAAAGTTTTGAAGTAATCTATACTATGCACTATTAAAAGTAATACAAAAAAATCTGACACTATGTCCAATAGGAATATATCTTTATGAGTGAGTATTTGGTGGCTGCTAATATTTTTCAAGTTTCTTTCAACTCTTTGAGATTGTGAGAAGATATTCCAGTTTATCAGCTATACCTGCTCTCCCTATGGACTCCATGGTGAATGCCTCCAGCACTCTGTTTATAAGAACTTTACAAGGATCAGTGTCTACGTGGGTACAGTATGATGCCAGTTTTGCCCCTGAGATACAGAAGGAGCATGAAGCACAGCCATATTATTTTCTTCTTATTATAAAGAACATTATAAAAAGATAGACCTTGGTTCAGTCAAAAACCTGCCAGTAATTTTCCATTCTCAGTCAGATGCAAGGTTGTTCCTCAAGAAAGAATACACTGGAAAATTGTGCTCTTTGCTTTTGTTTGAGTTCCTCTTAGATCCACCCCCCCAAAAAAAAATTAGAGTCCTAACATAAGTCCTTTTAGGACTTCCTCAGTGCCAAATCCTACTCTTTTAATAACTATTGATAGAGTAAAAAAAAGGGTATTTAATCCTTCTTCTTTCATTCAGTTCCATTTCTTTTGGAGTTTTTAGTATTAGGTTTTTTTCTTTCTAGGTCCTGTCAATGTATTCACTCATTCACATACAAATATATACAGACTTTAAAAAATTAGATTATTAAGTAATAACTTGGATCTCTATGTTAGCATCCAAATCTACTGCCTGTCATATCTTCAGGACACATTTAATAGTCCAATTTTGTATCTTTGAATGCTCTTTGTAACATCTACTTAAAACTCATGCGTTACTGTAAGTCTATGAAATCACAGATTGTGAATAATATTTTTTATGGCTTTCAGGATAGTGTTCTTTCCAAATATTTTAGGAAACTATTATTTCTGTCTTTTGCTCTGAAGAAAGCGTGGTTTGGTTTTAAACATGTAAGGAAAATGAATAATGTATATATAATTAGGTAAAAAGAAAGGAACATATTTAAAATAGTGTGTGGCCTCAATAAAATTGCATAGCATAGAACATGATTATTCTGTTACTCAGACTCTATTTTTCCGCCCTTCAGTATTTGTTTCATGCACAGCAATGGTGAGTTTTAGGGGAACTTAATGTTGTAAGGAAAGGCATATATTGCAGCTTGGAAAATTGTAAGGAGATTTCAAATTTTTGGAAAGGAGGATAGTAGAAAATCAAGACCGAGGAAACATAAAATAGATCATGTTCAGATACTAAAATGGGGCAAGGTATATATGGCCTTGAAAATACACGAAACATGAGTGTTGTATGCAGTGAAATAAGATCACGCGAAAGATAACAGAACTCTGGAAGAGCTAGAAAGGGCAAAAGTGAATAGTGAAGGAAATGAGAAAAGGAAGTTATAGTAAATCAAGTGGAAGATAAAAGGGAATGGTCAAATGGTTAGATTGTGAATCCAGTCTAATCAAGTGGTCTGATCTTGGATCTAAGTTTTTTGACAGAAAGAAAAGTGGATCAAAATATGTTTGTTGTCATAAAACTAAGGATTATCCCAAGATTAAAGGTTTGATAGGAAAAGAAGGTAACAGTATGGCCAAATGTAACAGGGAATCAAGGGTTTGAGAAGGGCAGAAAAAGAATGATAATGAACGCAAATTTTTCCTGTATTGCATTTAAGAAGCTTAAGAAGACACATCTAAGAGACTAATGAAAGTTAGACCAATTCATTGCCAGGAAAAGAAATAGAATGAAGGAACACAGGTAACAACTGTCCAGATAGATTTGAATGGTATAGCACTGTCAAAGACTAATCATATTATGCACTATATTTGAGAAAGGGGAGTGGGCAAAAGAGCTTCATACAGTTTTGCATTCTTAAGACTGTTCAAACTTTGCTGAGTGAAGTTACTATAACATACTTGCCACAGTATTTCAAGGAGCTACTAGGTTTCCTAAATTCCTACAGCTTTCCTGATTTCAGTGGAACTGCACTGTGATCACTTACCCAAAGGCATGTCTCTTTTTTAACATCAATGACTAATGAATTTACATACCAACTTCTGCTGAGCTTAGTTGCTCATATAAAATCGTATTCTTAATGAATTAATAAACTCTGAGACCACATGAAGTGAGGGGAAAGAAAAAAGTTGAGCTACTTAATACAGCTTCACACCCCCCCACCCAGTTTGATCAGAGCTCACCTCTGATGGTCACCTGATTTTGTACTGCAGGTGGTCAATACCTGCTTTCATTTATTCTTTCCTCTCTCCTGGGATCCCATTCAGGCTTGTTGAAGTTACTGGTATTTCATACAGGAGAATTCAGCTGTATATAATGTACTGGGACCTAATATTTTCATTCTACAATAGCACCATCAGATTTTGCATTCAGGGCTAAAAAAAAAAATTGTTCTTTCTTCAAATCATAAAATGTTTACTTGCCACTGTTCTGTCAATATATTTTAGGTTAGGTTTAAAAGAAGTAATCAATATTCTGATGAGCTTTAATAATTAAAGAATTTCCTTCTTACTGACTAAATACTTCTTAAAGAATGTCCATCTGAACTAGAATTATGTGGCAGGAATAAAGATGAAAATGTAATCATATGGTGTTACTATACTTTAATGAGAATAAAGAATTACTGGACTCTGATATGATCTCAATAACTTTAGTTTTATTTTATTTTAATTAGCTGACTGCAGGAGGCTTATTCCTGAACAACTTTGAAATCAAAGGCCGTAAGTTGAGTTGGTTGCAAGATATGAGTTAGGAATTATTGAAGTAAGTTTTTTCTACGGAGAAGTTATTTGAAAAAACACATTTAAAAAAATATTTCCATTTGTATTCAGTATATATGAAGCATTTAACACCTAGTATTTTTTCCAATCAGAAATAAGATTTCCATTTTTTTTTAAAAAAGAAGGTGATTAGCAAAGGGCATTGCTAAAACATACTACTTGTGTTTGCCTTTGCTCTGTTTTTGCAGAATGACTATTTCACCTGTTTATTTGTGATTTTCCTCAAACTGATACACTGAGAGTAAGAAGTTGTTTCATAAAGCACTGTAACAAAAGCTGAGAAATTCACAGAAGACCTTTGGATCAAACATGGATGAAATGGGTTAGAATGATAACTCAGGCAGCAGCAACTACCTACAGAAGATGTGGGGTTGAGGGGCACAGATAATTAATTTGTGAGGGCTGTTGAATGAAGACCCACTGTAACAGCCACTGCTGACTGCTTCCTGGGGTCATACGCAGGCTGCTGGTTTCTCTTTGACGCTGACTGGAACAATGTTCCAATTTGGAGTGTGGTCCAACTGAAGAAAACCCTTCATAGGAGAAAAAAAATCAACTCTTTCATATCAAAAGTTAAAGAAAAACTGCATCACATTTTACTCAGTTAAAACAACATCCAAATTTTATTCTGTAGTTATTACTGAATTTTTTTTTCCACTAATTACTTTTTAGTTTATTCCCTTCCTACACTAAGTAAAAACAACATGATTTTTTTTTTTTATCCATGGGAAAAACTCTAAAACATAGTATCTGCGTGTATAGATTACAATTAGTATATAAACCTTTTTTTCCCTTATAAAACTGTATTTAGAAGAGTAATTTTAGAAATAAAGAGTTCTATATAGTGGGACTTACATAGTTTTCAACCTGGAGAAAAATCCATTTGTCATTGAAAGAATACTTATTTTTGTTCAAATATCTGCTTCGGTGGCTGAGTCTACACCACTCTTACCTGATAATATCTCATAGAAAGGAGAAAAATTACTTTAAAATATGCATGGCTCTGAGGTGCATATTGCTGAAAAGCTCAAAAGAAATTCTGATAAATTTACTGGAGAATATCACTCTGCAGAAGCCATCATTTTTCTTGTGGTTGCTTCAGGTGTGACACCTTGCCAGTTTATAATCAAAGATCTGAGCTTTTTGTTCTGTGTAGTGGTCTGTGGATGCGCTAGAAATCCTTCCTTTATTTGATTTTGGTCATGGCCGTACATTACTTCATATCACTGTTGCAGCTATCGACTTCTGTATTGGCTTTGGTGGAGACATTCAGGGCACAGGATATGCATATGTTGCAACGTTCATGGCAATGAAACTGGAGAACTGCAAATTGGCAAGAGCAGAAAAGTTTCCAGAGGAATAGTAGAGTTATGAAAAAGTGAAAAAGAAAGCACAGGAAAAAAATCAAGAGAAAACAGGGAAACACATGAAGGTCTGTGAGAAGAGTGTGTGTAAGAATAAGGAGACTGTCCACTAAACTCGTGAAATGAGGCAAAAGAATTGTCCCTAACAAGCATTTTGATCTCCTTGGGGAGGGAGGAGTCTCTCCAGTGGATTTAGTGAGTTAGATTACTCTATTAACCTGCTATTTTTCTCTTGTTGTGCCAAAGGAGACAAGAAATGGCACAAAAACTTAAATCTGGCAGCATCATAGAGTCTGTCAATTCGAACTTCTAGTTCAGGTGACCCACGTCATTTGCACAGAAAGTTTGGAGCTGAAGGCTCATTTTCTGCTATACCTCTGCTCAAGTAGGTGATTAAACCCATGAGCTTCAAAAGGGAACTTTAAAAGGATCTTCAAGAAAGGGTCCCAAATTGACAGCTCTCCCACAGCTCTGGAAAGACAGATCTTGAGTCTGATGCACCAGATGTCATGCTAAGGCCTTAAATGTATGAACAAGCAACTAGTGGTGATTTCTTTCCATATGCATTGTTGGTGAGAACTGACAGTGGAAACCTGCACAGTAACCTGTGCCATTTAAAAGAGTTTGAAAATTTGGGTGAAAAAGCAAATAAAATCATAATAATATCTTGGAAAATGTCTTTCAGTGACAGAGTGAGTGAATGCTGAATTTATCTATCTTAAAGAAACAGTAATTGCCTAGTTCTTGAAGTTTTAGTAAAGGGCAGAGCATTCCAAAGTGCTCTTTAATCCTAATGTAGAAACTTCAGTTTACAGAGAGCCACTGGGTATCCATTTAACGCAGGCAACTAAAGGAAATTAGGCACTCATTTAGCTGTAAAAGTGTCAAGTCACGGACTCTTCATCCCATGTTGTCTTAATTTCTAGTTTAGGTACCATGTAGATATTACGATTTAGTCAAATACAAGTTATCAGCTCAACGCAGAGAAATAGCAGTAAAATGTAATGGTTTCTAATGTACAAATTATATCAGAGATGATCCTCATGTCTTTTATACTCTTTGAAGTCTGTTGTTTCCTAATAAACAGGAAGCAACCTAACAGTTAGAGATATGTTATCCTTAGAATTTGAGATTCATATCACATGCCGACATGTGAAATTCGACTTTCTATGTCTTATTTCTGTTGTCTTCTTTGTTATTTCACATGGAGAAATAAGCTTTTATAGAATTAGATTCATTCCTAACAATTTAGGCTGGGTCTGGAATTAACTCCTTTGTATTCTAGTCTCCCAAATGTACATGCTGGGAACCAGGTGGGATACGCAGTGGTTCCCAGGTGGGGATTATATCTGGTTTCCTTTCCTTGGGCAATGATATATGTATTTTACAATTGTATCAAGTGCCTGTGCAGCCCATATGCACTTTTAAGTGTGGGAACAGGGATGACCAGCTAGATGCAAAGCTGTCACATCAGTTTCTAAGGCTGTCCAAACTGGTTTCAGATGAGTAGCTGTCTGCCTTCATGCCTTTTTGACTGCGTTGAGAGTGTAGGCTCTGTAACACCTAACTTTAATCTCAATCAAATGTTGTTTCTTCTGCCACGAGGAAAGTATCAAGTGATTTTCACCAGTTAGCAGCAGCACACTGTTTATTCCATTGTAATTCAACTAAATTGACCTAGCATTTGGGGAATGAGGGAGTTAAGACTCTGCATGTTACCCTCCCATTGGATGCAGGGTAGAATACAAGCCATAGAGTTCCCTGTAATCTTGGTAGATTGTATGAGAAATAAAGTAACATTTAAACAATATTCAAGAGAGCTGGTCAAACAAAAATGCAATTCTCAAACACGTAGTGTACATCATTTGTTTTTCTCATAATTTTCTGTGAATATGTTTGATTTTATTTACAAAAAAATGTTTCAAAGAAAGCTTTTCTTCATTTCAGTCAACCCTTTTCCACACAGACTTAGGAAAACCATTAGGATGTAGTACAGATATGTAGTGCTGAATGACCAGTGAGTTCCTCTCTTTGAAGACATAAAAGATTTTTGGACATTATATAACTAACATTTTTCCATTGCCTTCCAGAAAAGATACTAATTTGGATAAGAAGTTAAGGTGTTACGAAGCTTCTGTAATAATTTCAAGGAAATAGTTCATCTTAAAAGAAACAGAAGGCAAGGGCTGTAAGAAGCAATTCATGTTTGTAATCTTCTAAACATTCAGTAAGTGACTTGTATATTCCTCACTGTTTATGTACCTTCTGTATAGTGGAATGAAATGTTTAGCTTGCTTAGAGTAATCTGTCCATCATAGTCTAAGAACCAAACTCTCACAAAATTCAAAAGCACAGGAACCCAATTTGCAGATGGCTATTATCTGTTAAAGTGAACCAAAGTAAACACTAGAGCTAAGTGTTGCTGGATTTTTTTAATACTGCAAAAGATCTAAGGGTTGTGTGGATTGATTCCTTGTTATTTGGTGCTAAAAAACAAACACAAGATGAAATTTTATCACTTCAGGTAAAAGAATACTTATCATCTGTGATGGACTGAAATGCTAAAACATGTTTAATTCACATAGCTTTCAAAAATTATGTCTTCCAATTTTTAATTTGTGTTACCCAGTTGGAGATGCTAGGTTATTCAATTATTTCTTTTTTCTTGTAAGGAGAGAGACAACAAGAAAAAAGAAGTATCATAAGAAGAGATTAGGAAATTGAGACCTAATAAGGGGAAACTTAAAAGCCAATCCATTTGGTTTGATGGTACCAAAAACAATTCTGAAAAGTTTTGTAATATTTGAGATATTATAGAACTGAAAAACTTTTATGTAGCCCCAGTCTTGAAATTTCAAGTATCAAAAATTCTTATTTATAAAAGTGTTATAAGCAGTTTATACACAAAGAAATTATTAGGTAAGGAAAAAACAGATATTAAGGAGAATAATCCAGATATAAGTATTTTTTTTTGACAGAAAAATTAGGGCAAAGATTTTTCAAAAAATGCATAAGCCGTCATAAAACTGTATTGAGTCAGAACTATTGCTGGGATGGTGGTGTCTCTGTACAGCTGAAACCCTTTAGTTCCCCAGGCTACAAAAGTATCCCAGATAATATTGGTCCATCTCTAGCTATATTTTTAGGAATAAAAAGTGAAAAGACTTGCCCCTTCTTGAAATCGTATTATTCTTCATAAATGCCAAAGTTCAAAATTTCTTAACAAGTGTACATTTCTGAAACTGTTCTCTAATGGCCTGACACTGCTAGGTGGAAGTGAGAGATTCCCATCTGGGAACACACACACACACTGCCTCTTCCAAAAAGCTTTCTAGTGATGTGTCTCAGCTTATTAAAATTTTTGACCAATGAGTTAACTTCACAATTTAACAATAATACATTAGCTCTCTCAGTATGACTTTTTCTTAGAGGGGAAAAAAATATCTGCTTCATTGCTAATAATTCCTTGTTATTTTTATAAACATTTTCTCCAGAGGGTTAATTAGTGTCTGCTGAAGTTCCTGATGGGAGAGGTGAAATGAGTGTTTTATAGCAAGCACCATAGGGGAAAATGTTCACATTTTACATGAATACAAAAAAGCAGCCCAAAATAAACCTGACCCTATGAATGGATGGTAGCACAATGGTAGTATTAAGCTGTCCTAATAAGGGATTTTTATCTTTGAAATAAAAATTGTTTGGTTTATGAACATTTTTCCTCTGTTCTGTTGTCAATGGACGAATGTCTAAGTTGCTCTGCTTTGATATTTCTCAAGTATTTGAAATACTGGACATAGGGACTGAAGATAGATCCTTTTCTTTATATTTCAGGCAATGATATAATTTTTCACATCAATAGAGAGCTCTCTAGGTGTACCAAATCTGAGACTGCAGGTATAGAGAAGACCCCAAATATACACACTCAATAAAAAGGTGCTGTTAAATATGTTTCCAGAGTGGAAAGTTTTGAATAAATACTGGCATCTCTCCTCAGACGAATCTCAAAGGACCCACCAGGCAGTTAATCCTTTACCTTGATCTTACTTACCTGTAGAGTCTTATGTATATTAAAATTGGGAAGATTATAAAATTAACATGGACTCCAGTTTCAGCTCTATGAAGATAACACCCAGCTTTATTTTTCACTATCTGCAGACAGCACCCTCATCCAGCTCTGTGGGCTCTTCAGCAGGTTTAATACCTAAATGAAAAGGATCTGTCTAAAACTTAATCCAGGCAAGATGGAAGGAGTTGTGGTGTGCCTAGAAAATCTTTTTGAAGGCTATAACTCAGTGCTCTGCTCGTCAGGGAAAGATGAACTGAGTTTCACCAGAAAATCCAGCAAGAGCGTAATAAGGGAAAAAGCCATAACATAACAGTCAGTAGCTAAGTAACCAGACACTCAAGCGGGCTACTGCTTCACACTCCATTCGTTGTTAAGCCTAAATGAAAATAGGGACTCAGTGTGGCTTTCTCATATTTCAGACAAGTTGTGTAGCAAGCAACTTTTCTTGCTATTTGGAATTAAGAGTGTCCTAAGTCTTCCTTTCCTGCAATTAGACATCTCCAGGACCTGAGAAAACCCTCTGGTCTACCAGAGCTAGTAATGTTTAAAGGAAGTTTTCTTTCTTTGTGTGCTGTGGGGGATGAGTGTGCATGTGTGTTTAAACTGTTGGCCCCTCCTGTGGTCTGCACTCTGGGAGTATGCAAAAAAGCTTACTTAAAAGAAAGGCAAACTGTCCTCTCCCCATGTTGTTAACAGATAGGCCTGAATCAAAAGCAAGAACCTGAACCCAGCAACTGCTGCTCAGTTGAGGGTGTAGCACAGGCTCAAGCCCATGTCTGAACATGCTGGCAGCTACAAACACAGTTCATCTGCCAGTGAATGTCCTGGCTGCCATGGCATAGGCATAGGCATGCACAGCTGTCGTATACAATGGGTTGTCTTTTATGCCTGTGTTCAACTGTTCCCAAGCACTAGCAAAACTAGGCACATATTAAATTGCTAGTTTTAATTCCTGAAATTGAATCCCAGTTCCCTGCCCCTCTGTCTCAGAGAGGCTCTGGTAGCATTATGACAAGGAAAGCTGGTGGGGTTACAGCTAAAATACTTGGGCTGAGAAACAGTTTTATAACTTTTCCCAATGTTAGACGGACTACAAATCACATTTTTAAAGAAAGACAAGGCCCTTCTTTTTTATCGGCTTTTTTGCACTGCCTTCTGAAAGGATGTTTAAACATGCCTTTCCATGGCATGCCACAAGGCAGATTTTGGGTGAGTGTTTGCTTCTGCATTTCTACTGTATCACAGTGGCAGGGAATGATATAAATACATAGACTGATATTGCCCTAATTATGAACATATGCATAAGAAAATATTTGCAATAACAGCCATGGAAGTAATCTTTTGCTTTCTATTGTTATTTCATGAATGCTTAATGTGTTTTTCAATTAATATTTAATGTCCTTAATGTGTGTGTCTGTGTGTGTGTCTGTGTGTGTTAATATCTAGATCAGTTTTCTCCTGCCCAAAAGATGCCTAAAGATAACATGTTGTCGCCAAATCCAGTGCAAGCTCTCTCACAAGAATAGTCTTAAAATGTATCAGACTTCAGCGTTTTCAGGCCATTCACGTACCCAATTTGAAGCTCATTCTTCCATTTTGTTATGCATTCAGAACTTCCATTGACATGAATATGAGCCCTAGAAGTTTTACAGAAAGTTAATATAAATGTTTTCATAGCTTAAAAAGAAAATATAAAACACTGCAATCACTATTTACTTAATTCAGCTTTCTTCTAGAAGTGTTTACTAACCATATACAGCAGACTTAGGCCAGAAGAACCCTAAAAGTTATGTGACTTTGTGGTGAGCATGTCTACAAGCTGTGTACCAGGCACATAATTATGTTAGAAAAAAGATGAAATAGTCAAAACCAAATTAGACTGGTTTCTGCATTGTTCTTGTCTTACTAATTTCGTGAGTACAGTAATTCTTAGCCTACATGAGAGTCCTTTTAAATCTGTTTGCCCTGGAGATATTTTCCTTACTTCATGGCTAATTTTGTCAAGGATGATGGAACCGTGGTAAATGAGCCATCTAAGTTAACATCCAAAAAAGTGACCCTTTTCTCTTTAGGTGAGGACTGACTTACCCCCATTTAGTTTATCTTTCCTTTACAGACTCTGAATTGTCCCTACAAAACAAATTGTTAAATAAGGTTTGGTTTGGCAGGTGTCCAAAGTAAACCAAAACGTGGAGAAAGGTTGTCTGCATATAGACGTTTGCTCCAGCGTATCCTTTGAAAGGACTCTACACCCAAGAGTACTCAAAAGATGAGTATGCATGCATGTATATACACGAGGCATGCCTACATATACTTTCCTACTGCTTAAAAGCTAGTTAAGTAATTTTCCCAGCAGTTGCTGTAAGTTACTTTTTAAAAAGTTTTATTCTTTGCCTCTGTAATTTTCATATGTGAAGCTGGCAAACATTCTGTTCCCCAAATCTGTTTCAGTATAAAAATTCATCCCCCAAATGCTTTCAGAAAGAGTAGTTAAGAGTTTTAAAGTGATGGCTTTTTATGTAAAGATTTTGTGGGCTACTATACCTCTAAAAACACTTGTAGGTATTCAGGCTTGCTAATTCTTTTAAGATTGTACAGAACATGAAGGAAACAGAAATTCTAGGTTAGCCGTATGTGGTTTTTTTTCTATATAAATGTTGTATTTCTAGCTATTTCAGTTATTGTTTAGAGTTCTGCACACTTTATTATCATGACATGTGATTATATCCTCAAAGCACCTAAATAAAATGTTTGGATCCTATCAGCTTCTTAGGGGTCAAAGACTCTCCAGATCTAGATGCTGAAAGGAATCTAAGTGCCCAGCTCTCATTGATTTATTTGGGTGTTAGGCATCTGAATGCCATTAAGGCCATGGATTTCAGAGAGCAATTAGTTTTGTTCTAAACTATGTGTCTGAGATACTGGAGGTGATTCACCATCTGGAGATGTCTGACTGCAAGAAAATGCAGACACCTAGCAAGGCCAAATGTTTAATTATAGGCTGCCAATATTAAGCAAGCTTCCTTCACTTAATATTTCACAGATAGGACTGCATGAAATGAGTTACTTGTAAAATAAAGAGATTGTCTCAGGTTTTTTAAAAAACTGACTGGCACAAAAATACCCAGAGCCCCTAAAAATTATGGAAGTTCTTTCCTATTACAGTCTTCTGTGCAGTTAGTTTCTAAATACGTAGAAATAACTGAACTGGTAGGTTCCAACATCAGAATACATTTCAATATCAGAATCAGATACACATCAGAATAATTTTAAAAGAAAGCAGTAAATGGTCAGTAATAATATGAAATACTCGGGCAATCTAAGATTGTATAGCAGAAAGGAACACACCTAGGTTAGTTTCTTTGACATAAGTATCTTTGATACAAAAGGGTTATAAAAAGCTATCTTATCCATATTCTCATTACCACTTGAAATTTACATGCTGCTATTTCAGTGCTTAAGATATATTATTTAAATAACATCATCTTAAAGCCTGGGTCACCTGAATTTCTCCAAAGCACTGTGAGCACTCTGTTTTCTTATTATATTTTAATGATATACAGTACTAGAAAATATGATAAACCTTAAACCTTGTCTTCCTATTTTAGAGTGTATCCCCAGGAGGCATAGGTTAGAATAATTAAAAAATAAAACATAAAAAATAAATCTATTTTATCTATAGTTTGTGCTTAATGTGAATTTTAAGTGGGAAGGGTCAGTGTAATTAACTGTGAATGAAAATGACAACGTCTATATTTCTCACCAGTTGCTCTACAGCAGTAATTAAATATATGTGTGCAAACTTCGGCGTCCACAGCCAATTGCAGATATGGAATTGGACACTGTTTTGCACACACCAACCCCTAGTCCAGTGAAATGCTGAGTGCTTGGTCATCTACAGAACACCAACATACCCGAAGCACTCAGCAATTTGCAAATCAGATAAAAGATATGTTAGGCTGCAAGGCAAAGTTCTGGCTCCAGAAAAGGCAAGAGGAAGTAAAAGTTAACGGAATATCTGCTTTGTTTTATCTCCACTTCAACAGGTGTTTCTTTTCAAGCAAGAAACCCAGAATTGAGTTGCACATAGCTTATTAACTCTGATATTCTACGAACATGGATTTATGAGTTGTGCCTACACAGATCATTTTATTTTCAACAAAGATCCTTCTGTGACCTTTCTACTTCCTACAACTAAATTATAGTGAGCTCATTAGATTATGGAGATTAGTAACATGTAGGCAGAAACAGAAGCAGAAACAGGTAGTGATATCCACGTGACTTGAGTAAAGGGGAGCATAAAATCTCATTTTTTATATGCTTTTGATGAGGAACATCCACTAACATAGCAGTTTCTCTAAGGGGAACTTAGTGGATGCCATTAAAAGTTTTATTTACAGATATTCGACTCATTCAATTTTGCGCACCTTGTGTACACCTCAGGGGTCTAATTATACCAATGGAAATTCAGGACAGAAGAAATGGGTGCTATGTTGGACTGCAGTCAGGAAAGCAAATCTCTTTAATATCTACTGAATAAAAAACTTGGAACTTTACATCTTCTCTGAGATAAAGCATGGTATGAAAATGATGTATGGGGAATTTAGTGGCTCTAGAGAAAGTGATAAATATTCATTGAAAATAATCTGAGGATAAGGAAATACCTTTTTGGCAAGTAAGATACAATTTCAATATTTTATGGGGGATTATTTCAGTTACATGTTTTGAATTAATTAAAAAAAGACCTCAGAAGAGAACAGAAAACAAATGCTGTTGCGAATAGACATAGCAGGAAAATAAGACTTCCATTTTGTGGGAGTTTTTGATGTTTTGGAAGTTATTTTTGGTCTGAATTGGAATGAAACTGTTACATTTAGAGTGATACAGAAAATCATATACATCATGGGAAATACACGTTCAGGATCCTGCTGACACTTGTTCAGAGATGACACCTGAACCTCTGTGACTTTATCTTTTGTCTTTACATATTTTGATCATTAATTTTATTCTGGAGAAAATTTCTCCACAAATAAGAATGTCAACTTGCAAAAGTAGTTAATTTAAAAAATCCTCAAAACAGTCACATTTGTGAAACACTGATTTCTCTCATTACATCTGCCTGTCTATTTCTGAGGTAAATTATTCTTTCTTTGGGACTCTTTGGTGACAGAGGAACCTATGGAACTTTAAATCCTTGATTGGAGTGTGTTGCAATCAGTAATAATGACCACATGCTCCCAGCTGCTTTTAAGAAAATTGGAGCTGCTGTTAAAGTGAGTCTGAAACCTGACTTACGAAGGAGAAAGGAGGAATACCTATTAATCAAAATCTCACACGGTCTGTAGCCAGTGAAGCTTGTTTTGAAAACAATCTGCTTAAGAGATACAGTGTCAAGCTTTCATCTTACACAGATCCAGAGCCTCTTTGCTTTTTCCCTATGGTGGCACCTTTGTTCTCTGATTGTGCTGTCAGGGTATTACCATGCCTGATGCTTTCACCTTTAGGGATTTCTGACCCAGTGTCCTGGTTTCAGCTAGGATAGAGTTAATTTTCTTCCTAGTAGCTGGTATAGTGCTGTGTTTTGGATTTAGTATAAGAATAATGTTGATAACACACTGATGTTTTAGTTGTTGCTATGTAGTGCTTACATAGTCAATGACTTTTCAGCTTCCCACACTCTGCCAGGTGCACAAGAAGCTGGAAGGGGGCACAGCCAAGACAGCTGACCCAGACTGGCCAAAGGGATATTCCATACCATATGACATCATGCTCAGTATGTAAACTGGGGGGAGTTGGCTGTGGGGCAGTGATTGCTGCTCTGGTACAGGCTGGGCATCGGTCAGCAGCTGGTGAGAATTGCATTGTGCGTCACATTTTGTATATTCTTTTATCATTATCATCGTTATTATTATTGCTGTTGTTGTTAATTATTATTATTATTATTTTTCTCTTCCTCTGCTGTCCTATTAAACTGTCTTTATTTCAACCACAGGTTTTCCTTTTTTTTCCCCCGATTCCTTCCTCCATCCCACTGGGGAGGAGGGGAGGGTGAGCGAGCGGCTGTGTGGTGCTTTGTTGCCGGCTGGGGTTAAATCACAACACCCAGACTAGCTTTCCATCAGCCTCATCGACATACAGCAGCGGCACAAGGAAATGGCTCCATACCCCAGGAACTCTTTTGTATAGGAGGCAATGTCTCCTCTCACAGTGCTGATGGTCCTGCATGAGGCTGTGCCCTGTCAGTAATACTTAATTTTTCCACCGATGGATTATGTTACTAATCACTGCAAGTGTAGAAAGCTCTCAATATTATTGTTACACACAGGAAAGTGTTTGTGGCTGCACAGCCTTCTCTCATCTCTCCCTCCTTAATTCTTTCTTTCGGTGGAAGAACTGATACAGCACTGGGGACAGTGTTACAGAACTGTGGGCTACCCTCCCTCTGAATACAGCTGATTGCTGGCTTTTTGAAGAAGCAGTTTCTTTGCATCATTTCCCTTAAATAGATGTCCCTGAACATCCCCCCTGACCCCAAAAAAACCCCAAGGCCACAACCACAAGAATCACATGCGCTGAAAATAAAATTTGGACTTGAAAAAGAAATGTCTTTTTTGTGCTTATCCATATTCCTCCCAGCTATCTCCTATTATCCATCAAAATTCTGCTAATGTTCTCATCACAGTATGCCTAAGTGTCATAAATCCAGCTCCTTCCCATCAATGGAACTATGGCAATATCTTTCATAGTTTTCCATCGGTGAATGAAAGTACAGCAATTATCAAACTGTACTTCAGAATATGACAGCATAGTACATGTACATAATAAGTAGCTGGTAGTATTTTTCCAAGCTGTTTATTTAAACTAGTTTAATTTTGCAACTTATCCTGATGCTTTATGAAAATAGCATATACATTTTCCTGGCAAAAAGTTAAAAACTGGATTTGAAGTTACAAAGACAGGACATTTGTTTCAACTGTACTTGAGAACAACCTAATGCTACTGCTGATGATTTGAAAGAAGATTTACCATTCCTGTAACTATAAAGACAGCACTGCTGAAACTGCAAGAATAAGGAATACTCATTTCATCAAAGCACCGATTTTATTCACTAACTAAGAAGAAATTACTCAGACCTATGGGGAAGAGATAGTGAGATTATCTCAGCTGTAAAAAAAGCTCAAATTAAAGTCAATAAAGCCAGCAGAGTTGATTCTGCCTTCTGATAGGTACAAGACACATTGCTACAAAATATATCTTGGAAAATTAGGCTCTGAGCTTCCCTCTAACAGAATTTTTAAAAAATAAACAATCATGCCCACTATGCTTCTGTATTTACAGGTTGAAGGATTCTGTGGCCTCAGTTTATATCTTCTTCTCCTGTTTTATATATACAGCCTTAGAAAAGGAAAAAAAATCAAGGAAAAAAATCAAGAAAAAAAAATCTGAGATGTTTGGTTTGGCTTGTGATTAATGGAGATTCTTCTACTTTCACATTTCAGCCTTCTTCCTTTGTGAATATTCTTCAAGAAAATGAAATTTAAAAAGTTTCTATCAACACTGGTCAATCATTTAAGGCCTACACAACCGTAAATTCCTAGGTGCTCCAGCAGTTTGCATAATGCTCACTAGTTCTGATGTTGGATGCCTATGCAATAAACTAGCACAGCTGGGATCTTTAGAAATGAGATGAGGAAGAGTTAAGTGATGGACTGAATGAAAGATAATTGGATTTATGCATTAGTGCATGGCTAGAGAAAGAGAGAGGGAGAGACTTTTGTTCATGGCCATGAGACAGGAGTTTTTTACTAACATACATGTATACTTTTGTAGCAAAAAAAACCACAGAGACAATTCAACCCACCACAGAACTTTGAATATCTTAGCAGTGAGAAGAAGGGTATGTGATGGAAAGACCTGGGTCCTTCTGCTTGCAGGCCTGGAGACTGAATTCAAATCCCACTATGTACTGAAGCGGATGATGCAATTGCTCAGGATAGGAGACCTCTCTTTTATGGTTCAGAAGAAAAGGCTCAATGTAATTTATGCATAGTGCATTGTGCATGACCACAGCCAGAAACTGAGGTGATTAAAAAGTTCAACAGTCTCTGAGAGAGCATCTGAGGATGGCACTTGAATAGCGATGGAGATTTTCCACTTATATTGTGGTCACTGAGCCTTATGCTTAAGTATTGTGTTGATTCCTATATTTAAAAAGTAATCCCTGAGACTTCAGAAGCCAAGTGGATTAAAGGAAAAGGGCAACAGCCCATTCTTTTGTCCTGAAGGAAAGTGTGAAAAGGAACAACTCCCCGATACACAGGAAAATTTCCTTCCCCTCCAAAAGAGGGTGTCTGTCTATTTGGAACAGTCTTTGGTCTGTGCAGTCCTTGAAATGGGTCCACATAGTGTCCTCAGAGTGCAAGTTAGCAAGACCAACATGGAGCTTGCTAGTCTGTTCACAAGCAGACAGTATTAATAATCACATAGTAAAGCTCAAGCCCATACTCTAGCCCTCTATAGATTACAGCATAGATGTAACAGAAAGAATCTCCTGGGGACTGTGCTATGACAGTTCATTTTATCTGGAAAACACCTAGGCACTACCCAGATGTGCAGCAATATAAAACCACAGAGAAGTAAAATGCAGAGTGTGGCAAGCTCACACACATATCTCACACTGCCAGATGTGGTGGGATGAGTCAGAGACACCTTAATTCCACATCATTAGCCACGAGGCAGTTTTCTCTCTGGTATCCTCTTTGATCTCAATGGACTGCCATGTTATAGGAGTACTTGTATTTAAAATCCCTGTCAAGGATCATGCCATGAAAGACAAAAAATTCACACCACCATCAAATAGGTGTCCTAGGCAATACTGAAATAGTGGTAACTAACACACCAGCCATAGCAGAAAGGCTACTAAAATGTCAGGGAAAAAAAGGAATTATAAAAGAAACACTTCAGACTCATAAGACTATGAATATTTCTCCCTGGGAAAACCAAGCAATGGTGGCTATTACTACCTTGCTTTGTCTGATATGGGTAGGAGTGGGGCCTGAGGATAAGCGGCTGCATGCAACTCGTGCCTGATGTCAAAAGGAGGGGAGAAAAGTCACACCACTGTGCCGCAGCCTCATCCTCGTCCTGGAAGGGTGAGGTGCCTTCACACTTAGGGTCTAAGGTGACTAGCCAAAATCCACCTCTGTGCAGTGTGATCAGAGGAAGTCAGGGAGGCAGGCAACTGGAAGAATAGGGGCAAACCTTCAGGCAATTTTTCATTGCTGTTATCTGGTAAAGACATCCATACTTAATGCTACATTAATACTGATGAGTTTTTTGTGAAAATAGCCCAGAAGGAATCTAGAGTGCTTGAAGACACCCTTTTATGACTCAAATGTTCCCATCAAAACTGCTGTTGCGTTTGTCAACTGTGATGAATGAGGTTATTGACTGAATACATCTCTGTCCTAGTCAGATCCACAGAAAATGGACACCTGAGGAGGTAAGCCTAAAAAACTGTGACATTAGCCTTCACAGCATTTTCAGAAGCATTAGTAAGGGCTAGAGAGTATATTTGTGTGTATATTTATATATATTTATATATATATAAACTTGCACACACGTGTATATATATATATATAGCCCTCAAAAAAGTTTGAATTGCTTCAAGTTGTAGATGAAAGTTGGAGTTGATTTTTATTTAATGAGCTGATTCATCCTAATGGATAATACAGTGCTTTCTTTGCTTTTCTCTGCATTCCGGCTGCAGAAAATGCCACATGCCTGTTACTTCATAACGTTGGGCTAGTCAGGGAGGACACCCATTAGAGAGAAAGACAGAGAGATCACAGAGCTCAGTTTAGAAGTCTGGCTTCCTTTGCAATCCTCCTTTCATCTCATCTCCTTATGTTTCTGTGTTTTTTCTCCATCCTGCTTCTGCAATGAATGATGATGAAAGAACATTCTGTGTAACCCTTGGCAATCATTTTTTTTTCCAGGTAATTTCCTCATGTACCAAACAAAAAACCAACACTTTAAGTAGATGATGGGTCAGATTTCCCAATTACCAGTGAACATTTTGGTATACACATAATTACCCAAGAGAGACAGATATTTCATTATATATACACTAAAAGTACCTGGCTCTCTTGGGTAATGATGTGTATAGATGCTCTCAGATGCCTTTTATGTGTCTCAGATGCTTTTTGTAAGAAAGAAAAAGAAGCTTTCATAAAAATTAATTTGTCCCAAATGTGTTGTTAGACTTGAAGGGGCCAGTTGGTAGAATTTGGATCCAAGAAAATCTTACAAGTTTGAATGATGACTGTTTGGGGAACTGAAATCTACAGATACAGCAGTAACCTATCAGTTGTCTTCTATTTCTAATTGTTTGTTTGGATTTGATTTCTTTCAATAAATGTGGTAATAAGATTTAAGGATTGAAGACCACACATGCAATTGAAAAAGCCATAAAGGGAGTCTTTTAAAAAGAGGCAATAAAGAAGTGATATCAAGCATTCACAGAAGAAACAGAAAATCCTCATGAAGTATAAGCTTGAATCATAGTATAATACTTCTGTGCTTTGGATTATGTGTTTTCTGGGAAATGACGTGAATATTCACAAGCTATTGTACAGTATTTTGCTGTTTGACAGTAAGGTATTATCAAATATTACAGATTGAAGATACTTCTGCTATCAGCTGGTTTTATGAAAAGCTGAAGTTTTCTGAAGATAATTTCAAAAGAATATTTCTTAGACAATGAAGACTGTATGGTATTTTTTTCAGTAGTATTCTGTAAGAAGTAATTAAAATAATCTAATCTAAACTCCTATGTGATACAAGCCATAGAATCTCCTAGAGCAACAAGGAATCACTGCTCATCTTGGCTAGAAAAACCTTTTCATCCAATATAGTGCATAGAACATTTTGCACTTTACAATAACTTTGATGTGGTGATTATAATATTGAATTAAGTTAAGCCTACAGTGCATGTAGTATTTTGTTCATGAACCACTTGTTTTTAGTAGCTTACAGTGGAAATGAAGCTACTCATACTTCATCTCATTTTCAAGTTCCATAATTTTTCCTTAAAGTGAAAGTGATATATCTATAGGGTTTTTTCCTAAAAAAAAATGATAAGATATATTTCATCATAATTTTTTAGAGCTACAGTAACTGAAAAAGTTTTGAAAATCTAGTTTTGATGTGTGCTTGTTCCCCAGTGAAAACTGAATTCCTTTACATTTAAGAAAAAAAAAAAAAATTAGAAAAAAATATTTAATAATAGATGCTGCTGCTTAATGGGTAATGCCAGTTTATGCAATGTATAGCACAGCATCATGAATGGTTTATATGCTGCAACTTTTAAGGAAGAAGGCTCAAACTGTATACGCCTGGTAGTTAAACATTGACCTCAGTCCAGTGGTGGACACTGTAGGCCACAGCTGCAAAAAGAGATGTCAAAAGGAGCCAAAAAAGAAGATTTTTTTCAAAATATCCTTAGAAAATAAGAGCCTGCTATTTGTTTCATGGTTACATTGCAAGTGTATCGAGTCTAGTTCTGAGATTCACTGACTTATTTTCTGTCGACACTACTAGGACTTTCTAAGTTCAATTTTTCCTTCCCAATTCTGCCTGAATGTGAGTGAAATTTAACTTTTGGATAACGGAAAATGCCAGACTGGCTGCTTAAGCTTTCTTGCTCATCTCTCTTCACCAAACTCCTTTCAGCTCCAGAGATGGACAATGCAGGATAGCAATATTTGAACAACCAGACCAACAGCTAAGGGAATATTCCTCACAGAAAGGACAAAGACCTTTTCCTTACCCAGTTCCATCTCCTTTCTCTTTTAGATTCTAATGTGACACAATGAAAGTTCAAATATTTAGATTAGGATTTTTCTCTGAAAGTTTTCCTAATAAATTAAAAGATAGCTGGTTTCCAAATAGTTATAATGAGATAGATGTATTCAGTCTTAAATGGAACTGATCATTGCACATGACCATTTCCTTTCCTTCCTTAGATGCAAGTGTTCCTTTTCTAGATAGTGCACTGAGCATTCCTTTTTTCCTTGTTTGTTTTGTTTCTTTGAGATACAAGTTTGCAAAAGGATTTTCATACTTTCAGGATATGTATCTTTGTAAATTCTTAGTTAGAAATAGAGCATCAAGTACACCAAAGGTATGATAAACAGAGTTGCAATGACCTTCACTGCAGCTTTGCAAACAGCTTAATTGTTAAAAGTGAGTGAGACTTCTGGAAAAAAACAGACACCTACAGTATATTTATGCATTTTTCACACACTATCTGCATTGTAATGGACAAAAGAATGCTTTTTTTAAGACCACTAAAAATTTACCAAGCACCCATAGAAAAGTGCAAGTATTAGTGCTATATGTTAGCAATTCAAAATCATCAATGAAAAGGGGAAATCAAAAGCACCTAACATGGCAAACTGAGTTCTATTGTGAGTGAAGTAATTATTTGTCTGTTATTTAGGGGTTCTGCTTTAGTATCAGACTACTTTCCTCGTATTTGTAGTATATGGATCTTGCATCTGGTAAAACAATGTATTTGTTATATATCTGCTGTCAATTTTATTTCTCTTAAGCTTTAACTTATGCTGGGAAAAATATCTGCTCTGCAACATCAGTCTCATACAAAATAGAAATGAATAAATTCAAGATGCTGATCAGAAAAGCATGGTACTCCCAGTTGTGGGACCCTTTATAATGGCTTACATGAATATTTCAACCATCTAAAATACCACACTGAAAACAGCATGTTAGATCAATGTCCTTTGGAAGGCTGCAGCAAACCCTTTGTGTAAAGTCATCATTTTGTACACATATTTTAAGATACCTGTGCCATAGGAACTTGTCTTCTGAGATAGTATTTGCCAGGTTGCTGTGAGTATAGATTTTATGTCAGTTGAGAATAGCAATAATACTGCAGGAGCTTAATAGAACTATATCCTGGTGAAAGAACCTATAGAAAAGGAGAAAAAAAAAAAAAAGCTCTACAGTGTACGCTTACCTGTTTCTCATACGATTCTAATGTTAACTTTATCACTTTCTTTCATATCAGTTAGATATTCGTATATGGCTCAAATGACATATAGAAACAGTTATTTTCCCTGTTGCCAAGACTAAAGGAAGACATGAGATACTTCAGAATGGTCTCGTACTTAAAAGTAGAAGATCCACACTAAGAAAGTCATATGTTAAACTGCTAACAACAAATAGATTGAGACAGACACAGATTTAAGGGAAAAAAGGTCATTGTCAATGTTACTGGGATGCAACATAAGCTACCATCCCTTTTTCTAGATCTCCTTACAAATTCTACGAATCTATGTAGTTCTCCTACAACCTGTATACTTAAATTATTTTCAAGAGAAAAGGGAAAGATAAAGATGGATAATAGGGAACAGTTCACTCACTGTTACTCAAGCCAGCAAGAATAAAATGGTAAGTGTAAATGTACAGTGCATGTTGTAAAATGACACTCATTTGCTTATCTATTACACCTTTAAATTTCAGAGCTTCCCTTCCAGATAGAGTTCCTAGGCTATTTTGATTGGAAAAATTGCTATCACCTCTATAGAAAAGGCACTCAGAGCATTGTCTCATTGAAGTTTTCTCTTTGTTTTTTTTTTTTTCCTTATTGTTTCCCTTAATCTAAATTAATCCAGTGCTGTGTGCTTTACTTGATGGATGGGGGAATGAAACAATTTATTTCACAAAATAAGATAATATTGAAGTGGATTTCAGTTTCAAATTCCCAGAGCAAAACCATAATAAACGGAAGACATCAAAACAGCTTGATGTTCATTGGCAAGGGAGAATAAAAAAGCCAGTTCTTTTTTCTTTTTCTTTTTTTCTCATATATAGAAACTTTCTCCCAGAAAAACAGTGAATGTAGCATTTCCTGACACCCTGTCTGAAGACTTTCTTTCCAAGTACAAAGCAAGACTAACATTGTTTTTTGCCTTTAAGGTATAACAAATCTCATTTAATTCCATTTCCCTAGGAAGGATAGGTGTATATACTGTAAAATTATTTAGAACACCCCACTCCATCAATTGTATCCTATCCAGAGATACCCTGTGAGGAATCTTGGCATAGGTCTACACTGTCAGTTAGGTTTGGGTGTCACTTTGGACCTACGATCATACCCACTGCATGGACTACTGTGCCATTTTTTATTGATCTGGGCTAACTTCTCCAAGACCTGAGTCATAAAACTGAAGACTGCTGAGAGTCTGCATTCTGTCTTTTAATATGGTCTGGTAAACAGTAGACTTGGAGTTCTCTTATTTAACAGAAGTGCAAGTTTAACTTGCAGTAGGTTTCACAGTTGCTGCCAACAGCTCATTTGTAAGACTAGCCTATAAAAGAATAGTCTTTAATTAAAGAAGCTTAGGAAAGTTTATTTCTGCAATTCTAATTATTACATAAATCTTTTAGCACATGACTTTAGTCTACATGTTAATATAATATACAGTCTCTTGTCAGGCACAGTTATACCCTTGTTAAAATATGGTGACAGAACTATATACACCATTCTAAGTAATGTTCCATTTATAGCTTACATGGATACAATATCAACTACTTTGATTTATACTGTATGCCCTCTAGCAATACAATCCAATGTTCTCCTCACCTTTTTTTTATTGCAGCAACGGTACTCAGTGCATTAAGGTTACTCAGATTTTCCTATACTAACTATCTGATCTTTCCAGCAAGTTCAAAACTTAAAGATATTGTATGATGGCTACTCTGTCCTCTTCTATCTGCTATTACATTAATATTCCTCAAAGTCCTTCCTGGAAAAGCAATAATCTATGACCCATTTTTCCTTAGGCTAAATTGGATGTTCTCAAGGAAGCCAATATATTTAATCCTTTAAAATGGGATCTATGGCAAATCACTGCCTGGAAACTTTAAAAGTACAATCACTACATTAAATTGTGTGCATTTTTCTTCTGCTTCTTCTTCTCCATGCGCTACCTACACTCTTCTCCAGACTGCATTCATAAGTTCACATATAAATTCTTCTCTGATGTTTTCAGAATTAAAAGTTTTCTATCACTGTTTTCTCTCCTGAGTATTTTAATTATATCCTTGGTAAAGAAACTGTATCCTTTACCTGACTTCATGCAGAAAGAAAGAATGTCCAGTCACACTGTTTGTCCGTGTGTCAGTCAGTCCGCTGGTCTCTCTATTCTCTTGCCTTTAACCCACTGGCCAACTTCCTCAGCTGAACAAGAGATGTAAAATTCCCCAAGATTATCTTACTACAAGTTGTATGAAAATAAGAGACTGCATACAGGGGAGAGATATGTCAATATCCCCTCAGAGAGACAGAATATTTTGAAGTTGCAAGGGATTTCATGGAAGATTGACAGGCTTATGATGTGGCATACAAAATCATGACAAGTTCAAAACCTGGCTCACATATTCTGATCTTTAGCAAGCCTTATACACATTTATTCCAAGTAAATACGTAAATGTATTTTTATATTTTCTATTGAAGTTATTGAATATTTACCTTAGAATTTTTTTTTTTTTTTTGTTTAATAAAATATTCTCTATGGTCTAACTAGAAGGTAAGTAAACAGCAATCCTGCTTTTCAAGCAATCTGTATCATTCCATTCACTAACACTCCATCTGGGAGCTCCCCAGTAGGGACACCTTGAACAGAGTTCACTGTAAACTTTAAGCTAATTTAGAAGGTCTTAAGCATCCAATCTATTTAATTCTTTAAGATGAGATACTCAATAATATATGCGGGTTTTTTACCTAAGAAAATATCCCATTCCAAGACAGAAAAAAAACCTAAAATCCCTCTTTAAAAAGTAGAATATTTACGTATGTTCTTTCAAGGAATGTTATTATCATTGTTCAGTCTGTTTTTATTTTAAACTCACACATTTTGTAAAGAAAAGGAAGAAGACAAAATAAAAGTTGAGATTCACAACTGATTTTTCTTCCTTCCTAAAATCTGATGTAATGCAAATGCACATGCGGTTTGTGTTGAAGGAAGATTCTATACTTGTGCCAAAACAAATGGTTATATCCATTGAAAACATAGATTATAGAATGAGGGGTGGAACATCTCTTCTGGTTAATTTAAAGGAAAAATCTAATTTCTACAGATATGTAGGGCATGCCAGCATGGTTTAAACAAGCACAGCTGTATACACACAGCAATCAAATGCTTCTATGGGGACAATGCTTTATTGACAGCTAAAAACTGACCATAGAAAGAACAGATGAAGCGTAGATAGTTCAATATTGAAATAAATAGTAAAAGGTCATCATTTTCCTTTATCGCTACCTAGAACCAGTGCAACAATGTCTTCAAAGAGAACAGCCAAATGCAATTTCTCTCCTTTTTATTTTTCCAGTATTGATTTCAGTTAAAAAAGAAGGCGGGGAAGAATAATCTATTTTTCTATAAGACATCAAAAGCTGCCTGTAAGTAAATATTGACACTTGACAGATGTGTCAGTTTACTGTAAAACACTTTTCCTTTTTAATCACTGTAATTCAATAAATCTTCATCTGACATATTGGTGTAAGCTTTTTAGACCAGATGTTCTGCATTTCAGTGAAAGAAAACAAAACAAAACAGAAGCAAACCCAAATCTCACAAAGATTTCTGTAGAAATCCCACTATTTTTAAAATGAAATGTCACTGTGTTATGCTGTGTAACTTAATAGGTGACAATTATCATTACCCTTGAGCTGTAGTAACACACAGACCCTCCTTTCCACCTTGATCGCTGTTGTCTTTTAATTGAATCTGAATATTTTATGAGCAAGAGATAGTAGGAGCATAGTTTTCTGGCCTTGCTAGGTCTTCTTGCAGAAAACATTTTATATGATGCCAGCAGGTACATAATTTCAAACTAAGGGATAATTTCATAGCTCTTAGGAAAACAGTGGTTACTAAAAACCCCAAATGCACATTGTAAGAGCATGGTATAACACAGTGGAAATGAGCAAGCCATCTCCCAAATGAGATTCAAAATGCCACTCCAGCAGATACAGAACTAGTCAGTCCCAACAACAGTTGGTAGGCAAGGAACTACCTAACAATGTGAAAATCATGTACTAATAGGAAATCGATCACATATGAAATGAAGCACGTACTTTATAACCTGCATACTAGCTTCTTTCTCCTGTCCTCTACAGTTCAGAATGGATTAAAAGACACAAGCACAAAAATAAGAAATCAATAGGAAATCATGTCACTCAGTGTGCAAATTCTCCTGTTGCATCAGACTTAAAGTATCACTGTCAAGAAAGCAATCCTAAGTGGCCTAAGTGGCATATTCTCTAATTATTTCAACAAGGGGTAACCATTTCTTTTATAGAGTATGTGTTGGTTTTCTAGAGATTAGTAACTTCAGAAAACCACAAAGTATATATTTTTGTGCATATAGCTTGACATTTTATCCCAAATCTAGACATTCCTGAACAGCAAGGGAATATCACTGTTTAAATGTAACTTTATAATCTACTTGACATTTCTGAGAAGGAAGTTATATATCAGGCTATGGACTGGGTGGAGCAAAGTAATACGGAGACAGATTAATAGCCTCTAGAAGAGAGATAGGAATTAGTGTTCAGTGAGGCAATAGGTATCATTCAGAACAGGATTAAAAGATGAAAAAGACTGAAGATAATCTTTTGACATTCAGCTGACAAACTGATTCTTAGTTTGCAAGTAGGAGGAAGGTAATTGCTAGATGATGAACAGGGTCAGTATCTGTTCTCTAGGGTATCTGAAGAGTATTCTAATTAATGGTTGTGTAACATCACCTCTAAATTGCTTTCCAAACAGAAACGTCTGTCTCTTCAGCTTCAGGGAAACAGCTTCAGGATTTCGGAGAGTTCATTTCCTGCCAGCTCCTGCAGTTCTCCAATGGCACAGCAATCTGTGGGAGGTGACAGCTAGCTGAGCAGGTACAGTGCCAAAGACACCTCAGAACCACAACAAGTCATGTTTGTTTCCCTTAATCATTGTATATGAAGAGTTTGTGGTTATGAGGCATTAACAATGGAACCTAAAGTGCATAAAACCTCACAGACATATATTTGTGATAATATTTATTTTTCTTGTCTAACCTCCAAAAGATAATTTTCTCTTAATCAGGTAGCAGAGATCTGAACTTACAGTTAAGCATAAGCTGTGTTCCCAGTAAACAGGTGTTCCTAAGAATGCTTGAACAAACTGTGTTTAAAACTTACTTATATATTCTGTTTTTACATTGTTAGATCAAGTAATGTGCTATATCAGTGCAAGCTGGAGATGAAATAAAATCTGTGTCAGAACCAAAGTGCCATTAACAAACTTTAAAATAACTTTTTTAAAATTTTGCATTTACTTTTCTACCTTCAGGATAGGGGCTGACTGGTTGAAATGGATGCAGGAGATTTAAAACGTCGCACGTGAAAGGAAATGAGAAATTCTGCCTTGATTCCACCATGCACAGCAAGCATGGTTGCTGTTCTATATGTGGCTTTACGTACACAGACATTGATGAGACCAGACCCAGCCAGAACACTCAGAATATTTTCTGATTGCATCCAAAATATGTATTGACATTCACTGTCCACTGACCTTCTTGCTGTCTTCTTCCCAATAATGTTTTAAATAACCTGTGGGACGCTCTGCTTCCTTGCTGCTCCATTTCAAAACACAAGATATTTCACAAGAAATATAGAAATGAGGAAAAAGAATAAAAAAGAAAGCCTTCACTTTTCAGCATCAATAAGGAACAATTCCTTTTGCGAGGAAAAAAATTATGTTTCTTTGTTTGGGTTGTTTTCTCTGTTCAGTTCCCTCAAAAAGGATCAGCTAATAGAATTGAAAACAAAGGTGGTAAAGACTTATGCAAACATCTTATTGAGGCATGATTCCTGTCAAAATATTTAAATGTCTTAGGCCATATAGATTTTACCTATTCCCAGGACCAGAGCAGAAAGAGAACTTCAACAGAATATTTTTCATCAGATAATACTGATTTGTCAGAACTTCACTGCCACTTTTCTTACACATTTACAGTTCGGGGTAGAATTTCTGGTCAAAAATAGTGTGGTATGCCTGCTGCAGAACAGATCACTGATTATTAATGGTTATACTTTGTTATTCATGGTTATACTGGGGCTGGGACAGTTTTTTTTCTGTTGCAACTGTAGTGCCCTTTGTATGTAATGGCATGTTGTTTTAGCGAAAGAACAGGCCAAGTTCTTCTCTTTTCCCTCATTCCTTTCCTTCAGTAGTCTGAAAATCAAGATCAGCTTAGGAATTTTTCACAAAATTGAAAAATTTGAGATTGAAAGCCCTATGAGTTTCACTGCGAAATACTCTACAGGAGCACTACATGATTTGCCATATATTTTCAATTGGTTACATAGGTGGCAAAATCGCTAAACGCAATAAAAGAGCTCGAAGACACAGATCTGTTTGCGTCAAGGGAATTACCTTTGCATAGGCTACATGTACTGTTTCATTGCTCAAAAATGAGCTCATTTTCTACTCCTCCCATAACCATTTAAAAACTATTTGTTTAACTTATTTATAAATGGATTGTTGTAATGACTTCATTCTCTGCCAGAGAGAAGTGTATTTGTCCTTGTTGATGTCAGTGAAGTCAAAAGAAGCGAAGGTGTCTTTGTACCTTATTAGCTACTGGGCTGTGTCTGATCATTTAATATACATCTTCACCAAAAAAATGTCTTGGCACAGATAAAATGTCTCAGAAATTCTGTGCAATCCTGGGCCAACTTATCAAACTCAATGTAAAAAATGCCATGTGTACTAATAAGTTTACCAGTAAGACATACTTATTGTTAGAGAAGCCTGTGTTTTGCCACTAGAAACTAAACTTGAAGAACAGAATCTTGCTTTTTAAAGCTTGTTATTTTTCTTATATGGAATACTGAACCAAGCACATTTGTATGCTTGTCAAGAAAAGAAGAAATAGCAGATTATCAAGAAAAATCAACAGTAACATAGCTACTTTTGCAAAACTGGTATGGGGTAGGAAGTATTGAAGGGTTTTCTAAAAGCTGAATTTAACAACAATGTTTTAAGTAGATTGGTACATGGATTTCCAGAGTCCCATGGTACATAATAATGATGTTTTCTGCAGTAGGATTTTTACCCAATCTGTATAAGCTCTGAATGTTTGAATGAAGCACAGCAGCAGTGGGGAAACACGACAGGAGGCATATGAATTCTTACAAATAGACCTTGCCTTTGCAGTTATGAAGTTGAACTACACTTTTTTTTCCCAGTCTGGTGCTGAAGGTCAGCACCTCTGAGTTGGGCTGTGTGAAGGTGTTCTTCCTCATCAGCCGAGTTAGCTTCTCTCTGCTCCATGGTTCCTCCTGTAAACACAGGTGCCACTTTGCCACTTCTCTCAGGTTAATCAAGATAGTTTTAGCTGCTTTTGTGTGTTTGCTGTTCTTTCTCAGTATTCTTCCTAGCTTTGTCTTTGTTTTTATCCAGACCTTCTTCATTATTTAACTATTCTGCATCACTCCTGTCGTAATCCCTGCGTATCTCTACTGTTGTTACATTTGTCCTTTCAACATAGCAGACTTACTCCCCAAAACACATAAGCAAATAGGCTGTCACCCCCACCTTTTCAAACATTCATGCAACTAAAGCACTTAGCAAACTGGCATGTAAAATGTAGCTAAAGATACATCAAGGTGACTCTTGCCCAGGTTTCTCCTTCTGTTTTGCCAAACAAACATCTGGCCTTCAATTTCCGTGTTAAGTGTCTGACTCAGCTGAATTAATGTGATAAGTTTTGTTTTCTTTTGTCCTTGCTGGTATAAACAACAATAATTAACTAATATGGCAACAAAATTTTAAAGCATTGAAACTGAAACATTTCAAGTTCATGGAAGATTTGAGTCCTGAGAAGGCACTTAGGCGAGAAGCTGGCTGTCTAGGGTTGCCACTTAGATGCCTCCCTCATTTCTTACAATCTCTATATGGAGAAATGCATCTGGGTCCCTGTTACAGGGCTGTTTGGATTGATTCCTGTAATGGTAGATGTTGGGCTGTTAGCACTAGGAAAGCACATCAGACTCATCCTGGATAATAATAAATTACTCTGGGTAATTTATTCCATTCTCCCTGTATTTCTTGTCTCTTCTCCAGCTTTGCTTTTAAAGGACATACTTCCTCTGTGACCCTCAGATGGAGAGGCTGAAGACATACAAACTGATTTGCTCAGAAGTAATATTTGATGACCTCTGATACTCCTGCACTGGCACAAACCATGTCCCCAGTTAATTACCTTAGCTTCTGAGAACTGCCCATCAGAGAACCCAGGCTCAAACAGAGCTGGGTGAACACAGCTGAACTAGCTCTTACTGAGCTGGGTCAAGAACTAGAAATAACACAGCTTGGTGTAGTGCTACACTATGCTTCTCAGTTACTGCAACCATATTGCAACTGGAATTGCTGCTCCACAGCACTGTGTTGTGTAGACATACCAGCTTACCCTAGGTTTTCTACTAATTTTGTAAAATTAGGGTTCAGTTCATAATTTCAGAAACAAAATCCAGCTCTATCTTCCCTGATCTTTTGAATTTTATTTTCTTTTCTTATTTTTATAAATGGCTCTTTGATGATGTGAGCAGATGCACAGTTTCAAGGCAGAAGTAACCACCTTTTTTAACACTCATTTTACCAGTCTTTGTCTATCTGGGTTCTAAATTAGACCCATAAAGCCTCTTGTAAACTGTACTGTAAACTATTATAATAAAGACTATCCATAAAATATTTACAAGACAATTATTGAAGAAGCTCTTCAGAGCTTAGGATTCCATTCTCCTTGGTTTTTTTGATTTCCAAGTAAAATTGTAGTTCTCAATTTTAACAAAGTGGTAACAGAAAGAGTCAAAATATTGGACATTTGAACCTTCTTCTTGATATTTATTCATGCCTAAAAGAAGAGATGACTTGCTTTTGCTTGCTAAATATTCAGCTTTTTTGGGGATAAAGTATTAGAGGAATAATATGAATAAAGTAAAATTTTTAGTATGTGAATGTAAAGAATGAAATCAGGAAAAAAATACATACAGATACCTGTGAATAAAGCACTGGATGATGTCATTTTTTTCATGACTCTCCCATTGTACAGAGTATCACCTTGTACAATTTATTTTTCTTCATCAGCTTTGCCACTGTTTTCTGTGCTATGTCCTTCCTGCAAATCTCTTCAGGAAAGAGAAACAAAATATGGGTCTACTGTGGCCTCTGAAGTTCAGTGAGAGTTTTACTATTGACAAAGCCCATAGTCCTGTGCTAGATAACTTCTAAGTTACAAGAAAATATCAAAAATCAAAGGCGAGAAGATGATTTTGACAATTTTGGTTTTATAGCTTTCACATCTAGTCATTTTATGGTTTCACATTAGAAAAAAAAAATCTGTTATCCTTTGAAATTATGTAAAACTGATTCAGCATTTTCTTTTAAATTTGAAAGGCCAAACATTAACAGATTAATTGGACCAGCTGCTGGAAATGAGCAGTAATGTAACTGTAAAAGTTTTTCAGATTGCTATCTTTGATTTTATCAAGTTTTGTAGCTTGTTAGTTTTACAACTGCATATGAGCTAAAGGTACTTATTAAAATACATTATTGTATCCTATTTATGACAACTGAGCTGTTAGTAAAATTGCATGAACACACATTTTCCATACTTGCTAGTTATTCCTTACTTTTGAAGATGCCTTTCTGCATAAAAAAAAAAAAACCAACAAACAAAAAACCCAAAAAACAAAAAACAAAACCAAAACATTAATAATTTGGCTGCTGTGCCTAAATTATAGGGTTTTTTAAAGAGGAATAGTGGTCATGGATGCTCCTGAATGGGTTTCTGATCATTATATTACTGAGATTTCATCAGTTGAAAGATTTTATCTGGAAAGGAAAAAGAACTATGTCTAGAGTATAAAACATTTTCCAGGCATAGAGAGAGACAATTTTCAGTGACTAATTATAGTTAGAGGTAGCTAGGAAAAAACATCAGTGTAAAAAAAAATCCATGAGTGAAGTTGATTTAGAGCTGGTGGAAGTACAATTTGAAAAGTGTTTGGTGAATGTTCATAAACTTACTCATTCCTCAAAACAATCTCAATGTAACTATTATCTGTAATAACAGTGGCTTGATTATAGATAAGATAAAAGGCACATTTTGTAAGGGTACTTTATGTGTAGGTGTGTATCAAGGATGAATGAACTAAATTTGTTCTGGGATGCTATAAGAAACTATTAAATGTCAGAACTGACAGGTTTGATGCTCAAAACATAATGTTGTAAATATATTCCTCCTAAGAAAAGTTTGGTTTTCTTTCTCTTCAAGTTCTCAAAATGAGGTTTGAAAAGGCAGGAGAACAAAATAAATTCTGTGGAAAAATATTTTGGCTAGATCAATAGTTTTGGATAATGAGGACCTCAGTTCAATTTCTTACTCCAAAGTTAGTGCAGGCGTATCACTCTCTTGGATTCACAATGGAATATAAGCATTCTGACTATTTTTTTGTCTCCTGAGACTACATTAATGAAAGGATTTAGTAGTTGCAGTATGATTTCCAACACTTATCTTCAAGGTCTGCAGCTCAGAGAGTAGAATGAACATCCTGCGACCCACTGTAATGCTATGGGCAAATTAATCACTCTAAAATGAGAGTCATGGCTGCACATGGATCAGCTAAAGGACACAACAGGGAAGAAATGGATTGATTTCAAATGCCACATCTTCCAGGCAAAAAAGTGCCCAGTTTACCTAGAAAGTGTCCTTGATCTATGCTTGGGATGTGCTGTCCTCTCCTTTTTCTTGAATGTTTCTATCAAAGGATGAAAAGGTTTCTCCTTTCTGTTAAAAGGTTGCTTCCTCCACCCTTTCCATTTTGCACTTTGTACAAAGGGGGAGATTCTAGTTCAGTGTCTTCATCTGTTTAAGGCACTCCTACCCACAGGTAGCCCTCTTGTGAAAGAGTTATCTTATTCAGCAAAGAGTAGGTAAGAAAGGAAAGAAGGCTTTAAACAGAAGGCTGTTGCATCAAAAAAAGGAAAAAGAAAAATATTCCTTGCCCCTCTGCTAAGTAAGAACATGGTCTACCCATTGGAGCCTTCACTAGGGAACAGGGACAGCTGTTTCCCATCTCTGCCTTTCAAATGGGAGACCTAACGAATTGGCTGGAGAGTTAATATTTAATTCTTTGTGAAAATCAATTATTTGAACAGATGGAGATGGGAATATCAGGCTGCACCTAGAGTACTTTGTCCAGTTCTAGTCTCCACAATTCAAAAAAGACATTGACAGACTGGAAAGGGTCCAAAGGAGGGTCATGAAGATGATCAAAGGGCACAGAACCTGCCCTATGAGGAAAGATTGAAGGAGTTAGGTCATTTTACCCTGGAGAAGAGAAAGCTCGGGGGGGACATCATCACGGTTTTCCAGTTCTTACAGTCCAGCCTCAAAGAGGACAGGGAGTCTCTCTTCACAAGGAGCCACATGGAGAGGACAAGGGGCAACAGGTACAAGTTGCACCAGGAGAGGTTTCATCCTGATATAAGAAAGAAATTTTTTTTCAGTGAGAACAATCAGTCACTGGAACAACCTTCCCCAGGGATGTGGTGGAGTCCCCATCACTGGAGGTTTTCCAGACGTGACTGGACAGGGTGCTAGATAATCTCATCTAGACACTCTTTCCCACAAAAGGTTGGACCAGAACTTCTTTTGAGGTCCCTTCAAAACTGGGCTGATCTATACTATGCCTTTAAACTCCAAAATAAGTTATAATGATGCTTGATGAGGACTGACTTCTGGGATGAAGGCAGTGTGTTTGAAATATCCCGAAGAAAAGGAAGTTAGCTGAGGACTCTCCTATTTTGAGTGAATACCTGAACCGCAAGATTATTGTGCAAAACATGTTCTGCTTCCTTGTCCTCTCTTCAGCATTGCCTTTCAGAACAGGGTTTGTTACTCAGCAAGTGGCTGCCGGCATGAAACTTCATGTCAGATACATGCTCAAACACACTACCCAGTGGCATATTGAAGACAGAGAGCAAGGCATCTCTAGAGGATATTCAGAGTTTTCTTTCAGGTACAGAGATGCAATTTTTTCCCTGTTGTCTGTAAGAAAACTAGACATTTCACTTACTTACAATCTTTAAATGTAGACTCAGAATTTTTAGGTCTTACAGTGCCTAACGAACCTGAGTATGACTCAATCTCTTTCCTGGGTCAGGACCTTCATTTCTCTGCTGTTGAGTATCCCTGACAATATGAGATGATATCACCTCTCTATCCCACAAATTCTTCCTTTAAAGATAAATATACTAAATATTATAAGCTTTTGAAAAAGTTTTGTTTTTTTTTTTTTTATAATGGGCTAAACAAGGACCACCAACAGACCTATGAATTATGCCTTGATACACTGCAGGGAGAATGTCTTTTCTCCAGAGTGTTCACAATCCTACGGGAGGAATATGGTCATGTAAGAAGTTTTCATAGGTAAAGCAATCTTCCTTCAAGAATATTGCTGCTATAGTACCACTAAGATTATTAAATTTCTGGTCCACAAATTTTGTTAAAGAAAAGAGGAATAACTTCTCCATTTTTATTCTCATTTACAATTAAGTACAGCAGGTTTTGATAACTGGATATTTGAGAAGCATTTCAAAGCTTGGTGCAAAATTTAGAATTACATTTGTATGTATCACACATTTTATATAGAAAGGGGTTTATATATTTTACACTCTGTCCTGTAATTCCTATTAATGATAACGGAAGTTACAAACAAAGTAGGCATTATAAAGACCATATACCCCAGAAATCTGACTTTTTAAACCTGTGTTCTATTACATTTTTAAGTAAAATTCATAAATCATCAGACTACAAAAGAAATGAAGCAGTACAAACACAGGGAAGAGACTAAGAAGTTAAATAAGGGTGCTACAGAAATATTAGTCTGTTTTCACTCTCATACTGTGAGTGTAATGTACTGGAATTATGACTGTATGACTATCTTCTCTACTTGCTTTTCTCATTTTCTATGGTCAACACTATATTGAAATTATTGTAAGGGCAAACACCATTGTACAGTTACAAGTACTTTCAATAGGTAAAGTATACAGTATAAAGTCTCTACTGTTGCTAAGTAAATGTCATCTTTCCCAAAACCCACCAGCAAATATTGATCAAGAATCTCAAGCTTTTCAATGAGCTCCTAAGTCAGAGTGAATTAGCTTATGCAGTTTCAGGACATTTATAGCTCCAGTTACAACATCACTATATGTTGTTAGGTTAACTAAGGATGTGGAGTGATTTTTATAATTTTTAAAAGTGTAGAAGACGGTTACCTGACAGGCTGCATGAACAAATTACTGTGACATAAGGTGATTTGCATCTCCTTCATGGAAAAGCATGAACAAAGGTAATTCATGAGTACTGAGGGATCTGGCTGAGGTCATTTTGTGGCCGCTCTCAATAACCTTTGAACAATCATGGTGACTGGGATAGGTGCCTCAGGACTGGAAGAAAACAAATGTCACTCCTATCTTTAAAAAGGGCAAGAAGAAAGACCCAGAGAACTATGAGCTGCACAGCCTCACCTCAATCCCTGGGAAGATGATAGCACAACTAATCCTGGAAAACATTTCCAGGCACATGAAAGACAAGAAGGTGAACGGGAGTAGTCAGCATGGATTTACCAAGGGGAAGTCATGCTTGGCCAACGTGATAACCTTCCATGATTATTTTAGTCTGAATATCATAGGTTTATGTATCAGGAGGCATTGTTAATAATTTTGACCCTGCAGTAAATGCAGTTACATAGCTTGCAGGATTATTTTCATGATTATTTCTCCATCTTTTCACTCTCTTTCCCTTTGCTTTCTAGTTGTTTTTAGTCCTGATGAACAGATACGGCCAAGAATGTCCCAGCTTCCATTGATGCAATCACAGTCTTTCAAGATGTTTCATTTGTGGGTCAATAGATGATTGGCCTACATATGACCTTGTGTAGTGAGCCAAACCGTTAGAGATTCCTCCACTAATTTTCTGTAATCAAAATGATTGCACTGCAAAAAAAAAGACTGAGGGAATCATCTAGTATTCCTCTCTTCACTTTACTGATCTATCTGATAACCTGTGATAACAGAGGGCAAATATCAGGAGCAGAGTGGAGGGGTTATAGGATCTATTAGTACTCCAGTCCTGAGTCATTACCTTTCCACCTCGTCTGTCACAAACAATTATGTACTTCGCACTAATGGAAAAAATGGAGTTCTTCTTCTGCAGGTGCCGAGTCAGCTTTGTGAGATTCCTAAAAGCTATCATTCTCTACCTAAAAGTGGATATACTCCTGTACATCAAAGGTTTTTCTAGTTAAGAATTATGTCTCCAAGAGGGACCCAGAAAAAACATTTTAGAAAAGGTGCACAAATAGGGTAACCATGCTTTACCATGAAACTCTCCCAGCCTCCACAACTTTGCTGAAGTGTTGGGGTTTTTTTAATAAATTTTAGTGACAGTTTCCTCTTCATATAACTGTTGTGATTTTATGGACTTCTATTATAACATTCCCCATTCATTTTTTTCCTTTCGGGAAGATACTAGTCTACTTTACCCTTCTGTGTCATGCTGTCCCAGCCCAGGGACAGACTCAAAGCCAGAATGCCTCAGCTCAACAAGACATCTGCTTGTCTAACATTTTTTCTCAGGTACCATCTGAGCTTTAGACTTAAAGACACTATGCATAGGTGCATTATTATAACTGGTAGATTATAATCCATATCAAGTTGTAAGATGATGTTTTAACGTATCGTTTTCTCTTTAGAAGAGAAGTAGCTAATGGTATCTCAAAGATCAGATCTCTGTGGAAATTATAGTGCAGAGGCTTTGCCCTAAGACACTGAAACCATCACAGTCGGGGGGGGGGGGGGGGGGGGCGGAGAGAGTTGTCTCAACAGCTTTAACTAATGATTGCAGTGATTGCCATAAAGGCTGTTGAAATAGCTGTGAGAGCAAAAGCTCAGACTGATAGAGAAGGCATGCACAGCAATGTCATCAAGCACTGCTCCTGGGATAACAGCCAGGATGGAGGTAATAATTCCTGACAGAAACCAGGGGATGAATTCAGTCCAAAGGGCATTCATTCATAATGCAAAAGACTTTCGAGCAGGGAAAAAAAAAGTTCCAGAAGTAATGAGCAAGGTGAAACTTTATGAATTCTCATATCAGGTACAATTTTGGAATGTGAACAGAGCCAGCCAATAGAAAAATCATATTTTCTGTAATGAAGAAAATGTGTGCATGGAACTGTGCTGATATTTAATCCTTCAAAGATGTCAAGGCTTCTTGCTGACTATCGTGAGCTTCAGAAGCTCTGAAAGAACTTGGTTTGGTTAAACTTTGGGATTTCAGACATAAATTTGTCTGACAAAAAATTTTTGACTTCTCTTAGTCTTCTTAGACTATCTGACAGAGTGCCTACAGAGATGAAGGTCTCACTGTGCAAGGAAATGTGCAAAATGTATTGTGGAAGAAAGTAACAGCTATGAATTGCTTACAGTTTAAGTAAGAAAGATGGACAGAGAGTAGAATAAGACAGAGAAAAATCAAGCAATAAGACAAACTTTACATAACTGTCAGATTCAATAGGCAGTCTACTTAGAAACAGTGCCAGAATCTACACTGCCTTATTCTAAGGTTAATAACTTGTCTCTTGGATCACTTTACACTGCATATGACTTCGGCTTTCTAAATAAACTGGATGCGGCCATATCAATACCTTTTTTGGTTCATTTTGCATGAATTTTCACAGATAGGTTTGTAGGACTAGAATTTCATTGTGTGAAAATATTTCCGGAAATTTGATTGTAAGTTGCCGTGGGTGTTCTTTGCAAGCTTTTATACTTTCAGCATCTCAGGGAAGCTCAGCTGTATAACATTTGTTTTCTCCATATAATTACAAGTAACATGGTAGTACCTAGGCAAATGTACACGTCAAACTACTGAACTAAAATATTTATATATATTATTAAAAAACCACAAATAAGAAACAAACAAACAAAAAAACCCCCAGAGAATTCCCCTTTCCAATAATTTGAGTAATACAGCAGCCTACTTACAGATATTTCACAATTAGTGAAAGCATCTGAATTCACTGAATAAAAGTTACTTTTTGCATAATGTTGAGTTGCAGGAAGGTGGTTGTTCTGTGTATATTCCAAGGAGCACCTAACAGGTTGAAAAAGTCAATGCTTAAAAATATTTTTTCTGTGTGATGTAACTCTGTGAATGAAAGCAAAATCACTGGTTTCATACCTGTCTGGGAGCTGAAATTCTCAGGCTCAAACTGAAGATTTGCACTTGATACTTGAAACATGATTGTTTCTGAGAATGTATTTCTGCATATTTCTGGGATGCTCAGGTGGGAAACTTTTGGGACTAAGACTTATCAAAAGTGGGAGAGAGTATTGTATTTATGAATACAGAGTGAAAATAAGGTTGTAAAAAGATTTGTTGTAACTACCAAACCAGTGATGGCTGTGCCATATCAGCCTTTGTCTCTTTTTTTTGGCAGTATGATGACTGATATCTTGTCAAAATTGCAACTATACCAGGGTAGTTTGGGTCAATGAGGAATGTTATCTTTTTACTGAGAAAAGTGTCGTCAAAATGAGTTGTATTTTGCTTGAAAGTAAGGTTCTATGATGGTGAAACTGAATGTGAAGTTCCATTATTTTTAATGCTGACTGTGTGGACTACAAAACAAAAATCGATGCCCAGCTAATCCAGAACAGGTAGGAGCATACGATCTCACTTCTGTTAAATGAGCCAGAATACACAAAGCAATATTTATGTAAGCTTTGTGTTTATGAGAAGACAGATAGTATCTGTTTTGGCACAAATCTGTAGTGACTGGATCATATCTGATCCAAAGTAGAGTGTGCTACGACCTTCATACATTTTTTTCCCTCAGTAACTGTGAAATGGAAGACAGAGTTGAACTGCATCAGTGCTGTATGTCATATACTCATGACACACAGCATTTAGATACCCTAAATCTGGATTGACTGTCTTGTGGAAGTGTGATACTAATTGAATTGCCTTAAAAGGTTACTATCTAAGGGCACTCTGAGATACTCTTAGATACTCTAAGGTATCTAAAACAGCTGCATGCACCTAGTAGATATGTACAATCAGACCTGTCATGCAATTGGCCTTCTGAATGGGAGCTGGAAACTAAGAAAGATATGTCAGGGAGTCTGAAGTTTCACCGGGCACCTGCATCTCAGCAGCTGGGTTCAGCCCTTAGACTTGGAGACAGCACTTGTAAATTCTGTGATACTGAACTCAAAGTGTTGGTGAGAGTATGACTGGAGCTGAGCTGAGCTGAGAGTCAACACTGTCATCTGTCCTGTGGTATACTGTTCAATATTCTAGTGTAAAGCTTTCAGTAATAATACCATGTTGATTGCAAAAACATTTTTGTATTGTACTTGTAAAAACCATAGTGATAATGAAAGCATATGAATGTATGGTGTCAAGTATTAATCAAATTATCCCAAATAAGTACACTACAACAGCTGTGTATCAGAAGCAAATCAGTACACCAGTGGCTGCACAGACCCCTACATTACAAGCAGTTTGTGGAAAAAAGGTTAATTTGTACTAAATTTTTGCCTGATATACTGGACCACACTCCTGGTTTGAAGCTATTCAAATGGCTAATCATTTTTTCCACCTTTGCATCTCTTCTATGGTTTGGGCAGCATTTGGTGTGCATTTGGTGTGCATTTAGTAGAAATGTAGACTTGAGCTTCCAGTTAAGTTTCCACCAGCAGAAACCTCCTTTGTGCTCACTAAAACCACTCATCAAACAAAAGCCTAACAGTAAGCATGCTGAGGGTATTTGCTTCTAACCTGCACCACTGCTTTCAAATAAGATTCCCATGTAGATAGATGTATGTATAAGTATGTCAGAAGCCCACCATCCAATGAATCCACAAAGACAGAAAAATACAGGTTTGCTGTCTTTTTTTATCTTTTATTTCATTTTTAGTAATTTTCTTCTGTTATGGTATAAGCAAAATGATGAATTATCAGAAGTTAGAATAAATGAGCTCCCATTAATATTTTTTCATTTATTTCTTAAGCATTTGATATTTTTGTGCACACGACGCAGGACTAACCTTGGCACTCCTCTTCTTGTGATTCTTTGGATACTGGGGACAGGTAAAGGAATTCTGGAGTTTTCTTTGTACGAACTTACCAGGGTGGATGCTGTATGGTGAATGCACGCAACAATGCAATTGCTGCAACAACCGTTTCCCTAGATAAAGTAATTTTACCTTATCTGCCACTGTTTTAATGCCAGATGCATAATAATTATTATTGTCATACTAAGCTTTCTACTGCAGAAATAAGAATCCTGGAAGTCGTGAGAATGGTGCAGGTGGAGAAAGGTAAGAGGTGGGGAGTCCAAAAAGCAGAAAATTGGAAGCTAAGTTCCTATAGTAGTGCTTTAGCCATAGCTGGAGCATCTCTGGAAAATACCACCGTATATATCTTTCATTCAAAGACCAAATAGTGAAATAGAAAAAACTGTCTGGAAATACTTTTTTTACTGCATCACAGCTGCAGACTATTTCTATTTTCTCTTTTATAGGTCAAGCAAATATTATATAAGTATTTTTTAATCTGGAGGGGAACATACATTGGATTAAAACTGGCTCTGGTACTACAGGTGCAGAACTATACTGAAAAAAAGGTGCACTCAGAGCAGCAGTTCTGGCAATACTGTAAAGAACAAATAGATTTTTATCATTACATATCACTTATTTTTAAGAACCGCCAGAATGAGTTACATCAATAGCCTCTCTCCCAGAATCTCATCTTTAGGGGTGGCCAATAGGGGATGCTAAAGAAGCAGGACAGTGGTAGAGAAGGATCCTTTCCACAGAATATTATTCAATCAGTATGTAGTTTAAGGATTTCCTGGGCCATTAGTTGCATCCAGGTCATTGTGTTTACTATCTATTGATACCACCTATCCTGCATGAATTTGTCTAATTCGTCTTTAAACCTTTGGCCTCTAAAACAGCCTGTAGCAATAAGTTCCACAATTTCATTAGGTGTCATGTGAAAAAGGTGTTTATATTTGTTCTTTTCAAATTGCTGCTAGTTCCACTGTGTGCTCCTTGTTCCTTTATTGTAATGGTGAATAAACATTGTTTATTCACTTCAGTTACGCCGTTTATGTGCTCATAGATCTCGGTACAGTTGCCTACTTAATTTTTTCCTAAAATATTTACAGATCTCCGTGCAGTAAGTTTTTGCTTCTGGCAAAGGAGGTAAACAGAATTTTCCTTCACTGTGTGTGTGGACATGGATTTGTCGCCAGGAAAAGCCACATGCTGTGAAACCCTGAGCCCCACATTCTCTCAAAAGTGGGAGAAACAACGAGGTTCAGGGCTTTTGCCGTTGTTTCCATTTGTAATATGCAGTCCAGAAGCAGCTGCTTTTGAAGATTACACACAAAGGAATCAGGCAAGTGGACCCTGGGAATGACAGAATCATCTCAATTTGCAGGGCATGGTTTATCTGTAGAACCACCCAGTTTCATGATGTACCTTAACTGCTAGTCTAAATTACTGCTAATCTAAAAAGTTAACATAAAGTAGCAATAGCACATTAGCAGCACAATAACAACACAGTCAAGTTCTATAATGCGTTATACCTTTAACCAAAACTTTTTCCAAGAGCAAAAAATGACTTCAGATATTTATTGAACTGAAACATTAAAATAAATATAGCAGAGGATTCTTAAAATCTGTGTAAAGGTTGTAACTTTCAGTCTCCATCCAATCCTGAAAGATACTATTTTTTCCCCTATTTTCTTTTACCTATCAGATAGAAATACAGTTGACTGGTTCTACGAAATCTCTCTCTCTCTCTTTTAAAATTTATTTTATTGTCCTGTTCCACTGACTTCCTCTGCGACATTGAGTACCCCACATAACAGTATGTCCTTTCATCTTGTTTTTTCCCAGATAGCTAACACTTCAAAGGAATCCAGTTTGGAAACACTTTACTACCTACATATGAAGTACAATTTAAGTCTAAAAATATACAATGTGTTTTCTTCTGAAATGTAGAAGATATGAGGTTTCTTTTGTTTTGGCCCAATAGAATAGTGTTAATTAGTTTTTGGCTAGTAGGGTAGCGTCCTAAAACACTATGGCTAGATGACAAAAGATGAAACTTGGGACTAGAATCCACCCGTCTCAAATTTAGATGTCTAGTTTGTCTAGAATTGGTCCTCTGGGCAGGCATAGCTTTGTGCTCCTTGCTGGACTTTCTGTGTATTTCACGTTCAAATCTCACTCCAGAAAAAGCAGAAACAGGACTGGTGAGAGGGACCATAAATTTAGGCCTGCTGCTATCAACCTGCTAACAGCCTGCTCCAAGCAGCAGGATGGAGCAATAGTCCCTCCTGCTCACAGCCCGCCTGGCCCGCCTGGCCCTGAGCTCCTGGCTGCTTCGTGGCTCAGCTGGAGGAGGAGCGTGGGACGTGCATTTCCCCACTCTGCATTCACTGCCATTTGGGACCATGCCTCTTGGGGCTGTTGCATTACACCAACATGGAGTCCATTCTGCTCTATAGCCATTACAGAAAACTTATCTACCATGTCAGATGAGAGAGCTGTTTTCCTATAACCACAAATATCTCTTTCAAGCCCTTTAGGCAGATTTTTCCATAAATATGGGGAGATTTGGACAGGAGGCATAAGTATAGCTGCCCAAACTCAACATTTTCAGAGCATGCACAAGAAAAAGTATTTAAAGGAGCAAGAGAATTTTCAAATATGACTGAAGCCCAATGAATTTACACAACTCAGAACTGAACAGGTCTGGAAAGCAGACAGACTGGAAAAGCCGTCTGTGACACAACTAAGTTTTGGTGCCTACCTTGCAGCTGAAGGGAGACTTAGATAGACTAAATCCCATAGGGAAGTTCATTTATATAATGTCACACTCTTCCAACAAAAATAGCCACAAAACAGAGCTGTGGAATAAGAGTTCAATATTAAATTGGTTAAGTAACACTATAACAAGACAACTGCATTTCTGTTGACTATGGCAAGCCTCTATCTAGATAACTAACAGTTACACCACCAATGCAATTAAAGATACAAATAATTTGCATTAAAATTGAGTATCAATACAAGTTTTTAACAGTTGTTTAAATAATTGCTACTCTTGGATCATTATTGGTATTAGATATACTAAAACAGTTAATGCAAGTGAAATATTAAAAGATCAGTTGTTCTACTAGAAAACATAGGTAGTGCATGGAGAATGTCCTGTCTCGGATGCTTTGCTTTACAAATAGAAGCAATGTGTCTTTGAAAGAGGTTTTAAACTTCTGCAGTAGTGGATTATCAATCATGTGTGCTTGGGCCAACACAGTAACATTCATCTTTGGGTAATGCATGAGGCTTTGGAGACTTGATAAAATGGATACAAGACAGTTTAATAATGGACACATAATAGGAGATTACTTTGTTCTTCCCTTTGGATAAAATCTGTGTCTTTGAAGTAATACAAGTAAATTTTTGAGTAATGAGTAAAGTATAAGTATATATAAGATAATATATACGTATATATAAGAGTATAAGTAAATTTTTGAGAATAAAAAATAGTGAAAGATAATATTAATAAATGTATCTCTTCACACATTAAATTCTTTAATATGTATAAAAAGTGATTATTTTTTCTGTATTTTGAATACTTCCAGTTCAAAGGCTAGTTAAATAAGGAGCTTATTATAGAAAAATCAAATTCTTTCCTGAGTCTGTTTTTCTGTGTTTAATAAACACTGGTAAAGGCACAATAAAGAAGGGTTTTATCAAAAGCTTGCAATGGGGAAGACATTCTCCTAAAATATGCTCATAAAAGCACAGTATAACCTAAAAGTAGCTGCAGTTAATCAAGTGTGTAATATGAGGCCAATATTCTGTACTCAGGCAGCAATATATATTTACAGTGTTTACTTCTTGATGATATTGTAGAATAAGTAAAAAAAGGACAGACATTCAGTGCTATATCTGAATTTTAACTGAACTCAGATTTATTTCTGCTTTAGACTTGAAGGCCTGAGACTCATTTTAATCTAAGTGATATTTGTTGTTATCACTAAACAAATCAGATTTGATTTTCTTGTTACAAATACAAACTTATCTCTCTCACAAGGTTGTCTGTAAATTAAAGAACGAAGATATGTTTAAAGCTCTTGGGCCAAACTGGAGGAATTTTAAACAGGCAAACACAAACTACCTTGTGAATCTTCCAGGTTGCTTCTTTATGCTTTCACCATTTTTAAATAAGAATTTGAACTTGTCACTGTTCATTCTGTAAATAACAGAATAATATTCCTTATAGTTTTTTAGAGACAAAACATAATTCATATGCAATCAGTTAAGAGAGATTTCACTGACTTATTCAAGATGTCATGTATAACGTTCTTAAAATGAATTGCCAACACAAACTTCTTCTATTAAAATAAACCTCTGGGAACTTAGGTTGTTGAAACTTCCTGTATTATGATCAGTAATGCCTTGTCTAGAAAGTGTACACATTTAACTTTGACTTCACTTAATTTCCAAGTGTCTCTACGAAAGAGTTTCTTCCAATTATCTAAAAGACAAAAATGGCAAATAAAGTACTGAGGGAGATGTTTGACTGAGAAGGGGTTGGCTTTGAATCATCTCTGCACTTCATTATCCTCCAATCAAGCAATCAAATTTCTTCACCTCTGGAATTCACATTCTGCTGATTATCATTTATGTACTTTAATTGGTTACACTGTAATTTCTGGCTAGACCCTTATGAACAAAAAGACTGTTACTGATGGCTCATTCATAGTTTTAGTCCCCTTTTTGTAGTTGGCTAACAGATTCCCTCCAGATTTCTCTATCATCACCTACACAGCTCTCCCACTGGCTATAAAATACTGCAGCAGCTTGTAGGTAATTGATCAGACAAGTGAACTGTAAAATATTCATTTTCTACTTCAACAGCTAGATAAATCTCTTGGGAAGTGGATGAAAATATTGCTTATGCACATCAGGGTCGGTGTAGTAATAACAAGGTTGCTGATAAGCAGGGGTCTGCTACAGAGTTAATGCTTAATTCTGTTCCATGCCAGAGATGGGAAAGCATTCAGTCTCCCTTTGCCTGCAGCTAGGAGTCTCATTATATACTGAACCCGAGGCATCAACACCAATGCACCAGTCATGGTGCTTCAGGGATGGTGCTTCCTGTTTTAATTAATCAGGTTCATCTCAGTGTAACATGCCAAAGAACAAATTAACACTTAGTTACTGTAACCAACATGCTAAATACCAAAATATTAATGAACTGGAGAGCAGGAGTGAAAAGGGACTGACAGAAGTGGGAAAGGAGAGGTAGAACCTGCTTTTTTTAAATTTTCATCAGCGATACTCTTTACAATCTCACTTTCTAAGTTTTTTTGCACCAAGTTTTCAAATACCTGTCAATACCAGGTGCTTTAATTGACAGAGTTTAAAAGCAAACTGCATACAGATTTGTAGAGCAACAGCAGAAGATAGTAAATTCTTTTCATCTTTATCTTGCTGGGTTGCCATAGTAAGAGAATCTGAAGGGAATTAGCAATAGCTTTGTTTCTGACTCATGTTAAATGTGTATTAGGCAACCTTACTCAAGCCCAAACTATACTAATCAGAAAATACATGCAATCCCTCCACCCGCTTTCTTCTCACACAAGAAGGAAAAAGCTAAGCTTTAAGTATTGGAATATTAACAGTGTTTATTTTTTTTCTGAGTGGTTTGTTTTTGAAGCAGCAAAGAACATATGTTCATTTCCCATGTCCTTGGAGTGTGGTGTCAGTCAGCTTAAGAAGAGGCATTTGAAATAAAAAATAGTTGATACTATGTATGCCACAGTAGTTGTGACCACCTGGGGAAGACAAATGGAACGCTCCAATTTTGCAGTGGAAAAGCAAGTGTATTCTAGGTGCCGCAGCATCTACTGTAGAGATGCTGACAAGTAAATCAGCCTTTCTTGGATCAGAATAGTCATTTGCTTTAAAAGCAGAAGATAGATCCACATTTCTTTCTATATCAGCTAATTTCTGATGATTTAAATTTGGTGCCAGAGAAAACGATGGTAATAAATTGGTCAATCAGAAAATCTGGACAGCTTGCTAAAACCAGATGACATTAGCCAAAGATACTTTTTTTCCCATTATACTAGTAAATAGACTTGTTCACACATAATCATGGTTTTGAGGTGAAACCCCTAGGCTGGAATCAGCTCCATTACAAATGCATGCCATGGCATTCAAGCCTCTCTCAGGTATTGTCTAGTCACTTGACAACCCAAATATTCTGAAATGTATTCTATCACCCCCACAGACAAGGCAGGCTGTGCATCTTCTGCAGACAGTGAGACTCAGATTTTTTTGTATGCTTCATATATTTTTTTGATGTAACTAAAGCAAATCACTTCTTTAATAAACATTCTGGAAACCATATTCTGGGTTTCTAGTATCCCAGGTGCAGAGTGTTGTATCTCATATTTTTTCTGAAAAAGACTGGGGAAGATGAAAGTGCCTATTTATAATGAGAAAACTATTCAAAACAAAGAAACATTAGAAAGCAATACAAAGCAAAGAAACACAGATGAAAACAAATACTGGAAATAGTACACAGTTCCCCTTTGTGATCCTCTATACAATAAATCCTGCTACTTTAGCACTTCCTAAATTCTCACTCAGTTAAAAGGATAATTAAAAACAAAAATAAAGTTCTGTTAGTAATGAGGTGATAATGAAGTGCATCATGAAAATCAAGTGTCTGTTTAATAACTGTGTGTAACCTTTGCTCTTTGAATGCCATTTGTGATGATGGTAATGTGTTTAAAGGGAAATAGATGGATCAGGAACTGTCTTTTCTATCTAGGATTTATACTATATTATTTCCTCTAATACATATTTAAAGTAAAACAAATATTTTCCCTTCCCTTCCCTTCCCTTCCCTTCCCTTCCCTTCCCTTCCCTTCCCTTCCCTTCCCTTCCCTTCCCTTCCCTTCCCTTCCCTTCCCTTCCCTTCCCTTCCCTTCCCTTCCCTTCCCTTCCCTTCCCTCAAAAGTAGCTTTTTTCTTTATTTGGATAAGAGGTGTTAGGAAAAGCCTTCACCCTTTTTTTTCCCTCTGAAAATATTTTGTTATCCATTTCTATCCTTGCTTTCCCCTCCAAGTTTCTATTCATACTTCACTGAGCTGTACAAATTTTGTTTTGGTAAGTTCCTGCATAACTCTTTATTATGAGCCACTCATCTCTGAAAATAGGAATTTCTTTGTTTTCAGAGTCTATCTTTACATGATTTTATCATTTCCTTTTTAAATCCAGCTAGCTATTGAAATCAGGAGCAGCCTAGATAAGCATGTGCTGTGTTTTACAGATTTCATTCCACATTAAAGTCATCTGCCTTCCCTGAAGTTTTGTGAAGGACCAACTCTCCTTTATGGGTCAGAGCTGCTTGGAAACATTCAAGCACTACTGAGCCTTAATCACCTTGGGTACTTTTCAATCACCTTTATGTCGAGCTCATCTCTCTTTTTCTATCTATACGACATAGAAAATGTATTTAGTCTTCAGGTTGAATTTTTTTTTTTTAATAAATACCATATTGGTGAGAAGCATGAAGAGCACACTGAGTTAAGCTCCTGTGGAGAAGTTACTAGAGTGGAGATCTTCAAATGTTTGTTGCTGTCCCTCAAGCTCAAGGCATTTTGCAGAGCACTGCTGGTGGTTTGGAAAAGAGTTGAATGTGAAGAAAAAGGCGAAGGCTGTAGAGGCTCTAACACAAACAGAAATAACAGCAGAATAAAACATAATGGAGATCAGGGCTAGAGTTAAAGAGGAGAGAAGAAAGGGGAGAAAGCCTGAAAGAAGAAGGGGAAACAAACACAGGGAAAGGCATAGGTAAGGCAACACAGTTCTCTCTCCTCTTTCTTTGCCTTTAATTGCAGGTTTTATTGATTGTTTTCTTCCACTTAACTAGGATGAGTTCTGTAAGGGTTATAGTAAAAAAAAATATTTTTTTAACACATACTCACCAGACTAAAATCACACTGTGGTTGCCTGCTTTGAAGTCACTGTACTATCCTAGCTGCTTCTACATTTTTATTAAAAACATTCTTAATGCATCTGTGAATCTGCTCCAAAACACTGTCCCAGTCCAAGCACCTTGGTACTTACAGCAACCTAAGTTAAAGAAAGTGCTAGGAAATAGGCATAGTCCTTAGCGAAGTTATTTTAACAACGTATTGGGTTTACATGGCAAGGTTTTGATAGCAGGGGGAGCTGCAGGGGTAGCTTCCATGAGGAGATACCAGAAGCTGCCCCCATGCCAGACAGAGCCAGTTCCATCTGCTCCAAGACAGATCCACTGCTGGCCAAAGCTGAGCCAATTAACAATGTTGGTAGTACCTCTGTGATAACATATTTAAGAAAGGGTGAAAAAAACTATGCAGCACCTGTGAGAGAGGAGTGAGAATATACGGGAGAAACAACTCTGCAGACACCATGGTCAGTGAAGAAGGAGGGGGAGGAGGTGCTACAGGCACCAGAGCAGATTCTGCTGCAGCCTGTAGTGAAGACCATGATGATGTAGATTGTTCCTCTACAGACCTGGAGGACCATGATGGAGCAGATATCCACCCTGCAGCCCATGGAGGACCCCGTGCTGGAGCAGGTGAATGTGCCCTGTGACCCCATGGAGACCCTGCACTGGAGCAGGCTCCTGGCAGGACCTGTGACCCCGTGGAGAGGGGTCTAGCACATCCTAGAGCAGGTCTTCTGGCAGGATCTGTGGCCTTGCGAGGAACCCACATTGGAGCAGTCCACTCCTGAAGGACTGCTCTCCGTGGAAAGGACCCACACTGGAAGACTTTATGAAGAACTGTAGCCCACGGGAAGGACTCATGTTGGAAAAGTTCGTGAAGAACTGTACCCTGTGGGTGCAACCCCACACTGGAGCAGGGGAAGAGCATGAGGAGGAAGGAGCAGCAGAGACAGTGTTATGAACTGATCACAATCCCCATTCCCCGTCTTCCTGTGCCACTCGGGGGAGGAGGTAGAGAAATTAGGAATGAAGTTGAACCTGGGAAGAAGGGAGGGGTGAGGGGAAGGTGGTTTTAGTTTTTGTTCTTATTTGTCACTATCCTACTCTATTGCAATTAATTGGCAATGAATTAAATTATTTTCCCAAGTCAAGCCTGTTTTGCCCATGATGGTAATTGGTAAGTGATCTCTCTGTCTTTATCTCAACTCATGAGCTTTTCATCATATTTAGTCCCTCTGTCCTGCTAAGAAGGGAGAGTGATGAGTGGCTCATTGGGAACCTGGCGGCCAGCTAAGGCCAACCCACCACAAACAGGCAGCCAGGGATGATGCTTGTTCCACAGTTTGAAGTGTAAGAAATTACAGATGGATTTATTTTTTTTTTTTTTAAGAAGGAAGATAAAGTGCTGATAATTCTACATAAGAGAAATTGTTAACAAAGAAAGAGACTTGTTTCCATATAACCCTTCTATTTTGGGTAATACAGATACAGATCTGTCACTTCCCAGGAAATGCCCTAGTTCATAAGCTGTATTCTGTACTGGCTGGAGTGGAAGGAAAAGCCCTGGTGGAAGGCTGTATTGCAGTGCTTAGAGCTTGCAAATGGGAGGGTTGGGTATTCTGATCCTTGTCTCAAAGAATGTGTTTTGTATCTTACATTTAATAGTGGCTGGAGAGAAGAATGTAATCTCATGAACAGACAACTTTGTGTGCAATACAGATATTGTCCCAGAGGAAGAAAAGCTGTATCTCCTGCTTAATGGGTAAGTGCTCTAAGCTGTAGACCATTATAGAAGATGATCTGCAAGTCCCAGATCCCATGTGTCAAAGGAAACACAGAAATAGAAGTTACATTCCCTTTCTCAGAGTAAATATTATGCTTTTCTGTGTGCAACTAATGGTAAGTTTAACACCATTTTCTGTAGGGTATTATATATAGTGGAGTCTAAATATTTACAGCAATATTTCAATTGGAAATAATACTAAAAACTCAGAAATAATACATACAAATCTTAAGATACCTTGTATACATCTACAACCAGAAGAAAGAGAGCTGTCTTATTGTTTGAACATCCTTCTACTGCTTTTCATTTTCTCCGAATGCTTTATCTGGCTGAACTTGGCCATTTTTAGGCTCTTTATGCTATGACTATTTTTCCTTTAATCACTGTAGTTTTTCCAAGCACTAACAATAGCTGTTATATAACTCATTTAAATGTTGATAAACCTTTTCCTTTCGTTGTACAAATTTGATGTGTCAGTTTTCCTCTCAGTGCTGAAATACAGCGCTCTATGCAAGATAGTTCTTTTGTTCCATTAATCATCTACCTGCATTTCCATAAAGGACTGTACTCCACTTTCAACATCAATATTTCAAAAGTCCTTTTCACTATTTTATTTTTTTCCAATTCTGGTTGGTTATCAGAGGTTTTACTGAATAGCTATAGTCAATGCCTTTGCAGTCAAAAAGTTCAATTACTCTAGTCACTGCCATGAATCTAGATAATTTACAAAGATCCCACTTCCCAGTTCATTCAATTCCTTTTCGGCAGAACTCCCCCAAGTACTGTGTACATACATTAGCTATGATTTGCATGAATGCCACATCTCCAGCAGGTTTTGGGAAAAAGAAGCAAGACAAAGGGCAGTATATATGGCCACGACTAAAATACTTACAGTATTTCTGATTTATTACACATTCCTTATTTGGGTCTTGTTACATCTGTGCCAACTCAGTTCAGACAAAGTTGAAATAATGATTTTTGTTTATTTTCACAATACCGTTTTTCTTACTCCAGCCTTTGCACGGTTATACAGAAAGTAAGAACTGGACTGCAGTCCCCTATTCAGAGATTTTTTCAAGCAGTTGGGACAATTCATTCTCTAATCTCCAGTGCAAACAGGGTAGTTGGAAACCAAAAGAAGACATGGCTTGACAAGAAGTAACTTGGAGTACAATGGAGAAAAAAGAAAAGCATTCCACAGAAAATGGGAAATAAGTTACTCCTTCCTGTGGACAAGAGAAAGCAATGAAAAAAAAAATCCCAAACAACTGTAATCATAAGAATGTTGGAATCATACTTTCTCCTAGAGCTATTCCTCAGTGGTACAGTTAACTTTAAGACTATGCCTGATTTTGAAAACTTGCCAGAGGGAACTGTTGTAAAGGACAGTGCTTCCTGCACTAACCATAGTAATTTTATTCAGTTAAGTATTTCAATAGAACGTTTATTTAGTCCACTCTCACTTTTAGATGTTCCTCCCCATCTTCTAACCCTTTATTTCCTTTTAAAAACATTTATAGACTTTGCTCTTGAGGTTGGCAGAAACATTTACCAATAAATCAGAATTAATTTACTGGTTTGCATGCAGATACTTAGGAATCGTATGGCCAACTGTTCATGTTTGGAATGTGTCACACACCACCCAATGTCTAATTGCACAACTGAATGCCTTGAATCCATGCCCAAAGCTGTGTTTTCACATTCATAAAATAACAACTGTGATATAGCATCACTCAGCTGGTGTTTTGGAAAAGTATATCTACACTAACAACTATCAGGAATCCAGATTCAATATAAGGTTGGTAAACAGTAATTCAAAAGTGATTTAGAAGTAGCTTAAGGGGCATTTGAAATCCAATGTACCTGAGATTGAAGCATAATCTGCAGAAACCTATAGAAAGCACAACAAACATTTTACATGTGTACATAAATTAACATCTTCATTGTTGTTCTACACTGTACTTTTGTAACATATATTTTGAAATAGAAATGCCATATTTGAAGACCTGGAATAATGAGACTAGAACATGAAATCAATGCTTTTATTACTGATAAAAGTTAAAACCCCAAGAATGGCAAAAGAGATGAAGATAAAATGCATAACTCTAGCCTGCAATGGCAGGCTGAAGAAGCAAGAATCTAATTTTCAGTGGCCATTTCATAATAGTCCAAAGAGTAAACAGATATTTCAAATGAATGTTTTTCTATTTGCCCATCATATATTTATCCTTTTAGAATTATTATTGCAGTTATTGTATTACTATTTAAATATTTTTATCTGTTCCTGTATGCTTGTGTTACAGTAAAAACTAAGGATGTTCATATATAAAAGGACAGAGACTGTCTAGATATATACTTCCCAGTAAACATCTTGCAAAGCCATCTATTTTAAGTGCAAGGCTTACCAGATCTTTTGCTATTCAGTCAGAATTAATTGATCTTTTCAGGGCACAATTAACTGTCTTTCCAGATCTGTTGTTCCCTTTTGTACCAACTGTTCTGCAGAAGCCAGCTTATGCACAATATAAGGATAAGGATAAGAGCATATGGAAAGCAAACAGCAACTTACAATACAATGAGGCATTGAGAAAAAGCTTGTTGTTGTTGCTCAGTGAAGAAGGAGAATAGAGTCATGTGAAGTAAAAGATTTCAGAGAGCCTAGAAAAAATAGTAAGAATGATCTTACATGTATTTTAAAGAGTTCCTCTTTAACATAAGCCAATATGAATCATTCCCCTTTTCTTGTTTCCATTGCAGGAAGAGGGTGGAAAATCTTCACTTTGGGTGAATCTTGAAAAATGTTCATATCTGGGGCTCAATAACAGAAAAATTGCTAAGAATGAGCATATACCTTCCTTCCAAATGAGATTAACATCTTTCTTTAGAAATTTTTTTATGGGACAGATGCTGACAAAATTTTATAGCAGTCCTGGTACACTTACAAGGTGTTATGGATTTATATCATTAGAAACAGAGGATTTTAGGTCTTGTTGCCCTGAGAGGGGAGAAATGTAAATGAAAGCACAGACCTTACACCCATTAAAAAAGAATTGACCTCGTATGTAAGCATTGCACAAATCTACCTGGAATGCCTGTTCTAGTAATAATTTGATTTACTCAGCCCTGAGAATAAATGTTAATGATGAATGATGAATGTTTCTTAATTTAACAAGTCCATCTGTGTAGTTAAATTTCTCTTTTACTTCAGAGTAGGAATGAAGTGTGACAAAATACCCACAGTAGGTAAACTGGAAACGGTGACTGATAGGAGTTAAAAGCCCCCAAAAACTCTGGTGAGAAAATATCTTCTTGTCCATAGAGAAAAGGGAAAAGAGCATGTTTGTAGAGGAATTACCAGACTATCCAGAACAGTCTTTATTATTAAATAATAACAGTCTTATGTCAGTTTTGTTTTTAGAAGTAAATGCACTCTTCCTAGCACATGCTACTGGCAGCACAAGCATCCATTTGAATTGGCTGTCGATACTTTGAAGAAAACATGTTTGCCAGCATCCCTCATCTTGGTGTTCTGCAGGCTTGCTGGGACACATAGGGAAATTATGGTTTGAGGGAGAGTAGGATGATCCAAACCCTTCAAAGATTCCACTCATGGGATCACGCATGGAAAGGGAAGGTTGTGCCTCAGGGAAAATACTAGAAGATAATACCTGGAATGGCCTCTTGGCCTCATCTTAGCAGTTATAAATCTAGTTCTGGCCTTGTAAATTCAGGGCAATCCATTTCCTGAAGGATAGTTTTTGTTGTTGTTTTGGCTTTTTTGGTGGGCGGTGGGGTGGTTGGTTTTTGGATGGGGTGATTTTTTTGGTTGGTTTTGTTGCTTTCCTTTAATAGGCATGGTCACTGTACTATCCACTAATACATTCAGAAAGTAGACAGATCATAGCTAAGACAATAAGGAAATATAGGTAGGCAACATAATAATTCACCAAGACTTCCTACAGTTGATTCCTCCTTGTACCCCCTTATGGAGGGAACAGAATGCTCTGATGCTGAGCCTCTTAATGCCAGCGTTTCCATAGAGTACCATTAATAGTGGCCTTTTAATCTTTTTCATTTTGTCTGCTTCTAGGTTTTTTTTGGTGCAGAGGTTCCTCTGTTTCTGTCCGTGTTTTCCTTAGTTTCTGAGAAACAGTCTCTGGATGCTCATGACCTCGCCTCAGTAAAAATGTTCCTCCTCCCTGTTCAGGATGCCAGTGCTTGCCTCAGCTCTTGATTCCTGCACCTTCATGCAGGTACTTTGAAATTGCAGCCCTATCAGCATGTGCTGTTTATTTGTTGAAGTGCCAAGAGACCTTAAATAAATGAGGACCCCAGTGTGCTGGACACAGCCCATAGTGAATGACAGCTCCAGCCTCAAAGATGCTGCGCCTCTGAGACGCAGGAGAAAAAGCAAGCGATAAACCAAATGAGCTAGAATGAGAGGGAAGATCAGATAACACACAGGCAATGAAGACTCATATTCCTTCTGTCCTGCTGCACTAACTGTTCTTGATAATAGGAATTGCATTTTATTCTTTACAATTGAACTAAACGGAATCTTTGGTGTAATGGAGGGAAATGAAGACTCCTGACTAAGATGATCTAATTAAAATCATCATGTGGGAGACATTAAAAAATATCTCTGGAAGACTTGTGGCTTCTGGGATGGACACGATAGTGCCATTAGTCCAGTACGTCCTAGAATGATAATATTTTCTGGCAAGAACCAAAAATAAGACTTGAAGAAAATTAACATACCACTTCTCTTTAAATAGATGTTCTGAAAATATTATATTACTCTGCAATCAATACAGCAGAAGTTGCTGTTGTTATAATGAATATTTAAACTATTCAGTAAGTTATTATTAAATTAGACAAAATACGTGAAATCAGATTCAGGCTTTAGGTATCCAAGTAGAAATCTCAGACATCCAAATAGAAATCTTAGGCTGCAATCGTGGAAAACATTGCGTTGTCTCTGAACCTCATACAACATCACTAGTGCAAGGGAAGTCAGTGGTCTTATTAAATGTTTTTGAAGTTACACACATGCATAATAATGCATAAAATTAAGCATTTGCAAACCTTTTTGAATGATAATAATTTAACCTTTTTGAATGATAATCATTTTATCCGCAGCCTGAAAATTTCTTAGTTTAGTAACTTTATGGAAAGTAAATATATTTTTCTATGTTCCCACTAACTCTTTCAAAGGAAAACTACTATTAGCTGTTAATTTGCAATTAGTATCTAATAAATTATGAGTTTTCTTCCCTGACAATATTCGTTTTTTCAGTGAAATACATATCCTTTGGGATTGAAACATTTTTCTGGTAATGAGCAGCTTTCTCCCTGCAACATTTCAACCTTCTCATTGTAAAATCTGACTCCTATTAGAACCAGCTTTTTTAGCTCTGCAGATTCTTCTTCTCCAATTAAAGCTTCCTGTCGAGTAGACCAGATTCCTTCAGGAGGGAAATGTTAAAAGTCAGTGAATTATGGAACATCATAAAGCACACAAAAGCCTAAAAATTGTTCCTAAAGGCTAATAAATTAAAATACTTTCTTGTATAATAATTGGTTGTGATTTTAGTTGAATACTCTGTAAAGCAATACCACAATATAGTCCTCCTGATCATTGTGAAAGGTTGTGAGCAGCAATGGAGGAAGAGAAAAGCCAACAAGGATTTAGAGTAGGGAAAAAAAGGAAAATAAAATTTAGCTTGGACAAATTCAGTATAATACATCCATGGGAAGATAATCCAAACATATAGATAGTCAACAGAGGAGAGATTTCCAGTAGGCAGGTGTGCTGGAAGAGATTTAGAGATCAGCTGGATCACAGATTAGATATGAGATTGTAATGTAGTATGAAAAATAAAAAAATACATTAATCAATTTTTGTCTGCAAAGGCATTGGGCTGTGGAGCAGCAAAATAATCTGCTTCTTGGCTTGACCTTGTCACATGTCACTCTTGCTGCTGATTTCTATGAGAGGAGAATCAACATCTCTAAGGGCCTAATCCACATAAAATTCTCTGAAATCCATGAGTCCATTCAATGACTTCTGAGATCTGTGAATGACTTTTTACACTGTTATGGGCCACTTGTTAGCAGAAAGATATGATATGCTTCACATAAGTTGAGGAAAAACTCCCATGTAGAATTACAGTGGCACTAAGAATGGATGTATATAGTATGATTACATATATATAGCAGTTTAAAAACAAAAAAGACAATCAAGAGTAAAAAAAATCTGATTATAAAAAGGAAAAAATAGGATGAAATTCTGACTGCAAAGTACATTCAGTGCTGGAATAATCTCCTTACAAGGAGAGTTTGAGGCCCATGCACAATGAAACTTTGACTTAAGAAAACAGAAAACTCGTTAGGGGAAATGAGTGTAAACTGGCAGGAAGGTGGTCTTGTCACAGTTACACCATCAGTATATAAGATGTTCTGAAGTTCCTTCCTCCTTGTGCCATCAATGCTTTTAAGTATTGTCCCGATGGCAAGCAGGGATTCGTGTGTGGCTATCAAGTGCAAATACATTCTTATGTGACTACTAAAACAGCACCTGTTACTGAAGCTGCAAAATTGCAGCTCTTGGTGCGAATTTGCAATGGCCATGAGTGCAGCCACAGCAGAAAATCATTAGTGAGCTGTTGCTTCTAAACAACAGAGTGAAATGCCTGAACAAAAAGCTTTTAGCATTGTTTATTTTTCCCCTTTAAAGTGAATTGTGTGCTAACTGGAGATGCCTCCATGACAGCCTTAGGTAAGAAGGGCCCTACACAGAGCGAGAAGGTAGACAGTGAAAAAACACAGCTTCACTAAGCCAACCATATTTTGTCAATATGTACCTCCTCAAAACAGCTGTGAAGACCTGAACTCCTTTTGCTTTTTGCTGACACATCTAAAAGAGTTACTATTAACTATGATAATACTTTTAATTGATCACTGCAAAGTAAGCTCAGTTTAGTATATTTTGGAAATGGCAGCTCGTCCAATTTTCTTTTCGTTTACTCCACTGACTAACAAAAGTCACACTTGAATAGAACTGACCCATGCAGAGTCAGATTTAGTAACATCAGAGTATTAGTAGCTTGGACTAGGTTCAAACTTCTGATCTGAAGGAACAAACAGGTGTAGACTTACTAGTAGAAGTTTTGTGGGTTTTTAGGATAGTACGCCAGACTCTGCATCAGGAGACATGGAGCTATTTCTATCTGAGCAACTGATTTGCTGTGTGAATTTGGAAGTTGCAGAGTAATGGTGAGAAATGCACACACTTAACAACAAGATTGCTCCTTTCTGCAGTTCAAATGATAAACACCTTTTAGCAAAAGAAGAAACCCCAGTCTTTAGACCACCTTTCTTACCCTCTTAAAACATATATCTATTTGAAATGTCTTAACCTATAATTTAAATTCAAACTCTAAACATATCTATTCAAACTTAACATTTTTAAAGTATTTTGACTTTGATGTGAAGGTTTTAGTATGATTTCAAAACCAAAGTTGGTCTTCTGATCATTGTTTTGCAACTAAGTGGTCTGCGTGACCTGTGCATAGTTGGGCTGACAACCTACCCTCCCACCTTCTTGTGAAGGCATCTACCCCAGCCCAATGGTGCTCAGATCAGATCAGCCTGTTGTGTGTAGGAAGGCAAATTAGGTCTCTTGGGAGGCCAAGGCAGCAGTGAGGTGGGCAGCATCATTTGACAAGTGCAAGTCCTCCTCGCTGGATAATGCCAGTTGATTTGGTCTTCTCTGCTCTTCCATTAAGCAGAGTTTTACCAGAAAACCTTTTACAGCAGAGTCAGTCCAACCTTTGAAATAGAAACAGAAGACTTGTTTCCTAGTGAACAGTGAGGAACAACTTGTTTGGTTGGTTGGTTTTTTAAACCAACTGTGCAATTTCTCTCACCAATTGGTAGTCTTATTATGAAGTTAAACTACAGGTTTAGTCAGGCTATATAAACATTTCAGGAAAGCACAGGAATACCAAATCTTTTAAAGACAGTTGTACAGCCTCCTTTCCAGAAATTTTTTTCTTTTTACATTCAAGATAATAAAAGTGCTAGCAATTTCTCACTTATACACAAAATTAAATGCTTAATAAGCTGAACAAGTTTCAGCTAAATTTCTCTAATTGCCAACTTCAGTTTATTTTTTATTTGCCTTCCTCCCTGTGGAAAATAGTACACAGCATTTCTAAAATCGCAATAAAACACTGGAAAATCTGCTTCCCTGTACTGTTTTCCATGTACTTACAAGTAACGGCTTCTCATTTTGTAGTGACTATGAAATATATATTCCAGAAAAATAACAACAAAAATATAGAGCTTATTTGTCAGGTACATGATCCCCAATATGCTGGCACTCTTCATATAGAATTTAACATCATCATCATCAAGCACCTTTTGAATGGCAATTTTTCTTAAGTAAGTCCCAAGTGCTCAGCCTAAGAAATCAATAAGCTTGCCCTCATTTTGCAGCTAGGGGAGCAGACGACATGAATTAAGATCTTTCAGAAAGCCAATATCAGATCTAGGAACCATGGTCAGAATCATGGACTATTTGGATCCTATTCATTAACACACACACACTTTTGCAGAGTTTCTATACTGAAGTTTCTTATTCAGTGGCATCCTGTGCCAGAAAGATAATAATAAAAACAAAGAAGCAAGCAAACAAACAAACAAACAAGCCAAATTAATAAAAGCATGTCCTGGGAAAGTAAGGGCTTTGATGTGCAGTACAATATTTGCAAAAGCATCGTGAAATTTACAGCACAAAACATGGGAATACTGGGTGTGGCTCATATCCTCCAGGACAAATGGAAAGATATTCCAGACTGCCAGGAAAGTGTGCAGTATCTACAGGACTAGGCCCATCAAACAGGGATTTTTATAAATGTCAAGAAGTTAACTTGGGCAGGGTCTGCATCAGATAGATCAGGATCTTATGTTTTCTGGTAAAACGTTTTTATTCTAATCTCAAAGGAAATGCAACGTGCTGTAGAAACAAATGCAGGGAGGAAGTTAAAACCATTCTTTCCAAAATAGCTATTTTGGAAGAAAAAATCAAGGAATAACTCAAGGGAGCCAGAATAGACTGTCTTTCAATGTCCATTTCGGGTATACATTGAATAGACAAAACCTCTCTACTATTATCTTTACACACAGTTGTAACTGAGAAAATATTCCACTCAATGACTGACTGATCTAGCTACTAATAAGAATGTGATGATTCTTGGTAGCTTTGATTCCAGTTATGGCAATAAAATGGGTTAACCAAAATCTAAAATAAGACAGTACTGCATAAATTATTTTAAAGAAATAACATGACAGATATACAATAGAAAATCATGACTGAGAAATACTGAATGAAGACTTTAAAATCTAGAAAGTAAGAGAAAAATTCATGATACTAATTAAAGTTCTCATTAGATTCCCATTATAAGAAATAAGAGAAAAAGCCTCTTCATTTCTCCAGAGACAACTTTAGCAACATGAAATGAAGAAAAAAGGCTTAATACCAAATCATTTGCAACTCCCTTACAAGCATATACACAATGAATTGGATTGCATTTTATATTGTAAAAGGACATTAGCTAAATCACTGCAAATACTTAACTATTCGTAGTTCCCTCTTAACAACAAAACAGAGGGCTGATGGGTGTAAGCACATGCATTTCTGTGCTAGTGGAGAAGATTCTGTAATCTTCTGTACACTAAATAGAATGTTTATATTGAAAACTTGAAAGTGAGGATTACAGATAGACCTTCAGATTATACTTTTAATGGCTTCTGAGTTGAGTTCTTTAGGTAAGAGGCCATAGTTCCGCTTCACACCACTATATGTGATTTGCAGACCCTGATTAAAAAAAAAAACATTTTTTGCCCTCCATGCTTGAGGAATTCCTTAAGTGATGAGGGCAGCATATTTGCCTCAATATTTAGAAAATGTGTTGTGCAGGCAGAGCAATGGTGCTTTTTGACCCAAAATAAAATGTCTGAAATAAGCTCTTGACCAGACTTGTATTTCCTATTTTATCACACATTTTTTGTTTGTGCACCTACAGTGTACAAACTGTAGGTGTACAAACTGTAAGTAGTTCCTCTATGTATCTCAGTAAGACTGATATGATTTATTATCAAAACTTAGATTAATAACTAGTGAAACAGAAAAAAAAACCAAAACATTTAAATGAATTCAGCTTAGCATTTTTTAAGAAAAAAACACTACATAGTTATAGTTAAGCCTTACAACTCTCAGATCTGACGAGAGTTTTTTTGGGTGTGTGGACTTTTTAACGATCCATGCAGATGTGAGTAAACTGATCTTAAAGAACATGTGAGGCTCTTAATTAGAGTGCAAAACTAATCCCAAAACTAGTGCAGTTCAGAATCTAGGAGTGCCTAATTTTCAAAAAGGCTTGGATGTCAGACTGGCTTTTTAGATATTAACTAAACAAAAAGTCTTAGGATGTGGAAGCATGAATTTGTACTTTCAAAGGTCTTATCTGGAAAGAAAAGTTCCCATTGGTGGATATCGTCGCATGCAAAGATCCATCTTTGGATGAAAAGACTGTTTTCCTTATACAATGGGAGGATGGCAGTGAAGATGATATTAAGTAAATTTGGATTAGGACTTAATACCTGAATGTTTATTTTGAATATGTGTGGGTTTAAATGCTATGAAAAATAGCATTAGCATATACAAAAATGTGTTGTAAAAAGTGTGCCACAATTAAGTATCAACTAAATAAAATGATTTTTTCCTTACGAACATGATAAGCTTCAACTCTGTGCTCATACGTAATTTGTCACATTTCCAATCCTCTGTTCTTCATGACAAAAGACCCTAACTTTCATGGTGCTCTGTAAAAGAGGTACTAGCTTTCCTTCAGTAAAATGAAAGATACTACTGTTCAATATAAATATATTTCTGCTGTATTTTCTATCTCTTCTTTCTGATTTTCCTGTCTATAAGTTTTTATTTATATGCTACAATGAAACACCAGAATGTAGGAATGACCATGAAAGGTCATATACATCTCCGAATGTGGCTGGCTCAAGATACTTGAGAGAAATTTAAAATAACTCTGAGGCAGACTAATCTGAAGAAGCCTTCTATTCTCATTGATCTCTAAGAATTACAGGCTGAGTTAAAACATGAAAGAAATAATAAATATACCTTTAAAAATTGCTAACAACATTAAGTAGTCTTGATTAGCACATATTTCCTATATTTTTAATTTCTTTTTGTTGAGTTATTGATTTTTGTTGGCAAAGCATTTTATGGTTTTGCTCATAGTATATGAAGAAGTGCTTACTTTTTCAAATTCAGATTCTTTCCCTTAGAAACTGAGTGCCTCTTTATTCTTGGATTATATCAGAAAAACCACAGGTTTTCAATTTAACATTACTATTTATGATATACGCATTGAAACTTATTTGTTATTTTATGTTGCTATTTTCTGCTATTCATTTTCTTTTGAATGCAACTCTTCTAATCTTTCCAATCTTTAGAACTGATTTTTTATTTTGCTTTCATCATGCTTGTCACAATTCTCTTTTAAAGTGTACTTTTGTTATGGGTAGTATCCTGGGAAACGCTATTGATTTAAATAAAGGTGTTATACTGTCCATTCCGCCATCATTCAATTTGTTGTAACATATTGCAATGCAACATATTACTTCTTATGACTGCAGCAGCACATTAACGATGACCTGTGCTAAGAAACCTGTAGGATGGTTAGTGTTCCATTGGTTAATTTAGATATGTTTAATTTAGAAAGCTGCATTGTGCACTGCATTTTTCAGGTAGTTCCCTCCAGCATGATCAGCACTGATAAATTTTGCTGTCGTGCTACTCATTCATCTAGTTCATTTTCTCCCTCTGAAATTCTTCATGGTCCTCCTTCTAGCTGAGTAACAGAATTTTTTTCTTTCACTTTTCAGATTTCAGTTTTGTCCTCCCTTCCAGTTCACTAATAAGTGAAGTCATAATGAGGATGTTCAGTCAATCATTTTGTATGTTTTTCCATAATGAAAGTTGCCTGTATTATCCTAAACTTTTTATTTTTGTTAGGTGCTTTTTGATCCTGCGTTGTCCAATGCCTATGAGAAACTAGTTTCCTTTCCTGAGGAATCAGAACTTCTAAAAGTCTAAAAAAATTATATTGTTTTACTGTTTTTATTTTATTAACCATTTCAGCATATGCAAAGAATCCTGACTTATGAAGCTTTTTTTTTCCTTTTGATTTATAACAATCTGGGAACTTTTATATTGTGAAATTTTCACTTCTTGTTATATTTTTAATTATCCACTACAGATAAGCTTCTAAAAATAGAGAAAAAACTTAATAGTCTCCAGTTCCATTTCTTTAAATACGAGGCACTGTTTTTTTCTCCTCTGTTTCTGTGGAACAGTGAATACTTATAGGGAAAAATTTGGGGATTTGCAGTTTTGCGGTTTCATACATCTTGTTTGTTATGCATGATGTTATAGGAAACTTTTTGTATCATGTAGGGTTTTAGTAGCATCACATTGTTATATATCAGAAAACAGCAGCTTTCATAGTAATCTTCCCAAAACTCTTGAGTGAAAATTAATGCAAAAAAGTCATTTAACTTCTCAGTAGTATTCTTATCTTCCCTCATTGCTTTGTGGGGATTTAGAAGATCTATTGGTTCTATTGCAGTTGTCTTCTTCCAAATGTATTTTCATGGCTTCTGGGTATTGGTTTTAAAACTCTCAGTTTTTTTCTTCAAAATCCATTTTTACCCTTCTAATTTCCCTCTCACTTCATTGCAGTTATGTCCTTGATTATTGGCTTTGCTAAGGTCAGTCTTCTTAAATTCAGAGGATTTGCATGGTTGAACCAACCCCTTTCTAACTAGTTTCTTTCTCCAGACTTCAGTGTAACCCATTTTGGTTTGCCACCTAGCCCTGGGGTGTTAGCTGACAAAATTCTCAGAAGACCGCACACACTAAGAGTCAATCAAAGAACTGAAAATTTTAAAGTACTTATGTCAGTATGGATGATCTTTCTCTCAACAAACTCAGCTTAATTTCATACTATGCTGCATAATGTTCCACTATTCTTATGCCCATCAGATTCAATGTGACTTTTACCATCCACAGCAACTCAATGTTGTAAGCAAAGTTCAGCCAACTAAATGATTAATTCCTTCGAATAGCTAATATGTTTGAAAATATTTAGCCAGTGTTTGAAAGTATTTACCCAGATGTTAACTCTAAAAGATTGGTAGCATTTCAGGAAAATTTGTCTACAATAGAATAGAATATTTCAGTCGGAAGGGACCTACAACGATTATCTAGTCCAACTGCCTGACCAATTCAGGGCTGACCAAGTTAAAGCATGTTATTAAGGGCATTGTCCAAAAGCCTCTTAAACACTGATGGGCTTGGGGCATCAACGACCTCTCTAGGAAGCCTGTTCCAGTGTTTGGCCACCCTCTCGGTAAAGAAATGCTTGCTAGTGTCCAGTCTAAACCTCCCCTGGCGCAGCTTTGAGCCTTTCCCACATGTCCTGTCACTGGATACCAGGGAGAAGAGATCAACACCTCCCTCTCCACTTCCCCTCCTCAGGAAGCTGTAGAGAGCAATGAGGTCACCCCTCAGACTCCTTGTCTCCAAACTAGGAGAAACTTGTCTCCAGACAAGCCCAAGGTCCTTAGCCGCTCCTCATAGGACATTCCTTCCAGCCCTTTCACCAGCTTTGTTGCCTTCCTCTGGGAACATTCAAGGACCTGAACATCGCTCTTAAATTGTGGGGCCCAGAACTGCACACAGTACTCAAGGTGAGGCTGCACCAACGCTGAATACAACGGGATAATCACCTCTTTTGACCAGCTGGTTATACTGTGTTTGATGTACCTCAGGATGTGGTTTGCCCTTTTGGCTGCGAGGGCACACTGCTGACTCATATTGAGCCTGCTTTCGACCAGTACCCCCAGACTCCTCTCCAGCCACCCCTCTCCCAATTTGTACTTGTGCTTGGCATTACTCTGTCCTAGGTGCAGAATCCGGCATTTTGACGTGTTAAATTTCATCCCATTAATCATTGCCCAATGCTTCAATCTATCTAGATCCGTCTGCAAGGCATCTTGTCCCTCAAGAGAGTTAACAGCACCTCCCAGTTTGGTATCATCAGCAAACTTGCTAATGGTGCATTCAACTCCTGCACCCAGATCGTTCATAAATATACTGAACAGAACAGGCCCTAGACTTGAACCCTGAGGAACACCACTGGTGACCAGTTGCCAGCCACATGTAGCCCCATTCACTACAACCCTTTGAGCTCTGCCTTTTAGCCAGTTCTTCACCCAGCACACCGTGAACCCACTCATCCCACAGTTGGACAACTTGTCCAGAAGGGTGCTGTGAGGAACAATATCAAAAGCCTTACTAAAATCCAGAAAAACTACATCCACCATCTTCCCTTCATCCACTAGGCGGGTGACCTTACCATCGAAGGATATCAAATTAGTTAAACAGGACCTTCCCTTTGTGAACCCATGCTGTCTGTGCCCCATGATTGCATTATTCTTTAAATGCCTTTCAACAGTACCCAGTATAATCTTCTCCATAATTTTTCCAGGAACTGAGGTTAGACTAACAGGTCTGTAGTTTCCTCGATCTTCCCTCACACCCTTCTTGTAAATTGGAATAACATCGGCTAGGTTCCAGTCAGCAGGGACCTCCTCAGACTCCCAAGACCTTTGGTAGATGATTGAGAGGAGTCCTGCTATAATATCCACTAGCTCCTTCAGTACTCTGCGATGAATACCATCAGGGTCCATGGACTTGTGAACATTCAGTTGATACGGCTGGTGCCTTACAATTTCAGTGTCCACAAACGGAAAGTCTCTGTTCCCACACTCATGGTCCTCCAACTCAGGGGATCGGGCATCCCAAGGTCTGTCAGTATTATTAAAGACTGAGGCAAAAAAAGCATTGAATGCCTCTGCTTTTTCTTCATCCCTATTAGTCAGGTGACCATCTTCAACAAGTATCAGTCCAATGTTTTCTTTAGACCTCCTCTTGCTACAGAATTGCTTCTTTTAGGTTAACCAACATTTAATTTCATATGAGATATTTCCCTATACAACATGATTATCTATTGTGATTAATAATCTTAAATGTCAGCCCTTTAATTGGCAGAAGAGAAACTTCATTTTTTAAGGTTGTATGACATTCAACGCTGTCTATCACTGTTCAGTTCACAAGTAATAAATATGAGCAGAACAAATTAGCATGAAAGGTTTATGTGGTTTCTCAGCTAGAGACAACTGAGAAAATTAGTAGCCTAACTGAAATAGGTAGAAATGAGCTTCAGGAAGAATGATCTCCATGATGTAGAGCTCTTCTTTTCCTAATATCCCCAAAATATGATAATGAAAGAAAAATCTTCCATACACATCATTTTCTGAAAAATCACCTACAGAGGAATAAGAATTTCTTTTTCGTAAGTCAAAGCTCACACTTCCGTTTTCAATTAATACAGCTATTTGGTTTCATTCTCTATATCTCTCTAATATTCACATATATAAGATATTATTTGTAAAATCTCTGCTTTTAAAAGAGCAGAGATTTAAAAAGACTATCCCCTTAAGGGATAGTCTGAGACCAGGTAGTTACTGAGATTTTTACACTGAAAAGCGGCCATTTTATTAACTTGTTTTCTCTCAAAATATCAGAACATTTTTTTGTGCCCAAGTTGACATGTACTGTGAACTTACCATAGAAGACCTCGAAAGAAATGTCTAGATACTGCAAGAATGAGTCAAGCTTATTCCTTGAGAATAATCACAGATTATCATACTTCTCATTTTCATGAAGTTTTGAAGCCACACTTAATTTGAATTTTTTGTGGTATCCAATATCAAAGTAATAGGAACTAAGTAGATCAGATAAAGTTGTATCAAGGATTGAGCCATAACCATATCATCCCAAACTAGTAAACTGTATATGCCTTTTGAAACTGTTCAAGTTAGAAGCCATACTACAATGCCCTTGGTTTAACAAGACAGCTAAATTTAAAAGTTCTGCAGCACTTTTGGTAACCGTTTTGGATCTTAAGTTTTTGCACTGTTTGCAACATTGGTCTTAGTTTCAGGTTTTTTCTCCATCTTCTTCTCTGCTATTGCATTCTGTGTAAAACCTCAATTTAATTCTTGATGCCCTCATTTCAGCACCTAGAAAAGTAGCCGTTTGATATGAAGCAGTACTTAACTATATAAGTTTCTTTGATGCTAGCTATAACCTGTTAATTTGCATCCAGTGAAGGGCTGCCTATTTACAGATACCTCAAACAGCATGTCTTGCGTAGTAGGGAAAGAATTAAAGATACCTAACTTTAAAGGGTGCAGCTATGAACTACGACAATCCTGGACAAGCCATTTTATAATGGCTTCCCTAATGAGCACTTTCCTTTTGTTGAGTTCTTAACTTTTTTGTTTGTTTATGTCTTGGTTTTTAAGTGTTAGCAATCATTACTGTAAAAGCTTGTTCATCAGACTGACATCTCTAGAAATTCCTATATAAATATCAGCCTTATTTCTCCTTTCTGGCATTAAGAGGGCTGGAAACTGCAAAGAAGTAGTCTTTATCTTAGTATTTTGCTTGGTGTTATGCAAAACCAGCAGGTGCAGGAATAAATTATAGGGAAAATATATTTTAAAATCATTTAAGCAGTGATGACTCTGAAAAAACAGATTCAGTTTAAGTTTAAAATTAACATCAGATTTCTTTATCCAAATCAGTTTCTATGTGCTCAGGTATTCTAGATCTGTCTGAGCACTCTTAAAAGAGATTATTTACAACCTGATAAAATAATAAACAAAACCTCCTAAGAAATAATAAGTATCAACTCTTGGAATTCCAGCCTGGGCAGAGCCAGTCCCTCTCTAATCAATAACTGCCTGCTCTTTACAAGGTTCCTGTGATAAGTTCCCATACATGCTTTTACTTAACCAGAACTTTTTTTAATGTCCAATGTACCCTTCCTCTGAAGGAAAACTGTACGGTTACCACTTTTCCCATGACTTCACCTGCCAGCTGCCTGCTACTTTAAGAAAAACTTGCATCTTCTAGTGCAAGTGTGTGCACTCGGTGTGAGTGTCATTGTAATTAACTTGTCAAATTATCAGAATACTTTAATTTTGGGAAGAAAAGAATACTGCTTTCATTGAGATGATAGAACTTTTTTTTTTCCTATCAACTGTTTTCATCCAGGATGGTATTTGGTCATTTTCTTCAGCATGCCTGTTCAAGCAGCTACCTTTCATTCTGTAATTTTAATAAAAAGTATACAAATATAGTTAGAACAGGATTATATGTCATTAACTGATAAGCTGTAAGATATGGTTCAATGTGACAGACACTGTTCACCATGTTCAAGGACTCTTTGTTCAGACCTACCCAATGGCAAAAGCATATCTTCTCATATATTAACGTAAGCTGAAATTCATATTGTATATTGATATTATTTAGTAGAGGTGACAAAGTGAGAAAGTGGGAAAGAGGTAATGGAAAGAGAGGGATCGAGAAAAATCATGACAGTCACTGCTGACCAGAGAGACAACATTAAAAAGACAATTTTTGAAGTATTTTTTTTCTCTTCATTTGCTTTTCTGAATTTGTCATCTAATAGCTAACTGTGACCCTCCTCCTACAATGTTTCTGAAGGCAAATTTGATGCTCTGACTGAAGTCTGAGCCAAAATTTTAGAGTTTCAGCTTAGCATCATGTAGAAAATGTATGTCATACTTCATAGCAATTTTATGTCTTTGTCAGGTGTCTGTCACTGAAATTTCCCAAAAGTGTTTTGCAAATGTAGTGAGTTACATTTTAGTGACTAGCTCCTGTGATCAGTTATGGAGCTGAAACAGAGATGTAGAAAGCTGAGTGCATAGCCACAGAACAATTCAATGTCAGAATCAGGAAGAGAACCAGAAACCCTGGGCTTAAAATGCAGATTTAATATGAATCCTGGCTGCCTCATTTTAGAAAACCACAGCCAGACTGTTTTAACAGCAGGCATGTCTGGCTTTATTTTCTTTTATGTTCCTGTCACATATACAACTATCCAGGTTGCCAATTCAGCATCAAGAAGTGGCCATTACCTAGGAAAAAAAAAAAAATCTCTTTTTCACCTTGTACTCATAAATATAAATACTTCTATAAGAGGGCTAAATTATTAAGCTGTGACTGTCTTTGGTGCTGAAAACATTGAGCAGCAAGCTATGATGGTGAGTCTGAGGGGTACTTGAACTGGATGTCTGCTGCACTTTGCAAGGGAAGGTTTTATCAATCAGTTTTAAATCGCTTCGTTGTTACTATGTGGGAGTAATAACTGATAGCCATAACTGAGTCCTTCTAATCTTCCAAGTGGCTACAATGTTAATTAATCTGTGTAATATTCATATGAGGTAGACCCTGTCCTTCTTTTACACAAAGAAACTATTGCAGGAGCTCAGAAAGGTTAATAGCTGAATGTCCACTGACTTCAGAAACGTTGCTCACAGTGAGCATTTGTAAATGCCTGATTCCTGATTTTCTGTGGCACTAATGGCCTGTAACTCAGATCAAAGTCAGTGGGAAGTCAGTTACAATGTGTGAAAATGAGGTCAGAGAAATATAAAGCTGAGCACCAAAAGGCTCCCACATGGCAAGAAACTGGGCAATCAGATCCCAAAATGACATAACCAAAATCAAAAGGGAGATTCAGAGACATACAAGATTCAAGAATTGAGGATCTCCTGTTCGTAGCCTTTAGCTATTAGTGTACACTGCTCTATTACTAATTCTAAAACTAGACAACATTATACAATGAATCTTTGGCAGTTCTGTATGCTGTCTTCTGGTTGTGGGGCCTTTTCATTATCCAGATATTGGGCTTGCAGAAAAGTGAAATCAATGGAAGCGTGAAAATGCTCAGCGTCATTTGCCACAGGTATCTGCACGCTTATATGACACAACTGTCTAAATCAAGTTCCCTGCCCCTGGTTTGCAAAACATAATGGCAAATTCTGATGGAGGAAGATGCAAATGCATATAAAGACCAGGTGAATCTGGCAATGTCCATCGTGTCATTTAATTTATATTTTAGTAATACAAGAGCAATTTTCACAAATATGTATGTTAAATGGCAAAGGAAGCCCAAACTGCTCCTCTAAAATAATCTGTGCATTATACTTCCAGTTAAGGAAGTTATTCCTGTCTGAAATGCATACAGGAAGAAATGCAGTTGTTAATATAATGGGCATGCTAAATACAGCGGACAGCTAGCGTTCACAGGAACTATACCATACCTGCTGGGGAATTCACTTGGTTTAATTTATAGTGAAAAAAACATCCTCTGTTTCAAGCAGAGAAACACCAAACAAACTGCCTAAAATTAAGAACGGCAGTCAACGTGGTTGCTCGCTGATTTGGGGAAAGGACTGCCTGCTGCATAGAAAATTTTAATCCATAAGGCATTCATTGGTAGTAGGACTAGAAGAGAGAATTAGAAATCCGTAACAGACTCGCAGAGAATAAAAAATGAAACTAGGACACGTTTTTGATCCTAAATATCTGAATTTGGTACTGAAATCTTTCACTGAAGTACAGGACCCAAACTAAGTGAAAATTTAGGTTGTTGCTGTTATAGGAAGTCCTGGCTCCTGAGGCCACAGAACAACAGGACGTGCACTATGGAACTGCTAAAAGCTTAATCATGAGCTCAGGACAAATTCAGATGACAGAAACAGAGGTATTTGTTTCTAGTTCTTATGCTTGGAAATTACTAGTATTTCCTACAGGATTATCTCCTATTAGTTTTCCCTCACTGTCTGGAATGAAGAACAATGGAATCCCATTACATCCCATTGACTGATTTACCTTTAGTTATCATTATATTTGAATACTCTCAAAATCAGGATACAAAACTAATGGATTTGCAAAATCAGAGCCAACATATAAGCAAAGGATCTGATTTCCTTTCCTGCCTTACATCGTATTTATGAGGGTGTAACTTGGCTGGCTTCAGTGTAGTATCTCTTGATTTATAAGAGTGTCACTGGGATCAGGATTGTGCACCCAGTCTCCATGTTGTAAAGAAAGAATAAAGTCTGCTAAGTGTTTTAGTGGCAAGACAGGTCACTGAGGTTGTAATTATCTCTAATTGACACTTACACAAGCTGTAACATTCTTTATGTGCTGCTGAGTGGCAGCTCAGAAGGGTGTGAATGTCTTTTCTATCAAGCAGCAAAAAAACCCAAAGAACATATTTTAATTCTTGTCCTTTGAACTGATCATTCACACTGCTCAGTACGAATGGGAACAAGTGTACCAACACCTATGGGAAATGACTCTGGGAAAGTAATTTTTTATCCGTATAAGTGATCACTCTATTATATTTCAGTCTAACATAAAAAACTCTCTAGCTACCAGCATACCCCAACAGACTCTCTTTTAACAAATAAATTCATATTCCACCTTCTTTCTGCAATGAACTATCAAGTGACAAATGATGCAGCATCTCCCCGCCAGTACAAGAATGGCTATGCCAACATTTACATAAAAGAGGTGTTTCTCTATAAATGTGTAATCCTTTTCAGCTGCTTCTTCCAAAGCTGTTAAAAGGATATGTTAAAAGGATTATACTGTCCCATTGGCACCTGAAGAGTTCTGGCTCTTCATATCATGTTCTAGTGCCTCTTCTGAGAAATCAGAAAATTTTATTTTCATTTCATCAATCATAGCTTTGAGGTATCTCTAGCTACGAAATATTTGCTTTTGTGTTTATTCTAAATATGCTGTCCAGTGGAAAAAAGCATTCTGTAAGTAGTTTCTAGTGAAGAAAAATCTCAGTTATATGTAGAAGATGAATTGTTGACTCAATATGACTATTAAAGGCTCTCTTCTCAAAAGTTTATGATAAACATTAAGAATACTACGGCTCAGTTCTTCAAAAGCAGGTACTTGCCTCCCATTTCATGGAAGGAGATCTCCATTTCAGGAGAGCACCATATATCACGGCTCAGATGGCAAACCCTATCAGCCATTATTTTGTAAACAGGCATTTTACTGTTTAAATAATGTCACTGCAAGAATGTCCAGCTTGTAATTTTAAAAATAAGTCATCTTTCTAATTTTCTGAAAAACACGGAGTTTAAATAAAGTATTTGCTGTCTTTATATAGACAGCAAAGAATAAATTTATACAAATAAAACATATAGAAGATGTCATGGAACACCTTCCAGTGCACTTGAGCTCTGATTTTGGGAAGAAAAATGTTCAATGTGTATATAACTATACTTACCTTTTTCAACAATAGTTTGATAGAGACTCAGTGAAATAGATGGGATACCTATTGTACTGGTAAACTGTCTTTTTTTCTAGATTCCAGGTTTTGGTGTTTATTTTTACTAACAGTATATATCTCTTACTAATTCGGACTAGGTTTTTCCAAAGCATCGTAATGATTTTAACTCTCACTGACTTTTATCTTCTGACTGGCCAATTCTCAAGTGATTTTAACTGTTGGTTAGGTACCTTTGAAATATTTAGTCTCAAGTTTTTAATTTCTTGGGAAAAATACACTTTTGTATGCAATTATTTTAGTTTTGACTGTGGTGCTTAAAGCAGAAGGTAATAGCATTAGCTTACAATGAAAATCAGCTTTCCTAGATGATGTAATGATGAAGCACTTCTTCAGTAAATTTGCAGGACAAATGGACAGAAATACGTACTGTTCAGAAGCTTTCATTAACATTTCTTATGGTTCTTGCCAGTACTGGCAAGGAAGTGAGGCCATAAACAAGAGGATGTCAAGCAGGAAGAAGACTGTGTGCCAGTGTGTGGAGCCTTACACATTTGTGGCTTATTTCATATGTTGTCTTGAATGAATTGGAAGTATAACCCTATAATACCACTTCTCAGGTATAATTTTCAAGAACTTTATGTGTTCATAATGTTAGCATTCTACATATTTTCTCACATTTGTTATTGAAAATTGTTTCATAATTTGGGCTATTTTTTTTTAACCTTGACATATCAACATTTAAAACGTGTTAACACTGAGATTTACTTCATGAATATATTCATTAAAACATTCAGTTAAAACAGTAAGAAAATGGTGACATCTTCTGAATCACAAAGGGAGAATTTATGAGAATTTTCTCGCTTTTAAAAATATTATTAAAATTATTTTCTTCATGAAAATATTTTATTATTTTTTTGTGGAACTTAATTGTTTACATCACACAAAATAATAATAAAAACAAGATTATATTAAAGACCTGAAATTAAGTTCTTAAAGGTTGGATTTTCTGTATATTTCATTGTTCTTTCAATTTGTATTTTTGTCAGATAGCACAATATATGTGATTCTTGGCAGTTTAAGACTGGGGTGCTGTACAACATGTATAAACTCATTCTCATTCAGTATAATATAATGGCAGAATTCTCAGTCTGCCTAGACTTCGTTGTAAATGTCAGGCCACACAGCAAGTGGTCCCTGCCTTGTCTTTGACAACCTGAATGCATGTTGGATGCAAGTGTATCGGAAGAAGAACAGCACATTACTACGGATGGTTTTGATTATGCTTCAGCCAGAAAATCAGCATGAAGAAAACAGAGATTGCATTTCACCTTTCCCCCGTGGAAAACATGTTGAGTTCGTATGCATTAATGATGATACATTTAAATCCATAGGCAAATTCTACTTCCACAGCAGCCTGCTGTCTCACAACAATGCAGCTGGAAATGAAGTCACACAAACAATAAGGAAAGTTACTTCAGGTTTAGAAAGACTGAAATAGTGTGCCTGAAAAGAAAAAGGCAGTAGTCCTGAAGGCTCAGCTATACCAGTTTAGGTATTTGATATACATATAGGGCCACAGATTGCCTCAAAACAGTTTTATCTCTAGTTAACATATAGTTACTGGGAAATGTTAGAAAAACAAGCTGAAGGTAAATCTCCTCTTATGTACCATTGATTCTACAGTTAGACGTTACAGGCGAGACTGTCTGCAGTGGCAAGAAACTCTAGTGACGCCTTCAAAGTGATGGATAAGACTGAACCAACAAAACACAAAATAAAAGAGGGCCGGAGGACAGTAAGAATAATGAAATTAGAAATTTATATCTCAGATTTCCACATTAAAAAAAACCTGATCAACTGATCAGTGCAATGCCAACGAATAGCAGAGGCAATAACAGGCCAAAAGAAGAAGGAAGATCTCTGGAAAGAGTAGAAACCAAGTTCTGATGTGTTGCTGCTACATGACTTGAGAAACTGGACTAAAATGGGGCACATAAAAAAAAAAAATTGGACTAACGTCTCACTAAGAAGGTTCTTTTGCATAGGCTGTATCAATGGAACATGATGATAGAGAAAATGCTTCTCAATTAAAAAAAATGTATGTGTCTGTCTCATATCTATCCATATACATGAAATATACATACACACGGAGAGTATAAAAACTATATATATTTGTTCCTTACACAGTCCATTAAGTAAGAATTAACTTACTTAACTCTTTGATTCCAAAGACCTATTCCAAAAATTCAGAGCACTGCATGAAAGAAACAATATTTTGAAAAAGACATAGTGCCAACTGGTACCCCGGAACGAGTTTAAACAGATCTTTAGAAAGCAAGACATAATTGTTTCAGAGAAGATAATTGTCTACCAAGTTATTTTAAATTTCTCTAAATATTTATAAAAATGAAAATAATCATAAATATGCAGCAGATCGTAACTGTTCCAAAGGTTATGTCATGCTCTGGTGGATCATTTTCCATATACTTCTGTGAGTGATACATTCTCAGTATTGTAAAATCGCTGTATAAGCCTAACAGCTCATGAACTTGCTATTATTTTAAATGACATTCAAAGTGTGGCAGAAATCAACAATACTTGGGGAAATGGAAATTCAAAGTCCTGCCTTTCAGCATATCTTTAAAGACGTAGATACGTCACTCAGCCCAGTGGCACCAGTGTTCATCACTTACCATCCATTACACTCAAATTTAATTATCCAGGATAATGGAGGGATGGAACAAAACACAGTAATACAAAACAACTTTGTTGAAGAGGACAGTTGATTATAGGGGTCTGTTAGTCTGAGCTAGTGATGGACTAGGTACCCCATAAATGCAGGTGTACTGCATCCAAAGGCAGGCTGGCTTGCATAGGGATGGCTTGGGATTGCGCGGGGGTGTGTGTGGGGGGTGTGTTCTCAGCTAATTTGATTATTAAACCATATGCCCTTCCCATGAAAAATCAAGAACTGACTAGATAAAGTGAGTGCAAGAGAAGGAACTGCATAAGCCACAAGAAGGAGAAAAAATGTCCCGCAGATGTCTTGGAGATCTCTCAGAGACAGACAAAGCTGTTACCTTTCACTTTACAAGCTAATATGGAGATGTCATGTTGCTGAAGTCTGACCAAGTAAGGGCAAGGGAGACCTGATTTCCAGTCTCTGCTTCAAAACATTAATTATATAAAATACTTCAATACTCTTTGAAGCAAGATTTGAAACCTAGGTTTTCTTACGTAGAATCATAGAATCATAGAATCATAGAATCATAGAATGTTTTGGGTTGGAAGGGGCTTAAAGATCATCTGGTTCCAACCCCCCTGCCATGGGTAGAGACACCTTCCACTAGACCAGGTTGCTCAAAGCCCCATCCAACCTGGCCTTGAACACTTCCAGGGGTAGGGCATCCACAACTTCTCTGGGCAACCTGTTCCCATGCCTCAACACCCTCACAGTGAAGAATTTCATCCTTATATCTAATCTAAATCTGCCCTCTTTCAGTTTAAAGCCATTACCCGTTGTCCTGTCACTGTGTGCCCTGGTAAAAAGTCCATCTCCAGCTTTCTCGTAGGCCCCCTTCAAGGTACTGGAAGGCTGCTATAAGGTCTCCCCGGAGCCTTCTCTTCTCCAGGCTGAACCATCCCAACTCTCTCAGCCTGTCCTCATAGGAGAGGTGCTCTGTCCGTCTGATCATCTTCGTGGCCCTCCTCTGGACTCACTCCAACAGTTCCATGTCCTTCTTATGTTGGGGGCCCGAGACGTGAACGCAGTACTCCAGGTGGGGGTCTCGCGAGAGTGGAGTAGAGGGGGAGAATCACCTCCCTTGACCTGCTGGTCATGCAAGGGCCAGCCAGCAAAATGTATAAGCTCACACATTGCTGGCTTGAGGGGCAGAGAATAGGTTGCAGAGTATATGGGTATTCTACAGGACCCAAACTTAACTTTCTGCTGCCTACTGTCTCCTGGATACGGGCATATGGGAGGCTGAGAAACATCTGTGGGTCAGATCACAGAGAATATTGCTGGGGTGTGAAGTCTGTATCTGATTATAGGATTAGTGCACAACTGGCCAGATGAGAGAGCCTACACTTTTATCAGCCTGAGCCCTGCACTTCAATACTCCTCTACCCTGCATATAACTGTGAACCGGAAAAGGTGTATGGCCATGTAGCAGGTAAGAAACTGAGATCCAATGCATTAGGCATTCCAACAGCAGCTGTTGTTATGAACTCTTTAAAAAGTATCAATAAGGAAGAGCATGAGGGAAAGGAAAGAAAAAGGTTTCTATTTTTTAGGTTAAAAACACATCTGAAATACTTGATCCTAAATGCCTGAAAAGTAGCTGTGGATAATTTTACGCTAAGAATTAGAAGTTTTTGAACCATGAAAGGTGTTTTGTTTTTGAAAATTTATCAGTAGATTTAGGGGGGACCAGAAGACTTCCTAAGGCTCTTTCCATTCGTGTATTCCTGTAAATACCTTAGCAGTGTATTGAAATGAATACAAAAGGAGCAGTTTGCTTTTAAAATATTTAGCTAGGCCTTTATATATTGAAATGATCACAGACACACACACACACACACAAAAATGTACAATTCTATATGATCTAGCCCTTACAGGATCTAGTAAAAAAAAAAAAAAACCAAGAAGAATAAATCACCCTCCTTAATCCTGATAGTCCATTACGTTGTCAGATGTTACAGCCTCACTGCTACTGCTATGTAGGGATTATGTATGGTTCTGTGAATATATTTGGGGTTTAGTTATTGCCTAAAAATGTTGAGTTTGACATGAATATTTTTAATGAGCAATACAGACAAACTTGCACTTTCTATACCTAATTACAAATAGGTTCTATGTTCTGGAAGCTAAAACAGTTTGCAGAAATACGGAGCTCCTATAAACTCTCACTGAACTTAAAAACAGCTAAGTAAGTTAGTTCTGGCAGATTGAAGGGGATAATACTGAATTATTCAGACTGTATCCTGGAGAAGTTCTGGGAACTTACTTTAAATTCGTAGAGTGCTCGAGAGAATGGGACCATCATCTCAGTGAAAACTCTAGAGTGAAAACAGCACCTACATTGTAGAAAACTTATAAAGTCAACTGGATAGGGTTTCTTTCTTTGTACCCTCTAGTACTGAGGTCATCACTGGGGAAAAAATATACGTACATATATTTGTTCTAGTAATAATAAAGAGCAAACTAAATAGTTTTCAAATGAAGTGAAAAGCTAGTGAAAAACAGTACCTATTAGAAAGCTGAGACTTCTGATTTTGTAAAGCGGGGGAGAACTTAAGAAAATATGATCAGAATACACACTGTAAGCAGCATTGTATTGTATACGAATACAGCCGTACGTTACAGGATTGCTGATGATTAGGTATTCAGTGCCGGTAATCACTCAAATGCATATTTTGTACTAGGTAATTCTGAAATTAAGCTGGAAGTCTGAGTCCTTTCCCTGGTTGGCAATCACAGGAGTTTTCTTCTCTTTTGCTGGAGCACATGAGACTGCAGTTTTATCTCTAGTTAATATCCTTTCTTAATCTTCTTTCAGAGGGACTATCTGCTTCAAATTGAGGCCAGAGTGATTCAGAGTTAAAAGAATGTGTATAATAGAGATGTGACATGTTTAAATCCACTTCTTAGGAACATAAAACTCTATTAGGAGTATAGTCTGGCAGACAGTGTAGAAAAGGGCTGCAAGGGAATTCACTTCAAGTAAATTACCCAGAACTTCATCAAAATGCAAAGTGTAATTTAACTGTAAATATGATGTAAAAAACTTGTGAAGAGGAAAGTTTATTTGGGGTAGAAGTTTTTTGCCTGGACATGGGAAGCTGACAGAAGAGATAAAACTAAAGTGGAAAAAAGATTTAAAATATGACTTGGTGAAAAATATCAGCTATGTTACATGGCTTTTTCTCCCCCCAAATTTTCAAGTATTGAGAAAAAAACAAAAAAAAAAAAGCAAATTGGATTTGAGACAAATATTTTTGGAAGCCACAGCCTATTTATTTTTAAATAAAACTAATTTTTTTATTGAACAACTTTTAATGTTAAAATATTCAATTACAAACCAGAAGATATCTATAAAGATTAAAAAAATAGATTTCAGTGAAGAATGTGTTGTCAAAAGACGTGTAGGTCTGGCTCATCAAAAGTATTACAGCACTTTGTTCCACTTCTTTATTCTTTTGTGAGGTAAACCTCAAATCTTCCCTAGCCTTTAGAAGCTAACAACAGCTTTAAAGTATTACTGTACTTGTCAAGAGTCAGAAAGACATTGTGATGCTGAGAGCATAGTTTCCTTCCACCACTCCTTCCCCTGGCTGTCCGGTCCTGCTTAGGCTGACTTCACCACTCCTAACTTCAGGACTGGCAGTCTGTCTCTATTCTTTCTATATCTTCCCCTATAGTGAACTGATTCTCCCATGGTTGGCTTCAATACCTCTCAGTAATGATATGGTAGCACACCATGGGTCCAGTGGAGGTTCACAGCATTATCGCTAAGAGCTGAATGGGGCAGCTGGAGCACGGTCCTGCTCTCTGTGTGTGCCTAAGAGCAGAGAAGGGAGAAGGAAGGCGGGAGGTAGGATGGGGGCTTGAACAGTAGCTGAATGAAGTGTGGCTGCACGGATACCTTTTTCACTGTCTATAACTCTTATTTACAATCTCCAGCATTCTCATGAATATATTTTCCGTGATTATTTAGACAAACCAGATTAATTAGTTATTGGTATTTCTTCCAATGAGTTAAATCTTATGCAAAAAAAAGATTCTGAAGTAGTGGTGATTTCAAAAAGCTTTTTCTCAATTATAAGAAAATAAGAACTCTACCATGATTCCCTGAAGAAGGCTGCAAAAGTAAGTTTGGTAGGCTGAGGGAAAATTCAAAGAGAGGAGCTTTTTCTACATTTGACAATAGAAATTAAACTGCTGCCACACTGAAGACCTTTCTTGGTGAGCCTATTTTTTTTCTGCTCCTATTTTTAGTTCATTTGCACTTTACCACGAAAAGAATTTGCCCTGATAACGTATGAATACACAAAATGGCAAATAGTCTAAAACTCATATGTACAAAGCTATATGACACAACTAACATTTTAGACAGCTGAGATGAACCCTATTTTTGATAAAATAACAATTGCACCAAAATACATTTATTTAGGCTGGGGCAAACTGTTGGTTAGCTGTATCAAAGCCCAGTTAAATGCACCAAAATCCTCAGTATGCCACTGGAAACAGGGCAATCCCTGCTATTCCAATATATGAGGCTGGGGATCAGGGTGCATGAGATACCCTGTGATAACTGTTTTAATTTAGGACAGTTTAAAGTTGTCTTAAAGTAAAAAGTGAAAACAGAGGTACAGATTAATATCTTCACAGAAATGCAAAGGCTACTTTTCTTAAGGCACATTGGATATGATTTAGAGTAGATTCTGTGTACTGCCTGTCTTCGTAACTTCTGCATCTTGAACTTCACAACTGAATGAAGCATTTATAACTATAACAAAACTGTAACCCTTATCTCAATCACATGTTTTGGCAGTTGATACAGTACTAATTGAATTAAATTTTGTGGTTTGTAGGCAAGCAGAAAAGCACATTATTTGAGCAGTTTATTCTTCTCTTAAATCTGCAGTTCCATTATATAGCCAGTGGTTGAAAAGCATCCTAGTGGATCAAAACAAGACATATACATATATATGTATAGATATTTGTTTAATTACTGATATCTATTAGTTGCCTAGGGATCAAATGAAGGCACACAGAGAAGGAGGAAGGATTCCTTTTGTCAGAGATAGAAGTCCATATGGTAGAGAGGTCCACACTTGCCTTTCTGTAGGCACACAATCATAAACTTTCAGTGTGCCTCTGAAGCTTTAAATCTAGAAACAGGGCTTGGTTATGTAAATCTTTTGGCACATGATTTCTGACCATTAGGAATTTTTTAAACTATAAATTCGCTCTGATAGCATTGCTCTCTGTTCCTAATTATCCTTGATTTTGGGGAGACTTTTGAAATCCCATTAGACATCAGTCTTCATTTTTAAACATTAAAATACTCCTTAAGAGCTTAAGGACTTACTAGAGTTGCAGTACTGAATGAAGTAATACATATTTGCATTAAAAAAAATGAACTTGCGGTTCTTAATTTCATGTTTCTAAAATGGAATATTCTCTTATTCAGTGAAGTGTTGAAAACAAAAATTCTTGTTTATGAGACACAGAGATATATTATTATCACTAGTTTTGCATATGGAATTAAACATGAAACAACAGGTTGACTTTCTGAGAAAATAACCTGAAGTGAGAACTTCAAAGTCCCCAGACTATTTGATTATGCTAGTGTGTATGCAAAGAAACAAGCATTGCTAGCATAAACATGACAGGACTCTAGAAAAGAACTGCAAAATTTCCATCCAGTGTACTAGTTTAAGTACTCAGAAGAATGACTGTTCTTTAATGAAATAGAAATTAGAATACAATTGTTGCACTTTTTTTTTTTGTTCAAAACACCTATACCTGCTATGATTTAGAGAAGATTTTTCTTGTATGAATAAACTGCTTTTTCCTTCTGTTAGGACTCTTATCAGAGCATCCCCAGAAGAGGATCCACCCCACTGCTCCCAAGCAGGGTAGGACGCATGAAAGGAACTGTGAACCTGTGCCTGTGGTACCACTACTCAGCTGTTTGGCATTGCAGGAGCATTGACAAAAAGGAGCAAGGCAATTTCAGACCAGGTAGCAGACATAACTGATGCAGCTTTTTCTCTCTCCACCTTGCATGTAGGTGTTCAGGATATGTGCAGTGCTAGGAGGCAACAGTTTATTAAAAGTGAACAGGAAAATGAAATGGTCTTAGCATTGTAATATTGGAAATCAAAATAATGCATTCTCTGAAAGATTAGACAATGATAGTGTGAAGCAAATGCGTTCTGTGACAGAGGAAAATAAATATCTTAATTTTTTTAATAATAATACATTTTTTTCCCTATCTTTGCCTTCTTTTCAACCAATCCAGAGCCTTGTAGTTATAACTGATCACATCTGCCTGCATCACTGGCTTAGCCACTCTGATTGCTTTTCAAGAACACCCATACAATTTCCAGTACAGGCTCTGCAAATGTATGCAGTTGATGGCTATTGGCTTATATGGGTATGTTTTGGCTGGTCTGTTGGTCTGCACATTGAGGACATTTGCTCTCTAATAATCTGAATTTAGAACCTGTGTTGCCAAGTTTGGTTTTCCATCCACAGCAGGGAATAATACAGTGGAGAAAATGCATGCTGGATCTCATGCTGCCGTGGAGTCTGACTACCGTTCATACACTGCAAGCATTTAAATCCTTCCCACATGTCAGTTAGAAACAGCCACAGGGACCAGTTCCCCTGGGTTATATGAACCTTTGAAGAGACATTTATATACCATAAATTGTACATGTGATTTGAAGAGCAGTGACTTGCAGCTTCCTCCCATGTAGGCTTAGTCCATGTTATTAACTTCTTATACAATAAGCATGCATCACAATGTAATGGGCTTAAGGCTGACACAAGGCTTTCAATAACCTCAGCAAAACAGAGAGTATTGCAAGCTATACATACACATTCCTCAGCAAGAACTCAATACTGCAGTTTCCAACGAAGTAACTCTTGTGGTTAATAGTGGCAATAGATATTTTAGAGCACTCTCTGCCCTGCAATGTGTGAAACAACTCTTTGCTGATATCACTGCTGCTTGAACATTTTGTTAATTTACTGATATTTGGCTCCCGACATTTGTAGTCTGAGCCACCCAGTCTAGTCCTTTCCAGAATCAAGCCCAGCCACCACATCTCCTGTCCCAGTCCAGCCATTCTTCTAGTGCTCAGACAACAGACTACGACAATATCTTCTCTAGCTTACTCCTCTTGAGGGCACTATACTAACCTAAAGTCATCCAATGTCAACTCATCTTCGTTTCTTGGTTTTGAAGTGTTGACAGCCCTCTGCACTGAAACATCATCAAAAGTCCTGCAACCCTTTGTCTTGGAAATAACAGGTCTCTTCCCAGTGAAAAAACGCAGTCCACATAATCTTCTCGTTGTTTTTTTCCCCAGAAGTGTGAAATGAAGGAGGGACAGGGAAGGTCCGAATGGAGGCTTCAAAGAGTGAGTCCAGGGAGCGCATATGGTGGTGTTGAGAAAGTGGTTGAGCTGATGAGAGCTTTTCTGTTGAAACAAACAAGGAGGTGGGCAGAAAAAGAAAGGGTTCTGTACTATCTTAGAGTGTTTTGGTATTTATTTTAAGCATAAATAATAATTCAGTTTTTCTATGGGATCCTTTCTCAATCAACTGATTGCTAGTATTCAAATTAATGGATTAGTAGTGGTGGGCTGGAACTGCCATATTTTCTCAAACAGTTCAAGTTACGACTGAGATTTATTTCTTCCAAAAAGTAAAATGCTTCCAAATGTTACTTTCCCTTTGTTACAAAACAAATCTTTAAAGCAAGCGGCATTTATTAATGGTTTTCTTGAAAGTGAAAATAGGTGTCAACCTTCTTTTTGTGGATATGTTTGGAAAATAAAAAAGAACCACAGGCTAAGGGGCTATCAATCGCAAAGTTTGAAGTTTTGTAAAAATAAAGGGAAATAAATAGTGTTGATTCTTGCTTCTCATGGAAGCATTCCAAACATTTAATTCTGCTAGCTCTCAGGTCACATTTTGTGGTGTCAGATGAGAGCTAATGAAATTTATGTTTTTTGAGGGAAAAAAGGTTGAAGAAAAAAGCACATTTCTTTTTTCATTGATAAAGCTTTATTTTAATTTTCAGTTTACAAAGCTTTTCTCTCTTCCATAGAAAGTTATATTTCCTAGTGTGTTTCCCATTTTGTGCACCATTGGAGAGAGAATGTTTGCATTTAATAGAGATTGTCTATTGAAAATATAAACTTTTCAGAGAAATAAAAAAGAAACTCATGGAGTTTTCCACAAAACCCAAAGCATTTTCACTGAGGTCCTACATGGTTTACATTGAATTTCCTCCAAAATAGACATTTTTTTGTACCAAGGTTGAATTAGTCAAAGTTAAAATTTTGTCCTGAAAAGCTTTTTAACCAGGTATTTTTATTTCATCTGTACTATTATTTGCCTTCTCCACCTAGATGGTCTATCTAATTGTCTCAAAACTAGATGATACTCATATTTTTTAGTTAAATTTGTATTCTCAAATCATAGGTGATTTGGATTCCACGCAGACATTCTTATACCTAATTCAAAGCCATACATCCAAGACACATTAAAAGTATCTTTGACAGGAAGCCCAATAAAATGTGTTTTAAATTGTAAAGGTAGCAGTAGTTAGTACCTTTTTTTCAGCGGGAGCATCTGCTAGAAGCCAAATTTATAGCTTATTCCCATAGTGCACATCAACGAAGTACAATGGTCAAGCAGCAAGTTGTTAAGACTTTGAGTTTTCCAAAGGCTGTTGACAGTCAGTATCTTGTGTTACACCCTCAGATATCATGTTGCTGGATACCTATAGATACCATGACAGAATCAGGGCAAGTTTTGCTTATATTTTCAACAAGAAAATGGATAAGAACCACAACAGAATTGTCAGAAGAGCAGAACTACAGGTTTTGTTATAGGAAGACAGAAAGATTAACATAGTAAACACAGAGATTCATTTGAATAGAAGCAAAGGAATTACCAGGTCAACTCATTTCTTCTGTCGCCCCTAAATAAAATTACATGTAAGAGCATGTGAAGTGTTTTTGTCTTCTCCTAGGAACATGGTGTGAGCACAAACTTTTAATATTTGTGTGTTTTTCCTTATAAAAATCCATGAACAAAGGACTTCACCACTCTAAAGGTTACATAGAATTTCAACAATAGGTTTAGTTGATTTGAATAGCCTTTTGGCACGTTGATTTATGCTATAAGAGTGGCCAAGGTTTTTAACAGTTTAAACAGGATAATGGGGTAGAGAAAGCATGCTGAGCAAAACACATTCCAAGATTTAAGGACTTAAAATGTCTGAATTAAACTAAACTGACATGTATTCATTCTTAGCAAATTTACTGTAATTATATCTGGAAATTCTGAAACAAGGCTGAGATCACCTGCTAGTTGATCTGAGGGGATACTGGTTCCCATTGTAGGAACTATATTTCAAGCTGTTGGCCACATACCTAGACATGAAGTAAATGGTGCAATACCTCAGTTAGTATAAAAGTATTTCAGAACTAAGGCCATTTCAGCTTTGACCAATCTTTGCTGAAGATACAGATGGAGATATATAAAAAATAATAATAAAAAACGCAAACAAACCCACCCTAAATAACACAAAAATATGTTACTTAATTAATCTATAATCAGCACAGTAAGATGGTGCCATCATGCACTAATCGGGCTTGTTGGTATATGTGTCTATAATGAAGTCAATCACTTAAATATCTGAGGTCTCAGAATTCTGAGAGAAGAATGATTTGTTTAATGGATAAATAGAAACAGCTATAAAATCAATTCTTTTGTATTTTAACAAGCATTTTATTGCCCTCTGACTTCAACAGTCTGTGAAGTTCAGTAAAGCTCAATTAAATCTGGGTCATCCAGAGAGCTATTTCTCTTCATAGTCTCATCCCAGGTCCTCTGTTAATATTTTTCATCATCTCTGTTGTTTTTCTTTTCAGAGAAATTTGGTGATCTCCAGAATTCTTTTTCCTGCAGCATCTTCCAGCAAACACCCCATAAGAATTTCAGATCTGGTGTAACAAGATGTTTCACTACTCTGTTCTGGTGCACTGGGACCCACTAACATTAATAATCCGGGGGCTAACCCAAGATTCTGTGAGCGAAATCTCTTCAGGAAATGGGCTGGAATTTCTGAGGTTTCTCAATATGACCCATGTTTACGTTCTTTTCTTGTATATGACTTACAGGTGAGTCAAAGCTGTATGAGCTATATTATAATCTGTGACATGCTACCTATGCATGGGTGGTTTCTCTTGTCTCTACTCCTCTTCCTATGATCCCATGCTGCTTCAGTGGAAGTAGAGATCCCTTGGCATTTAACAGACTTCATTTATTCTTCTGTAATGCTTACAGTTCTACAGCTAAATTGCTCCAGTTTTTGAGGATGGGAACTGTAAATTGCTGAGAGTTTGCATACGATGCAGGATTTAGCAGCAAGGACACGAAAAAAGATTCTTATGTTTGACAGTTCCAATATTAGACACCTAAATCCTCAGTTAGACTCTGAAGTATATGACCTGTTTGTTGAGCAGCTGCTGTTCTAGCTGACATCAATTGACACTATGCGTGAAAAAGAGCCTGAGATATTGAAATCTCTAAAAATAGAGGGACAAAAATGCAAGAGTAAATGAAAGTGCATTTTTAGCTAGTATAAAACATTGTGGTTAGGACTAATAAAAAGAAAAGTCAACTTTTTTTTTTTTTTTTAATAAGAAGTTGGATTTTCAATTTAACAGAGATTTTTATGAGGATGCATTTCTTCATTCACTAGGCAAGCCTGGCTGACATGCCACATATATTCGGCTGACCTGCTATATGAAGGAAGACTTTGGTACTGTTCCTCCAATAGGTGAGATAAAGTTTTATTACTGAGTAGTGAGATATGAACAAATTCCAAATCCCAGCCACTTTGTGCATGAGTCTTGACAAGACTGGAAACAGATGAACCCTCAAATTTTAAAATATCAGTACTAAAATATCACTATGGAACCTCCTAGCAATTTCATTTTTCTGTTTTCACAGCTCTTTTTTTTCTTTTTCTTTTTTTGGTGTGTGTGCATCTAGGAATGACATCCCTCACAGTGTCCTCAGCCTTGCATTTAATACAATAAATGGCTTCATCTTAACCAGCAAGGAAACCATGACAGTTCCACTTGGAGCCTGCTGTGGGACCTGAGTGCTGCCCTGTTGGGGATCCCAGCTCTCCCTTCCAGGAGAGTCCCATTTCCCAGAAGGTATTCCAACTAGTACTCATCATGAGTCAGTATCCTACAGACTTGGAAGGCTTTGTTCTATGGATGAAGTATTTTATTTTATTTATTTATGCATGCAAACTGACATTTTGGTTCAAGATGAACCTGAGTCACATAGATCTACTTGCTGGTAAAGCATCAGACTTGTTCCAACCAACTTTCCTAGGCACCTACTATCGGCCAGTTTCAGGGACTAGGTGGGCACATGGGAATAGTTGGGATCAGTGTGGCTGCCCTTATGCTCTTGGCTGGCGAAGTGACTGAGGAGGAAGACTTATCCAAATCCATTAGGGCATGCATGAGAACCTCTGCAGGAAAGAACAAACCTGATGAGACTTTCCTGCAATCTCTGTTACAAGCTCATTTACATAGAGAAGAAGCTGCAGTTTGTATCATTGCCTCTTTGAAAGACATTAAGGCATCTAACCTGATGGATTCAAGTTGGATTGTAACAGCTCCCTTTAGAGATTTCAGACTACTGCAAGTACTGCACCAAAGAAATCCAGCAGAGCTGAACAGCCAATATATTGCTTCTAGCTCCATTGTTAACATATCTTCTAATACCCTTAAAGTTCAGTATATCTGTATGTGTATCTGCATACCTAGTATTTTTTTCCTTTTGCCATGACTGCACGTCATATTTAGAGAAATATTTTTTCTTGTTTTGTGCTTTACCAATTGTCACAAATACATACCATTTTTCTACTTTATGTTTCTGAATAGCAAGCAGAGCTGGAAAGGACTTCACACTGTGATGCACTTTCAAAACAATTTAGCTACTTTGAATGTAAATTTGATAAGTGCAAGCAGCACTGACATAGCTGCTGTACAGCTAGCAAAGCCTCAAGCAGGTGCAAATGAATTCGCTTTGTCTTGAGAACTTACACCTGGTAGAGAGCTCTTCTTACAGCCAGCCTGCATGAGATGGAGCCTCTTCCTTCCAAACTGAGACAAATGCTTGTGCTGAATTATTAAGACAAAGTTCTACTGCAGGACTCACTTAACTCTGATGAGCAAATGCAGAATTACTAACTGATGGTTTTGGGGAATCTAAGTCTTCTAAAGACGAGTCCTGTAACTCTTAAAAAATTTGTTTTCAGATCTCTTTTTCTTGATTATAGAAGCTAAATGTATGTGTAGATCAGGGAAAAAAGTTAGTAATGTGAGAAAATCCTGAAATTGGAAGTTATTTATGTTGAACTTTTTAAAATTAAAAGCCAGCTGTATGTCCCTGATATAAGCATTAGAAATATGTATATTTTATTGTGGTGTTGCTTGATTTGCTAATACTAAGAAATGCGAAAAAATGCTGAGTACTTCATTCCAAATGGGGAAAATAAATAGCCTGAATTTTAAAAGTCCTTACTTCTAGATACATTTGCCAAGTAACTCTAACTTAGTTTTAACCTTTTTTTGTAAAAAATGTCTTATTTCTTTTCTACTGATGGGTTCCAAACTCTCTATTTCTCCTCCTGTTTTCCATTTTCTTCATTCCTCTGCTCTTTGCCAGTCACCATTTACTGTTTGTTTCCCTCTTATATCTCCTTTGTTATTCTTTTTGGTGCTCTCATTTTCCCTCTCCTCTAGATGTGGGTTTCTTTATGCTTTCAAAGGAAAGCTGATGAATAGCTGCCCCTCCCTTAACACACACACATGCACACGCTCAAATCCACCGGGTGCTAAGCCTGCTGCAGCTCCTCCACCGCTGCTCTTCTTTGTCTAATAGAATATTGGCTTTTTTTTCCCCCTACTCATCTCCCTGTACAGAAATCAATGTTCTGCTACACTGAGTGGAGTGACAGTAATGCAGCAGATGCCAGCCCAACCACCTGATGCACAATGAACTGTTCTCCAGAAATTCCTCTCTGCTAAAAACCAAGGATGAGGAGGTCACAGTTTGTTTCCTCCATGGCCAGAGCAGCAATCCCTTTTTTTTCCTGCCTCCTCTGCCTCCTCCTCCTCCCACCCTCCCACCCACCCCAAATCCAGAAGTGAACAGCTCAGGCTTACAGGATACTAGTTCAAAGAAAGGGCTTAAAAACTGTTCCTTCTTTACTGTATCGTAATCTGATACAAGAGCCCAAACATAAATGCTGTTGCTCTCTTAAAGGCAAAGAGAGGTTATTACTGGGGCCAGCGAAATCTTTTGGGGGATTAGTGGTTTTTTTCTGAGATTAGGAGACATTAAAAAAAATTCTTGAATCCTTGACAGTATTTCCCTGAGTTAATCTCCTCTGGTGGCTGTTGGGATTTGCAATGTCTACCAATGTCAGTCATTGCTGGTTATGCCATGCAACAGGATATGTTGTGAAACAACCCACACACTGATCATTCAGGAGAGTAAAATTATGCTCCAGTGCTAGAAAAGGTGAGTGACAATGGATTTCATTTTCAGCTGATCAGAGCTGAGAGATGACACACAGAGGTTCAATCTGCTTCCAGTGAATTCAACATGTTTCTTTTGACAAATTATCCATCAGCAGCTCCTGATTTTTTTCTGGGCTTTTTTGGTCTTTATTCAACCTCTGATTTTTTCTTGCCCCCCCCCCCCCCCCCGAAATAAATAAAAGTAAAATCACTGATTTCTAGTCCATTTGTATTTGCTTTGTTGATACTGAAAATCTGATGTTGTTTTCATTCATTTTTCATGCTGAAATATCGTTGGTTTTGTTTCCTGATGGGTGAACGTAACCAGTGGGCTCAGACTCGCTGCTGGGGTGAGTAGTTGAAATTCCATTGAGGAGACCAGTCAGGAGCCTGTTTAAACAATCACAGGATTTGACCTGCAGAATCAGGTTAATAAGAGCCTACTGGATTTCCAAACGGGTTTTGTTAGAAAATTGGATGAATATTATATGGGATGGGTAAAGGGAGATTTTGATTTGCTTACTGAAGTGGTTCAGCTAACCCTATGCAAGACTAGTGCTTCACACTTGGCTCTTTTCTCCCAACTTTTCTACAAATATATTTGATTTGAGAAAGTGAAAGACAGAGGAAAAAGTAGACACTGTTAGAGGCTTACTGGCAACTCATTTAAGACACAGGAAGGCTAGACAGCTACCTGTGCTGCATCTTTATGATGTGACCCACTGAACTATTTAAAAGCGATCTGTTCCATGGAAATTTGATCTGAAAATATTCACCAGTGTTTCACTTTTTTTCTTGGCGTTATACTTGTTGTAGTAGTACTTCACCATGGACAAGTATAGAACTTCACTTGTACCAGGAAAAGTATAGAAATTAATTATGATTTTAGTTACCTTCAGCATTATTCTATATTGCTTCTAAATAAAAATGTGAGCTTGAATATTTTGGGGATTTTTTTTCTTTCCCCAATCTTATTTTTCTTGTGTTTGAAAAACACTTGCTGTAACAACACTGAGCAATAGAAGTGCTTTTCATTTTCAAAGCATTAAACAAGGAATGACTAATTACATTAGCTGTTTGGCACAGGCACGATACAGCCTTGATCCTTCATTCAATTAGAGCTTGCTTTGAATTTGGTCAGGTCAGATTGCATCCCAGTTAGGTGTTATGACTCAGATCATGTCCTACCCATATTTTTACAATTACTGAAGTAACACTAAGAACTTTTGACAAACAAGGTACATTTCATTAGGTCTGTTTAGCAGACAAGAAAAGCAAGTCATGACAAAATGAAGTAACTTAAAAGCAATTGGAAAAATCTTATTTGTTAGTACCTGTGAAGCTTGAATTTGTAAGCCTTTTGGTATGGGAGGACCAAAAATAGAAAGAAAGGATTTCAGCTCCCTTGTTCAAGTATGTTCCTAGTCTTGCCTGAAGGGAGGAGGTACCACGAATTGACGTACATGGCATAGGCGTAAGTGACATAAGCATGAACCTGGACATTCCCATGGGAGCCCTTTCTATTCTCTGCTCACAGATGCACACACAGGTGCACATACTTTCCATATCTGTGGAAAAGCTCCAGTGGGTAACACAAGGAACACACATCCACGTCTTAGCAGAGGACTAGCAAATTTAGTAATGCCAGCTAAAACTACAACTGCCTCCTTGTGAAGACCACTTTTTGTAGTCTGCTTATACTGACAGTCCCACTTCAACACCTTACCCAATTCTCCCAGTCAGCCCAGCCACTTATCCCAGTTCCTGTATCTCACATACTAAACCTACACAAGTCTGCGTGTATATATAGAAACTGCCAGAGTCTGGCATAAGGACTTTCAGGTTCTGGTCAGAAACGAGCCTACCTAAAATCAAGATTCAAAACTTCTTCTTTTGCTCAAATTCAGAACCCATCTCTGAACGTTCAGTTAGTAATGGGCCTGGATGCAGGTAGCCCCGTGCCTAGTATTTCTGTCAGTTGCCCCAGAGGGTAGAGTAGCATGGAGTATTTGGAAATTCACACGGATAAAATGTACTGAGCAACAATATCAGACTGTAACAACCTTGTATGCTAAGGGTTAGGTTATTAATCTGTAAACGGGATCTAGACCGACCGTCTGCCGGGTTTTTATGCCTAAGAGTCCGTACCATCTGTGGCTGGCCGTCTATAAGTAACGGGAGGGAGCGAGAGATGGGTGCAGAAGCCGCTGCAGGACGCGGCCAGCGAGACGCCGCGGTGCCGGCCGCGGCGCTCAGCCCCGCTGCCGCTGACCCCGCCGGCGCCGGGCGGGCGGAGGGGGCGGCCGCTGCCCGCTTTCCCCTTCTCCCCTTCGTTGTCTCCCCCTTCCCCCGCGCGATGGCAGCATTTCTGAGCAATCCCGCCGCCGCCGGGCGGGGGAAGGAGGGCGGCGGGCCGGGGCCGCGGCCGGGGCCGGGGCCGGGGGCAGCGGGGCGCTGCGGGCCGGGGACCCCCGGGGCGGCATCGGAGCCCCGCGTGCTGCCCCGCTGCCCCGGCGGCGCCGTGCCGCGGGCCGGGGGTCTGGGGGGAAGAGGGAAGGTGAAAAGCAGCGGTAACGCCGGGCCTCACTCAAGGATAAGAGGCTTGACTCTTCTCAGCTCCATAGCCTGAGCCCTCGCAGCCCGCCCGAGAGGCTGGTTACCTTCTGGGGTGTTTCGGGCATGGGAAACGTAAACTGAATGTACCCCGGGATCTCCCAAGAGCCATCACCGTGCACAGTTTGCTGCGGTCCCTGTCGGAAGCATCTGCTGCCTGCGGAAAGGGCAGAGGGACGGGTTCAGCTTTTCTGAAATTGGCCTGTTCCCACATGGAATTTGTCAATCTCTTTGGGAGATGGCAACTGGGGAGGGAAAGTGGGAGCACAGCATATGGCAGGGTGGTGCCCTTCCCAGAACTGCTGTAGGACCTGCAAATGCAAGTTAGACTTGAGAGACAGACGTGTTTTTTCTGACCTATTCATCATCTCTAGGCTTATTCTTATCTGAGGACACTTTCAGAGCTCCAGTTATGAAGTGGGGAGCCTGAAACACATCTGTCAATGATCACTTCCCAATTAGTCTGCAGATTCTTTTGAAATCAGAAAGGCACAGATAAAAGTGATCTATCATTTTCCAACTATTGTCTCCCCAAGTTTGCAAGACCAAATGTATTTTTATTGGGTTGATGTACAGGGCTTTCATGATACTGAAGTAATTTATGAAGATGGAACTGGACTGAAGTCTTTTATACCGGTCTTGAAGAGTGGGTTAACTGTCTTTTGCTGGAATACAGTTTTATGGTTTGCTATAAAATACTCTAGAACCTATTTGATAGAGTGGTAAAATAAATTTTCTTCAGCATCACCTTTATGTTGCTGCAATGTACTTTTTCGTATATTATCTGACTCCTTATGCTTCACATTTCAGCGAGGGACTACTCCTTTTGCATAGGTCTACTATACTCATACACCGATACTTCCAATATGGTTGAGGCAACAGGCTGCAAATAGTAAACTGTTGTTGTTAATTATAAAGACTAAGCTAAGAAATAATCAGGGAAGGCAGATATCCTACACAAAGTTGTATGTTTGTCTAAATGTAGTCTCCATGAAGAAAACTGGATATCTGAAAGAAAATGTTGTTTTAGGGATGTGCAAATAAGCTTTTGCGTAGAGTTTTGATTTGGAGACTCAGATTTTTAAAATAAAGTTCAAAGCAGTAGAAACAAAGACTTGAACCAGGCAGCAGCTATGCAATGGATTCAGATAACCCAAACCTCGTTTTTCACTGAGGCCCTGAAGTTCTGGTATTTGACTCATTCTTTAATGAGACTGAATGCTGTGGAATCATGGTAGGGGGAACTAGTGAGTTGTTCTGCCTTTTGTCTCAGGCCACGTCTGGTTTTTATGTACATATTCACCAATGCAAAGACTGGAACTAGGGCATAAGTACCAGAACCACCAATCTGTTGTCATTCTTTTCTTTTTATCGTAATAAGCCTGATGAATAGTGGAGAGGCTTCTTCTAAATGAATAGCTCTAAGAAATGAAGAAACCTTCTTTCTACAGCCTCTTAATTTGGGTATTCCATGCAGAAATATGCAATCCACATTCAAATCCACTTGGGAGGAGATTTGAATTTAGTTTCCTGACATCCCAAGAGAGACTCTAAGACATCAGACTATTGTTTAGAAGGAGGTCAGGACCCTTAACTCTTCCCTGACTTTTGGCCAAAACACAAAATTTTGCTTTTTCAGCTATTTCACAGATTCAAAATTATTTTACAAAATTTCAAGGCAATCACAAGGGAGACACAATATTCAATATTCTATAAAAAATCATGGGCAGATTCAAGTCTTTGGGCTACACAGGACTTGCATGGCTAGTAGATAAAATCTGGAAGCTTGAGATTTACTCCCAGCTGTGCCACTGGCCTTAAATATTTCTTTTATCTTCTCCGTGCCTCAATTTTTCCCTTGGAAAAGTGCATCTAGTGCTTCTGATGCCCTTTTTCATTACTTTGTCTTCTAAGAAATGAAAAGAGTATTTATTATTATAAATCATAGCTGATGGATTATTTTAGCCGTTTCCAAGGTAGGGATAGCTTCCACGAGAACGAAGGCAAATTTCTACTCTTCCACTCAATGAACAGAAATATTCAGTATGACAGTGGCAGGAGATACAGAAATTAGACTTTCCTTTTTTGCCCTACTATTATAAATCCAAAGACATTAATGACGTTAGCCCAGCATGTCTTGTTGAGAATTAGTGACTAGATGAAAACACTTTCCCAAAAGGGACAGTGATTAATCCTCAGTAAAATTCACTAGGCATCAATCAATCTAGCAAAATCATTCAATAGTGTTGTGGAAGAATTTGAAAAGACATCGTTTATGAATCTGAAAGGTTTTTTTAAAATTAACAGACTTGTAAAAAGAATCTGTTGAGTAACATATATTATTTAATTAGAAACTATGTAAATATGTACCTCAAGGGACATTATGATTGTCAGCTTTCCTGTGTGTAATGAGGAAGTAATATAGTATTATCGCATCCAAGCTGTATGGAACATGGGACAAGTGCATCTGTGACTGCATAGTAAACAATGGAGGAAAGCAGTGAACTTTATGGTATTGCCTGGAGTGTAATCATTGAAAGACAGAAATTATGTTTTACCTTTCTATGAATAAGAAGACAATGCTTTCCTAAGCAGTTTTCCATTTCTGTTCGAAATTGGCCTGACCTGAATATCCTGAAGTCGGCCTTCTGCTTAAATGACAATGAAATGTTCTCTATGGAGAAAACTTCATGCCACTAATAATCTTTGCAATCTGCTTGGGCTTCTGAAGGTTCAAAATTCACTGAAGAGTATATGGGTAGAACTAACCAATATGCTGGTGAGGTCTATGTTTGTGCTGATTACAGTTTAATATGTTATATATGAACAGATCTGCATGCATATATTACATGCGAGTTGTTCAGTTAGTGACATAGCACTCCCCTTGAAATAAAGTCAGCCTTGATTATACTGGAAGAATAACACTAAATTTCAGCTATTACGCCCTGTGGAAGGTTGTTGCATAAAACTAGCAACATGACCAATATGATGTCAAAAGGTCTTAGTAACAGATATGTTTGAATTCACCAATATTCGATCTTTGCAGCCTTGGAGTATTTTGGACCATCATAGCAAATACTACATTTTTGAGTCCTTTATCTCTCCAGAAGACAGACAATTAAAAAGAGAAGGTGAAGCATTTGAGTGTGTGGGTGGAGCATTGGATTCTTTTATAAAACAAGCTATAAAAATGTTGTCCCTCTAGTCTAAACACCTATTTGTCTTAAGGTTGGTCATAATCCCAGCCTTCATGTATCACCTACAAAGGTCTGTGTTACAGGAAAATCTTTCCATTCTCTACTCTTCAAAGCAATCTATTAAAGCCTATCTTTTTAGCCTGCAAAGGGATATATGGATGCATGAATTGTACTTCATAGCAGCAGGACTGAGCTTTTAAAGGCAATGGGGTTTGACAAGCTGCAAAGGTGGCCTTAACAGTAACTGTGCAAAGAGCTACCATGTGCCAGATTATTTGGAATTTATTATTTTGAATGTGTCCCAAGTATATGTGTCCTGCTTCAGAGCGGAGCTGCAAGCTGTGGCTCAGTTCAGTGACATTAGCTATTGCTCATGAGCTAAGGAGGATTCTGAGCTAGGACATGCCAATCTTAAGGTGTAGTGTGCTGTCAAGGCCATCCAAAGTTTGAACTTGTTTGGTGTCATTTTGGTGTGCTGTGGAGTTGAAAGGCAGAACAGCATTTGCTGTTACGTGAAGGAGCTTTAGTTTGCCAGTAAATCTTAAACGAATACCAATTTTAGTCCTTTGAGCAGCAGAATTTTTTTGAACTCCTGTTGGGTACAGGGATCGCAGGGATCAATCAGACTACTGCAGGCAGGATGTGTTCATTCAGTAGCAGCAGCTTTGGCACCAAAAGACGATTGTTAGAGCCTATTTTCCTTTTAGCAGCAGGAGTAAGTACTGTGAAGAAACAGGACTCAGTGAGATTGCATGATGCATAAACAGTGTGTAATCCTCTGAATGTGCAGGGAATTATGTACGAATGAGGAACAAGAACAAAAATCCAGTTGTTGCTGTTGCAAATGCCTGGTGCTGAACATCCAAGTTTGAACTGTCGGTCAGGGATGCCTTTGTCTTCAGAGGGGAACTCTGAAACCATATAGCACTTTCTAGTTCCTCCTTTGGGATTTAATCAGAGAAGTCCAGAAGGTAAATGGATCTGTATTCAGTGGTTTCAGCTCCACAGGTTTCTATTTTGTAAATTAGATAAAATGCATTCCTTTTTACATTAACAGAATAGTCTGAGGGAAAAAGTATTTATTGGATAGGTTTCTATAAACAATCATGGAATAAAACCTAGGGCTTTAGTAACTAGAAGCCAGAAGGGAAAGAGAATGAAAAAAAAAAAATCTGATATGCATTTTCCTGGAAGTTACACTGCAGAATACCGAATGGCATACAATCAGAAAATGGTAAGAAACAAGATTATTGCAAAAACCAGGTTATAACAATATTAGCTTTTTTCCCCTCCTTTCTTAGGAATGCTTATATATAAACAAAGGAAACAGAAACATGTTTAAAACAATAACAAGGATCACATGCATTTATTTTTTCTAGATTTTTTTTCTTATTTTCATGGAGACACTTCTCGCAAAATAGTCAAAGGCTATAATAAAGGGATTAAAAGATGTCTGCACACAGACATGCATGCATGCACGCACATACATCCATACTATATCTTGGGTTGCAAATTTCTGTTAATTATTTGAGGAAATAAATTAAACATAGAAACAGAAACTGAAAGATCAGTAGCAGAAGGGTTTTGACAAACATAATACCTGCAGCTGCATTTCTGTTTCTATGAGAGATTTGATTTGACATCCGCTCATGTTAGCATTTGGAAGAGAATAAGGCTTGGCATATGCTACTATGTATTTTCCTCCTACAGAGGACAGAAGTGGCAGGCACCCTGCTATACCTTTTAAATTGTTCCCTTATTGCACAAATTGAAAGAGAAATATTTAAACATACTTCAGAGGTTAATTTATAACAATTAGTTTCTCTCTTTAAAGGCACATTTGTTTCCTATTGTTTGAAATCTATAAAAATACAAACCACAAGAGACCAGTAAACCTTTCTAATTTCCTAAAAAAAGACAAGCTTTCTTAAGGAACTGACTGTACCCAGTGCCTGAAAATGTACATCCTATCTCTATGCCTTTTCCTTCTCAGGAAAACAGAGATGGAACCACCTCAGCTACATATTAAGAGATGAACCCCAGCATGCAGGAATTGTTAAAAATAGAAGTTTTATTCCAATTATTACCCCCAAATGTATAAAATGCTGATGGCCTTGACTGCAGAGGTTGTTGAGGTTATACATGTTATTTATTAAGCTGGTGTCAATGACATTGTCTAGCAGCAAGCAACAGAGCAAGACTCAGCAACTGAAGACTCAAACAGAAAGTAGGGTGTGCTTTTTTAACAGCGAGGGGCAGTTATTTGTCAGCTATGCAGAGGTATGCAGAGGTCCCCGTCACTGAGCTCCAAACCAATCCTGCTTATCTCTTGAAATAATGCTTTCTAGATCAGCAAGAGATTTTAGGGCTTAGTACAGGATTGATGTAGGGATTCCCGTGGTCTTTGTTACAGGTCAGATGAGCTTATATAACCGTCTCGTCTGGTCCTCGGCCCTGTGAATCTTTTCACCAGCTGAACACAGGGGTTAGTATATATATCTGACAAAGAGCTCTCTCATTCTCCTTTCACTGCTCTCCGAGTCTCAGCTCTGAAGTGCTGCAATGCAAAGTTGTACTCCAGAGTACCGGTATGTGGTTATGTGAAACAGGCACATCTCTCACTCAGCTTTTAAGCACCATAATGCTGCATGTGAGAAGACAGCACGCTTTCCATTTTTTAGTTTAACTTAGTTGTGAAAAATTGTGTCAAACCTGTGCACCTCAGGCTATATAAAGCAAGCTACTGTAATATGGTGGCTAATTAGTCTGAACCGCTGTATCGAAGCAACCAAAGTTCATCAGTACTCACCTGGATAGGTGACTCCAGACTTGCTGCAGACCTATTCTGCCTAGAGAATACTTAGACAAAAAGTCACACTCTGAGTGCAGGCACCAACTCATGTGTTTCAGGGAAAGAAGAGGAATCATAATGTTTTGTAAAACACTCTGAAATCTTACCTACAAAAGAGTATACTGAGTTTGAATTATGTAACACTGTTATTTTTATTATTTAAAAAATGTGCTTTCTCCAGTGCAACAATGACACTATACAGAACAATGAGATTAATCTAAATAAAATTCAGGAACCTGATTTAAAGCTTGTTGAAAATTCCCATGCTGACTTCAAGGAACTTTGGCTCTGCATCATTTGATTTGTCAGCATTTAGTGTCATTTGTCCTTTAGAAGAATTTCTGTACAGAACATGCGAAGAAAGAGTGTAAGAAATTTCAGAGTTGGTCACTCAAATCTCCTTAGATAATGACTAGGGGGATATAAGACACAAAGCAAGAAATAGCCAAATGCTCATGGAAATGTGCAGAATATGTTGCAAAGGGCTGTGTGCCTCCACAGAGGAGGAGGAGAAAGAGGCAACAGTGGTTGACTATATTTTAGGCATTTAAACATGTGGAATCATGCATGATAAAGGTTTTCCGTTACGAGCTCAGCTATCACTACAGTGATGGAAAGCTCTCTGTAGACAGAGAGAGGAAAAATTTTAAGAGGTGTAAAAGTCCTGTTACCAGACTAAGTATTCAAGCTTACTCACACTCAGGCTAGAAGACTCAGTTATCAGAATTAATTTTTCTACACAGATTTATTCTGTTTTCACTGAGGCCAAGCATTTATTGTTATTTGACCTAGGAGATTATCTGCACTCTCAATTTTCTGCCTCTGGTTGGACATTAGTTTTGCCACTTTTATTTCATGCAGAATCACCAGTGACTTGTGTTTTCCAGCTCTTAATGTGACAGATAACAAGGACAATGGAAAGTGCTCTGTGACAGATGCAACCTTCTTGGCATCTGCAGGTGCAAACATATTTTCAGTTTAGCATGCTAAAGGGCATCAGTTCAGAGCCTTAGGTGGTTTGGAGCATATGCTACTGATGAAAATAATAGGAAATAAGAGTATTTTGAAGACAGTTGTGCAGGCAAGTGTGTGTGGAGCATTTAACTCTCTGAACACTGAGAAGAAATGTCTAGACTGTGTCAAACTAATGAAATGCCCGTGATGATAAAAATAAGCCTGCTAGAAGTCCTCTTGTGAGCAAAATGCATTAGTGCTCTTGTACACTACTACAGCACTTAATGTTTTCTGTTGCAGCTTCCTGAGAAGACAATTGCCCTTGATATCACAGTGATATTTCAACACTTCTTTATGGCCTCTACCCAAACCCCTATTATTAAGCATTTTTTCTTCATTAATAATTGATGCCTGTGTTTAAGGCTTCCATTTGAAAATATCTCTCAAATCTACTTTATTAGATTTTGAGTAAATGTTCCCCAAATCTCCTCAGCATTTTGTTAAAAATGAATGTCATATATCTTTTGATAAAACCTACAGAGTTAAGTGCCTAATAAAATACTACATGACTAAAATGACTATTAATATTTTAGCATTATGCTGAAGTATGAATGTTCTCCCGGCAAAGGTATGAATCACTGGTTTTTCATTTCTTTAATTCTTTATTAATTGGTACTTGAGGCAATAAACCATAACATATAACTTTGGCTTCAGATAAGGTTTAATGAGTGCCTGACCTTTGCTTGTCAGTGAACCAATTCAGGATAACCCTTTGAAGCTTGAATTCCTGTATTGAATGCTACTTGCTTTTCACTGTCCTTGACTTATATGGACAGTACTGAAACTTGGCTTTTTATCTAAAACAGGCTTCCATAAGAAAGCTTTCTTTTAAATGACTAATTTAGTGGAAATTTAATTTTTTTATGTCTCTCTGTTTCATTAATTATTCTGCAGTAGAACAGAAGTCTGATTATAGCTGGAACTGAGTACCACCTATCCTAACATAACTGAGTTATATAGCCTACTAAGCTGTCATAATCTGCATGATGGCCCTTCCACCTAAATGTACATCATGCATATGGATATGCAGTAAAAAATCCAGCAGAGTAATTCCTAATTCTTTTAGAGTCCCACAGAGTATAGCTAGAGAAATCAGAAAGTTATTACCTAAATGAAATTGCGTATTAGATAGGGGACCTGAATAGGTTTGATATCTTTCAGGTAATTCTAAAAAAAATGCAGATACCCAGCTGGTACAGGCTCAAAACTTGACTTAAATCTCCTGAGAACAGACTTCCCCAAGAGGATCTCCAGAATTTTCTAGTTCTGGCTGGATTTGAAGTACTGTAAGAGCAACCACTCATGCTTTAAAGAGGGATTTATCTTTTATCTTCCTCTCCAAATCCCGAAGTGCAGCTAGGCATGAGGAAATGTGAAAATGACCCAACTTATTCCGATTCAAAATATTGCATGATTTTGGACACTACTGAAAGATTAGGCGATGTATTGTGTACCTTAAAATATCTTATTACTGGGGGAGTTTCTGACTGCCATGCCTAGTGGCAGTATTGCCTCTAACATTTATTTCTGGAAAAAAGTAGAACCTAATTAAAAAAAAAAAGATAAAAAGCAGCCAAATCTTTTAGCAGAAGTAGTCCTGTTATTTGACACTGAGCATATACAAGGAAGACTAAATTAAATACTTTCTCTGATCTTTGGCAAGTATACAAGTTAAGGCCAGACATGTCATATAAGAGTGCCCTACACACTGGCTAGCGTGACCAGTGTGTACATTATATTCTCTATTGAAAAACTGTTTCTGTGTATATAAAATAAATAATATTCACTGGAGCAGGGTTTGCAACTTGAGTGTTATGCTTTTGAGACATTTCAACCCTCAACAACAAACATTTAATGATTGAATGCAAAATATAACAGCTTCATTTCAAAGTGCCTTATATTAACAGTGTTTTAAATATATTCAGGGGTTTCATTCCAATTTTCAATCAGAAAACCTGAAAATAACTGTCAAGGGTATACAGACAAGGACGAGTTTATCCCTGTCCTTTTGTGAAGGCAGATCATTAACATGTATTAAAACAATGTAAACCTATCTGTATGGTATCAGATTATATCAGTAAATCTACCTTGAATATTATAGTATTTCTATTTGTCAGATTCAAAACAACTTTTGAGTTTTGTTTTGGTTTTCGTTTCTTTTTTTATTATTCTATACTTAGCTAATACTATTTGTTGCAAATAATTCACATCTTTGTGCATTCACAAGTAATTTAATGAATTACAATTGCATTTTTCAGTAAAACACTCTGAAAAGAAAATAGCTAGCCCTAATTACATACTTAAATAAACATGTGCTTCAGTGCTTTGCTAAAACTTGTGCCCCAGGCCCTGGTCTTAAATTTGCATATGTTTATTCAAAAGATTTGAGAATTTTTACCTGCAAAATCTGCCAGTTTTCTTGTGAAGTCACACTCAGTTCTGTATCAAGATTTGGGCTCATTCTTCATACTGAACATGCCATTTGCAAAGACAAGATATTAGGGCTAACAGGAGCATCCTAGAAAGGAAAAATAGATCTAGCTGCTTACAGCTAACAGCATAAACCTATGGAAACAAGCTGCCTCACCATGGTTAAGAGACTCCACTCCAGTGAACAGAATTAATTAAGTTCATTTCCACGCAGGACTGCCCTTGGTCCACAGAGAGTCAAAGGGCAGTTGAAGAGTATAATTACTTGTGTTAAAGAGAAAATGGCGATGGGAGTTAGCCCAGCCTCACAATGTGATTTAAAAGAACAGCATGCCTTTATTGTATTTTTAGTTTGATGTGGGTGAATTACAAAGCGGGGGGAAAAAAGCTCTATGTGAAACAGTACTTACCAGATATAAATGGAAACACTCATTCAAATTCTTCATTCAAAGTAGTGAAGACTGAGAAGAAGAAAAAAAAAAAAAGCTAGCCGTTCTGATAATATGTCCAGGAGTAGGAAAAAATGCCATCAATTACGGTTTGCTTGAGATTGTCATGAGAATAAAAAACAACTCCCAAGTAAAGACTACTAATTTTTGACCTTATTAGAAAATATTAGATGTTGTGTCCAGTCGTTCCCTTTGATCCAGTATGCACTAAGATTTTTTCCATTTTTACCTGCTCTGTACTGCATCATTCACTGAGGTGTTACAGGTATTTTAACAGCCTAACTTTGGCTACAGACTCTGTATCCCTCCAGGCCTTTTTCAAAGCTTCTGTAGCAACATATATTTTTTGTTGCCATCTTCCAGATGATTGCCAAGTTTCTGTGCCACCTATTTTTATTTTTTTGTCCCTATTCACAGTGGTATTTGGAGTAATTTAGTACAATTTGGGATTATATTTTTACATTAACCAAATGATATAAATGTAGTGAGAGCCAGTTATTCTCCTTTTCTTTTATTGGTACCAGTCAATTAAACCAGGCACGTGGGAAGGAAGGAGCTGTAGCTGTGGTATCCACCCCATTTCAACAACTTGTCACTCCCTCTTTTTCCCCTGCCCCATATTGAGAGGATTCAAATAGATGGCAGTTTATCAGAGACAGGCATAATGCCACTGTTCACTTTATTGATATATCCATTATGCCATTATAGCCTAATAGTATTTCACTGCCACAAGCAGCTCTAAGAAGCATTATCTCTTCATGTAAACTTTTATTCTGGCTTGAGCAGATCTTGCTGTGTTGGAGAGTGCCAGAAACTGATGCTGGATGAAAAGGAAGTGTAGGGGAGGCTGCACCTCTGTATTACAGGACTAGTAAAGCTGCCGTATCCTACCAAGCTTAGAGAAAAGAACATGGTGAACTTCATTTCATATTGACAAAGGAATAAAAGGATTTTTTTTAGGTGCTGCAATAACTTTCTCTAACTCAAATTTCTAAGATATATTTGAGAATAATCATAAAAGATTATGCAGAATATACAGAAGACAGCTCTGAAAATTTTCTAATATGTGGACAATAAATAAGAGACATATTCTCTTCTCCTGGACACCCAGGTTTCTCTGTTACTTTCACCCTTTTTCTATGGTATATCTGAATATTTTTTAATCTAATAACACCCATCTGCAATTTGCATCTTGTCAAAGGATATTGGCCAGCTTGAAAATACAATCAAAGATGCTGAAGGAATCAGATATTGTTGTAGTCATGGTAGTTTCCCTGTCTCTGCCTCTGCTAACATCAGCAAGTCCTCCCTGAGAAACAGGCATTTTAAGAGAAATTTTAAATGCCTGTCCAAAATGTTTGTCTGGATTTCTGTTAGCTTGTTATTGTTGTTTCTTTTGTTTAGCACTTCCAAAGAGGTATTCTTTCCATAAAACAAAAATTAAAAAAACCCTGAAATATAAGCTGTATCAACGTATGGCCTCTTGTGGTCCTGCTGTTGTGGTAGAAGAACAGCTACCATGCGTAAGGATTATGGTTATGTCCTGTTGCTGTGGTGAAAGGACTGAAATTCACCTGTTTGGTTCAAGGTCAGGCAGTTACAGGCTGAAGTAGTGCTGTCTCCAGCCTTTTGTGCTACCGCTCTCATGGAGACATTTGAGGGTGGAGCTGTGTCCTAACTCAAAATTCAAATTCAGGACCTTTTCTTTCAGAATAAGTCTTACCTAAATTAGCTCCTCTATTAATTTTATAAAAGACTGTGTAATTATATCAAGAACTCCCTAAAGTGCATTCCTTCTTTCCCTACTTTTTCATGAAATGATATATTTCTGTTAGATGTTGCTCAGTGAAAACGTGTTGGCAAAGCTGATTGCTAGTATAAAATGAGAAATGGGATAAAAGAGCAAGGCTGCATCAGGATTATATGCAAAACTGAATTCCAGTTTGTTGAGCTACAGATGTTAAAAGAAAAAAATAGCACATTGACCCACAAAAAAAGAAAAGTGTGTCAAGATGTAATTTCAGGACTAAAAAGAAAAATAGTATTACTTTGAGTAGACGTTGCTGTGCTAGCTGACTTGGCCTGAACTTCTTGTGCTATTTCAGTTGTAAATGGTTCAACACGAAAGCTAAAACAGTGTGGAAGCAACGTTAATTGCTGAATCAGCTGTGTAGTAAAAAATCAGAGAGCTCAGAGCAGCCTTCAAAAAACTCACAGTGATTTTAAAAATGTTGAAAGGAGCAGATAGAAAAATAAATGAAACATGAAACTTGCACTTCAAAATGCACAGATGCATAAGAAAAAGGGTAGCAACAATGTAATGATATGTAATTATGTGACAATATTCATAGACTAGAGCAGTATAAAAAATTGATGAGACAATTCACAAACATAAAACACAGCTATTCTGTTTATTTGGATCGGGTCCTCTTTGTAGAGAGGAAGGAAGGAAGGAATTTGAAAGGATTTTCATGATTGGAAAGACAGGGCTGTTTGTCCAGTTGCTTATATACTACTATATAAAGGCTAAAGTGCTTGTGTGATTTAGCGTATTTGGATAGCAGATGCTAAGAAACACGATTAGGAGAACACAGAGCTGCCATGTGTAGGAAAGACTTACAGACTTCAGTGACAGCATTGCAGTTTAATAGGCTTGGGTGTTCAATCTCATTTCATCTGGAGTGACAATGGGCAGTTCAACAATATGGCAAATAAGCAGAGGAAAACTTCCTGTACTTCAGCCCAATTTCTAGTTGTCTGCTGTGAACCTGGGTATGTTTACTATGATAGCAGTGAAGAGGAAACTACGATATACTCCTGGATGTGTCATACCTACCAGATTTGTCACTTAGGAACACAGTTAACATTGGTGCCTGATAACATCAACAGAGAAAGCTCTGGAGGAATCTCCAGACAACTAAGATATATTTTATGGGCCAGATGATCTTCTGCAGCGGCCTGTCTCTTTTCATCGTCTATCCAGGGAAGCCACGGGCAGCTGGAGTTCTGACTTTGATGGCTCAAGACAGATGACGTTAGTCTCACTCATACTGGCTAAATGTAGTATAACATAGAGCTTTCTACAGAGAAGGAAAGCTACAAATTAGTGAAAAAACCCTCTCCATTTAGAAATGTTATGTAACCCATAACAGGTATTTTCCTTGTGTGATGTTCTGTATACAGTTCAACCATTGTATTTCAGCTCCTCAGTTTAGGACATGTTCTGGCAGCTTCTGTCCTGTTGCTCTGACTTGCAGCTAGGAGCATCTGTTATCCAAGTCCTGGTTGGGAGAAATAGGGCTGATCCCTAGCCAACATCAAGACTGAATATTCCTGTCTGTTAGCAGGAATTGGCTTTCAGCGTGGTTATGTGAACTATGTTCTCACACATCTTCACCACCCCCTCACTACCAGTGAGAGCAATGACTTCCCAGCACCAGGATGACCTTCTGAAGAGGGTTCACATTACCCACCTGACATGCTTAGGGAGCTACTTTCCCTGGGCTCTGTGTATATATAATGGAAAAAGCCTTTGGAAAGTTATTCAGAGCGGGATGCAGCTTCAAGGCTCGAGTTTCCTCCTAGAGGCTATAGAGAAGCCATGGAGAGAGTAACTCTTTAGTTTAGGCCCAAAAATTTGCCTATTCAGGAAGCAGAGACAATGTAGTCATATTCTAATCTGGTAACTAAACTATGTGAATGCTCCCATAGGACCATCTTTATTTATTTGATATTTTGAGGTCTGTAGAAAGGTCAGCAGGTAGTTTATGATTAAACATTAACAATGTAACTAACCTGAATTTAGTAAATTACAAAGCCAAATAAAGAACTGAAATTAATTTCCAGTAATTAGCAACATCATGCATTTCAGTCCACTCAGGTGAGTCCACTGTTCCCACCTCAGTACAATATATTACTGGATAAATATTGAGAGCATAGCTCTAGGAGTGAGGAATACCAACATAAAGAGATGGATGCCAAAAGTGGCTGAACTGTATCTTGCAGTTTAGTTTTATCTGGAAGGAATCTAGTTCCCAAGGAATCATTCCGAAGCATGTATTAGGTTCAGATACCAAAGATGTATGGTAACTATGTTAAAAAGCATCTCCTGCCTTTCAGGTCTCCAGACAACCTGTCTATATTAGCACCAGTTTTCTGCCCCAACAACCTACCTGTATCTGACATGACATTCATTCTGTCCCACAGAAGCAGGGTGTTATTACAAATTGTTGTTCTCCACAACATGCAGCACATTTAATCCATGTGACAGCTGCTTTGTAGAATGAGCAGATGTATTTATTAATCACTTGCTATAGTTTATAAGTTTTGTGCTGTTACATCCACTATGGCGTCAATGTTCTTCACTGTTCCTCATTGTGGCTCCTGCATGTTCTCAAAGATGTCTTTCAGTCACTGCCATTATCTATGAAATTTTCTGCCCGTCTTCTCACCCTGATGTCTGCTACTCCTGGTTATCAACTGCTGTTTGGAAATGGATATATGTTTTTTCAAATTTTCATAATTTTCATAAAATATAAAGATGACTGAGCAGTACATTTAAACTGTCAAAACTTCTTTTTGTTTTCTGCTGGAATCAGGCTCTAGGAAAAAAAAAGAAAAAAGATATAAACATTAGGTAATATAATAGTAACTCTTAAGACTAGAAAAGAAATACTAATGTAATGTCTGAGATTTCTTATCATAGAATGATAGAATGGTTTGGGTTGGAAGGGGCTTAAAGATCATCTGGTTCCAACCCCCCTGCCATGGGTAGAGACACCTTCCACTAGACCAGGTTGCTCAAAGCCCCATCCAACCTGGCCTTGAACACTTCCAGGGGTAGGGCATCCACAACTTCTCTGGGCAACCTGTTCCCATGCCTCAACACCCTCACAGTGAAGAATTTCATCCTTATATCTAATCTAAATCTGCCCTCTTTCAGTTTAAAGCCATTACCCGTTGTCCTATCACTATGTGCCCTTGTAAAAAGTCCATCTCCAGCTTTCTCGTAGGCCCCCTTCAAGGTACTGGAAGGCTGCTATAAGGTCTCCCCGGAGCCTTCTCTTCTCCAGGCTGAACAACCCCAGCTCTCTCAGCCTGTCCTCATAGGAGAGGTGCTCCATCCATCTGATCATCTTCGTGGCCCTCCTCTGGACTCACTCCAACAGTTCCATGTCCTTCTTATGTTGGGGGCCTGAGATGTGAATGCAGTACTCCAGGTGGGGGTCTCATGAGAGTGGAGTAGAGTGGGAGAATCACCTCCCTCAGCTGCTGGTCACGCTTCTTTTGATGTAGCCCAGGATATGGTTGGCTCTCTGGGTTGCAAGCGCACATTGCCAGGTCATGTTGAGTTTCTCATCAACCAATACCCCCAAGTCCTTCTCCTCAGGGCTGCTCTCAAGTATTATGAAAGATTTAATATTTTAGGTTTGGAAACCTGGAGATAAATTGATACCCAAAGAAAGGGTTTATGTTCATCTTTTCAGTTTGTTTATCTAGCTATATCAAGATGAGCTTTACTATAGATTTCTAGTTTCTCCTTTGACAGTAGCAGTATCACCTATTTCCATCTGAGAGTTTCTTCAGGATCAAATCTGTAGTGGGAAATAACACAATATTTCTGTATTATCACTATCTGAACAAGCTGTCTTTTTAACCTAGTTCCTAATCTTAAATATACCAGGAACCTCAGATCCATTTTACATCTCAAAATCCCTAAACTCTTACATCAAGTATATGAAGTTCAGAATTGAAACTTTACAGTTAGCAATAAGAGACATTTTGCCTAGCAGGTATGTCAGCTCAGTGGAAGTTTTCACATACCTGATTTGTCTTTGTCTCAGAAAATGTTTCAGATTCATCCTCCTGGAGGCTGATGAACTATTCACTGTTATTTCCATCAGGATTTCAGACTATATCCTGAAATGTTTCTAAAAAGAAAAAAATCCCTAGTGATTACAACTCATTTTTTGAAATTGGGTCATTCTGTCTTCCCATGCCTTGGGATAACCAATTAAAGAGAGGAAAGCTAAAGAACCAGAAGAAATCCCCAAAACTCTGAGATCACCAGCCTGTCATCAGTCTTCAACAGCATCAATTTAATTTCTCATGATGAAAACTTAATATCTTGGGACCCTTCATAATAGTCTTGACACAGTTTTAAAATCAACAGCTCTAGCTGTTCACTGTATATTTAACAATATGGTGATTGTCACCAGAAGACCATAGGACAGCTGTAAAAAGAGACATTACAATGGAAAAAGATGCAGCTTTTTATAAAAAAAAAAAAATGGCAGCATGTAACTGAATTTCATAATTTAGTCCTGGATTTCTTAAAGAATTATAATTGTGATGGAAATATGTCTGAATCCAATGAAACTGTTTTCTAGGAAGGATGTTCTTTTGTTGAAGTTCATTCATACATAGATTGGAAATTGCTTTTCAAAACTTCATTTTGGTAAAAAATAATAAATATTACTTTGTACACAATGTAACAGTGTGCTACTTTGACCATTTCCTCCCCAACATAATACTTTAGTACTTCAAAATGATGGCATCCTATTTTGGATTTAATAATATGTTATTTTTGTTATTACAATATAGTAGTGTAAAAGGGGAGATGTGAACTGTAATGTTTTGCTTTGATGAAATGGAAAGTTTGCATCAATAACTACAGTATTCACCCAAGAGTGGTAAAAAGTTAGTTTGAAAGACGTTGTATATTAATTATCTTGAAAATTGTGTATATTAATATCCAGCAGATATTGGAACAGCAAAAGAACTCCAGAAGGCTGAGAGAAGTTTGAGAGTGTGCCAGTGTACAAAGGAATGAACAGGATCATTTGGATAACCTCAGAGCAGTTGATCTGATGTGAGTAGTGGGCAAAATAATGGATGAAGTGACATGACATTCATTTTTTAAAGGGCTAAAAGATAGATATATAATTAAGGTTAGTCAATGTAATCTCTAGTACTCATATTTGGAAACTATAATGGGGATGGATGCATGTGTTGTAGGGAGGTATTAGGAAGAAGTGTGAATGTTGGAAGTGATATACATGCAAATATTACGTGTACCTGGGTTGTCAAACTGGCCTTTACTGGGCAAGCAATTTGCAAGTGCAATTAACTTCAGGCTCAATTTAGCTAATTTAAACATCTAAGTAGCAATTGTGTATTTGTGTCACGTCCCATGACATCTAAACGACTTAAATTGGGGTTCAAATAATTGTAGAAGAAAAAAAAGTTGTGCCTGTGATTTACAAAAATTGAAGCTGTAAGAAAATCAATACCCTCAAACAAACCATAATATATATGCCTCTTATCTTTAGATAATGATAGCAAAACTCTCCTCACAAATGTTTATCTGTATCCCTATATCTTTTCCTGTTTCTTGCACTGCTGATCTGAAAGTAATTCTCCTGCTCCCCCTGAAAGGTGAGCTAGCTTTCAAATATGCACCATCAACAAAATACAAGCACCTTCACCTGTATCACTTTTTAAACATTTGAGACTATTTAACTGGAATGCATATATCATTGGCTAGACATAGAAAATGCCAACCACTACCAGTGGCTTAATTCCTTATTCTAAATTGTTTTTAACTAATTGCAAGATGAAATGCAGAACAAAAGAAAACAGAGACAAAAGCCAACCCTCTCTGAGTTTTTGCCACTAGCCCATAACCTCATATTTTGTTTGCATAATATTCTTAGGATTGTGTTTGTTGGTTATTTGATAAAAGGCCCATAAGACAGAAGAATGCAGTGCAGAAAAATAATCCCCTTTGTTTATTGATATTTAAAAATACTTATGATGAGCTGTGTTTGCCGTACAGGACACTATTTAATCCTTTTTTTTTTCCTCTTACTCAACTCCTTGAGAATTCTCGCAGCAAATATTGACTGAAGAATACCTTGGCTCAGTCAGCTGAGTAATTCACAAAAAAATCAGAATAATGATTAATACAGTCTTTGGATGAGTTTCTTTACAGTACTATGTCAGAAAAGTATAATTGTATTTATTGTATTCATATTTAGGTAGGCTGGGAATAACATATTTGTCAAGCTTTATGTAAGTGACTTTTCATGGATGCAAAGTATTTCTCCCCACACACACTCCCCAAAATTAAGAGGAAATTATACAGTTGTTATAGGAAACTGTTAGATGAATTAAGAAATACCTAACAAAAAGAAACATCTATACTCATGCCTATATAATGGAACTCTTCCCCCCCACAGTTTCTATGCTTTGTTCCTTTCACCAATACTTTCTATGACTTTTTTTGCTTGTCCATCTTACTCATTTCAAACTTCTTATCTGGCTGCAATTTTGAGCAACAAGGACTTTTTTCAGTAGTTTTTCTCTAATTGTTTTTGGTGGTTTTGGGGATTTGGGTTGTTTGGGGTTTTTTTAATGGCATTTAACAGGCATTTGGCAATCAGTGACCAGATGATGCAAAAAAAAATCCTCTCTGTAGTTGCTCTGTGCAAATCCTCTCCTCTGTTTCTTCTGTGCAAATCACTAACAAAATTATTTCTTCTGGAACTTTTTGCAGGCTAAATTCACATCGATTAAACCAAATCAGGATAAAAGTGATTTGATTTGTTAGCAACATGTAATTAATCAGCAATTAGTGATCTATGCATTCAGGATCAATACCAGCAACTCAACAGATAAATCACAATACTAGACACTTACTAAATGTTAGTACACATCTGCACATTTCTCAACAGCTTTCTATGGCTGATCCTAGAAAATTGCATCCATATCACCCCCTGTGTTAAATGCACCCCCACCCCAGAGGAAATGTGGGTCACAAGCACCATTCCTCCAATCTGCACACCCCTCCTGTGGGAAGTTTTAAGCGCATCTATGCTGCTCCCCACAGCTGCTAACCCACATGCTGCTAGGCACACACCTGCACATCCGTGGCAGGTCCTTGTGCTTTGCACCCATGCTGTCTTCCACCCCACAGGCTGCTCACGGCATCTGAGAGGGAGGCTGCTCTGTCTGGCCTTGGCAGTGGTTGCGATACCTTGGGGCAATTTCTGGCAATGGCAAGCCTGGCATTGACTGCTGCTGTTTCCACTGCAATGTTTCTCTGTACTGCTACGAATATTTGCGCTTCTTTTAAATTCCTCTGTTAAAAAAACTCTTTACGATTCCCTGGTTCAATCTGGCTGGTGGCCATCTTCCTCTTCAACATGATCAATTCTGGGCAAAACACCCTCTTGGAGAATTTTGCATGTACCGCTGAGATGTACAGTGCACACTGAGGTTCCTGCCTTAGCGGCTGTGGCTGTCCAGGCCCTTTTGCCAAGGATGCTGTGAGCACCCCACAGATCCCCAAGGGACACTGGCTACCAGAGCGGGGACAGGCACAGACCCAGGACCTTGAAAGAAGAAAGGATGAAAAGAGATTGACATAAAGTATATGACAAATGCTTCCAACAAGTGCTAAGCTGCTATTGCAGGACTTACTGCTTTATACTGCCACTGACTGCTTTTCAGAGCCGTTTCTCCAACATAGACCTTGAACTCTCATTGCCAACCATTACTTTGAATCATTTTTTTGAATTGGTGATTCTATGACTGAGTTGTCCTGGTGTGGCAAATCAGTTGATCAGTGTTGAATAAACAATAATCTCACTGGCTCTGTTCATTCCTAATGCTAACTCTAATCCTCTATGTAAGGATCTCTCTCTCAGAAATCTTTATTTTTTTTTTTTAAATTCAATGTTCTTAGACTTAATGTACATTAGAGTTAATAACCAAGAAAATAAGCAATAAACCTGCCCATTATTCTATGATTCTATGATTCTATGGTTTGGTTTCCTAATTTGCTGAACCTCCAGCAAACCAAGACACCTCTTGGCTTAATTGGTGTCACTGCAAACACCAGCTATCCTAGTAAATTTTAACTCAAAAAGATCATCCCTGTTATTATTCCCGGCTTTGAAGGAGCGTGTGGAAAGATGTGTTATTATTATCATGATTTGGTTATCATAGTAAGTAGTTGGGTTAGGAACCTAAAGGAAAATGAATCAGGAATTAAATAAAAGGAAGATGTTATAGGCCTTAATTAAAAGTTTAAGAATTCACTGTGTACCTGAACCCTGACTGAATTCTAACTCTGTGCACATTCCCTTAGAATAGACAGAGATACCGATCTTTTTTCTCACTTTGTTGGAGGTGGAACTAAAGCTTTGAGGAAACAAGACTAGGTTGTGGATGGCTAGGCTCAATGATTAAAGCAAGGCTAGAGTCAAGTGTGGGGAACAGAGATAGTTACTATGGTCAGGGAAAGCCAAAAGCAAGAATTAGAGTTACACCTGGTGCAGAATGAAGGATTAAAAAAATGTCAGGGCTGAAGGATGAACAAAACTGATGGGCCAAAGAGAAACATGGTTAGATGTTGTCCAAAACTTTTAATGAAACTAAGGAGTCTGTGTTGGAAAGTATGATTCAAAAGAAAGAAGAGGTTTTGATCAATCCTAAATAAAAACATTTTGGTTTGTGATACTTAAATTGAAAATCAAATTCAAAGAAACACAAATTTAAAAGCAAACAGTATCCCACAGGAATAAAATATTTTGGGGGCACTTGATCAATAAGCAAAACAAAGGTAGGGGTAAATATACACAAATTTGGTGGAGGTAATATTCTTTTATCTAGGAAAGGCCCAAAGTTTAGTATATCCACCTGAAAGTAAGGCATCTATATTCAGAATTTGGTTTGGGTTTTTTTTTTTTTTTTCCCCCTATTTGAAAGCATTTGAACCTACATAGCCATAGCTGCAGTACTGTATGGTACTATATATTCTGAGGGAACAGAAATGGCTTCTTGCTGATGGAGGTATTACCATTTTGTCTAAATAAACATGAAAACACTGGAAGATAGGCAAACTCAGAAAATGACTCTGGTTTACCCCTTTGATAAAAAAGCTTTGCTCACCTCAAACATTTTACCAGTTTCTCGAAATATTTATGCATTGAGTCAGAAGGAAAGTGAAAGCAAGCCACACACCAGGGAACAATTTTCTAGCCAGGTATACAGAACATGCATGTGGAACAAGCTTTCCAGTGAATATTTAATTATTTATTCAAAGTGGCATGGCATTGGTAGGACAGACTGAGAGCACCACAACTGAGATTATCCTAGGATGTAGTAATTAGTGTTGTGCTGTGTGGAAAGGGTTCACCCTCCCTCAAGTGAAGGCTTGACCCTGGCTGCTGCCTCCTGCGAGGCATGGTAACCACATTGTTGCTAGACAAAAGGCAATGACTCTTCCTCCTGCAGTCTGAAGGGAGCGCCTAACCTTGAAAAACTGCTTGAGATTGTTTGGTGTATTCAGCCAAAATTCACAAATCATTTTGCAATTATTAAAATCATGTCTTTAGTAAATAAAATATTTGTGAAAAATTTTTCTTGCTTGAATTACAATATTTGTTTTGGAGCAGTCAATGCTATGCATAAGACTGCATATTTTCCTGGAAAGTGCATCTAGAAGGAGGATTCTGTCTGTAACTTTAACAACATCAATGTGTAAATTTTCTTAGTTAAGAAGATATTGCTTTATATATTATCAATTAAATACATCAACTGTTCCTTGTTAAAACATAAGGTATATTACAAAGCAGTTCTACAGAAAAGTTTCAGGACTTTGCTAATTAGAACAATGACAGCTCTAGGACCATAAAAAGTTATGTCTTTGGAAATGCCAGGCAAAGAACAATTTTTTTTTTTTTTTAAATTAACACTTAAAACAATGAAACATGTTAAGTACCACCATATCTTAAAAATCTTATCAAATGCTGACAATGCACAATGTATGTTCAGTCAACAATCTTGTAGGCTATTAAAGTAGGAACATGAAAGTGTTAGTAAATAAATAGATTGAGTCTATCGGATTTATTACATTGTTCTCACAAATGGAAAGAACATAATGTTTTTAGTTTAAAAAACAGATGCTTGAAAAACTCTCTCTACATGAAATCAACCTTGCGCTTCAGTTTCTCCTCTGTAGTTGGCCAAAACCAGTGCAGTTTGTGCATATATCAGGTATATGATTTTAATCTGTCAAAGGGCATAGTTTAAAGAAAAGGGGTATAGAGCTGTCTAACAAGGATGAGACACAGAAGGAAACTGTGTTGAGAAGTTGATTGTTTGTCTGATTGTGAGTGGTGACTGACAAGTTTAGCACATGGGTCATGCCAGTATCTGACCTACAAAAAGGCTGCAAGCCAGAAAGATTGTTCTTTGGTGCTTGCTTGTTGCTAAATTGGCCATTAACAGGGGTGACAGGAATGGCAAATAGTGAACTTCATTTAGAACAACTATTTATTTAGTTCTTTAGAAACAAACCCATTCCTTTTTTAAAATGTAAGCTGATTTTAAATGAAAAATGTCCTTTGAAATGGAAAAGCTGGGATTTCTGGAGTGGAACATGTCATATAAAAATAGTGGACTCATTTTTTTTCAGATGATTTTCAGTGATGATCCTGTCTAGATATTTCTTTGGTTTTTTGGTTTTTTTTTTTCTTTTCTCAAAAATCCACATGAAGTTTTCCCTACAGTGGCTGCAGTAACAAATGGAAGGATTGGACTTCCTGCAACTGTTCCTGAAGAAGGATGGATGTAGAGACAAGGAATGCTTGCTTCAGGAAAATAAATGTGTGGGAATGAGTGGGAAGTGGAAGGGTGGAGGTAAGTTCTTGAACACATGGAAGAAGAGGTACATGCCACATTTAAAGAAAATGTTCTGGGTAGATAGACCAAGGAAGTCAGAAAAGTGATGAGATATTCAACAGACAGAGATGAAATCTGTATCAAATTCTTTCCTCTCCATTAATGATATCTGGGCTAGCTGTTCACAGGACACCTTTTTTATATTTGCATTTAACATGCATCAACCTGGGGCTTGCTTTGTCCAGAGACCCACCGACAAAGGAGCAATTCCATTAATTGACTTCAGTGATGTTAAGTATAGTTGCATCTAATCTAATCTATGACATAAAATGCAGAAAAAAAAACCAAAAAGTATTCTAAGAACTTCAGAGAGGAAAGAGTATTTCATTGTCTTGCTTTATATCAGTCTCTTATAGAAGAAACAACCCTGATTCCATTCCTAAACTCAAAAATTTGAGAATATTGTAAGATAGGGTTTTGTTCATGGGCATCTTTAAAAAGAAAGATTTTTAAAAAATATTTTATTATTTTTTTATTATATTTTTAGGTTTAGATTTTAGATATTTAGATATTATAGGAATAATAGAAGATTTGCTGTCCATTGATTGTAACCCCAATAACTGCTGCTTAAAAGATTTTGGAACAGCCCCAATAAGTGTGCAGTAGCTGAAATTTGCACATGCAAATAAGCTGCATTCTAAATTCTTTAATTAGTTGTTGATTTAGAAGCTGCTGACTGAGATATTCCCTGATTCTGTCTACTCTGACATTTACTAACTCATTACAATTTAAGGAAGACACTGAGACAAAAGGACAAAGAAGTTTCTTAAGGCCTAGATGAAATACAACTTTGTTTTTTAGGACAGCTTTAACACATTAACTAATACCTTGTTTATGACAACAACAAATGCATTTTAAAGTATTTAAAACAAGCATTCAGAAAAGGATTGTCACCTGAATTTGTAACTATTTCTGGTCTACGTTTATCTGTTTGGTTTGTAAACATTTCGAGGCCACTGGGTTGACATCTCCAAAAGCTGCTGTAATACACAAAGAACATAAAACACTGGTTTAAAAAAACTGTTTTAAAATAATGCTATCATAATTTATAAGGGCTAGAGAAAAAAAAAGCGGCATTACAGAGAATGACTGAGCTAAGTGGCTTAAAGAGCAACATGGAAGTTTAAACCTTTGGCAAAAAAAGAGTTATCCTGTTGGACCAGAAAATGTGTGGCAGACAGGCCTGTGTATGGACACTGCACCTGTAAACTGTGTCTTTAAAAGAAAATTTTATTGGGTTAGAGTCTAATCTTTCATCCAAATTTTGAGTCAAAATGCTGTGCTGAGTTGAGTCACTGTGTAGTAAACCATAAAGAAGAAGCGATAAGCATCTGCTGGTGGAACATGAACAGCTGAACCGTAAGAAGCTGTTTCCCTGTGTGCATGTCTCACTGAATGTGAGGCTGGACTTTGCTGTGTGACTTTCAACTTTTCACTAGATTTTCTTTTATTATATTTTAGCTAGTTTTGAGCTGTAACTTTTGTAAGGCAGCTGAGATCTGTTGATTGATCTGTGACTTACAAGCTTCTAATCTGAAAATTACCAAAAGGGGATAGACTCCATTTGCCTACGGTACACCTGAGCAAATCCCCATGATGTCAGTTTATCACTGAATAGGGGTTCACCAAACTGCTGAACCTGTAGGAAGAAGCTGCTAGTAGTCAGATAGCTTTGTCACGACATGCCAGCTAATCTTTTCAACTGCATACCAGTTTCTTAAAGCTAAATAAAAATACACTGTTTATTTCTTGCTTTTTACTCTTCAGATTATTTTAAAGATGATAGAAGGGTACCCTATGTCCTGCTACTATTTCTGAAGTCCATATATTATAGAGTTTGAGTGCTTGCCTGTATAAAACATATTGAATTCATTTCCAAAAGGTGCCAAACAGTTTCTCAAGTATCTCCAGCAGCCCTAGCAAAAATAGCTTTGCTGTCTAAAAGATCACACATGCGTATAGCTTTCATGTTTTCAAACACTTTAGTATTCTTGTGTAACTTAGATACTATTTTCCTCAGCTCCATTTTTTCAGCATTTCAGAAGCAACAGCAGCAGCTGAAAAAGCTGCCAAAGGAGGATCTCTGTTGCTGTCCTTTATGGCTGCTTTTCTTTGCTGAGCAATGGCAAAGAGTCAGTAGTGCTGACACTCTTCTTTTAAAACAACCTGGCTGGCAATTGATTTTCTCCCCAAGAATAGGCAAATCTGGTATTGTGTAGTCACTCCTCCTTTTGCTCTTCTGATTAGCTCTATACATAAAAATTGGGGTGTCTCTTAACCTCTCAGGTATGCACCATGGCAGTGCTTAAGGCTCTCTGAGAAAGCAAGGGAGCTGGAGTTTTGCTGTGAAATGACATCCAAACACTGTCTTCTTTCTCCTCTCGACCACAAACTCTTTCAGTGTCTGTGAAATCTTTATTGTTTGAAAATAAACAGAACTGCAGTGGCACAGCAGACTGGAGGCTTTGTTTATGGTGAAGAATCACATCTTGGGAGGGTCCTGGAACACAGGTTTTCCCATCAAGAAAGACAGAAATCCTTTGTAAGATATTTTGTACTGTGGTTTTGTTGAGACCTAGTGTCCCATAGTATAACACAGAATTTTTCCCTTCCTCGGCAGCAATGCAGGTGGGTGAGGCAATACATAAATGATTTGTCATTTTGGTTGAGTCCTTTGAAACGTTGACACAGAAATCCCTCTTTGAATGAAGAACAAGGGAACAGGCACTAATCAGACCCCGATGTAAGTCATTGGTAGTCTTCTTGATAACTCATTGAAACAACTCCTCAGTGAGTGATCAGGATGCTATCAAGCACATAAAAGGATATCAAATCTTTCCCCACTGTATGCACAGTTGAAGGCCTCCAGACAACAAACCTGTATGTGTTCAACTGCAGACTGATTAGCTTTCTGCTGACCTCTGAACTATTCCTATCTTTCTTCCCATGAAAATCAATACAGTATTTCTTATGCAGAAAGATAATGCATTTACACATAGGAGTTTGTTACTCTCCATTCCCATCTGGATCTTTTGATTTGGACCCTTGAATGCTAAGGAACGACCAGAAAGTAAAAAAAAAAAAAAAAGAATTACTCTAAATGGCTGCAGGGCTCTTTGTATAGGTCTGAAGCCTAATTTAAGAAAAGAGAAGTCTCAAAGTCACAAAGGAGGGGAAAACAGAGAGAAACAGATGAATGCATCAGCAATAAGAAAATCTTTGAATTAACTAGCTGTCTACATAACCTGCTTGCTTCAAATACGCTTATAAACTTATAAATATAAATATAGCATGTAAATAAATATATACTTCTAACAGTCCTCTGTGTTCCTTTATCAAACCTTAACTATTAGCAATACTCTACAGGGAAAATGAATATAAACTAGGGATAGAAATTACATTTTATAAAGGAAAAATTAAATAAATTGCTGTGATTTATTTCTCTCCTACTCCATCCGATTTAATTCCTCCCGGGTGTCTTAAGAAATTGTCACTCTCTCTAGGTCAAGTTTTTGCTATGGCTCCCATTACCAGCTTTGCCAAAGTAGAGATTTCAGGATTTGATTGTCTGAGAACATAACTCTTTCTCCTCAGATAAAAATGTCTCCTTCCCTTCCCTTCCCTTCCCTTCCCTTCCCTTCCCTTCCCTTCCCTTCCCTTCCCTTCCCTTCCCTTCCCTTCCCTTCCCTTCCCTTCCCTTCCCTTCCCTTCCCTTCCCTTCCCTTCCCTTCCCTTCCCTTCCCTTCCCTTCCCTTCCCTTCCCTTCCCTTCCCTTTTCCCCTCTCCCTTCTTTTTCTTTTCATTATTATATCATTATAAAATCGTCATCCTACCAAGGCACAACTAATCTTTTCCTTTTTGGTCATTTACACTGATGCAACGTGTGAAACACTATTATTTTGATTTGGTCACAGTTCATATCTGTGAGACAGAGGTGTGATCAGCTGCAGCACTGTGAGACAATGATGAATGAGGCCTTTAGAGCTTAGCTTTACATTTCAAGAAACAACAAAAGAGACTAAAGGAGAGAGAAACTAAATATGTGGCACAACACTTGTCTCTCAGAAACCAAGAACACTAAATCCATGTACGGAGACTTGGTTCAGCAAACACAAGAAGAGAATTCTAGAGAATACAAAGCAGCTCATAGTTTAGCCAGAAGTCAATAGGGTGAATCTGAGATTCAGCATGGGGGAACATATGGTTTGTGCTGTAAAACATATCACAGGTGTCCCAGTAATTTCATTTTAGTCTTTACGCTCATGTTCAAGGGCTTGATTTCCCCTTCAATGAAGAACAATTTTCCCTAAAGATTTACAAATAAATAGGTTCTTAAAGGACAAATAACTGGAAGTTACAATATAGCACCTTGTATGCAATCACACTTATGCAGACATCTCCTGGGTGGACTTGTGTCCAGAGGTTCCCATTCTTAACCTCTGGTCCAATTCTTCTTGATCCACTTCCTACTTATATGTAATTTTTTCACAAAAGTAGATTATGCAGAAAATTTGAATTTTCCCTCCCCCAACTCAATATCAAAGACTACAGAAGGATGTTTAATATGAAAAGATTATGCTTTAAGTATACAAATTGCAATGGACAAACTGTGTTGCTGTGTTGTAACCCAAAATTTCAATCATTCTTTGTACAATATTGTTAAGGCTGGTATTAGAAAAGGATTTCCTAAATACTGAATAGAGAATCAATCAAACATTTTATTGCAAAAATGACATCTTAAGTAGAGCTTTTTCTAAAACACTAGATATTTATTTTGTAGTTTTTGTTTTCTGTTTCCTCTTATGTGCTACAGACATTATTTAAATATCATTGTGCTAAACAGAGAAAAAGACCTTAACTTTGAAGCTTCATCTGGAAGTTAAATTGTATTTGTAAATGCTTCACTGAGCAAAATTTTTCAAATGTAATTCAAGTATAGTAATCACATTTAAAATATAATTTTTCATAGTTATGTCCCATCTGCTCAATACTGATAAGGAGTTCAAAAACCAAGCTATAAAAATCAATGCCACTAAATGTTTATTAATTATATAGAAACTTGTTTAGCTTACTGAGCACATTTAATAACATGAATGTATATTTCAATGTATAGACACAATTTTTAGAAGATACATTTTAAGTATAGTTAGAATGCACAAAGTTTATAAGCATCATACTTACTATTTTATTTAATCTGATTCTACACTGAGAGGATAGTTTCACTGCAGGTAAAGCACATAATTTCTGCCTGGGAAAAAAAAAAAGAAAAGTAATTTCATATTAAAAGTCAGTGGAGCATAGTGGGTAAAGCTGCATACAACCTGCTTTCCATCACGTTCAAAAAATTATCAGTAAATTTAAGACTTATGTCTAATTTTCTCAGACATTATTTTTAACTCCAGTAGCATCATGGACTGATTTAACCAGCCGGTGGTGCATGAGGCAGTGAGGTCAATTAGATTGGCACAAGAATGTTTCATGTTTTTTCTCAGATCCAGCTTCACAAAAGACACTGGAGGGAGATAAACTACATTAATGATAAGTTTTTTGACATGGATACCCATGGCTGCAGGAAGATTCATCAACAAAAACAAAGCTTACAATATTAAAACAGCAAACCATAGACTAGTGAAAGTGGCAGAGTAGGAATGACTTAATTAGAGGCTTTATGAGCACCTTATTGGGAGGGGTGTGTATAGTTTTTATTACTGTAAATCTTGTTCTGGCAGAAGCAGGCACACTTGAGAATAAAAGTAGTCAGTACCGCAGACAATTCAAAATGATAGACCATAAATTAATTTCTGCCTTCAGCAGCACAGCTAGAACTTGATTCTGCCACCACAGACTTATCACAATTTTTTTATATGTCTGTACCACAAAGGAGTGCCACCTTCCAGAGCGGTTTTATGGGAGGTATGCTCCATCTTCTGCCTCCTTCCTTTTTATTTTGCCATTTCCAGTAGGATCTGAGCAAATGTATGGGAGACGTGTTTTGGCACATGGAGGTTGAAAGCATGCAGATGCCTTTGCTTGCAATACAAAGGAAGATAAATGAACCTTATCCTCAGGACTGTCTTCAAACACAGTGGGCATAGGCCATGTATCCTACTGATCTATGCAGCTTGAGACCAAGCACAATTTCGTCAGCACAACTATGAATAGAAAGGGTTCACTTTGTTCAAAACTATTCTAGTTTTTTTTCTGAGCCTTTGAAAAGAAAAATTGAAAAAACCCTGTCCAAAATAGCCAGATTGATTCCTCCTTATGGTAGGTTCCATTCATACTGATTTAAACAAACCACTGAGTCGCTTTTAATTTATACCATTTTTTATTCAAAAACATCCTTTTTAATAGTATCTTTTTTTTTGCGAAACATTTTTAATTACATTGCTATTTTTATGGATTAAAGTCTTTTGCCACCCATATAGGAATGAAAACCATTAGCTTTGTTGTAGAGCAACACACTGTAACCACTGTATTCCATTGCCTACACTGCAGTAATACAGATTAGCACTCTTTAATCATTGACAAAAAAAGCCTTTATGGAAGAGAGAAATTTGAAAAAATCAAAATAAGGTAGGCTTAGAAGCCACATTAGATCATTTACATCGTACATCCATGAACCATCAGTTATCTACTGAGATTTGCTGACTGTAAGAGGCAGAGATTACGTACCAGCCCTTATTTAAAGCTGTAAAGCTACATGGCACTAGGATAATAGTGCCTGGCCAGCTGAATGTATGGTTTACCATTTAAGCATTTATGGGAAGTACCATAATATAGCCAAACTTCCTTTATATGCAAATGAACAATGTTTTTGCTGTTGTATTTGCTTAAATATAAAAATCCATCTTGATTTGAAAATATCAGTATAACCTTTGATAAAGGATTCATCTGACTTAGTTAATATTGTGCAATTTGCATCTAACCTAAATTCCAAGAAAGTTCCAAATTCCAGTCTTTTTCTTATAGGTTCACGTATTCCCCAAATTCAAACATTTTTTTTCTTTTATAGATGTTTATGAAAATTAATATTTCAATTTCTAGTCCCAAATCTAACTTATTAATTGTTAATTGGAAGACAAATAGAAAATGGATACTGGGCTTAGTCTGTTAAATCAGATTTAGTCTGTTGACAATTTCAGATAAATGCTTAATTAAGACTTAGCATCGTAAAATAGTGCAGGTCCTCCCAAGCCACCTCTTCTCCAGGCTGAACAAGCCCAGCTCTCTCAGCCTCTCCTCACAGAGCAGTACTCCAGCTCCTGACCACGTTGGTGGCCCTCCCCTGAACTTGTTCCAGTTTATTGATGTCTTTCTTGTATTGGGGGACTGAAAGTTATACACAGCATCTACTTGTGGCCTAATGAGTGTTGAGTAGAAGGGGATAATGACTCCTCTCAAGCTACTGGTTGTGCTCCTGTCCATACAACACACAGGACACTGCTGGCCTGCTTTGCTGAAAGGGCTCGCTGTGGGCTCATGCTCAGCTCACTTTCCGCCAGCCACACCAGGCCCTTTCAGAAGAGCTGCTCCCAGCCAGGCAGTCCCCAGCCTGTATCGTTGCAAGGGGATCTTAGTCCTGGGTGCAGGGCTTTGCATTTCTCCTTGTGCATTTTCATCAGGCCCTTGTTGACCCATTCCTCCAGCCTATGTAGGTCTGTCTGGATGGCAGTCCTCTGCTTGAGTATGTTGTCTGCTCTTCCCAATTGGTGTCATCTGCAAACTTATGACTCTATCACCTATTCTGCAGTTGCAGCTCTGCAGGTGGAGAAGGAGCCGTTCAGTTCCTGCCAGAAGTCACAAGCCTTCAACCTTGCCTATCTTGTGAGTCTCCATTTGCCACTCGAACAAGGATAGTCTAAGTCAAGGCCCGTGGTGTCGCAGGGTAGTTGCTCCAGTCTTTCCCCTTCTTCTTCTCATCCTCCTTGTTTCCCCCTGTGACTACATTAACAACAGTTGGGACACAACAGGGCTGACTTGGGATCCATCTGTTCTGAACACATCCAAGATTTGTAGCAATAGGACAAGGGGTTTTAAACTAAAAGAGGGTAGATTCAGACTAGATATAAGGAAGAATTTTTTTAAGATGAGGGTGATGAAACACTGGAACAGGTCAGGATGCTGCTGGTCAGGCTGATACAGTGTGCCTATGGCAATAAAGGCAGTTTTCAAGCTCATAATGTTGTGACCTGAAAAGGAGCAGATAAAGCCAGAAAGCCAAATGAGATGAGGCTTGTGCAGAAGAAGGTGTTGCAGGTCAAGAGTGGAAAAATAGGACAGCAGTGTGTTTCTCCAAAGCCATATGAATTTTTCTCCTGTTCACATGCCGTATGTAGTAAAAACCCTTCCGCATCTCTTAGCAAACCTTCCTGTTTCAATGGTTGTGGCATACTCTTTGTTAGCATGAGTGCTAAGCATTATAAAAGAAGATCTGCTGAAAAAAAAGAGGGAAAAAGCCCCCAGCAACACTCATGACAAACATTTTGGAGGCATCAAGAGTAAATTGCTGATGGGGTATTTGAAGCTCAAAAATAAACTTTTCCTGATGCATCTTTCAATTTAACATTTTTTTGACAAGCATTTTGTTCTTTACTTTTTGTCTTCACAGCTTCTCAGTTAACCACCTTTATGGTTATGCATTTTTTTCTTCATCTTACATTTTAGTCATTTTGGAAGTTTGTTAGTCATGGTTCCCACAGGTATCCAGAAAATTCTGAACTTGCACTTCTAAAAGTCATTCTTAAAATATCTTTCAAATTTCTTTAAGATTGAGTTCCCTCATTACTCATGATATAGGCTTTTTGGAATCAGGCTAGATTCACAGCAAGATTTTCTCTTGAAAGAAAAACTGATATATGGTTTGGTGTGATTTAAGTTCATATTTCTGAGAACTCTCTCTTGCTCCTTGACAGTTGTCCTTCCTCTCTCTTTATTTCAGTATTTCATAATGAAATGATGCTTAAAAATAACAAAATAAAATACCTTAAAGTTTAAAAATGAGAGTTTCATGATTTTTTGTGAATTTTATTGGCTTTCTATTAACCCTGAAAATTAAAATAGATTTTGAAATTCTCAAATTTCCTGGTTTCCAGGCACATGTACTGAACATGTTAATTCTGCTAAATTCTTTTAAGCATGCTTCTTTTCTTAGTGGGGAAGGCCTCTATTTTTAGAGAGGCCTGGACAGATGCATATGTAGAATACTTAGCATAGACCTTGAATCTTTGGGGCAATTGATAGAATCTCAACTTGTTTCTAGCTTCTTGGCTATGAGAAAAGGATTGGAAACATGAACTGTCCGGAAACAATGCACTGATGTTGCCTGAGACTTTGGAAATTGCTAAGTTATTTGAATATTAAATATAATATATAGTCTAATTTTTGCAGCTGTAACTACTTCCTATTAACAGGTTTGCATTCTGGCATTCTCCTACAATTGCATAAATTAATAATTAATGAATGTTAATGTATGTTCCTGTCTATAAATAATAGGATTTAAAAATCCTACCTACATTACTTATCTTAATCAGCTATTGTACATTTCAATGACAAACAAATATGCTTCTCATAAAAATTTTCTGTATTCTTTTTCCATGCTTTTGACATGATTAGATAGAAAAATTAGATAAGAAAAATACCGTTGCAGTATTTATACATATCTAGAGTTTTATGGAGAAAGCACTATGATCCAGATTAAGTTTTTTAAAGGTCAGGGCAATATATAAACTCAGAAAACTTTTTGGGACTCACTTTTTCCTTTTCCTTTAAAGAACAATTGCCTCATTTAGGAATAATTGGTATTCACAAAGGAAATGCACATGTTCTGAAACCTAGTAATTTCCAATTGCCAAGATACCTAATGAGTTGTCTTAACAAGATTACCAAACATATAAAAGGAACTAATTGCATTGCATTTAATTCTGAAATCACAACTAGATGCAAAATAGGTTTTGCAGCTGGCATTTTGCTGGCAATGCAAGACGAAAATGAGGAGGTAGCTAGAGATCAAGGGATCATCCTGCTCAGTTTTCAGGAAGAGTCACTCCTTCCTCCCCAAATAGACACCAAAATTATATGCCATTATTGCTTGAAGAGAGAAACATTTTAACAATCTGTGACATGACAAAGGATTAGCCAAACACATCCATTCTCCAGAAAAGTCTTTAATTAACTGTTTTTCATTTATTTATTCACATTGTGATCTACTATTCAAATAGCAATGGAGAGGTATTGTTTCACGACATAATTTGGGGGTTCTATTTTCCACTCACCTTTTTTTTTATGACTTATCATACTGTTTGCACATTCACAGATAGAAATTGTTGCTTATACACCCCAATATTCAGTGCTGGAAACTATTCCTTAATTACTGATAAAAATAATAATTTCATTATTCCTTTTAAATATGAATACACTATTTTGCTATTCTCCAAAACTGGTAAGAAAGCTTATTATCCTTACTGATACATTCAGTGCACTCTAACGTGATTTCTAGAATTAGTTGCCTGTTGTATTTTCAGAGAATACTATCCACCTTGACATGACATAATGGATCAATTTTGTTTTCTTACCACTGCATTATAGTAATTATTATCAATTTCCTATTTTCAATGTGCTGCATAGTTTTATTCAATAAATCAAAACAGAAGAACTATAAATATTTTAATTTTTTCTTTGATTTTCAAATCATTGTAAATTCTATTCATGATTTCGGAGTTATGAAGTTTGCTTACATTGGGGCTGGTAAGAACTTCGTGTGAGGGCTCATCATGCTTTTTTGCTGAACTTGATCTGGAACATTTAAAATATTCTTTACAGATGTTTGCCACAGTGTAGTCATCTTCTTCCACAAGCTATGTATGAAGCAGTTACATCTCTCTTCAAAAGTACCAATTGCTCAAGATTACCTACAAGAGGTTAAGTAAATTATTTGGAGGCACTTAGGCCTCTGGTCACTGTTTACTAGTGTTGCATGATTATCTACCTGAACTGTATATTTGACAAATAACTGGCACATGTCCAATTTGGGAAAAATAATCACATCAGGTTATTGTATCTTCCGCTAAAAGTCCTAGGAACATCAAATGAAGGTAGTAGGAGTCAAGTTCCAAGAAAAACAGAAGAATGGGGTTTTTATACCTTCATGAGCTGACCTGTGAAATTCCCTGTGAAAGGAAGTGTTACATGCTAGAGATTTAAGGAGAGACAAGACAAGGTCCTGGAATCCTTCAGGATCTTGAAATCTGAAGAAGAAACAAACAATTCATAAAATATCTGACCTGAAAATATTTGGAATTCTAAGACTAGTAGAGAAAAGTATCATATTTGTTTCATTCATTTTTATGCTTTCCTGGATATATGCTTATTCTTATGGTTAAAGAAAGGCTAGTGAGGTAGACCGACCTTGGTCTCACCCAGCATGGCCCTTCTGTTTTTCTGGTGATGCCAGTGAAATCTTTGATGTCCATGAACATTTTCACCAGTCTATTGTATGTACATCTCCAATCTTTCAAATCATTCAGGGCATGACCACAGGAGTCACAGGAAATCTAACTCAGCCCTTTTACTCACAAATGAGATTTCTGCTATTCAGCCACCTCTAAGTGCTTCTATTGTTAAGGGCATATATCAATTTCACTTTCAATTTCTGTTCCAAATCGGTACCAGGAGAAAATAATGTTGCAGAGGAATAACCAACAGCAGAATTTAACCTGGTAATATCTTTCTTTATCTCATATTCTTATTAAAAGATATTCCATAAGAATGACTTTAAATACTGTAGCTGTTTTGAACTGAGATGGACGAATTGTAAAGTCCATGCATAATCCTTCTTCAAGCAAAACAGAATGCATTTTTATACCTCTTGACAAGATGTGTGCCATATTTTCTGTAAATACACAAGACTTTTCTTCATCTAAAAATTGCAAACCTAAAATGAATCATGCTTGTAAAATTTTACTATCATATTATTGCTCTGCACATCTGTTTGAGACTCTGTTATGATTGACTGAAAGGCTTGAGTAAAAATAGGAAAGCAGACACAGCTGCAAGCAAAATAAAAAAAAAAGAAGCAAACAGTAAAAGACAAATGATGTAATGTACAAACTGCTGTTTCCTCCTCTATCTCACCTTTACACACTCTAATTCCTGTATTGGATTTTTCTATTTCAACAATATTTCCCCTAATCACTAGTCATTGTGATTCCTTCCTTCTCTGTTGGACTGGCTGATTATAGCACATGACAGAGGAGGAATGTAGCAGAGGCCCTAAACTGAACAGAATTCTCTTTGCTTTGAAAGAGTTTCTGAAGACAGAATATTTATTTCCTGATCTTTTTGAGGTAGTTAGCAGAGCTACTCTATTTTCTTTTCCTTGTCCCGCCATTTATATCTCTGCTTCTTTAAATGTGACTTGTCCGTTTTAGACAATGCTAGTGATCATGTCTAGATATTGTCTTAACAATATAATAATACTTAACAAAAGAGAGACAGCAGAAACAACGCTTCCATACATCCCTTTGAGGGGTCTTTCAGTACAACAATAGTCTTGGCAGAGGAAGGCACACAAGTACATACATTCATGTTGATACCCAGGGGCCTCTCAGGGATACTGTTCTGCAGAGTTGGAACAGAGAAGGCAAAAAACCCAACATTTTTTAAGCCTTGGTTAGAGTTTTGTCTTGGTCGCCTTATCTTCAAACTTGTGTGCATTTATTCTCAGGAAGCATAACTTGATCCCTTTTCCAGAGTGGTGAAGCAGCTTTGTGCTTTCTGCTGTCTCTGAAGTGCCTGAGTGCCTGACTACTGACAAATGAGGCTGTGAGGCTCACCTGCACAGCGTAACTAACAGCATCAAAACTGTTGATCAAAACTTTAATCTTATGAGCTGGTATCTACATTTTATGATTATAGAAATTGAAGAAGTAGAAGAATATATACTGGAACACTATTATAATTAAAAACTATCTCCAAGTAACACATTTATGTGAACAATACATTGGCACTGTCTCTTTCAATCACAACAAAACTGTTGAGAAATTATTTAATTTTTTTATTAAGTGATGTTCTAAAAATAGTTGGTTTTAGCCTTTGCAGAACCCTAATAAAAGAATGTCATAAAACTGTAAAAATAAAGATACTGCAGAATTTCTGGAAGACAGAAAGCATTTGACTTGTCAGTCAACCTCCAGCACATAGAAGTACCATAAGCAAAAAACCCTGTGCATAATAAAAAGACATCCAAGTCCAAATGCAGGAGAAAATGAGATAACATATAGTCCTACAAATTCCTGGTCTATACAACTAGGAAACATCCAATAAAAATTATTATAATGCACTCCCTGAGCTCCCACTAGTGTATATCTAGTTATAACACTGGAAAAAAAATTAAAAATGTATCACCTCTTTTCTGTACTGGGAAAGAAAGTAAATGCAAACACTGTTAGCCTAATGCAAGCATGCAAAGGAGCCACTGCGTACTTTTCTTATTAGCACTCCCACAGTGTATACTGTCAGATGGTTAGTGGGAGGATGGTGAGACAATGAGAGGAGCAAAGCAAAACATATTTCTTTCTCAGACTGGATAGAAAGAACATTTTCTGTAAGGCCACAAGACTGTAACTACCACGCCACAGTATTAATAATGCTGTAAAAAGTCAAATTCTTCTCTCTAAGTCACTTGATGAGAAAAAATCTGGAACCACTATCTCCAGGGGGAAAAAAAAAAAAAAAAGATGAAAAAACATCCAAATAAATAAAACAGAACAAATTTTTCTAAGCATATATGTATATGATAATTTTAAGTCATTTATAACGCTTGTGAAAAGACAAAACAACATGAGCATGAGTTACTTGTAGTGTTAAAAGAAATGGTCAAAGAAAATATCTGTCCTCTTAAATATGAAGTTTCTAATCGTCTTATCTTTATGTCGTTAAAGGTGCAATGTCTTGCTAGCATTTTCTGAAAAGCCCTTTCAACTGTAATTAGCATGAATGTTAATGAGCTGAGCTTTTTCTGATAAATATGGTCATCTTTTTTTAGATGCTTTTCTTGGTATTAAGTGAATTCTTTAGTTCTAGCAGCTTTTCCCAGTAACTGTGTCTGCTTTGAATAGAGTAAAAATTCAGTTAATTTTCCAATTCATGTTACAGTCTGGAGAGTGAAGTGATGTGATTAGAAATGGGTTGAATGCTGCAACAAAGTATTTGTGGACATTTGTTTGAATACAATCATGAATTTGTCTTGGAGCAGGCTAGTCTTGAGGCACCCCAAATGATTTTTTCTCCCTAAGAAGTTGTTGAAATTAAAATATTCATGCAGAAAGTTTCTTGTGTGATATCTATCAGCTTGGCTAGAAAACCAAAAGTGACTTCTAGTCCCTAGTCTGCTAACCTGCACTGAACTTCAAGTTCAGTATCTCAGGACTGTAATAAAATAATGTGTTTTATGAATCATCTATAGAGGAAAACACCAACGACTTAAAAAAAAACAGTACTTTATTGCTTATTTTAGAAGAAAAGAAACTAGTCTCGAGCATGTGAGCTTATAATGCTTTTAATATGGCTATCTTTGCTGGTATACCAGTAGCATTTATGTACATAAACATGAATGGATACAGGCAGACTGTGATAGAGTGAAAAAGTTTATACCATGTGACATTTAACAAAAAGAACGATAAGTCACATAGCTAAGGGAGTTTACACTTGAGTACAGGTTCATACTATCCATGTCACCTCTGAGTAAATTTTATTTCCCTTTTCCTCAGGTGTTTGTTTTTTGCTGTAACTTCTACAGTTTACTGCAGTAAATTACAAATATCTCTACCTGGGTTTGCATCAGTATGCAAATTAAACCTGTTCATGTCCTGAAGTTGCCACCAGTCTGCTTATGGCCTGCAGTACTTTTCCCTGGGAATGGTCACAGGAGTACTTCTGGTGGATGAGGATTCCAGATTAGGGCAAAGACATAACAATTGTGGAGACCCATATCTTTCAAAATGGAAGTCCGTATGTAGAAAAGTTGTGCAGAGAAAAAGCAAGACAAAGCCTAAACACAATATTTGCCCTAAGTAGGAAAGGGGAACCTGTAGTTTGCTTTATATTCAAGGTGTGGGAGCAAAGCATAGATCACACAGTCATCCAGCAAAGTGGTATAAAAATGTGACAGCTGCTGGAGTGTTTTATGCCATTAGAAATGGTAATTGGTAATACAGTCTTTGTCTATTCTTTGTAACAACATCTGGCTGAACATTCATTATACTATATAATGTAAATTATGTTTAAAAACACACCACACCTGTAGCGCTTACATAGAGAAAGTGATTCTCTCAAGACTTCTTGACGTGTTCAGATGTCAGTTCTGAAGCCTTTTGGACAAGCTTGTAATTTAGCTCTTTTTACCTAATGTATGGGGTTGGAAGCCAAGCTGATGTGATTGAAAACATCAGTGTTTATACGAACTATATTTTGCAAGACATTGGGACAAACTAAACCCAAGGTTTTTACCTTAGGAATTGCGCATATGTGTGCAAGATGAAGTTATGGTTCTTAAAGACTAATTTTTGTAGAATATATATGTATTGATATGTACATATCTATATGTATACATATATCTATATAGATGTATATATATATTCTACATACATATGTGTTCTACATATATATCTACATACGTATATATATGTATGTGGACTATATGCAGAATATATATTCTGGGTTTTGGTTTCAATGGAAATGATGCCAAGATTAAACTCCCCTGTTAAGTTTTAAATTAATGCACGTCAGAATTTACTTTAATTGTTCCAACAGATACAAAAGAAACCTTGTTTGGTGCAATTATTTATTGTCAACACTTTTATAGAAGCCATGGGCTATTATTCTACTAAGGTTCATCCAGAAGCAATTATTTTGCTATTGTTTTAGTTAGGTGAATAATACTTTCCTTAAGAACTAAACTAGAAAGAGATTATTAGGTGGATTGCAAAAGCACAAAGAAAAATAAAAACAGTGCAAAACAGACATATTTGTATGTCTTTGCAGATGCCATAAGTAATATTCTGGTTCTGAATTTTAACTTGCAAGCTGGCAACAACTGGAGTCCGAATTTGCATCAGGAAATTACATCCAAATCTTGTGCACAGAACTGCTTTCTCATTTATGTCAAACAGAGATGCAGTGCATGAGTGTTATATTTTTTGCTTTACAGGTATTTGAAAGAAGGAGAAAGACCTGTTGAAGGAGAGAAGAAGGTGTAGTCTTGTGTGTGAGCAATGCTGTTTCATCACCTGACAGCACTTCTCCTTTCACTCTTGACAGCTTCATAGTATTACCTTCGATATTATCCATAAAGTTATGATCAAATAATCCAGCTATCATGAATTGTGTCAAAGTCTTCTCAGAGATTCTAGTAGTAGCATTGGATTTGCTATAATAAAAGATTTCCCCTTAGTTTCCTTTAACTAACTGATGCACACAGAAATAAGACTCCCTTGAGAAGTTTCCTTAGCAGACAATAGAATCAGATGCATATGTATGCTTATGTGACATTACTCTGAGACTTTGTGAAAATAAATGAAAAAAACCACCAGACACCCAGAATAATATTTCTATCACATTTTATCTTGTTTGTTCTATTTTCCTTTGCAATGTCTAAAAATTGGAGTTGGTCAACTTTTCCAGGGAAAAAAAGTGTTTCTGTAGCCACTTACATTGGAGAATAGCTTGCACAAAGATAATAAATGACAACAACAACAAGAATAATAATAACAATAATAATAAATTCCTCTTGCTTTCAGAGTCAATTTTTACTTTGGGAACACCTTGCCACACAAGCATAGCTATCATGTTCAGATGTGGAGAGATGTTGTATTCAGACGAGAAAACCTCTTGCCAATTAGCAGTTTTCAGTTAAATTAATTCTACTTTTCTTCCCCGCAAGAGAGACTGATACCATTGACCTTTGATGCAAAAGAGATGTAAAACTCTCAGTGTTAGTGCATTATGGAAAACAAAGCCAAAAGCACTAGAATACTCATTAATGGACTGTTATATAGATTAAAAGGAGCAGGACTGAGCACTTTGCCAAAAGTAAGGCAAAGGGAGGGAAACTGTTGATCATCATGTTGTGTAAGACCTGTCGCAGTACATGGGTGAAATTAGTATCCTATGACTTCATCTCTTTGTCAAATGCATGAGAAAAAAAATTCAGCATACAACTGATATGAATGAACCATTTGTGAATCCTTACTTGCAGAAGGTAAACAACATATGAAAGGATAACAATGCATATTCTGCTCTTCTGTTGGAAGTCTGCATCCATTTGGCAGAGCCTGTTGCTTGCTACTATGAGACAGGAATTGAAATTTCCATCAAATACAAGTTTTCTCGCTGGTGTCATTTAACAGACCACAACAGTTGCTCAAGCAGATGTGTAGAGAGATCTCTGAACCTGGGGACTCCTATATGACTTCAGAAATAGTACGTGACTTTTCAAAAATAGTATGTGACTTTTCAAACATAGTACGTTCTTAGAGTTCCCAGAGTTTTTATAAAAGATTTTGGTTTTTTGAAACTGAAGTGCTCTTGTTTGAGACAGCAAATTTCTGAAGTGATTCTGTTTGAGGGGTAAGCAGGCTTTTGAAGAGAAACAGAAGTATCTTCAGTTCAATAAACTTAAAACCCAACAAGAATAAATGTTCTTTCTGTGTAGGACTGCTCTTCATTTTCACAGTAAAGTCACCTAAGAGCTTCCTCTGCAGCTCTGAGATGCCTGAGGAAGTCTTTAAGATTTTGCCTTAAAGTTCTGATCATTCCAAATGTGAGGCTAACCTTTTATTTTTATAATTTCTTTAATTTACTTTTGTCTCTTCAAAACTCTAGTAGGCAAAAAAGTTGTTCCTGGATCAGTCAAAATCTATTCATGGTCTTTTCTCTGTTGCGTTTGTGAAGCTCTACTGGAGTATTCCCTAATTGCTGAAGACTGAGCAACACTGGAGGATCCACTCTTTTTCTGTGGATTTTCCAGCTGTCTTCTAGAAATGCCTAGTAAACTAGACATTAATTCCTCCACATTGTGGAAATTTACATGTAAAAATCTGGAAACCTATACCCCCAAATTAAGATGGAATTCTAAATCCACAGACAGGCCCATTCTTGTTTCTGGTTTTCAAAGAACAGCTATTTGCCCAAATTGAATAATAAAAGTACATCTCTAGCTAATTTTCCTTAATCACCAAATGTACGGTTTTTCTTGATTTAAAATTTCACTTTTTAGTTTTCCTTTCCATTTAGCTTTAATGCACTTTGATAGCTGACCAATCTTGCTCTAATTCCTATGCCACTGAAATCAATGGGGCATTTCTGTGCATAGAGAATTTGGCCCTATTGAAAAATGCTGAATTATACCTTTTGCAGTAAATAGCAGAGTTGCACAGAACATGCATCATAGGTGCGTATAGTATTATACTCTTAAAATGAACATTATGTGAATATACTAGATTTGTAGCTTCACTCAAAGAATATTATTTTTTTACAGCTCTGTGTATTTATCTTCCATTCTGAACTATTGGAAACCTTACAGTTGATCCCTGTTTTCATATATGCTTGCATTTCTTCTCATTTGCTTGCATAGAGTATGCCTGAAAACATAATCCAATCGAGGTTCTCCCAAGGAGTTCAAAGAGAATAAGCAGGACTTAACCAGCAAATAAGTGAAGTCCATTGACTTAATATCTTTCAGAATACAGGTCTATCTGTTTTGCCTTCAGTCCCATTGAAGTCAATAAAGTGCTCTGTATTATAATTATCCACAGTGGTTACTTTAAAAATTCATCAACTTACATTTTTAGAAAGTAGCAAATTCTAAATGCTAAATGACAGGGCTTCTTTGGAAATTAAATGCCCTTTTTAACTTTTGTATCTGTCGCTCTAAGATCAGCTAGGCTCACTTGTTTGGAGACATAGTCTTTCATTTTACATCCTTTTTTAAAAAAAGGAAGAGCAGTAGCAGAGAAAGTTTGTAATTTTGGGTTCATGTAAGCTTTTACTAGAAATCTAAAAAAGTATGTCAACATAATGAAGCCTAAGGACTGAAACTGATATCAATGCCCTAAAGACAGAGACCATAGACCTGTTTCTTAGAGCTTGTCACTGTCATCTAGTGAATGGATTCAGCAGATTGCAGGACACTGCAGTCTTGTCTTTTCCTCACCTCGCCATGGACTTCAGCAAGTCCTGATAGATAATGGCTGATGTTCTCAGTCTCAGACAAACAACAGGGAAAACGCTGCTGTTCTCCTGGCTATTGTCTTTATCTTTAAAATAATTCTGGGTGTAGATTTATTGTAACCCTATTCTGGTTACTTCTCTGCAGGTTGTAGGCAGACTGGAGGTATCCAGTCTGGGTTTCATGGCAAGGTTTTGGTAGGGGCGGGCTACAGGGGTGGCTTCTGTGAGAAGCTGCTAGAAGCTTCCCCTCTGTCCAATAGAGCCAATGCCAGCCAGCTCCAAGACGGACCTGCCGCTGGCCAAGGCTGAGCCCATCAGCAACAGTGGTAGCACCTCTGTGATAACATTTAAGAAGGGGGGAAAAACTGCGCAACAGCAACTGCAGCCAGAGAGAGGAGTGAGAATATGTGAGAGAAAGAACTGTGCAGACACCAAGGTCAGTGAAGAAGGAAGGGGAGGAGGTGCTCCAGGCACCAGAGCAGAGATTCCCCTGCAGCCTGTGGTGAAGTCCATGGTGAGGCACATTGTCCTCCTCCAGCCCATGGAGGTTAATGGTGGAGCAGATATCCACCTGCAGCCCATGGAGAGCCCCACACTGGAGCAGGTGGATGCACCCGAAGGAGCCTGTGACCCTGTGGGAAGCCTACGCTGGAGCAGGCTCTTGGCAGGACCTGTGACCCCATGGAGAGAGGAGACCATGCTGGAGCAGGTTTGCTGGCAGGACTTCTGACCCTGCAGGGGACCCATGCTGGAGCAGTCTGTTCCTGAAGGACTACATTCTGTGGAAGTGACCCACGCTGGAGAACATCATAAACAACTTCAACCCATGGGAAGGGTCCACGTTGGAGAAGTTCATGAAGGACCCCATGCTGGAAGAGTGTGAAGAGTCCTCCGCCTGAGGAGGAAAGAGTGGCAGAGAAAACGTGTGATGAACTGACCACAACCCCCATTCCCCGTCCTCCTGCGCCACTGGGGGTGAGGAGGTAGAGAAATTGGGGGTGAAGTTGAGCCCAGGAAGAAGGGAGGGGTAGGGGAAAGGTGTTTTAAGGTTTAGTTTTTATTTCTCATTATCCTACTCAGCTTTGATTGGCAATGAATTAAATTAATTTTTCCCCAAATCAAGTCTGTTTTGCCTGTGACGGTAATTGCTGAGTGATCTCCCTGTCCTTATCTCAACCCACAAGCCTTTTGTTATTTTTTCTCTCCCCTGTCCAGCTGAGGAGGAAGAGTGATAGAGTGGCTTTGGTGGGCACCTGACAACCAGTCAGGTCAACCCACCACACCCACCTTTCCTGTCAGTAACTTCTCGAAAATGGGCAGGTTTTTTGTTTCTTTTTGTGTTCTGCTGTTTCAGTCCTGCTTTGCCCTTCCATCTCCAAGTAATGGAAAAATGTTGATGATCAACATTAAAAAAGCCCAAACTTGTAAATCGTTCTGTGATTTTCTCAAGATGAAATGTTTTTTTCCTCCCTACTGGTTGAACCACCACACTTATTAACAGTGTCAAGCAGCCCAGACTACTACAAATTGCACTGTGCCTGGTGAGTCATGCAAACTAATGCTTAGAAACCCATATCTTTGTTTTATTCTCTCATAAAATATGGAATTATAAAAACAAACAAGTTGGCACATGGAACTGCCAGCCTCAGCCTACATTTCCAAGAGACTATATAATTAAAATAACTAGTATAAAAATATATGTCTGCAGAACAATATTTGCTTAGTTGAAGCAGTTAATATGAAAAGGCCCCATACTGATGAAAATACTATTAAAGTATTTAATACTCTGGGCTTTATTAAGCCAACCTTTCCCTTCTTCTTCCAAAAATCTCTCTCAGTGTGCCAAATCCTTTCTTTCTCTGTAAAAAGGCTGGTACTGTATGTAATAAAAATTTCTTTTCAGAGAGTGCCATCCTCAGGGACAGGGCTCTTTCTTCCCTTTTCAGAGGGTGCCGCATTGCTTTCTATTACTATAGTAATATAAGCAATTCACAAGAAGTTTTCAGTGTTAGTAGAAAAAGGTGCACATGCATCTTCAGAGACTTTTCTCACAAATGCAGTTTGCCTTATCTTGCCTTACAGCATGGAAACTGTAATCATAAAATATTTAGAGATTAAAAGATATAAGCCTTTTTCTCCAAATTTTTCATGCCATTATTATTTAGCATTACCATTGGGCCAATGGAAATTGCACAACATGCATTTGTTTTAAAACTAAAGTATTGGGCTTTCTACTGATTCTAGGATTTGAACTTTTTGTTCATTGAGGATTGGATAAAGAAAGGGTAGGAAAGAATAGTAAGAAATACTACATTGTATTCTGTATCTGCCACCCTTTATGCCTCTGGATATTATCTCTTGATTACAGGCAGAAGAGAGGTCCAAGATCATATTATTGTTGCTATCTAGAAAAGTACCTTGACATGATTGAGACTATGATGAGATGCAAGATTTGCTCTGTTCCTCTGATTAAAAGTCATTGATCAAAAGGAATGGTCAGGTTTATTATCTTTATGCAAGGCTTAACAACTGGGCATTCCTAGTTGCGCGGTAAAAGGGCATACCAAGTCATCCATTTCATTTCAGTATGGGCAGGATGAAACCCTCACTACAACTCGTCATCCCCCTCTGGGTGGCTTGCCACAGATAAGCTGGTGGCTGACATACCCTATTCATACTTGCCTGACCTGAGGCTGTTCTTACCTGTACCAGTGTAAGACACAGTTGACGCCACAGAAATTAAGCTAGCGTAAAGCTGCAGGGGGAAAGGTAGCCGTGAGGCCTCTGAAGCCAAGGAAGAAGAATTAGAAGAGTAGAAGGTGGGGAGTCTCTCTGTCTCCCACTTTGCCCACTCCTCACCTAGGTGTTTCATTCTCCATGAGCTTTATTTATTATTTTTATTTGTAATTCACTAGAAATCTGAAGCAGAAAAGTTTTAATCACCACACAAAACAAAAAAAAAATTAAGGATTTTTGAAATAATGAGTGATGTAAATGTCATGGAACTTTGCATTTCATTGCCAGACATTATGTTAGAAAAGAAAGCCAGCATTGCTTATACCAAAAATTCATTTTGCCGATATAACTGAATACACCCACCTTCAGCTGAAGACTCACATTCAGTCCTTACTGAAATCTGCATATCTGTGTGTGAACAGCAGAAAGGGAAATTACTGTTTTGCCTCCTTTTCCCCAGCATACTGTTGTGTGAAATACAGTATGTAACAGGCTTGTCTTAATCAGTTACCCTGCCAGTTAGCACTGTGGCCTTTATAAGATTCCCTTGGCTTTTTTGTGAGAGGCAGATGTCAGTATCATTCGTTAACTATGCTATATGATTTTTTCTTGGAAGATAGCCAAACTGTATAAACTGTCCTTCAGAGAGAATATATCTGTTACTTAAGATCTCATCATTTTACTTGTCAAAGCTCGCAGCATATGTCAATAACAATTAGGTTACCTTAGGTGCTGAAGACCGTTCTGACTTAGGATTTATTAGAAGGTAAAAAATAAAATCTACCTGTAAGCTGTGCAGTTTTTTGAAAAAGTGAAAAATTACTTTGAATACAGAAAAAAAAAATGCACTCATAAGCATGCTTATTTCTAATAAAACATTACCATCCTGTTTCTGCAAAGCATTTAATTTTGCAAAGCATATTTAATTGTAAGTGCTGGGGTGTACTTACCATGAATTGTATGCCTAAATAAAATTTATTTAAAATATAATTAAGGAACAATAATTAAGGAAATAATAAAATGTCACATTTTTATTATTGTTTTGCTGCATGACTATAATATAGATTTTAGCATCTTTAGTATCATAAACTGTGTGACTACAGTGACTGCATTAAATCAGGAGTACAATTTTCCACAGTGTAAGTGTGACATGGTAGAAATTTACCATAAAAGGACTATTTCACTGCTACATGAAAGGTGTGGGATTACCAGTTATAATACACAGAGATCTGATTCCCTGAGTTTTCAGGAATCACCTCTTTTTCTTCAGGAGGGGAACAGTAGCTTTTAATTCAAACAGTTAAAACCAATAGATTTTAATGACTTGTTAATAAAGTGTGTAATAAAGTTATTTCTTAGATATGTCTAAATCAGAAATCCTACATGTGGAACCACCCTCTTCCTGGTGAAGTTAAAATCCTAGAGCTTTACGGAGCTTGTCAAAATAAAATTCAACACTGAGTGTCTTAGAGAGTTTATGAATCACACAGCTATAGTGGGTGGCAGGGAGAATGGTTTTCTGCATGTGCAGTGATAATAGTTTATGCTGCAGGGCTCCTAGGGCCCATGGGAAGTCAGGCTTTTTTGCATCTCTGTGCAAAAGCTCTGTAATGGGAGCTCTCAGGTTCCCCCAAAATCAGGTCTTCACATCTGTGCCTGTCCAGTGGCACAGTCCAAAGGCACAGTTTGGGTTTTTGAGCAACCAAATGGCTTGCCAACAATCAGTACCCACACTCCAAGCAAATAGATAGCTGTTTTCATAATGCACGATCAAGGCACTTCGTTTTTCATCTCTCCAATGTAGAGTTAATGAGTCACAGTTGCAGTGATTCTAAACCAGTGTCCCACTGACGACCTCTTAAGTACAAGGGTCTAATTCCCAGTTACTCCCAAGTAGTTCATCTCTTTGGGATTTCTGGGGTATGTCGCTACCCAGCCATTTCACTATGTGTGTGTGCAAGTTGGGGAGCCTGGCCAAGGCTTCACCAGAACTGGGAAAAGCGTATTTCTAAGGGGATCACAGTGTACAATATCCAGGAAGTTGGATGGTGTTAGTGGTAGTGTGCAACCTCCAGGCTACTCTACTAGTTCTCCTGACCTGAATAATTAGTCTTTTCTTGACACATTTTTCACACCTGTTCACCCTAAAAGAAGCTACTGAAGACCCCTGGTCAACTGGAGCATCCTGCTAGAAGTCCATGTTTTAAAGGATATTCTGTTTGTGAGGCATAAGCTGTGGACCAAAAAGAGGTCATTCTCATTCAGGGTGCTGCTTCTAATACTTAGAATCATTTTGAAATAAAATAATGTACATTCTCAGTGTCATGTCTCAGTCTGGTGCATCCCTGTGTCCCTTTCACAGCCAGAGAGCCATGGGGAGTTCAGTATGGAAACTGACTGCTTGAAAATGTCCCCAAATGGGGACAAGCCCTATATTCTCTTTCCTATGCTCCTCTTTAGAATTTTTATGCCTGACGTTTAAAGCAGTTACTAGTAAGTTGGTTTGTTCTTTTTTTTTTTATTGTTAGTGTAGACTATTCTGATTTCAAAAATGCTCTGTCATGCTATCTAGTAGCTAAATCAAACCATGACTGTCCTACCAATATTGTATTGTGGATGGAGTACTTAAGAACTTATATGTTCTGGTTTTCAAAGATAAAGCACCAAATGAAAGTTGTCATTTTATCATTTTATCCTCTTGTGCATAGGTTTTTTTTAAAGAGATTTTCTGAAACCTAATTTGGATTGAGGTAATGATTAGTGTTCTTCAGCATTGCTGATTAAATATAGTAAACTCACTGTTTTAGACAAGAAGATCAGTGTATTATTTGTAGATAGCAAAGACAATCCATCACCATAATGATTCAATAGCCTTCAGTGTTTTAAATTCAACAACTTTACCCTTTGTGAGTAGCTGCTTTGCATAATGCTCTTTCACTTTCTTTTAACCATTCTAAGTGACCATTTGTCTTCCAAATGTCCTGTCAGGTACACTGACGATGTTTCTTTGTATGCTGTGTTATAGAAAAATCATTATATAGAGACAGGTAAATAATTTTAATGCTGTGACACAAAGTGACACAAGATCTGAAACTCAAAGCTGAAGCTTGGAGACAATCACAGAGCCATACCAACATGAAGGAAAAAAGTGCAGTGACTGAAGGAATCTGTGTCAACCTAAAGGTTGGCTACCTGTCTTTTGCCAGCTGGGCAGTGACCCAAACAGTATTTTAAGCTTAGATTTTTTTATTAATTTTTTTACTGGGGAAATTTTCTTTTTTACATTAAAGGCAGAGAGAGAAAGGAAAGAATTTTTCAGTCATGTCAATAAATATGGATCACATGAAACCTTGATGTGAACCTTTCCATTGACTCAGCTGCATGCAATTAGATGCAATTCTGTTTTAGGAAAGAAGTCTGAGTGTTCCCTAGAAGCTATTCAGGATTCTTGGTAATGAAGCTCCAGCTCACCTATTTTTATGCTAAAATATCATGGAGACACTAGCTGGAACAAAAATAAATCTTCAAGAAGACCTCTACAATTAACATATAATGGATATGTTTATTTTCATGTTTTTCATTGTATTTCAGGTCAGTTTCCAGCACATTGCAGTGAGTCACATATCCAGCAAAATGAATCGCGAGTACAACGTTAGGGGAAACTGAACAAGATCATTTCTGAAGAGAATTGGTGCTCTTTAGTGGCTTTGGATCCCTGGCAGTGAGCTCATATTTTGTGAGAGACTCATAAAGGTTTTGACTGTCTTGGGAACCTGATAATACAAATTCCTGTTGTTGACATACCTCCACATAGAGGCACCACATTAGGAGGCAATATGAGAACTGGCAAGGGATAATGCTTGCCAATAAAGTAGACAGAGTCTACTTTCACATGTAGTTCATGGACAAATGATCTTGTCTGATGTAATTGAACAGAACCATGCTGTTCAGAAATTACACAGAGATCTGATTCATTCATTGCTTGAGTTGTACCTGATTACATCTCACAGTATGAAGGTCAGCAAAAAGACCCAGTTTCAGCAGTACTTTCAAAGTCCCAGTTCCCCACAAAAATAAGATAAATATTAATCCAATTATATTTTATTTTATAAAATATTTCATATGGAAACACATGCACATATGCTTTCAGTAGTATTTCAGTGGGCAGTAATTCTATCTATATAGGACAAGGTGAACAAAACATATACCTGTAGACAAATTATTAAAAATTGAAGGAAAATATAATTCAGAGAATTTGTCAAATATCATTCAACCGTTTACTGCATTTGATTTCCAGAGAAGGGGGAAATTCAGTGGGATTACATTGAAGAAAAATGTCAAAATTAGTCAAAGAAATTATTTGAATGAAGAATGCAGCCAGCTCTGCTATAAACACATGGCAGATCATTTTAAAAGGTATGCCTATTCATGTGCTTGTGTTTATTCATTTATATTTGTGTCTAGTTGCGTTTATGCTTTTCAAAAGGTTTTGTAATGCTTCATGGAACACTGAAGAGAATGAAATAATGAAAGATCTTGTCTTCTCTTGTCTAGATCAGTTCCTCAATGTTGTAAATATAGTTAGAAGATCAAATATTACATTGGTTTTGCCTGTACCTCCAGATGGTAAAAAGTAGGAAAAAAAATTAAATAGAAAGACAGGTACTGAAATAGTCCTGAAATGCACAGTTCTGAGCAATGGGTAGTCTGGAGTTGTGATTTTGTAGTGAAAGTTGTGGTAAATCTTTATAGTGCAATACCTGGCAGTTACTGTGGATGAACTTAACTCTTTTAATATACTTCCATTTCAGCTATGCCAGTAATACTAAATCAAGATTGTTGCTACAAAAAATCACTACAACATTAGAGTCAAAAGCATAAGAAAAAAAGTTATTTTTTCCATGCAAAACTCTTTATTCACATTGAACAATGTTGATAATTATACATATATGATAGCTTTTTACTTTTTCCATTGCCTTCAGTATTCAGTAGTCACTGAATCCGGCCTATCACAACCTAAGTGCAAATTACACATGTACACTTGAGAACACTTCACATCCAAACTTGCAGCTGAGGGTGATTTTTTTGTTGCTTAGTAGTAAATCTTTGGAAAATAAGATTTATAATTAAAGTGCTGAGGCAGCTATAACTGTAGAGGCATAAACAGTGTGGCTATAAATATTGCAGTAGCTGCAGTAGCAGACTTCATCAAGTGGTTTGTATAGGACAGCTACACTGTGGCAGCTGATGTGATGGGAGAAATTATGTTGAGGTCTGCTGATCAATTCCTTTTTGATGTTATTGTTAAACCTTTTTCTTCTTCAACAAGAACTGACATTAGCTTTGTGTCCTATCATGGGGACATTGCTTGAAATGGACAATCTCAATTTAACTAAAACACACATCTAAATTTCTGCAAAAGAACAAATTATACTTGACAGACCTTGGCCTTGACATTTAAAATTACACCACAGCTGATCATACTCAATGGTTTTTAAAGACATACAGGACTTCAAAAGGGGAGTGAGTTCACTGGAGTATTCACAAAATTCAACATAAGCGGTAAGAACTAATGGAGGCATTAGCCAGAGCTAATGTTACTGGAGGTTAATCTGGAACAAGTAGTGTGCTGTGTAAACTTTAAGTATTTAAAGTTCTTATGAAGAAACCAAAAAGTACATGTTAATAAATTAAAACCAGCATTTAGCACATGCTCTGATGTCAAGCTATGCTATTTGACATCAGTTAATATATTATGCAAGAAGATATATCAGTATTATTTTTCTTTTTAGAACTACTTTTTGTCCCTTATTTGTCAAGTCATTCCTGTGATCCTCTATCATGGAACATTTTGTGAGAGAAATCCAATCACTTTCTCTGTTTCCAGCCAAAGTTTATTAAGGGTCTAGTGATGTAATGGTGGTCTATGATAGCCTCTTATCTAGACAATGCAGCACTAAATGCACTTTAGGACCAAATTTACCTTGCTTTTCTGTCTGTCGTTCCTTTCAATGTACCTACCGTCTTCCTTTGCATTACAGAGGACAGGAGGTGGGGCTTGGTTGGCTGCATCTATGCTGGCAAACTAGGCAAGGTCAATGTGCAGGCTTGAGCACCAGTGTAGGATCATCTGTGCTGTTTAACTGTTAAAATACATCTTGGTCTCATTGTGGCCAGCTGTCAGTGCCTGGGTATAGTTTGAGACACAGTGCAGGCCAGGGGCTGATCCCCATTGCCAATATGTAAAAAGCCATCCTGTCTCATGGGGAAGGGAATTAAGCCATGAAGCTCTGCCATGTCACTGGCCTTAAGTTGCAGGAGCAGATCCTGCTTATTTTACTTAAAGGAGAAACAGTTGGCTCTAGGGGAAAAAACATCAGGATTCAAACATAGGTACAGAAGTCAGTTAAACATCTGTTTCTAGGGCAGTTCATTACACTAATTTCATCATTTGTTAAACTGTTGCACATATATAGATGATCCCATTACACAGGAAGATGCAAGAAACTTAAGATTCAGTCCTACATGCTCCCAAATACGATTCAGACAGATTCCCTTAAAAACAATAGTCTAAGTAATTTGATATCTGGGTTACTTGATGGACACTGTTAAAATTGGAATAAAATTAAATCCACTGCATTGGACCGAAGTGAATTCAGTTGTGTTGATCTCTCTATTGACCTAAGATTCATTTGCACTGAAGATACTATTCTGACCACTGATTGCATGTACATGACATGAATTACCTCAGCGCAGTGATTAATCTCTTACTAATACAGAAACTGATATTTTAGTTCCAAGCACCCACATACTTATGTATTGAAAAGAGAGAGACACTGGAGGGAATAACAGGATTTTTCAAGGCAGTAAATTTGATTGTTGTAAAAAAAAATATGTCAGATAAATTATAGCACTTGGACTTTAACCCAAAAGTATTTTAAATGCAGCATGGACTGTTCTTGCGGTTTCAAGTAATGGTTGCTATGGGTGACCCAGAAATGAAACCAATCATGGCATTGTAATTTAAAACTAAAACAGCTGGCAAAATATTTCCTCTCAAGCCTGTTGTCTCAGAAGTAAATGAAAAGGTCGGGAGACTTTCCATTTACTTCTGAGACAACATGGACTGCTTGAACTAGGGAACATATTAATGTTTTCACCACAGCTTTCTATTACGTGTCAGGAACTCCATTCCAGGATATCACACTGGAGGTGATGAAAAAAGACAGATGATAGAATGAAATGGTTGGACCTAACACAAAATAATCAACCATCTTTATATTTCCACTTTACATTGTATCAGGAGTCCTGATTGCATTCTATAGGTGGTGGTATTTCACATAAAAATAACAGCTGCTGCAAAGTACATGGCTGTCCACACAGTTCAAAATGCTAAGGATTTGCATGTGATAGTATAAGCCAGTCATAGCAAAGTGCCATTTTTTCTATTGAAATAAACAACGGTAACCTTGGCCAGACACATACAATTTGTGACTAAGATTTACCAATAGCTACAGATTTAGAGAACGGGGGAAGGTGAGGGGGTTTTAAAAATGTTTCCTGTTTTAGCAAGAATTCTCATGAGAAGCAATATGGTCACAGCAGCAGTGTCCTGAATAAGGAAATGTTCATCAAACAGCAGTGTCCTGTATGCTCATCTCCAACACAGGCCACAGTTTTGGAGGAACTGGGAGGGAGAATTATATTTGCATCACATGCCTTAATTAAACATATATGAATCTTAATGCTATCTTTGCATGATGCTTAAAATTACAAACATCCTTTGTAGACTCTGCTTAATGATTAATACATTTTTATTGTATCTTTAATTAATTCTTTTTTGGTAAGCTTGTTGCACTTCTCCTGGTAGTTAACTTGTAACGACAAATATAGTTAAGTGACAAAGAAAAGCAACTTGAAAAGCCCCCCAGTTTTGAGATCTAGAATCCCAGTACAGTCAGTTGGAAATAAAAAACCCTCAAGGTACAATGGAAAACACACTCAGAAACAGAAATCAGTGGATACATGTTTTTCTAAAGGAGGATTTTGGTCACCCTTCCTTGCTGAAGTAGCTCCCAGAGTGCTCCCAGTAACAAGGATGATTGCAGTAAAATAGCACAATGAATAAAGTCCACAGCCACCACATTTCTACTTTATTTTCAATTGACATTAACCAACCACCCTTTTTTTTTATTATTATTAGAAGAAAGAAAAAATCACTGGAATGCACAGGCTTCTTCACAATGCATCTTCATTAAGACTTCGATTTTGCCAAGTCCCTGACAAAGGGAGCTTGAGGTGTTAAGGGATTTTGAAAACAAGCAAAGAGACACAGAAAATAGCCTGAACCAAGCCAACTAAAGTTTTAAATACGGAAGAACCTAAGAACCTGAAGTCATTGGAACTGTGGAACTTGGCAATCAAACAGCAGGGTGACCCTTTACCAGTAATTATTTTAACATTAGCCACAATCAGTGAGAAAATAGCAGAAAGTACTTTTCTTCACAGCTATGACTTCCAAGATGCACTGCTGTGTGCTCTTTCTTCCAAGCTTTAATAAGAAATATGACGATAAATGGCATCCTTTGCTAATGTTTTTAAGGCAGCCAAGATTATAAGATAGTGTTTCTTGTTAATAATGTTGTAGCATGCTATATAAGATGTGAGAAATCAGAATGTGTAGAATGAAAAAAAAAAAAAAAAAAGTAAAGGAAGGACTGTTTTGGGGAGATGCTTTCTAAGCCACAAATACCGATTTTTCTTACCTTTGATTCTATATAGTCTCACAGCTATAAAAGAGGTGCCAAAGCAAATTCCCTGTCTCTGTTATTTCTTCTCTTCTTAAACAAACTGCTATGCATTTGTTGATTTTAGATGCCCAGTATGGTAAACAAGGAACTTAGTGCCTCCTCCTCATTCCCTTACAGATATTACCTGTATTAGCTGTATTCTAAATTAAAAATTTGTGGAAATAACTAAATATGAAAGCAACATATGTAAATTGAGCTGCTGTTTAGATGACCACATGATGCATTTACCTGATTTCATAACAGATTACTTTAGCCATAGGCAATTATTTTCAACAACAGCAGGATCTCTTGGGAAGCTGTGCCTGATCTTCCAGGTATGATAAGATTTCACTTACCACAATACCAGTTGAGATGACATCTTTCTGTAGTAGTTTCCTACTTTGAACAGTTGCTTAAAGAGGAAAATGAAAATAGCAAGTAAGAAAATCACATACCTACATCTGTAGGCAGCTCACATACCTTCTGTTTTATTTTACATGGAAGTCAGTGTATTTCCACGGTTAAGACTTGATTTCTCAAGAGCTTATATGTTCATGTTGCTTGTTTTCTGTATGATGTTATAGTTTTTTGTTTAAGGCTTCATAAAAGTTTCAGAAGCAAGAAATGAGGTTCCAAGCCATATAAGGCACTGGAATACAGGCACTGAATTTTTGTTTCTATATAAATGCTAACAGCAATGATTGACAGCAAAAAGAAAACCAGGGAGCACAAATGCAGATTAAGATTCCTTCATAATTTTAGGAGTTTTCAATGGGTATTTAAGTGAAAACCAAAACATATATAGACATATTCCAAAATGCTGAATGACACTAGTGTGAACATTTTTGTGGTGTAGATATGAGCTGCAGTGTGCTGCCTGGGGCTTTTTTTGTGAAAGGTTGAAACTATACCATGGGAACTTTTTCTGAGAGAAAGGTGCCTGTTTTAATATTGTTATGAACCTACAGACACCTTAAAAAGCCCCATAAGCTACCACAAAGGAGCTGACATTTCACTAATACAGATTTTCACGGAGATGAATAATATGAGTCAAGCAACATAAAGCAGTTTCAAATAGCTCAGAAAGTGAATCAGAAATTCAAACCATGCTGAATAGCACCCTTCTGGGCTAGCTTCATTTCTAAGCCAAAAGTTCATCTCTGCTTTAACCATCAGAATTGAGCCTAGTGCTCTGAAAAAAAGTGATTTCAGTAGGCCAGATTGTTCTAACTACATTGCCAGACAGGATTTGAGAGTTTTTTAAAGATCTGGAAAACTCTGATGCCTCCTGTGGTTTGCAAAAAACAGAAATTCCATTCCAGTCCCTTAAACAAGAATAAAATCAATTAAATCTAATGCCTCTCTGTAACCAATCTCTGCAGCTAAAATGAAATATTTCATACATGAGAACCTGTGACCTCCTTTGTGGGTTTTTGTAACATCATATGTTCCTAAAGAGAAGCAGGTATCCAGACTTCCTCTTCCATTTTTCCATAAACAGTCTTCAATGTCATCAGGCACCTAGGTGTTAAATGCAGTAGGCGCTGCCCAGCTCTACTTGAACACAGTTCTTTCAATAAGACCCATGCTTCTGAATAAGGCCCCCAGTTTTTTCAGGTCCATTTTTAAAACTCACCCCAATGCCATACTCTTTGGGCTCGGTGGTGTAGAAATTCAGACAATTTGTTTGGAAACTAGGAAATCTTGACATCAGCATTAATGAAAACTTTGCTCTAACTGTTGCTTTCTTTTGAAAATCTTTTAAATTCTCAGTGTTGCCAACATATTTTATTCAAATAACACTCATGCGTACAAGCTCCCTTGATATTTCTACTGATTTGCTGGACCTTACTAGTCAAAGAGGGGCCCATTATGGTCCAGTATGGGAAGGACCGAGCACTGTCAGTTCAGCAAGGTGCACCCCTGCGCTGTTCTCTACCAACCTGATCCAGCTATCCTTCATCTGCCCATGCAACTTCCATAATCCTTCACCTCCCCCCAGCTCCCCCATGCTTTATATGTTCATCTGGCCTTGCTCCTTCAAAGTTCTGCACTGTCACAGCCCACCTCCTGAAGAGGAAGAGCACAAGTAGCAAGAAATAACTGAGGCTACTTGTATGGGGGAAAAAGCCTGTATGATGAAACTCCTGATATTTCGTCTTCTGCCTTCTGATTTTAGTTTTGGCAAAATAAGAAACATGGTGTTTTCCTTATGTTTCCCAAGCAGTGCAATAATAAGCATCAGGTATAAAAAAAAACCCACTTTGTTAGTCCCAGGTGCACAATCAGGCAAATTTAGGAGCACGTTGATTTCCTCAGAACCATGAAAATCACTAAAATGTTGGAAAATAAGACTTTGACTAGGGAAGCTACATGAGTCAAGGAGTTTCCCTTCTGGTCTAGCCAGCCTGAGTGGATGTTGGAAAGCCCTAGGCATACTTTTGTTATGTCCCTAAGGATTACTAATGTGACTTCACATAGGACTTTGTATTAGTTAAAGACGAGAGTAGGACAATGCATATCACATCAACACTTGATAAATGGCATTATTGTCTCTGCAGCAGGAGAGATTTCTTTCAAGACAAAGAAATGTGAGAACTAATTTGAAGACTGTGAAGGCAATTAGGAGAATTTAGTTCTATCATTCACTACCACATAAGGTTTAGTTTCTCATCCACACAGTTCAGCTTTTACAACAAAATTATCAGGCTCAAAAAATGGACTTTTAAAGCCTAGAAAAAATGAAAAAAGAAAGGAAGTGGTATGTTATGTAGGTTTGTTTAGCATAAGGTTAGACCAGATATGCCACCTCATTCTTCTGCCTGATATTTCAAGGTGCACCTTACCATGTCATTTTTATTTCATCAAGTGTGAGGTTCTCTTTTGTTCTTTAGTGAGAGACAGGTCAGTTAATCTTCTTTACAGTGCGCCAGGGAGAGACGAAGTGTACTCTTTTCCACATATCTTGATACTACATTACTGCCAGTCTCTCCTATTCCTTTGGGAAACCCTACTGTTCAGGAGATCAGCCCCCTGAATGCAAGCTAGTGTCAAATACTAACAGTGAATTAAAACTGCAGGTAAAAATGGTGACAGTGGCATATTCCTGTCACTGGGCTTGACAGGAAATTTATTTTGCTGTAGCTGAAAAGTAATTAACCTCCACTGTGAGAAATTCTATTACTAGTAGCTATTCTGCCATGCAAAGTACACTACATGGAAATGTTACAGGCCATCAAGCAGAAAAGGCAGATTTGTCTGCATTTTAAACTAAAGCTGCCCCCACCCCCACTTTCCATTCTCATTCTCTCTCTCCCCTCTATCTTCACTGAAGCTAGAAATTGAGATGCACTTGTGGTAGAAAAAAAATGGTATAAAGCATAAGGATTTTCATATGGTATTTACAAGAGTTAATTTCTGTGGGTGTACGTGTGTGTGTGTATGTGTGTGCGTGTGATAGCAGAAGTGTGCTCCTTCTAACAAACACAAGCGTTTTATAGGAGGAATTTAGCAACAATCTAGAATGGCTTTCAAATCAGAATAACTTTGTTGCAGACATGTATAGGAAAATGTCAACGTATCAGCTGACAGGCCTCCTCTCATCTTGCTCTCCCTTACACTCTTTTGCTATTGGTGAACAGTACAATCACCCTCTTTTGATAAGGGGCAAAAAACCTTCTGACACTCAGAACTAGGACTGTATTCTGAGGGGGGAAGTTAAGCTTTTTCAAGTACATTGGATGATTGTACTTTACAAAATATGATTGCAAAGCAGAAGGATCCTGCTAGCTTCTCTGTGAACTTTTGCCTGCCTGAGCAAACTAGCATTTTTGGAGAGAGGAAAACTGTTATCAAGCTCTTCCCTCTGAGATCAGTGACTGTCAAAAGTCATTAAGTATGAGAGAGAATCCACCAGTCTCTGTGTGTGATAGAGGGAAAGTTGAGATGAAAAACAAAATTGCTTTTCTGCCTCAGAAAGAGAATTGCCTGGTTTTCTTTTCATGCCATGGTTATACCATGAACTGGTTGTGGTAGGTTACTGTATTTTGTAAGCCAAAAAAAGCAAATCTACTGAAAATTACAGGGGAAGAAAATTTTGAGTATTACAGACTAATGGTTTTGTCCAATTGCTTTGCAGGCAGGTTTGTGAGTGACAGCTGTGCATTAACAGCATGCTGTCCTCCTCCCTCTCAGGAAGAGGTTGTGGCTGCAACATTGCAGTTATAAAATGACTTCAGCTTAATGATGGACTGCGGGGGAAAAATACATCTTTAGATCTACATTTTAAAGTGACAGTGCACTTTGGGATTCCAGATTACTGTTATTAATGAAAGAATGTTTAATACCTTTCTAGTAGGGGTTTCTGAATCATGTTCCATTTAAAAGAGATTTCACTTCTTTATTAAAAAAAAAGTTTCTGGGAACAAATAATTGAAGTTTACAATGTACCACCAAGGAACCTATTCAAAGGTCTTTTATTCTGTTTTTACAAACCCTCTGTGATCAAAAATCAGAAAATGTATGTACTAAAAATGAGTAATGGACCATAATTGGGCTTTCTAATGATTTCTATATTAACAATGACTCCCAAACCACCTCCAACCAAAACTTGAAGTCAGCAGTTTACCTTAGAGATTTATAAACAAAACAAACCAAGAAGAATTTGAAGGAATTGGCCTAAGACAACAAATTACAAAAACATGAACACTAGGAGTCTGGCATTTAATGTGATACAATTTTGAAAGCTACAGAAATGACTGTAACAAGGAGGTTACTACCATGGGAAAATACATTCCACAATGTGACTATGTGTATACACAAATATATAATATCCAAGTATATATTTGCATGAATATATTTTGTGCAAGACACATCACTTAAATCTTTGAACTTAAATAATGGAGCTTTTATCTAAATTGTTTTCATGTTGAGTCTTTGTGCTGATTCAGACTTAGGAGTCAAAATTATTTTTGTGGCAGGCTACTGATGCAGAAATCTATCCAGGATGGATTATTGCTCACACGATTTTTATTACATATTTTGAGGCGAGACAGGCTACTTTGTGTAGATAAAACTAGTGCATATCACCTTCCATGGCATTTTACAAAGGAAGTAGAGCTTTGCTGAGATTCTGAAAACACAGTAGACTGCCTGTGTATTGTCAAAGGGTGTTTCCTATGGCTCCTCTCTCCTACTTTTGTTATACAGTGAGCTGGGGCTTTGGGTGAGATTAAAAGACGGCGAGGTTCACCCCTACCCTCAGATGTACAGAAAACACGTCAGCTGACATTCTGATACATTGTATGTAGTGAGATAGTTCTTCAATTTTCTCCATCGGTAGCAACAAGCCAGACGAAAGACAGCTCCCTTACTCATTTGCTTTTTGTCAGCTAGACTTCAGTCACGACTCCCTGGCTCATGCCTTTGATACCTAAAATTTCCTGGTGATGTCCCATCCAAGTCCCCAAAAGGCCATGCTTAGCTCCCAGGAACAGACCCGACTGAGTACATGCAGTTTAGTACAACTAGGACAGGGACAGTTTTACTGGTACCAGGAATCTTATTCACAAACAAATTGCCATTGGTTGCCATACTCTGTGGCAAAAGCATAGTGGTTGTCTCTATTTTAGCGGTCAGCCATTATATGATTTATTATTGTTTAATCAAAATGGCAGCAGCAGTGTCAATGTGGCAGTAGCTCAGACCTCACCCACAGTGAAGTATTTGCTTTTTTCATCATTTGCTTGTTGCAGCTCCAAGCCTTCCACAATGGCATCTTTTACCTCACTTTCAGACAGTTCTGTTCTCTTTCAGGAAAATACCTATATAGATGCTTTCTGGGTACTGTTCCATAATTTAACAGATATAAATCTAGATTACAGTCTAGGTTAGTCCCATAGTTCCTTGCTTTGACATCTTCTTCAACCAACCTTTTGGACAGGAGGTAGTGGAGCTAACTGTGATATGCTTAAACCACATTTCATTGCAAAAGGTTCAAACTCTTGCCCACTAACTGTGGCTCATTGTCAAACATTGCTATAACAGATTTGAAAAAAAGGAGTCTGAAATAAATGGATTTGATAAATGCAGTCATGCATTTAAGCTGTCTCAGGAAATAAGGATAACAGTTTATGTCAATTTTTCCCCAGCTACTGTAAACAAGTCTTTGCCTGCTTACCTCTGGAAACATGATGTTATCCCCTTAACAACTCACTATTACAGACTGACCGAAATATACTTCATTCTGTATCTGAATCTTAATTACTCAGCACTGTAATTAGACTGGTGCCAGCAGCTCTTGCACTAGTCTCTCAACTGTACAGTTCCCCACTCCTGGCAAAAATTTCACAATTTCATATGGCACCATCTGAAATTTAGTAAGGGAAAGCTGGTACCCATTTTTCTTCAACAACATTTTGTTTTCACTTGGAAAAATCTTCTTTACTGTGTTTAGCTTTTTTGTTCATTTATAAGAAGTGGTAATATCCCTTCTCAGTTTTCATTGTTTTAGTTTAAATGTGCATGTACTTGTGTAGCTGTATGTATTTGTGTAGATGTATGTTAACATGCATGTGTGTAGGTGTGCATGCTGGGGATATGTAGAATAATTTGGAAAAGATGAATTTTTAGAGAGTTGTGAAGCATCAAATAAAATGTCACAGAAGTTTCATCTTCTTGATAGGAAAAAAAACACCCAAAACTAAGGTGAAATCTATTCTTGACTATGCAGTTTTACCAGGGAAGCACTATCATTCAGAAGTTTAAAACTCAATCACTTTGCATTAAATAGCACCACAAATTAAATAAAAAGGGGGAAATGTCTGTATATTACCACTAAGCTAGTTCCAACTACATTCATTATCTTTGATACAACAGAGAGAAAACATATGTGAGATTTTTGTGCATACAGAATTCATTACCAGACTGAGAAGGCTGGTAGTGGTCTATTCTGTAGTTTTATGAAGTAATTGAATGCTTTAGGCATAACAGAAAAGCTATCCAGGAAGAGCTGGGATGAAGAAAAAAAAAATTACGTATGCAATGGAAAGATGAGTTTATCATATACAATGCCACTTTCCCAGAGAAGAAGTTTCTGTTGTGTTTGATTTTGTTGAGTAAAATAGTAGGAAAAATGCTTTTGTCTTCATAAGACATATATGAGGAAATGACACAAGTTGAAACATATTACCTTCTACACAGCTGGCTTAGTCTTCTCTCACTCTTCTGCAGACCCTTTTCTAATCCTGAGATGAAGTAAGGTGAATGAATGTGTTCTTAGCTGGCCAGAGGAGGATTGCCTAATTTGGGGAAAGATCTTAAGCAATAGAAAGTGGTACCATAAATATATGTGACAAAAGTCTTCCACTAGAAGTAGTAGTCTTCCAGCAGAAGATTGTGCAATGGGGTATCCTAGAAACCACAACCAACGAGTGAAACTTGGAACGCTCGGTGAGCTGTTGCTGTGCGTTAGGCTCACAGGCAGCTCCTACTGACAGTGCTTCAGGAAAATTTAAATGCAAATGTAAGCATACACTAAAATCTGATTATCAGTTGAATAAACAAATCAGGAAGCAACGAAAAAAGTGGGGGGGTTCTGCCAGTCCTTCCTCAAAAGAACTCCTTCTGGAGGTACCTCACATGAAATTAATCTTCTCTATATAAATGATAAATGAATGGATCAGAGTGATATATTCAGTGTGTGTCTCATTTAAATCTCTGCAAGTACTGGAAATAGTGTTTGGTGGGGCCACAGTCCCATCCTAAAACAAGTAAATCAAAATCTTTCTTCAGTACAAACCATTGAACTGCATTCACAAGCAGTGTAAATTGGGATCACTCTACTGCCTTCATATTGATCTAAATTGTCTGAGTCTGATAAAAACTTTGGCTGTGTTATATTGCAAGCCATGTCTTACCTCATCATCTGCAGTTTGTAACCAAAAGTTCATTTCTCAGAGGCTGGTTGTAGCTTTTAAGGTAGCTTCAAAGAAGCTTGAGTAAGGCAGGCAGCCAGGGAAAATATTTCCCGTTACTTGGAAAAAGAGGAGTTAAGTAACAAGGAGTAACAAGGAGTTAAGTAATCAAGACTGCTCCTCAGACCCACCAGTGTAATCCCACAATCAGCTCCTGCCCTTCCTTCCACTCTGTTTATATTCAGTTTATTTCCTATTCCCGGGCTCAAGTGCACAACTCTTTGGACTGGTTGATAGTTTGCTCATCTGCAGCACCTGGTGCAAGGGTTCCTGGTGTATGGGAAAAGCTGCTGGATGGTGCTGGTAGTGTCACACACTCTGCGGACCCTCCCTAGATCACAGTTTATCAGTTTGACCTTTTCCCCATCTGGTGATGACAATCCTAGGAGCTTCCATTGTACCAAGGGATTGGCAAGGTCCGCATTGATTTCTTGGGGATGGAATAATCTATTTTGTGCTTTCTTGATTATCTACTCACATAATTGGAAAGTAGTTACCTAAAACATCTGTTTAAAACCATAACCCACCTTATATCCTAAGCTTCATAGCCCATTTTGAAATGCATGAGCACTAAGGATATCTTGTGCATCATACTGAAACTCTAAGCATTCAGTTAACAGTGCTCGAACTAAGAAGTTGAAAGCATTTTGCCAGCAGGGATTAGCAAAGATAAACAGGAGTTAAAATGGAAGTCTTAAACATGGTTTTATCTATATAGGTTACTGCCCATATCGCCATGACAATTTTTAGTCCTGTGTATCCAGTTCCAGCATATGATGTAGGTCAAGAGGAACAAAACACCAGTATTTTTTAAAAGATCAGCTTGGGTGATGGTGTATGATGTATTCCAGTTATTTAGTTGTATCACTTGCAAACTCTCATCCTTCTCCATCTACCAGGTTTAAACTAATGATGACACTGAATGAACCAAAAGTAAATTAACAAAGTGAAAAAATAGCACACAATAAGCATAGATAGCTAATGAGATCTATTTACTAGAATAAGTTCAGGTAGTTTGGGAGGCCAAATGTATACTGAGGTGCTCAAAATTAGTAGATAGTATCATTGCAGAAGTAAGTAACCTTCCTGAAAGATTATCAGTGAGAGTGCAATAAATAAAATGTTACTATTTATAGCTACATAGGGATACTGTCAGGAAAGTAAGCAAATCAATTTGTTTCTAGTTCTCCTCCAAGAATAGCACTGATTAAAAGTGGTTTTGATTATTATTTTTTCTTGACTTTTCTATTCTGAAGACTGGGATGAGAGGTGACACATCCCCACATGGATGCAAGGGGAGAATAATGGATCTTATAAATGGAAGATTTAATTTGGAAGTTTGCATCCAGAAAATGGTATTGTTACTAAGAGCTCTTAACATTTATTCTGTTATTCTGTAAGCAAATTGATGGCCCCATTCCTAACGGAAAGAGGTTTACTTGTAGAAGGAAAAAAAAATCATAAATTTTGCAAAGTAAGTAGAAATCAAATGCAGGGTAAAGTAGCTTCTCAGAGTCTGAATTTTCTGCATCAGGTTGGAGTTGAGCACATTAATTCAAATATATTGTTTGTATGTGAGAAACTGTCTTCAGAGATGCTAAATAACATAAGTATCAATTTGATTGTATATATACGCACATATACATTCATACATATATGTACATGCACATATTTATTTCTCCCTTTATGCCTAATCTTTTTTGTAATTTATAAATTCTGACAGAATGCATACATACACACATGCGCGAGCACACAGAGTCGCACACACACTCAGAATTTACATATTGGAGAAGATTCTGCATGAGAGAAAAGATGCGTGTTGGGAAACATGCCTGTCTGGTTTACAGCACAGCAACTAAGAAATTATCTTAGGGAATTTTTAAGGCAGCTATGTAGAAAGAGATGCCATGCGGTTGACCTACATGATTAGCACACTTGTACCAAGGGAGCATGCAATTTCAGCTGAGGTCTTACATTATACTGTGTTAACACTGAATTGTTTCCTGGGGGGCAGGGGCGGGGAATGGGACACAGAATAAAAAAAACCTCAAGAAAGCAGTGATAGACATGTTGGATGGTCTTGGATCTGCCTGGAGTTAAGTGCACTACTTTTCACTCTATAAATGGATCTGAAGAGGGGAAAAAAAATAATCAATTCAAATAAAATAAAAACCTTTGGAAGAAATGCCTGTAACTGTTCAGGGATCAACTTCTGCATTGTAGTCAAAGGAAAGTAAGATGGTAATTGCAGTAAAACCAATCACCCTGGAGAAAGGTAGCACTGAATTAGCAGGTATAGTCAGAGGAGAGTAATATGTGTATAATTTTTAAAGAGAAGAAAGTGTAATAATAAAAAATGTTGAGTGTGATGTCCTATGACTGTGACAAGAAGCAGGACAAACCTAGTGGATTGAATCTGGCTGAAATTCTGGAACAGCTCCTCAATCACTCTTCTCCTTTGCTAATCCATAATGGAGGAAATGCTGACTTGCTTAAACATTTCTGAGCCTACATTAGAGTTAATAAAAACATTTCAAATAGAAAAGATGCACAAGGTGCACCTGTGTTTAGAGTCTACCTGCTTCTTTCCCTTCTTCACAGTATCACCTCTTTCTCTTTTTGTGGTGTCTTTCTGAATAAACTGGAGATTAATTTTATAATAAGACTTGGCTTGCAAACCAATTCCTTATCTTCACTCATTCTAAAAATAAATAGGGAAAAAATAGGTAGGTTTAAATGGCTGGGTTTTTGCTCTGCTGAAACTGAAAATGTTTCACAGAAAAAGCTTGACAGAAACACCTGGTCTTCTTGTCAGTGTAGGTTTCTTTTTCATGCTTTTCAGTGTAGCTCATTCCAAAGGAGATAAAATCGTGATGTCTTTTTAAACTGGTACTGAGGTAATTGGAAGAGAATGTAATCACTATCAGGAGGGAAGAAATATAGAGGGAGCAGAAAAGAACTACCTCTGTAACAGGAGGCAGGATGTAGCTTCTTGATATTAGGATCATCCTGAAAAGGAGCCAGGAGATTGAAGTGCAAAGCATAAGCAAGGTTATTAATGAAAGATTTCTCTTAACAACGTTTTCATGCATCACCTTCAGCACTACATTTATTTGTAATATGGGGTTAATGCATTTGATAATAGACGAACATAGATATTTCAGTAAATGGACATTGCTGTGTAAAGTAAAATGGAATCTGAAGCAACAGTGACAAGAGGGACACCAGAACTGATGAATACTGTATAGAGTTTGAACATATAAACAGACTGAGGTTATGTCTACACTGCAGACTGCCATACAGTATAGAGAGATTGCTCATTTAATGTTCTGCCATGCTGATGCCTGCAGTGTGATTATATGCTGAGAGGCTTTTTGAAGGATTAATTCTATTTGCACTCTCATAGATAATATTTGTAGCATTTGACCGCAGTATAGAAACTCTTCTTTCATTATTTTACAACAAAAAATATCATGCATACAGGCTTTGTTGTGAATATTTTTGTTTCATTTGTCTTCCTATATCTTTAAATATATCATTAATTTTTATTTCTGTCCCTTATTGTAGTGTTATAGTTGCCCTTCAGTTCACACGGTTATACATCCTAGCTGGCAACTTTAGAGGGTATTTGACAAGATATCAGGATATCAGTTTTAGCAGTGGTGTCCCTGATGGACATTCCCAAAGCATTGCAGTCCATGGTTAAAGAACTTAAATTCTGCTTTCTGACTGGAGTCTGGGAACTGGAGAACTTTCTTGCTCTAACTCCATCAAAGGATGCAGGTTTTGGGTGGCAATTTGTCTTCTCTACTTCAGTAGGTTATCATTTCAGAAAAAAGGAAAGTGAAAGAGGAGTGACCAAATAGGTCACTTTACATTTTTTCCTATTAAAGTAAGTGGGCTGTGGTTCAGATCATGGTTTAAGAGGTTCTAAAATCCCAAATTTACCTGTGTGGAGAAATACTCTGACAAGGGATGAAGACACCAATTTGTAATTCACTTTTGATATGATTTGGTGACTTATATCTGATCATTGGTTATATTGATCCTTTAGCAAATAAGTCCTTCAAATATGTCATGAGGTCGCTGACTGCAGGGTTTTGTTTTGATATGCACATCTCTGTGCAGCACTAGTCTCTTCTAGTCCAGACTATTGATTCTGGAACTATGATGCCTCCCTCATTTTTATTAGTACAATTGTTTGTTGGACCATGTGGTGAACCAGAATGAAGAATTGCTCTTTAACATACTGGAATCTTAGATGACTCCACATTGTCATATGTCCACTTATAGCACAAAATAATTCCTCAAAGCCTACCAGGAGTCATCTGGATTATAAATGGGAGGGCAACTGTAATAGCAAATACAAGTAACAAAACAAACATAAATGCAAAGATACTAGAAAATTAGTAAATCTGGAAGGTCCACCTAAAAGTTCTTGCATATTTTTTTTTTTTTGGTGGTGGTGGTGGTGGTGTTAAATAATTTTAAAACACAAACACAATCATAATGGTCCCTACAATCTTGAACTACAATTTGCAGAGATCCCTTGTTTCCATAAAGAGAACTGAGGGTAATTATCAGTGAAGAGCAGGGGGAAAAGTTAATTAAGCCAAAATCTGGAGGAGCAGAAGTGTGTGTTTACACAATTTGGTCCTTATAGGATTATTTTCCAAAGACAGAAGGAGTTTGTTTGTATTAATAAAAATGGCCTGTTTCTGATTCCAGACATTCAGCTTTGATGATCTAGTTGATTCAAAATTCATGGAGCTAGAATTATGCATATGAGAAGATGCTGTTGTCCTTTACACATAAGTCTGTTTGTCCATTTTTAGCATTCACATCTTGACATTCTGAATGTATGACATTACATTTTAAAATAAATAACTTTTAATGAGAATATATTAGATCAACATTGATATTAGCCAAAATATAAAAAGTGAATGCACTGAAGGCACTGAAGGCACTGAGCTATGTTGATAACCAACCCATAGAAATACTTCAAGTTCAGCTTTTAGATACCATCCTCTAATACATGACTATTTTTAGCATGAATATTAACTTGTTAAGAGTTACTTTATGAAAAAATCTTGGAAACTATGTTGTTATGCTATGGTTTGGGTTTTTTGAAGGCAGAAAAAAGTTCTAAAAAAAGGAATAAAGAAACTGCCCTCTTGCCTTCATTTCCTCTGTCACTGCCTGATGTACGTAGTGTCTCAGTTGGTGTACTTGCACTTAATAAATGGATAACTTCTCTCTTTCTTTTTTTTCCCCTTTTTTATAAAATACAGTATACTGGTTTGTTCTAGAAAACGAGTTTGAATTCAAAGGCAGTGTATGAATCACAGGTAATATATAATTTCTGCATATCTCAGCCATTGGAAGTACAGTATTGAAAGCTTGTCACAAAAGTAACATATATGCAAAATAATACAGTGATATAAGTGTTGCTCCTGTTGTCGGTATGTGAAATAAAGAGTAGAACAGGCTTTTCCTTTTCATAAAGTTTTAGTTCAGTGATTAAATTCTTACAGCTTAATCCTAGTTATATATTAAACTAAATTAGCGAGCAAGATCAGTAATTAGTTAGCTAACAGGCATTAACATATACAATGGCAGTTATGAATAAAGAAATACTAACTAAAGTCTTTGGATTTTTCCTTAACTGAAGTAAACAGAAGGCTACCAAAAAAGAATCCAGTCATCTGAAGTCACTCAAGGACACAGGAGCTATTTGACTAAGGCAATTGCTGTTTGGTAATCATATGACTGTAGTTATCCAGACCTTACATATGCAATGTTAAATAAACCTCTGCCTAAACAGATGGGCTGTTGTCTGATCTCTCTTGAAAAGCATCAAAACTTCTAATTAAGGGCAGTGGTATTAACAGAAGGAAGGTATGCTCTTTTAATTGGCAGGGTACACATTTCCAAATAGAGAAGGAATAATATTACCTAGGATAATTAGATAGAGGGCACTGTGAGTTTGAAAACTTCACCTGACTGAAGAGCCAGTGGAAGATTTTGTTTTGGAAACAGATCCTGAGATGGTTTAATATTTAGTGTAATGTCTGAGACTTTCCTTCCTTTGTAAATGCTACAGTAAAAACAAATAGGACAAACTTTTACTAAAGGTTGTTTCTCTTTAGTGTCTTTTTGAAGTCGAAGTAACTGAGAATGAAAACTGAAAGACCTACAGTAATATTTAATAGCATTATTCTTCTGATTAGTTTGGCTTTGGATTAAGATGGCACTTTTCCCGAGTGTTGGTGCTGAAGTGTTCCTCATTTTTATTGACTAAAACAGTACAGTTTGGCAGGATCAATTTATTCCTTCAGACATAATGGAATTTCACTTGGTCGAAGTACCATAGTATCATTTAATTTTTGTGGATGAATGAGGCAGAAGTAAATAAAGGAAGAGTTATAGGGACTATGGTCTTTCACATGATCTGTTAAAATATCCCTGGCTTTTAATAATATACATTTTTATTAATAAATATCAGTGACTCAGCCAAAAGGTACTTCTAGAACGAGGTGTTCTTGTAAGTTGTATCATCAAAGAGACAGACACCATCATAGCCAGCTTTTTCCTGCAACTTCTCCTTTTGCATTAAGATTCTTTTCTCTTTGTTATGTTTCACACTTAATTTGCAAAAATACCTCTCAGACAGTCACATATGGCAATACATGTGTACATTAAATTACAGAACAGAGGAAAAAAGCAAGCAAAAACAGTAATGAAGGGCTTTTGTTGCAAATAGCTTGCAATACAGTGAAATGAAGTACATACCTTGAATCGATGATGGCCTTGTATTCTAATACACGTAAGTGCCATATTGAACAGACAGCTGTATGAAGCCCACTGAGAGCCTGAACTTAAAAGCCTGTGGTTTTGTTATTTGTATGCTGCTGATGTTCAGAGTCATATTTCCTTCCTTATATTTTTGGATGGTGTTTGATACCAGCTCTTTGAAGCCTGACGTATCTCTTGCTAGTTGTATAAACAACTTTTGATCTTGAGTATGGACAAATGTGAATTTTTATTTATTGGTTGACCCTGTTTGACAGTTTGTGATCTCTGCTGCTGCTTTTTTTTTTTCTTTTTATGAGATTATATCTTCCCTCTCAAGCACTGTTTCTACTTACTGCCATTACTGGTTGCTTTACACATTGATAAACCAATCAGATATATAGGTGTTCTGCTGAAATGAAAAGAGAACATGCACATCTCTAATGACAGAAATGGAACTATCTAGCTCAGCTACCATAACAGGTAGACAACTTCCCTTTAAACTTTTGATGGAAAATAAATTACATTTTAGACTGTACTTGCTGCTAAAATGTTCTATCACACTCCAGTTAACTTCAGGATGAATTATTATAAAATATTGTTCGTCCTCCTGTGTGTTCCTGTTAGGTTGCAGCCCATACAAAATTCTCTAACCTGTGCAATTTTTCATTTATTTCCATATGTAATTAAGTTTTTCAGGACACCATAGATCCTCAGCTAGAAATAGTGTTTAAAATGCAGTCATATACTTTAATTATTCGAAGGCTTAGTTGGAGATATAGAGGAAAGGAACTGAACATGAAATATATACACACTGTATATATATCACTGTGACTGTAAGTGAATGCTTTTGGCCTTGAGGCCAAGATTAATTAGGAAAAGCAGAGAAATGGTTATTTTTACCAAATGGATATTTGGTCCATAAAAAGGAGAATCTGCCAGAGCTTGTCAATATTCTGTTAAGAAATCCTGTAGCATGACATGTCAGAAACTTCTTGAAATGAACAAGTCTCTGCGAAGGCTTAGCAGTTCATCCATGCGCTCTACACTGCACAATCGATAGGTGATGAATGCTTACAAAGTGACGCTATTAGCAAGGAAGTATTCCTACTAATGAAGAGAAGAGGGGACTTAGGGAAGGAACTACTCATACTGTTACTGCATATTAGCTTAAAATTCTTAAAGGAACTGAGTCTTGGCCTGGGCTGTTGCTGTGTGGCCAGTATTAGATGTAAGAGCCCAAGAAGAAGTTAGTAAGGGCTAAAGAAGAAACTTAACTGCCTATGCATTCTGGAGTTCATTCCTGCGCTCTCTCATTAAGAGAGATTTTTACCATTAGTGGCTTTTCTTATTTTTGAAATAGCACCTTTTTTTAGCACTATCTGGGGACTCTCTTCTGGCATAAGGTCTGATTAGGCTTGAGACTATACACACATACAATTAAAAGGACGGTCCCTCTACAGAAAACAAACTCTTCAGTTACAATGACCTTAACAAACTGAACCCAATAAAAAGTGCTTCAACAGTCAGCATGGGTTTGTGAAAGGTAGGTCCTGCTTGACTAACCTGATCTCATTATATGATAAGGTGACCCGCTTAGTGGATCCTCATCCTCTGGATGTTGTCTACCTGGACTGTAGTAAAGCCTTTGACACCATTTCCCACAGCATTCTCCTGGAGAAGCTGGCTGCTCATGACTTGGAGGGGCGTACTCTTTGCTGGGTAAAAAAACTGGCTGGATGGCTGGGCCCAAAATGTTGTGGTGGATGGAGTCAAATCCAGTTGGCAGCTGGTCACGAATGGTGTTCCCCAGGGCTCAGTGTTGGGGCCAGTTCTGTTTAATATCTTAATCATTGATCCGGACAAGGGGATGAAGTGCACCCTCAGTAAGTTTGCAGGTGACACCAAGTTGGGCGGGAGTGTTGATCTGCTGGAGGGTAGGAAGGCCCTACAGAGGGATCTGGACAGGCTGGATTGATGGGCCAAGGCCAACTGTATGAGGTTCAACAAGGCTGAGTGCCGGGTCCTGCACTTGGGTCACAAGAACCCCATGCAATGCTACAGGCTTGGGGAGGAGTGGCTGGAGAGCTGCCCGGAGGAAAAAGACCTGGGAGTGCTGGTTGACAGCCAGCTGAATATGAGCCAGCAGTGTGCTCAGGTGGCCAAGAAGGCCAATAGCATCCTGGCTTGTATCAGGAACAGTGTGGCCAGCAGGACTAGGAAAGTGATTGTCTCCCTGTACTCAGCGCTGGTGAGGCCGCACCTCGAGTACTGTGTTCAGTTTTGGGCCCCTCACTACAAGAAAGACATTGAGGTGCTGGAGAGTGTCCAAAGAAGAGCCACGAAGCTGGTGAAGGGTCTAGAGCACAAGTCCTATGAGGAGCAGCTGAGGGAGCTGGGGCTGTTCAGTCTGGAGAAGAGGAGGCTGAGGGGAGACCTTATTGCTCTCTACAACTACCTGAAAGGAGGTTGTAGCGAGGTGGGTGTCAGTCTCTTCTCCCAAGTAACAAGTGATAAGACAAGAGGAAATGGCCTCAAGTTGCACCAGGGGAAGTTTAGGTTGGATATTAGAAAAAATTTCTTCACTGAGCGGGTTGTCAAGCATTGGAACATGCTGCCCAGGGAAGTGGTTGAGTCTCCATCCCTGGAGGTATTTAAAAGATGTGTAGATGTGGCACTTAGGGACACGGTTTAGTGATGGACTTGGCAGTGTTAGGTTTACAGTTGTACTTGATGTTCTTAAAGGTCTTTTCCAACCTAAATGATTCTATAATTCTATGATTTTGAAGAAAGGTCCATCTTTCATTGGAAAAGATTCCAGACATATCAATCTGTGTTAAAAATAATTTCTCTTATGTCAGATTTACAAATCTGTGAAAAGAGGTTCAAGGTCTTGACCCCAATAAGGAAAATCTACATTAGAACCAAAAAGAGAAACCAGGTCTTTTTTGGTTTTAACATAATATACAAATGGAAAAAAAAAAAAAAAATCCCTTTCTCCCCCACATCCCATTTTAACAGGAAGGCTTTCCGCTTTCACAACAGAAAGTGGTTTCCTTTTTTTTTTAAGATTTTTTGACCAACTTCCACACTTTTGGGGGCAACAGAATAAGCTTTCTCATATTTAGCATGTATGTAGTGCATACAAATAATCACCAATGTTATCATTTGTTAAGCGTCTCCATCATGGATGATCCTTCCAGAAAAAACACCAGAAAAAAATTTAATTATAAAAGACATATAAAAGTACAATAACCCATCAAGATATTCTGTTCAAAGGTCTTCTGTACTGAAACCCTTATAAAATCAGATATAAAATGCGGTAATTCTATGTTCCTGCTACTACCTAATGGACAGTAGTATTTGGAGATAGCAATTTGTAAGACATGCAAAGAAACTCTGAAATTTTAAAGAACATTTGTGGTCTTAAGGGTGCTGAGCAGGTGAAATCCATATCTAACATATTCCATCCTTGATATATGGTACATAAGGAATGAAATAGACCGAAATTTGTTCATAACTCTTAAAGTGAAATAAAGGATTTAATTACATTTAGAATACACATCTGAATCTGACCATATTTTGACCAAACCCATCAGAGACCAGACTAAAGATTTGTTGACACTGACAAAATCAGTGAATTCACAATTTCATATGCTGTTGGGAAATACATGAGATTTAGAGCTTCTAAGTTGAAGGAGAAAGCATGTATTAACTTTTCCTTTTTCAAATGTTATGCTCCAAGACTAGCAGTGGTTAGCTGTGGTTACTATTCTATTATGTTGCCATTTAACTTAGAAACTTAAAGAGATCCACTTGTAGGAGTGATTGTTCAATAAAAGACTCCCATCACAATAGAATAACTGAATGTTCTTTTATCACAATGAGCTTAGGTATTTTTCATATGCACAAGTCTTTTCATTTTATATTCAGATTTCTAAAACTTATCAGATAATGTCCTGTTCTTTACAGAATAGTCCATGTTAAGTTGCAATTTCAAGAATTCAGAAGGTATTTTGCTATGTCCTCCAGAAACACAAATTTTGAACATTGAATACCTTGACCTTTTTTGTTAATGATTCAGAAAAAGAGTAAAAGCATCTATCCCTCATATTTTTGAAACATATTTGCTTTGAAATGGAAGCCAGGCATAGAAACACTCAGCCAAAACCACACATTTTAGAAAGTTCTGAGTAACTAAAATGTTACTGTTGCTTTTGTTGGTTGCCTGTTGCCGTAGGTATGATAAATTGTCATGGTTAAACCCCAGCCGGCAACTAAGCACCACCCAGCCACTTACTCACTCCCCCCCAGTGGGTTGGAGGAGAGAATTGGAAGAGTAGAAGTGAGAAAACTCGTGGGTTGAGATAAAGACAGTTTAATAGGTGAAGCGAAAGCCGCGCACGCAAGCAAAGCAAAACAAGGAATTCATTCCCTACTTCCCATTGGCAGGCAGGTGTTCAGCCACCTCCAGAAAAGCAAGGCTCCATCACATGTAATGGTTACTTGGGAAGACAAATGCCATCGCTCTGAATGTCCCCCCCTTCCTTCTTCTTTCCCCAGCTTTATATCCTGAGCATGATGTCATATGGTATGGGATATCCCGTTGGTCATTTGGGGTCAGCTGTCCCAGATGTGTCCCCTCCCAACTTCTTGTGTGCCTGGCAGAGCATGGGAAGCTGAAAAGTCCTTGACTAGTATAAACACTACTTAGCAACAATTAAAACTTCAGTGTGTTATCAACATTATTCTCATACTAAATCCAAAACACAGCACTATAACAGCTATTAAGGAGAAAATTAACTCTATCCCAGCTGAAACCAGGACATAGATCTTGACATTTTTATGCCTCTTCAATTATATCTTGAAGCCAGTTTTCACCATAAATATTTAGGTTTGTTATGTCTTATTAATTAGGTTTAGTTGTTTATATCTTTCAAATGTTTTCTTGTTATGCTGAAACATCTTGATTTGGAGATGTAAGAGACTGAAGTGTTAAGAACAATTGTCTCAAAGCTTGCTTGTGTGTTTATCTGATAAGACCAGACAGTAGACCACTCTTTTGTCTGACAAGACCCGAGGGCAGACCACTCTTTGGCTTATCAGGTAGCACCGTCTTGCAAGGAAGCCTGTGCAAACTTGCTGAAGCAGCAGGCCATTCTTTGGCTTATCAGGTAGCACCGTCTTGCAAGGAAACCTGTGCAAACTTGCTGAAGCAGCAGGCCATTCTTTGGCTTATCGGGCACCACCAAGAATAGGACACCAACTGGTATCTGGTCAGGCCGCTTGCCCCAGCAGTAGATGTGCATGTGTTGGGTACGTGATGTTGCCCTGGGTAACCAAACGGAAACAAGAGGGCAAACTCCCTCTCCAACACCAGATAAAAGACGGCACAACGAGACCTGAGTGTGGCCATCCACCACCGAAAAACTGAAGACAGGACCAACGGGACGCCGCTGGATCCATGGTGGTGACTATCCTTTGCTTCTCTCTCTCTGGATGCTTGCTTAATTTCCTCCTAATATTTCCTGCCTTTCCTATCGCTTTACCCTTTTATATTTACCCAATAAAACGTCTGATTGGCGGCATATGACCTTGTTTGTGTCTTAATTTCGCCCTTGGGATCATTACAAACCTTCCCCGAGCCTGACAATCAGAGAGGGACTTAACAGGAGACCATTTGAAAAGTATTCTAATTTCTAGCAAAATAAAAATTGAAGTTGTTTGGTTAAAACTATTACTGCTGTTGCATCCAGTAAATCTGCTAGGTGAAGAATAAATAGGTTTTAAATAAGAATAACAATACTGTAAATACTAACATGTGAAATTCATCTTGACCATGGAGAATAAATTTAAATTAACTCTGTGAATTTTAAAAGCCAACTATCATATTTACATGGACATTGTCTGTCAATGTTTAAAGGAATTAAGTAACTACATGTTTCATAGAGAGTGTGAAGCCATGTGATTCAGGCCAGAAGAATAACATACAGAAAAAGAGATTCTTTAAAAATAGTTGTGTTTTTTTTCCTCAGAGTCCGTGGGACAGTTCCCTTTGGTATGAGATATTATTTGTAATATTAGGAAGAATCTCCTCTTTTACATGACATAATTCAGCTATCCCTCAAGAATGACTCTGGACTGAAGAATTAAAATTTCTCTGGATTTTGACACATAGTGAGTGATATTTAGAAAGCTTAAGCCATTTCTTGCTTCTAATTCTTATTAGCCTATATATAGCCATTCAATATTCAATAAAAATAAAGGATTACAGGACCCAAGATAATCTAGGTATCTGAAGCCAGCAGTTTAAATTTTTAGCTGTCTGGTCTGTTGAGATTTGCACCTCATTTCCAGGGGACAGTAGTAATTCTTCCTGTGCTCACCAAGCATCATGTAATGAAGTTGTTACATCCTATCTGACATATATGGGCCGTTATATAGAAGGTACAATTTTTGCTATGCAGTCTCTACAGTCCAAAATTCTAATTGATATTCTGTAGCAACACAAATAATCTCTGCAGCTGCTAAGGAATTCAACAACAAAGGCTACTAAAAGTTAATTACTGCTATAATGCAGGGTTTTCACCCATCCTTACTTCCATTTAAAACAAAATGGAAAAACTGATCAAGGAAATCAAGTAGTGGTTTAATAAAAGAGATAAAATTATGCCACTTACAAGGATGTGACTGAATGGGGAAGAACTCAGGAAGCCTTCAATTTCATATCCTGGTACTTATATGTGAGACATACTCAGCTTGTAAAAATTGGAGAATGTAAATGGTTGGTGCAAAGAGATGGCAAACTGACAATATTTGATACTTTGCCATATCTACCTGTCAATTATACAAACACAGAGCACGTTCATCTGCCTTGCCCTTCCTCCTCCCTTTTTTCAATTTTTTTTCAACATTTCTAAGTTCAGGCAATTCACTTTTTATCTTTCTAGAGAATCAAAGACATCACTGAAATATCCTCAGTCATAGGAAATTTTTGGAGGTAGATAGATTAACTGATAGATGGCCCTTATTTCTAACACACAATGGTGCATTGGTGCAACATCCCTATAAAGCAATGTAATCCTATTAGTTCTGTGGTACTTTTACATGAAGGGTTTCCAAGTGCTGCCAACGAATTAGTCTCACACTGCTCCTTTGAAGCAGCAATATGAAAGTGGAAAATTTTGGTAAATAAGTTTACCAAGCACAATGTATTTTAAACTGAGCTCATATGACTTGCCCAAGGGTACACAGAAAATCAGTGGCAAAGATGGAAAAAGCATTTGAATCTCCTTAACTCTCAGTCTTGTACTATTGGCACAAGATCATCTTTCTCCACTGTAATTAGCATTAATACAATTCATGCTATAATTTGACTGATTATAGCACCAGTCAATTAGTGTTAAGAGACGCTGCATTGTCCGCCTTCAAAATAATTTTGTTCAGAAAAATAGGGCCCTGATTCCCTTGGGAATCTATGTGCCAAAGTGGTAAAGCAAGCTAGTGAGAAGCCAGTCATTAGTTAAAGTACTTGACCTTCTCATACGAATTCTTTGCCTTGCTTTTATACTGTCTATATAAAAAGCCAGGTTAACAGCTGGTAAATCAGTGCAGTAACAAAGGATTTGGTAAAGCTCCATCAATTTATCTCAGCAGGAAATTTCTTTTTTACTATTGTGTTGTTGTTGTTTGTAATAACACATTTCAGACATCAGTAAAATAACAAAACTTACCTCAGATATCCAGATTTGTGAAAATAGAGAAACATGAGGCCATTTGAGTTTGCCTACCAGTTTAAAGCCATAAATGTTTTGATTGACAAGTTGAACAAAATTGTTTTCCCTGATAAGGCATGTAAAGAGTTTTTAGCAAAGAAAAAAATTCTCCCTGTTTGCTGACAGCTGAAACTGCCTTCATTACAAGTTAACAGAAATTTGATTTATTGAACAATGGGAGTTTCCTTATTCCACTGTATAGCAGATGGCAGAATGTCCAAATCAGGATTCCTCAGAGCTGAGAACTGTACTTGTTTTTCCTACATACAAGTTCTCATTTTTGCTACTGAAACTTTTTTTTTTCTTTTTTTCCACCACATCTGGTGACATGGTATTGTACGTGTCTCTCATGCACATTGGAATCATCACACAGTTTATCTCACCAGTTGAAACAAATTCCCACACACCTGACCATAACTGACTGCAGTGTTATCTCTTCTGTACGCTTGCAAATGAAATAAATGTATTGTTCTGAAATCAAATTACAGGAATTCAAATTCTCAGGATGATGTTCTGCTTCAATCCAGTCTCAAGTTCAAAGTGTAAGTATCTTGTTATTTCAGAGGGAGAGACATGTTATGTAGCTCCACTATTTAGGTGAAACCAAATTACATTGTAGCTTTCATGTAATTGTCTGAGCCTTATGCAACTGGCAACCTTTCAAATTGTGTTGAACTGCAGGAGAAAGAGATAATAAAGAATCTCTCTTAAGCAAAAATATAAAAGTGTTACTAAGTTTATCCAGTCCTGGTCCACATCTCCCACATGCTCTAAGTTTCTCTTGAGTTCATTAACTGCCTGATAAGCATATGCAAACTTTGATATCAGGGTTAACATCAGGATACCTAAAAGATAACACAAGATCATGAAAAGTCCAATGATTTTTATTCCTCATTCACAGCTCAGAATTATTGACCTTACTGGCCAACCAAAGAGACAAAGAAGAAATCTAGGTGCACATAAACCGCAAGACACCGCTGAATGGTTATCTACTTCCTTTTGATACTTATGTGATTCAGGTGGAATGAGGATAAAATTACAAAAAAGAAGAGATGAACCAAGGGTTGGAAGAATAAGGCTTCAAAATCCCAAACTTAGGACAAGTACAGACACAAGGCCTTCTGGAAGAAAATGCTTTAATTCACTCTTCCACATATCATGGGGTTTAACATATCTACAAATGTGTGCTTATATCAAACTTCTCAAAGAAAAAAAAAAAACAAGGTCCAGTTCAGCTGTAGACAGCTATACTATCTGAGCAAATGTATTCGAAGAAGAGCAGGCCAGTGGTGCCGCTGATGGACTGGAACTAAAACTGTGGTATCACATTGTTATTTTAATTACTAAGTATTTCTAGGAGAAATGAAGGTTCTAGGCCCTGTGATGTTATAAAATTCACAACTGTGGTTCCGGTACATTTACATTGAGTTTAAAACTAAACACATGAAGAATGTAATGAGCTTAAAAAGCATAGCAAGAGGACAGGGGAAAGTAGCAATGATAGGTTCATTTGAGAAAGATAGTTTTGCAGGCAATGTAGTGGGTCCTCTTGACTAAATCACCTGTGAGTTTTAAGATTTTTATGTTGTTTTTAGCTAAATAAAAGCAAAACAGTATATAAAGAACCACTTAACCCTGGCTTCTGCACTTGCTGTTTAAGTGCTGGGTGTCACAGTAGAAGTGGTTCTTGGAGAGGGGAATCATCTGACAAAGAAGTAACTGTTGTATTTTTGCTGCTTACTTTTAAGAATTTCTGGTTTTATCTGTTGACCTGCTTTCAGGAAACTTCCATCTGATAAAATTGTTTGAGCTCTGTCTCTAAAGAAATGGTCACGACAGTCATTTGCTAAAGGGTTAATGGAGGGAATGATTCCCACACCCAGAAGCTACAGAATATTCCAAGTAGCTGTGATCTTATTTTCTGGTCATGTAACCTTCCACAGTCTGTAACATTTGGATATTTGAAGCTGTTAGACATTTTTGCAGGTGGGTTTGGAAGAGTGCTAATTGAAGTCCAGTATTAGCTGGAAGTGATAGAAGGAACAATTCTCTAGATTACTAATTCTGATGTTAATGGCCCAGATGTTAGTGGTAGCTGCCAGCTGGGAACACAATGGCCAAAAGCTTTACATATGTAGTCTAATGCTGATGAGTAAATCATTTGACCACAGCTAGCATTCTTGGCCTGTGTGATTTTTATGCCTTGTAACCTCATTACTTCAGCCTGTATCTTAGTGGAGAAATTATCTGAACTGATAAAAAAAATGGATGCATTTTAGCTTTTCTGCTATTCTGTGATTTTCACAAGTCACCGTTTTACAGTATGTCACTCAGGATCTTAGATTTGAAAAAAATCACTGTACGTAGATACCAGCATATCTGTGCAACCCTACTGTCTTGTATGCAAAAGAAAGATTCCCCAAGTTTGTGTATTTTTTGTCAGTGTCTAATAAAATTACATATTTATCACCTGAAAACCACAAGATAACTACTTTTTAATTTTCACACAGTATTCTGTGAGGCTGATATTTCCAGGTTATATAGAAGGCATTATAGCTGTTAATTATATATAGTCAGTTATATATGTCAAGTTTAGCACCTTGTGCAATGTTTTTGGATATGCAGAACTTCTTGTAAAAGTAATGAGGGACAAGACTGCTTGACATTTTCTAGATATTCAGTGGCTCACATAACTGCACTAGCCATGTATAAGTACATGGCAATGGGTTTCACATTGGATCCTTAAGAATTGTTTTCAGGATATTCCATTTAGGCTTTCTCACACATACTAGATTTTTTCAAATAATATATTTCATGAAGCAAAACGCATACACAGAGAATCAGTTATAGAAATGATGACAAAATAGGAAGACAATCTTATACTTCAGAGATCCTTCCTTTTAATTTAGCTAGTATCATTAGATACAGATGGTCATGTGGTCAAGAGCAAAACATATGATTATAGACAACAAAAGAAAGGCCAAAAACACTAATGGAGAGGAAGAGATGCAATCTAGACAGGCTACCGTAAATTTCTAAGAACTTTGAAAGGCCAATGTTTCTTTCCTAACAACAGTTTCAGCAGAATCTGTGGCAGCATGCAGATATTGAATTACACTGCAAATTATACTTAAAAGTGTTAAGGTTAAGGTTATGCTTCAGACTTACAACATAGATAGTACATAATAATCACTTTTTCTTTGTACAATGCAATACATTGTAACTCATCAGATGAAGCATAATGCAGATTCTAATTTATGATTATTTAAAAGTCTAAAAATAAACTAAAAAATGAATAAACACTGTCTTAAACTTAGGTGGCAAACCAAAATAAAAATAACTCAAATTAAAAAATATTGCATGACTAATGCTATGATTCTCTGTAGTTAGAAGAATACCCAGTGAAAATACTGCATATCACCATATAGTTACTCATATTCTTCTTGAGAAGTTGCCGTGGTTTAACCCTGGTGGGCAGCTCAGCTCCACACAGCCACTTGCTCACTCCTCCCCAGCAGGATGAGGCGAGAGCTGGAAGGGTAAATGTGTGAAAACTCATGTGTTGAGATAAATACAGTTTAACAAGTAAAGGAAAAGCTTCACGTGCAAGCAAAGCAAAATAAGGAATTCATTCACTACTTCCCATCAGCAGTCAGATGTTCAGCCATCCCCAGGAAAGCAGGGCTCCATCATGCATAACGGTTACTTGGGAAGACAAACGCCATCACTCCAAACATCTCCTTCCTCCTTCGTCCCCCAGCTTTTAGTCCTGACCACGACGTCATATTGCATGGAATATCTTTTTGGTCAGTTGAGGTCAGCTTTCCCAGCTGTGTCCCCTCCCAATTTCTTGTGCACTCCCCCATCCTACTCATTGGCAGGGCAGTCTGAGAAGCAGAAGAGGCTTTTATGCTGTGTGAGCACTGCTCAGCAATAACTAAAACATCACTGTGTTATCAACACTGTTTTCATCTCAAGTCCAAAACATAGCCACATACAAGCTACTATGAAGGAAATTATTTCTATCCCAGCCAAAATCAGTACAGAATTCTACACCTAGTAGTCTACACCTAGTATATTTTAATATACATGCATTTCAACTATGCCTGCAAGTAGCCAGTGTTGAATCCAGATCTGTACTATCGTTACATGGGAACCTGCATAAATAAAACCATTCTATCTATAAGACAAATAATGAGCACAAAAGTCCTCCAATTTCAGGTCTGCTTTCCACATAGTATTCTGTGGTAACAACTTCTCTGCAACACCTGGATTAGATATATAGGAAACAGATACTACTTACTTTGATTCATCTTGAGTGACTTGTGTTAACTAGATGGGCTGTCTGTCTATGGTGCTTGACCAGCTAGCTCTTTCCAAGCAGATTTTACAACCTACAAATACTCACAAGCAAAGATTTACCTGCTATTTCTACAAAAACTTAGTTCTCTTGTCTGCTTGGCAATTTCTGTTTTTCATGCTACTTGTAAGAACTCACTTTTCAGACCACTTCATTTTTTTAAGATTCAATCAAAGCTGACCAATAGTTTAGTTAAAGCATAGAAGAGGAAGGAAGAAAGGACTAGACAGACACAAAGCTTGTCTTCATATGAAATCAAACTGAAAATGTGAAGAATCATTTGAATTAATGTTCTCATACTGCTCTAAAGATTGTCTAAAAATGGTCATTCTGCCAGTTTGAATGTTGCATCTCAACAGAATTAATGCTTTGCATGGGGTTTACCTCATTCAGTAGAACGTGAGCCACATGTACTATGGCATGATGTAATGGACCTTTCTATTTGCCACTTTCACTTGGTACTAAAACTGCAGTGCATAACTACACATAAGAGAAACCACATGTGAAGTCACAGTGGCCAAAACTAAGAGGTTTGGATTTAGGATCATCTATAGCTGGAACCAGCAGACTTGAAGCCTGTGAAACCCCTTGCTCACTCCAGAAGAATATTTAGTATATTGTAATGAGCTATAACATGCTGAGTGAGCAGGAAAATCCGAATATATGAGTAATATGCTGAACAGATGTTGAAAGAGAGGGTTGCCCTGTAACCAATATGTTCCAGGAAAAAAAAAAAAGAAAAAAAAGAATTCCAATCGCATTTAAACAGCTCGTCTCAACTCATAAAAGGGAGAAAAGTGACAAAATGCTATGTTGCAGCTCTTCAACTTCTTAGCACTCTGCAGGACCAAAAGTTAGACTTTGAGGTCCCTCCATGTCTAGGAAGTAAACCACTTCAGACTGAGAACATCATACACTAGGAGGACAGAAAGAATTCTTGTAAGCTACCTCATCAGAAATGCTGAGGAAAGATTAAGCTTTAACTGCACTCCACAAAGGCATTACTAGCATTTGGTTAAAAGACAGACGAAATTCCATCTCTGCTTGTGAATCGTAGCTGTAGGTGCTCTCTGCATGTCACTCTTTCTTTAGAAAGTGAATTTCTGAAAGAGATGTTTCTGCTTTTCTTTCTCCCTTTAATTAAGCGCTCATAGAATGCTCTTGGGATGGATGTGACTTCAACTCAGGCTTTTTCCCAATCTTAGACATTTGAGTTTATGACAGAAGTCATGAAATTACAGTAGTCAACAAGTTGGCTTTTACTGGAGCTAAACTGTGATCTGTACAATCATTAAAAACAGAAGACCAAGTCATCTAACCTCCCAGAAAACCATTCTAACTAGTCAGCTGTTGAATCACACTCTGCCCCCACATGGCTTTTGTTCAAATGCAGGTATTGTTGCCATTTTCTTTCCGTAGCTTACTTCCTGACAACATCATACTACTGAGTTCCTTAATGGTCGAAAGATTGCCAACATTGCAAGTAGTAAAGAATTCTACAGGATATGTCACCATACATCACACCTATCTTCTGCAAAGCGTAAAGGAAGCAACTGCTTTCTGCTCATTCTTTCTCTGATTAAATCTTTCTGGGGCATTGACTCTGAAAGGACTAAAAAAGAAGGGGAACATACTAGAAAAAGAGCTTCACCCAGAACTGTTAAGATCCATTTGTAGTATGACCTAACCTTGTATATTACCAGTTTTGCCCCTCACTGTCTTTAGTCTAGTGTCAATTTTGTATCTGTCTTAGCAAGGCTGAGACATGTATGCCATTCAAAAATGAAATGATATAAAGTACACCCTATACCAACTTAGGCTGATATTGACCTACCAGATAACTCAGCCCATGAGATAAAATGGAGGGCAGAATGAGAACTCACATCCCTCTAAGAAACAGAACGGTGATTTGACACTCCACTTACGGACAAAATAATTTATTTTACCAACTATATTGCGAACAGTGCTTGGAGGTCAGAAGGCAGCACTAAGCTCTCACTGTAAAAAGATAAGGGACAGATTCTAACCTTAACTTTTAAAGTCCATTCTTTTGTCAGTTTACGTCACAACATTAACATTGCATCAGCTTAGTTTAAAAATAAATAAGAGTTAGTCTGGAATGAGGAGTGACTGTCTAGCCTATTAGTTTGCCTAAGTCACAGTCTTGTCAATTCCTTTCAGCACTACTGGCTCCATGAAGAAGAGGCACGTATGGCAAAACACAGCACTTTTTTGTTCCTTTTCCACACATCCCTGATTTCCCATCAAATATTCTTTGCCTCTCCATAATCTTCCTGTATATTTCATTGAAAAAGAAAACCTTTGAGGTATAACATTTTCAGATTTAAAGTAAGAGGAAAGAGTTATTTCAAATTCAAATCCACTTACATTTATGCAGTAATTTTCGTTGTCTTTAGTTTCTGTTATCATAATTGCTTTTCATTTGTCTACTGCTAAGTATTATTCCTGAATTAAAGAGAATTAAATAAAAGGAACTCTTAGGAAATATTTGTTCTTTTCCTCTTCTAGGGAGTGACTTCTCACAAACATATAATTTTGTTGGTGGTAGTTAGTAAGGCAGAAGTGGATAAGAATCCTTTTCCTAATCACATTTTTTTTTTTAAGTAAAAAAATTGGAAGTCAATACATAAAAAAATTTTAAAACTCTGTATCAGTTTGAACTATGTAACTTTTACAAGATTTGGGAAAGGGCTGGGAATTCAGTTTGTCTTTCATGAGGTATGTTATGTGTCTTAACTTGCACCATTAAACAAATCGCTTCAGTCTGTAATATTTCAACTGTAGACTTAGCTTCAACTTTCTTATGCATGCAGCAAACTTGTTGCCCTAGAATGGAAACCTTACCGTGAAGACATAGATTTGCATATCCAACAGCTGAAACTTGAGAATCCTGTGAAAAGTGTAAGTAACAGGTAGCAGTAACTTCAATAAGAAGGGTCACAAGCAGTAGTGAAACACTACAGGCACTGAAGTAGCCTGTCTTTCTATAAATTTGAGTCTCTTGCCACTTAACCTTCCTCTTCCTCTTTATTTTTAAGAGCAGTATAGAAGGCATTTATTCTGAGAATAATTGATAACTACTGATCAACTCATGGCTGCCAAGTTGAATATTTAACAGAGGATTTTTGCTGCCTTTATTTCAATAAGGAGACAAATTTTGATTCTTGCATCAGCCCAGCTGACAGAACTTTTGAGATAATTTAATTAGCTTTGTCATTTCTTCCATTTGCAAATTTCATTGAAATTGGTTACTATTCTCAGAGGTGGATAGAGAGGAACGGGCTCACAGATAGACAATGAATAGACAGTTTCCTTAAGAAACTGGACTTCTAATGTTCACCAACTCTTGCTGAGCTCAAGTTCATCTGCTTTTTTGCAACAGATGTTATTGCATTATGTTCATATCAATTTACCACTTTACAGAATCTTGCATTTTAAGTACGGGAGAAAAGCTTTGACCTAAAAGCAAACCCCCTTTTTTCCATGAGATTTAGTGAAGTACCTATCCAGAATAAAGGTTATGTTACAGCTACAAGCTGTAAGGCAGTGTGAAGCAGTACAGGCTTACAAGAGAAATACAAAGGTGCAGAAGAGGTGGTCAGCCATCTATCTACCGTAGTTCATTTGCTGTTGGTCAAGATCTGAAAACCGTGCTGAGAGATCACTTCTCTTTGTGTTACACTTTTCAAAGACAAATGCAATCACGTTTTTCTAGAGTAATGCCTGATAAAGGTTCATGCTGAGATTTACAAGTGCTTTTGAATTGATGATCATGTCATGACTTCATAACCTTTTTGTGTGTCTAGAATAAAGTAAAACTGGAAAAGCATTGTTATCTTTATCTGTAATATTCTATAATATTTAAGAGCATTTCATTGTGCCCAGACCTGAGCAGAAGCACAAAAGGATGATAGAGATGATGTTCCCCTAGAAGAATCCTTGTAAGCAGCATTTCTAGACAATCCATCCATTCTGGTGAGCCAAAGACTTCTTTGACAGTTCAGGGGTGGAATCAACAACTTTAATAATTCAGAGTGAACATGGCCACTTGCTCAGTAGGAACTCTCTGAGTGTTCAGGTATATGTGTATGAAATATATGTGTACATATATATACACACACACACAAATATATACATACCATGTTTTCAGACATGCACACTCACATAGATGCTATACACTAGTTTATTTTAGAATGACAGAAAATTATCAATGTGTATGTTAAATGTGCAATTTACCCATAGTTGTGAAGTTGTGAAACACTGAACAATTTGCCCACATATTATTTACTCTGTTTATGGACTATTTATGATGCTAAGCATTCCTTTGCTTTCTTAATAAGCATTGCACATAAACACATTTGGTTTAAACTGTGATTCACACAAACAAAACTGTGCTGAATACATTTATGGTTTTTCAGGTAAATCCAAAGAAAATCAAGTAGAAGAAAATTCTGCAAGGTTTACAACAGATCGTGAGGTAACTGCATGGGTGAGGCAGTCAAGACTAGGATTTTCTTAGAACATAATTTTGTTTTAGCTAGTGCTCTGTAGTAAACAAGCAAGGGAGGACGTAAGACAGGGATCTGAAAACAAGAAAGTGGTCAAGCTAGAAAACAAATATTGACAAAGAAAGTAAGAAATTACATTCCAGGTGCCTGTGTGTAATTAATCTTAGTTATTTTGGGGAAAATATGAAAAACATGGACGTCAGTTAGTTGCACTGTGTAATAACTAACCACATAGACAGCCACAGATACTTCTTTTGGAGAGCATTCTTAAGAGATTCCCTCTCCATCTGGCTGAAGAGATCTGGGGGAAAAAAGTAATCTCTCACTCTTCTTAAGGGCCAGAGAATAGCAGCATTTAGTAGGAGCTCTGGGAGGAAAAATGACCTTGGGGCATTTTCTTGCATGATGTTCCTAATATATAATTAAGACTTAACATTTAACAGAGAGGGTTGCTTTTTTTTAGCCATCAAATGTGTTTTATTTGTATACATTTCCCTAGTTCCTTTTCAAATCAATTTCAGATAATTCTTGCACATTTACATCATTAGTGTAATTACACCTAATTGCCTGTTTTAGTACAAATACTTCTCCTTGCATAATTAGAATGTGATTATGACTCTAGTATATGATGTATAATCACATCATTACAATTTGTGATGATGTCACAAAAATTCCTAGAAACTCAAAGTTTATTACACTTTAATTATGTGTTTTAAGTGACACCGCAGTAAGGGCTGTCCTGAATCCTCTTAAATAATCAAGTTACCAGCATAATTTCTATGCAGGATACTATGCAAATGATTTATGCCTTCCCCAAAGGTGAGATGGTAAAGCATAATTAAAGTTTCCACACAAACGTATACAGAGAAAATCAACATAATTTTGACTACAAGCAATGATGGAAAAACAGCTGATATGCACAGAAGCATCTATTTGCACATTTCAAAACACAGTATATTAGTACATTCAAATGATTTTTTTTATCACACATTACAGTTCTAGATTCAGCCTTAAACAAGAAAGGGAGAAAAATGTTAAACGTAATAAGTGTAGTGACTTAGATCCTACCCAATTCCTTAATCCTTTGCAAAAGAGAGCTGAATATAACCTTAAGTGTTATAGCTTTTAATGGTATATTAGAGAAGAAAAAATCTTGTACATCAGACAACCTCTGTATATATATAGTCATGAATGAGTTGGCAAGTGGCAAATACATATCACAGGTCAGACTCAATTCATGGAGGGAAGACCATTTTTCTAGCCCAGCAGTCTTTCCAGGTGATAAAAGAGAAGATATATACAGGAGTCTATCAATGATGGAGTTTTGAGATCTGTCCTACTGGACAGAGTAGCTTACACCTTATTTATTTGTAAAAGATGTTGTTTCACAGTAGTAGATGTAGTTGCTATGGTTTAAAAATATCCATGCAGGAATAGGAGGTGTGGATGAAGGAAGAAACATGGGCTAGTACACTTGCCATACATCTCTAGAGAGCTTATTTCAGGCCCTAATTCTGAGGTAAAATGAAACAATGGCTGTAAAACCAGATTGTCAGTGCACATGTTCCTGTTGGTTGAGATGCAGAATTTCTCCTCAGCAACCTGTTGAAAATGGATTCCTAAGTATTTTTTGTGTTCCTGAAAATATCTCAACTTAACATTTAACAGTAGTAAGTCCAGTTGGTAGCTAGTTACCAGTCTCAGAGGTTTATACTGGGGTCAATACTGTTTAACATCTCTATTAACAAACTGGATGATGGGATGGAATTCACCCTTGGCAAATTCGCAGGTGATGCCAGATGGGAGGGAGGCTGACACCCTGGAGGGTAAGGCTGGCATTCAGGGCTAGAAGACTTTAACACGCTGGAGAGATGAGGAAACAGAAACCTTATGAAGTTCAACAAAGGTAATCACAAAGTCCTGCATCTGTTCTAAATGCAAGGTTCAGATAACTAGCTGAAATGTATGACTCTTGTGTTTTGATTAGTTGGACTAGGTAACCTTTCTAAATTGTTAAAGGTTGTATACATTTCAGAGCAGTCCTAAGGGTCAAATGAGAATTGATAAAACCAGTAGAGACTGCTGAGCAAGTATTCATTGCCTGTCAAAATTAGGTCTTTCAGTTTGGGGAAATACAGAGACATCTGCCCTCATACATCAACCCTCTGTTTTGAGAATGTTGATCTATTTTTATTCCTATATGACTCATTCTAGATAAATGAGGGAAAAGAATATGCAGCTGAACAACAGAGTGGAATACTGTTAATTATAGGTGGAGCTGACAGCAAGACATATAATTAAAATTGACTGACAGTTCCCATTACAAAATCTTGTATTAGGTTGCTTATATCTTTGTCAAGCTTTGATCATATGTGTTGAAATTTGTTGTGGCAGGTGTTTGCCTCAGGCTTATTTTTTCCTCTTTTTTTTTAAATCTCTTTGATGGGTCAATTGTTTCCAAATACAGGGCTAGGGAGATTATGTCAGAATAAGTCTCACAAGTCTATAGTTAGGAAACTCTGCCACCTTTTTTGTGAAATATACTTGATAGAACTGTTATGGATGGACAATCCAGTTGTCTTAAAGATCTGTCTAAATTTGGATAACTGCTAGGTCCCTAAAAATTTAAGTCTGCATATTCATATAGATGACTGCTATACTTAGGCAGCCAAAGTCTCCGAGAGCTCTTTCTGGGCTGAATCTGCAAGATCTTTTTACAATTCCTATGAGCCAATATCCCGTGCATTCTCTGCATTTTACATGTTCTTATCTGTGCCAAGCTGATGGAATACTCAGGTGTGTTCAATTGGTATTAGAAAACTTAGAGTTTTATGTCAAAATCAGACTCAAAGTTTCAGCTCTTGAAATCAATATGATCAAAATATATGAAGTTCTACAAGCTGCATTCAACTATTCCAGAAAGATGTTTTGGTTTTGACCGCAGATGTACCCATCTCTGCTTAATTTCTTTTAACCATATTTTGAAATAAAGCATTTCTGGAGATTTGAAATGCAGAGAGGAATCTATAATTTCAGTGCAAACATGCACCAGTCCTTAAAGATCTAAATACACCTGGCATTTTTGGCATCTTAACAGCTCTGAGTTTCCTTGTAGATGAAGTGTGGCACAAGATACCAAACATGAAAAATGATGTAATTTCCAGGGAATGTTTTCTGCAGACTTCCAAACAGCTGGATCCATTGTAAGGTCTAGGAACTGGTGGATTTTGTATTTTATATAGTGAATCACAAGGTTGCCTCTCTTTTCAGCTGGAGCTTTTTCTGAGCTAAAGTATCTCTAAAATACTTTTTCTTGTGCCCTCTAAGTCTATTTGTATGATGTCTTGCTGCATTCTCACAGCTTGTAGCTTTTCACTGCTCATTTCAAATGACACCTCAAGTTTTACCATTTGAGTGGGGGGGAGGGAAAAACTTGACCTTTGTCTCTAATGCATAGAGTACAGCTGGAACAGTATTCAAAAGAACCTCCTCTACCCTTTGGGGTCTACATGTTTCTTTTGATTTATTGAACTGTTGTGACAATGTAATGAATTTCAGTCCAAGAAATGCCACAGCCATCAGCACAGTCATCTGAGACTCCTACAATGGATGATCAGTGGTGTTGTGTCTCCCATTATTGTTTGAGCTTTTCAGGCAGAAAATGATGAAAATTATGAGTCTGTTGCTTCCAGAGACATGGAAAGTTATTGTGAAAGCTGTAATTATTTGTTTTAATAAGAGAAGAAAAGAAAATGAAACTTAAAAAAACAACCACCTTGGTTATGAAAAGCATCTGATAGTAGTTTAAATTTTACAATTTGATGCCACCTAGCTAATCATTATGAGCACCTTCACTTCCTTAGGATTTTCTTTCAACTTTTCATGTAGTCCTTTTCCCCTTCCTAATTCACCTGCACCTATGGGATATTTCTTCTTTATTCTAAGTATTTTTTTTAAATAGTGAATACATTTTTTTTAAACCCTGCTCTCCAGTCTTCTGAAAGGCATGAAAACTGCTTTTTTTCCGAGAAGTGTAGTCTAAAGGATGGTGCAGGTGCAATGGCAATTGAAGACAAAGAAATCTGAAATAAACTTCAGTCAAAGAGTAAGAGAAGGTTTATAATAAACAGAGCAACGGTGTCCTAATTGTGCCAGAACCTGAAGCGATGGAAATAAACAGTCTGTCTAGTTTTATCAGGGAGCTTTTGACATTTATGATGAAGAGGCTACTACTTGTGAGGTCCTTTCAAGTCCTATGCTCCTATGAAACAAAGTAAAAGTAAATACTTTAAAATATTCCTCAAAATGAGATTTCAAGTAATTTTGGATTGGTAAAAAATTTTCTATCTATAAACTGGAAAATCATGCTCTGATTTTGAGAAACTTGAGTATATTTTAATAGTATGTTGTGTTTATTTCTTCTTTAAACAAAATGTTTTGAACCTAAATTTAAAATTTGAAAATATTAAATTTAACATGTTGTAGCAAAATATCTTACTTCTGAATAATCAGTATTTTCTGAGCGTAAAGGCTTTCATTGCCATTGTTTCCACTCAGCCCTGAACTGGATTGGTCAGTACTGAGATATTAGTACTTTTCACAGAAGGAAGATCTAATTGGGATCATGTAAAGCTGATGCAGTGACAGGAAGGAAGGATTTAATGGCTTATTTTCTGGCTTTTCCATCATATGTGGTTGTGCAAGCTCATATCAGAATTAATGAAATTTTTATGCTTTTTTTCTGGGGAGAAGATTTTTCCATTGTCTTAAGTATTCAGTATGAGTTTAGTCTGTTCTGTCTTTTCATGAGTGCACCTATCACAACTGCTTGTTACTTTGCTTATTCTGGAAATTCATTATCACAGGCTGAAAGATCTGAACAGTTGGTCTAAATGGTTTGTTATAGTCTCACTTTAAAGGGGAGTCCTGCTTTTTAATCCTGACAGCAGTACATAAGGAAGAAATGGAATTCTTCATCTCCATCTCCGTCAGCCAGTCTGAAAAAACAGATCTATAGAGCCCCTTAATGTATAATCTTTCTGGATTCCCAGTGTTAAACTCTGACCTTTGAGAGCCAGGTCACAGATGTTTTACTTATTTTTAATCTTTGCTAAAACCAAGGCTCACAAATGATTTGATACTTCTTCATATCTTGCAATCAAAAGGGATCAGCTGCTCTCTATCTTCCCCTTCTCAATTTTGGTAAAGAAAGGCTATCATATTCTGTTGTTTATGTATCAAGTAATTCCAAAGACTCTCCTTTTCCTTTTGTTATACCTAGCTCTGCCTCTCAAGGAACTAACAATGCATTTTGTCTGCTTAGCCTGCTTGTTCTTTTTCATTTGATTTGCATTTTGAGTAAAATCTCTACAAGACTTTACTTGGATATTTCCCTATGGGTTACTTTTAATGTAAGAGATCCTCAATTCCAAATTCATTAGCTATTCATTCACTGACCATAATAAATTCATTTGGTAGAAATCTGACTGTCATTTTGACTTACATAAGAGAGTCATGATAACTCATCTTGGTTAAACATTCATTAATTTGCAGACACAGTATGTTGTTAGACTTTACACAAAGTGAATCTGTAATGCTTTTCCGATCTTCAGTTCACTGCATAGGTATATTATCTTTCAGAGTCATTTTGAAAACACTAGTTATTAACCTTTAATCTGGTATTTTTAGAATGCAACTGGCTATCAATATATTTTTATTCTTACTCATCAGAAGCACAAAGGGTTAACAACATATTCCAGTCAAAAGCTGACACAGCCTTAAGTCCTGCCTCTGAGACTTTAGTAATTCTGTTAAATCTCTGGAAGAGTAGTTAATAAGCTTTTGGGGAGTGTTTAAGAGGTTAGCATTATGAATGAAGGAATTACTATAAAAGGGAAGACAATCTCACCACCCAAATAAACTAAACAAAAAAAAAAAGTTAAAATCCAGGAGTATGACAGAATATTTCTTTCTGAAATGGATGATCTACTTAGGTTTTGCAGTGGACTTTCTAGTGCTTTAATATCTTTCATCTTTTTTTTTTTTTTTTGATTGCCAGTTCTCTGTTTCATTGATGGCAGACATGATAATAGTTCTGAATGACACACAATCACAGTACGCTGCTATCAAAAGTGTTATATTTTTCATATAACTTCTCCTGAGAGTCCAGGATCCGTGCTGCAAGTGCCATACTCCTTAGTGCTCTTTAGTACCTTATATGAATTACAGGTTGTCTTTGTAATCAGGTTTCTCCTTGCCAGTCACACTCCATCCTGCCAGAAGAAATACTACAAGCTGATTAAATGCACATTTCCCTGTATAATGGGGTTCTTTCTAGGTCAGTTCAAATAAGTAAGGATCTTTTCCAACTTGGTTATCTTGTTGAAAAGTGATATCTGAACATTACCAAGACTAAGGGGATAAAAGATCTTATATAGAAGCGCCTTTCTAGCTCCATAGAGAGAACATCTCACCATGGTATATAAAACAGTCTCTGTTTTTTAAACAGTGCTTAAGTTGCCACAGACACCTGGAAGCACTTCTGTAATTAAAAGCAACTCAGGCTTCATGAAAAATGCTGTTTGTGAGAGAAAACAATGGATACTATTAAATGAGGCAACAATTACTTAACCAAAAGATCAAGTAAATAACTTTTCTCTGGCAGAAATATTAATTTGTCAGGAGATTTACATGAGCAGATGGGAATGGGAAAAGTGTGCCATAATACGGGACTGTAAAATGAAAACTCTCGCTCTTCAGTGGTAATGAGGCTTTTGTGGCACATTACTAAAAAGCAATCTATGCTTGAATGAAAGAAACATGTCAGAGAAAGAAACAGTATTCAGTGAGATATGAGAGGGAATGCGTTTTCAGAAACAAAGTCAGATAACCTATGAGAGTAACCTTTCTGTTACAGAAAGACAACTCTTCTGCTGAGTGAAATTTATTTCAAGTAAAGAGCATAACAATGGGTTTTTAAACTTGGATATGATTGCATATCCAAAGATACGCACACATAGGTCCAAAAATGTTGCAAACGTACATACAAATTATTCTTCCCTCTCCACAGACACCAAAGCAGCAGTTATGGAGATAATAGTGACGATATCTTTATATCCTTTCTGTCCCCTGTTTAAGGAAAACTGTTATGACATCTAATATCAAAAAAAGATTAAAAAAAAATGTTGCCCAAGATGGCAAGTCCTTGGAACAGCTAGGAATTAAGACCATGTCTCTCTCTTGACCACAGAATCATCCTTATTTATTAAGACCATGGAACTTATATGGTTGAACTGACAAAGTAGACCAGAGAGAATAATTTTCTTCTGCAAAGAACCTCCATGCTCCCTACCATGGTGGTTACATTTCAAAGTGGAATGGGTCGTTGGAGCCTAATCTTTTTCAAGAAAGGTGTGCAGCAGAATGATACTGATTCACACCTAGACAACTGAGACAAAGGTAGGATTAAAGGAAGGATAAGCTCAGGCTTTATTTATACATAAAACTCTATCAGTAGATAAAGTTCATATATTCAGTGTAAGGGAACAGGAACCCATTAAATTATACACTGGGTGGAGTAGCAGAGTCCCTTGGAACTACATATGATAAAAAAGGACAGCTGGTGAGTGCAGGTCTGGAAGTATCTCCCAGCTTTCCCAAAACTCAGTCTGCAACATTTACATCTTCAGTGCTGGTATTTGATATTACTTTCAGGTTCATGGACCTGTTCCCTTATTTTTGTCCTTTGAGGTATAGGCCTTTACCCATCCAATCATTTCTCTATCCAACCATCTGCAGTATCCTTTAGACCAGGACCTGAGTCTGTTCAGCTATTTATTATTATCAATGTTTATGTTTTCATTAACATCAAGGGTATTCATGGGACTTACAGACAAATTAGATAGATCTCTGCTAGAAGTTACTCTAGACTAGAACTTACAGTTTGTCATAATAAAAATCACACTGACGTTATGGAAAAAAAGCAAAAGCTAAATAATTGACAGAAAATATGTCAAAGTGGCAAGGTACATTAAAACATTCTTGATTTTGAAGAAGAATCTTTTCAAAATAATGTATTAATACTTACTATCACCTATTAAAGAATTCAAAAGGATTTCCTACTTGCTTTATAGTTCATGTTTGTAATCTCAATAATCCTTACTCTTAGCTCACCATCATTTCTATGATAAAAAGCTAGCCCTAATTTATGAAAACTCTCACTATCTCTATCAACACCCCTGAAGGCAGCCTTCCCTCTAACCTGTGTGTTCTCTCACGTTTCAGTGAAGTTGTTTATTCTCTTTATTTTTTCATCTATCTATACACCATATCCCATGTTAATACCTGGGAAAGATCAGAAGCAAACATGATGTTTCATGATGTGATTCTAAAATCTTTGGGCTTTTAGTATAGTGTTTCATATAACAGGCCTTTTCACCTTTTCCTTCTCAAAAATTGTTATCTCCATCCCAAATATATGATTCAAGCAGAAAGTCAAACTAATGTTCAGGAAAAGAGTATGTAGTATAATTATATCTTACTTATGTATTAGTATAATTATATATTCCATTTGTTGAGTTTTGCTGGGTACTAATGGAAGCCTTTTTGCCTTTTTGCATTTAAAAAGATTGCCAAGTTTAAAATAAACTCTTCAAATCAAAAATAAAAATTTAAATTGAAAAACTAAAACATTAGAAAATGTTCAAATGAGACATTTTCCCTTCCCCACTTTGTTTTCCCCTCGTTAAGCAAATTCTATCAGAATTCTTCCTAAGTTCCTGTAAAGTTTCAAAACATTTTCTAAAAAGAAGGTTCATCAGATTCATCCCTCAAACCTTTATTTCTAGATGTGAACTTTTGAGAGGAAGAATCATTAGCAAGTGCAAAACACAAAAAATGCTACAAAATGCTTATATATTGTGAAATCTTGATATTGCTGATGTTTGTGGCATAAATTCCTCTTTTTTTTTTTTAAATCCAATAATCTGAAGGTATAGACAAAAAAAATCTTCTATTCAAATATATGTTAACAAAGCCATAAGTGGACAGAAAATGCTTTTCAAAGAGGAGTCTCTAGAGAAAAGTATCTTAAAACAAAGGGAATATGCAGTTAATGTTATAAACATAGTTTTAATGCATACTACTTTGTATTTCATCTTACAAGACATGTTTTGCTTATTGTACAGGATATCTTCCGTCTTCTATACAGAGACAGTTTGAATGAATGAGCCATTTTCTCATCTTTTTCAGAAACTTTGGATGAATATGTTTTCAAAGATTTCATTTTAAAAAAGGAGAGAGGGAGGACTGACAGTGAGTAGAAAAATAAGGATGATGATTCCTGTGATCCTCTTTACTAACATGAGGCATACATGAATTATTTATGCTGGCAAAAATAATACTTTTTTAAAGGCTATTCTTAAAAGTGTTTTTGTATTTCTTTTAGCAGTTCTTCAGTTTCATGCATTAGCAATACAAGATATCATGCCTGGTTTCATCAGCACATTAGGAAATGTCAGACTGAAAATGTGATAAATTCAGGAAATTATGAAGGATGCAGTTCACTAAAGCTCTTGACTGAGGCTTTAGGTAGAATTGGTCTTTTTAAAGGTGCAGAAAGATAATACACCCTGCACAGTAACAGCTAACAGAGACCAACAGCAAATCAGTGCTCCAGCCCTGTGCACTTCCCTGTGTATTTTGATATATTTCATTTGTGGACAAGAAGAAAAACATCCACATATTGCAAATGTCCCTTTCTTCCTTTACACTTTACAGACTACAGGAAGTAATAATATGATTTTATTTTTTACCTCTGATGAAATGAAGCTACATGTTTGTAGAGATAACCTGTAGAAGTACTTTTGATTTTTCCTGCTCTAGAGGCTGTGTTGTTCTCTATCCTTTTCTTTTTTGCCTTACTTTATATTTTTTTATCAATGTATTTAAATTTTATCATAAGCCCTGCAGTGAAAAAAGGATAAATAATGCTGGGAGCAGGATGGAATTTCAGGAATGATGGTATGTCAGACATAAAATGTGCAATGTACATATTGTGGGGTGTAGAGAGAAGCACAGCCTCATAGAAAATACAAGATGGGACCTGGAAAGAGCATTTCGTCAGTTAACTTGCCACAGGGTAGGATCAACTATATTTAAATTATTCCCAATAATTATTTGGCTAATGATACAGATTCTAAAATCTCCCTAGGCAACCTATTTTACTGCTTATCTGTCCTTCCCATTAGGATTTTTTTTTTTTTTAATGTATAACTTAAATCTCCCTAGATAACATTTAAGCCAATTAAGTCTTGTTCTATGCGTAGTAGACAACCACTTTGCAAAAATCTTTCACTTATTTGAAGACTGCTGTCTCCCATCAGTATTGTCCTCTCTAGACTAAACTCTAAGTCCTTAACATTTGTCTTTTACACGATGCTTTCTGAGATTCTGAATATTGTTGTTTCTCCACTAATTCTTTTCTTTCTCTTCAATTGATTATTAGACTTACTGCCAAAATTTGAATATAAATACTCCAGCTGAGCCCTTACAATTGAAGGATTACTTTCTGTGGCTTACAGAATAGGCTGTCATCAGAATTCAGAAGACCAGGGATACAGCTTGTACTTGACAGCTACTGAGATACACAGTACTCACTACATTGTTTATCTGCAGATGAGCTGTATGTTACATTTGCAGTGTGTGATATGTTTGTCATAAAATATACTGTACGCTGGCAAATATCCATTAGCTCTTACTTTCAGTCTAGGACCTTAGGAACCTGGATTTCTATATCCAAACCTGAAAACTGTGCTTTTAAAGAGTTACACAGTTTGACTCGTGCTCAGCCTGTGGCTTCTTATAATCCCTGGACCCTGCAGTACAGGTGTTTAATCAGGTTGTATTTTCCTGCTGGTTATTCTGACCTAACAGAATTTCTCAGTTGTTTTGCTTAGGTTCATCTTATTTTTTGTAACATCCTAAATCCAGTCCTGTCCTCAAACATGGTATTTATTCCTCCCACCTTAATGCTGTCTTCTAATAACGATAATAATAAGGTAATATGCACGCATTCTAGTTGTAATTATTGAATAACATCAAACCTAGGACATATCCTTGCAGAAACTTACTGAGTAACTCTTTCAGGTGCATCTTCCAACGCATCTTTGACAGTGAACCACTGTATTCTCTGAGTACCATTTCCTAAAATATTTCTTCCCTGTCTAAGTAAAGTTTCATCTAGGCTGTTTTGTCAATTTACCTATAAGAATGTCATAGGAAATAGTGCCTTCTAAGTAAAACAGGAGTCTTACTAATATCAAGAAATATAACTACCGATTCATGATTCATTACTTACTGGAAATGAAAATGAGTCCAATTTAGTCAACATGACTTCTTCTTGACAATTCTGCATTGACTGTTACTCATGTCTTTGTTTCTTTTACATTCATAAAAGTTTGTGTCATGAGTTAGTGTCGAGGACTAACCAGAATTGTCTCGACATTGCCGTTCTACCGCCATCTTCTGGGTCCGACATCCAGCCCCCGACGAAACCACCGCAGCCCATGCAGAGACCAGGACACGAAAGGCGGGACCATGGACTGCACGCACGCCTGCGCAGAGACCAGGGCGCGAAAAGCAGAAGCGCAAACTGCATGTACGCAGACCTGCTCTGCGCATGTGCATGGCCCTATAAAAGGACCGCGTGCGCCTTTTGAGGCCTCTCTTTTTCTCTTCTCGTCCTTCACCGTGCACCTCCTTGGAAGCTGCTCCTGCGGACACAGAGGCTGGACCGACTGGACCTTTGATCGACGGGACAACGCCGGACTCGGAGTGGCGGTAGCTAGTTCCCCTACGTGGCTCTTTTCTCACCCACCTGAGCACGCTCTTTCTATTTTTCTCTTTTTTCCTCTCTCTCTTTCTTTTCCTTTTTTTTTCCCCCATCTCCCTACCCAGTCCTCACCCCTTCATTTGCCAAAATAAAGTCAAAAGGTTGTACGGCATTTGACCTCGTTTGCGTCTTAATCTCGTCCTTGGGATCGCATCGAAACCTCTCCCGACATTGGATCGGGACAGTTAGTCAAACATTTATTTTGAAAGAGCTGGTCTTAGACTGTTTGGTCTAAAATTCTCTGATACCATTTTTGTTCTTTTTAACAACAGACTCAATGTTTGACTGTTCTTCAGACTCTTATAATGCCAATTGTATGCCACTAGTGTTCAAAAATTTAACAAAAGAAAGTGCTGGATTCTCCACCTGGGACAGGGTAATCCTGGTTATACATATAAACTGGGGGACAAGAGGCTGGAGAGCAGCCCCACAGAAAGAGATCTGGGGGTTTGGGTTGATGGCAAGTTGAATATGAGAAAACAGTGTGCCCTGGCAGCCAAAAGCGCCAACCGTGTCCTGGGGTGCATTAAGCACAGCATAGCTAACTGGTTGAGGGAGGTGATTGTCCCACTCTACACTGCACTGTTGCAGCCCCACCCCAAGTACTGTGTGCAGTTTTGGGCACCTCAGTCTAAGAAGGACATCAAACTATTAGAGTGTGCCCAGGGGAGGGCAACCAAGATGGTGAAAGGTCTCGATGGCAAGACTTGCAAGAAGCGGCTGAGGTCACTTGGCTTGTTCAGCTTGGAGAAGAGAAGTCTGAGGGGTGACCTTATCGCAGTCTACAACTTCCTCAAGGGGGGCAGTGGAGGGGGAGGTGCTGATCTCCTCTCTATGGTGACCAGCGATAGGAAACGAGGAAATGAGCTGCGTCAGGGGAAGTTCAGGTTGGACATTAGGAAAAGGTTCTTCACTGAGAGGGTGGTTGGTCACTGGAACAGGCTCCCCAGGGAAGTGGTCAGGGCACCAAGCCTGTCAGAGTTCAAGGAGTGTCTGGACGATGCTCATGGTCATATGGTTTATTTTTAGGTAGTCCTGTGAGGAGCAGGGAGCTGGACTCAACGATCCTTATGGGTTCCTTCCAACTTGAGATTTTCTATGATTCTATGACGCTGTGAGTCTATGAAATAATTGTTAAAGGTCCCGAGATTGCTTCAGACAGCCTTCTAAATGTCTCAGGACAAATTTCTTAGAGTCTGAGACATCTGAAACCATCAAACTTATTGTGATCTATTCTAGTCTAAGTTTCCAGGTCTCTGCTGTTGTTATTAATCAAAGATCTCTACATTAGAGGGAACTGTGAAGCAGTAAAGCACTAAACATTTTGGTTCCCCTGGTTCAGTAAAGGATAAGCTCTTCCTATAGTTTTCCTCCAACCACTAAACATTGTATAAAGTGATTCTTTCATGCCACTTGTGTCATTTGCTAAATACAATTCCTTTTCTTCCTTGTACTTTATGATTTTGACTCCAGACTTTTCTTTCATATTCATTCCAACTATTTTTTCTCTGATTTCCACCTTCTACATGCTTGACCCTTAAGCATCAGTAGATCAGAGTTCTTATGCACCAGTATAATATATTGTTGCTATAAAAAATTTAAACTAAAAAAGAAATGAAAAATATACTGATATTTTCAGAATCCCCTTTAAAAGTTTACGTAAGCAATATGAAGTCATCTTTTCTGTCTCCGAGTATCTGCAGAAGACAGAAAAACTCTGAAGATAGAAATACAATATTTTTATTTTCCATCAGGTCTGTCAAAGATGCGTGAACAAGGTAGATATTGAGATTAGAGTTCGAAACTATCTTCTTTCAGGGTAAAAAATAACTAATATTTACACACATATATATGACCAGATTTTTCAAAGAGCCTCAGTATTTATAAGGAGCCAGGTTTTGTAACTCAGAATGTGAGCAGCTCCAGAAAAACCCAATTATTTCAAATTTAAGGTCTGGGACCAATATAGTTTAAGGCATTGTTAGTTATACAACGACACATCATCAATGTAATGGTGCTGAAAGGTGCTGCTATTGCAAAGCAAATAAAACCGTTAGATTTTCAGAAAAGCAGGTGACTCCTGCTGTGCTGTGAATAGAAGAATCAAATTATTTTGATCCAATAAACTCAAACAAAATAGGAAAATTATGGATAGATATTAGGCTATATATTTATTTCACTTTTCTTTCTAAACCAAAATAGGATTCTTGATAGAGTTTTCATCTTCAGAAGGCAAAATAGATACTTTTCAATTATTTCCTATAAGATTTTTCTGTTTCCATATGTCACATATGAAATCAATACAAGGTTCAACAGAAAACTATGCTTTTTTCTTACAATAATTAGCTCTAATAATTAAATATGGGCCACATTTTCATGCAGTTACATATTTGAAATCAATACATTAGTCATACTAATGGGTACTTAAAAAGCTTTGGATGTTATCTCACAAAATTAAATTAATGGAATTTTAAATTAGCTGGGAGTTTTTTGGGGTAAAAAGAAATATCACAAGAAGAAACTAAAGTAGTTTCAGAAAACAAGTCTCATAAGAAAACATTTTTTTCCTGAAAGAGACCTTGAATGTCAAAAAATACTAAATATATGGCTTGGAGAAATCAGATGCCTGGCACAGTTACGATTTGAATGGGAAATTTCTTTTGCCTTCAATGACGCCCACATTCACTGTTTGCTCAGGTGGTACATTATGTGCTTGAAACCCATATTACCCAGCTCTTTTTCTACTCTTTTCTCCTTCCAGTCTGGGAACCCACCTGCAAAACCTTATATTACCACCATGGCTTTGACCTACCAAATACATTTGGTAAGACTCCTGTATTTCTTTCCAAGATTTCCTAGACAGAAATGCATATTCATGTACTACGCAGCACATGCCCAAGGATTCTGGTATGTTGAAGATGTATTTAGACCTCTTTTACTTAAAAGGCACATACTTGGATAAGCAAACTTGTTGAAACAGAGATGTATAATGTCACTAATTAATAGATTCAAAAAGGTAACATCAGAGAGAGGAAAAAAATGAAACTAAACCGAGATTTCACTGAGGATCAATTTGCTGTACTTTTTAATGCTTGCAAATATGTCTTTACTCCTTTGGAAAGCATTTTCTAGCATGGACTATGTAAATGGTGCCTTGTCCTGTCTGTACACCTGCCTGAACAGCTATTTTCAAAGGTTCTTATTTTTAAGACACTGTGCCCAGGTGCCCCTTGTTGCACTCAAAATCTTATGGGCAGAAAGGACTGTACCTTATATATGCAGATCCAATAAATTACTGTAAGTTTAATTAGTATTTTAACATTCTAATAAAAATACAAAAAAGTTATTGTTAGTTCAGTTACAATGATGTTAACATTTATACTCTGTATCATCTAATTATTACAGAAAAATCCTGTTAATAATGCAGTTAAGACTATCGTGTATCAATTTCCTGGCACTTAAACCTTTTTCTCGGTTCTTATGCTCCACCTCCTCAAATATTCTCTGGATCTAAAGGTCAGCATCTGAAATCTTCCTCAAGAAGAATGAGGAAGGAGGCTTTAGAAAAAAAGGGTTGGACTTAGATAAAAGATCATCCCAGAAAACTCAACTGTTTCCCGAATATAAGCAAGACTAGAAAGGCAGCTCCTCTTCCCAGAACCTTAACATCGAAGAAAAAAACTATTGGTTTTCTTTTGGTGTGTTTGTGTCTTACAAATGTGGAGCCCTGCAGCAGGATGTCTCAACGAAAGTTGGGTTTGTGATTATCTTTTGATGAACTAGAAATTTCCCTCCCATAAACTTTTGGATCATATCCTATTGGTATTTTTTGACATTGCAAACATTTGAACTTTATCCTTTTTGCTTTTAATTATTGTCTCTGCTGCAGAAATATTGCACAGACCCTCATCGTGAAGTTTAAGGTATGTGTGCATGAAGAGTTTGCTTGCTATTATCTACTATCTTTATACAATGCAGGACCGTTGTTAGAGCTGCAACAAGATACTTGAAAGCAAACTTCAAGGTCCCTAGGTGATCTGAAATAAAAGTTGTAGGATTAAGAAGGAAATAGGCCTGCTCACATCAGAAATACATATTTCCATGGAATATAGTTAGTGTATTTTGTTTAGAGAAGCTATGAAACACCTAATAGGGCATTGCTGTGTATACAGAAAGTGCTACCTTCAAGTGTAACTAAAATGTCAGTGTTAGTCATACCAAGCTTCCTCATGTTTCTTTCCTTGACAGCATTTTTTGTAAGAGATCTGTATTGTCTTCCTATTGTAGGGTAGGACATAATTTACAATAGCAAGAAATAAAAGGCTATAAAATATGCTATTACAGTTACTTCTAGTTTTTCTAGCTACTGTGGAGTTCTTATGGCCAAATTTTTTTTCACAAACTCTTATATTGTGCTATGTAATGAAAGGCTTTGGCTCGTTGATGTAACCACAAGCAGGGGTGAGAAAATTTGTAGTGTGCTGATTCTGCTGCAGTTTAGAAGAATGACCCAGAACTATGTTCTAAATCAACAAAAAACAGCTCATTATTACACTTTTCACACATGCCTACCCACCCACACCTGTGCACGTACACACATTCCCTCTTTCCTCTGTTACAGGTGGGTATTTAAGACGCGTATATTTACATCTCCCTACACAAATTTTAGTAGAGGGTACGTGCCAGGATCCCATTGCCCCTTATTCCAGTTGGGAGTCTTCTCCTGTGTATCTGTCTTATTTAAAAGTATTACATGTACAGATCCTCATTACCCAATGGTGTTCAGATTAAGTCATGAAAGAGGAGCAGTAGTCTGTATCATTGCTGGAGCTCATTTGGAATTAACGTTCTTTTGCAAGCTCAGGGCAGCTGCCTTCTGCATGGTGTGAATTTGTTTGTGCTTTATGCTTTGTTCTGTTATTCTGTTGACTGTGCTTTTAAAACCTTCTTACCCATATGGCACTATCTTTGAATAATACATCATCAGTGTGCCTCACTCTAATGATTTACTAGGCTTATAAATCATTTGAAACACTGTTCAGGCTGATGATGTATTTGAGTAATACATCATCACAAGATGCTGCTGAGATGATATATTACTCTAAAGATGGCGCTGTATAGAAAGGAAACCTGGAGTATATTCAGTTACATACTATACTCATTTTTAAAAGGAGCTGCCACTAATGGAGCTACTTTTACTTCTTGACTGCATGTCATAGCCTTTCTCAGAGGAGTTTAATAAAACCTCCTTTACCTTTTCCAGGAGAGAGATTCTGTGAGATTCACAGACTCTATTACAGTTTGGTTTATTAAAAATTCTGGTTTTTTTGTTTTGTTTTGTTTTGTTTTGTTTTTTTCAAAAATCTGGTTTGGATATTTGTTTTTCAAATTTATAAAGTAATTCTAATTTGGATTGGAGAAAAACAATATAGAATAAATATCAAAAGCAAAGGAATGAACACAGATATAGAAAGTTGGAGAATCTTTATTTTCTATGCTAACGTAAAAGTTAATCAATCAAACCCAAAAAAGTGGGCTGTGATGAAATCTCACCTGAATACCCAGCAAATGAAGGATCATCATCTAAGCTACAAAATACTGTAAGCTCTCTATGTCAGAACTTTAAGTTTCATTCCAGATAATAACTACTTAAATTTAGGTGAAGAAGATAAAGAAACTGATAGTAGAGCTGTTCAAATAATTAGGTTTTTAGTTCCATAACTATTGAAAAAATAAAAAAAAGTGAGTGATATTATTTTCTCTAATTGGGAAAAAAATTAGATATTTTAAGTAAAAAAAAAAAAACCAACAGTTTGAAGTAAAGTTAATATTTTGGTTTCATCCAAACTAGCATAGTTCATTCAGCTTTTGTGGACGTTTTTTATTCTGTTTGAACTTTGATCTAGATAAATATTGGGTTCAAATTAATATTAGCAACAAAATATTTCAACTTAAACAGCAAAAATATAAAAACCTCTGTTGGAAATCATTCCATGAGTTCAACGTTTGTCTTTTTTCAAATTAAGGTAGACTCTTGTTTTGAGTAATGAAATTAACATTTTGTTCAGAAATGCAGCCAGATTTCTCCATCTCATTCTCCAGAGAAAACTGGGTCGCTCATTGCAAGCTTGATGAAATAACACTGGTTAGGAAAGTGGTGCTTCTTGTACTTCTATAGGGCAGGCTACTCTGTGTCACAGAGCAGCAAAGAGAAAACTTACAAGAAAAATCACAAATGCCTACACTTATCATACATTGGACTAGATACCTGACTTTGATGAAGCCCTTCTCAAAAGCTGTGCCTTTGAATGATGAGCCCTGCAGTTTGGGTGAATACGACCATTTATCAAATGTGAAATGAACAAAAGTAAAAACAACTATATTGAATTAATACAAATGAAATTATGGAAAGTGATGCAGGGATAATAGCATCCCTGACACTCTAAAATGTACAAATATGAAATTGTATACATGTTATAGTGAGAGAAACTAAGTAATCTTTGGGAAGAAAGCACAATAATGTAAAGAAACCTGCAAGCTACCATAAATTAACAAAGCACTACATTACTGTTTATTGTGACAAAACCCAAGTCTTTGCTAGACTGCAGAACTTGGCTGAACAGGTTTTTACAGATTTTGAATCTGTCTTACTATTGAGAAAGACGTCCAAATGCAATTTATTTAGAAGAGAGATGTGAAAACTAACCATTTATAGCTCAAGTTGTTTTCTATGTATGTAATTAAATCTTTTTAGTCTTTTTTTTTTTTTTTTTTTTTTTCCCCAGAAAAGGAATCAAGAAGAAGATCAGAGGGGAACACTATGACCATTTTATTCCATTATGAGCCAAATGGCCTGAACAATACTTTGTGACACATAGATGGTGAAAATGAAAGTATTTTTTTGATTTAGAGTGATCTCGAAGGTCAAAAATTTGATATGTGTATGTTCTAACTCAGTAAAAAGGTAAGTTTACTGAAGCTGATACAACCCCAGCATAACAGGAGATTACTGAGGAGTTTCTTTGTTGTAGATCAATAAGGGGTTTTGATATATGGAAGTTAGCATAAGTTGTAAGGACTTCAATTGTTTCAAGAAATGATAAAAAATAAATTAGTAATAACCATTATTTTGATGACAGCTTGATCACAAAACGATAAATAGGATTATTTGTCAGGCTTCTGAAAAGTTTGCAAAAACAAGGCTTAGTGAAAGCAAATAAGTCATTTTCTAATATAAAAATTCTTATATGGGCATGAAAAATACAGCAGCAGCGTAGAAAGAAATAACTGAGTTTATAGATGGCATCCAAAATTCTGAGTAGCTGGTATATATATTCTTGTTAGTAGTAAGCCAAAGAAGAATGAGTTCAAGTTATTAATTAATACTAATCACTTTGATGTTAAAAAATAAATATATATAGTTGGCTGATTACAAAGTGAGAGTTAGTCCTGTTGCTAGAACAGATGATGATTAAATACTTGCTACATGAATGGGTGGTAATCATAATTCTACATGTAAGACATTCAAAGTTCCTTTTGCTCACTGTGCTGTTGTACCTTTGTCAGTCTTTCTGTTCAGGACAGTGATACAGTTGGGGCTTCTTAAATACAACCATAATATAAACAAATAATAATAAATGACTGATTCTTCCAATTTTTATCCATAGCTTCCCTCACAATGAATATGTTCTGTCTCTTGAGAAAAAATCGATATATATATAGGTAGAAAAACATAGGACATTTCATTTATGACATAATGAGAAATCAGACAAGCCCTCTGAAAGGGTGAAAGGGTACTAAGACATTATCAGGGAGCAAATAAATTACTGAAATCCTGTTGGATCTTGATTGATCTCTGTGCAAAAGTCAGTAATAATGATATTGGATCCATCTTTAACTGCTGCCAACTTACTATATTTCAATCAGAAATAACAGAGCTGAACCAACATCTAACATTAGATCAGTGGAGTGAGGTTCTGTGGGAGAGCTACAAATGCAAACAAGCAAGAGAATTTATGAACTGAATGAAGCAATTATCTCTACTGAGAACAGTGGCATTAGGGAACCAATGATTTCACATACTCGATTTTATGTGCCTTCTACTGCATTGCTTAGGGAAAAGTAATCTTGTTTCACATTGAAGACAATGAGGCAATTTTTTTCGTAACATCCTACATAAAACTATAAAATTTGTGATTATGGTATTTGTGGTTCCTTAAGCAATCAATTTAGCTTATGCAATCTGAGCATCAAGATGACTAATAAGAAGCAGAACTTCTGGTTTAAGCACTAATTACTCAATACCATGTTGTACAGAACTGATTTTATTGGATGCATTAGATGTATTTTGCAGGACTTTTTACAAGTACTGGTATTTAACAAGTTCCCTTAAAGAGGCAATGTATTGGTCTTTAAATTCACCCACTTCCTTTACTCACTGGCAAAATTTCTGGCACAGTATTTTTATATAACAAAGAGTATATGAAAGGTAAAAACTGGTTTAGGAGATACTTTCTTAATAGAGCAAAATAATTAGATTAGTTTATTAAATATACAGATTTGAGGGAGAGAAAATATATATGCATCCTACTCTGTATTGCTGGAGAGAAGCCTGCATTTTGAGAGGTGCCCACTCATACTGAATAATATCATCATTACAAAAAGTAATGCTGTTACACCTGTGATGGACTAAGGAAATAATAGAGAAAATGGTTTGTAGGGGGAGGGATATCATTCTTTAGACCATCTGATTTTGCTAAGAAAAACAAATAAGCTCTCAAGTGAAGAATCAGATGAGAAGGAGGATGTATGTAGCTCGTAACTGTCTAAGCCACACACACCAGTGGCAGGTCTAGTCATATTTACAGGAATCCAAAAAGCCTAGTTTTCACAGCTACTGTGAACACTGATGGGTGTTGCCCACAGATGACCAGGAAGTCTACCAAGTCCTTTATAGCAACATATTTGCTTATCTGCATTGAGTTATTTCTGTTAAACAAAATCCACCTATTGTTTAGCTCTCTTCAAGAACAATAACAAATGTTGTGAAGATCTGATTTGCTCTGAAATTTTATGGAGAAACTATGGGCTAATCATCATGTCATATAAATTACCAAAGTGCCTTTGATTGAGTGTGGGATCTACAAAAGTTGTCAGAGACAGGATGATTTTTCCTAACACTTGACCTTGGGCTTAGAAAACATAAATCAGAATTATATATTGGTAATATGATTGCTCTGTTAAAGGTTTGACATTTATATTTTCTACAATGAGAAAATATCAATAAACAAAAAGTTTAAAAGAGCTATTTGTCTTTGAATTTAGAGAAGTTAATAAAAAAGAAGAGCCTAGAAGGTGCTCACATGATTTTTAGAAGTGTACTCTTTTGCAGTAATTAAAAAATTTGAGTGTTTAATGTTTGGATATGTGCACACATGCATGGGTACATATTGTGAAAATACATATTTTTCAAGGAATTTCATTGTTTTTAGTTTGGTTCATCATATAACTTTCTTCCTGAGTGCACTAATTTTACCATTTCCCAGGAAGGCATTTCACTTAATTTCCTTTTGGATTAGCTGGTGCTCTGAGTTTGAATTTAAAGTTTAAAGGAACCATTTGATTTTAATAACTTTTATGTGTAGTGCTCCATTGAGTTTGGATTTTAGCACATAGAACTACTTTTCCATAAGGTGATTTTTAGTAAATCCCTGTGTGTAAAAGAAAGATAAACACACATCAGTGAATTTGTTATTACAATTAAATTATTGGATTTTTACATTTGAATATGTTTTGAACATTGAAAAGCATGAAGAGACTGTTTTCTCATGTTAGTCATAGACGCTTTTCTAACACTCCAAAACTTGAGATAAGCCTGTCTGTTTTCTTCAATCGCAGAGAATATTAAAATGCCGTGGTTTTCTAAATGTATACAGTCAGTTCAGGAAAGCAATGCTTCTTCAAATACACTGTTAAACCAAACTCTTAAACAGTAACCATCTCCTTAGATTTTGCACTCTTAGATAGATATTTATTTATTTACTTACTTACTTAAATAAAATTCCACACCCTGCTCAATCTTCCTGTCCTCACTAGCTTTGCCTCTCTCAGTTCCATTCATTTCAACTAACTGTAAAGCTTGGTGTTTCTTTAAAGCAGAGTCTAGGCAATGCTAAGCACTGATCCCATGCCTATTCCAGGATTTGTAAATTATTTCTTTAGTCATACTGTTGGTTGTTTTTTTTTTTCTCTTTTCCCTTCCAAGTATGAATTAGAAACGTACATCTATAAACTAGGAGATGGCTGCACACTCTTTGAAATACCATTCTATTAGAAAGACCTCAGTGTCCATCAAAATTGAGGAAACATTCCCCTCCTATTCACAAGATAAATCCAAGGAGCTAGACTTAGTGCTGTTTCCCAGCCATGATGAAGGCTGAGAAAATATACCATATGTTGAATATTCCTCCTTTGGTGCCTATAATTTTATTTAGCAATAGGAATTCATGTATTAAGAAGGTCAGAACATTAAGAAGGGCAGTATAGTATACATTATATTTGGGAAGGTAATACTCAGATTCACTTGATTTCTTGGTATTTGGAATGGTTGTGCAGGCAACATTTTTATTCCCACAGTTTTCTAAATGTTTGGTAATACAATTGACAATAAGTATATATCCAAATCCATAATGTGGTCAAGAGTGTTTTCTACACCTTACCTGTTCATTCCCTGACACTGTCAGCAGAATCATTATGGGTAGAGAAAATGCTGTTCTGAGCTATATTTTTCATGGGAATCAGAAAATCAAGACAAATTATGTTAAGCTAGCCTTTAAAGTCATGGAACTCCTGGGTTTTTTTTTTGTTTTTTAAAAAAAAAAGTGGAGGAAAAATGATGATTTCACCTGAAATTCCAAAGTGTGGTCAATCTGTTTGCTACAGCTATCATGTCAGCATTTCCTCCCCTTTGCAGGGCAGAATGTCTGATCCTGAAGACACTCACAAGAAATAAATTATTACTTTCCCCTTTCCTACTGTCATATTTTGGAGGAATTTTTTGCCACTCTGCATGATGTGAGCAATCATAAAGCCTTTCACAACACCAGGTATTGAATAGAAACCTAGAAATCTTTATAGTTCCTCCTTTCTTCCAAAGGAAAGGTAATTCCACATCTTTATCAGGCCAGCTCTCTTTTTTTATGTTCTTTGTTGTGTTGGTGGCTCGTTGTGGGGAAAAGAGATGTCACCCTTCTGTTCTTGATCATTTTCCCTTCCCATTCAGAGAAGCTGCAACTTGTGACATGGGCAAACAGTATCACAGTGACATTTAATAGGTCCTGACTTCTGTGTGGACACTTAGGGAGGCTCTTGACTGAACTGTTTGATTTAGATATTTTTGGAAGAAACCCGAAGTGTTATCCTTTTGGAATTACATCACTTTATTGGAAGACAATCTCTCAGAGAGTAAAATCACTTTTTCGGGTGCATAAAATGGCATACATAACATATCCCAGAGGTGTAAAATCCAGAAATTCAACCAATATGTACCATCTTCTGTCCTCTCAATGCTCTGTAAGTGAAATTGGAATCAAAATGATCTCTGTTGTCCAGAAATGGACGTTATTTTGAGACACCATGAAGCATGGTAGGAATCAGTGTAGACACATTACTGACTTACTGGATTCCTTACCTGCAGGCCCGCAGTATGGATTTGCAGTCACACTCCGCTTTTCTCACTGATCTAAAGGAGACATTGTACTAGTGCCAGTGCTGGTTTAGCAGTATTGGTAAGTTAAATTAAAATGTATGCTTGGAGCTTGGTTTTACATTATTGCAAAATTGTGCAGTTCAGGAAAATAACAGATCATACAATTTCTTTCAAGGTAAAGAGAATAGAATGGGGAAGAGAAAGCTGCCAATATCATGAAGAGAGTTAAATTGTAACTGGCTGATGTTCAACTGGAACTGAACATATTTTGTGCAAGTCATTACTCACAGAGGGATGTGCTATAGCTTTCTGTAGCACTTTTTCCTGCTACTTATATGCTTAGTTTCTGGATTCATACCTCCCTACTGAAATTGATCTCAGCATTATTTAATTTCAGTCATTTTAGATGACAGAGACAGAAAAACTGGAAAATTACTGTGAAACATTAGGATTTACCTTCTTATCATATGAGGGATGAGGATTTTGACTCCTTCCCCAGATATTCTTTTTGCTAAAGCTAACACTTTAAAACCATAAGGATTCAAAAAAAGCCCTGTTGGTGCTCATGATAATGAAATGACCATTTTAGTCACTGAGTTATTTAGGACACTGTTCCCTGGAGAAAAACAATGAACGCATTGAAATTAAATAAACAACTCCAGAATTTTTTCTATCTATCAGAGAATTTATATAATTTTAAAATGCAGCATTATTAAAGATGTGACTTTACTGTAATAAACCCCACTGAGTAAGTCTTGGGAGGGGGAGAAGATTTGAGGGAAATCTTTTTTGAAAAATAGGACTCTCCTTCAAAACACCACTGCGTCTTTCAATGTCTTACACTTTGGCAGTTGGAAATCTGGTCTGCACTCTAACCTTGGTGTTCAGAGGAATCCAGTAGTTATCTAGGAAGAACAATTTGCCAAAAGAGAATATTTGGCTTTGGAAATGTGTTTTTATGCCACATAACAAAGAAGGGCAATATTGGGCCTCTCATTCCCTGCTTCCAGTTCCAGTCAATTCAGTTCATCATCTATCTAAAACTGAAAGAACTTCTCTGTGTTTAAGGAATGAATATTACACAGAAATTATTAAAAGCCTATTAAAACCATCTTTGCACTTCTCGAATAATGTAGTCAAATGAAACTGAGCTATCATAATAATAATCTTCACTCAAAACCAATGGAAAAAATCCATTAGCCCCCTCAAGAGAAAAGATGACGCTAGGAGGCATAGTGTTGTAAGATATTTTAAAATAAAATGGGATAGTGGGTCTTGCAGACTCAGAAACTCCCTTGTTTTATCTGAACTGGTTCATACCTCCCAAGTGTTCTTTCAACATATTGTCAATAATCTCAGATATTTATGATAATTACCTATATGTTATATTCTTCTATTCCACTCTTTGACCAGGCAAGTACAATAAATTTAAAGGACTTTTAGAAACACCTCTGTGATGATTTATGCTAAAACTTCTGAACAAAATTCACCTCTAAAATACAATGCATCAGCTCTTTAAGAGTACATTGATATTAATTTTAAGAAAATAAGTATCTAGAGAAAAAGCACAAGAAATTTGTCTACTACAGTTATTAATGGAATTGAAAATTAAGCAGGACACATGTATTACTCCAATCAACCCTTAAAATAAAGGGAGAAGAAAATTTGAAGAAACAGATAAATAACACAAATCAAGATCAATCTTATGTATCTTTAATTAAAAGGATATCTATTCCTGGTCTTATCTCTCAGCACTAAATAAAAGGTAAATAAAATCAATTAGATTTGTTTTTCTTTGCAGGACCCTTTTCTAAGTAATTCTCTGCCTTTTAAATTTATCTGATACACACAGCAGCAAGCTGATTCAAAAATTAATATTGGAGGCCAGATTTAATGAAATTCTGCTTTTAGCTTACCTCATTCCCCACCCCAGGATCCTGAGCTACACCTGAATTTCTCTGATTCTCAAATTTAATATAGCAAGGAAGATGAATTGGAAAACTGCTTTTACGTTTCATATTCTTTTAATATACTACTGGATATGATTCTTTTAGTTTTTTTAACACCACCACTGTTCAGCATGAAATTGTCCTCAACAACAGTAGAGGCGTTTGAGGCCTAGCATATTGTTCTATAAAGTACACTGGGTCTTTTTGTCTTTCAATGGCACCCATGAGACCCCAAAAAGCCAAACAGCAGAGGATATTTTTTTTGGTAGCATCTGGCTTCTTGGCTGACTCCCCAGATAATATTGGCAGCTTTGCGTTTGCTTTCAGAGCTGTCATGTATTTAAGTTCCTGTTAGGCTGTTAGCATCACTGTGCCCTTTTAGATGTGACCCTTTGACTCACCCTTGTTTCAAACACATTTTATCAGTAGCTTAAAAAAATTTCAACAAAATACATTCAAGAGCACATGAAGGAGCAGTCTAATTTGCTATTTGTACAAACAAAACATTTCAGTTTCTAAAAATAGAATGTGAATGTGAAATGAATGCATCTTTTCAAGCTGTGTGGCTTCATTTTGATATTAGAAATCAAGTTTCAAAGTATATCTGCAAAATCACAGATTGAAGCTGGCCCTATGTTATTTACATCAAAGATTTAGGAAATGACATGAAGAAGAATCCCACGGTGGATCACAGGAAACCCACTAAGTCAATCACATGTCCAATTTCTTCCAAGTTCATGCAGAAGCTGGATCAAAATCACACCTCACTATCCTCTGGGCAAAGGCTTGGCACTTAGCTGCGGCCCTACTCAGGGCCCCTGTAGGGCCTGCTTCTCTGCTGAAACCACTGAATCTGGAATGAATCCAGGCAGTGCCACTTTGATGGAAGCATATTTGCTAAGAGTCTGTGATCACATCATAAACAAAATAGTCTGTGAATGCCAGCATACCAGAATGTTGTTGGAAAGAACCATATGGGTGGAAATATTAATTCACTAATGTCAAAGTTTACTGCTCTGACATTTTCAGAATAAACTAATTCTCTTTTTAACGGTTGGCCATTCCATTTTTATTTTTTTTATAGTATATATGTGTGAACAATCTTGGAAGATCAGTTTCTTTACCAAAAATGAGTTGGAGGAAACTAATGGAATCAAATAATTGCAATGAATTCCCCAGGTTCCACCAAATGAACAAAAAATGAATAAATCTAAAAATGTTTCATGTCAATATATTTGAATTAAATGTTTCCTGTTTTCCTTTTTATGGTTTTGAAATTAGATAACAATTTAATGTTTTATGAAGTACAATTAAAACCGCAAAACCTTAACTGAAGCTGCTCCTTCATGCAAGCTGGACCTGAGGCTCTGGAACACCGAGGTTTTTACTGCAAAGCATTTTGGGACTGACTTGTTTTCTAAAAGAAGTTCTGCAAAGATTTGGGTTGGTTCTTAGTGCAACTGCCTGCTACGAATTGAACTGACTTAGCTAAAATATAAAAGCGGTTTGTGATATTCTAAAAAAAAAATCCAGCATTAAAATGGGGTATTTATTCATATAAACTTCCTAATCATCTGCTGATTAAAGTTGCTGAGATTACTTTGAGTAATTACTGAAGTAATCACCATGAAAGAAATCTATCTCTGGAGAGAATGTGTTGATGAGGTCATTAGCCAATTTTTATCAAAGATAGCTTTACTGGAGTCCAGTCAAACCTTCTCTGTTTGACCCTTGAGAATAAAGAATATGAAAAACATGAGGTGAAGTTGGTAAGAATTGAAGTTTGAAGTCTTTATCTTTAGTTTTTGTTTGGAAGGTACACCTGCCTTTTTAATTCTCTTTAATGAGATCCTTAAAAATAAACACCAAAGAGCCACCATATTCATTAATAAGTTCTCTTGGGGCTGAAAACAGTGTTATTCAATGGTTGTTTCACTTGTCTGCTTAGTGTCAGGTTTTCACTTCACAATTTATAATGAAAGCAAATGTATTGAGCGCTAAAATGAAGTCTCTTAGAGCACTCATTTTGATTCATGTCCTAAAGTGAGCCTGGAAACTTAATTTCTTGGATGACCTGTAAAAAGTCTAACCTCAAAACACCTTATAGACAAAGAAGAAAAGGCATAGATGGAAAGAAGCTATCTCAGTGCCTTCTAGTTTTCAAGATTAATATAAAGCAACATCATTTATTTGTCTATCTTTATATTTAGTTCAAATCCTATTACCTATCAATCTGAAGTTTGATTAGTGTTTGCATGTCTATTTTAATTAAATAATTGAATTATAAAGAATTTTTTATTCTCACAAATTGCAACATCTGATGCAAACCTCAATGCATAATCAAAGATAAGAAGCAGGTGGAATAAGTTCCTCAGTGCTTCCCTGAAACTCCCATTCCTCAACTAGTAATTCAGGCTGGATAAACTAGAAAAAAAATCAGATCTCCTTTTATTTCCACCTTGCTTATTTTTGTTTCTCCTCACCAGATTGTTTGCAATATCACAAGAGTTCACCAGTGAAAAGTCAGTGTTCGATAAATGTTATCCCCATGAATTCTGAGATGCCACAGTATTTTCCTCTATTTAAAAAACTTCATTTATGTTACTAAGCTACTGTGACTCAGCTACCTTTGATAAACGCTAACTTTTTAATGGAGATCACCATCTTTGCATGTATATGTGTGCTATATACAAGCAGAACACCTAATTCTAATATTTAATTGATATATAAAGCTGTCAAGGCTAATATTCTAAATTATGTATTTATCATTAGCATGACTGATCATTTTTCATTCTGCTTAGGAAACAAAATATACACATAATTTCTTCTAGCGACATTAAATATAATTTAGAAGTTCTGTGCAATGAAAAAAAAAAAGGGTCTGCAGTACTCATAAAGCTCAATGGACAATTTGGCAAAAAGCGCATTCAGAAAACTAATATATATCAACCTGTAGAGTGGCACTGGATATAATGTATTTTCAGGGAAACCATCAGCCTTTTCTTCCCTGTTGACTCATCTTCAATGCCAGCTTTCAACCCTGAGATTTTTGCAGTTGTGTTATTAAATCCTGAGTATAGGAGTTCAATATGGAAATATTACCATATATTAACTACAGTGTTGCTGGTGGGTGATGCTCTATAATACATGAAAAATAACATCTGAGACAAGGAAAGTTTTTGTATCAACCACTTACAGTACAGCCTAACTGTATAAAATGAAATGAAAAAACCTTTGAAGATGGAATAAAAAGGCACAACGTTGAATACTAAAAAGTTCTTCTCGTGGGCTACAGAAGTAATGCAGTTTGAACATTGGTAGCAAACAGCAGGAGACTGCCAAGACTAAGGTGCCTGAGGGCCAGAAAAGCTTAGTTATAACTCTATCCAGATTAGCTCCACAAGATTTGTGTGACATCCATAAAATGTATTGCAAAAACTCTTGGAAAACAATGAAGATCATCAGTTTAAGAAGTAAGGAAAAGCTGCGCATTGTTTCCTCTGTGTCATATTTATTTATTTCAGGATTATGTATCCACTGTCTTGCTTGCTTTTGTTTTGCTCTTTATTCTGTTAAAATATATGTATATACATCTACAGGAGGGTTTGTGCTGCCTGGAGACTACACTAGAACCAAATCTGCCTTGACTGGGAATGGTAGGAATCTTGCTTTCAGCTGCAGTCTGGTAATGTACATTATTTGGCTCTAAAATTTCTGAGATACAGGTACATATAGAACTGTTTTACAAGTTACGGAGTTCTCTATTCCTCCAAAATACCTTCTTCTTAGTCTTTAACTTTGAACATAATCATTCTAGTGAAACCCAAGGTAAACATTTCTCAGAATTCACATATTATAGCACTTCATAGTATTAAGCTAAGCCAAAGCATGTTTTTCAGTATTTCTCTGTTGGGTCCCAATATAACTTCCAACACATGTCAGAACTCTAACTAAATATTGCCTCAATTGAAAAGAAATACTGTGATTGTTTCAAACTAATAATTTAGATGTATCAGACAGCACAAACGCATCTACTTGTTCACTGAAATGCTGCAATACAATACTCTTAATGCAGTCTATTGGTTAAACTATTGGTTTGATATTTTTTCACAGCTATGTCTGTCAGGTATAGTTCTAGTAAAACATAAAGCTTCCATGAGAAAAGAATAGGACCCCTAGGTATTCATAATTACTGAGACTATCCCCCAGTTTTTGTATTCCTGTTTCTCTAGTTCATATTAATAATTTTGGTAAAAAAAGATCTGTACAGATGATTTTATGAACTACTTGTGCCTTCTTCTTGCAACTAAGTTTTTGCATGCAAAAATTTTCAGAGTTTGTCATGATAGTTCGGAATGACCACTTATTGATATGCCTGGTCTGCAAATGCAGGAGAAACATTTGCAACCAAACACACCATTCTGCAGAAGAATACCTATGGTCCCTGTAGAAGCATATGCAATGTCTTCTGTAGGTCACGCCTTTATAACATAAATAAATAAGTCTTTGAATAATTATTTACAGTGAGATAACAAATATGAGAAAAGATCCCTGAATTGTCCATGTAAAAGATTGCATTTCTTCTATTTTTCATAGATGTTTAGAATAACTTTGTCCTGAACTAGAAGGTAATATTCTTTGAGATAAATTTTAGCTTAATGATCACTAAAATTTCCTTTTTCAAATGAAGCAAGATTTGTGGGAAAGGTAAAATTTTATAGACTAAATAACAAGCAAACAAGCTATTTTCAAGTCTTCAAGCTAAGTAGATGTGGGAGACAATTACTTGGAATTTACTTTCATTATGTTAACCTGATAAATGAAGGGAAATTTAAATGAATTATTATTTTAATGATGCCTCTGCTATTATTACTTTTTATTATCCACATTCTTATCGAGAGAGTTTTCAAGGTTTGTTGACAGGAGCAACATCAATTATGTTCTTCCAATGTACATAACAAACCATGAACCATGTACAATACTTATGTGTAAAAAGACACTAATGAACCTTTCTGTTGGCTCCCAGTTATGCTCAAGATTTCCTTCATGGACACTCTGAATTTATATCAACATTAGAAATGAACAAACACTACAATAAATAAACAAAAGTTCAAGCAATGGTTATATTTTTTCCTATGAATTTATCAAAGCATCGTATTATTTCTTTCATGCTGTCCCTTCCTTTGTATTCAAAAGGAAAATTCATGATCTTCTCTCCAATCTCTACTTTAACATTTGAATTTATAATGCTGCCTACAAAACATTGATAATAGTTAAACCATCAAGTATTTTATGGGCTACTGCTTCTTCAGTATTCCCCTGTATTGGCATTTGTGCCTTATCTCGTCTCATAGGATGCTTTAGAAAGCAGGAAGACTTGGGGTTTTTTTCTGTATTGGTGAGTATCTCGCATGCTACTGCTCCCAATCCATAAACTGAGCTCTGAGTTACTGTGCAATAATAACCACAATAACAGGAAGAAGAATGAATACACGTTAAGGTTATCAGATGACAGCGCTAAGCTAAGCATGATCCAGAAAGAGTTAGACTTATAAAGATCTGTCTAGACTAGGTTTGTGAATCACAATTCTTTCCTAGTGTTCTTCCCTAGTGGGTACTCTTCAATGCTTTCACATCCTCTTGGCTGAGCTGTAGGTTCAATTAGCCACAAATGGAAGTTTAACTATTCACACATTCACTTTCTGTAAATAATTTTAATAGCCAGGGAAGGAACCAATAAAGCTTTCATTTAGTTTATGAATGAATAATTTTTTCAAAAATAAGAGATTTAAAATTAAATGTTGGAGGCTTACCAAGAAATTTAACCAATCAGGTTTGACCAAGGAATTGGACTGTAGAAGTCAAATTCATTCAGTTTCAGAGCTGAAAACCAACTAGCACCCCACATGGTCATTTGCACTGCTGAGTACATCTTAATTTTAAGCATGAAATATTGTCAGATGTGAGAATATTGTTTTATTTTCCTTAACTGATAAGAAATATAACGACTGTCTTCATCACGTACTAAATGGATGAGCATAAGAGCAGTGATGCTGAGTCCCAGAATCCTATTTCTGGTTAGCCAGAGGTCTGAGGAACCTAATATGCTTTTAGAACCTAATTGCCTCACTCCAGCCTTTGGCCTAGCAGAGGAAATGTGTTGATGCAATACAAATATGAAGCAAGTGCTTATCAGTCTTAGATCCAGACTATGTTACAGCTTGTAGACTTCCATTTTTACAAAACCATAAATGTAGCAGAAGTCAGAAGGTGAAAGGAGGAAGCTTGACTCAATTCTGATACTGAAATAGCTCTGAACTATCAATCATATTTAATCTAATGTTAATTAAGCAACATACATTGAGGCACTGCCAGGAGATTAATGAATGCCTGGGAGGAGCTGATAGCTCAAAGCTATGCTTTGGGCTATAAACCCCAGCCAATGATTAATCCCCAGGAAATGCCCTAGGCTGAGGTTAATATCAATTTTAGAGAAATTAACTGAGAATTGAAGAAATCTTAACCATATGTGAAGTTATACCTTAATAGAAGCAATTTCTGTTCTTCCATCCACACTTTTTGTAAGCCCTAATATCTTTCTTTCAGTCAATAAGACCCTCATATCCAGCATCCACTGTAACTTCTTACATATATGTGCTTTATATACATATACACAGAAGTGATATGTAGTACCTCCCTCAGCACCCAAAGCCTGTCAGGTTTATAAAGAAATTAGTATTTCATCTCCAGATTAAGTATGTGATCATTCATTCCATACACAGTTGAAGACCTGTTCCTGACGTACACTATTACATTGATCACAGCCTCTAAGAGCTCAGGGTTGAGGTCCTATGTGGTAACCTCTTGTTTTTGTTTTACACTTGCACAGTCAATTTCTATCAATTCGTGCATGGCCATTTTTTTTTGAGTTTGTTCAGATAACTGAGAGAACATCAAGCTTTGTAGCCCCTATTCACACTAGGTAGCAACAGATTTCCATGAAACATCATTGGGAATCTGCATATAATAACATTATTGAAAGAAGAAAGCATTACCCCATGGAAGTCAGAATATGAAAAAACAACCCCTCCATTGTTTACAGTGTGCCTCAATAAATTAACAAGAAAGCAGCTTTTGTATGAATACTGAAAAAATATATATATATTGACCTCATTAAAAGATTTTCTCTGGACAGTTTAATTTTCTGTGAACTTGTATGGTCATAAACAGGAATGTGAAGCTGGTAATATAAAGCAATGCAAAAAAGAGGAGGCACGAGGAAAGCCAATACAAATTCATATCTAAGGAAAAGACCCTCAGAAATTACTTTTGTGGGATTTGCCAAGGGAAGTTTTCAGAAGTCTTTATCAAAGAGATTAAAAGAAAAGTAAGGAAAGAAAATTCTGTGGCATGTTAGGCTCAAATGCATATTCCTTTTTTTCTCATACATGGCAAATGTGCCTCCAGCTCAGGCACCTGTGTAATCAAGACACTGTTAAATTTCTTTGAACTCCTATAATTTGGGTTTCATGCATCACATTTGTTTAAAATGTTTAATAAGTTATTCACTAATTGCTTGTTTAAACCCACTCTGGCTGCCAAGCATTGTGTTATAACTGATAAAATATAGATCACTCTGAATATTTATGTGTGATTTGTGTGCAAGTGACATTTATGATTAACGCAAACTTAATTTGGTAGTGGAATCAAATAAGAAATGTCTCTGTGTATTCTACTGGAATGATTAGCAGAGGTCATTAATCAAAAAGTCCCTTTTGTTCTTAATTTTATGCCACATGAATGAGTAAAGATACAAAAGAACTGAGTATTTCATCAAGCTCTGGCTTTCTTTATGTGAAATATTCAATTCTCTCATAAGAAACTTCCACATCTTTAATGTTTTTAATCACTGCTCTTTTGTGTGTGGCCCCCTTTGTGAGTGAGGCCTGCATATCATTGAGGAAAAAACATTTCTGGAGTACATAGTCATGAATTTGACTCCAAATGGCTTTTTCAAACTGGTGTTATAAAGACACATCTGAATGTTGATCAAGGCCCAAGTCAGATCAGGCTCAAATGTCTTCCTTTTTTAAGTCTGCATAGGTCACAGCTTAACTGAAGAAAGAATTTTATTTTAGGATTGGTTTTTTTTTTTTTTTCCCCCTTAATTTGTTAGCTACCTAGTCCATATTTGGTGTCAAAACTTTGATATACAGCAGCTAAGGATGATCCGACAACATACACAGGTGAAGCAACAGGCTGAAGAGTAAGGCTTACTTTTAAAAATCAATCCTTAGGTGAATTAAAAGAGCATATGATGGTACTGTAAAATAGCCTCCTAATAATATCAAACAATATCTCCAGAAATAACAAAAATAAAGATAATTAACATCTTCTTACAATGTATTGGAATGTGTTATATCTGAGATAAAAAAATGAAGATAAAAAGGCTTTTAACTCCAGGCCACTGTCCCTAACAAGACAGAGATGAGCAATGAATGGATGGGTAATGAATTTCTGCTCATCACTGTTTTATGTGAGGTTAAGGTTAGCTGGTAATAAAAATTATGTCCCAGTGGGAGTATATCAACATAGCAGAACATACCACCATGACTGACAGATACATACCAGGTTTAAGTATGTCCAAAAGAGTGTTATGGAAGAGAAGAGATGTAACTTTTTCTCCAGGACCACAGCAGCCACTAAGAAAGCCATAGATTTTTGTTGTGTCTTAAATGAGGCTCATCAGGGCACATGAAAGCAACAGGAATATTTTCATAACCTTATCTACAAGCACAACCCCCAATTCCCACACTCGCAGGTAATTTTGTGTGGAAGCCACTGATTTAACACAGGTTTCACTTAGGGTAGAACTCACAAAAGCAAATGGCACAGAATTATTTAAGCTGTTACAAACTGAACTGCAAAGCTAAAAATCTGTACATTTACTAACTTACAAATAAACAGTTGTCAAAAATTGAGCAGGCTTTATATTTGCAAATTTATACAGTCACAAGTAGAAAATAACAAAACATCTGCAGTTGTCAGGAAGAGCGAATAGAAGGCAAACAAACTAATGAGCCGCACCATTCACAATGAAAGAGTGCATTGCAAGTTTGTATAGATAAATAAATATACCACTACATCTAATTGTTATTTTTAAACTGTTAAAGCAATATCTACCAGTTAAGATTGTAATATATATTTTTATGTCACTCAGAGTGAGAGGGTTTTTTTTTTCCCTACAAACTACAAAAAACTTCCTGAAGACTACACAGAAAATCAGTCATAAATCTTTGTCTACTACCTATGTTGCTTGACTCAAGATATACAATGTGTTGAAGTGCAGTAAACTAAGTAATATAAAGCTCTCTATAGACTATTTTACCAAGCCAAGAGTTTAACTGAGGCATATATAAGCCAGCTAGCTTGAATAACTCACTGTTAGAGTGCAAAGTTCAGTGTAGATAAAACAGAGACACTCCTTACAGCCAATTTTCCTCTTTGGCTAGTTTAAGCAATAATACATATTCTTTCCCTGATATCATAAAAGATAAAATCAGAAGCAACTTCTATAAATCTATCTTGCATTCTTTAAACTGGGTAACTGTACACATTAAATTGTGTTGACATAAGCAGTTATCTTCTTGCTGAGAATATAGAGGCATGTAAAGTTTTTACCTTTAATGTTCCTGAATATGGTTTTACAGATGTGGTTTGTACAGCAGTTTCAGAGATGCTCTGATTTCAGATCCTCTTGTTTCTGCAGAGTCCATAAAGAAATCAGTAAATGGTCAATTGCAGGTTCTGCACCTTAGAAAGTACAAAAAGAAAGGACTAATATTTGTTAATCAGTTCACTTTTTAATGAACTTATCCGTTATATTTTCTAGCACCTATCTTTTAAAAGGCCTTTCTGTTTTAAGAATTTTTTTTTTTTAAGTCTGCTCATATTTCTTGCGTTGTTTTGAGGGACTAATGGAGAACTTGATTAACTCTAGTACTTCACATCTTTACTGATGTAACAGAGGCTTGCAATAAAATCTTACAACCCTGGTTAAGACTGATGTCCATTACTTGCCAAAAAATTAATCTCTCTAGTAGCCTTGAGAAAGAAAAAAGGGAAGCACAAAACATATTCTTCTTCACAGCAGTATTGTCTGGTTCTCAGTGTGGCTTCTCTGCTTGTTTACCAAGGCAATAGGCACCCAAAGTATTTTCCACTAAAAGAAATGTACCGCCCATTACTTAAATGACAGTGCTTTTACCCAGTTTGAACATGAGAATCTTGTACAAGATTTCCTGTGGAGAAAAGTAGGGTTTTGGAACTGATGTCAATTCTTCTCTGAGGTCACAGTTTTAACCACACAAAAAAAGCAAATGTCAAATGACCAAGATAAGAAAATTGCAGAGATTGTTAACCAAGGTCATTTTCTTAGTGGGTGCAAAATAGTAAGCCACCTTGAACAGGAATGTATTGAGCATAGGAGCTGCATAAACTTAACTTCCAGGAACTCTACTAAGTTTGGTGTTCACCTTGAAAATCACTTACATGATACTAGCTTTTTGACCTGACATCACCACCTGCGAATTTCAAGAAAAAACAACAACAACAACAAAAACAAAAAAACAACTGAGATTCTGCGAAGAATAAAGGTAAATATCCATGACTGAATTAAAATAAATCACTACAAATATATGCCAGTTCTGCTTGAAAATGTCACTGAATGTTTCTGGTCAATCTTCTATAATGCTTTCTACAGATGAGTTTACTGTAGATGAAAGTCATCTCCAATCTATGAGCATGAAACCTTTTCCTGTGGATGTTGAAATACTGAGATGCAGCCTTAAAGCAGCAGGACAGAGAGACAGTAACCCAAGAGTCAGGTTCCATGGAAAAGAAATACAGCTGAGCTGTGGAATGAAGTACAATCCCAAGCCTGAGACTGAGCTGCAAGCCCAGATGTCCATTCAAACTAGTAGGTGTATTTATTAATCATACAGGGCCTAGGATTAAGGATTCTCATTTGCTTTTTTCATAAGCATTATACCTCCGGGGATGGAGACTCAACCACTTCCCTGGGCAGCATGTTCCAATGCTTGACAACCCGCTCAGTGAAGAAATTTTTTCTAATATCCAATCTAAACCTCCCCTGGTGCAACTTGAGGCCATTTCCTCTTGTCTTATCACTTGTTACTTGGGAGAAGAGACTGACACCCACCTCGCTACAACCTCCTTTCAGGTAGTTGTAGAGAGCAATAAGGTCTCCCCTCAGCCTCCTCTTCTCCAGACTGAACAGCCCCAGCTCCCTCAGCTGCTCCTCATAGGACTTGTGCTCTAGACCCTTCACCAGCTTCGTGGCTCTTCTTTGGACACTCTCCAGCACCTCAATGTCTTTCTTGTAGTGAGGGGCCCAAAACTGAACACAGTACTCGAGGTGCGGCCTCACCAGCGCTGAGTACAGGGAGACAATCACTTTCCTAGTCCTGCTGGCCACACTGTTCCTGATACAAGCCAGGATGCTATTGGCCTTCTTGGCCACCTGAGCACACTGCTGGCTCATATTCAGCTGGCTGTCAACCAGCACTCCCAGGTCTTTTTCCTCCGGGCAGCTCTCCAGCCACTCCTCCCCAAGCCTGTAGCGTTGCATGGGGTTGTTGTGACCCAAGTGCAGGACCCGGCACTCAGCCTTGTTGAACCTCATACAGTTGGCCTTGGCCCATCAATCCAGCCTGTCCAGATCCCTCTGTAGGGCCTTCCTACCCTCCAGCAGATCAACACTCCCGCCCAACTTGGTGTCACCTGCAAACTTACTGAGGGTGCACTTCATTCCCTTGTCCGGATCAATGATTAAGATATTAAACAGAACTGGCCCCAACACTGAGCCCTGGGGAACACCATTCGTGACCGGCTGCCAACTGGATTTGACTCCATCCACCACAACATTTTGGGCCCAGCCATCCAGCCAGTTTTTTTACCCAGCAAAGAGTACGCCCCTCCAAGTCATGAGCAGCCAGCTTCTCCAGGAGAATGCTGTGGGAAATGGTGTCAAAGGCTTTACTACAGTCCAGGTAGACAACATCCACAGGATGAGGATCCACTAAGCGGGTCACCTTATCATATAATGAGATCAGGTTAGTCAAGCAGGACCTACCTTTCACAAACCCATGCTGACTGTTGAAGCACTTTTTATTGGGTTCAGTTTGTTAAGGTCATTGTAACTGAAGAGTTTGTTTTCTGTAGAGGGACCGTCCTTTTAATTGTATGTGTGTATAGTCTCAAGCCTAATCAGACCTTATGCCAGAAGAGAGTCCCCAGATAGTGCTAAAAAAAGGTGCTATTTCAAAAATAAGAAAAGCCACTAATGGTAAAAATCTCTCTTAATGAGAGAGCACAGGAATGAACTCCAGAATGCATAGGCAGTTAAGTTTCTTCTTTAGCCCTTACTAACTTCTTCTTGGGCTCTTACATCTAATACTGGCCACACAGCAACAGCCCAGGCCAAGACTCAGTTCCTTTAAGAATTTTAAGCTAATATGCAGTAACAGTATGAGTAGTTCCTTCCCTAAGTCCCCTCTTCTCTTCATTAGTAGGAATACTTCCTTGCTAATAGCGTCACTTTGTAAGCATTCATCACCTATCGATTGTGCAGTGTAGAGCGCATGGATGAACTGCTAAGCCTTCGCAGAGACTTGTTCATTTCAAGAAGTTTCTGACATGTCATGCTACAGGATTTCTTAACAGAATATTGACAAGCTCTGGCAGATTCTCCTTTTTATGGACCAAATACCGTACTCCGTGTTTGTTGTGCCTGATTTTCTGTCATTTTATTGTCTCTCCTTATTTTTTATCTTTTATTTCATATGTCTGTATCCATATGGCATCAACATAAATCAGATTAAAATTAGATAACACGATATAATGAATACAGTTTTATAGGTATCTATCTATATTTATCTGTTATATAAGCAGTGTGTGTGTCTACATATGTATATATATGTGATATATGTGCATGTACATGTGCATTTACATATATGTGATTGGCACGCATTACTAGTGGGTCAGCTCCAAGGCTTCCAGGCATCTTTTTGATGTGGACAGAGACCCTGTCTCTGGTACAGGAAGCCCTGAGTATGATTCCCCCACCACGACAAGTTGGAGTTCGTGGTAAAGGAGCGAAGGTGAAGCCATTGCTACAGAAGATTTCTAGTCCCTATTTACTGTCAGGGCTCAGTGAGAACTGGCTGGTCCCTGAGGGCCAAGAGCAGGAACTGTGGGAGTCCCCTCAGGGGTAGTATGGCAGGGCCAGGCAGCCTGTCCTACCCCACCGCCCCAGCCAGGGAGCAGGACAGTCAGGAGGGCACTGGGGGCAGCCGAAGCCCTGGGCATCAGGCACCTCCCTGTGGATGGGACGGGCCTAGTCCAGGCTGGGGCATAGGCCCAAGGGTGGGCTCGGCTTGGCAGGGCCCAAGGCTGGGCAGGGCTGTGGGGAGCTGGAGACCAGTCCTGCTGAGGTGTTGCTGGGGCATGGACAGACAGCCCTGGGGGGCTGACATGGGGTCCTGGGCAGGGGGCTGCGGGAGGCCCTGGGGGAGGCTTGGCAGCGGCAGTCAGGCCTGGCAGTGCCTGCAGGGCCCTGGCGGTTACGTCAGCAGCAGAGTTGATCCAGTTAGTTCCCATTTTGATGAAAAGACCAGCAAAATGTGGATAGGCTGAAATAGTTTCTGTCCACTCTAGAGGGTACATATAGAATGGATTGCATGCTTATGTGCCCAGAAAGAGAAAGGTGCTTCTCTCATTCTGACACTCTCCAAATAAGATCTCTTGCTCTCGAGTGAAAAGTCGAGTAATGGCATGTATATTGATATTATGTACCAGGAAACAGTGAAAAAAAAAATTATGAGGCTGTGAGGAGATGTCGGAACTACAGAAAGGCTGACATCCTCAAAGTGCAAAAGAGAAATGGAAGAAGGGAGAATTATAAGAACAGATAAAGAGAGAGAGAGAGGAGTTAGTATGTCCGACTGGTTAGACAACATAAACTTGTGCCACAGAAGACATACTTGGGGACTGTATCAGTAAAGCTGAAGAAATGTGACAGAAACGAGGAAGAAGAAAAACCTTAAGAGGAAGGGAGAAAAGATGTAACACAGCCAAGGAGGCTGCCTATGTAACTTTGGTTAAAGATCGTGCTATGCTACCAAGAAGATAATTCTCATAACCATAAAAAAAAGCTGCTTTAATAAATACATACAATCAAAATAAAAAGTAATTCCCTCTGGCAGTATAAAAATGATAAAAGTGGTGTTGTTATTTTGAAAAAGACATGTAGGAATGGATGAAAATACATTCGCAATTGTCCTGAGGGAGGAAATACATTAAGGTGGAAGTCTTTTGGCACTGAATAGGTTTTTCCCTACCTAATGTGTAAACTATTACACGAGCTATGTTTGTAAGACAAATCACTTTTCTTTTGGCAGTAATTTGTCTCTTAACAGTACCAATACTTTATTAACCATAAGCCATTACATTATTAATTTCAGTGGCCTGCAGTAAGCAGTATAGATGCTTGGGTACCCAGCAGTAAATTTTTATCACTACTCAAATATTCCAGTGATTTCAAGTTGTATTTTCCAACCACAATTCTTTTTATAGGTGTACATAAAAATGAGCTAACAAAACAAAACAAAATAAAATCTGAAAATAGCAGTCTTTTAAAGGTATTAAAGAAGATCATAATAATTTTTAAAGGTAGTTATTATGTACTGCATGTAAAATAGAATATATGAATGTCAGTTTATTGTAAATGATGTTTTCATTTAATCAGTAAAAATAAAGACAATATCATATAAACTACTATAGATGTAATGCTGAGGCTTCTGAAAGTGCATGCAATTCTCTCTCTGTGTCCTGTGTGAACCTGTTTGAATACCTGCTGCCATCAGTGATAAAATTGTCATTCACTGTAATATAGGACATCAGGCAGACGTTCTCAAAGACTGATCAAGTGTATCTGTACCTGTCTACACAATAGTTTTCTAAAGGATAAGAGAGCCTTAATTAAAGATCATACAATTTCTGCTTACAGTTTCTATAGCAGTTGTTGCCAGATATACAAAACCATAAATAATCTTGATCCATTTGGTGAATTTTGTTTGAATCCTTCTATTTTTCAGATGAGGTCCCTGTATTCTTTCTATAACAGTGTATTTGGAGTATCAGAGTATCCCCTGGTTTGTGATTTAAAAAGTCATATAAATGTGAAAGCTTCCAACATCCAAAAGCAATTATTCCCAGGATTATTAGGTTTGGGGGTTTTTTGGGGGAGTGGGGTTTTTGGGTTCTTTTTGGTCTGAAACAGGCTTAGATGGGCTTTTAACATGAATCAGGATGGGTATTTTTACATTTGCAAAATGCTTTCTAAACGAAGTTCAGAGGTTGAAGACTATATTGGCAGTCTACAATTGACCATATTGAGATAATTCTTCAGGTTTCCACATCATCTACACATTAGCTATCATGGGTCTAAACCGATGCAAGCCATCTGTCTCTCCAGTTCAGGAAACCTAGGCACAGGTCTCAGTGGTTCACACTGATTTCTACTCCAACAGATAGCATAGATGCAGTCAGCTGGGGTCACTCAGTCGGACAACTTCAGCCTGATCATGAGATCAGTTCTCAGGCTGTAACCATATTTACCGACTTAAGACATAGTGATGCTTAGAGCAAATAATGTGAGTAGCTTTGCCTGATTTCTCCTTCCTTGTTCTTTTGTAATTCACTTTGGGATCAGTGGGTGTAAAGGAAAAATGCTATATATTATTGCTAATCCTCATTGGCATCTTCTCCTTGCAGCCAATGGGCAGATGGGGGTTAGGGATGTAAAGGATCATTTGTATTCACATTGAAGTTTACTGCCTGGATACTGTATGGTAAATGTGTGAGGTCAGACAACTGAATCAAAGTCTGATGGAAGGCTTGTGGAGGACAATGAATATGAAGATATATCCAGAAATTAAAAATTATTTATGTGTTGTCCTCTGTATCTATATCACAGACTTATCAAGGTTGCTTCTACCTCTGTTCACTTAATGAATTGCATTGATTAAGTAGCTATTATTCATACGTTTTGGCCTTTTCATGTTTAATAACATCTCCTTTTGACCTAAACTATATAAAAATAAAAAAAAAATGCACACAATCAGAACAAAGAATGTGTGACTGTCAAAATGCAAATATTGTATTAGAAATCCTGCATATTTGCCATCATTTGGTTTCTTTCCAGCAGAATACTTTTCTGATTAGCCCCAGAAAATGAAATTGGAAACATTTCATTAATTTTATAAAAAAGGAGAGGTCTGAGTGGCATCATAGTTCCTTTGTATTTTTCCCCTGTTCATTTGTGCAGCTATAATTACAGATTCTTTGTGAGATGTTCATGTCAATCCTTATTAATCTCTAATTTCTAATCACAGGCATAAGTAGGTTTAAACTTCATTGCAAACCTTTTGAGAGATCTGTGGGTTTTGAGGGAGAAATTACATGTTGCTCATCTTCATAATATTTTCTGGAGATTCTTGTCAGTAGTTTTTCCAAAGGGAGAGAAGTTAGCAGAAAGAGGAGCAGGGAGAAGAAAAAACGAAAAGGAAAGGACCAAGAATCTTCCTAGGCAAGAAGTTATGTTCTATTTTTTTTTAACATAATTATGGATAGATTTATGGGTGGGTGTGACAGTTCCTGGTTGCACTGCTTCAGTGAAAAGGAAGATAAATGAGGCTACAACACCTGGGAGACATGTAGGCAAGATTAGCTGAGAATTCAGAAACTCTTCTGAGATTCAGAAACCTATGGAAAGATCTGGCAGAGCTGCAGTGTAGAAGTTTGAGCAGCAAGGAACAAATTGCTTGGAAAGAAAATGAAAGAATGGTATTTTTAGGTTGTTGCTTTGTTTGAAATCAATCGGTGGCAGTGGAGCTAGCAAAAAGGCACCAATCAGAATTTAACTTTAAAAAATGAGTGCCAATCATACGTTCCTTAATACAGTAACTTTTTCAATATTGTTGGGTTGCAGCCATTTCTGGCAGTAGTTCAGTAGCTACTCCTTATATATATAAAAATATACTGTTGACTTGGCTTAACTTTTCCAATACTGCAATTTTTTTATCACTTTTTGTATTCACTATGGCAGTCCTATTGGTAGTGTTGAATCTGACTTGCAGACCTGGAGTACTGCAGGATGAGTTGAGTCAGCCTCAGCTTCACGTAGTGTGGTCATGATCGAATACCTGATTTTTTTATTAGAAAATAAGGGTCTGATTCCAAGCCATTTACAGTTCCAGTGATTTCAGTAGCTTTTATATGGGTTCTAATATATTTGACAGATGGCCTTTTAAACAAAGACAAACGGCACAAAATAGTGTGAACCAAAGAGACTATTTGGAAGTGGGGCCTGGAGGGGTCTAAAATGAGATGGATCCCCTGGAACAGTTGGAGTTCATCTTCTTACATCTCCGGAGGACACCATATTGCACATTATTACATTTCTGTACGCACGAAACTATGAAGGTAGAATCTCTTTCCCTGATCTTCTGGCTTCATATAATCCCACTTACTAATCTGTGGCTTAAAGAACAGCTTAGCCTTTTGAAAGTGTTCATATCATTTAAGAAGGTTATTTTGTTGTTTGCTTTGATTTCCAAATGCATTATTAATAAACCATTTAAATTTTTCAGTATCAAAAATTGTAATATTTATTCAAAAGACTTATCCACAGTTTACATGGTCTTTGAAAATGCAAAATTATATGATACATTTTAGAAGAATAGGGTCTCTTTTTTTTTAATGTTTCTACTAGTTCTAGTTTCAGATTGGGCCAAATAGAGATACAATAGCTTCTGCATTTCCTTTCAATACTTCAACTACATTTCTCAGACAGACACTGGACACAAAATGGGATCGACTTCCCATGAAGTCTGGCAAATGAATGCCAAACTTGAACTGTTTAGGTTTGTGTCTAAAAGGCACAAAAAAGCTCAAGAAAACAGTGTGGGGAAAAAGTCATTAACAGTAATGTTGACAGCTTTTAGAAAAGAGACAAGTATTAGGTACATTATCACTTGTGTTTTCAAGGGTGTTGATTATCTGCTGCTGTCATTATAGACTGTGGATATATCTGACTAGAACTTAGATAAAAATCATGAAAGAAGCAGGAAATACTGGTGGTGTAACTATTAATTTCATGGTGTAAGGACAAAAAGTTTGATCCTGTGTTGACTAAGTCTGAGCATGGACTTTACTTCAGATATTCAGATGAATGTACTGAAGACCTGGTGCAGATCTAAAGGGATCTTTCACTTCATATTTTGTGTTAGTCTAGATATATGTGATGACTGCTTTTTTAGATCTTGATTCAAGAACTCTGCACGGGTAATGAAGATTCTGTCCCTCCTTTCCTTCCAACTGGCTTTTGAGTCAGTTCAAACATTAATAGAAGGTTTAACTGACCTATCATCTTCAGTTTGAACAACAGACAGCTGAGGGGAGTATGAAACAGATTGTAATACAGGGAGGAGCATGGAGAAGACTAGGAAGGGAAACAATTCAAGAAATAAAAGGCATCAGATGTACTCCTTAGTAGGTTTAAAGTAAACCAAATTAGGTAGTTAAACTAGGGAACTCATTGATAAAATCTGGATGGATTAAAAGAATGGTTACACAAATTAGTAGATAAAAAATACCTATCATGGGCTATAATACAGATATGATCTCTCCTCAGAAATTCCCTGAAACCCAATTTCTGGAAGCTGAGGAGATAAACTGTACACCCTATTTGTTCATTTTGTTCTCATGGTCTTTCTTTGCCATTGGCCACTGTCAGGTATAGGAGAATAGGTTAGCCTTTGGTCTGAGTCAATATGGTTATTTCTATATTCTTATGAAAGTATATTTTTATACAACAGAATTTTAAAAAGATGGGTAAACATGTTTCAGACAACAGAGCATTTCTCTCTTCTACTGCAAAAAAGGAAGAGCTAAATCCAGAAAAGATACATCAGCTGGTGCTTAAGGGAAAGAAAGTAGGAAAAATAATTCAGCAGACTGTCCAAAAAATTTCAGAAACCAGCCACCTAAGAGGAAAGCAGAAGGCAAGAAAATCAATGGAACAGTCAGTTACTAAAATGTAACTAAAAGTCATACCAAGCAAATTTGTGGGGCTTGGCCAAATACCATACAATGACTATCTTAACTAGCAATGAGGTGGAATAGATAGAGGTTTCACAGATTTTGCCCAAACACTTCAAATGCAAATTAAATTATAGTATTTATCCAATAGCTGATGCATTTATTTAATGATCTAAAAGGAACACAGTTTAGGACTTTTTAGGTTACCTTATTTCTTAGTGTAGTGAAGAATGAACACAGAGATAATCCTTTCTTGAGAAGAACACAACTGAAGTAATGTGATTATATGCTGTAACTTGAAGTGTTTTAGTACCTAATGATGACAATTTGTACTGTAATTCCCACTACAGTACACTACTGTACTGTAGTGGGAACTACCCAAAAAGCATGACTGAGTACAAAAGTAACTTTATGCCACTTTCATGCCCTTTTATGTCCTCTTCATGTAGGAAGTTAACATGTGAACCATTTTGGGCACAGTTAAACAAGTTCTTCAAGTAAACTCCTCCTGTTTATTTAGAAAGATCTTTCTAAGTCCAAACTAGATTAGGTTTAAACAGGGAGCAGTTTCCTTCTCACAGTTCCAAATCCCTTTTCACTTAACACTTGGCCCAAATGCTCACTTCCAGTCAGATTTAGGGTGACATTGTCAATACTCTTCTGCCATCATCCTTATCTTTTAGATTTCATTCTTCTTGTTTCTTGATGTTTTGCTATGTATACAGAGTTGCACAACTCCATCAATTTAACACCTAGAGATTGTTTTTGTTAGATCAATTTCTATGGAATTTCATTCCACTCCCTGAGTTCACTTCTGCCCAAACTTTTGCCATGTGCTCCTTTTTTCTACTGCTGTCCTATTGTTTAAGGTGTCTTGTTATACACAGGACTTCAGCTGCAGTGCAGCTTTTCAGAACTACTACTTCCAGATCTTTCTCCTCTTTTTAGCACCCCTTACGGATCATTGCCTGCCTCAGAGCAATTCTGGGCTGGTTAATACATGTTCCTGTCCCAAATTTTCTTTCCATGGATAAATGTTAGCAGAAAGTTCATGATCTAACCTTTCTAGCACTTCCTCCATTTATCTGCAACAAAATGTAAAAATCAGACTCCTGCTCCCAAACAACTGGAAAAAAAGGGTGTAAATTCTTGGTTTACGTTATCTCTACACTTTCCAATCTGCTGTTTGTAGGACCAACTCAATGTACCAAATGCTATTTTTTCTCAGAACTGAATTTAACTTAGAAAGTTGTAACTGGATAAATGCCATGAGAAATAAAGCAGAAGGTCTGCTGTTACTCTGAAAGGTGATGATCCACTCCTGAAAAAAAACACCCATTAAAAAAAAATTAGCTGATAAATATTGTCTAGAAGAACAGAGTAAAGAGTTGATATTTGCTTTATGATCTGAAAAATACAACTATATGAAAAAAATGCACATAATATCTGTGTAATTAATTATTACTCTTTTCTCCCTTACTTACCCATGTCTATACAACATTCCCTTTGAGAAAAGAATTACATTTTCACATGTGTTCATTGTGCATGTATCATGAGAAAGCTCTGATCTTAATCTGGGCCTCTGGTCACAAAGTTAATGTTAAAATACTAATCAATAAAGTAGCCTGTAGAAATCCCTAGAAAGAATGTGTACAGTACAGCCAAAGAAAGAATAATAGTAAAGTCAATAGTTATAACAATTTCTATTTATTATTAATATATTATTCTAAATGTTGCGATAAGATAGTTGTGCTTTAATTAACATTAATTAGATAAGTTTATAATGAAATAGGATTGAATTCACGAATCTTGGAATATTAACAAGTAAAACAATAAGTTTTTTCCAGATACGAGAGTTAACATATCCAGTTGATGTTATAGCTGTTGTCAATGATTAGACAGCAGCCTTGATCCTGGTCAAAAGACATATGCTGAAGTGAAAAGTCCTTCCAACCAACCATGAGAGAGTTTTGCTAACCTTGTCTTAATTGGAGGTCACTCTTTGCATATCTTAAGTGGATCGCTTTACTCGATGTCTTTGTTTATTTTACAAGGATCAGATATTTCCATTCACTCTAGTGAGGTGGATAAAAAGACTGAAATACAGAAGTGGTTTGTAAAGTACTTTCAAAAGTACTGTCAAAACTTGACATGAAGAGCTTTTAAACTGAAAACAGCAAGCAAATGAGTTACTAATCTCAAATGTCTGTGTATATAAGCTGACAGCTTCTCTCTGCCCCTTGCCTTTGCTTCCAAAATGCTTGCCTGATGTAGATGGCAAGAACCTCTCCAGTAATGCTCTTTGGCTGTTCCTTCTGAAGCTGTCAGGCCCATCGCATTTCAGTGCTTTTCCTTTGTTTTCTATACACTGTGCAAGTGTCAGCTTGCTAGGGGGAATCAGAGCAGAGGCAGCTGTGCAACAGAATATGCCAGCTACATCAAGAATAAGAGAGAGAAGGTCAGGAAAGAAACTCTGGAGGATCTTTCAGTCCAGATTACATCACAGGGATGGAGGGACCAGAGCAAATGCTGTGAAGCCCAGCCAGCTACATGGTGGCTCTGAGAACGTTCTTTTGGGCTACATTTAAATTTTGCAGCCAGAGCTTACATGGTTTCTTCCCTTCCAATAACTTTATTACCAAAATGTACCTAAATTTGAACTTTGTCCATGACACACAAAACTAAAGATTACATGAATTTTACAGGGGGAAAGACATGAGCTTTATTGGGACTCCTCTTAGTCTCACTGTGTTGAAGACCATAGCTTTCTTTGTTGTGTTCTTCCAACATGAAGCAGAGTTCTAGTTTGAAAAAAATCCTTCCAACAGCTACTGTATCAAGGGGCACTATAGTCAATAAAATTCTTTAAAAAAAAAAAATCCTACTAATACGTAAGTTATTCCAAACCAAATTGTTAGCTTCCATATTGGTATAATTATGTACTGCATCCCCTAAGCAAGTGCTTGTCCAGTGGGACAAGTGAAGAGAAACCTATACTGTGAGACAGATACATTAGAATTCTAAATCCCTGCACACGGGGTTGAAAAATCACCTTTTGAAGCGTAACTGCTATGAAAGCTGTAACATATGCCCTGCAAATTTGATATTGATTCATTGTGTTCTATGCAAATGTGGATTCAGGATTCTTTTTGTTCTTATGAATGAAGTAACTGATCTCTACCACAAATTGAAATTGTTTTTATTAGTTCTGACTGTAATTACCACAAACAAAAAATGTTTTCAGTCCGGGAGAGATTAACTTTCTCACACAGAATATCTGACATCTTTGCCGGAATTAATCTCATTTGTTCTTATAGTTTTTACTTGCTTCTGCTATCATTTCATAGTTTAGGAAACCTGCATTTTCAGCATTGAGAAGTTCTGAAGATTAGTTTTATAGGTATGTGGAATAACATGTTCTCTTTTGTCTTGTAGCTGTGCACTTGGCTTTATATGGCAGCTATATTTACATATAAAAGCATTCTGAAAGGATTTAATCCAATATTAATGTAAATTTGTTGTGCAATTCAGTACTTTGTAGAGAGACTGTTCTTATATATGCAAATCCATTATATATATTAAATACTCCACTTTGGCAGATTTCCTTAAATGAGCCACCGGATGAGGTTTATAATGAATGTCCTGGAAATGCAGCAGAGATGCAAAGGCACATTATGAAGTGAATAATTCAGAAAATGCATTCTTGCTTAAATTGGCATTTTAAATGTCATTTCAATCATCTTATATGTAATTTTAAAAGCCTCCTCCTTCTTGAATTCTCTATTTACAAGGGCCCTGTCAATCATGACCTGTATTGCGGGGTGGGAGATTGCACCAGTGTCAGGCTGTTCTAATTTCCTCTGAGCCACGTTCTTCATCCCCACAGGGAGCACAAGTTTTCATAAATGCCAATGTGCATTTGTATTCAGTACTGCAAGGATATTTCTCCCATTGATTTCCTTCTGTGTGTGAGTGTGACAAGAGAGGCGGGGGTGGTGGGGCAGTTCTTCGGCTCTTCGTATGCTACCTAACATTCCCAGTTCCAGAATTAAATTACAGAGAGAGATCCATAATATACGTTCAGTCACTACAATGGCTCCCTTAGGGCTCTTGTTACTAATGGCATAGGCTCATTTGTGAAGATTTTCATGCAGCTTGCTTGAAAGGACCTCAGCAATCCTCCACTTTTGAACAAATTACAGGCCAACAATATGCTCGCCAAAGGGGTTGCTTGGCGTGGGACAGGTTATTTAGCCCTATTTGGCTGGGAGAGTGTACATCGCGAAAGGAGAGGAGAGTAGGAAGAGGCGAAAGGCACTGATCTGGGAACAACACGGGGGGAAAGAGTAAGCAATAACATAAATGAGCTATTTACACTTTTTAACTATGAAAATAAAGCCTTAGCAATTAAAAGGCGGCTTGCTTCTGGAACAAACCTGTTAATGTTAAGTGTATGTGGCTTTAAAACACTTTTGGAGGAAAGAAGCTTGTAAAATATTATTTCATTTGTATCAGGAAGGAAGATTCCCTTCCATCAAGCCTTTGTTCTGTCCATGTGGTTTGTGGATTCTAAGTCATGGTGTGTTCCTCCCCCAGGCAACTGATAGGAGATTAGAGAGGATGCATTTGGTGTTTCTTTATGATTGCCTCACCAAACGGCAATGAAGCTCCCACAGTATGTTGAATCACAAAAAAGAATACATGCTCCAAGATCTTAGCAACAATCTTAATTCCTCCTTCCTGGCAAGATTCATCCTCTCATGGTCATTTCTTAGGCTCTCTACAAGGACAGTCATTAGGGCCTATCCTGTCCAACCTCAGTTAAGGGTCTTGTGACATCTCTCCTTTTTCTTCTATGCACTGTCTTAGGAACATTTGGCTTCATGTAGTTTCCCTGTTGCATCTTCTGATGTCAAAGGTTCAGAGACAGAGGACTGAAACTATTTTCCTCCACGTATTGACTGCAGGCTATGATGGGAAGGCTGTCTTCTGTTTCACAGGTCATGATGGGGAGAAATAAGGGCAAAAGAAAGCTTTGGTCACTCCACCAGAAAAGGTGTCAGCTGACAGAGAGATTTCATCTTCCTGTTAAGACTCCCTCTTGGCTCCTAAACAAAAATTATACCCACACATTTGGTTATTAGATTTAATAACTGCTCTTTTATGTCTGTGTTTACAGCTTTTTTTTTTTTTTTACACATATTAACAGATAGAAAGATTAAAAGTTTATTTATTCATCAGGCTCAATAGTCAGTTATATGTCTTCTCACATTGTATCCAGCAAGAGCTCAGCATGCCACACAGGTGAACAGTGTGTATGGGGACAGTTAATTCTTGTGTTACTGGCATATCAGAAGCTCAGTCAGAGTTCATTTAAATTTTTCTAGTTACGGGATTGCTATATAAACAGATGGTGAATATAGAGGAGTGAGAAGTTATGTCAGAGTTGAAGTGTAGACTCTATCTATAGGTACATGTTTAATCCATGTACACTGATGGGCATGACCATGGTCATTTTCTGAAAATTCAGGTAATCATTCCTTCTTTCTCTCACATATAGAATTTAAATATGTTTAAAGTCTTTTACCTGTATACCTAGACTTTGGACCTTGACCTGGTAAAGCACTTAAGCATCTGTTTAACCAGAAGGGCAGTCCCATTAGTGTAGAAAGTGCCTGTACAGATATTTGCCTGCATAAGGTGGAACACAGAAAAATGTAGGCCACCTCTGAAATCAAGGCCTTTATGTTAAAATGGATTTTATTAAAGCAATTATCAGTGAAATCTGACTTACAGAACCACTCAAGGGAGCTACAAAAAATTGGCTGCCAACATATGTTCTCTGTTAATGAAGATAGAGCAGTACTGTACTCAGCTCTTTGGAGATAGTTTTGGACAGTGCATTAAAACAGTAGGTTGCCTATTAAAGGTGGCTCTTTTTAAAACTGATTGGGACAATTTAAACCAAATTAATGTATTAAATCTGCTATGATTTTCACTACTATTTAACATTTCAAGAACTTCTTAATAAAATTTTGGTGTGTAGAGCAAAATGACAAATCCCACAAATTGCTGTCGGTTTAGCATATGAGGTTGAAGTGTAGAAGGGTCAAGTTCAAGAAATCTCTTGCCTAATCAGCAAGGCAGCTCTCCATAAAGGAGAACAGGGACCTTTGACATCCACATTCCTGATTTAACTCACTCAAATAATTTCTGTCATTCAGATCTTTCACCTCCTCTTCTCAAACTGAAAACAGCTGTTTAAACAAATTTTATTTTAATGCAGAACAACAAATACATTTAAACCTTCTACAGTTGCTGTAAAATTGAATCGTCATCCTCCAGGCAACATTAAACTCTAGCAAAATTTTCATTCAGTAATGCAATAAACATAATTGTACCCTATGAAGGACAAATGCATATTTAGGTAATGTGTATATGGTACTTTGTAGGCAGAGGCAAGTGACCTCTGCCTGCACTTTGTGCTGGCCAGAAGCCAGGTGGATGTGATTAGCACAGTGTTGAGCCAGAACCTGCACTAATAAAGCTTCCTGATTGTAGAGGCTGTTACTTGGGCTTAGTTCCATACTAACGATGCTTGCATAGCTTCTGGTTACATCTGTGTTAGTGTTTTAGTTCAGAGTATGAATGTACTTCTCAATGAATGTCCTGATCATCTCTGCTCGTTGTGTTTTGTATGACATCCATGAGCAGCCTCTAAGCACATGAGCTGGGTTTCTTTTTGGATGAAATGAAATAGGAAGGTCTGATTTCAGAGCGCACTGAAAGGAGCGCAACTGCTAATGAGCATTCAGTTTACAGGGTCAGACTAGAGGTAGTCTGAAGTAGAATCCCCTAAAATGTGTACAGCATGGACACTGAGGCCTCAGCACCAAGTGTTTTGCTCTGCAAGTCTCCTTATGTTCAGCTTCTCTATTTGTTAATGGAGACACAGTCCAAGTGGCTCAGTCCTGACAGTCAGGTATACTTAGTCTGTTGTGGTCCATGGAAAGGGAAGAAAATTAATGTAAATCATCATTACATTATAATGGAGAAATATAAGCTAATGCTGCAAAGCAGATCATATTTAAAGTAGCCCACCAGTGTGGACTTGGCCAGAGGAAGAAAACTTTTAATGCAATTTGATGTTCAGTTTCTCCAGTTTCTTTGCTGGTTTTCTGCTCTTTCTATTCTTCCTTAGATTGTCCCCAACCATTTGTGTCACTGAGTGAAATGGCTTTGTATCCTAGTGGAAGAGGCACTGAAAGCTACTTCCAGTGGCACAGTACTTACCTTCTTGGCTCTCTTTGGTCAAACCAGAGAACAAAATTATGTCACTGTTGTATGATGTCAACCAGCTCTGGTAATGATTATGAAGTAGAAAGTGATGAAATATGTCTTTATCTTCAAGACCTATAAAAGCATCCATCAAAAGAATGCTTTAGGTGTCTAAAAAAGATGTTTAACGGTTGGTCTTCACTACTTAGGTATATTTAGAAACAGTGACTGGATACGAGTTGCTTGCTAGGGAAAAATCTATCTCACAGATCACAGAAAGAATAATATAGTTCATCTGGTTCATTCTCTGTCTTAAAGCAGAACCAACATGGATTAGGTTGCTCAGTCTTGGTCAGTCAAGTTTTGAATATAATCGAGACTGGAGCTCGAGATTGGAGCTCTCTATGAAAGCTCTGCTTCAATTATGTTTTTAATTTTTATGGGTAATATCAGGTTTTTTTCTTATTTTATTGAGAATTTTAAACTTCCTCTGAAAATAAAGACTGCTGTAATGAAAGCCAAGCTTTATTTCTTTTTATTTTCTAGGAGTTTTTACCTCATAACTAGCAGCAAGTTTCCCCATCCTCCTGTGTGCCTAAGCTGTAGAGTAAAGGTGCTTTGGGAAGACAGGCGAAGAGCAAAGGGATGGAGGGAAAGAAAACACTGAATCTTGTGTCTTTGGATATGGTGCCCAGTGTCTTGGTGTTGCAGTGGCTCCTCCCAGCTAGAGTGAACACTTACAGATGCAGTAGCATCTGGGGCTCTTGAGCCACAAGATAGAGTGAGCCCAGTTACTCTATATGGGATTGTTGTTTTTTACTAATAATGGTTTTGGTTTGTGGTTTTTTTTTTTTTTTTCTATAGAGGGCTTGAATATACTTAGGCAAATTTAAATGAAAAAATAAGCTGGAAGACATTTTTTTATTCTAAAAAGCAAAACATCAAACAACAGCCAGTTTAAAAAAAGAAGCTATCAGTCTAACAGCTGTAGAGCCACAAGAACCCATGAGAAAGAGCCACAAGAACCCATGAGAAAGAGTATTTCATTGCACTGCAAAACCAGAAACATGGTAAAATTTCCATGTTATCAAGTACAAATTGCATGAAAGTTCTTTCCTCTAGAGACCTGATGCAATCATTTGTTAACAACTGTTTTAAATCAGTTTAAAGCACATCAAAATATGAAAGTTTTCATGGAAACAAAACCAATTCCTGTTGCAAAAGCGAACAAGTAGACAAACTTAAATTTTATATCGTTATTAAACAGGTACAATCATTTTTGACAAGCCATTTTACTGAACTCACTAGACTGCTTGCAGGCTAATGTAAAGCATAGTTTGAGTGAGAACAGACAAATTTATTCCCAGCTTTCTACTCTTTTTTTAAGTACCATAATGACATACCAGATGTTCTTAAATCTTGTGAATAGTAGCTATCTCAGAAATGACATGCTTAGTCCTTGTTTTATATGAAAGAGTTATTTGTTCTGTTTACTTAAATCAAGAAGTAATTGTCCATCAGATACAAGTAGAAATTGTATAAATTATTCTACCATTGATTAACAAAATAATCTCTATACCTGTGTTTTATAGCTTGGGAAATATTAAGAAATATCAGTAAACCTGAAGTAGAGCTCTTGATCACCTGTTTGAGTGAATTTCATTGAAATGATTTAAGTAACCACTTTAAGAGCATGCATAAATGCCAACTTGACAGGATGCTTTCCTTAATAAGTCAAGTGAGTGCATAATTATGTTATGTTGTATATTTGTAAAAAACAAAACTGAAATATTATCTTCCTTTTTCTCAACACGACCACCTCAACAAGTTGTCACCATCTGCTCAAAATTTGAGATTTTTGGAATTGGCTTCACTAAGATAAGATTCGGGATTCTGCCCACTAAGATAAGATTCGGGATTCTGCCACCAGGTTGATAAATTAGAAATGGAACTGTTTTATTAAAGAGAATATATAGCTATTCAAAACCACAGAACTTGCCGCTGTTAATGTGTATGTGCTATCTACATCAACAACCAAGTGACGAGGCAGATTGATTACTTTACTCCAGCTGTCCTATGGGTTTTTTCCTTCCTGTCCAATTAGAAGCTTTTCTCTACATGGAGTTCTAATTATTCCATGAAAGCTGTTATTTTTTTAACAATTTTTTAGCTTTAGCTGTTAGTGGAATATGCTCTCAGTCTTCCATGTGGCTTAGGGTTCTGATTTCTTACTAAATGATGAATAGTGCTGCTTCTAGAAAGACAGCAAGGTTTTTCTCCCTGGGCTTCTTCTTATGGTGACACCTTAGCTGGAGATCATTCTTATGACACAGGTACATTTGATCAGAAAGCTGTAGAAATTCCTGACTCTTTGGAATGGTTCCTGCTGAAGAGAATTATGCCACAGCCCAAGAGCAATTGATAGAGCAGCAGAAGGTGAAGCAGATGCGATAGAAGAAAAATGAACAGGTGTCTGGCACTAAGAGAAGCAGGAGTTGGTTTTCCTCTCTGTCTAGTGTCTAGAAGAGATAATGGCAATACACAGCCTTGCCAAGAATGTGTTGTTTACACAGTGTATGTACACCCACCTGCTCCATCTGAAAATGAGCTTGTGAACTCACCTGACTGAAAAGAACAGAAAAAAGATTGATGTGTTTTTGTATTGTGCCTGTTGAACTGACAAAAAGCATTATAGAAAATTAATAAAATCCACATGAGGGAATATCAATGTCCTTACAGTTTAAATGAGATTTTTGAATTGCTAGCTATGTCTCTTGCATTCCTTAATTTGGATGTGAATGTTAATATACATATCTGATACAACTATTACACAGATTACCCTTATTTTCATGCTTTCCCATTTCTGTGAAGGTGTTAAAATCAGCAATGACAGAACTAACAAACATGCATTTGATGTATTTCTTCTCATGAGACATGAAGTACAGAAACCCATTTATGCTACAGTAAGATATGTCCAGTCAACTACTTAAGCATCTAATTAAAATCAGCTGCTAAAGGTAGAGAAGTTATAATAAAGACTAGGTGGAAAGTGAGTTGACACTTTGGCTGTAGGTTAACTGAATGGGAGATGGTTTCTTTATTTCAAGAAAATTTGGATATTTCAAAAATTTTACCTGCCCAGGAATGTGACCATAAAGTTATCTCTCTCTGACCATTAATATTGATCCCTTTCTTTTCTTAGCAAGTTTACATTTTAAACAAGAAGCTGTTTCAAAAGGAAAAACGAAGCTTTCAAAAACTGTTAAAAGAAATTTTGCAAACATGTATAAATACTGAAATCTGAGCAGACAAATTTGAAAAAACAGTAATTTCCCTGATTAGTTTTGGTTTAAAAGAAACTATCAAAATGTTAAAAAATGTTTGTCAAAAAATTACTGACAAGATCATCTTTTAGGATGAGATGTTGCATCTTTGGTAAATTTCTTTCTTGATTTAGATGTAGAGTAAATATTCCTAGCTAATAGCTATATAGATCTATATAAATCTATACACTGAATATCTGTCAGGGCAACTGAAATTTCAGGACAAGGTAAATGCTCTAAAACTGGACTGATCTCCAGAGCTGTGGCTGCTGACCTCATTATTTCACAGTGACAGTATGCACCTCTTTTGGCTCTACCCTAAGCTCCCTCAAAGCACTCGTTAGCAGTTTATTCTCCATCATTAAAGTGGTGGAAGGTATATAACTAAAGTTCATGGAAGAAGGTGGAGATCTGAATTTAAAACATGTTACATTCTGACAGGGTGGCACTCAACTTTCTGAATTTTGACTAATAGGCAATACCAACATATGTATTGTATTATAGCAATTGGGGAAGAAGGGAGTAAGAGGGGACTTCCACAGCTCACATCCGGAGCAGATGAACAGTGTTCCTTCCCACCTCATAAGCCTGGGATGAAGTCTCAGTAGCTGGAGGTGTGCAAATTCTTTGGATCTTGTGTTGATGGTCTGTCCTGCCACAGCTCCAGCCTTTTATAGATATCATCTTCTTCATGTAACCAGCAGTCATCAAAATCTTCCTGCTCTGTTGATTAGCATGTGAACTGCATCTCCCCTTGCTGTGTTACCCGAATTTTCCTGTCATTAAGCTTAGTCTAAATTTAAATTCACTAGCAGTGGCTATGGATTTATAATAGCTTAAATGAGGCTATAATTTGGTCTATTAACTTTGTACAGCTGACTACCAAGATATTTTTCTTTTCTGAGTCAAAAATTCATGCTACTCTTCTGAATGAAATTTCAACATTTGCCAACCTTTTTTAAAATACATACGGAAATATATTTAACACATCACATGCTAGTGAATATTTTGATAAACTGTTTGTTCTTTTTCAGAAGTAACAAGTCAGACTTGTGCCTCCAGAAAGGAAGTACTGAGAAATGATGGTGTCTAATCTTTCATGTTTCTCCTCACCAGAAAAAGATACAAACCAACACAATATTCTGAGTTACTGATGTGGAGCTGAAATTGTTCAATGAACTACTTTTAAAAGGAAACACACATGGTGGAACAAATTTATCATAAAAAAAAGAAATCAATACAGAAAGGCAGTACACGAATTGACCAAAGGCAAGATTTTACTTTGAAATACATATGGTACAGTAGTATATTTTCCTTAGCATCTTAATAGCCTAGTATACGTACATTGAACAAGCACACAGTGCTAGCAGATTGAACACATTACCTTTTTGGTGGCTTGAACTACTGTTTCACTAATTTTTCTAGGGGTTTTTGGAGGGAGGGAATGGAAAAAACACATCCTGTTGATAAAGCTCAGCAGATCATTTTGTTCCTTTCCCTTTGTTTCTCCTGGAAGAGTCTGGAGATTCAATCTATTTTTATCCTTTAAAAAATAAAAAGCAGCCACAGCAGAGGATGCATTTTCACATTTCACATCATCACCAAGAAATACAGAGCCCTGACAACCAAGATAAATGAACAACAAACCAAAAAGCAGTGGAGAAGGGTCAAATCCATTTGACTTATGGGCTATTGTAGAGAACAGTAGGTCACACAATCTTTTCTTTTGTTTCTGAAGCTACCAAGTGGAAACTATATAGAATAAATGTTTTCCTGATTTCAAAATAAAGAAAGAGGAAGGTAACTTAGAAACTAAGGGCTGGCTGTGCCAGGGACTTGCATCTATCACCGACACTTAGTTACCTAACAAGCTTGGTTCATTTGCTTAATCTCATAGGTTCAGGAGGAATGGCAGATAGTCAGTACTTCTTGGGTTTTGGTGTCAAATAATTTCTTCATTTACAATCAAGTCCTGATTTCTTTAGTTGAGGAGGAAACCCACCAAATTTTATTTAACTTAGAGACCTGCTGCCAGAAGTAAGACTGGGTATAGGGGTCCCAGGATTCAGTCTTCTGTGTTCTTAGCTGTGTTGAAGGTGAGATTATTAATGTTCAAGACTGTTGCTCTTTTCCTCTTCTATCTCACTTATCTCTCCTCTCTCTCTCATGCTTCGCAGAATATAACAACAGTGCAAACAGTTTCATTTTGACATTGTTACCACATTTAGGAAAAATACTCTCTCCTCTTCTCTTTCCCCTTCACAAATGAGTATGTATATTTTCCTGATTATGCAGAAAGTTGACAGTTGTCATATAATGGGAAACAGGAAGCTGCAGTCTAAATGATAATACCAATTTGCTGCATCAGCTAGTCAGGAATATGATCATGAAGTCTTGGTCTCAGAATAGGAAAGATCGGAGAAGGAAAGAGCTGCTGTTAGACAAGTGGGATAAATTAGTATGGAAGATTAGTCAGTGATTAATATGTTTCAAGAGTTGTTTTTATACTGTTACAATTATAGATATATACTTATCTCCCCTTCCTGGCTTGTCTCTATTTATGGACAGTAATAAGATGAAAGGGAATGGAGAGAAAAACTGGGATTTGTCAGAATGCTGATTGTGCAATCAAGCTTAATACATGGAGAAGTTTCAAACATCAGAAAAAAGGGAGGAAAGGAGGAAGTGAGCAATGTACAAAAGTCAGATTCTTTATCAGAAGTTAATGCCTCCACCATGTTCCTTAAGGGCTATTATATACTCCAGCTATTCTTCTGTCTGAAGCAAGAAATACAATTACAGCAATAATAGAGTTTTCTCCTGACTAGACATCATTCTGGCATTACTAATGTATATTATCTTCATTGTTTATATCCTCACGTTAACATACACTAGTGGGACAGCCTCTATTTAGGTTGATGGAAATAAATGGTCATTGCTTTATTATGACATGAAGGGGTCCCACTTTTTCTCCCAAAGTCTTCTTCATGTTCCTGTACAGTGATCCAGTTCATGGAAATCATCTGGCTGAAAACTCATGGTTACTTTTCATCTCGATTTGCCTTCAGCTTCCTTGATTTGGCTCACTAGACAACTACGCAAGCATTGTTACGACACACGTGAGCAGGTGAGACTGAGCCATTGGGCAAAGGTGGGAACCACTTCGTTAAATGGTAGTACAGGCTTACATTAGACTAAAGTGACAATGTAACCATGGCTTAAACATGAATGAGGACACCACTGCAAGAACTCAATGCTGATCCAAAACTCTTTAGTTATCTAGGAAAGATATACTGGCAAAATGATAACGGGTTAGACTGATGATAGATAACTGTCATATAATAAACACTAATAATTGCAATTAGACATGTAAATAATTTAACTCTCTCATTGCAATTCCCCAAGACAGAAGACAAAGGAACAAAGAAGGACTGTTCAGTGGAGTTATGCCATCATTGCAAAATGACTGTCAAATTGAGAAAAGTAAGACATTAGGCTGGATTTAAAAAAAAAAAAAAAAAAAAAAAAAGTATGATGGACAACACTGTACCAATTTTTCCTGTGAGTGTGTTGAACTGCATACTGCCCCCAGCACAGATTATTTCATTTCAGAAAGACCGCAACAGAAATAAATAATTTTTACATATTGAACAACACCTATAATCAACTAATTAGATACAAACTACCCCTCTCTTTATCTCTCCCTGTACTTTCCCTTTAGCAGAGTGAATGTATTGAGTAATTCAGTTTTGGACATTGTTATAAAGGTGATACTATCTCCATTTCATTGAAATCCATCATTCAGACAAATGGATAGACAAAGTTGTGAATACTCTCCTAGCATTGCAGACTAGCTAAGCACAGTATTACTGTTACCTGAATCATAGACTTATAAAATAATTTTGGTTGGAGGGATATATGAGAGTCATTTAGTCCACTCACCTGCTCAAAGCAGGACCTATTAGATGACTTTTCGCAGTGCTATGTTCAGTCATGTCTGGAATATATCTCCAAGGATGGAGATTATACAACCTCTCTGGGCAACCTATTCCAATAATTCCAAAGTATTTTTGTAACAATTGCCTGGAATTTCCTCTGGTGGAAATTGTGTCCGTAGTCTCTTGTCATATCACCATGAACCTTCAAGAAGAGTCTGTCTCCATCTTCTCAAAATTCTCACATCAGACAGCGGTAGACACTAACCAGATCTCCTTTCTTCTTAAGGTGGAATCAAACCAATTATCTCAGCCTCTCCTTATATGCCATGTGCTTCAATGCCTCAGTCATCTTGGTGGCCCTTTGCTGGACTCACCCCACAGTATGTCAATATGTTCTACTGAGGAGACCTAAACTAGACTAAGTAGGCCAGATAAAGTTTAATGATCTCTAGACTACTCTGTATATTCAGTGTTGTTCTCCAAATGAGTTATTTCCGTGTAAGAGATTTTAGCATCACTGTGGGAATTCTCTGGAATACATTCAAACAGAGCGTTAAACTTTGGAAAAAAAAGAAAAAAAAAAACAAACCAAAGCCAAAAAAAACCAGGAAATATTATTGTGCCACAGCATTACTAATTACAATGCACCTATATACTGAATCTTCTACTCAGGTCTCATCAATCCCATTTCAAGAGGGTCATGATGAACTTGAAAAAGCATAGAAGAGGACAGTAAGGATTATCAGGTGTATATAAAAAATGTGTTTCAGTTCTAGAAATCCATGGCATCTGGGACTCCTATAAATAGAATTTTTAATTCTTGTTATTGTATAAATTCTACATGTTTTATGTGCAAGAATGTATATTTGCATACAGCTTGTTTCCTGGGCATGCAAGTTGTCCTGCAGTCACACAGTTTTTTTGCTTTAGGTGCTGCTTTTGCAGCATCTCATCAGGAACCTGTACTCTAACATTAGGTGTCCTAATGTTTCCTCTTCCGAGACTGCTAGGCTACTTTGACCTGGGTACACAGTATTTACGTCAATTCATTGATGTGGCCTGGCTTTTGAGAATTGTTTCCATCTCTGTATTTTTTGTTTTCATGTTGCATGATAACAAATAGCAGTACAAAGGAGTGAGAGAGAACATAGTTATTCACACTTGCTGTCACCAGGTGCTGTAACTCACTCTTAAATCACTGCTTTGAGTTCTGCAGGCATGCACCTTCTTTCTGGCCGTTTAGTTTAATTTCCCTTCTGCTCTTTATAAATAGTCTGTGAATGGAGCCTAATATTTGTCATAGATGTTTGAGTTAAATTTATATAGAGAAGTACTAAAATGAGTATCTCCTTTTCCATCGTTTGACTTTTCTACAGCTGGTGAAAAGCTGGTTGGGTCTGGAATAAATCATTTTCGTGTGTTTCAAAGCTTCACAAGATTTTGACATCTGTGGTGAAAGAAGTATCAAAATTAAGCAAACCAAAACAAACTTAAACCCCAGCTGCAAATTTTCAGATAGTTCTTTTTCTGTAGAGTGTCAAATTTGCTACCTCAAAGTCCAATTAGAGTTTATTTTCTATCCAGTCCTGCAGCTGGCAGAAGTTGAGTGAATTTGCCAAACAGCTAATGAAGATTTTCACTGAAATAAATGTTGTTTAAACAGACACAGTTCAATGACTTTATATGCTGTTTCAAAGATAGGTTTGGATTCCAGCTTTTTAGAGGTTTAGTAGTCACTTATCCTAGATGCCTCTTCTAGGTGTCTGAAAAGGCTGGTTGGCTCAGGAAGGAATGACATTTTTGAGTGGCTGCACAGTTTTTCTGATGGGATTTAAACTCCTACAGAAAGTCACTGTGAGACCAGATGAAAGTCAGAAATTATGGGATTAGTGGTATGTGAAATGGGTGCTGGAAAAAGGATGAGAGCACAGAAGGAACAATATCACCTGAAGAGACACTTTCCTTTAATTTGAGGCAGACTGAAAGGTACCAACCACCAAGGTACCATAAGTTTTCATCGAGTCACTGTAAGGTAAATTACATAAAACACCCATATATATATATGTAATAAGGAGAGATGTGGGAGTAGCTGTGAGGCACAGAGAGTCTATCTTGTCTGAGCTTCGTGTATTTCTTGCATAAGAGCAGATGAAGATTTTCTTTTGCCTTCATATTTGATAAAATGTTCTGTTTTGATTCGTAGGTATAAATATACAACCAAGCAAATGTGTAGCCAATTATTGTGGAGCTTTTCCTGACATATTGGCACTTCTATGTATATAGAAACTACTAACTTGTCATATAAAAAGCAAGATATGTTTAGTAAGAACACAACTATATGCCAGCTATTTTCCCACCATTTTAATATAGGATCACTTTATCTGATGATTTTTTTATGGCTGAAATCAGTGATGGTGAGACCAGCCACCAATTAAAATTAAGTTGGTCATTTCTGAGATGGCATGAAATCTAAAATTCTTCAAAGGAAATTATCAGTTTAGAAAGTCTAGTCAGGAATGAGTCTGCAATGATGGAGCTGGGGAAACAGAGAACCACTCCTTCAAAAGGAGTTAATACCCTTGAGAAAATAATAGGATGAGTACTCTAATAAGGAACACCTTATTTACATATGTTGTAGGAACCATTAGATTTTTGGCATTCTTTATTCTTCCTCTCTTCAATTCATTTATGTTTATGCTGAATTTTACTTTTGAAGGTAATGCCTCATATTTTGTGTATTGCAATATATCATGAGGCCAGGAATAAAGAAAAGAAAGGGAGAAGCATTATCTGAACTCATTGATGGTAATATGTATCTCCTGTTGATATTTTTGTACATTTTAAGTTCCTGTGTCCCTGTTCAAAGGCTTCTGTTTGTCTGATCTTGGAATCCAAACTGCTCTAAGCCTGCATTAGATAGGAAACCCATTTACAAATCCCATTTTCTGTACGCACAAGCCAAGGAGCTGAATGTCTGATGAATTTTAATCACAGAAATAAGACCTGAGAGACTCAGTGTGACTTCTGAACTGGTGAATAGGAAAAAAATGTGCTTAGCTGAAATAAGTGTTGTTGATTCTACAAGTTCACTTGCACAAAATTCACCTGCTCTTTTTCAAAGCAAAAACATAATGCATTATTGATTTAGTGACTGACTTTTTTTAAGAATCCACTTTGTGAAATCCCAAGTCCTTCTACAATAATCCTGTGGCATTCTTTCATGTAAATATTCTTCATGTAGTTCTGTTCCCATTCTAAGGTTTTGTGTGAACATCACTAACTTCATTAATTGCTCATGATAGTAGCACAATCTTCCCTAGCTCATTGAACATTCATAAAACAGCAGCTACTCTAAAAGGAAAAAAGAATATCATGGCTATGAGTAATGTACATGAAGTAGAATACCCATTTAAAAAAATATCTAAATGTTCACAAACTCAGAGTAAAAACTATTGGAAAAAAAAATAAAGATTGCAAAAAAAAATTATAAAACTGTAAGTTACTTCCCAGAAATGCATTAATCTCACCTTGTTACTCCAGAATCTTTCCCTGTCTGCTGCAGGCCACAGTACAAAGTGGTTGATAGCTACAGTTTGAGATATAGACTGACACTTTCTTCTGCAGCAGTCATGAGTGAGTTATTCCAATCTGTGCTAGCACAGCTAGAAAATTTACCTTCACACGGCTGGAATTCCATTTCAGTCTGTCATGATACACTACACTGCGTCTGTTTCTTCATGAGCTACAGTATTGGTGCAATGTGTTCTCTAAGGTTTCTGCCATCACAAATACAGTCACTAAAACCATCTATTAAAGGTAAGTTGAGATTGAAATGCTTTGATATCAAAAAATAAATTATTTTGTAAAGAGCCAGCTCTCTCAGGATTAGAAAAGCTTACATAATAGCTATGATTTTATTTCATTTTTCTTTTAAGTTTTTACAAATGCCTTTTTGCAGGTAACTTATATTCTTCCTGGGCCAGAAGTATTTTAAGATTCTCTTTCTTAGTACTTACCAATGGGTGGAGTGCCCTAGCTTTTATTTACTTCAGTTCGAGGGAACAAAAAGGGACTAAAACTTATTCATAACTGCTTTTCCAGAGATTGTTCACCCTGATAATTTGTTGATGTGAAGGGTATAAACAGGAATTAGTTAATAAGCATTATTCCTTCAAGAAGTCAGCAACAAAGCAACAGTGAGGCCTGGAGATTGGGCCAATATGAAACATAATTTCATTTAGACACTGCCATTTCTGAAGTCTATACAGAATTGCTATCAAGAATGTGAATTTAACTGGTAGTTTTTCTCTCTTTCCTTAGTGCAAGAGTTTAAAATAATGGAGTTATAACTAAAGCCATCCTCCGTATTGGTATTGATACTCAAGCATCACAAAACAATTATTTCATTTTACCCCTTTGTCTTTTAAATGCTAAGAAGCAGAGATGGTTGCTTTGACTGATCCTGTAACCTCCATCTCACTTTGTCTCCCAGTTCACTTTTGATTTTATTTTCCAGAGTTACCTGCGACTGGTGCTGTGAAACATATGTTCTAGAGTAAATCATACGTGTTCACAGCAGAGCTAAGTGAAAGGCACAGCTTGCATCTTGTGTGCCTTGAGCTCAGGTCTTCTGTGGTCAAAATCAGTGTGTTGCTCACAGTGCTGTCTTTGTAATACGAAGCAGGAAGCATAGGAAGGAGCAGAAGTAAGAACAGGGCCATTTGTTTACAATTAGTAAAACTAGCATGACACAAGCAATAATGTGACTAAAGTAAGACCTATAATATTAGCTCTTTTACCTCACCTTTTTAATGGTGATTCTTGTTGCTGTGTGTGGCAGATTACAGACATGATTAACATTTCTTATGTATTTATTGACTTTTTCTTCTTTAAATGGGCTAGCTATACACTGTGTCAGTTCAATATGAACTGGGCTGTGGGTGTTAAAATGTTATTTACAATGTCCTTCCATGTGCATCAAGGAATGAGCCACACCATAGTGAGCACAAAGAAATAAGCTTTCACTTGTGTAGGCAGGTTATGGTAACTACTGTAGAATTGCTTGAGTTTATAAATAGGAAAATGTATTATCCTGCTGTGGAAAATGCAAACACATTCAATAGCAGAACTATCCTTTACATTTCTCAGAGGTTAGAAAGCCAAGGATGGTGACCAGCTCTACAGTAGGAAGTCTATTTTACACAGTTTCCCTCAAAGGTATTTTAAAAGAAGATTTTTAAAGTATTAAGTCCACATAACATTTAGAGCATTCAAAATAATTTAGCAGTGACTCACTGGGTTTGTTGTAATAAAACAATATCCTTTCAAAAATACAGTTTTATAATTAAAGTGATAGGTCCAGTGCTGTGGAATGCTGACTTCAAAGGCTTCAGTATTAATCAACAGAGTGATATTTTTAGTGGACATTTTGGGGAAGTATTAGAGGAGACATTTCAAAATCATGAGACACTGAAGTTGGGACTTACTTTACTTAAGTATAGGCATCTAAAAGATAGACCTGTAATCTGTGTAATCGTCCCCATTAGTGCTATGGGAAGAGACAGCACCTCCAGACAACAACCCTCAATCCACCCTGCCTCCATTTTTAGTGATTATTTTTCCCATTCAAAATCTATGGAGGTAGCTCACTATAGCTGTTTTTACATTGTCTATACAGACATCCTAGACCTTGAGCTTAGTCTAGACAATTAAATTGTAGGTAGCTGCAGCTTGAAGATGCTTCAAATCATATGTTCTTTGAAAGTCAGTATAATTAAACTGTGGTCTGCCCTTCTAGGAATCGGTCTACAAAGACCCTCTTATGGAAAGTTTATCTTCTGAGGGCCTATATCATAGTGCCTTCCTAGAAAACAGACTGCTGTTTGTTTAACATCATGTCTAGTTTTCGTCCAGAGATGATACTGATGGACAAATGTCTATTTCTGTTAGATATAAGTGTGATTGTCAGTTTATAAGTCTATACATCTTTCAGTGTATAAAGAGTACTGAGGTTTAAAACCACTCTGCTGTTTTGCAAGGAATATTTCACACAAAGTGGCAAATTAATTTGTCTACAGTTAAGAACCATGTCAATTGCTAGAGACTGTATAGTGAGGAAATGAGTTCACCTCAGGGACATCTGCACCCAGGTGGGGCCAGTTTATGCCTTTTGGAAGAAGTATTTTAAAAATTATCTATTAATTATCAAAATTCTGAATTACAAGAAACCTTATGCACAGTTTTGATTATGAGTAGAACCACTGAAAAAATATATATAGAAATAAGGGCATGGTAGAAGAAAAAAGCTTTAAGGACTTTAAGATGTGCTGATGAAAAGCACTGTAGAAGAGATAGGTACTATATTAATGTTGTAACAAATTGTTCAATCTGGCTTTACTATATGAAAAATTCACTATGAAGAAAGAAAACTATAAAGAAAATACAGATCTAGTTCTCTTCATAGATACACGTGTAGGTGGCTGTCTGATTTCAAAGGAAGTCATGCACACATCTTATTATAATTATAATTTACTAAATTATTTTATAAATTATTAATTATTAATTTCTATAAAAGCTCTTACTGTACTGTGCACAAACGATGTGTTATCTATTATGGCAAGTGCCACCCAGTACTACGTTCATTCCCTTCTCTCAGTGAAAGCTGTAAAAACTATGGCCAGCAAGAGTCTCTGCGAACGAGGCCATGCCATCTAAACATTTGAGGGAAAGCTCGCAAAGCTTTCAGACAAAAGAAAGAGACATCCTCTTGCAGATGGCTCTCAGCACCAAAAAAATCGTGAGCTGCCTGCAGGAGTTGATCTTTCCCCACTGAATGTGTAGGTAGCTTGTGTCTTCTAACTGAAGTCCCTCTTTACACCTGCTAAACTTTCAGAGGAAGATTTCAAAGTGTATGGACACCATTTATAAGTGCAATGCATCCTTGAACATGGTGGTATATGCAATTGGTCACTGAACTCAGGCCTCTGGATCACTCCACAACAGAGGTGGGGGTGATGAAATTTCTTCTGTTTCAGTTCTCTAAGTCTTCTCCTTGACCTGTTTTCATTATTGCTGAATGAGGAATGCCTGGCCTGAGTCACACTGTTCTGTTCGGAATATGCTCGTAAAACAGTCAGTTCAGTAATAAGGAGGCTGCTTCCAACTTGGAAAATCAGAGAAGGCACGGCAAATGTTTCCATGCTCTTCACTCCCCTTCTGTCTCCATGTTTCTGTGCCATGGTGAAGACAAATCTTCGTCTTTGCCGAGATATGTGACCTTATTAATTGGGATTTCCCTTGTTTTTTTGAAAATGTACAGTTATCTGTATTACGGGGTCTAGGTAGTATACAACGTGTACTCTGAATCTCAGCAATGGTTTTCTGAAGATTTAAGTTTTGAGACGTGGGTAATAAAAGAGGTAGACACTATATATTACATGTATACATGCAAAAAGAGGTAGACACTATATATTACATGTATACATGCAATGAATAAGGTTAAAACGATCTGTTTTGGAGCTTCATCCCACCAGGTCATATTTTATACAACTGCAGTTTGATTCAAAGCACAGCTTTAAATTACATTGCCTCAAAACTCAAAGAGGTACTATTGTTAAAAGAGGACAAATTACTAATTGCTTGCTAAGGTACATTTAGATGGCAGAGTTCAGACAATTAAATTCCACCGCCCACAGTCTTCATGTAACATATAAAAGGGCATTTAAACATTAAATCGTGATGTGATCTTGTTAAGCTGAATAAAGTGAGATCATATTAGTGCTTATTAGAAGATCCATAAGAGTTGTTGGTGACTGTGTGGGGTTATTAGCAGCTGATGTGGTTGTGCTGAGTCAGTATGCAGATCTTGCAATCTTGTTGGGTTGGACGTGCCAGTGTTCAGAAGACATCAAAAGTAGAGTTCTTGTTGTGCTGGGGATATTAAGGATCTCTTGGCCCTTTCTCTAAGGACAGGATGTTACTATTTAAAAAAAAAAAAAACAATGCACATAATTGCAGTCTGTTTACTTTTACATTACCTTGTTTCTTTAGATACACCATCTTACTTGTCCTAATCAGTAGGTTACTAAAGATAGGCTGTGAACTGCAGAAAGTAAAGGTACAGTGGTGTGATGAACTCACCTCAAATGTTCCTTCCTCCCATGCTAGAAGAAATCTGAAGCCTCCTTGTTGGTAAAATGCTTTGCTGATCTCCTTCAAAAAGTTACAATAGAATTTGAATGTATTATTCTCTCAACATAGTTGTGTGCTATCTCAGTTTGGGAACACATACACTTTTCAAGATGCCACCCTTTTATCTTTAGATTAACCCCTGTCAATCAGTTGAGTTGAAATTGTAGGTCTTGTTCTGCAAGCTGAAAAATACAGGTCATCAGATCATTCCTTTCAGAGTTCAAAAAAACCTTCAGAAAAGTTCTTTTAACATAGGTTTATACAAACTTTTTTTTTCATTAAAGAACAAGGAAATGAAGGATATTTATCATCTTTGGTTTTAAATATCAAAAATTCTGTAAGAATTCAGAGTAGTCTCTTCAGTTTACAACATTTCTAGGCAGAATTACTTTTCCATACCACAAGTTTGATACTGCTACTGAATGATGCAGTGATTTATTTCCAAAGACTCTGTGAATATGAAAACTTAACAGTTCGTAGTAATTATAGATCGATGTGATTTGCAATAAAAGACTTGGCATTAGGATCTTGGCTAGCACATAGTAACACACAATTGTAACATACACTTATTATTCAATTTAGTGTCTTTGTCATTTTCTATTTCATACTCTGGAGAGATTTCAAAATGAAATAAAAGATGACACTAAACATGAGATGCTTCAGCATACAATGTCATTTTGAAACTATCTAAGCAGATGAACTAAAACAAAAAAGAACTGTCTTTACAGCATGAAGTCATTATCATTTCCTTTTTTGAGTTCTACAATGAAAAGTCATGTAAGTAGCAGTAAATCCTACATGTTTGACTACACTAGCTAATTAGCAAATAATTATGCCATGGCATTTTGTCAAACTTGCTGGTGCTCCATTAATGTGCATTTCAGATTTAATATATAGAACATTAAATTATTTCTTATCATTTGTTGCTTTTGACATGTGATTTGGGTATTTTCTACAATAAATAAATAAATAAAACCCAGTTGATATATGAGATAGAAAGTGTCTGTGTTTAATTAGTTTTGAGAAGTTTAGACAAATGAATTACCACAAAACTCTGCAATGCTTATATCGTTTTCCTTTTTCAAAAAACTGAGAAGCAGTTCAAGCTGAGAGAATTTCCTGATAGTTATCAGCCACCCACAGTTTCTACTGGCCATATGAGAAACTGCAAGCTACTTTTAAGTGAAAAAGAAATGAGTGAATCCTTCTCTCTGGCTATTGATTCAGATTAAGCTTGCTCCAGTATCATAGAATCATAGAATCATAGAATGGCTTGGGCTGGAAGGGACCTTAAACATCATCTAACTCCAGCTGCCCTGCCATGGGCAGGGATGCCACCGATTAGACCAGGTTGCTCAGGGCCCCGTCCAACCTGGCCTTGAACACTGCCAGGGATGGGGCATCCACAGCCTCTCTGGGCAACCTGTTCCAGTGCCTCACCACCCTCTGAGTAAAGAATTTTTTCCTAACATCTCATCTAAATTTCCTGTCTTTCAGTTTGAAACCATTCCCCCTTGTCCTATCGCTACCTGCCCTTATAAAGAGTCTCTCCCTCTCTTTTATATAAGCCCCCTTTAAGTATTGGAAGGCCACTATAAGGTCTCCCCGGAACCTTCTCTTCTCCAGGCTGAACAAACCCAACTCCTTCAGCCTGTCTTCATAGCAGAGGTGCTCCAGCCCTCTGATCATCTTAGTGGCCCTCCTCTGGATCTGTTCCAAAAGGTCCACATCTTTCTTGTGTTGAGGGCTCCAGAGCTGGATGCAGTACTCTAGGTGGGGTCTCACAAGGGCAGAGTAGAGCGGGAGAATCACTTCCCTCGACCTGCTGGCCATGCCTCTTTTGATGCAGCCCAGGATACAGTTGGCTTTCTGGGCTGCTAGTGCACATTGCTGGCTCATATCCAGATTTTCGTCTACCAGGACCCCCAAGTCCTTCTCTGTGTGGCTGCTCTCAATGAGTTCTTCTCCCAGTCTGTACTCATGTCTAGGATTGCCTCGACCCAGGTGCAGGACCTTACACTTGGACTTGTTGAACCTCATTCGGTTCATATGGGCCCACTTCTCTACAGTATCTGTAACCCACCCCCCAGGGTTGTTATTATAGTGATTTATTTAATTTGGAATTGTCAGAACGTATTTGTCTGACATTCCTTTACACAAGCACAAATTCAGGGACAAATGGACAGTAGAAATAAATAAAAGAAACTGTGGTTTGGTGCATCAGTGTAATTAGTCCCTCTATCACATTTGACATTCCTTTATCAGAGCCTTTTCTGACACTCTGTCTGCCCTTCAGATGCTCCATCTTTATGTAATCAGTTATACAGGGCAGATTGTAAAGTTATAAACTTCTCTTTGCTCATGTTGTATTAGGCAAATTCTGAATTTAGAATGAAAGTGAGGGGCGGGCGCTAGAGTAATTCTACTAAAACTGAGCTCAAAAAGAGATCGCGCTCACATTATCTCTAAGTGCTATGGACTTGGACAATAGTTTAGGAAATGTGTTATTTACATCAGCAAACTTCATTTTACTATTCTGACTTGCAAGTCAGAATATACTTTCAAGGACAGAATGTAATCTTATTTACTACCACTGCAGTTGCAAACTATGCATACCATATGTGCTGGTTTTGGCTGAGATAGAGTTCATTTTCTTTGTATTATCTGGAATGGGGGTATGTTTTGGATTTGTGCTGAAAACAGTGTTGATAATACAGGGATGTTCTAGTTACTGCTGAGCAGTGCTTACACAGAGTTAAGGCCTTTTCTGCTTCTCACCCTACCCCACCAGCGAGGAGGCTGAGGGTGCACAAGAAGTTTGGGAGGGGACACAGCTGGGACAGCTGACCCCAAAAGACCAAAGGGATATCCCACACCGTATGACGTCATGCTTAGCATATAAAGCTGGGGGAAGAAGAAGGGAGGGGGAGACATTTGGAGTGATGGCGTTTTGTCTTCCCACGTAACCATTACATGTGATGGAGCCCTGCTTTCCTGGGGATGGCTGAACACCTGCCTGCCAATGGGAAGTAGTGAATGAATTCCTTGTTTTGCTTTGCTTGCGTGCACGGCTTTTGCTTTACTTATTAAACTGTCATCTTTATCTCAACCCATGAGTTTTCTCACTTTTACTCTTCTGATTCCATCCCACCAGGGGGGAATGAGTGAGCGGCTGGGTGGGGCTTAGTTGCCAGCTGGGGTTAAACCACACCACCATACTATGCTCTGTTTTATGTACACTAGGGCATTCTTACCTTCTTGTGCTCCTTCAGAGGTGAAGGTCTTTGAGAGACAATACATACCTTTCATTTGCAGGAGGACCAGTGTCTGCTCTTTGAAAACTGAATCAGGAAATTTCAGTATCATTGAAAAGATTACTGGAAGAAGTCAGAGCTGCATACCATGCTTTTCTTTTACCCTATGTACAGTTAATGTCCCTGTAAGTATTTGTGGCATTCTTCTCCCACTGTGTTTTTTACTATTATTATTTTTATACAGACACTCTTTCTCTCTCTTTTTCTTTCTTCCTCTTCCTCCTCCTCCTCCTCTTTTCTTTTTTATCACCAGTTTTGATACATGTTTTTTTGAGATCTATGAAAAATGTTCTAAGATCTACCAAGGTTAATAGTCTTAAACAACACCAATGAAAATTAAAAGTAAAAAACCCCAAACCTGGAAGGAAATGTAAGAAAGCACAGCATTTATAAGTGAGTAATTTTTTAGATGGGATCATTACTTTAATTTTTTTTTTCCCTACCTATTATTACATTAATGGAATGTAAGACAGACAGATAACATTAATGAAAATGGAGGAATCTTCTAATGAGTGGAATTGACAACATCTAATCACCTTTATTTCACATTGTAGATAGTCAATGCCATTCTGTAGTGGACTCGCTAGAATTTCAGAGGGAAGACACATGGTGACTTTTTTCTTAGTTAACTTTGAACAGCTGTATTCCATTAGTTTTCTGGTTGAAACGTTCTGCCAAAATAGTTCTCATATTTAAGCAGAAGACAATTTATTTTAAAATTGTAAAGCACTGGAGGAACTGTTTTAATAACTTTTCCTCTTTATTTAAATACTACCACAACATGTTACAGGAAGTTTTAAATGAAATATTATTATGCATTAAGCAGTAGTTACATTTTACAAGGCAATTTCTAATTTAACATTTTAAAAAATCACTATAGGCTGTTATTTGAAATTACATTCCAAGAAATTGAAGTTTTTATGAGCAGCTTTCCAATAAAATTTTATGAAAGGTGTAGCCATAGCATTTGAATAAGTTCTTATTATGTGTAGCTTGCAGTTTAACACTTTAAAATTATGTAACACTTAATCTAAACTAAGTAGAGAGTGCTATATATATACATATAGTTATAGAATCATAGAATCATAGAATTGTTTAGGTTGGGAAAGACCTTTAAGATCATCAAGTCCAACCATTAACCTAGCACTGCCAAGTCCACCACTAAACCATGTCCCTAAGCGCCACATCTACACATCATTTAAATACCTCCAGGGATGGGGACTCAGCCGCTTCCCTGGGGCAGCCTGTTCCAGTGCTTGCCAACCCTCTTGGTGAATAATTTTTTCCTAATATCTAATCTAAACCTCTCCTGGCACAACTAGAGGTCATTTCTGCTTGTCCCGTCCCTTGTTAATTGGGAGAAGAGACCGACACCTGACTCACTACAACCTACATACTTCGGATGTCTTATTATCTGTCTTGTTTAGAGTACAGATGTGTTTGTTTGTTTCTAAGCTGATTTTCTAACAGGCTTTCCCATGTATATTAACTTTTTTTGCCAAATTTACACCAAAAAATTACAATTAATCATGCTATTCAGGAATGCCAGAATTTAGGAAATATAGTGTTTAATCTGCTCTTTTTTCTTTTATTATGCTGCAGTGTGGATTTCCAGGAAGTGAATTAATTTATATAAAAAAACAGCATAAGCATGCGCTGCAGCAAAATATTGCTGTCTTCAAATCATGCTTCAGACATTTTTCATTTGCAAATGCTGATTTTCATCAACTGTGAGACTACACATGCAAAGGAATTCAAAAGCTACAGCCTTGTTTTTGCATGTAACTCCAAGCATCTGACATAAATCTGAAAATACATAAGTTGTTCAGGTCTGGCTGCAGAGTTTTGGAGAACAGGTAAATATACACATTTGTCACTCAGCAATCCTAGGAACCATTTTGCTGCACTAAGAAAAAAATCCATCTCACCTAATTTTATAGCTGTTGAATTTAAAATAGCTAGTTGGATTAACTCTATATGCAGCTGGAGAATGAAAAACCATCATAAAACAAGGACGTGCATCTGTGTGTATATGTGAGTGAGAAAAGGGGAGTACTCTTTTTCTGTTGAAGGTGAATATCTGTAGTGAAGACTGACAAATTAGTTGTATCAAACCGGGAAAATTCAAGAGAATTAGTTTGTAGTCAAGACAGTTAGCCAGAAGGTAATCAGATGAACATGGCAATTACTGTTTTGGGGTTTTTTTTAGCTGAAAGACTTAAGCTAGCAAAATACATGATAAACGCACAGTTATTAAAAAAAAAAAAAAAGCCTTTGATCATATGGATTAATATCAAGAAGAATCTAGGGAAGTTATACAGGTTAACATCTCTTTGCTGATACTGTAATTCTAGAAGGATTGTTTATTGGTCTAACTCTGTAGGCAAGAGCAGATCAAGGCAGTAGTTATTAGTGATGTATTAAGAAAGGGGCCAGAGAAATTCTATCAGAAAAATCTATTGATGGTTATTAATCACTGGATGACATGGAGAATATTCTCAGGAACTACCATCGTATTTAAACTCTTTCTATACCTAAGCACCCATTACAGCTATTATCAGAGATCGGTTAGAACGTTAGATGATCGCCTTGGAAGAATTCTTCCAGCTACAGATTCAGACTTCTAACTTTGCATATCTCCAAAGTAGCTGTCTGCATTTCAGATATGTGCTTAAGCTCCCATTATAGTGAATGGAGATCTAGTCAAACAGTCTAAAGTATCATTTTGCTGACCTGCATCTGCTTTCAGTTGTAACAGCAGTTTGTTTTTTGCCAATACTTACTGACAGATCATTTCCTAACCTCCCTGAAGCTATTATCTGTTTCTCTGTATTCTCAGTTTTTATTTGAAAGAAAGTAAATCTCTAAACATTGTGTTAGTGAAGTTTAGATGTGAATTGAATACAAACAACACAAAGATATGTGAAGAAAGAATGAAACTACTCTGAGAGACATGATACATACTTCCCCCCTACGTAAAGAGTGGACAGAGACAGTTTCTTGCAGAAGAAAATTCAGGGAAAAATTCAAATTTAGCAGAAGTCATTGCTCTCAAATCTATTTATTCCAGTAAGCTTTCTTAACATCTGCACCTTAATTAGGTGGTTTATGTAGATAATATGAAAAAACTTTCATTCTCTACAGTTCTGGTCTTCAGGATTACAGCCTTATTAATTTTCTGGAAAGAAACAATGTGTAATGGTGCCAAAAATGAGTGCCGTTTTAACAGTATAGTCAGTTAATTTTCATCCAAACCTGCAAGAGCCAAAGTTAAGTATCTTTGCAGGCCTCTAGGCATAACTAGGGAGAATCAAGCTTGTGGAGCCAACTAAAGCCAAGAGGCAATGCAAACCATATTTTGAATGGACTTAGAGATAGTGATGGAGCCTGGGTATACTCCATCCAATTTCTCATCTTGCTTTCTTCTTTTAACTGCTGTCCTTTTTGCTTTGGTATGGACTTATGCTGTTTTTCCATGAGATTGTTGTTATTCAATGACTAATGAAATGTCTGGTGTGATTATAGTACGTATGATAATAGCAAAATAATAGAATAATAATATACACGATAATAACTTTAATAATACCTGAGAGAAAGGTGAAATATATAGGCAAGAAACAACCCAAACTGTGAAATTTTTCTCTTTCACTGTGTCTACAGTAACAAGGAATATATAGGTGCTAGTGTCAGCAAACATATTCATCCCTACAGAGAAAGTCACTGCTTTCACAGTGAGATAGCTTTTCAGTTACAGCAAAATAAAAGTTTATCTTCTGTAGAAGTGCCTTTTGTTTTTCAGAGACAGCATTTCCTAGAATAAATGCTGCTGCCCTTCTGTTAAAGTCCATAACCACTAAATCTGTGTAACTGAGGATTCAGTGTCCCATCTCATTTCTTATCATTGGCCAGTTTTAATATCCTTTATCTCCCCAGAATATTTGTCAAAGGCTTAGAAATCATCTCCAAGGTGCAAAGCAATACATTACTGAGGATTTTAAATGGGTGAATTTCTCCCTGCATAAATAACATTGGAAGAAACTTACTTTTTTTTTTTTTTTTTTTTTTAATAGCATTTGTTTAACAAGTAGATTTGGTTAATGAGTAACAGTGGTAATCTACAATGACTGGGAGATTCTCTCCCTGTATTGCTTTAGTGGAACACAGAATATGGTGGCACTGATCCAATAAAAAGTAGGAGCTTGTTAAAACTTCACATATTGAGATTATTTCACCAGAATAACAGACATCATTGTTTACCTGTGACCATTTAACATGGCCAATTTATCAACTCCTAATGGCCTTCTAACTCTAAGATATCAGTAGGTACGCCCTCCTACAAAAATATCTCTTTGGTTGAACCCTTCAGGTTTGGACAAAGAAAGATATATGGTCATTGAGAACAACTAGATACAGGGTCAGGTCTTGAAAAGTTTATTCAATTTTTGCTAGTGTCATCTATTATTTCAGATACCCCCAAATGGATTTAAAATGTTGTTCAAAGTACCACTGTGGGCTTGTAATTTTTACCAGATAAGGAAAAAAAAAGACTTTTTGTTGATTGTAGAAAAAAACAAATCTTTTGTCTGTGCTTGAGTGTAAGCAGATAAAGTATCTCTTTGTGTTAGATCTTTTGTTGAGAGCTTTGTCACTTTTAGATGACAAACAACATTGTGTGCATGAAAGCATTTCAACATTGAAAGTAGGTTAGATGGCAGGGTTAGCTGGTGTCTCAAATACAATAAAATCATTCATGAGACCTCACTGGTGCCTGGTTTCATCTGATAAGTGTAGACATCTACATCCAAGTTTGCCATCCAGATCATCTAGATTTGTTTTATCATGAAAGAGGAGAAAGAAGAGCTTCTATTCATCTCATCCTAAAGAAAATACCTAAAATACGTAAAAGTGATATAGCCAAACTAGGTCAGATTAATTGAGCTTTGAGCCTAATTTTATCCTTTGACTGTACAGAAGCGTAGAGTGACCCATACAGATATGGAAGTTTAAACCCTAAAAAGCTTAAGTAGGTAAGGTCAGTCTTACTCAGCCTTTCTGTTAAATCATAAACAAAGAACTTCTAAGTGTTTCAGTCCTTTCATCTGACAATACAGCTGATAATATTAAACCACTCATAAGTTCTGCCTGTTAACATTGGTTAGTGTGCTACCCAAGGACTAGTGCCAATTTGATAGTTGGATCGGGCACTGGACTTAAAAGATTTCACAAGTATAGGCTGCAGGGATATAGCAAAAATAGATATCTCCCTTCTAGGCTATCTTATACCCACACACAGATCTTTTGAGTGAATTTTACAACACACAGGAATTAAAGAAACACCATAGAGATCCAGGTACAGCACTAATATTTTTTAATGCTCATTGACACATTTAATGGAATCAAATACAGTAATAATAAGTTCTTGTATTGGTTTTGGCTGCAATAGTTAATTTTAGTCATAGTAGCTTGTATGGTGCTGCTTTGGATTTGTAACCAAAACAGTGTTGATAGCACACCAATGTTTTAGCTATTGTTAAACAGTGCTTCCACAGAGTCGAGGCCTTTCCTGTTTCTCACACTGCCCCACCAGCGAGGAGGCTGGGGGTGCACAAGAAGCTGGGAGGGAGCACAGCTGGGACAGCTGACCCCAACTGACCAAAGGGATATCCCACACCATATGACGTCATGCTCAGCAATAAAAGCTGGAGGAAGAAGGAAGCGGGGGGACGTTCGGAGTTATGGCGTTTGTCTTACCAAGTAACAATTACGCATGATGAAGCCCTGCTTTCCTGAAATTGGCTCCACACACAGCTTTTGCTTCACCTATTAAACTGTCTTTATCACAACCCACAAATTTTCTCACTTTCACATTTTACACGAGCAAGCAGTTTTATGGGCCTTAGCTGTCTACCGGGTTTAGCCCACAATACCTCCTAAAAAGCAAAGGAAAAATTGGGAAAAGCTGGCATTATGTCATACAAAGCTCTGTTAAGGATTTAATTTTATTGTTTCAAGAGAGAAAGAACATGCCCAGCTAAAAAAATGCAATACAGATCACAATTTTTAATTTCTTAATAACCTATCACACTTGTTACTGATTCTTTTAAAAATATTTTCTTATGTCTGTGATTTGTCTAACTGCTGTCTTTAAAGTTTAGGCACATCTGCAAGTGTAAAACACAACTGAAGTGTACATTTTCTTAGCAAAAATGAATGTTCCACTTCCCACATTAAATATCTATTAAGAAAATATGCACACCTAACAAAATGAAGTCAAGCTACCACCCAATACAGAAATACCCCAATCCATATTCATTTTTCTCAGAAACGCTTGGGAATATGTATTAATCTTATCATATGTTCTAGGAAAGCTAACAAAGCTAGACTAAGATGTAAAGCTCAAAGCCACAGTCCTTACAGAGATAAATGATAAGGAACACTGTGCGGAGTTTAGGACTTAAAGAACGTTGAGTGTGACCATCTCCTCTATAGTCTGCTGGGTCTTCTTGTCTGAAATCTGTTCAACTCCAATAAACTATTTTCCCACCAAGAATTACTATAGTGGCATGGATATGACCCATTCCCTGTCCAGAATAGCTTGGCATGGCAAGGTAGCCAGAGTTACAATTTTTGTGCTAATTGCATCTTAACACTGGTCTAGAAGATGAACAACTAGGGTTGTCTGAGTCTGTGCAAAGGATTTGTAGTGCTAGAGGGGATTTTCTATGCTTCTTAAAGGATTAACAATATAATTAAATCTTGGCATAACCCATTTGGTAAAACAATTGTCTTCATTTCAACCTAGAAGCAACCTAAGGTCATTATAGTCTACTAGAATGATGATGCTGGGATGAATTAACATTTATTTAATGGACAACCACACTTTAAAACAGGTCACAGGGTAACCTTATTGCTTAGCACAATGACAAGGGCATTGTAGAGGGTACAGGGACAACTGTACTGAAGTCCCCAGCTGGCAGAAGAAGTCCTGCACACTGAAGAAGCACATAGTGCAGGATTTATTACTTGAAATAATCTGTATAACACTCACAGACATTTTTGTATCAATGAAACCACAGAACCTGGCAAGTCATTATTCTGACCTTGCTACTTTGAAAAGCTTCCAAAGTTACTGATAATAATAAAATGTCATCAAAGTTTTTTTCTACATATATAAAGGTTATATACTGTAGACAAAATAGCAAAAGTGTGGAATGTGACCTTGGTATACTTTTGTTTAAAAATTCTAGCTACATTAAATTTGTGATCTAGTTAAAAGAATTAAAAACATGTCAAGAACATAAAACATAAAGCATAAAACAAAATAAGAAATCATACCAAAGAGATCTTGTAAAAAGTATAAGTAATATTGTGATGTCGGATATATTTCAGTTACAAACTAATAACACCACTTTCTGATATCATCCTCAGTAGCAGAGAGGAGGGAATAAGACCAATATTTGTATGTGTCTGTACACACACAGAGACATGGGCACACACTCTTATCTGCTGCCTGGTTGATAGAGCCTTCACCTGGGAGATAAGAAATACGGGCTTGAATCCTCTTCCTCTGAGGAGAGAATTTTTCTCTATAGGTGGCTACTAAGGAAAACTGGGTGGCAGTCAACGGCATTGATTAAAAAGAAAAGCCATTAAGTCTTCATTTTGGACATTCATGCCACTGGAACAGGTCAGTGCCTTTAAGTAGCATAGGTATCTCTCCATTTTATTTTAAAATCTCAAGAAAAGGTATACTAAAGTTAGGACTCTGCCTTCTAAGATCCGAACAGGAACATAATGCAAAACACCAATGCGTAGGAAACTCAGGCAGCCACTGAACTGGAGGTTTTAGATTCCATTTTCTGATTTAGGCAGTTCAATCTTCCTCAGTCTTGCCTTTGACACCTGGTTTTTCCTTTTAATCTCAGCCATCATCTTTTAACTGGTCTCTGTTTCTTTCTTCTTGGAGTGGAGAGACATAAAATTCTGAGTAAAAACTGATTACATGATATTGTCTTTGACTAGGTGCGAAGACAATCAAGTTGCAGAGCACAGACAAGATAATTTATAGCTCTTTTTTTTTAACAAGGTACATTTCCTTCTGCTGTCCCTCTTTTTTCACAATATCGCTTTTCATGGAGGCATAATATGGTACTTAATACACCATGGGCAAATTGTTCCTAAAATGAAACAACATGATCTCCACTCAACCACGAAAAGAAAATATGATTGATGTACTTTAACTGAATTACATGAATGAAGGTCAGAGTGTAGCTTTCATGCTTGTGTGTCATATTGGTATGAAAGGTAAATCTTAATATGGATGCTGGGAAATCTGACAATTTTTCATTAATCATTCAGGCTCTTGGAATCTCAGCTCCCAAGGATAAATGTGTACACTGAGTCTTCCCAAACTGCTTCTTATTACTAGGGGTCAGGTATTAGACACATGGAGTAATATAGCTGTAAAAAACAGGGACTACTTTTGTATATCTAATAGTCATTCCTGGATATTTTTAAATTCCTACATATTGCAGAAGGAATAACAGTATAAAGGTATGCTTTCAGATCAGACAACACTAGGAAATTATACTGCTTTTCTTGATTGTTTATTTTTCTAATCTCATCAAAATTTTTAAGTCTTATCAATTTGTTTCTGTGTACTATTTGAATTAATAGCTGTATGACAAAAAAGATATTGCAGTGAGGCTGCGAGGGAAGCAAGACAGTACACTCAGGAATGACCTGAAATCATGGAGGATTTGGGCATAGTGGTAATGGGTAAGCCACAAACAATGCAAGTAATGCCTATGTTGTCAAATTTTGTTTTGCACTTCTCTGACTCTACTGCCATTGTAAGCAAGATGACCATGCCAGTGGTGAGTTAAAATGACCTAAAGGTATCTCTAATTTACATCAGCTGATAAAATATTTTAAAAAATGAAACTACAGATGAAAGATTGTAATCATGGCCTGTTTCCCCTATTGTGGTGGCAGTAGTGAGAATAAGTGCTGTAATTTATGAGCCCTGATATTGGTGTTTTAAGCCACAAAAATATGCCCATGTTCTCTGAGAAGCATCATCTTTGCTATGAAGCACTTCTAATCAGAGAAATCTGAGTGATTCATCCGGAAATATATGATTCAACAATACAAGTGGTTCCTCTACAGTCTAGATTGGTTAAAAAGTAAGGTTAACTTTGTCAGAATTTCTGTAGTAGAGGGAATTCTGGCAATATCAAAATATGTGTTTTGGTTAGTAGTTACATTTTTTTTTGCATCCTACAAAAGAAATCATGAAAATATTTTGGTTATACTGAAATGAAATGTTTCCTTCAGTCCAAAATTAGTACTTACTGATTTTCAGATTTTTTTTGTTTTTCTGAAACTTGTGTTCTTAGAGAAAATGAAACTAAATTTTAGGCTCTTGAAATCCCTCATGAAATGATACTTCTGCCCTCTCTTCAACTCAAGTAGTGATACTGGTTTTGGACTCTGGCTCATCATGCCCTAGAAGTCCTACTGACAGTAGCAGAACAGTACAGGTGGACATACAGAACAGTATGCTTTCCCACAGAGAAACACAGCAGAGTAAGAAGCAGTACTGAATAGGAAAGCCAGGCCTTTTTGTTTTCTTTCTGTCTCCCAAGGTATTTTTTGTTATTCAGACCCTGACAATGTGGAGCTTCTAAGGAAGAAAAAGTACTAGTGCTAGTGCAGTTCCTTTGGTCTTTCAATATGTCTTTGGCCATTGTGTCAACTTTTGCATACTTCCACCCATGTGATGTGAAAGAACATTGAATCTGAGGTCCGTGACACTTTCTCAAGTGAATTGTTTGATTTCCCCTTCTTATTTAGGTAAGATTAACCCATCACTATATGACAAATAAAGAATTAAACTTTTTGTTTCTAGTATAAGGTACTCTTTGTCTTATTTCATTACATTATAAAATACATATTTTTATGTAAATATATAATCCAATGTGAATAATTCCTTGAAGTTTACCTTAAATTTAGCTGGAAAATAACCAAGAGTTACATACTATTATTTTTTTTTTAATTAGTAATGGCATTAATGAAATTCAATGATCCTAAAGTTTTGCTTCCTTCCTCCTTTTTTTGTTTTCCTATCATCGTAAGGTAAACCATTTTTTAAATTACAATACGATAGTACTCAAATAGTTTAGTTATAACTTCATAAAATTCACAATCTCTACTGTCATATAGTACTTTATAACTGTTTTACACATAACATTTTCTCCATATATATTTGAAATAAAATTTGTATGTATGTTATTGTACTATACTGCATTTTTTTCCCCAGTTGATATTTATATTCCAAATTTGAAAGGCTTGCATCCTTTATTCAGTCACCGATATTTGAATATGAAATAAAGCTGAACCTATCATCCGTGATGATAAAAAACTAAAGATAAACATCGAAAATATTTTCATTCTCTGTGTGTGCTATTTTGAAAGCACCAGAAGACACTATTTTAGGGTATTAGGAAATTTTTCATACAACTTTTCAGCATTTACTTGTATTTTGACATTCAAAAAGATGTTTTCAGCACTAAAGCTTTCTGAGTAACACTGATACTTTTTTCTCTTCACTGTTTGCATTTAAAAAGGATACACACAATAGTATTTATCAGGTTTGCTGTGAATTAAGATGCTTTTGCACCCATCACTCATCACCAAACCTGCAGCTTCCCATAAAATAGAACTTTGAGAGATTGGATTGCTGCTGCAACTTCCATCGGTGGTTTTTATATTTTAATATGACACTCCATTATAGTTACTTCCTCATGTTGAAGTCATTAGATATTTATGTGAAATAGCATATCATTATCTCTGTCGCTGAACAGCGATTATTTCGAACAGTTTGCGTTGTTATTAAGTGAAGACAATTTTTTAACTGTTTTAATTTTGTATGCACTAAAGTCTATATGCCTGTTCAGCTTTTTTCTGCCTTCTTACTCTTTGATCTTTTTTCTTCCCCCCTCACTTCATTTTGTTAAAGTGGTTGACAAGAAGTAGAGCTGGCTTTTCAATGCAAGTGCTCTTGAACACAGTTAATTCAAAGATTTATTGTCTTGGAAAGCAGGCAAAGGTTGACATTCCAAGTTCCTTTTATGTAAGAAGTCTGTAATTCCAGCCACATGCCTCCCCTCCCCCCCTCCCTCACCTTGTGCTGCTTTGAGTTTAGCACTAGCAATGTAATTTGTAGAAACCACGGTTTGGACAGTACAGGACTAGTGGGACCTGAAATATTTAGTGATCTGCAAACAATGCCAAATCTATAATTTTAAGATCACTAAAGAGTTTATAAAAGGTTGTCGGGCTTGTAGCAATCAAGCATTGCTTAGCTACATTGCGTTGCAGGTTTTATGTCTGCAACCTGCAAGTTCCCCTAAAGTAAACTGCAAATTTATAGAGCATTGCATGGGCTTTTCTTCTACTGCTGATTTAATAGATAAAAATAAGTTTTCACTTGCTGAAGCTTTGCTTGTTTTGTTGATCAGAGGCTGCTCTATGCAGACTGAAATTATTTTGGTGGGCTCCAGTGAGCAACATCTGTCCTAAGTTTTCAGATATACTATAAGGCACAAATAAAATTTCTCCTCTGGAGGGACTCAGGACTGCTTAATAGAACTGCTCCCCTAACCTGAATTTTACTCCTGTTGCCAATAGGAGCAGGGTAATTATAACGTGCCGTGAAAAAGGGAATGTTAGTTAATGGTATCCCACAAAGCTGTGATGTTTGGCCTCATAGACCGTCGTAAGCAGAACGTCTTGACTGCAAGACTCAGTTGTAAACAACAGATATATCAATCAGATTCATGACAGGTTTAAGTTCTAACTTTCTCACTTTGTCTGCCCCTGGCCACAACTTCTCTGGAACACACTAGGATACATAAACATTTATTGCAGACAAGTAATATATATAACTGATTCACTCATGTAGTAGCCACTGTTATGTGTAAAGAAAATGGTGTTTAAGTAGTCTTTGTTAACTGGATCGGGACCTTTGAGAAGATGCTGAATTTCAGCTATTTTTCCAGTCCCGATGCCTTGTGCACTTTTAAAGGGAAAAATGAAGAGACTATTTTAATGGCAAAATAGACTCACTACCGATATCAACATATCAAAATAAATTAAAAAACAAACAAACAAACAAGCAAACAAAAAAACAAACAAAAAAACCCAAGCCAACAAACTCTTCAATTTTAATTTGGAAGAGTAATCAAAGTAAACATTTTTATTTAATTGCATTGCAATCCTTTACATTGTAAACCTCTGGGTGGGTATACATATGTGCTTTTTCTCAAAACTGAAGCTCTTGTTTTTTCACTGCTGTTATGGAAGATTGAAATACGCCAGCTTGCTTAGCACAATCATAGTTTTCTTTTTTTTTTTTTTTTGTCTCTGAAATCTGTAGTTTGAACCAAATTTTTCTATGTAAAGTGTAAATAACTTAGGAACCCTGTTTATTCTTATTTTTTGTGTTTCTTATTTTTGTAAGAAAGCCCTAAGCTTTCTAATGTCTCATGTTATTTTTGCTACACCAGCCTCTTTCCTTCAATTCCCTAACTACAAGCAAGTTCTTTCCCATCTCTGTGTTGTGTCTCCAAGGACAGACTTTGAGGCTGGTGGTTTCTCTCCTGGAATGCAATGCTAGCTAGCAGAAAATTGTGTTATATCTCCTTCAATCTCCATTTCTGCTCTGTTTCTCCATTTATGTTGATTGTACACACTCTTTTTCTGTTTCTGCCTGTTTTCCTTCTTTTCTCCCTGTCTATTTGCACAGCTCAGATTCTTCAGTGGACTTGATGACCTTTTAATCATTGTGTAATCAGGTTGGTTAGGCACAGTGTTTCTGAGAGCAAGTGGGTAACCGCAAGTGGAGAGCAACAACTGCTGTTTGCTGAGTTCATACTGTGTCAAGCATGACTGAATCAGCAGTATCATCTGATTCACTGTGGTCCAGATAATATTTAAAAACACCTCATGAACAATCATTCCCGTAACTATGCTCTTGGACCCATTTCTTTGCTGCTTTGTTCCTCCTTAAATGATCAGTGGCCTTTCTAGTTATCCTTACTGTGTTGAAATAGTGCTGCCTTCTGTGCTATACTGTGAGACATCCTGAGATATCTTTGACCAGGCTGAGGTCCTCCAAAACAAATTTTCAAAGTGATTGACTCACAGTGTGTAGCACAAAGTTATCTTATGTCTTCTCCCAAAGTATGATTCATGCAATTTGTCCAGCTGAGGTGTTCATGGACTGTCATGTATAACCAGAAGTGTTACTTTATCATTATACATGACTGATATTTGTCTGTCTTAGCTATTTATCCACTCAGTCAATGTAATACCTGTGACATCCTGAACATCAGATCCCTAATGGTTCTAGAGAGAGTAATCATGCACATGAAGAACATACAAGATGCCCTTGCATCTGCACTGATCTACAGGCAGTTTTCACCTTCCTGACCTAATTTTCTAGTTTTTGATGCCACAGATTTTGACTGAATATTGACACCTGCCAGTAACAACAGCACGGTCTCTTAAGTAGAAACCAAGGAACAGCGGGAAGATATGCCGGGAGAGGTTTAGGTTGGACATTAGGAAAAGGTTCTTTACCCAGAGGGTGGTGGAGCACTGGAACAGGCTCCCCCGGGAGGCAGTCACGGTGCCAAGCCTGAAAATATTTAAGAAGCATTTGGACAACGCCCTCAGACATATGGTGTGAATTTTGGGGTTGTCCTGTGCCAGGACAGGAGATGGACTTGATGATCCTTGTGGGTCCCTTCCAGCTTCAGACACTCTATGATTCTATGATTCTAAGTATTAGTTTTCACAAAGAACGGGTCAGAGTTATTTGTACTAGAAATAATGGATAAATTGATATGAGCTTTAGCAGGAGAAAGATCACACCCCAGAAGGTGTTAAATATCCTCATGAATGCCACTGGGCAAACAGATCTAAAACCGGGAAACAATATGATCTGCAAATTCATGATATCCTTTCAAACTATTTAATGCCCACTAGCTGCATTTTCTTGTATAAGATGAAGGATTCAGTTATTCTATGGTCCACAAAATAATTATTTTCTTTGCGTGGTTCTGTTCATTGAATTCTTGCAATATAAAATCCACTCCCGTATATGTTCCCCGTATATGCCTGCTACTTCATGAAACACAACTAGCAAAGATAAAATATGCTACCAAAAGCTTTGTCAAAAACTTCAGCCAATAGGAACTGAGTACAGTGTTACATCAACAGTCTTCAAGTCCCTTACTAGAGTTTCTTGCATGTCCCCATTCCCCAAACTACAGAGAATAAAACAGCAGATTTGTAAACATTCCAACACACATGCAACCATTTTTCTAGATGCTATTTCTTGGAAAAGAGAAAAATTAAAAGGTCTAGTATATTTGTATGTGACAAATAATAATGATATAAATGGCATTCTCACACTATCACTAGATCATAAATTGAGAGTCCCAGATATTTTGCCTGTGTTTTATCAATATTGTGTCACTGAAGTACTGTCATTTTTTTTACTGCTTCATGTTAATGCAACAGTGGTTGAGTTTTGGGGTTTTTTTTAATTCTTTAAGCCACAAATGAGAATCATTGGCTATTTAATTTTCAGCACTCAGAAGAAAAAGAGGAAAGCAAAAGAAAATAGACATTTCCAGTCTGTAGTTCACTGAACAGAGGGGAAAAAAACACTAAAAGAGAAAAAAGATTATGTTTCAAATTATAAGTTTCCTGGTTGTTGTGAGTTTTCATACTGTTAATTAAAATAATGTAAAGGGTTCCTATGTCTATATAAAACTTTACATTAAATAGTAGAAATACTTTGTGTCAAAACATAAAAAATAAGAATGCATTTTTTTAATTTTTAGAATTTGTTTTTAAAAGACATAGCTCTAAGCTTAAGGAATTTCATGCAAAAAACATTGTAAAAATGAATTATTTGTCTGACATCTTACACATATTACACATACTACAAAGTATGAAAAAGCAATAGTTACAGCAAAAATTATTTTCTAGTTTCAAATTCATACTGAACTTTGAGCAAAATATTAATTTCATAGTAAAGGGGAAAAAATTAAGCAACAGGTAATATTAAGAGAAGCAGAATTTATGTATCATGTTATGTTTTTTGACCTTTATAATCTTATGTAAACATTTTGGAATACTACTTAAATACAGTCTTTGAAAGAATTTAAACAAATTGTATAGAAATATGTGATAGATACTCCCTTCTACTGTACAAACAAATTTCATCTCCTGAAGTAAGTTCTTTAACATGCCTTATGAATCAGGTATTCATCACACTGAAAATTTCTAGATTATTGAAAAGAACAATTCTTTAAGGGTCATTACAATCTGGTCTCAGTTTAAGCACATCTTTGATCTGAAAAAGATGAATTAGTGTCTTCAAATATAATTTAAAGCAAACTGGACATTCATTGTCAAACACCCACTAGATATTCAAAGTATCAGTTGTGACAGACGGTTTGTGGGACAGATTCTTAGCTCATGTAGATTGATGAGAATACATTAACATCAGCAGAGTGACATTGATTTATGTTACCTTTAAAATATGAACTGCACATCTTTGATTTCTTCTTTTGCATAGTCTGACTCCATTACGAACGTATTGAGATGGCTGTCTATCACAACAGTAAATTAAGCAAAGGGAAACATGTTTGCATGTGTCTTTTCTGTGACAATTATAATGCTTTCACTTCCCAGAAGTGCCCAGTAAATTACAAAAATGTTTCTCCTGAGCACAATAAACAATAAATTTTACTAAGGGAGACCTTATATTCTAGCTATACACTAGGTATCAATTAAACCTCAAATGCCAATCTGTAAGTAGCTGCTGAAATGAAGACTTAGGCATAGGAAATGACAAGGTGAACAGAAGAGCCTCTTTGATTCAGTATTGGCAGGATTTATATACTACCAAAAGTCCACTGACTTCTCTAATAGAGCTCATGGTATTACCATCGGTTTGAAGATCGATCAGCACTTTCCCACAGGGCAACAAAACCCTTTGCTCTGCTTTCAGCCCCCTGAACAATGCAGCCTTTGTTTGCCAAAGTAGCAGATCCCAACACTTCTGAGCTTTTTAACCTTTCTTCGTGCTGGTGATTACATTTGCAATTCATGCCATGTGGATTGTGGATGCTATTTATAAATCCCTGTGGGGGGAAGAAAAAAAAACAGGGAGGAAAGGTTGGGGAAAAAAAAAAAAAAAAAGAAAAATTAATCTGTTAAGTTCCTCCTGAAAAAGCCAAAATGTCCAGTTTTTAATGCACGTGAAAGTTTTCAAAACATGCTGAGCAGTTAGAGCAACAATGTCTCACATGTCTGCTTATGGATATACCTGCTGTGAGCATGAGAGAGCCAGGCTCTGTAGTGCAGAGGGTGATACAGTTCCTGGTGCCCATTCTACCATTTGCATCTAGAACATAACACCCAGAGTTAGGATTTGCATATCAAGGATAACATTTTTTGCAGATGTTTAGTGAATGGAGAATACGAACAGGAACCACCTAATCTTCACTGAACAGGAGTGACTTCTTTGTGACATCAAAATATGTTGTTACCATTCTTTGTAAAAGACAGTCTTGAAGACAAAACAGAAGGAAAGGAAAGGAAAGGAAAGGAAAGGAAAGGAAAGGAAAGGAAAGGAAAGGAAAGGAAAGGAAAGGAAAGGAAAGGAAAGGAAAGGAAAGGAAAGGAAAGGAAAGGAAAGGAAAGGAAAGGAAAGGAAAGGAAAGGAAAGGAAAGGAAAGGAAAGGAAAGGAAAGGAAAGGAAAGGAAAGGAAAGGAAAGGAAAGGAAAGGAAAGGAAAGGAAAGGAAAGGAAAGGAAAATTTCTTTTTTCAGAGAAGAACTAGTTAAATGTCTTGACCAGTTCTCACACTTCTCCTTGACTTCTGCGGTCCTTGTAATCTGACAAGGATGAGGACATACCAGTCCTTTGTAACCCAGAAGTCTTGAAAGCAGGTGTTTTGGGGAGACATAATATTTTGTTGGCAAAGCAGCATCTCATAGAGGCATGGTGAAGGCCATATGACTCTAGCCAGGTTCTATTCTATAGTTATCTATTAGCTGAGTTTGTCCATTTTCAACTCCATTTCTAATGACAGAATGTCAGATTCTATGAAAAGAAAAATAATAGAATTTAGCATAGAGGTGGCAAAGGAGACAGCAAAACTGAGATGTTTATCACCTTCTTTCTGTGCACAATTTCAAGTGATCTGTGAGCCAAATAAGGAAAGCTATGTTTCCTGAATTGTAACTAAGGCTTCTGCAGAAATTCTAGATGTATTTCAAGCTGAGAGACTCCTGGTAGGGACATACCCTAGCTCTATCAGTCCCAAAGCCATGCCATGCAAGGAATAGTGTAGCTCCATTGTGTAATGCATACAAAACCTATGGATGTTTGTATCTGAGCCAGGATCATTAAATATGATGCAAGACTTGCAGCAGTAGTTCTAGCCTTCTACACCAACAAAACAGACAGGCATATATATTAATCTAATTTTATCTTTCTTCATCTGACAAAGACTGAAACAGGAACACAAATAAACCTCTCTTTATTCTTGGAAAAACTCCCAGTTGACAATAGCTCTAAAGGAGAGAGGCTGTCTTAAGCCAAATCCACTGAGAGGCAGGGATTTCTTACATTTCTCTTGCATTTAGCTGAGCCTAGACCAAAGAAAGTAATATTAAAGGTTAGGTTTCATTCTGCTACTGTGGCATTTCTTAACTTAGGAGAACATGAGTAAAGGTGGCCTGTTGAGATTTGACATGACAACCATTGTCATCTTGTTGAGGTACAGCTTATAGAACAGATGTCATTTATAACACAGTACAAAATCTTTAATGCCTTTTAAAAGCAGAGCTTTTTAAAAGTGCATTTCTCAAGGGATCCTTTTTTTTTTCAGACACAAAAAGCTTCCATACTTTATGTCTGCAGCTACTGCTGCACAATGCCCTCTTTCCCACCCCTGGTGTGATTATTCTCTGGGAAGTCACAAATGAATAATAATATAATTTTCTTTCAAGTTAATGGAACAACAAACAAATCCCAGACCTCTTGCTTTTTAATAATGATTGTAGATTTCACAAAAGGTAATAATTAGCTCCAAGAAGGACAAAAAGTTTCTTGCAAGATCGCCAAGTCACTTCTTCACAACCTCAATTCTTTCATGATTTTTCAAGCAGTAATATATAAATAAATTAAATAAATATTAAATTAACATAAGTACAGAAGCTTAACTTACACTGAGCACCAGAATACTCTTAAATGCTACTTATCGATACTTCCAAAGTTTTCATTTCTTCTATTCAGTCTATTTTATAATAGTACAAATATGGACTGATTTCATCATTGTTCATTGTGAATAATTCTCTCTTTTTTCCCAGGTTTATCTAAGATGAGTAGTTCAAAAATTCCAGGCTTTCCAAGTACTAAATAGTTCTGACGTCTGGCAAATTTCTTTCTTTCTTCTATTTTTGAAAGAGTAATTAAAAAAGTGAAGTCTCATACATTAACCTCTCTTCAACTTTATTTAAGTATTTTCTTATGTTTCATTGACTTTAATATGATAGAAATGTGCATAAATCCTAGCATGTGCTTATATACCTTTCTGAATCATGGCCAAGATGGTAGAATAACCAAAGAGAAAACCTATTATTTCATATACATAGTCCTATATTTTATTCTCATGTTGCAAGGACAATATGTCCTTTACTCCATACATTTGGGGTCTACCACATCCTTGCTGGTTAATTGATCATCATGGGATTAAATAGAAAAGGGTGTGAGTTAATAATGCCAAACATATACATTAGGATAAGATTTTAAAGGAATAAATGAAAGGCTTCAAATTCCAGTTGACACTAAATGGGATATAACTGGGTTTTTTATGCCTTAGAAAATATCCTCCATTATAATATTTCAACTTGGTGGCTAGAAGTGACTGTAGTTTCAGGTGATTAGGAAAGCTGAAGCTTGTATTTTTTGAAGCGGAAAGGTATGAACAGTACTTACTCTGTTAACTAATAATAGATCTGTCTCCCCTTAAACTGTGGGAAATAGAAGCAACTAGGGCAAAACAATCAGATACAGCTGGAATATATATTATTGCTTGTATAAAACATTGGATAATAAATCTTAGTTTGAAAAGCACATAATGAAATTTAAAACTACCTGTTTTAAATCCTTTTAAAAGAGGACACTCCAATTACATTAGACATCTAAATATCTCAATACAGAACTTTGGGTTAGCATTAGCTTTTTGCTGCTGCAACATTCATGTACTTTCTAAAAATACTTGTTTTTTAAAGATTACATATCACATCTTCAGAAATATTATTGGTACCACTGCATTCCAGAAAGACGGCAAATTACATCATAGATTTGGTTTAGCTAATATCATTCATAAAATCCATAGGATGACACATATACTGCCTAGAAATCGATCCTCTTACTAACATTAATTCCTAGAACATGATATTTATTAAAATGCGTACACTCAATGGTGTCACGATCTCGTGTTATACAGCAAGGCCTACATCATTAGACTGAAAAAAGCTCTGCAAACCTGAAAAGCTAATAAAAAAGACTTTGAGAGTATCATTATTCTCATTTTACAAATGGAGAAATTAGAAAACAAAAGAAGATATTAAGTACCCACAGTCCATCTTCACAGTCAAGAAGGAAGTTCCCATTCTCTTAAATGGAAGGAAAATAACACTAAAAATGGAGGGTGACTGGCACAGCCAGGCAACAACTCATACTGGAGCCATCTTTATACTCTTAACAACTCCTCACTTTGACTGTATACTCAGATTTCCTTTCTTAGGTTTTTCATTGCCGGTAAAATATTTCTTACTTTTTTCCTTATTTAAGAAGATGCTTTCTAGCTTACAGGTGATGTAAGCATCAGGAGCAGCAGCAGTTGCTAAACAAACTTATTTTCAAACAGAGTAACCAGCCTCAAAATAATAAAAAGCCTACAAAATAAAAAAAAATAATAAATCGCATGAGCTGTCAGTGCACGGCTTTATGGTTACCTTGGGGCTGCAGCAATTAAAATATGGTATTTACTTAAAAAGAAAAATGTCAGGCTCTTTCAATTCTCAGATCTATGAGTTGGTTTTGTGTTTTATCTACTTCTTTTTGCTATGGGACCATCTGGGAGCTGAATATTATTAAATTGACTATAATAAAAAAATTATATTAACTTATTGGGCAGGCTTTCTAAAGACTCCAGCAAGTTGATGAGGATGTCTTTAGAGAACCTGGGTGAAGTCAGAATGATATGTTCAACATGCTTGGAAAGGTGTCTTACTCAAATCTGAGATCTTTTTAAAGACTTGGCTTTTCCTCTGTATTAAATGGTTACAAAATCCTCAGATGTTGAAAATCTGGACTTGCAGTGTGGAGGGGAATCATCTGTGCTTGTGTCTTCTTATTATTTTACACCCTTCTCTTTCCAAGAATGAAAGCTGTGAATGAAGATTGGAAGATCTTTAATTGCCCATCAAGTAGAAAAAATAGGAGACCTTTGTTAATATTTAGTTAATCAATATTTAGCTCATCTTTTCCTGAAAGCTTCTTGTTTGGATTTCACTTTGAAGACTCCTAAAAACAATGGAAGTACTGCTTGCCTCCCTTCTTCCCCCAAGTCTACTATTTAGTGCTGGCATTTATTCAGGAAAGAGACTTGAGCTTCAACCTCTCTCAGACCAGCATTTAAAGATATTAAGTGAGAAGAATCAAAACCAAGTTTGTACACAATACTTTCCCAAGTTTTCTAGCTTAGGAAATTGTTAGAAACTTAAAGATACTATCTATTTTGCAAAAGATGTTACCAAGCTCATGAAAAAAGAAAGCAGCAAATTGAGATAGCAACTTAATCTAGCCATGATCCCAGTAGTTTAGAATTCATCTGAGACACTGAAGCTAGAAGCTCTGGAACCTGATCTGAATAAGGGGAACATGGATCTGGCATATCCCTGCTAGTGCATCATCCCTGGTTCTGCTGGGATGATGAATGGTTCTTGAGATCTGGTCAGAAATTCTCTTGAGAAGGTATTTCTTTACAAAATCTTCACTTAATGAGCATGATCCAGCAAGAACTTCAGTTGCATTTAAAATGATTCCATTAAAAAAATTTCCAGGAGGCTTTAAATTTGAGTTCATGCACACACACATGCGCAGTGCACACAAACAAAAAAATAAGGAACCATCTGCTGAGGCAGGTTGCTTGCCCTGACATATTTTCACTGTGCATTTAAGAGATAATGGCATGTATCTGCAATGTAATTTCTCATGACAGCCTTTACTTATATCTGTGAAATACTGTGCCATCATTGGTTTTAGTAAGTCTTCCTGTTTATTTCAATTTGTCAGATAAATAGCTGCATAGGCTAAGAACTTAAAGACATGATTCATTACACAAAAATGGGTATTCAACACAGTAAAAAATTATGGATTATTAAAATCTGCCAATGTTAGATATAGTTACAGATAAAAAACAAATATGAGCAGAGATACAAACAAATACATAGACCCAAGATTCATTCAATGAAATTTAATGTTTGAGCTGGGACAGTTAGACAATAGATCAGAAAAAGCCTACATTAAAAAGAAAGACTGATAATCAGTCATTCAGGTGTAAAAGTGGTTGTGTAATTGCAGATCATGACATTAACAACAAAAACTGGATTTATTGATTAATTAATAATTAATAACAACATGTTACTAGTATATTAATGCAAATTAAATGCACAAAATGTCTGCTGTGACATTCTGCAGACTCAGATATTGACGTCTGAATGACTGTGATAACCTATGTATCCCAGACTTTCTGGATACAGAGCTTTCTGACTCCTCTGCAATTTATCTCTGCATGTTTACACACATTAAGACAAAATCACAGTGAGACGCTCAGTGATTGGCTGATACCTACAAGGGTGCAAAATGAGTCAGGTAAAGCAAGGACCTCAATCTAGCTTTCTCTTAAGTGAGTGTTGGACAACATGGGGATACCAGCTATCCTAAGGTATCTCATGCCTTCATAGGAAAATATATTATTAAAATGCTATTTTTCCATTAAAAAGCTTTTGCCTAATAAAACATAATGTCTGGCTCTACTAATTACTACTAACATAACAATTTAATAATGAACAGAAAAAACAGAATCGTAGAAATGAATGAAATATCTTGTTCTACTCATTCCAATTAGAGAAACAACAAAATGTTGTAAACACAATTCAAATTTTGCTTTTAAGGAAAAAATAATCTCTCTTAAAAGTTATATTGTCTTTTTTTACTTGCTTAATGAAAGAAATAGCTCTTGTTCATCTGCTGTCTACATCCTATTTACATCATTTCTCCTGTTTGATAACATGTAAGGTCCCTTCCATACTACAATTTTGCCTTCCTGTGAGGAAATGAAATTTCTCTCTTTTTTTTTTTTACACAATGTGGAGACAACTGCTTTGTAGCCTGAAGGTACATGGAAGAGGAAAGATTTCACTCTGTTGTTTGGGGAGACACCTGAAAAAATTGTCATAAGTGATGGGTCTGGAAGCTGAACTTACTACCTAGCTTTGATTTTTCTTTTCTGAAAAAGAGAAAACAGCTGCCAATTTCTCTGATTCCTGCAACTAAGAAGGTCAGGAGCTCTGTTCAAAAGAAAAAGCATGGGAGGAGCCAAAAATGCAAGCCAGTGTAGAACTACATTCCTTATGAGGATGGCTTCAAGTCTTTGAACATCGTCTTGGATTATTTTAGGTCTAGGAGAATCCATCATGTACGGAAAGCAGATTCGTATCTTATATGGGGAGGAAGAAAGTATATCAGACTAGCATAGAAGGAAAGGATCTTATCACAGAATTTTTTCATAGCTGGCCATTTTACACAGTATTTCTGTCTAAGTAATTTGGGATAATTCAACCCTCAGTGTGCACTGTAGTATACAGTGCCTGTGACACAGAAGCTAATTTATGTTAAGATTTTTCTTTTTCTTTCTTTCCTTTTTGTTTTGTTTTTGCAATATGAGAAGTAAGTGCTCTCTGCTTCTCACACTTTTTCATTAATTAGCTGGCTGATGGGCTATGGCCAGTTCCACAGCTCACTGAGCAGCCTAATATTAATATCATGTAGCTTTGTCACTTTACCCAAATACTATATAGCTTCTACTGTATAAATAAACAGAATCTCAGTAATAAGAAAACCTCTAGGTCTTTTTGCTGGTGGGTTTTTGGGGGATGGAGGGGATTAGGGATGTTTTATGTGTGCTAAAGACAGGGGAATAAAAAAAAAAAAAAAAAAAAAGATGGACTGGTGAGTCCTGTATGTGAAAACAGTCTTGCAATCAAGCAAATAGAATCAAGCTGCTGGATTAGAAACATGTGTAGCTTACATGACCAGAAAAATACTGGTGAAAATATGAAGAAAGATTTTTTTCTTATGGGGCAGACTTCTGGAGAAAACATGAACAAAGCTGTAGTTAATGCTCAGTTTTGAACCACTCTTTGCAAGACAGAAACTGACAAACTGGAGCAAGTATAATGAAAAGAGCAACCAAGATGATTGGGGACTGGGCCACATAACATATGGGCAGAGACTAAGGAAGCTCCATTTGTTTGGACGGAAGAAGAGAAGGCTGAAGGGAGTATCTAATTGCAGTCTTCGAGTATTTAATGGGAGATTACAGAAAAAAACTGAGCCAGACTCTTTGTAGGCACTCAGTGAAGGGATTAGAGGCAATAGGCACAAGTTTTAGTGAGATAAATTCTGACTGAACAGAAGGGAAAAAAAATTATAATGGGAGCTGCCTGGACAGGCTGTGGAGCCTTTGTCTTTGGAAATATTCAAAACTCAAGTGGAAATGGTCATGAGCAACCTGATATAACTTTGAAGCTAGCCTTGCTTTGAGAGGAAGGTCCCCTAAGGTCTAGAGGATTTTCAGAGGTGTCTTCTAGCATAAATTATTCTATAATTCTATAAAATAAGAGAGATATAGTTCCTTGGATTTTTTTATTATTATTTTATTTTTCTTTTTTCTTTTTTCTTGTTTTTTCTTTTTTTTTTTTTTTCTTAAAAATAGCTAATCACACACAGTCTGAGAAAATCACCATTTTAAGTTTGAGAAAGAATGAAAACAGTAGGTATCGATTTCCCCTGGGATCAGGAGTTTGGTGGGGATGTGTTTGTATGAGGTCATTACTTGCATTTGAGCTTAGTATGGCTTCGAACTTTCTGAATTTGTGGGAAAAGGGCACCTGGTGAGCAGCCTGTGTCTGAGTAGCTATGACTGAGCCCACAGGGACCATCTATATTTTCTGACTGAAGTTTAACAAAAGAATACTTTGCCACTAACAGGACCATTGAGTTTGAATGGCTCTGTTCAGGATCTGGGGTTGCTGGAGCTGTAGTATGGAAATGCCCTGTGGAAAAGCGGAAGTGGGAAGAGACTCCATTATCTGCTTGGCAAGCTCAAAAGACCATCATACAATAGTCAGTGGAGACACCTAGGAGGGTTATCTGGTCTAAAGTACAAAGCACAAAGAGCTGAGACCCGTGTTCTGGGGTGATGAGAACACTGAGACTGTAATCACCAGTTTTTCCCCAGTCTGTAACTTCTTTCAGGAATAAAGTGTAATTCTGTGTTTCTTTATTTCACAGTCAATTTCTTCAGAATGGTGTTGTCTGAAGGGAACATGTTAAGCCACTGGAACTTTGGAAATGTTACAGATCTTGACAGTCCATTGCTCTAAAAGATGTAGATACATTACACAGACACACAGACGTTTACACACATATATGTAGTGTACATATAATGTGTGTATATATATATGTATATTAAGTATATATATGTGTGTATATAGTGGACTATGCTGAAAAGACTGAGGTGTAAGAGCAATCCTCAGCACATTAATAGCCACAAAATGGCATAGAAGCACACTCTCTCATCCTTTGACAGACTAATTGCAGGATAATTTTTGTTCAGAAAGCATGGCTAGACTGAGACATGCTTCCCAGACAACTAACAGAGCTCTCACCTGCTGTAATTTGTTATTATTAGGAGAGAGAAAGTCCATAGTGTATAGCAAAGCAGTGAAACTACTTTCCCAGTAATAAACCAATGCACTAGTCAGCTAAAGTTTTGTTGTACTATTTTTTTATTTGTGACTAGACAGATCACACTGATCGAGTTTTCTTCAATTCACCCACTATTTTGCATATTTCTTTTCTTATTTCTGAAGTTTGGCCAGTGCAACTCGTCATGTTTCTATATTTGATTCTGAAATCAGGAGTGTGCAGATCACAACCACGGGATGTACATACATAAGTAAACCCCATGGAGAGGACTTAGAGAGACAGAACTTTCCATTGCGTCTATAGAGAAGAAAAGGGACATTCTTAATCACACTGAAGGATATACACACACAGATGTCAAGATTTCAATTAATAAAGGAAGTTTCTGCGAACCAAGGACATCAATGAATATTAGATTTAGTAAAGACAATCCCTGTGGATCAAGAAAATATTGAAATGCACAATTTCAGTCACGTGAAGAGAATTCAGAAACTACTTGAAGAGACAGCGCCCATTATTTAAAGACATTTTATCTTGAAATAGTTCCAGACTGCACAGTAGCCTACAAAGATCACTTCACTAATAGTTCAGAGTTTGCTTACAGGGTCTTCTGCAAATAGTTGTTTTCTCAAAAAATACTGTGGAGGTCAGTGTAAGCACTATGACACAAATCTGGTGAATATTTTGCTCACATGTACTGTTTCTCGTGCAAAATGAGCTAATGCACAAGTTAAAACGGAAGATAACAACAGAGACTATGTCCATTTCTAAACTGGTTTCTGAATGTGGCCCACTCTGGGATTCATTGTTATAACTTAGAGAGGGGCATGGTCATTGCTCACCAGGAGCACCACCCAGATCTGCATTTCTTTTCTACTAAAACAAGGGACACCGGCATGCAACAGCATGCCCGGGTCACAGCACAATCTGAAATTCTTTTGCAACCCAGCACAGCGGTTAAATTGGAACATGTTCCTTACATAGACCTGTATAAACCTGGGATTAGAAAAGGAATCCCTAACTCCCATTTTCTTGTCAAGATGCAAGGAACTGGCTATTTCTCTGAGTTGTAGCTTGCGAAAAAGTTCTGTGTCTCTCTGAGGATGTGGGACAAAAAAAGCATTTAGAAGATTTTTGAGTGGGACACTGAGATAATCCTTGGCAATCTGAGATTTTCTGGCCAAAATGGACATCTGGTTACTTTTTACAAGATTTTTCTAGCCCCACACATCATATTGCAGCAGTGAACTTGCTTAACAACTTGTTTCATGATAGTAAATGTAACTTTCTAATGATATATGGAATGTCCCTTACCCCCACCCTCTTCAGCGAAAGAACAGTCTGAAAAATATCACTGCTACTTGGAATAGTCTAACAGTGGTAAGCAAAAGGGGGAGAAACTCTTTCCTCATTAGGCAATATACACCAGCCAGTCTGGCCTTGAACTATCACATCATCTTTTTCAGTTGTACTCTGATGTGTGTATCATAAACTTCTTGGTCATACACCAACACGAAGTGGAACAGCTCTCCATATCTATAGTAAATCTGATGACGCTATGTCAGCTAATCTGTTGATATAGACTCTACACTCATGACTCTCAAGTAACTGCATGGTAAAGTGTGAATACTGCCTCTAAAATAGTCTTTCAATATCTTTTAACTCATGTTATCTTTCTTGTGACCTCTTTTCCTCACTCTCAGCATTTGGTATATTTTGCCCTATCACCATTATATTGGTTTTAGCTTTCTCATGATTACATTTACTGAGTGTTTCATAGATTTTCTTTTGGTTTTGGTGATATAAAGGATAACGTTATTATTCTTCCCATGCTCATGAAATGGCACAGGAGTTGTGAACTATAGCTGTAGCTGACTTGATTAAGAAAAGCCAAGCAAAGTGGGGAAAGGACAGGAAGGTTATGCTAGAACTATCCAACTCTGATGTTTTGTTCCAGGTTCCTTCATCCGGAGAGTTTATGCAATGACTCTGCAGGAGTGGACCTGATCACATTAATGATACAGTAAAGTAAGCAGTGAAACTTAACCAGAGAAGTGCTATCACAAAGATGATTTTATGACACCCTATTAGGCAGAGCAAGATGGTGTAGAACTCATATCACAGTTTCTTAACCTAGCGTGTGATGTCATTAACTCAGATGGAGAAGCTGTTCTGATTTTAAAGAGTTTTGAATGCATGAAGCCGTAGCTATAAAGTAAACTGAGAATAAAGAAGGAAAAAAAAATATTATTAGGGACCTCTGTTACATGTGAGAAATAGTAGAGAAAGTAGTAAAAAATGGCCTGAGTGTCTAGTCACAGAGACAGGCTTGGAGTAGCAGAAGCAGAAATAGGTTTGTGGTATGACTGTACATGTATGGAAGAGTCTGCCTGAGCTGCCATTTGGCTGTCAGCCTCTCTGGAGCACCGACACCAGAGTAAGCTTCAAGTCCACTGGCAGTTCTGATAGGAAGTGTGAAGGAGAAAACTGCTGGGCAGCAATGTGAGAAGTCCAGTGGAGCAGCAGAGAGCACAAGTTGAGAAATCAGAATCAACTCACAAAGTTCTTTTAGACTGAAGCTGAAGTTAAAAACAAGAAATGAAGCTCTGGGTCACTTTCTGAGAAGAGATGACCTTGTGCCCAGAGAAGGAGTTTTGGTAGATGAGGAGCAGCTCCTCCCACTCTTCCTCCCTTTTACTTTTAAGCTCAGTCAAAAACTTCCTGATTTTAGGGGGTATAATACCACTTAGCAAAAGACATGTAAGTATTGGTGCTTGTTGGAATCCCACTTCACCACAACAACGGCACTTTTGGGAGTGTCTTGAGATGTCTACTCTCAGAATCAAGACATTCAGAAACAGCATAAATAAAATGCAGCTATCTCAAATTATTATCAGGAGAACATTTTTAACTAGACAGATTTTATAGGGATGAGATTGTTCATTGGTGGCTCCTGTGTCACTTACTTTTGGGGTACATACTGTTTCTTCCATGTATCTTGTAGCCTAATACCCTAGCAGAGCAAACATAAAGTACTTAGAAACGCCATGTTACAATTAACTTGCAATTATTAAAACAACTGATTTGTCTCTGATGTGAATGTTCCTAGGGAAGAAATTGTAATCAAGCAGCACCATATGGACAATAGAGATTTGAATCACACAGAAAAGAGAGTGACTAACAAGAAGTTACGAGTGTAAGTTATTGTTATGCTGGAAAGTGGATACAAATTTCCTCCTGTGCCTAAAACCGTTGAAGCTGGGGAACCTTCAGTATAAAAAATTTAATTACTAACACAGAAAGAATAACAGGACTCACATTTCTCTAAACTTTTGCAAACACAGGCGAAAAGCAGTAATATTTCTACCTTTTACATCTCAGAGGAGTCCTAATTTTTGCTGTATAAAGAGTCAGTACTGTTTTCAGAACTTATTACAAAACACTAGTCATTGAAAATCTAGTAGTGAAATCAGTAGCAAGAAAAAAAGGTAGCTTGTTGCTTAGCATTAATAAACAAAAATGCATTTTGGTTATGTTATAGTTGATGCAGCCTTAGGGCAGCTGCCAATCAGGTCATGTTTTATGTCTCTTAGTTCTTTGCTATTAAAAACAATCAAGGTTACCACGGAAACTGCAATTTTATCACATGGTACTTTTGCAGTCTTTCAGCTACAGAACATGCTATTAAAGAAATATTTCTGAGTGCCGTGTACTTGTGTATTTCTTAATATTTTGAATGAAAATATTTTTAACTCACAGTCAAACTGCCTATTAGGCATATTTTATTTTTGCTTTTAGGAATATCCAATGAAGGATGTATTAATGAACATATAAGACCTTATTCACTCCTGAAATCTTCCACAGTAGAAAATAAAACGGAAAAAAACCTCACCCTTTATAGTTCTGATAAAAATATAACTATTCTAGTTCACAACATGTAAAATTATTACATTTTAAATGTATTTCTACTTTGTCTTCCATTTCATTCACCTCCAACTAGATGGATAATAGTTTAAAGTATTATGATTTTTGTGATTATATTTTTTAAAAGAATGCTAAATGTTTTATTCAAGTTCATTATTACTATACATTTAATTTGTGTTCATGGTTATTCTCTTTTCAGTCCTATAAAAACAAAAAGAGTTTTGCTCTTCGGATTCATGTTTGAGAAAATCATTGCTGTTCTCGATAATAAGAGTGTATATTTACAAATATATGAAGCGTAGTTACAGCTTGATTCTTTCAGGTATATAAAGTGTACATAAAGGTATATAAACCTCATTAATGTCAGGGTTTTACAGTTATTTGGCAGAATGAGTAACCCAGCCAAAATCTAAAGTGCTACTCCAGCTGGGATGAACACTTGAGAAGAAAACACCCAGCACAACAAATTTGTTGCCACAAAGGCAACAGCAGGATTTGTCCTAGTCAGCTGACTCTTATATTTTGTCATGAAGGTGTAACAGAGTCAATTTGAACACCAATGGAAGAAATTAAGTTTATAAGCACAGGTTTATAAATCTGGATGTGGTATTTGTTTTGGAATAGATTGCTCATCTAGTTTATGAAAGAAAGAGAACATAATGAATTTTTTTAAGAACCAGTGAGTTTATTAATTTGTTGAAGGAATGAGCAGGTGTTTTCGTGAACTTAACTCTCAGGTTCTTCTAACCATAAGAAAAAAAAGAAACAAAAATAGCATGATTAAGCAGGTGGGCTGAGCATATAGAGGTAAGCTATGATAGGAAAGAACATTTAAAGAGGCAGTAGCACAATAAATATATTAAAAGCAAATTCTGGCCAAATCTTCCAATTCCATACTTTTTAAATTTGCAGGCATCCTGCCACTTTTTCCCCCATGGAGCTTACATTCTTATTCTTCAGCCTACTGTATATAATAATTTGTCCCATAGGACAACATAGTCTTCTCATAAACACATAATTTATATTTCAGTTGGAATGACATTTACTTCAATTACAGTACTACTTTTATTATTAGCAATAGTTATTTATTGGATGCCAGTATTAAATAAAGGGCTGTAAAAAATGCATAGCGTTAGTGATTCTATTTGAGCCGATGTTTTAAGTGCTTGCCTTTATTTGTATACACTGCAGTTGTGGTGACTGAATAGTGATAAATAGCAATAAACCATAAACTCAAATTAAAACCTACAATGTCATGGCATGAATGATCCTTTTACATAGCTGAGAAATGCTGAGATGGACTAAATAGTCTGCCTTGTTCATTTCAAAGATGTTAGCCACCTTAATATGCACAGGAAACCACATTGGATCACATCCTTCTTTCCTCTTAGAGTCAGAATCGCTGGATAATCATCAGATGAGGCAGGTTCAGAGCAAGTCTTCATTCCTAAATTGTTAATTACAAGGCATGCAGGCCTATATAAGTTAGGGAAACCAGTTTTTTGCATAGATGTGCTTAAGCTGGTTCAGTGCATCATTTTCTGTGACACTGCAAACACATGTATCCAACTTCGAATAGCCTCTGCTGTCAGGCCTAAAGAAGACAGAAACCCACACAGACCTGTTACTCCGTATGTTCTTTATGGGGAACGCAGGGCTGGTGCTGACTTTCCCCATCCTCGCTTGCTCAGGAGGCCCAGAGCACTGCAAACAGGCAGTTCTAACAGAGCCCAACAGAAATATTTTTCATGGTACTCTAACTGCTGATTATTTTTATAAGTTAGGCTGGTCAGCTTTTGACAGGTTCTCATTTACTGTGTAGAGTATAATCTGGACCCTAGCAACAGATGGGTACCCTTCCTGAGGTCTGCTGCTCACTGGCTTGCAGTGCGTGCTGAATAGTGCCTGCACAGGTCCCTGCAACAGCACTGCCCTAGCTGCAGGTATGGGCAATGCAATCAGACAATACAATTCAGCTTCTTTTCCAAAGCACTGTCTTACTCTTTCTTGTGCCTCACCTCCATGCTTGCCTATACTCCTTCTCCATCTTTATGTTGTACAGTTTTTATACTAACGTTGCATGGATATTGTTTAAATGGGTTCAGCAAGTAGTTGTTTTCGTGGAGCTACCTTTGTTCCCTTTGCTGACACCTTTTCTACAAGAGCAGCAGACTGCATTGCTGCTGCCACTGCTTGAATCTGAGAAACAATTTCACAGTGAGGATTTGCTTCTTTTTCTCTACAGGCTGCTTGACAGTGATGCATGAGGAGGCTACTGTGAGCAAGTGTTGGCCTCCTCCCTCTCTCTACTGACACAGCTATTACTTCTAGCTTTGTCACAGCTTATAGAAGATCACACCAGAGCTGAGGATTTTGCTTTGGTGACCGCTGTTTCTCTCTGATACTCTGCTCTAAGTGGAATCATTGAACCCTACTTTCCTATGGTAGCATCATGCCTTTCTTTCAATTTTCTCGTAAATAACCATTCCATCTTCCGCTTGGATGGTTACGTACATGAGGTCTAAATAAAGAGAAATGGAGGAAAGGCAGAAACACAAGAATCTTACCCTCACAACCAGAGAACAGCCTGTTCTTCAGATGTTTTGCCTATCTTATGACAAGTAACATTCTGTTAAAGAACTTGTAGCTAACCAGGAAACAGGTTTTTCATCTGATGAAAATAGTAATTGTGAAGTCTTTGTGAGAGTGTGGGCAAAGATAGCTGAGATTATAATTGTTCTTCATTTAAAGGTAACACCGAGACAGGAGAGGATTACCAATAGAAATGCAGTCAATATATATAGGGAGGAGAAAATAAACTTACTAAATTTGGGACTGGGAAAATGCCTTCTCTTGCTGAATCTGCCTCGTGCTTCCTGTCTGACACTGGACAAGTCACTCACTGAGAAATCAGCTACAATAGTGACAGCTGATATTTCACCATATGGGAATAAACTTGGAGCAGAAAGTACAGGATACAATATATCTATGATTCATTACTGACAGAAAATTTTATATCAAAATTCTTTGCAATGTAGAAGCTGGTTTCAACTGAAATTCCTTCTTTTAAATATAAAATTATGCATCCCAGAGAAAACTATCTGTATTTTTTAATAAAAAGGAAACTCTAGAAATCTCTCTTTTTATCACAAAAATTTTTTCCTCAATTAAAAATGTAAAAATAAATATTTTTGCAAAATAAACTCTTTTTTTTTGGTCCAGATCTCATGATTTTCCTCTCTCTTCTCTCATTTTTATCTATCCCCCCTCTTATCTTTGATCTCTAGGCTCAAGGCTTCCTGACCACCCCTCAGCATGGAAGAAGTCTTCCTGTTTTTCATATGGCAGTAAGAAAAAGAATGGATAACGAATATGAGTGTGACATTTTTATATAGAAAGAGAGGAGAGAGCACTTACCAGCTCTAGCACATGGGAGTTTTGGTTTGATTTGTAGTTTCCCACAGGTCTTTGTGCAGCATAGCTATGCATATCAAGTGAGACAACTTCAGACAGAAAATCTACATTACAGTTATGGAGATTCTGTACAAAAAGATGGTGGAAAATGGTAGATGAATAACAACTACGTTGAGGTATCTAACTCCCTTAAGCTCCTTTAAAATCTGTCTGTGAGTTAAATACACATTTAGAGGTTAGGCAGACAGATAGATATCGCTATTTTGCCGTTACTGCTTATTTAGCCTTTGACCTTTGATAATGGACATGACTGCTGGAGAAAATGGAGTACATCAGACAGAAAAAGTGATTCTATATTTGAGGACATCCAGGATCAAGATAAAATATATTGAATAGTATAATATAGACCAGCCAGTGTTTTCATTGTCAGAGTAATAACATTTTATTTTTCTTCAAGCATCTGCTGCATCAGCAAACAAAATTGTAGTAGATCTATGGTTTAGCTGAGAGTAAATCCTAATGAATTAATTTCTGCTGGGGAAATGAATATTAATGTCACTATATAAACCAAAAAACATCAACAAAGAAGCAGAGTCCAGAGTAGACCCCAGCCTTTGACAGCCCTTGGGCACTGATACTTAGTTCAGTGCACTCAGTCACATGTCTGAGTTTTAACTCTTTTATTCCTCTCTCAAGGTACATCACACCTTGGTGTTTCAAAGAGATAGGGGTTTTTTATTATAACTATGGGCCAGAAAGCACTGACATGAAGCAAACAGCTTTGGCAAACACAGAATCGATCAGAGGCTTTAAGGGCTTAGCAATCCACAGACAAGACATTTCTCAAAATATTTGAAACATTGGCTGAGGAACAGTGCAAGGAATCATCTGGAAATGTTTCCTGTTGGAAAAGAAAAAATTCTCACATGGAAATATTATTTCCTTACACAAGCACAAGCAGTTTTTGTGGCACAGAAGCCTGAGGCACTCTTTACTCAGACCTCTGCTCCCAACACGCCCCATACTATGCAGGATAAAATATCACAAAATCTCTTCTCCTTTCTCCCTCTCTTTAAAACAAACAAGCAAACAGGCCCATCTGCTGCCTTTTGTTGATGGTGAAGAACCCTTAAGGCAGCTGAGAGTAGAATATTTGCCTTCATCATTGGGTAGGATTCTATTCACATATTTACAGTGCAGTCAAAATTAAATACAAGAATGCAAAAGGAGTCCTAGCCAGCTTGAATTTCATCTACATAAGAGGGTGTAAAAGTGGTGCTTGAAAGAGCAGTACTCTAGGGAGGCTGAAACTGGAAAGATATTCACGAACATAAGCGAATAGGTTTACTGTACCAATCAAGCACGCTGGCAACGAGGACCACCTGCCAGAATAATCTCTCTCTGAGACTCACTTAAGGAACTAAATCACCTGCTTAAAGTTTTATTTAAGTGAAATGGCCCAGAAAAGCAAACACAGTGTAGCTTGTCAGCAGGTCCTCAAGGGAGGGGCCATTTGTTGCTTGCCCAACTTGCCAGACGATGAGCACTACGTTTCCACTTAGTCTGAACGACTGAATTTTGTATTGAGTAGTAATCCTCCCCTCCTACGTGCACACACACAGAGTGTCTTATAAGGCATGCCAAAAGAATTATGATTTTGGTCACAGATATATTTAGTATGGGAAAACAGGCACTGTTGTGATAGCTATCCACGCACCTAAAAGTACCTCTAGCCCATAGAGGTAAGTGAAGCAGAAGTGTTCTGATGTTTTTGTGGTTTGGTTTTGTGCTCTCTTGAATGACCTTTACACAGAACAATGTTTGTTTTAAGATTACCATACTTATTACAGTAGTTTTTACGTATTCCAGGTAGGAGTTTCACTCACTCAGGTACATAAAATGGAATAGTTGTTCTTCTTGAAAAGTCAGGCAGGGAATGAGTTATTATAAAAAAGTGTGATTAGTTTCATTTTACAGGTAGAAAACAGAAGAAGAAAACTTCAGTGTCTCACTTAAACCGACATAACAAGTTGTAGCACTTCTAGGGCATAGTCATTTTTAGTTCCACTCTAACACCTTACAGAAAGATTGCTCTTTCTCGGCATTGTGACTGTTGTAGGAAAATAGCTGACTTCAGGCATTAATATGAGACCATGTAAGAAAGTTAGCAGTCGCTCAGAAATTATTAAAAAATGTAACTGATTTATTCTGGTGTATGCATTCACATCATAAGATATTTGGGGTGCAGAATCCCTGTACTGTGATATGCCCTAAAATTTCACAGTCCTCATTCCAGGTTCTTTCGCTGAAAATTTTTTCTATCACTTGGCACCTGTTTTAAGAGCTCACTGAAGAAAGACTTCAAGCAGTGCATTATGTTTTGTGCAGCCCTACTTATAACTATTCACTTCATTCTGAGACCCAGATTCTGTCATTCTCACTCACAGTGAATTTTCACTTCACTCCATGAATTGCTCCATTGGTTCTACTGTGGGTTTGCATGCTTCGAGGTAAACAATTGAAAGTAACAGAATTAAGCTCAGTATACTTTGGGCTGTACTAATTCTGGGAATGATGAAGGTACCATTTTTGTCTTCTCCCTCCATCACTCTCTGACTGGGTCAAAGCAGACAGTCATAAGAGAAAAGCTTTTCTTTTTTTCCAGAATTTATTTATCAATACAGTGATATTTAAGGCACACATAGGTCTTGATTGATTTTTTCTGTATATCTGAGCCCTGTGTTTGGGGGCATTGATTGATAAGGAAAGTAAGGACTTGAAGTCTTTTACTTAAAATATGTTATCTTCTATGTCACAGAGGTGGGTAGAATAGAAGATGCTTATTTTTTAATGAGATCTTTAAAAAGCCATCATTGTTTTCTTTGCTTTTTTTCCACTCAATTTTCCCTCAAAATGAAATAAAATAAATAAGCAGCCTCCATTAAAATTGCATTTACTGACTGAAATGAGAACAACATTGTGATGTAACAGGTTATTTACAAAGATCTCTGGGTGGCCACAGAAGAATTGCAATGTAACAACCAATTAAAATTAAATCCTGTATACCATCAAAAAAAAAGGGGGGGGGGGGAGAAAAAGAGGTCAGACAATTAGATCTAACAAGGCTTTCAGCATTGTAAGGCTAGATGGTTTATATAAAAATAATGGTACAGTGTCAAACACATTTAGACTCTCTGAATGCGCACAGAAGGCTATTCTGGCATTTTTAAGTTCCCATTTTTAAAGTGTAACTTCCATCATTTGTTGCTAACTTGAAGTTCATCGTTCACGACGGATAGACAGACCTTTCCCTAAGAGAAAGAAAACTACATGCAGGATACATAAGTATGTGAGTGGACATGCATATATCACACAGAAGACAAAAAATAAAACAATTCCTCTGGCCTTGACTAAAACTGACAGCACTGTACAGCCTCTTTAACATCTAGGGAAATTATTCCTGGAGTAACTCAGTGAGCTGTGATAGTTTGTACACAACGATCTTCAGAAAACAAGTGACAGTATTATTTGTTTTCCAGAAGAGTCCAGGATCTTCTCAAAAAAAGTTTGGTGTCATTAATATGAAAAGTGTAAAATGATAACCAAGCCTATTTTTTTTGGATGAGAGAGTGCTGTGGTGTTTCAAAGCCCAGTGAATGACAACTACACCAAAAGAACAAACCACGAGACATGATTTTCTGAAGTAGAAATTACCCAGAACTTGTGGCCAAGTCAGAGGGAGTTGGGAGTGTTCAGAGCTTGGGAAAATCCATCCTTTTCTTTGACTGTTGATGGCTCAGTACTACAAATTTACTGTGTAAAGTCATGGGTGATACTAACCACATTTATGTTATAGTTTTACTTTGTATGCAGGTTGCAAAGAAAGAGAAAACTCTAAATAAGTGTTCCAGTTTCTTTTTTTTTTATTTATTATCGAGGATTGGCTTTACAATTACAAGGCTTCTGTCTCAGACATCTGCTGGAACAATGACCATTAAGATGACAGAAAAGGAATATTTCCTGTCTATATTCCCTACTCTCAAAGTAATACAGCTGATGGCACAAAAGATATGCACTAGAAATTCTCAGGGCCCCTAGATGGCAGTCAATAGAGGGATTAGAAATGACTTGTCCCTTCAGCTTCAGAAAATGAGTAGCGGGGATACCTCTGTGAATCCCTCCTGGGACACTCACTAGTGATTCCTTAATTCCATGTCTTCAGAGTAGCTTATTTCCTTCACTTTATTGTGTATTTTTGTGAATACCTGCCTGGCTGCTATCACTATTATCATTTCTATAAGTCTGCATGATAACATACATGTTTACTGTTATACCAGACCATACATTTGTAACTGAAGTAATTGCAGCAGAGGAAATTGGGGGATTCAAAGGAATTGATGTTGCACAGGACTGTTCATATTTGCTGTGTTCTGCAAAATGCAGCTCACACAGAAGATATGCACTGAAGCGCAGACAGTGGATTTATGTGAATTTACTGGCGAGATCCTTCTGAGAAGGATAGGGTCCCTGGACCTGCCGAGATGCCCAAGATGCAGGGACTCTGCCAGAACTGCACTAACTGCCAGCACTTAAAGAAGGGCCTTTCTCTCCATTACACCCCTCAGACCTAGCTAATTCTTAGTCCTTTTATTCTAAATCTGCACTGGGGTCAGATTTCCCTCTTTCTGAATAAATGTGGGAAAAATTTCAAGTTCTGTACATTCTTATCAGTCAGAGATGTGAATTCCACTTTAACTATGCATAACTAAAAAGCATGTTTATAGCCCTGAGATGGATTTTTAGGGCCACTGTAGAAAGAAATGCAGAGTTCAGTGATCTTTACTCACTCCTATTCATATGCATAAAGAAATTTCTTTGTCCCATAAAACTTAATCTTTAGCTAAAGTACTGAATCTCAATTATTTAAATTGGACTGTGTTATAAAGCATTTTAGAGTATAGGAGCTAGTCACTCTTTCTCATGTCTTTTATATTAAACGAGCTGTTGTGATCAAGTTCTAACTTCTGCTAAGCATAAAATGTGATTTGATATTTAAACTGAGTAATAGCAATTTAATTTTCAGAGTCTCTGGGAAAGCAAAGATTCCACCAAGTTCAGTGTATTCTGTGAGTTATCAGAAAAGTAGGCTTTTTAAATTAGCATCTTTGCTTGGGATCTGAAAAGAATCCCTTCCATTTGTTAGTTTGCATGAAAATTAGTTTGACTCTTCTGTTTAACTTCTGGCCTGTTGGGCTGTATGCCTTGCATTAAGCTTGAATATCCTTGAGCCAGATTCCAAGGTCCTTATCAAAGATCCAGCTCAAAATATTTTAATCAATTGAGTGCTTCTAAATTGCAACAGTGGAAATTTGTAAGAGTTAAGATCAAGCGAAAATGGGAGGAATTTAAGCAGCTGGGTTCAGTTCTGCTCCCATGTTGAAATAATTGATTCAACTGGGAACAGGACTGAATAACTGTTAAAAGCTAACAGTAAAACAAGGCCGCTACAGTTTAAAGAAGAAATGATGGGTTCTCTTTCACAAGTGAAAGAAATTAACAACATTTGGTTCTCTTATTTAATCAACTATATTTGGGTTATTTGCTGTAAGGAAAATATTATAGTTTGGTGTATCTAATCTTTTCCTAGGTAGGTTTTCCTTTGAGTACATCTTTTTTGCACTTCTTTTAATATCTTATACATAAGCGCAGCCCATTATTAGGTTTAATTCAAATGGATCTCACTGTGGTTCATACTCAGGAAAAGAACACAGACACACTGACCTTCATGTACATACTCTTAAATGTCATGATGCATTCAGAAGGTTTTCTGGAGAAAGGTCTAGCTTTTAATACAGTCTTTCAAAAGATCTCTTTCCTAATCAGGTAAAAAAATAATTGCTATACTATAACTCTTTTTCCTCATATAGATCTGTATGATTTCTATTACAAAGTCTACAGAGAAAATGGTGTGGCTATTAACTTGCCAGCTCTGGCTGAAGAGTTCCATTTTAATTTCCCTACCCACCCTTATATTTTTACTGCTGTTCTAGGCAGGGCTCTGTGGTCCAGAAGCTGTTGTAGGTTCTTTCATCCTATTGTTGTCTATTGATTTTACTGGGAATTAAGTCAAGTCCCTTACAAGCTCTTGGCTTTGGTTTTTCTGGGAGAGTTTCACCTACTGTCAGCCATCTTGTCAGGCATCTAATCTGAATTGACTAATTTAGATCTGGGCTTCTTCTAGTCTACTAAGAAATAGAGAAAAGCACTTCCAGAAGCTCATTATCCCAAAATAGGTATTTAGAATAGTGAAAATAATCTGTTCTCTGGCAGGAATATGTTTCGATCTTGATTTGCTACAGAGGGAGGTTAAATGATTAGCTTAGACTCAGTGGTTAACTATTGAACAATTAGCTACGTGTGGTCAATCGAACCAACTCTATCCCAATACTCATTTACCAAATAGGAACAGTACCTAAAAATCTCACTAAGCATTTAAGATTCATCTCTCACTAATGAAAACATTTCTCACTAAGACGTTATGCAGCAGATTAAATTTTTGAGACATACCAGCAGAAGGAAAAGGATTTTTTTTTAAGGGTCAAAGCCTGATCCCCCAGTCACTTTATAGAATACTTCATTCTTCTTTCCTGGCAGGCATAATCACATTGAAATAACATAAGGATATTGACATTTAGTGACCTGTTTAGCTGTCTTTTCTGGCTTAATAAAAAAGCCTTTTTTTTTTTATTATTTTTTAATCTGAAAGACTGTTTACCTCATGCTAAAATGCATAATGTTTTTTTTATGTCATGCTGAAAGCCACATATTAATAAAATGTCATTAGTAGCTAAAGTAACAAAATGAGTTATAAAAGATTCTAATGGCAGAATTATTATCTATGCACTTCTTTTCTTAAACCTCAAGGCCCATAGCAACAATAATATCTATCTCCAATACTTCACATTTATTTCTCAGACCCAGTGGAATGAAGTCATCACTCTAAAACAGATAGGATTAACTCTGGGTGAAAACGTACATTTACTACTACACATTCCAGCATTGTAAATAGTAATACAGCTTTTAAGCACTGAGCAGAGTACTAATACTGATAATGAAAGCAAGATGGACACTCTTGAAACAGTCTGCTGAAGACTTATAGAGCAACTGTAATTCTTAATGACCAGGGAATTTTTTTGCAATTTTTTTACAATTTTTTACAAGTTTTTAGGGGGTAGGATAAGGCCAGATTCTACTACTCTCATTTGTATTGCTTCACATTGCAGTACATTGGATTTATTGGATTTTTTTTCTGAAAACAGAACAAAACAGAACAAAAACTATTCCACTTACATAAGTTTGTCAGCCATTATAAAGAGAAAGGAAAAATTATTAAATGTTTTAAAATTCAAATGTTGACAGGTTATTTAATTAGATTTAATAAAATAAAAGTTGGACCTGCATAAAAAGATGTAGCTTCAACAAAGTATTCTATGTTTTTGACTAATTATAAAACTTGCTTATAAACTAAACAAGAGGTAATTATATATAAAATTTTCTTTCATATGCCAATCAATATAGCTTCCCTTTTAACAAATCATTAAAAAATAGGGCTAGAAGGGTTGGGCATCTAGTCTTTCTTATAGTGACCCTATCATAATCACAGCTATTTTCATTAAATTACCCAAGCCCTTCTTAAAATCAGTTAAGTAACCTGCACTCCCTTCTCAGCAATCCTGTTTTATCTGTGTTCTTCCTTCCTAATTCTGAGCTGCCTACAACAGCATTAATGGTCATATCCAATTTTCTTACAAGAGTAAATATAATCCTTTCAAAAATTATACTGTCTACCTTTACTATTGTTCTTATCAATATTAGTACCTTCTAGGTGCTGTTTTCTTTCCTTGATGGTATTGCTTTATTTACTTCTATATGCACATTTATCTAAGTCCTCTTTTCTTCCTAAAACTCAAAGTAGCTAGTAGACTAAACTTTCACAACTCCTTTCTCTCCATTCCTGAGTTTAAAGTTGTGCTTATCTCAATTTCCCAAACGCTAGTTCAGAAACCTTGACTTCACAAATGCTCAGAGGGACAGCAGTAAGAGTGCTCGTTCCATGAAAGGGAGGATTGGAGATGCTCCAGCTTTCTCATTGTAGCAGTTCTGCATCCTCAAAGCACCCTTCCCACCACCACAACCACCCCCCTCAGCAGGCCCATTGCAAAGGAAATCTATATTCTCCCTCAAAAATGTATTAATGATATGGGCCATGGCTTCTGTGTGTTAAAAGTGGGTCTGAGATCAAATTCCTCTGTGAAACCACCTCCAAAATAGCAACTCAGTGTTAAGGATGCTGCAGCAGTTTAGGTTGCTCCAGAAGTGGAGGATGCAAGCCCACAGGGGGTCACTGTAAGAATCCTTATAGACTTGTAAGAATAAAGAGAGCAGCTGCCAGAGTGTGAGAATTAAAGGTTTTAATGGTTTGAAGTAACTTTTGTGTGTCTCCAAACTTGTTCTCTCCCGTGTTGGAGGTAAGCTAGATTTGCTGAGCTGATGGGGTTCTTTGAGTTCTCACTGGTCCACCTGAATTTGGGGTTTTGTCTCTCTAAGTCAGTACAAGGCTGCTTTTCATGTCAAAGAAACTGAATGAAGACCATAGAGAGAATATTATTTATCAATGCAGAAATAGTTATAAAGATCTGAAATAGATTCAACAGTGCAGTGGAACACAGAGTAGAAGTTCATGCAGATGAAAAAGCAAGGAAGCCATGACTGGAGGAGCAGATTGTGCTCGCAAGAAAATCACTGATACAAAAACCAAAGGGCAGTCAGTGGAGGAGGGAGTTTTGACTGAATATCTGCTTGGCAATTTTGAGTTGATACTTAGATTTTGAGATCAATAGCCATATGCTGAAGGTGGCTCAGAACTGCATTGCTATCCTCCTGCCTTCTAGAGCAGACAGTAATCTGAATTAATTAATACCAATCTACTTTTAATAGAGTGTTTCCGAGCCACATTTCAGTAACAAATGTTACACACCAGAAGATAAAACATAGCCCTATCTGATATATGTGGAGCCTCAGCTGTACATATTTGACCCCTATTTTACACAGTTGCGGCTCATTGATTCTCTCTTTTAAACTTCTGGACTGAGCACTCAGCAATCATTGGACCACCCATACATCTTCTGAGCTGATTTAGTCTATGAACTGTAACCCTGCTACAGGGCTGTAATGTTTCTGGCACCTACAATGCTGGCTGCTTGTCATTATGACATATAACCTAGAAGATGTACTTAAGAACAAATAACCTCAGAAGTGTTAACATGCCATCAGTCTTTTCAGCTGAAGCAAAGGCAGGGCTCAGGACTATCCAAAAATGAATAAATGAGCAAATTCACATACTACCCCGGTAGCCACCAAAGCTCAGGTTTGGAGCCAAAAGTGTCAGAGAAAGAAAGATACCTAGACAAGGTCTTAATGGCTCAAAAAAACTATTCATTTTACCTCATGAAAGGCTGTAAAGTTACGCAAGCCATTTTTCTTGCTTTTACTTGAAAGATATATATTCTTTTCCACAAAATGTCTTCAACTGCTGCATGAATCTGGTGATGGACAAGCTTAAATTATAAATATTTTCCTTTTCCAAGGTTTATTAGAAATGCCAATATGAACATAGACCAACTGAAATAGAGCATCCTAATTTAATGTAATAGAGCTTTATAAAAGGTCAGGCAGAACATTTTACACTGAAAATTAAAATATAGATAGCACTAAAACTGGAGTTACTGTTTATCCCACTTCAGTCCTGTTCTTAATGAAATTGTATTGAATTTTTTATAATACATCAAAGGGTCAACACGAAACAGTTCACAGAGTATTAAATATATCAACAATACAAAGCCAGGTCAGATAATGGCAGAATTAAACAAAGACGAAAGGTAACAATACTGGCTTCAATTAATGTAGTGAATTAATGAATGATCTCTATTACTCTACTCATGTTCATTAAACAAGTATAATGGGCTTCTGAATTGTCCATGTGAACCCAGAGAGTCTATTCAATCAAAATTACCTATGCTTACTGTCAATCCCTTGCTGATTATTCATTGTCAGAGGCACACATAACTAGCCCTTTGGCATTTTCAGTCACTTAGAGCTCAAGCGCGCAATATTACCAGGGCTGTGCCTATGAACACAGGCTCCTCAAAGTGCATAAACCCCCATTTTATATAGGGGGAACTGTGTGTGTGTGTGTGTGTGTGTGTTTACATACATAAATAACATACTGGTCCTTATTAGCTGCCCGCAGGGCTAACCACATTTTCCAGTTATGTATCCATCCCATCTTTTAGAACAGTGCGATTTGGACTGTGGACTCCCATAGAGAGTAACAGTTGTGGGCTGAAAGACCAAGTGGCTTCTTTCAACCAAAGTAGGCTCTTCCTAGAGAAAGCAGGAGGATGAAAGGAGGGTGTGCACAAAGCTGTGCCTTTATGAGTTGGTAGCATCAAAATACGAGTGTGCCAGCAGTTGCCAATGGCTGCTAGAACTACAAGCAACTCCTTGTAAAGGAAGGGACTGTGGCCCTTGGTAACAAGTCTTTTCCTCCTGGTTTGTGGTAACTACTGTTATTGTTTGTCGTTTGCTATGTCTTGGAGTCACTGTAGGACTTTAAATTTCCCCACCACCCATATTGATTTATGTAGCTTAGTTAACAAACTCCTGTGCTTATCGTGGTGAATCTCCCAAGCTAGACAATAAAAACCTACAGGATTTCATGTGTGCATTTTCAGCAGACTTTAAGAACGATATATTACAACCTGGTCCTTTGTTTGTACCAAGGCCAATGACTGCTGCTTATTTAAAATATATTGTCTTAAAGGAATCATCACTGCCTGCTCATGTTTACCCAACCAGTTTCTTACAAGCTGTAGAAGCAGGATCATTTTTCTGCTCTGCTTTCATTTGCTTGAGTTAGGTGATCACAGTTCAGCTCTTAACCTTCTTATGTTTTTCTTGCTGTTTTCAAGCTGAAAACAGTGTCTTTCTCAATAGCCTATAGAAGATGGCCATGTGGTTTTCTGTTACGATGCTACTTTATTTTTGTGCTATTTTATGACAGGACTATTAGAATGAGGTAAAAGCACTAAACTTATGTTAAATGTTTCTGTAGGAAAGATGGTTGCATTTATTAGGATTAATAGACTACTTATACTGGAAACTAAAATCCTCTTTTTATTCACATGCAATATAGTGTGCAGGTAACCAAAATCCAATCTTCTTAATCCTCAGTGAAGCAGCTTTTTCCCTGACTTCAGCGACAGTTCAATTTCTGTTATGCTAACCATATGCTTCTGATTGATTATCAGTTATATTTAATTATTCAGAGTTACAGATGGCAGTTTTGTGAGGCAAACTGCTGATCTCTGGAGGCCCTGTGTGCTGATGCCACTGCCTCTGCAGTTACAACTCTTGAGTCCCCGAGGTTGAAAAAACCAGGTAATTTAACCACTTCTGTAAGCTGTATTGGCCTATCTAGCCAGAATAGAATGAAAAGATTCTGATACTAAGGTAGTAGACTAAATCCACAGAGATGGAAGAGAGGATATTAAGATGAATGCTCTGAAACAACCTGTGTTGCCTGTAATTAATGCCACTCTTTCTCCTTATCTGTTGAAAGAAACCTTTGAGTTGTGCTACATTTTTTTCCTCCACCAAGTTTTTCCCATTCTCCACATTTGAAGGGTATTTGTATGGTAATGGAGAACCAAGTCCTTGCTTCCCTACTGTAGGATCTTAGGTCTAGACTCTTTGAGGCCCTGCTGTTGTTCGTTGGAACACCAGTGTGCAGTTCAGAGCAATACTTGGTGAGCAAAACAGGATGGGTCAGATGCATTGGTATCAGAGTGGAAAGTACAGAGACAGCAGAAAGCCAAAGAGAACAAAATATTCCATCTCCCATTCTCCAGATGTTAGTAGTTGAAAAAAAAAGAAAACACACACACACACAAAAAAAATACAAAAAAACACCAAACAAGAAAAGAAGTTATTCAGCATTTTTCCCCCCTGTGCATTTTTTTTTTTTTTATGATGATTACTACAGGGACAGTGGGAGAGAATCTGTTGTTTGTTTTTTTTTTCCCACACAGCTTTCTTGAGAGAGGTTTTTGTTTTCAATTCACCTGATAGTGCAGTCCCAACAGAATGCACCTAACAAATCATAGTGAATGTCTGCACCTTGCTATGTATCAAAGTCCCTTAATGTGCCAACAAAGTTCTCCAAGGTCAGAAAAGCAGTTTATCAACCTCTTATATCTCTTACTGCAGACAATAAATTTATTCTACTGTTGGAATCTATGAATATTTCAGATGTTCTGTGAGATAAACACTATTGCTTAGGCTGCTCTGCATGTCATTGTCAACTAGTAGCAAGCACTGTCATTGCTCCATGCACTCTGTACTTTTAGCTTCCTCTCAGCTCAGGAAAATGCAATGCTGTATGGCTTGCATTTTTCTATGATGGCCTTTAGTTCTTTAAAGTTTGTTTTTTCCTAATGCAACTTCCCATTAACAACTAGATTGAGATAATTAATGTTTTGAATAATTGCTCATTCCCCTCTGTCTTAATTTCTAAGCAGTCTAAAAATTGACTTTAGAAATAGAAAAAAATAATGTCTTTTATAGAGCTCTGAGTTGCATATTCCTATTAATAAAGCAAACAAAATATCTTCCTTGACTATTTTCATAGTGATCAGTGAAATCCAGGACACTTCCTATTTCTATTTAGCTTAAGCAAATGTATTTTATTTAATATATACATAAGTCTAGCTCATCTTAGAATAGTTTTATGGATCCCTTTAAAATATCTAATGAAATATTTAATTCACTTCTTACAAAATCATTCTGAGTTTTATCACATTTTAGAACAAGTACTGCCCTAGTGAGCCAAATTAAAGTTCGTTTGTATGATGTATGACACAAGGAATAAGAAAAAAAGTAAGACTTTTTTAACTATCAGCTTTCTGGAAGGACTTAAAAAGCCAAATATGGCATTGGACTCCTTCTTGTATCATAACCTTCATGCAGAAGTAAAAGTAATATAACAGTAGTTAACTTTGCGACCTATGTTGAAATTTTAGATTCTTCTGGGAGGTCTCAGTGTTTGCATCTACGACTAGCCAACAGACCTTAAACATCATTTTGAAACTTCAATTGATAGAGACATTCGGCTTTCAAACATGGGAAAGTGATGGAGAGTAATGCATTTATATACAAGACATTTCTATACCTGAGTCCATATTTACAGAGAATGACTACTAAAATTCAATGTATGACCTACCATGTGTTCTATCATATTTCTAAATAAACTTAGCCCCATTTCACCTGAAAGGACATTTTTCCACAGCAATTGAACATAGTACTAACACCTGCTTCAAAAGCTTAAGATTTATAATTTTGGTAGTGAGTTTTGTATTAGAAAATATGAATATGCCTAGTTTTATGTGATGTGAAGTAAATATGGTTACACTGGTGATGAGTTCCTAAGAGAATACCTACATATTTAAAATAAAACAAACAAATAGATATGCGTCAGGAGTTCTACCAACAGGAATAATATCTCCTGATTTTTTTTTAAACAACAATTATAATAATGCCAACTTTCCAGTAAAAGTAAGCAATTCAACCCCACCCCCACTGCTTTGTGCAGCAATCCTCAATAGATCATTGCCATTTTACTAGATTTTTCTTTTTCAGCAGTGACAAAGCTATAAAAGGCAGAGGAATTGTTTTAAGATGGTAGATTTTCTAGTCATTCCAATGTTGATATAACATAAAGGCTTCTTTAAAGGAGTTTGTTTATTTGCTTCTTCACTTGCTCAGCATCATCAGGTTCATAAAAAAATAACTGGTCCCTATTGTATAGCTAAATTGAATCAAATCGTTTAAGAGATTGTTTCCCTAGACTGAACATATGGATGTAAGATAAACATTTTGTCAAGCCTGTAGTATTCATTTCAAATGCTGCTTATAAAGAGTTATAAGAAAAAAAAATATTCTCTGTGTTTTACAGTGGTTTACAGTATGACGCTTGCATTAAGCATTAGATAACAACTGAAAAGTAGTTATCGAGAAGATTATCTTTTCTTCTTTGCTTCTAAAGCAAAACTTAAAAGCCTGATTAACTAAGTAACATTCAGCCTATGTGAATAACGTGTTTTCTTATTTTAGCTTAAATCCGTTTTCTGCCTCAAAGTCTCCTTAAAAAATAATCCTTTTTTTTTTTTTTTAGTTGATGGAAAATAATTTCATTTTTCTAACCAAAATGGTTCAAATTAAACAAAGGGTTTTGTTTAATTGGAAATAAACAATTTCACTTTTAGTGTTTGTTTGGTTTTTTTTAAAATATACACAGAACATATCCAGAATTTTATATTTATTTTCTGTGTGCATTTGAAGGATTTGGGTCTCAAAATGAAAAACTGAATGTTAGTTGAAATATTCTACTGCAAAATATTAAGACTTTTCCTTAAAAAATCCCCAAGTGATTTTGATTATACTTTTAAATACATAGTATATGTACTGTGCTAGTAGTCTGAAAAATCATCACTAAGCCTCACAAATTCAGATTAATTTCTGAGTAATATTGATTTAAACAAATAGTGTATTTTCATAAATATTCCACTAGCATGAAAAAAATTACAAAATGTCTAGTGAAAGAGCCTGAGGAGATGAAATCCAGCCTCACATTTCTGGGACAGTGACATAAACTCACCTCTAATTTATAGGTTTAACAGCCCAGCCACTGCTCACTGGCTGTTGAGAGATGCTGCAATTTGTGTAAAAGCAAGTCTGCTTCCTTTCACCATCCCCTCTTAGGCATTCCATGAGTTATGAGGACCAAAACAGAGACCATATTCAGAGGCAGGTGAGAAACCCTTGGAGTAGTAGCTCCCAGTCAGCCCACGTGGCGTCTACACATACACCCTAAGTGAGGTGGGACACATGTCAAGAACCGGAGTAAACCCCTTTGCTGATTCTTTAGAAGGAATGATATCTTTTTTTCTTTTTTTTTTTTTTTTCTTTTTTTTTTTTTCTCCCCAGTAAAAATGCCTTTTTAGTTACTGTACTGAGAGAATAATTATGCATGCTCTGGATCTAACAGGTTTGAAAGATTCTCAGGCTACCTTTCCTACAGTGCATTTCAGACAGTAACCTCAGTATGTTTCTAGATGGATTTTTTGCCTTCCTCAGACTCATATAGTCCCTGAGTTACAGTAAATTCATGGACAGTACCTTGTCACCTGTACTTTGGTGATGGACCTGGGACAGATTTCACACTTGCTGTAATTTGGCTCCATTTTATCCAGGTCACTCTAGTAGAATACAGTTAAATATGCTGTACACTCTTAAATGAGTGTATGCAGTATTTATTACCTGCTGGAAGAAGTGATAATAAAATGAATAAAAACATTGGAAGTCTATACAGAAAGAGATTTTTTATATAATTAGGCCTCTTGCAGAATTATTTGACAAAACAATGTCACAAAAAACCAGTGACTATTTACAGAATGGATTTCCTACAGCATGAAGGGTTTCCCTGTAAACCATTACCTGCCTCAACTGTGCAATGTAAACAGTATCTACATATTTTTGTCTTTAGTATGGTTATAAAGTAATGTGTCTTTTATATGAGTCTTATCTTCCAGCTGTAAATTTAATAGTTACTGCAGACTATACCACTGACATTACTTTTAATGATGTGAGACTCCAATAACTCCTAAAGAGTTTAAGATTAATGCAAAAGAACTTAACTTTGTGAGTCATGACTTATTTTTATTAGTAACTCTGCAGTTTGATTTAGACTGAGAATGGGAGAGAGTATTATTTGCCCACAGAAATGAGAGGCTGTTCATTTTATTATATCATTCATAAGTAATATGTGTTTGATTCTAATTTCTGTATGCAATAGGGATTCAAGTATTTGGGGGCAGGTAGGTCAAAATTCTCGCAGGCAGCATAGCACCAGTATGGGGCCCGTTCAAACTCTGCAAAAGGGGCTTTGTGGGAGGACCCGATCATCAGCTTCAGACCCAGACCTGTGCTTCAAAAAGCAAAAGCAAGTCTCAAGTACCAGAGACAGAAACCCACAAAAAAATTATTTGCCTTGTTGGTCCAACAGCAGAGAATGGAGTGTGCTGTTACATCAGATAAGAACATTGTCAAGTTGAAGCCTGATAATTTCTTTGTACCCGTCTAACCAGACCATTGGAAAAGTACCTTCTTACTTCATCTTTTCAGGTAATAAGAATGAGGCTGTCAGGAACTGAAGTAAGCAGAGAAGAGAATAAATAGTTTTCATATTGGAACTGTCTGACAATGAAGTGGCTGAGATACTGACAAAAGTATGCAATTTCATGTGAATAAACTATTACACTGCATGGCAGCAGATATATTAACTATCTTTAAAAGACGTGTTCATCATGGTGCCGGGGATTTCAGACAAGTGAAATTGACCTCAGTACCAGGGCAATCTGTACAGTCTTAAAAACAAAAGTGTAACCATTATGATTTTATAGACAGAGGCAAAAAACAAAACAAGAGAATTCTTTCCTGTAAAATAAAACACCAAAACACACCAAAACATGCCTATCTGATCTATTTGATGATGATGAATAGTGTCAAATAATTCTGCAAAAGGTCAAATTGTATAAAAAAGATCTTTCTGTATAGACTTCCAAAGTTTTTATTCATTTTATTATCACTTCTAGCAGCAGTTAATAAATATTTTGATGACGTCAAAACAGTGGCCCATACCGCTGATGATTTATCAGCCATTCTCACTCTCAGGGTTCAGAGAAGAGTGATCAAAATAATAGTAAAACAGCTCCATGTAAAGGAATGGGATTAATAATCTAGGACTGTAAAATGTTAAAAAGGGAAATATAAGCAAAGCAACATTAGAACCACACCAAATGATTGACACAGAGAAGATAAATCCTTGTTCTTGTTTCTTTGTTCTCAGGAAATGAAGACAAGAGACTTTCTAATAACAGTAAGATTAAAAAAACCTAAAATATACTAAAGTGGACGTTACTTCTAATGCCATTTTGATTATTTAATTTTGTGTTTGCAGTTTTCAAACTGAACCGAATCTTTCAGCTCTTTGAGTTCCTGTTGTCTCATGAACACCAGCCTTGTCTTTTGGTTTGTGCCAAGTGGATCTCACCCAGTCAGAGAGGAAAGCAGAATATGAACTCTCTGACCTAAATTAGAAAAGCTAACTGCTGCATAACATCAGGATAGGGATTATTGTGACCTGACTATGATAGAAACACATAGTTTTACCAGGCATCATCAAAAACATGTCCCAGGTTGTTGGCATTTTTTCTTAAGATATTAAATAAGGAAGCTATCAACTAATTGAGACCTGTGCTATGAAATAAGCATCATTACCCACAAAAATGACAGTTCTCTCAGAGCTGGGTTCATTACAAATACCAAGCAAGGCCACAAAGGTTTTAAATCCCTTGCAGTTTCAGAAAAAAGCAAGCTCTATAGCACACACAAAAGGTTTCAGAGAAAAGCAGACATTTTTTAATGGGTTATGTGCATAGAGACTGCAAGTGGAAGCACTCACTGAATAAAACAATGACTAAAGAATGAGGATGGTATCATTTTTAGGGCATGCCTAGAGTAGTGCTTGCATCCCCATTTCACAGCTGGGACCTTGAGGCATGGAGAAATCACTGGTCTAAAGTACTAATGTTTCAGAGATTAAAGCCATGTAAAACCTCTCATGGATTTCAGTTTTGCTGCTGTCTAGAGCTGAAAACCAGAGTCACCTCCATCCTTCATTCTTTTTGCTCTTTTCTGTTTCTTGCAGCTGCAGCCCAGTCTCCTTTATGTTCTATTATTTTTTTTCAAAGGCAAAGAATTTCACTGGTGGCCGACACCTTGCCAGAAGTACCTGTCCTTCTGATAAAGATTTTCTTCATAATTTGAGAATTGGATTGGGAGATGAACAATTGTTTTCAGAAGTTATCTGAGATTAACCACTGCCAAGAGTTTTACCTTTAGCTTAGTTTAGTATGTTTTTCAGCTCCAAGAGGGAACAATAAAAATGAAACAGTGACTTGTGTATCATACCCATAATTGCCAATTTACTACTAGGTTAAAAGTGTATTTTTCTTGTTTATCTGATATTCTGCTTTGCTTCTTTTCTCTTCGTTTGTTAGCTGTGTTTAAATACTTGTGTGAATAAATCTTGTTTGTTTATGTCACCAAGTCACAGCATTGCTTGTAAATAAAAGTTATTAAAGGGAATAAAGATCTCAATTTGTTGTTTTGGAAACATACTTCATTAAAAACAGAGAAATCAAGGCCTAGCTATGAAATCTACCTTCTTCTTGACAGTTTCTAACATAACTTGAATTCTAGCTGGTTTAAAATACTGCAGATTGCACATGACTTACAAGACCTCAAGGGAAAAGTGCTTCCTAGTGAGTTTTTTTACAATCTGATTTCCATTAAAAGCTGAACAGAGGGGTTTTTTTTAAAAAAATCATCATTATGACCAGAAAAATTTAACTCTTTTATTTGTTTATGAAATAGATTAGAAATTATCCTCTGATGCACTCTCAGGGTTTTCATTTATTGAAAATCCCTATTGACTTTGATAATTGACTTAGTAATTCCTGTTTGCTTTCCTGTCAACCATATGTCACACACGTATATTTCCATGGGTGCATTGTTATATCTGTTTTGTAATAAATTTCATGTGCCCTTCCTATTCTATATATTGTCTTTATAGCTGTCTGTAAAGTTCACAAAGCAAACAGGCTGCGGTGCTTGCAGTAGGTAATAACTGAAATAAAAATAATTAAGAAATGTTAGTGTAAGCAAGTTCAATGCTTCTTATGAGTGATGAAACTACATACAGAATTCCTTTGGGCTGCCTCGGGGCAAGCAGGCAAAGACATTTTTAACCTTTCAAAATCTGGCTTAAATATTTTGCAAATTAGAAAATTCCTAGAAAGAACAAGAAATTCTTGTTTGTTAATATGAATTTGTTGTTCACCTCATGCAAGAGGTACAAAAAAGCACCATCAAACTATAGGTCAGCTTTAAAACCCACAACATTTGGCAGGCACAATAGAATATTTTGTTATATTTCCATTTAAAATTAATTTTTGTAACATACATCAGGATTCCTTAGCAGACTCTGAACCAGGACCTAGCCCTCCTTGACAAAGAAGTTGAAAATGCCTCCCTCTATAGGAACTACATTTTATCATATACTTCTATGAAGAGCAAGCCATACGGAGAGCTCGCTAAAAGATTCCTGCTTTTTAAAAGTTATCAAACATCTCTCTCATCTAAACAACACAGGAGGGAACTGAAAGTTCAGTGAACCCGTTAATTAAAACACAGCACGGCATGACAGGAAAGTAGGACCAAAATATGTTGGGGTTCAAACCCTGCGAAACAAGTCAGAGTAAATTTGGCTTGGGAAATTTGCTACATGGGATAGTTACAGGTCATAATATAATGTATAAATAAACACCTCAAATATTGTTAAACTGTTCATCCAACATAGGCGTAGTTTGTCAACTTTCCCACGCTGGCAAATGGTTATTTCACATCATTAGTACAGGTAAAGCTAGTAAGAGTAACTGATGGGAAATGTTGGCTTTCTAATGACAAGTACAATGTTTCATGTTATGAATGGACCTTATGGTCCCAAAGAAATACAGATCTTTCTATTCACTAACTCACCGGAATTCCTTTCCTCTTTATTTCAATTTCTGCATTACAAGTATCCAAGAGTCTGAAAATCATTGCTTTTCTTTAGGAATTGAAAGGGTACAGTTCTGCAGGTAGGTAAGACAGAGACAGAACCAGACTTAGGACACAACTGTATAAGTTCTCTTTCAAAGGTTAACCTCTAAAACACACTAGAAATGCAACACAGAAACTCAGTAAAGTGAATTTCTGCAAGAGGACAAAAGGAGAAGTCGAAGCTGTTCTTTCCTAAATCAGACAGAAGTTATTAGTGAAATGCTGGTATTGCAAGCACTAGTGCTGTGTCCTCTACTATTTTTATTCATATTAATGAATTGGATAATGCTTTTGAAAGCAAGATTTCCATGTGATTCTAAATTAGGAGGAACAGTAAATAATGAGGAACAATGCAGACAGTAACAGGACTAATAGATGACAAATGTAGTTCAATGCAGCTTAATGCAGAATAATGAATCTGGTAGTGAAGGGGAAAAAAAAAAAGAAAAGAGAGAAAACACTTACCACCTGCAAGCTCAAATACACACACACACACACACAGAAGAATAAAACAAATGAAACAAATGAAAAAGAAAGGAATTAAGTTGCGGGCATGTCCTTTCCTAGAAGGAACACTTTGCAATGCTCCAGCCTCAAGATCACCTGAGGGTAAAAAAACAGGTTAAAGTTTGGATGCACTATAGGGAAGATATAGAAAAAGAGATGATGATTATCACACTTAAAGAGAAAATGCTGAGTTTTTGCAGGTCTGTTCTTGACTTCTCAGTTCATTTTTGTTCCTAAACAGCCTGCCATGGACTAAGCACATGCATCGATAGTTAAGTTGATGCACAGGCAGTGAATGTTGCAGAAGTTTGCACTTTATTTTGCAGTTAGAGAGACTGCTATTTTCAAACAGTTTCAATCCATCTTTTGTTGTTTGTCTTCAGTTAGCCTGGTAGCCATGGTTTCCAAAGGTTCCCTGTCACTACTGCGCTACTGGAAGTTATTTTCATGAGTATACGCAGTGTTTATACACCCCACTTTATGTCTGCTTTCCGAAAGGCAATTCACAAAGGAGCAACAGTTTTGCTTTTTATTGTTTAAGTTTATTCATTTGCCTTTTAAAAAACATTTCTATGAATAGCTTTTTATGACTAATCTTTTCAAGTTACTACTATGATGTTAATGAGACCAGTATTCTCCAGTACTGGAAAATTGCTTTTAATGCTGAATCTTGCCAGTTTTCAGTTGTAAGTGGCTGAGAGCATTTCATCTGAAAGCTGCCTGGTGTGTTGACATAACATTCTGATTCATGGTTTTCCTCTGAATCATAAAGCAATTTGGAAAGCACCACTGCATTGTGAAACACAACCTTTATCACAAGCAACTGTGATGTAGCTTCTCTGTTATGATCTTGTTATGGTATGGATATTCAATGCTCTAATGCAGTGCATCACTTTAGTACGTGCTTAACATTAAGCATCCGAGTATTTCTTTAGATGTGGATATCATTGTGCAGTTTCTTAAAGAATTAGTCTTCATCAAATGATTTTAATTCTTTTGGTGTGTCCTTTTAGAGAGTTACCCATTTCATTAGGTAAAGGCTTTGTTTCCTCAAACGTTCTTTTTCATTGTTTTTCCTTCCTGATAGGAGATTATGGATAGAATTGTATTTCTTATTTTCTTTCCCTAAAATTATTTGTTTAGTTTTTGCCCTAGGGCTTCTATTTTGTACACTAACAATATTAATTGCATTGCATTAGATTTTTTTCCAAAAACAAAGTAAATTTACTCACTACTCTGAAAGACTAAACTTTTGCTTTTCTGAAAACATATTTATTATTGAAATATTTGCATGTAGTTTTTCTTCTTAAGAAAACACTTTTGCTTATTATAAAAAAGATTTTTCACTTTCCATTCCCTGTTTCACTTACCTTTTTTTTGTGAATTTAAGATCAACTGGCTCAAAGTACCATCTTTCATGTACCTTGCAAGGTTCTTCTGTTGAGCTCCTTGACTGACAGCATGCTTCTTTCAAACACTGGATCTTGAAGATCAAGGCCGATGAATGTTATTTTGGTCAGATGGGAAGGGAAATTGCCTTGATTTTGTTCCAAGCAGGCAATTAAGAAATGATAAATTGGAATCCCTGTAAAGCTGGAAACCATAACTCTCAGATGTGTCATGCATTCTGAAGTGTAAAAGACCTGATAATAATAATAAATACTATTACTAATTGTAAAACAATGCAAATGAAGATAAGCATATAAGAATGAGGTGATTTAAAAGCTGGCATTTGTTTGGAAATTTCTTCTTAATCTTGTGAAGTTAATAATTTTCCCACCTTTTCTATGTAATGTTTGAGTCACCCATCCCTTGTAATGTAAAAGTAATCTTTTAATGTCTTAACATATGTCACTTCTGTAATTTCCATGTGTAGTTCTTCAACAGAAATCCAGGACCTCCTCCACATTTGTAGCAAGCGGTGGCACTAAAGGGGTTACAGGGCACCACTGAATCAGCCATCTAACATAGCAGAAAGCAATGTTACTACCTTCTCCCAGTTGTATAGGCTACATCTTGAAATTAAAATCTAAATCCGGACTTGTACTACAGAGGTCTTATAAAACATGTTGAATGAACAGCAGTATTTTCTGAGTGAATTTGTAGGTTTTAAAGCATTGCAAAAGGAAAGAAAGACTATGATCATGCAGAGCTCAGGTCTGGGAAATCTGTTTTGAGTTCTTGGCTTGTTTCACATTTACAAACTGCTTCATTTTACTCTTCTTATGTGTAATAAATTGGGAATCTGTAAGTTCTAGTACATAAGTGCATTGCTAGTACCACTACAGCTGTGAATATTCTTTGTCTTTGTCAAACAGTAGGAACAAAATGATTGCTTGTGGACATTGTATTTTCCTGATAAGCTCTTCTTCCAGGTTATTTTGGATTAAAACCGACATGCAGAGCAGAATGGCACAGTTCAGGAAAGCACTGTAACTGTGCGCAGGGAGCACAGCTAGGAGGCTGCTACCTTTCACACATACTAAATTTCATTTAAGAGAATCTACCTGTTGCACTCATTTCTGGGCCATATCTGCTGCTAAGTGAATATCCGTCACCTTGTAGCTATGAAAGTTTTCACAGCCATTGCAATTTGTAACCAATGGATGTCTTTTTTTGATTAAAAAAAAGATACTTCAGGAGATGTACTCAGTGATATTCATGCAGATAATATGACCTAAGCGAATACTGTTGAGCATGGCCTAGTACAGGGACTTCTGGGGAGGTAATTTAATTATTCTGATTACCTACTTAAGTGACCTTCTTCAATAGCTGAATAATGAAAATTACTTGTCCACAAAATTATCTGAAATTGAACAGTAACTTTGACATTTTTTCTGCTCAGAGTTTGAAAAAGAAACAAGTATCATGTTTAGAAAGCCTGGGATTTCCTTGCAACCAAGAGTTTTTCATTTTTGTCTATTTTTTGTTTTCCTCTCTATGTTGTACTCTAGACTAATACTTTGGTATATGGTAACTAACAAGTTCAGTAGAAGTCAAGGTAAATATTAAAAATGAAGGTGTTTGTCCTTTCATCTGATTACCGACTAATATGTGTTGTAGAATTAATTCCCACTTAGTTTTTGAAATGTTTCACTACTTACTTTTAAGCATAGGTTTGTGAATCGATTAGAATCTAGTCTTTTTAAGATTTCTGTTGCAATTACTCTACATGTTAAAGAGACAGGAAACACAATCAGAGACTATTGTCGTATTTTTTGTGAGGTATGATTTCATTCATTTCATCTGAAGTTCATCTTCATTAACTGTTTATAAGAGAAAAATGAGCGATGTTTTAATTGAATTCACTTGAAATGGAGAACAAGGAAACGCAACTGCAGAGCAGCACTTATAAACAGAAGCTATCTGTTTATTAAGCAAAATTAGAAAGAACAAAAGATTTACCTTAAAGGTCATTCAAAGAATGTATACTAATGACTTATTTTCTCTACCGAGGATCACATTGAGTGTGCTGTGTCAGAGGGAAATCTCTTCAGATGAGTCTGAGTTTAACCCTTTTTTTGAAATTCTTGCATGAGAATAGTTTAAAAATTGTTTATTTGATCTACATCTGAAATCCAGGTTTTCTCACCTGTTCATGGAGAGACAGAGGCCTCTTCAGTGGGGAAATCCTTCCTTTCTGCAGAGAGGTGTCTGAGATCAAAAGGCACATTGGCAGAGTGCCTACCTTTCTCTGCAATGACAGCTGGAAACCCATGACCAGCTTAAGCTTTGCTCCTGATTTTTAAGCAGCTGGAGTTACATGAAACAAAAGCCTTATGTCTGTAATTTGACTGACAGTGCTGTGAACAAACAACGTAATACTGGAGAATTTTGAATGTTAGAGTAGTGGAAGTCCAAGACCGAATTACCTGTTGGATCCACTGAAATGCTTCTGTAGTTAAATGTGCTTAAGAGCTGAAATACTGCGAGCTGGCAAAAGCTTCTATGTCAGTATTTGTCCACCTGTGTGATAAAACTTCAGAGTCGCTACGGTGTCTAGAAGTGAAAGGGATAGATTGCCTACATGTTAGCCGATATGGCTTTTTTGAAAGAAACCTTCAAATAGAATACATGTGCATGAAATTAAATATGCATATACATCTTTGAGGGCTGAGGTCGTCTTATACTGCAAGATTTAGCAAAGAACTAACATTCATTTGGGCCCTTTTCCCCAGTCCATACTGGGTTTAGTTTGCAAATGCAGTGATGTGTCTTCTACATCAGCTTTAATTATCTATCAAGCTATGCAGGGATTTTGAGGGGAAAAAGTATTTTCATTTCAAGCTAGCTAATATTCCAGTGGCCTTCTACATGTTGCTTTTTAGATTTTGTTACCCTCAGTATGAGCTTTCTAGGTTAGAATGAGAAGTTCAACCTCAATGTCAGACTGTTCTAGGCAGTAGGCAGGCCCTTCTACAGTAATTATAATTAAAGCAATTAATGAGCGTCATTTATTAATTTTCATAATTAGGATAATATTTATCTGCGTTTTCATCATTTAAAGACTCATTTGAAGGATGGTGAATTAAAACCTGTATCCTGGAAATGCAGAAATCTAAAAGAGTTATAAAGATTGTTTTTATCAGATTTCTTGTGAGATATTTATACTTTTATTATGGTTTATTGATGCATCTCCTAAGCAACACTTATTGTATCTAAAATAACAAAAAAACCTCCAAAACCCCAAAAAGAAGAAAAAAGTCCCTGGCCCCGTGTTGTTTTTTTTTATTGTATTGAAAATGAAAATATTTAGCTTTATGTTAACTTGGTGTAAGAAAAGCTATCAGGGAGGGGTAGGATTCACAGCTCAAATTCTGCGATCCCAGAAACTTGGTGAAGGTTTAAAACCCAGAATAAAATTCATCTGTGACATTCGAAGTCCTGCTTTTACACCTATCACCAGGCACTAGTATTCCTAGGAGAGCTGAGCTGGAATAGCTGTCTCAGAATTAGTGAACGTATGGCAATGCGCTGGGAGAGCGGCAGAATTTCTGTTGCCTGTTTCTTGTCAAAATAAGATACAGAAGCCAAATTCTAAGCTAATCTACTGTGGCAATCCTGTGACTTTTCCCCAGGGCATGCCCCATAAGACCAAAGCCATTTCAGCAAGTCTGTAATTGGACAATTACCTTTTTCCAGCCTGTAAACGCTGACTCGGGGACTTGTCTCCCATTAATCTTTTGTCTACCAAATGGCATGTGCATATTTATTTCATAATGTTCACTATACATGCAGAAAAAAATGTCTGTCTACCATTTCTTATAGTTAAAAATGTGTAACAACTGTAATTTGTTTCGGTCTCTTAGTGACCCAGTGGGTTAGTGCACTTAAAGCCTTTTACTTCTGGAGACCTGGGTTCAAATCATTTGTTTGAGTTGACAAGGGAAATGTGTTGCCCTCAACATATTTCTTACCAGATGTTTGTACACAATGACAATCATCCACATAATTCAGCATGATTGATAATCTCTGTTCAGAAAAGCATTTTTATGTCTAAAGCAAAAAGATACAATTCAGATTCCAGTTCAAGCACAGTAGCTACTCACAGGGAGAAAGGTGGAAGAAAAAAAGAATGAAAAGACAATTTCTAATGCGCATATACTTCACTTCAATTAGAATTTATTAGAAAGCCTCAGCTTTGCAGTCCTTTTTCTGGTAAAATTCCCATAGAGAAAAGAATAAATATTACCTGGAGATGGTTTACTTGACTGGCCCTGTAGTTCTTGTGACTTGTGGCCAAAGTGAAGAAAGCACTTTGATCATATTTGTTCAGCCATTAAGATCTCAGTAACTCTGTTACTAAATGTCTGTGAGGCACAATTACCAGAAAGCCACACCAAATAAGCATTTTGTGAGAAGAGCCAAAAAAAACCCAAAAGAACAGACATTTGTGATATGTAGGCATAAGTTCTAAACATCAGAAATAATGTTCTATTAATTTTAAATAGCATCTTGATTTTCTGGGTCAAACACGTAAAGGGGACTTCAACTAAACCACTCATTTTGTGGTCACAATCAATAGTGCTTAGAGTTTAACTACATGATTTGTGCCTGCAATCAGGTATTTGGACATCTAAATACTCCAATTACTTGCACCTGTAATTGATTGCCAGTGCAAAATTAGAGGTTGCATTTTAAAATGTGGCCCACAATGAAAAACAGAAGGATACCAAATAAAGAAAGATGTTCTATGCTGAAGTGCCAAAGTAGTCTGAAATGATTATTGTTCGAGTATGACACCAGGCAAACAACATCTGCCAATCCCATAGTACAAGCAGATACGACCCATTAAGTGGAAATGGAAATGGTAGCTGAAGAACATGGAAAGAATGAGGTTCACCAAAATAATCTTATATAAATAATAATCAAAACAGCTTATTTTCATTCTTTGCAAATTTTGCAGACTACTGCTTTATGGATGTGAAATAGTAGTGAGAGTTATGCTGTGCTAGGCACTATGCAAGTAAAAAATAAAATACTGGGAAATTTTAAAAAAATAAGACATCTAAAAGTGTAGAAAAGTAATTTGTGGGACTTCATAAATTTATTATGTAACCATCTCCCATTTAGAGTTTAAAAAACCGGGCCTATAATTCCCACTTTCCTGGAATTACAATCCCGTTCTCATTTTGCTAAATTTTATCATCAGGAATGCAGGTGTTCTTTTTTTTTTTCATGTTTTGATATTTAATTGGAAGTATTTTGAGAATAACTTCAGCAAAAAGGAAGTATTTTAACATATATGAAAAAAAATCTCAATTTTCAGTATCAATATTTAATCAATAGCTGGTTTGGATTTCTTTTTTCATAGTTACTTACTTTTCCCTGCCCACACCCAAAAATTCATAGTGAAAAACTGTATTTTTCTGTCAACTTGCTTTTAGCAAATATTTTTTTATTATTTGTTTGTTTTTAAATGTATACCAAGCTTACAAAAAAAACCCCATATATTTAGCTGTACAAGCCCTGTAAATAGTCCATACAGACATATCAAAATAGAATATTTATGGACAAGGTCAAATAAAAAAAGAGCTATGTGTGTGAAATTTCATTGGGGTGAATATAGTGGAAGAACAGAAAACAGAAAAATTAAGAAACTCCTTTCTGTGTAATGGATTTCTTTATAACAAGTTAAGATTGCTACGAAAAATTATGTGGTGTTTTTGTCTTTTATATTCTAGGCCCTTCTTGTCATAGGGTAAATATGGTAAGAATTGGACAGCTAGACTAACTGAAGATGACAACAGGGGAAAGGACAAAGAAAAAGTCTGTTGTAATTTAATTCTAAAAGGTACCATCATTTATTTTCAGTTGGCATTCAATTTTCAATACACTCATTTTAAAATGCATTACTGTTTAGTTTTGAATGTTATGGTAATTTGGGAATTGACTGAGCTTTTCTCAGAGTTACAGATATGAGGCATATTAATGAACATGAGTTTCAGATGACAAATGGTGCTTGAAGTTTCCATGTCTTTTAATTCATTTTTGATTAGAACATGGATGTTTTCTGAAATATAGATGGCATTTGCCAGCCAAAATGGTCATCTGATTTCAACATACAATGTGATGCTTCAGTGAAGTTTGAACTTTGGAGTGATTTAAAATTCATTGGTAATAGTGCTATAAAGGCTGTGTTCCTCGGTTCAGAATGCAATAAACTGCAGGATAGTATCTCCTTTGCAGCCACACTGCACCTTCAGTCTATTTCATTTATGGCTTTTTTTTTTTTTTTTTTTTTTTGAATGAATGAATGAATGCTATGCTAACCTGTGAATTCCAGCCGTGCTTCATCGTGCTTACATTGTCAGAAGCAGGTGCTGGTGCCTAAGGGTTTTACTAAGGGAAGGAAAGTGAGTGGCATAAACTGAATTGTATTTGTTTAGAACACAATAGAAATATATTTATGCCTATGCATTAAAAAACACATGCAGATTAAAATGAATTCTGGGGAAGATAACTTCATTTTGCTATATATTTGCAAGCCCAAGATTATGTTTATAATAACCAATCTGGATCAGTTAATGTGAAATGATTGAAAACAAAATATTAAAAAATGGATTTTTCACGTTCAATTTTTCTTCCTACTCAGCTCAGAAAAGATTACAATTAAAAATATTTTCAAGATTCCCAGTGCTTCCAGAATGCATAAATAAACCAGATCGTAGAGGGCCTTAATTGGTTCTCCTCTTTTTTTTTCCAAGGAGTAGAAAAGCCAGGTTCTAGTCATATGCACAGAGTGAAACTCACTGATTATGTTATCTTTAAAAACATTTTTTATATTGTTCATCACTTTACATTAAATGTAGCTGCTCCATTTTTCCACTCTGGATACACAAACTACCTTTTCACTTGGAGTGCCACATGATGCTTTGTGACTGCTCTGTGCTTAAATCTTTACAGGAATCCTGTGCTTGCCTGTGCATAACAATGAAAATACTCATCACTCTTCACTAGAGCTCTAACCCTTCCAGGAAGATGCAACTTCAAATGTGTGCATCAGGGAGCAGCAAGAGCAGGGCTGCTCCTCGAGAGCGGACAAGCCAGGAACCGAGGGTGGCTCCACCTGGGGCTGTGTCCTCACCAACAGGACCCAGTCCCACATGGGCTGAACACAGCAGGCAGAGCCAGGTGCTGGTAATGGGGTCCATCAACAGGCACCGACAAGCAAGTGACGGACGGGGTCCAGGGTCCTTCCGTGAAATCCAGCCTGGAGCAAAAGCAGACAGGGCCAGAGACCAGGCTGAACACGAGGCTACAGCACAAGACCAAAGTCCATCCGGGAGACAGGGCCAGAGACAAGGCTGCATACAGCATATATCCAAGGGGTCCAGGAGACAACCTACTTACAACACAGGGCCAAGGTCTATCCATGATGCAGGGCCAGAGGCAGGGCTGGAGATGCACACCGGAAACAAAACTCAGGCAGTGACTCACCTTGCTCCTCCTTGCACTCTCAAAGTATTGTATTCATCTGATAGACCACCAGATTCTGATATCTCACTTATTATGGGAAATTTGGTCCACATATTTTTTAATACTTTAAGTCTCTGTTACATCTATATTAATATTTGAAGATACCTTTATTTTTACATCTTTCTATGAAATTGTTCAATACATATTAACATTTTTGGAACATTCTCCTTGAAGGCATAAATGCAAGATGGCTCATAAACTCAAATTGTTCACTGACAATTGGATAGGAAATTTTAGAATCTTCCAGTATTTCCTCATCAATTATTTTACCCAAAGACATCTGTATACCATTTGGAAATTTCTATGCCTCTTTTATTCCTTAAGAAAATGTTTTAGAACATGATGCTTTCTGAAGACTTCTTGATGGGCAGGAATTAATGGCACCCTGAGAAAGAAAAGACACAAAGTAAATACGTGCTGATTCCCAAGAAGAGTGTGGATTCCGGCAGTGGTATGCTATTACCTTTGCTGTATTTTTCATGTTTTCGCTTGATTCAGCAGTGGTATCACATTAATATTTAATAATGTCTACACCATTTTTTTTTTAACTTTTTAATCCTACGGATAGCTGTGCAATGAAACCTGAAAACAGACTGGCAGTATTTTAGTTTGTACTGAATCATTGAATACTTGCCCAAAAACTACTGAAAACCATGAAAGGCTTTCTCAGGTGTTGGACAGTGCCTCTTGGTATTCAAGGCTGTTAGTTGATGGCAGATGCAAGATGGCAAAGTCACTTACAGGAAAAAAAACCTTTAAGAAAACCTTTCCACCCATCAATGTTTATAGAAAATTTCTCATTAACTGAATTTGATAGTTTCATATGCACACTGAACAGGAACAAGAGACTATATATTGTCTGTTCAAATGAAGTCTTTAGTATTATGGATTTGTTGTGAAACAAACTCAGGTGAGTATGAAATTTGTTTAGAACTGCACCATACAATGAAATTTAATTCACCTTAATCACTTGTAAATGCTCTGTTGACTCTGATTATTTTGAAGGAATTATTTATGTGAGTTTCCTATATTTGTACCACAAGAAGCAAATAAGCAAACTGAAAGTTCTCCACAATATGAGGTACTGTACTGAGAGTCTGAGAAAAAGATGTTGAATAATTACGCTGAAAGTGTTTTAGTAGATGTCATTAATTTTACTTTGTTTCTATTGAAGTCAACATATAGAATGTTTTATAGCATGGCAGACTGAAAAATTTTGTACAGTTGACATCTTTCTCTATGTCAAAACATCAAAGATCTACAGATTTCTGTGGTAAAGAGCCGTGCAAGTGGTGAGGTGCCAGCAACACCTGTACTCAGCTGAGGTTTCTGCTGTGGAAGGCTAAGTTCAAGACCCTAAAGTTAAATGTCTGATAATGCAGAAGGCATGAACACCATCCAAGTCCACTGAAAGGCTTAGTCTGCTAGATGTCATCATTTATGCATGACACAGAGGATGCTCACTGCACCAAGCACAGACCACAGCAGCTATAGATGCCTCTGTTCACAACCACAGGTTGTGATGCCAGCTTTACCTGCATGAATCTAATCTCTGCTGATTCTTTCCTAGGGCTGGAACACCAAAACCCATCTCTCTCAGACACATATCTCTTCATAGGAGAATGCCTCAGCCATCAAGATACAGGCTGTACTGTGGACAAAAAAAAAGTGAGAGACTGTCCTTCAAATTTCAAATTATTGCTGAATCAAGATTCACTATGTCAAGAGAAAAGCAAGTTAGCAAAGTTAAAATTTTGTAGTTTTGCAACCAAGAGACAAACATTGTTACATGCAAAATCTTGCTATCTGCAAAAAGGGGTCACAACATTTATATGCAGGTCTAAGAATTTATTGTTAGTTCAATTAACAGTTTAACAATCTCATCAACAAGGAACAAACCTCTCTTCTTAACAGTCCAACTCCAATAAGAATAATGTTTCTAGTGTAAATTATGTAATTATGACAGAAAAGCCTCATCCACAGTTAAAACTTACACTTCCTAATATCATTTTCTCTGATATTGCGCTCACCCCTCCAAAGACTTTCTGAGCCCTAAAATTGACAATCAAGCATCACTATTCCTGAACAAGAAGTGTGTGTGTGCGTGCGTGTGAGTGTGTGTGAGTGCATGTTGGTGTGAGTCATCAGTGTCCCGAGTTCTTTGCTAGGAGGAGTATGATGTTCCTGGTGAAGGTTTCTGCCTCATGCAGCCTGCTCACTTGCTCTTTCTTCATTGCTTCCTAGAAAGGTTTTTACTGTCTAATTAGCTAAATACATATTAGTTGTCAGCTAGAGTTGCAAGTCCTCCAATGGGCTTCAATTTTGGACCTGAAACTTCTAAAAAAGGAGTACCAGCATATGTATCATCTGAGTTAGTTTCAAGCTTGAAAATCCCTGAGTTTTTATTCAGGGATTATTCAACCAATTTTGTATGTGAAACCTCTTTTTATATTACAGCTGTAGAAAATCCAAACAAAATCTATTCCGCCAACCTTGTATGTCCTTTCCCTTCAAACTAGACATTCAAGAACATATTTAAACTGTAGCTCAAGCAGTATATGGGCTTAATTACAATCTAATGGTAGAATTCATCTAAGAATAAACCGAGCATTACAGTGAAAGGGGTATGAAATACCCACATAAACACTTCTAATGCTCATTCATTTTTCACAGAAACAAAGGTATTGTTTGCCAAAGTGTAAAATTAAAATGAACAAACAAACAAAAAACCAGAAAGCAAAATGAATAAAAATTGAAGTAATTTAGATTTCTGTTCTTAGCTATAAATATTTTTTAAAATTGTCCTATAACAAGATTCTCAAAACTTAGTGCTTAAAATTAATGTACAAGTGAATTTAGAAGCCTTGGTTTATAGGAGGGAGTGTGTGTGATTGAAAATCCTGTTGTAGCACTCACTTTGGTTGTAAAACTAAAATTTCACAGTTGCTCTTGAAAATGCCATTATATGAATTCAAGTACTTTAGAAACCCTTAGATATCTGCCTCATGCTAACAAACTTAGTAAACTATATTTTTCCCTTAGAACAGTATAGCAGGAATGCAAAAAGGCACTATCTGAAGATATCCTGTGCTGCTTTGCACTTAGCACACTCTTGAATTACCAATAGTATAATTCAAGACAAGAGGGGTTTTTGTAATAAATATTTATTACAAACACTTACATGGAATGGTCGTCTAGAAAAGTCCCCGTAAGAACAGCATGACTGGATGAAACCAAATATCTGTTTGATCTAGTATCATTCTTCAGAGGTGGTCAGAGTAGTTGTACAGAGAAGAATATGAGACAAATATAGTGATATTTATTTTTTCTGTCATATAATAATTTCATTTGATGCCCCTTCTTTCTTGTATTGTGAATAATTACTCCCTGTGCCACTCACAATTATGGACTACTATTACACTGCCCCTGAGCTCTCTCTTTTCCAGGTTAAACGGTCTCAGTCTATCCCACAGCTAAAATAATTTCTGTTATCATTGTCATTATTGCTATCTGTATCTTTTCTAACCGTACCACATCGTTTTTGGCATTGAACAACCAGAATTTTAGTGTATCAAAAAGTAGGTGTACCATGCATTCTTAAATTGCAAATATTTGTCTCTTATTCTTTTCCTACCAACCCATAGGATTCAGAATCTTGGTTGTTTGGGTTTTTTATCACTACTGAGATTTTATGTTTCCATAAAATTACCTATTATAACTCCAGATGTTATCTCCTGAATTGTAGTAGTTTGTTCTGAATAAGCTTCTAAATAACGACCTGCAATATTTTCAGGTACAAATGTTTGTATATGTAAATCTTGCATGTTCAGCTATCCATTTGCTATACTTGTAAATTACCTAATTTTGTTGCAATGTGGGTTTGTGAATACACAAGCAGATGTGATTAACTATATTGTGATCACATTTTTAAGGGCCCTAGATCTGATTTTCATTGGCCTCAAATTCCCTGTTGACCAAACTGGTACCCACTCTAAAACTATCGCCACAATGATTATAATGTGTTTTAATTTAGACAATATTCACATTCAGATTGAAACTCCCGCTAGAACAATCCAAAGGGCTTTCATATGCACAGGGTCACTGTAGCTAGAATATGGAGAGATAAGAGATGTGTAAAAATGTACCCACTCAGGTGACCCACACCCAGGTTTGCCTGACTAGATCACAGTCTTGTGTGGGCTGTAGACTCTTTAATACTTGCTGCACACCTGCCCTGCTATCTTGTATTTTTTTCCTCTTTACAATTAACAGGAGTTATACTTTAGAATCAAATTAAAATGAGTTGTAATTTAGGATGAAATTGGTGGGACCGTCATGCCAATGAGAAACTACATCATAAAAGTCTACACAGTGACTAACTATATATCACAAAACCTCCACATATTAAAAAAATGGATTAATTAAATACTTTTTTGTTTCTTCAAGTAAGCAAAATGTTTCTAGAACATTATGTCCCTGTATGATGCAAAAGACTGGTGATACAGGGGAAACAAAGTATTTCCATGAATTTCGTTTAAGTGTCCACATGCCGCAGAAAAGCTTCTACAGCAGTGTAGCTGCAATGCAATACGGAAACAAAATCGTAACCCTCCAACCTGATACATTGCCCCATTCTCTCTAAGTATTTGTTGGGCAAAGAAGAGACATATAGGACAGTTCATTGTTTCTTGATCTTGTAATGCCTTTGTCATAAACGAAGACTGAAAAACAAATTGTATCATTGTCCAGTGCAGCTGTAGGTCATAATATATATGTAAATGTGTTTTTCATTATTTTTCCATAGTAACTACAGATACCTCTCTATAATACCCATAAGTTTCAAGATCTTTTTCCTTTTCCTTTCCCCTTTCCCCTTTCCTTCCCCTATTCCCCTCCCTTCCCCCTCTATAGCTGTCCTTAAACCTATCTCCTGAGCTCCTGAGCAGAACTCAAGTGCAATAGCAAGGCATTGCATTCATTGTTCACACCTGACAGAAAAAGGATCTTATGAAAGAATACAAAACATGACTGGTATCAAAGCAAATACTTTCTCAATACAATAGCTGTGTAGTACAGAAAGAAGGATCTAGAAAAGAAAGTCGTAGTCAGTTTAACCTTTCATAATATTTAATAATAAAAGGTACATTTTAATTTATTCCAACTCAAAAAATTGGCACATTACATATGGAATTACTGTGAAAAGCATGTTTAAGTTGTATGCTGAATGAAATTCAGCCTCACAGTTTTAGAGAAGTACAGATTGGCTTTTGATTTGCCCCAAGGCACTTCTGTTCTATCTCCTGTGTAAAATCAGTTGCTGCTAATTCCTTGATTTGTACTACAGACCCGCCACTTTGGATGATTAAAAATCTTTTATGTTGGAGTACTTACTATTTTTCATTAGGCAGTGTGTTAACGGAAATAGGAGTCTGTCTTTGTTGGGGATAGAAGACCTGGGGGGAATGTTCTGAATTTCTGAGAAACCTTTAGATCTTTGGGGATGGCAGGAAGGGGAAGTTTCCCTTTCTTTTGTTGTTGTGATGTGAAATTCTCTGAAGTTTTTCTTCCTGAAAACATATTTTCTAATGAAGCTTTTTTTGTATTTGTCAAATGCAGTTCTTTAATCAAACAGATGCAATAACAAAGCAAGCTTTTTCAACCTTCAGAAAGAATGATCAGTCACAGGTTTGCAAAGCAGGAAAACAGAAGTTAAGGTTCTGAGGTATGCCCAAGAACTCAGGTTCGGCAATTATAGGTGAGATTCTGTACAGGACCTCTTAGACCAAGTTATGTTTTATGGTCAGTCCAGCTCAGCACTACTGCTGTTCATCCGAAGGATTTCATGGCACCTTGGCTGCTCCTCAGGCATCACATAGAACAGGCAGTACAGACATCAGGAGAAGATGCTATAATTTCAAAGTACTTTGATGCACTGTTTGAGCCCACTAACTGAGGCTATATCTAGACTGTGGACTGGTTGTTATGTCAGTTGTAATGCCAGTCATCCTGATCAGAGCTCTGAATGTAACACACTGCAGCTCCCATAGGACCTGTACTCCCAGTTTCCTTCCCATGGAAACCATGGTATGGGGAAGAAGAGGAGCAGAAGAAACTACCCGTGTCTTGTCCCACAGTGTGTCAATATACATCTGGGATGTGCACCTCACTAAAGACCAGGAAAGACATCCCAGACTGAGTAGTTTGGACACAGCCTTAGAGAGCTCTGGATGACAGCCTTGTGTGACAGCACACTCCTGTTGTCACTGACAAGGTCCAGCACTTCATAAATGTCCACATTGTTTCGTGTTGCACCCAAAATCAACTCTGCCCCTTTTACCTTGTGTCCTTCCACATTTGTTGTGAAATAGCCCTTGGAAGCAGTATTATAGCCATCTATCTTCCTCAGTTCCTTCTCTGGAGGATCCTGTAACCAGGAGCTCAGGGACAGGCACTAAAGACACTGAAAACACAAGACAATAAAATCATAGAATCATAGAATCATAGAATCATAGAATACCAGGTTGGAAGGGACCTCGAGGATCATCTGGTCCAACCTTTCTGGCACAATCTAGACGAGATGGTCCAGCACCATGTGCAGCTGAGTCTTAAACATGTTCAGCGTAGCAGAGTCAACCACTTCCCTGGGGAGATTATTCCAATGATTGACTGTTCTCATTGTGAAAAATTTACCTCTCGTGTCCGATCGGAATCTCCCTTGGAGTAACTTGTACCCGTTACCCCTTGTCCTCACCATGTGACTCCCTGTAAAAAGGGAGTCTCCATCTTCTTTGTAGCTCCCCTTTAAGTACTGGTACATGGTGATGAGATCACCTCTAAGCCTCCTTTTCTCAAGGCTGAACAAACGCAGCTCTCTCAGCCTATCCTCATACGGCAGGCTTCCCAGACCCCTGATCATCTTGGTGGCCCTTCTCTGGATCCCCTCCAGCCTGTGCACATCTTTTTTGTATAACGGGGACCAGAACTGTACACAGTATTCCAGTTGTGGCCTGACAAGTGCTGAGTAGAGAGGGACAATGACTTCTTTATCTCTGCTGGTGATGCCCTTTTTGATGCAACCCAGCACCCTATTGGCCTTGTTGGCCACAGCAGCACACTGTTCACTCATATTGATCTTCCTGTCCACCAGGACCCCCAGGACCCTTTCCATGGAGCTGCTCTTTAGCCAGGTGGATCCCAGTCTGAGCTGCACTCCTGGATTATGTTTTCCCAGGTGCAAGACCTTACACTTGTCTTTGTTAAACTTCATAAGGTTCTTGTTAGCCCACTCTTCCAGCTTATCCAGATCTTCCTGCAGGGTGGCTCTCCCTTCCAGAGTGTCTACTTTCCCCACTCAATTTGGTGTCATCTGCAAACTTCATCAGGCTACACTTGATCCCGTTATCCAGATTGCTTATGAAGATATTGAATAGCGTTGGGCCCAATATCGATCCCTGGGGGACCCCACTTGTGACGGGTTGCCAGTTTGAAAAAGAGCCATTTACCACCACCCTTTGGGTGCGGCCCATCAGCCAATTCCTCACCCACTGCACAGACCACTTGCCTAGGCCATAACGCATCGGTTTCTCCAGGAGGAGGCCGTGGGGAACCACATCAAAGGCCTTGGAGAAGTCCAAGTAGACAACGTCGACTACTCACCCCATGTCATCCGAGCTGGTCACTTTATCATAGAAGGCCACCAGATTTGTCAGGCACGATCTGCCTTTTGTGAAGCCATGTTGGCTTTTCCCAATCACGTGCTTCATTTGATTTGTGATGGCCCCCAGGAGGATCCGTTCCATGACTTTCCTGGGGATTGAAGTAAGGCCGATGGGCCTATAATTACCTGGATCCTCCTTTGAGCCCTTCTTGTAGATAGGGGTAATATTTGCCTTCTTCCAGTCCTCTGGGACATCCCCTGATCTCCATGACTTCTCAAAGATTATAGAGAGTGGCCCCACAATGACATCATCCAGCTCTCTCAACACCCTCAGGTGGATGGCGTCAGGGCCCATCGATTTGTAGGGGTCAAGCTCCTGTAATAATTTGCATACTAACTCCTTCTTCACTGATGGTGGGTCTATGTTTGGATCCTCCTGGATTTTTGTTCCCAATGTCTGCGATCCAACAGTGTTGGTAAAAGCAGAGGTGAAGAAGGTGTTGAGAACCTCTGCCTTTTCAGCATTGTTGATGACTGATTCACCTCTACTGTTTAACATTGGGCCTGTGTTTTCCTTCTGTTTCTGCTTGCAACTTACATACTGGAAGAACCCTTTCTTGTTATTTTTGATGTCTCTGGCCAGTTCCAATTCAAGTTGAGCTTTTGCCTTTCTAACTGCATCTCTTCACACTCTGGCAATGCCCTTGTAGTTCTCAGTGGGCAATCTTCCACTTCTTCATCTCTGGTACACATCTCTTTTGGTTTTAAGCAGACCCAGGAGCTTGTGGTTGAGCCAAGGGGACCTCTTGCTCCACTTACTTCCTTTTCTTTTATGGGGGATAAACTGGTTTTGTACTTCCAAGGGAGCATTCTTGAAGAACTCCCAGCACTCACTGGCTCCTTTATCCTCCATGGAAGCTTCCCATGGAATCCCTCCCAGCTGAGCTCTGAGCGAGCTGAAGTTTGCTCTTCTAAAATCTAGAAGCCTTGTCTTGGTGCTAACCTTCAGCATGCTCAGCTGGATCCCGAACTCCACAATATTGTGATCACTGCAGCCAAGGTTGTTACTGACCGAGATATTACAAAACAGGTTTTCTTGGTTTGTGAATAGCAGGTCCAGTAGTGCCTCCTTCCTGGTTGGCACACCTGACATTTGTAAGAGGAAACAGTCCTCTACACATTCCAGGAACTTGATGGATGACATGCGAGCTGCTGTATTGTTCTTCCAGCAAATGTCTGGGTAGTTGAAGTCACCCATGAGAACCAGGTTCTGTTGACCAGAAGCTTGCCTTAGTGTCCCAAATATTGCTTCATTGGCTTTATTGTCATGGCTTGGGGGTCGGTAGCAGATGCCCACTGTAAGGTCCTGGTTGGAAATGACCCCTCTGATTTTGACCCAGAGGCATTCAATAGAGCACTCACAATCACCGTAGTTGACTTCGATACATTCGAGGTTTTCCTTAATATAGAGCGTGACTCCTCCATCTCTTTTTCCCCTGCCTGTCTTTGCGAAACAACCTACAACCGTCCATCGCAATTCCCCAGTCATGTGAGTTGTCCCACCATGTCTCAGTTACTCCTACGATATCATAACCTTCTGACTGGGCACGGAGCTCCAGTTCCTCCTGTTTGTTTCCCAGACTATGGGCATTTGTATACATACACTTGAGATGATTGTTCCTCTGGTACACATCTTGGGAGACAGCTAAGGAACATCTGTCGCTGCTCTGGTTGGCCTGACTTACTCCCCAGCTGGATGTGGTGGCATGAGCATTTCTGGTTTGGACCCCAACCCCCCAAGTCCTTCAGTTTAAAGCCCGCCTCACCAAGTTAGCCAGCCTGTTGCTGAAGATTCCCTTGCCCCTTCTAGACAGGTGGATTCCATCCCTCCCTGGCATGTTATAGTCATCGAAGAATGCCTTATTGTCATAAAAGCCAAAACCCTCACGACAGCACCAGCCACGTAGCCAGGAGTTGATATGCATTATGCGCCTATTTCTGGCTACCTCCTTCCCTCAAACTGGCAAAATGGAGGAAAAGATAATCTGGGCACCAATGTTTTTCACTTGCACCCCCAGGGCTTGAAAGTCTTCCTTGATTTTACCCAGGTTTCAGCTTTCAGTGTCATTCATGCTTGCATGAAATAGTAACAACAGATAATAATCCATTTTCTTGATGAGTTGCGGCACCCTCTCAGCCACATCTCAAACCTTAGCTCCTGGAAGGCAGCAAACCTCTCGTGACGCCCTGTCAGGTCGGCAGATGGGTGCCTCAGTACCCTTCAACAGAGAGTCACCCACTACGAGTACTCGTTGTTTCTTTTTATGGTGTCCACTGTGTGTTGCTGGTACAGTTTCCCTTGGAGGGGGCTTTGCAATTATAAATATATACATATATTTATATATATTATATATATAAAAAAAATTATTTAACTTCAGTGTTTCCTGCAAGCATAGCCACTTTTTTCAACAGTAGATTATAGTGCTCTGCACCTAAACAATGCGGGTACCCTAATCCTGTGACTACCGATCCACAGAATGGAAGAACAACTGAGCTAATTTCTATGCAATAGTATATAAGGAAAAATGAACCCACTGATGGCCTTCTTACAAATATCTCTGCTGACATAAATTCAAATACCTTCTAGTGTCACTTCCTTTCTCCTCGCTAAGAACAAGCAGCTCTCCAGCATGATGGTGGTGAACAGGGTAGTACAATATATTTGGCTGATAACAGCAGTAGGCTAATTCTGTTTCAGACTATGGATCCTATGCATTTTTTCCATGTAGAACAAACTTAAACCTTCTGTCAATGATCACACCTTTTTAATTCCCAGACCTGCGCCCACTGTTCTTGCCACAAAGTTGGAGAGGCTAACAAGGACCACTTAGCAAAAAAAAAATTGCTTAGAAAAGTTTGTGAGAAGCCAAAGATTTTTGTATCCTGTATTCTTTACGCTGGATTTTCTGTCCTCCAGCTGCCTGCTGAGACTTGCTTGCAATGTTACCTGTCGCCTACCCTCGGACAACAACAAAGCCATATTAAAAGCGTGCCCTTTGGAAAGGGCAAAATCTTCCTGCGTATACGTCGTCAGAAAAAAGGTAGTTATGAACACTGGGACAGTTGGCTCCTGCATGCACCCTACTTGTGCTTCATGAGTTCCCAAGTTCTGCTTATCATTGATATAGTGCCTCATTCACCGGCTCTGCTGGAATATAAATAACATCTCTACGGTTGAAAGAAAAGGTTAATATGCAATGCATAAACAATACGAGAATCTCAGCTTACAGAAAATAACCAGTTATGCTAGTTGGGTGGAACACAAATTGAATTTCTGAGAAAACGCCTGTTGTTCAAGGATAGAGAAGCTGATTTGTCAAGAACAGAAAGGGTTAAATCACAGTGCAAGGACTGAAAGCACTGCTCATGGCAACAAATATTATGAGCAAAAGATGCCAAGATACAGTACCTAAAAGGAAGATGAAAGTGAAAGAAACTACTTAAAAGATAGGTAATTAAATACATTTAATAATTTTGTTTAATGTTGTATTATACTAAATTGCTTTCAGCATGTAAAGAAAATTTTAGTGAGATTTAAAGAAAAATCTTTTCCCAACTGCTTTTTTCTTATTCGAATACCGGTCAGACTAGGGTTCTAAACTTTTGTTGCTGTTATTGCCAAAAACGGGATAACTTTAGAATTCTTCTGGCTCTTACACATTCTTGGGAATGGAAGCTGAAGTTTCAAGATTAAAGCTATAATGATAGTCTGCTATAAACACAGTGAGTGAAACAGAGGAAGAGAAGAAGCTTGCTGCAAGGAAGTCCTGTTATGAAGTAGAACTCTGGTTGAAATAACATATTGTTCTCTCTAAAAAAAACACTGGTTCCTTCATAAGTGTAGTTCCTGAAATCAAAGCTCTAGAAGAATCCCAGGAGACCTTCAGACTCTAGCAGTCTGGTAAAATCCTTTATTGAGCCTTGACCAGCTGTTAGACTTACAGACACTCAGCTTTCTTATGGCACTTCATGTTCTTCCATGCATATCTTCAGACATTTGGTGAGTAAAGTACTTTATGAAGAAAAAGTCACTTGTTTCCTAATGCACACCAGAAAAAAACCCCAACCACTCCAATCTAAAAGTTGGACTGAATAAATACTTGAGCGTCAATATATTCATTACTTCAACATTTTTGGTACTTTCATTTTTACCTTATAGCCCCCAGAGAAGAATTCAGAGCATAGAGCTGAGCATGAAGGATCACTGTGCCATATGGAAAGAGTTATGGACTTTAGAAGAATTATCCAGAAGAACGGACTACAGCTGTGTGGCAAGAAGCACAGCAATATAACTGAAATCACTCCCATTTCTGAAGGTCATGCACCTGGAGCAGGGCTGAAAAAAACCTTTTCACAATCTAAAACCTGAATCTTTTACAGAGGACCTATATACCTACAGGTATTTGCTGTAAGACCTGAGGAGACCTGAGAAGGATCTCCTGAAGGAAATCCTGGTTTTAACTCATGTACTAATAGACTGATTTTTTTTTTTTTTTTTTTTTTTCTCAAGATGTAAGAGGTACTGATGCTTGGTGTTTGCTTGATAGAATGTGAGTCATAGAGTGAAAGGGGGAACAAGGAAGCATGATCATAACTATGTTGCTTGGTAATCACAGTCAGGACTCTAAATTTTGCACCGGTTCTTGAGGGTAAATGAATGGGCAAAGTGGACTTTTATGACTAATTAAATTAGACATTCAGTGGATGACTGAATGCGGAGACCAGAGTTGCCAAGCCACCATGTTAGGAAGGTATACAACCATGAAATTTCTTCTTTTGTCTCTTCCCTGTGGAATGAGTCTTACACTGTTTGTTGAACAGTGACCCAGATTTTATAAATACAGTGGAGAGGTACTCATGGGAAAAGGCATTATAGCCCAGGATCCCTTGAGCTGGCAAAGTCCCTTATACTGCAAATTTCAGAGTTTCTTAAAGCATTCTTTATATCATCAGAGCAGTTCCTTACACAGCTATATTTTTATATTGTTTGAGAAAATATTTGCAGTGGTAGCATTAACAGTACCGAAAATCAGAATGCTCTTGTTTTCCAGAAATACTTTGCAAAAGGTCCCTCTCAAATCGAAGTAGCAAAGCAGGTACACCTGGAGATGCATTTTAGACTGCTGATTGCCCATTTGCTTCTAAATATTTTCTTTAAGTTTTCTTTATTGTTCAACATGTTGTAGTTTGCAGTAAAGGAACAATAGCAACATTTTTCTCCACATTGCATATTAGTTTTCCCCAAGATCTGCAGCTTTTCCTTACAGAGACATGGCACATTCATTTGAAAGAAAATATATGGGAATGGTAAGTAAGTTGAACAACACAGTCATAGAATAGATTTTATTCACAGAATAAAATAATTAACTCAGTTTTGTGGTTAACATTTTTCCTTTCCTACCAATATTTCTGCCATTTTTGTCTTTTTTATCTTGTCCTGTCTGAGGCGAAACTGGGAAGTACGAGTGTAAATTCTCCCTTTGCAAGATTCAGAGAAACAACTTGAGCCTTGAATTTGCATGCATGTGCATTAAGCACCAGGCTAATGGCTATTCTGGATGGAGTAATCAGTCTGCTGGAGCTGTTCCAATCACATAATATCAGTTACACTAGAATCATAGAATCGTTAAGGTTGGAAAAGACCCTTAAGATCATCGAGTCCAACCATTAACCTAGCACTGCCAAGTCCACCACTAAACCATGTCCTCAAGCACCACGTCTACCCGTCTTTTAAATACCTCCAGGGATGAAGACTCAACCACTTCCCTGGGCAGCCTCTTCCAATGCCTGACTACTCTTTCAGTGAAGAAGTTTTTCCTAATATCCAACCTTAACTTCCCCTGGCGCAGCTTGAGGCCGTTTCCTCTTGTCCTATCGCTTGTTACTAGGGAGAAGAGATCGACCCCCACCTCACTACAACCTCCTTTCAGGTTGTTGTAGAGAGCAATAAGGTCTCCCCTCAGCCTCCTCCTCTCCAAACTAAACAACGCCAGCTCCCTCAGCCGCTCCTCATAAGACTTGCTCTCTAGACCCTTCACCAATTTCGTTGCCCTTCTTTGTACACACTCCAGCACCTCAATGTCCTTCTTGTAGTGAGGGGCTAGAAAGAGGCTTACACTGCAGCCCAAGATTATTGGCAAACATTTTGATAATGAGTCATGGGAACAGCAGAGGTGTGAACAAGTCTTCCTTACATCCTCATGATAGTTTCAACTTTTTGTCATAGCCTGTCATGCAAAGAAAAGGTGTTTATTTATGTGAAGTCATTTAGCTCAAACAGGAGGGATGGACAGAGTTTTACACCAGAATAGTTGCTGTACTTACATGGAAGTCAACAGCTTTGGGCTTAAAACGAGTGATTTGAGAAAAACTATCTTTTTTTTTTAAGGACTAGTCTCTTTCTTTATGATTTTCATAGAAAATTCTATATTGTGGCTAAAAGATGTGGACAAATTAAAACATTGACTAAACTGGTAGTTTATTTAAAAAGTTTCTGTTTTGATAAATTAGTATTTTCCAATGGCTTTAAAAGCAAAAATTTCCAGTTGGTTCTACACTTGAGTTACTGCCCTTAATAATAGCAATACACTCTCACTTACTTTCCTGACACACAATTTATTTCGTAGGTTGGTTTCGCTTGTGTAGTTTTAGAATAACATTATCTGGTTCTTTCATAGCAGATATGCAGTTGTGCCTACTATATAAAAGGCAGAGTTATTTCAACAGATGCAAATATGCATGACCTCAGTCCACTGTGATCAGAGCTGATAGAAACCAGCTCTGGTCCAAAAATCTTATATGCATACTGTAGTGGCACAGTGCCTAAGTTAATACACCTTGCAATGCAGATCAGCTTGGGAACAGGATTATATCTGCTGGCTAATAGCTAATAGCTGGTTAATGCAAATCAACAGCAGGAGAGTTTTCATCAGTCTTAGACAGCCGCTTAGACATGTTCTAAGACTACAAACAAGTTTTCATCATACCTCCCAATTTTTAAGTTCATGGAAGGAAACATTCTGCTTTTAAGATATTTTCTACAGTTTTCTCCCTTCAAAAAGACATTTTTTTCTGCAATTATTAAGAAAAATCCCTTTGACCTATTTTAATTCACCCATAATCTTTAAAAGAAAGCAAAACAACAGTTTCCAGGGTAAATTTTACAGTTATTACTTATTTTTTGAACTAATTTTAACCAAAGTAACTGAACTTGAAGCTTGGAAAAGGAGATGGACATAATTTTCTTTGACCAATGAGATCGTGGGATGAAATTTACCATTCTTGGTCTCTACCCAACAGCTAAATTTTTTTTAGAGCAAAGTCCATTTATCTGTTCAAGGATACCTTGAGTGATTGTGCTGTGATGTAATATAGCCTTCTCTTTAAATAGGGCTATAGCAATATGTACTGTAAAGTTTCCATTAAGTAAAAATACTTGTGCTTCATTAAAAAAAAAAAAAAGTTGAAAATTGAAAACCTTTTAGAAAGGCTTTTTTAAGATACATAGTAGAAAACCACTATTTTGTTACCCTTTTAATGGTGTATAACATGCTGTATGGACCATGTGCACAGTCTAACTTGCAGAGAAAGAACACGAACAGAATAGTCCTCTTTCCATGTTCCAGTTGCAGTGCCACATCCAAAAGCTGAGCACCTCCTCCCAGTGAGATGATGTGAGGCAATGAAGATCCTATGCAACCCAAGGGGTGAGAAGAAAGCAAGTCAAAGATCTGTGCAGTACATGGAGAGCAAGTTTGCCTGGCCCTGGGCCATTAGCTTTCCAGTCAGAATTCACAGCTCAGGTGCCGTCTCTGGGCAGGGCTAGCATCGAACTGAGTGACTCTTTCTTACAGTGACACCATTTCATCTTAAATGTCCTGAAAAGTCAGAACTCTGGAAGGCAGACTACCAACAAAGGGTTTCAGGCCACTGAGCAAACTTTCTGCCCCCATCTTTCCCATCTTTCTCATCAGAAGCAGAAGCAGTAGCTATTCTTTTAAACCCTCCATTTTCTGTGGCAGAAGTGACTTTGATCCAGGCTTGCCCCTAGATACTCAAAGTCAAAATTCATTTCTGCCTCTACAGAATTTGCTGGGTCTGATGCCTGCATTTTCTCCATGCCATGGTGTTCATTGCAACAGAAAGTAAAATGGGCTTGCAGAACGGGTCTTGCAGTTCTCAGAACAGAAGATTTCCTGATACCTTTTTTTTTTTTTTTTATGTAGGCACCCATACTGTATGTGCAGAATCATTTCAGATAGTACTTTGGATTTTTTCCCTGGCTATTGCACTTCCACCCATCACTGCAGCCCCTGAGCACCAGAATCCTTATGGCTGCTTGTGTGTTGCAAGGGTTGTCTCCAATATCAGCCACAGCAGAAGCTACTACATACCAAGAATAAGATTGGCAACAGGACGGAAGCCATTCCAGATGTTTTGATTCAGCACTTATGCCAAATTTTCTTTATATTATAGAAGTAAGGCTCCAAGTCTCTTAAAATTATGGGCTCTCTTTCACAGACAAAATCCCCAGAGCTGTGATTCTAAAGTCACAGAACTGGTACGGTGAGAGTGCACTCAAAATTATGTTTCAGATACACTTTGATAGCTATTATGTGAGGACTCTGAAAGCAGGCTAATAGAGGAGCTAGAGACAAACTCTGTCCAGATAAATGCTGCGGGTGATCCTGCTGTAATTATGAATTTCTCTGTTAACAGATGCTCACATTCAGAATCTGTCTGACTGTGGGTAATGGAAGAGATTAATATTTGCCAACCAGTGACCTTGTGTTTTATATGGCTTTCCACAATTTACCAGCTTCAGAACAATCAATAACAGTACTAAATAGGCGAAAAAATGAAAATTGGAAGAGCATTTCCAGAGGTGCAAGCTACATCTATTAAATTTTAATTAATTGAAGAGCTGTGTTAAAAGATAGAGGCTTTTTGTCACCTTTTTTGCACAGGTGACTTAGAAATGGGCAATTTCTTTTCAGTTTTTGACAAGATTCCTGATTTCATGACAAAGTTTTCCTGAGTTCATTTAACAAGGTTGTTGACCTGATTGGCATGGCACATAGCCTGAGACAAGTTAACAGAAGAACTGAAAGGCTTTTTTTTTTTTCCCCTTACACTGAAGCTTATTTGAGGTTTGATTAGTAGTGACATGTTGTTTTTAAAAGAGAAATAAGAAAAGTTAAGATTATGTTCCTTTTGTTTTTATTCAGAAAAAATGTACTCTTTTTTTTTTTTTCCCTCTATTAACAATTCAGATATTTTTTAAGGTGCACAAGATCACAGTTTATAACCTTAAAAAGTAAGTGTGGCTAATATGTGATAGGGAACAGAGCACCACTAAAAAGATTAATGATCAAGCTTGGTGAAAGGAAATAAGAAAAGGTAAATGGACTATTTGGAGGATGATAAGACTTGGGGGAAAGGTTGCTTTTTTGTGGTTACTCAGAACTAAGTAGGTAGGAAAAATCATTTTAACCGGTTTTTCATTAGTTACTAAAAAATATGTTGGAATTTTGTGCAGATGGACAGGAAGGCTAGTGGCTGCTATGTAATTCCTTGTCCATCTTTGGATGCTTTCCAGTACACACAATTATTACAGCAGTTTCTATATATTATTTGATCAAAGGAGAGTTCTTAAGGCAAGTAAGGAATCCCCTTAAGGTAAGTCCGCTTTAGGCTGAAATTAAAAAGGAAAAGAGACCAATTCAAAATTTGAATCTATATTTTAGTAAGTATCCAGTTTAAACTTGCAAATAACTTACTAGAATTCTAGGATCTTCACTCCATTGCAAACTCAGCTCATTGCGTTATGCATCCTTCGAATGGCTTGTTTAGCATGCAGGATGACCAACTGGCCCTTATAGAAAAGTCTACAACCTGAATATAAATGTGATGGCAAAACATAAATCTCACACTTGCTGATTTCAGTCAAACCCCAGTGATTCTGTTTTGTATACTGAACATACATTGATCCTTTCTTAGAAAACAGAAGTTCTCTAACAATAGAAATATGCCAGCAGTCTGGCACATGTAATCCTCTTTATCTACATGAAAATTCTTTCTTGTATGCTTTAGTGGATGAAATGTTTAGTAGCATTGACCCAAAGCAAATTATAGTTGTTACTAACATGCAGGCAAGATATATTCACTCAAACTTCATTAAAGTTTCCAATTCTATCCTGAAGAAAAATATTAAACATGGCTTAAGTCAATTAAATAGATCATTGGTATGACATGATTTTAATATTTAGCAGTATCTCAAATGTCTCAAGAAGAAAGAGACTCAATGCATGTGTAGAAAAGTTTCAGGATCAAGTCTCAGATTTATTAGTCATCCTTCAATACCTTGAGACCAATTCAATTTGTCAGAGCTGGATATCATTGCCATTTTCCACAGAATCCTGGGTTTTAAATCAAGGCCAACGTAGCATCTAACCTTGGAGTGAAAAAGAATTTATAGTATTGCTGGAAGGGCCATGTCTCAAAGGGATTTAAATCTTTTGAATAATCCATTCTGATTTTTTTTTCCCCTAGAGGTATAAAAGAGGACAGCTGCTACTATGTTTAACAGAGTAAGTAATAAAACCACATGGCAGCAAGAGTGATCCACACAGCAGAAATAATATGTGTATCTTCAGAATTTATCTTAAATTAGGATTTTACACGAGGAGAATCCTGAGTTGTCTTCTAATCTGTTTTATGTGACTTAGAGAGATTTGTTCTCTGTCATGTTTTAGCTTGCTTTTCTTCTGGATGGATGCTTTAGGAAGAATAATATTAATTTTATATGAAACATGTTAGGGCAGAAATTACATTATGCCACATTACACCATACCAGATGTATATGGAGTACATATATATGTGTGTATGTGTGCCTACATTTCAAACACACACATGCATCTTTCAGGACTCTACAAGTTCCCACTATAAAAGTTGTGTTTCAGCGGCTTATAGTTCTGTGAAAATTTAACCAACCAAGCTGAAATTTGTCATGCCAAGTGTGTGCCTTAGGCTGATATGTTTAGTTTTAGTAAAAAATGGTTAAACCCTATCTGACAACTAAGCAAAAGGACTAGTATATAGTTTTCCTTATATTGCAAATTTTGGCACCTCGTCTTTAACAAGCTCAAGTGCTACAAATCCCTTAAGCAGAATCTTGAAGTTCACTGGAGATGTGCCTTTTGGCACCTCTGTGAATATCTGCCTGAATTTGGCTAAAATTACAAACCTTCAAAACAACATAGTAAATGCTCAATGAAAATGATGTATTAGCTGGAATTCTTGAATTTTCTATGTGGTGAGCAAGTCCCACCCTAAGGCTGCATGAGACTTCCACTTCCTTCCAGCTCTGAGCTCCTGCAGCTAGTGTCAGATCTTGGTACCTGATCTAAAAAGCCCAAGTAAGATTGTGCCTCAGACACTCTTGGTGCCCTTCCTGTCTCATCCAAGGTGTGCAGGGTGTCTGGAAAAAGCCACCTAATTTGAATGGAAAAGTGATCTGATGGAGTGCATCCATGGGAAGTTGCTGGGGAAGCAAATTATTATAAGCTCGAGGGGAAGGTATTGAATGGTAAACTGGGGTTAAGAAACAAGCTGTGCCAGGACCAACAAGGGCTGCTCTCCAGGCAAGGAGTAGGGGGACTGGTGGCCATTTGGAGGAGAGGAGGGTGAGAGTGAAGGATGAGAAGGGACGTCTGAAGTGTCTGAAGAATTTGGTGAGCAGAAGAGGGTGAGAGATGTGGGAAGAGGGTTGTTCAGGAGCTACAGTGAGAAGCCAAGGAGGAGACTTTGACAAGAGTCATGGTGAGACACATAAATCAGATGAGCTCAGGAAGAGAGAAGATGGATAGCAGGTTGAGGTCCTTGTCAGAGTCCAGGATGTGCATGAGAGAGATGTACTAGAAGCTTAGGAGATGTCTAAAGAAAGAATGGACCTACATAGGTGGGATATGTAGGCAACTGGCAATAGATTAGAGAAAGAAAAATGTGGCTGAAACTGAATTTCTTTATAGTTCTATATGCTATACAATGCAATATACAGAACCATCTAGAGCTATCTATGTTAGTTATCACGGCCCTATGACAAATATAAGTTAAAAAAGAGTAGCTGTAGGCTTTGTATTCTGTATTTCTCTCTTTTCACAAGCAAAACATCACATTCCTGCATGTACTTAGGGTGTGGGCATCTCCTTAACATTCTACATGCAAAATAGTAAACCCGCCCCTTCAAGAGTAACTGATAGTTAAGTACAAAAATTAATTCATTAGACTTTTCTTTTAACCTTTGATAAAAGAACTCCAGAATGAAAGTACTATCCTCTTAGCTGAACTGCAAAGCAAAACACCCAAGATGATACTTTAGATGGAGAATACACACTAAGCAGGTTGACTTTAGAGAAGTGGTTAGGATTTAGCATGAAATATTGACTTTTTTATTCACTTCACTATTTGCTCATTCAATGAAGTTTTCCAAAGTGTTCCACTCTGTGATATCAATAACTCCGATTAAACCTTGCCATGACATTTGTGGAATATTAGCAATAAAGCAAAGGACTATATAATAAGAAAAAAGAATCTAACATAAATATAGTTTGGTTGTTGGGTTGGGTTTTTTTGCTGCTCATACTGGCAGTTGGGCAGTTGGAATACATGCATGTGCTTAATTAATCTCTTTTTTTTTCAAAAATTAAAGTTTCTGAAAACTAGATAGAAAAAAATTTCATTTAAGCAAATTGCCTTAGTTTTGTTAGTGATCTAAAGTAAGCAATGTTAATATTTAAAGGTATACCTACCTTTAGCTTGAGTAAATACAGTACTGCTAAATATATCTTAGAGACTTTTTTTTCACAAGTTTATAGGGTTCCCCAAATCAGACAATTAGATTTCTAATAAAAAAGAAATATTATTTTACAGGCAAAAGCAAACATCAGCAACAAAAAAAATCCGAAAAATCTAATAGAAGCACTAGAGTTTCTTATGAATGTACTCAAGTAAAAAAAAAAAAAGAAACAAAAATGCTACTAATGTCAAAAGAGAGAGATGGTTAGAAATTTTTTTTGCGTTATCTCACAAGAAGAGGAAAGAATCATAGAATCATAGAATCACTGAGGTTTGGAAAAGACCCTTAAGATCATTGAGTCCAACCATTAACCTAGCACTGCCAAGTCCACCACTAAACCATGTCCTCAAGCACCATGTCTACTCGTCTTTTAAATACCTCCAGGGATGGGGACTCAACCACTTCCCTGGGCAGCCTGTTTCAGTGCCTGACTGCCCTTTCAGTGAAGAAGTTTTTTCTACTATCCAACCTAAACTTCCCCTGGTGCAGCTTGAGCCTGTTTCCTCTCATCCTATCGCTTGTTACTAGGGAGAAGAGATCGACCCCCACCTCACTACAACCTCCTTTCAGGTAGTTGTAGAGAGCAATAAGGTCTCCCCTCAGACTCCTCTTCTCCACACTAAACAACCCCAGTTCCCTCAGCCGCTCCTCGCAAGACTTGTGCTCTAGACCCTTCACCAACTTCGTTGCCCTTCTCTGGACACTCTCCAGCACCTCAATGTCCTTCTTGTAGTGAGGAGCCCAAAACTGAACACAGTACTCGAGGTGCAGCCTCACCAGTGCTGAGTACAGGGGCACTATCACCTCCCTGGTCCTGCTGGCCCCACTATTCCTGATACAAGCCAGGATGCCACTGGCCCTCTTGGCCACCTGAGCACACTGCTGGCTCATGTTCAGGAGGCTGTCAACCAACACCCCCAGGTCCTTTTCCGCCAGGCAGCTCTCCAGCCACTCCTCCCCAAGCCTGTAGCATTGCATGGGGTTGTTGTGACCCAAGTGCAGGACCTGGCACTCAGCCTTGTTGAATCTCATACAGTTGGCCCTGGCCCAACGATCCAGTCTGTCCAGGTCCCTCTGTAGGGCCTTCCTACCCTCCAGCAGATCAACACTTCCACCCAACTTGGTGTCATCTGCAAACTTACTGAGGGTGCACTCAATCCCCTCATCCAGATCATCAATGAAGATGTTGAACAGGACCGGCCCCAACACTGAGCCCTGGGGAACACCACTTGTGACTGACTGCCAACTGGATTTGACTCCATTCACCACCACTCTCTGGGCTCGGCCGTCCAGCCAGTTTTGAACCCAGCGCAGAGTGCACTTATCCAAGCCACGAGCAGCCAGCTTCTCCAGGAGAATGCTGTGGGAGACAGTGTCAAAGGCCTTACTAAAGTCCAGGCAGACAACATCCACAGCCTTCCCCTCATCCACTAAGCGGGTCACCTTGTCACGGAAGGAGACCAGGTTACTGAAACAGGACCTCCTTTTCATAAACCCATGCTGGCTGAGCCTGATCCCCTGGTTGTCCCGCACATGCTACGTAATGGGACTCAAGATGATGTGCTCCATGACCTTCCCTGGCACCGAGGTCAGGCTGACAGGCCTGTAGTTCCCCGGATCCTCCTTCCGACCCTTCTTGTAGATGGGTGTCACATTTGCTAACTTCCAGTCATCTGGGACCTCCCCGGTTGACCAGGACTGCTGATAAATGATGGAGAGTGGCTTGGCAAGCTCCTCTGCCAGCTCCCTCAGCATCCTTGGGTGGAACCCGTCTGGCCCCATAGACTTGCGGGCGTTCAGGTGGAGGAGCAGGTTGCTGACTTTTACCTCTTCGATAACTGTGACTTCATTTTCCTTCCTATCTTTATCTCCCAGCTCAGGGGACTGAATACCCTGAAGGATTAAATCCATCTTGGATCACACAAAACAATGTAAACAAAAACTGTCCAGATCCTCCAAGGTTCATAAACAGGAAAGCAGGAGTCATTCTGAAGGCTGTGGAATTAATTCCTGCTGTTTCCATGCTTACTCTCAAATGGAAAAAGCAGGCCATATCCATTCCCCAGATTCCTAGGCAGTGCAGTGATGACTGTGCTATTGAAATCTAAATATACTTAAAACTATCCTGAAGTCCATAATTTCTTTGGAGTCAAACAGACACTAAGCAGAGTTCCCACATTTCAAAATGTATTCATTTCATAATTTATTTCTCTATAATGTGTGATTGAATCTACATTTATTGAATTGAAAAGGACTACTGCATAGATAGCAACAGCTGAAATGCCATACCAAATTGAACAGAATAGTGGTAAAGTCTCACATTAAACACACTGAATAGAGGCAGGCACCAAAGGCAGTCAATGTTCTCAATTTCCAAATGTGTTAAGAGCAGCATGAGATAACACTTAGAGCAAAATAAGAGTGCTTCACAACATCGGGGGTGCTGATTGGCTAGTGATTTGTAAGGTTGAATTGCATGGCAATCTAAATGCATTTTGATTGTAACACAACTTCAAAATTGCTAAGATTTTAAACACTACTGATTATTCTAAATTATTAAATGAGCTGGAAGCAAATTACCTATGAAGCCAAAATAAGCCTTGATGATTTATATTAGTGGTAACAAAAACATGTTGATATTAGTAAGATTGGGAAATGAATAAGTACTTTGCTTCTGGGACTGAAATTCATGAGAATGTGCAGTAGATGTAGAAGCGGTATTCATGGTTCTTAGAATATATATATATATATATATATTATATATACATGTATGTATATATTATTTTCCTCTGTGGAAGGAAGCTTAGGAGCCCTCACATCCTGAAGTTTTCTAATCTTGAGTAGCTTTTCTGTTAGAATATATTATTCAATGTAAAATAATATAACATAACACAGTAAAGGTAGATGGAGACTGAAAAAAAAATATGTTTCTTCTTCTGGAAAAACACTTTTCCTCAGAAATATTTCTGGGCAGGGATAGGAAGTATTTTATATAATTTAAATTGCTTTGCTGCTCTCTAAGTATCTGAAGTAGCGTTTAGAAGTTCTCATATTTTTCCAACAAAGATTGCAGGAGGTGTCTACCACAGATAAATTAAAGAACAATTCAGGTTGCATTTTCTGAGCTATTGAAAAACTTATATGGAACATAATAGCTCCATTACTGAAGTGGTAAAGCATATTAAGAACTTTCGTTAGCCATAAAGTTACTAAAGGAAAATCCTGGGTTTCGCAATATAGAACATGCCATTCGAATTTTATTTCAAGTCCTCCAAAATTTCCCATTATATAAACTCATTCCAGAACAAGAAATTTTGTTGGTATTGATAGTGCTTTAGCAAAGCACTTCAATGACATGTTTAAATCTCTTTGAAGTTCCATTAACTCAAGAAGACTAAAGTTTAAAACTAAATACATGCTGAAGAACTCTTTTCCTAAGTCAGCTCCTTTTTTTTTCTTTGTTAGGCTGTATAGTTACATAATTCAGGGCTCAGTCACAGATTCTGGCTTCAGCAGGCCCACCTGCCTGTCCTCTGGCCTTTTCCTCAGAAAGTCTCTTTTTGAGAAAACGTGCTCTTCAGCTCATATGCAAGACAGTAGTTTGCATCTGCAAAAATATTACAGATAGGTCTGATGTGGATGGAGTCAATATGGATGAGTGTCTTAATAGGAATGGGATGGAACTGAGGTGCTTGTACGCAAAACAGTGATTCACAAGAAGCCCTCAGAGACAGCCTTACCCAGAAAATCCCTATTTGGTTGGAAGGCTGTATAAGTGCTTAGAGTTTTGTTTCCCTCTGTGTCCAGAACTGCTCCGACTGAGCGGTCTAGTGGTCTTCACTGCCATCCCTTCCCTCTGGTCAGAAGTCAGAAACGAAACATTCATCAGTGCCCCCATGAGCGCTGAACCTGGTAGCTCTCTTGGAACTTGGAACCAGTACACATCCAGATAACCATCTATTATAACATGCACTAGGGGCTATTTTAGTTTTAAAAGCAGGCTTCTTTTCTCTAGTAGCCTCAGGCTTTTGTGGCATTTTGATTTTTCCTGCTTTCCTGGAGAGCGTACCAGAGTACAAGCCTTGTTGCATGTGGAAAGCTTTCTCCTGAAGATGTGAAAGGAAGAGTGCAAGATTATGCCAGGAAAACAAACAGGGAATGCCATACCTGTGGACTGTTGATCTGGATCCTTACCAAGGATGAGGGAGACCTCCTCCTTTATTTTATTGCAGGACCCCTGAGTAGACTAAGAACAAGCAGAAGACAGTTGATGGTGTTAGTAGAGGGATATACTACCACCTCTGCAAACTATTGACAAGTTTTCAGCCGCTCCTTATTTGGCTCCAGGTTGCTTTGAACGGCAGCTCTAACTTGTCAACTCTCGCCCTTCACCGAAAGGAAAAGCCCAGTCCATTGTATTCCAAGTATTCTAAGTACCTAAATGTAGGTAATATGGTGCTTAGCCTTAAGACTTTTATGTCATTTCTTGATTTAACCCTGAAATAATAATGCCTAGTCTTCCAGAACATTAGAAAAATGTAAGGTTTTATAAACACTGAGTAGTCACACTAGAGTCAGTAGTACTTGTATTTGCAAGCATATGAATTATTTTGTAAAATACAAATTCTTTTCTATGCCATTTCATTGATAGAAGCACAGTGGATAACACATTATTCACTTTAATATTGTTTACCCTAGCTTCTACTGAATCAACATTAGACAACTTTATAGATGGAAATATTTTCCTTTGTTTTCTTCAGTAAGAGAGGATGATAGTAACTTGGACAATATCAAAGGAAAAAACAGATATACACATATATCTATGTATAAAATACTTTGTCTTCCAAACTAAATGTAGCATAAATGATGCAAAACTAAAAAAATGCATGAATGTATGCGTATGTGTTTGTACCATATAGCACTTCAAAATGAATTCATGCTAGGCAGGCCTCTTCACATTTAGCTACTTAATGCTTGAATGACAACATTTAAGCCTGGGAATCTTTCCAACTTCAGTGAATGTTTCTTCAAGCAGACTTTTTTTGGTTTTGCTTTAAAATGATGGAAATCTTTCCATTCGTCACTGAGCTGTGTTATCAAATATATTTTATTAGACACAAGAAGAACCACCTCATTTCCAAGGATCTGGAACACATTTTACCTAAGAACTTGAAGTAACATACACACAGTAACTTGCATGGTGCTTTTAACTGTAGAACAAAGATGTTAAAAGTATTAGCAGTTCCTTTTATTAAAATATGTGGAGACTCAACTTTGTGAATTGTCTTTCTTGTATGTTAAAAACCTACAGATTGAAGCTTCATGTCAAAATTATACAACGCTTAGATTTTTGTTTTGCAGGGTACAATTTATTGATTTTGCAACTGAGTTATTCAAGTCTCTCATTGGTAGTGGAATTATGCAGCCTCAAAAAAGCTGAAACCAATACAAAATTCTAAAAGAAAAGTGTCAGGTATTCAAAACTGTGTGGTTTAGTGAAATGATAATCTTGCATGCATGTGGAAAAATGAGTAGTGTCTCAAATGTGAAATAATAAATGACTGATAAACATAAGACCTGATGCACAGCTTGGAACAAAGCTTACATTTAATCAATAGCAGCATTTAATTTTCAAAAATTCCACAAATTTGTAAATCCAAAAGAGCTTCTGAAACATGGAAAATGTTACCTAGAGAGAATGTAACCCATATCACCTATATTTTAAAAAAAGATAGCTTATATGTTACCTCTTTGAAATACTTAGGTTAATGTTCCTTTCAAATATTGAGGATGCAGTTGTATTCTGATGCTCAAGAGTTTTCATGCATATGGTAACTTTCCTGACAGCATTCAAAGCAGACGAGCACCTAAATCCCAGTGCACTGAGATGAGAATTTAGCCTTTGGCTTGAAGTGCTCAGTTTCCATCACAAATCTTCCTATCTACCCATATCAAATTGAACAGTGCTATAGTTGAAAGTCTTATGCAGTGTGAAATAGGGAATTTGCAGACATGGATGTTCCGAGTTCAAAACTACTTAAACTATTTAGTAATAAGAAAGGGACCAGGACATATCTCCCAGTAACTAGACATTTGATAAAGTTCAATTTTATATTGAAACTTCATGATTTAAACTCATGTCTCATTGTTTTGATCTGTAGTATAAGCTATCACTAAAGGAGTTTGAGACTACCGCCAAAGCACAGATAAAAAGAATCTCAACTTCCCACAGATTTGAGAAGATTTCCCTTGTTTTGTTCAGATTAGCTATTTGCTACAATTTCTCCTTTCTTTTTACCCAAGTACCACTTGCTTTATTTGACCCCCTTCTCCCTTCCACTATGTTTTTTTTTCCACGTCCTTTCCCTCCCATTTGTTTGCAAACTTCTCATCCTTCCCCATTAACATAGCACCAAAATTTAATAAACAGCTCTCATACAGTCCATTCTTTCAACATTATTCTCAAAGTTTCAACTCATATGTGCTTGAATTCACTTTATTATTATTATCCTAAAAGTAATGATCTCTATCATGTTTTGATGGTAGCAACAAAACCAAAAATTATTTTAGAATTCTGTTGCAGCCTCTTCTCCAAGTGAGATCCCACAAACACCCCTCTGTGGTTGAGAAAGGCTTCTGGATTACAGCAATGGCTGAGGAGAACTGAAACCCTGCATCAGGGAGTTGGTCAATGGCAGCTTGTGAAAAACATATTTGATGCTCTGGCTGCTCCTCGCTCGCAGCCTTTTGGATGTCCAGGAGTGGGTTTGGGTATAGGATTGTGTTGGCAGCTGGAGGCAGGTGGTGCTGAGCAGGATGCCGGCAGTGAGGAGCCGTCTCCCCCATTCCCGATGGATGTCTGCGGGAATGGTTCTGCCACCCCAACGCACCCTCCAGACCCAGGGCCTCGGGGTGCTTCAGGTCAGTCCTGTGCTGATGTGAACACAGTCCCAGGTATTTTACAGTTGGAATCGATGATCTTAAAGGTCTTTTACAACCTAAATGATTCTATGATTCTATGGTTTTCCATTAGGTTCCCATATTGTTGCTGTGTTAGAATAACTGTCTCTGATAAACTAGGAGGTGCTGTTGACTCTTTCGAGGGTCAAGATGCCTTGCAGAGGGATCTAGCTAGATTGGAGCATTGGGCTATGATTAATGGGATGAAATTTAACACATCCAAACGTGGAGAGCTGTCGTTCATGGGTCTTGCTGAATGCTGCGCCAGGAAGAGCTATGAGATTCTGCTACTGAGAGAAAAGATCTTGACTCCAAGCATTGCAGATTTTTAAGGTTTTGAAGACTTATAAGAATCCTGTAAGAGTAGCTGTATACCTGTAGAGCAGTAGTTACTCAACAAGGCAAGGTGTTGCTTGCCAGACTGGTAAGATCAAACACTTTCCCCTCTCCTCTGCCTTCAGCAGACCCCCTGCCACTCCCAGAGGCATTATTACCTACTTAGAATAACTGCTCCCTCTTGCTACAAACAGGCCTGCAGAATGGTGCCTAAAACTGTGATATTTTTGTCCCCTGAACCACCTGAAGAAACAGTATTGTTTTCTTTTTTCCCAAAAAATTTTGGGTAAAATTTAAAAAAAAAAAAAAAGATAATTATTCAGAGAAAGAAAGGGATTTCTAAATATTCACATATTATTTATTAGACAGAATTTTTTATGATAGAAAAAATGTTTTGTGAATGGCATCTCATTTCAAGGACTATATATCTGTTCAAACAGATCTGTTTGCCTGTGAGGAGAGAAAAAGAACCTACAGTTTGCCATACAAGATAAGAAAACATCTTGCCGTTGGCAGTAACTAATAGTTGATGTTTAAGAGAAAGGCAAAATTCCCAGTGAATGCCTCCAGCCAAGCATTAAATGCTGCAGACTGGGGTAAAATGTGGAAGGAAATGTGTCTTCTGACCTTTGCAGAAATCAGCACATATCTCAACACACGGAAACATGATAAATGCAGTATCACTCACAACTATTAATACTGTGAAAGCTTGATTTTTCAATCCGACGGTTAAGATGAAACTTCAAAAAATAAATAATTATTTTTTCCCAAATTATTTTTTTCTGGTATTGTTACACTTTCTTTGAAAAAGAAAGATTTCCAAAGGAAATGTCATTGGACCAATAAATATATATATATTCTAAAAATAGCTGAAATGAAAAGCTTCAGCTTTTATGAAAATATCCTCTCAATTTTTAACTATTCAAAATCATAAATATGTGTGACTTCTTGGAAGCTACAGCAATTTTGACATTTCTCCAAATGAATTTGTCCAGTGTACTTTATGAAATAGACACTTATATAAACATTTTGCTGTTTATTGAAAAATTAATTCAAGGTAGTGTTACATGTTTAAAAAGAGAGAACTAGATAAAATAAGAGATTTCCTAGAGCTTGGCTTTATTTATTGAAAGAAGCTCTTATTTTCTTTGTTTTCTTTTTAAAGTGCTTCATTTTTCTCCCATAGTCTCTCTGCAATCAGGGAAATAAAGTTGTTGTAAATTTCAGGAGAGAAAAGTCCATTCAATTTTGAAAACCAGCACTTTATTCCTTTAGAATCCAATTAAAAGTGGACAGATGATATTTCTGCTGAATTCTTCTATTCCTTACAATTGCAGCAAAGGCTCACAAAATATTCTTAAGGAATGTAACTGCATTCCCAAAGTGAAAAGATAATAAATGGAAAAAGTAAAGGAACTGGTTGGGAAAAAAAAAAAAAAGATTGAAAGGCTTATCAGTTAGTAGAAACAGACTTATAAATCTGACCTTGAAAATTAAACAGATAGATTTTCTAAGAGTGTGTCTGTGTGTGTTTGTCCAGATATATGCTACTATGATATATTTTTTTCCTTTTTTGGAGATTTTTAGAAAATATGTTAATAATGTGTGAGTTAAAACCTGAAAGCCACTTAAAAAATAGCTTTATTGTAGAAGTCCGAAAAAGCTTTTATAACTTTTTTCAACACAACCATATGATTGAAAAATCACTTTCATTCAGCACCTCAAACACATGCCTTCTGATACCTTGAAAATCAAGTAGTTCACACACTGCAGATACTGATTTGCTTCATATTTTAACAGCACCATTCTGAAGCTAAAGACAAGAAAACTTTTCTGCATGTATAATTGTCTGAGATGAGACACTACTCCACTATGTTTAAATAAGAAATAATTGCATGTAGTAAATCTTGATTGATTAATAGAAGTTTTTTGTGGTTTGAGTTAACCAATAGTGGTAACTTGCAAATGATTGATTAGTTTTATCCCCACTTCACAATCGCAAGTGGGGCACCCTGCAGAAGGAGGATGACCTGGGGTTTCAGATGCTGAAGGTGCTGAATATTGAGGTTTCTCTTTAAACACTAGTTAATTTTTTTCCTCTCTAAATTTGTGGGCCAGAGGAAGTCAGAAAAATAAAAGTATTCTTACTGTTTTGATGATACTTAGGTATTTTGTACAAAATTCTCATTAATTGCCAATGAACTACAAGGAGTACAAGCACATTTAAAACAAGTATAACCTTTAACAATGGTAGTGTGCAGTAATGCATCAGCAGCAGCTGTAAGGAAAACAGCCTCATTAGTATTTCTGTTAAGACAGAAATATAAATAATATTCTAGGACAAATTGTGATATTCCTCACCAAAAAAAAAAAAAAAAAAAATCATCATACTCAAAAACATCATAACAATTTAAGAAATATACCTGGTACTCAGAACTTTTCCCTGGACACAGTTTGTGTATACTGTGTATACTGTATACTCTGTATACTGTGAACCAGTATAATCTGCCTATACAGATTCTATCTAATCTTTATAAGTTCTTTCTCTGTAAAACTATGTTTTTTGGAAGAAACTCTTTCTGAACTTCTGTAATGGTTTTTGGTAGCTTCCTTCGACATCTCTATTAAATCTTTCTCTTTCTGTGAAATCAATGAAAAACTCGATAATAGATGAGTCTTGGTACTCTACTATGCATGCTAATTTTGCAGCCTAGATAGTGGCATTGTATTCTTGCAAATTTTTCTCTATTTCTCTGTTATCTCAATTTAAATTTAGAATTTAAGTGCCATGGATCAGGGACTTGTTTGGTGGCAGTATGACTGATAATATGATACAGTTAAGTTTCATGACCACAGGTCCTATGCAGGATGTAAAATAATAATAAAGCCATTTGTTATGTGCACAGCGTATAGACTTTGTCTTTTAACTACAGGCTTTTGTCAGAAAAAATATTATCAGTTCTGAAAATAAGACCCCCTCTGCAAACACCCTTTAGTTGTTCTAAATGTTTTTCTTTCAAAATCTCCAGTTTGTGAGACAAAGAAGATCCTCCCTCTAATTTAATTTTTTTCACAAAAAACTGTGGTTTGTTTAGATTTAGTTAAATAATTTAAAAACAGCTTTCCACAAAGCTTCAAGACAATTCTACAAATAAACTTCCTAAATGAGGTTTATGAACAAAGCTCTTTAAGATTTCTTCAATGAATTTCTTTTGTCCTTGAGATAGGAATCTAAATTTTGCAGAAACATAGAAGATAGTTGTGGAAAATGAAAAATAATAAAATAAATTACCTGAAAATTGTTTTTCGGATACCATAATGAGGAAGTTATCTCTCTGAGATTTAATTGGGTAGTTATGCTAACACAGGGACATGCAGAAATTTTTGTTCTCCAGTGTTAAGACTGTGGGATATAGGCCACTTAAAAAATTCTTGTGGAAGTTTCAGTTATTACAGCAGCTGCATGTGAAGTTTTACCACTTCCACAGAAGAGTTAGCCAAAGAGAACTTGTGCCCATAGTGCATTTTCTTCTCTGCAGGGTCTGGCATCTTAATGCAAATCCAGTTCAATAGTATTTTTAAGCCAAGGCACCAAATTCAAGCCAAGGCACCTACTGACGTGTAGGCAGGTGTTCCCTTCTGTTAGCTCTGCTGTGGAAATAGAAACCTCAAGCAGAGAAACAAGGCAAGCAGCTGGGATGATGCTGTCTTTACTTCAACAGGACTCACCAGAGCTCATCTGTCAGTGTTGTTAGTTCCCCTAGTAGAGATCAAAAGAAGTAATTGGAATTATTTCCAGCAGATTTCTCTTTTCAGATACTATTTCTAATGGGAATTCTGAACCCACACTTTAAATACCTTTCATCTTCTTTTCACATTTAAAAGATTAAGTGTTGTGCAATTTATCTGTAAATCAGGATCTTTTGTGTCTACAGAGAAATTCCTGGAGCCAAATTAAGACATATATTGTAAGAAGCATGCCTTATATACTGTTAAATAGGAAAAGATGCAATGTGAGTATGTCTCTATATGTGTCCCTATGGGGGCATCTAAAAGCAAATGTGTTCACAGCATATCTATTTTATGACCAATTCATTCACCAGAATAAATCCAGGCCCATATATATATATATTTTCATCTGACCTAACTCTTAGTGAAGCAAAGAAACATTTTATTTTTCCTGTATTTTTAGTGTTTTTTTTCTTTAATGCAAGAAGAAAATTATTTATCTTATTTGCTAACAAATTTGATAATTTGCTCTCTAATTATTATGTTATTTGCTAACAATATTGTCAAAGATTTCTTGGATGACATATAGTACAGTACATTTTGATGTTCCATGTATCAGGTTGCTTCAGCCTACAGCATCTGATATTACAAGAGATATGAAACATGACCTGGCCAATGAAACTTGATAAAATGTGTCACAATCCAAAACATTGCTCTGAAACCTGAAAACACCTTTTCTTCATTATTTTGCAATATTTTGCTGTTTCTACATTCTCAGGGCAACATGGTTTTTTAATTTGAAAGGATGGCATTAGAGCAGTGTGAAAAGGTTTACATTGAGGAAAACACTGGTGCATTTTAAGGGAGAAAAGTCCCAAATACTGCTAACAATGACACTGATGTGATTCTAAGGAAACAGGACTTCATGTGCAAAATGTGAGAGAGAAACTAGGAAACAGAGATGGAACAATGAAGTAATGTGTAAAAGTCATCCACCACAGTTTTAAAATAATTAATAGACAAAAATACTACTTGAGCAGCTGTAAATCTGACTGTAAAACCAACTAATAAATGTTATGACTCCTGTGAAAACTGGACAACACCCATATGTGTGTGTGTGCACATACATTTATATATATACACTACAAGTAAAATTTCTAAATTCTTAGATCTATATGGTTAAATAAAAAGATTAAATCAAACCAGGAGAAAAGGAAAAAAGGAAGAGAAGTCTGTAGGGAGAAGAGTAGAACAAGTGAGAGTATCAGGATTTAGTAGAGACATACATTATTGTGACCCAAGAAACACAAGACTTGCTTCTGTTTGGAGATAATAAGCAGGGATTGCACATGTAACAATGGTTAACAGAGTTCATTGGTGATTGTTCCTCAAAACACTTAGAAAGGAATGTAAAAATGTGTATTAATTAAAATGACTTTATCTCTATTTACTAGATAGATAGTCTTTATGTTTTGTCATAGAAAATGTCATGTCTAGGAACTGCTTCTTAAGATTCTTGATATTTTACTTCAAATATGTGAGTATTTATACATAAATTCAATCACAACAATTATTTCTGTATATAATTGTACAATGTGTTTAAACCATTACAATATTGAATAGCATCTAGCAGAAAAAAGCTGTTTAAAGAACTAAGCTTACAGTGTTTAGAATGGGGAGAACAGTCAAATCAGCATAGAAGCCATTCAAGCTGTTCTTCAGCCTAAGGCAAACCTTAAAATATATATTTTTTTCCATTTAATTATATTTATTGTGTTACAGCCTTTTGGTGGGAAAGAAATATATGTACTAAGGAACAGGTCTTTCTGAACTTGGGTTAGTTCAGAAGTCATGCAATCAGTATTCATCTTTAAATAGTATGACGGACGTTCCAAACCAGAAACAGCGATGCCGGTAGTTAGAGGTAACTGTGTCATCTAGGAAAATCAGCTAAATTTCACAGATTTCTTTCAATCTTCTGTCTATCTCTCACTCCCTGTCTCTGATATCTAACTAAGGGAAGATTTTCTACTTAAAAGATTTACAACAATGTAATTAACTCACAATGCAAACTGATGAGTTCTTAACTTCAGAAATACAGTCGTTGAGTATTTCACCTGTTTTTTGAGGCCAGATCATTCACTGACATCAGTGTAAAATAAATAAATTCTATCAGTATTTTCAATAGACCTGCAGGTGCTGTGCCATTGCTGGATAACCACGCAATAACTTATTTTTTTAATGCAGTTTTCTTCACAATATTCTTAAGAGTACATAATTCATGTATTACTTATACACTGGGTGGCTGATGACATAAACAGAAACTCATGTATCGTCACTAGAAATATTAGTCTGACAAAAATAACTTCAAAAGATCCTCCAAAATTCAGGACAAAAAAAAGGCAAAAACAGAGAATATGAAAGAAAAGACAAAAAGCATTACACAGAGAGAGAAAACCAGCTATACTGAGATAAGACTGAACAAAGTATTTCAGGGCTGATAACCATCAGGAAGGAGGATTGAGATGCAAGAAATCTCCACTAGCTGACATCTGCTGCTTTAACACTTTGTATATTCTTTTTAATTAAAGTATATTTCAGTCTATGTTAGAATTTTTCTGCTGTGTGGGACAACTGAACATTTGGAATGTATTTTTGAGTCAAAGAGGATACAGAAATGAAATGGTGATTGAAATGAATAAGCTGATTATACTGAATTTTATGTATTCAAAAGATGGCTAGTGTTTATTTCCCATCAGTACAAAACTATGGGGATGAACTAAACCACAAATAAAAAGCAGTAATGATGACAAATGAAAGATATCGTTCTGAAGAGTAGTCTTTGTGGGATGAAAGTGCATACTCACAATTCAGTGCATAATTAAAAAATAGTCTTGGATATCTTGCACCTATGAGTTTATAAATGGTTATTTCCTTTTATCTAGTAGAATCCACCATATCTTAGCAGATGAAAATGTGGCCTAAAATATCATTATCTGTAGCAATGTTACATAATCTCTCTCCTATTTGCAACACAGCATTTATTGCTTCCATTGAAACACAGCAGAAAAAAAAAAAAAAACCAAACACACAAAACTCAAAAAAAAGCTGTGACAATAATTTCAACTGCTATAAGCTGCTTCTCCTTAGATTTCAGTCATGTTCCTCAGTGAAGAGTTCAAGCAGGGTCAGATAACACATTAACAGGTGTGTTGTAACATACTGAGCCAAAAAAGAAAGAACAGAACAAAGTAAAAATATTCAGATATCAGGAACACATAGCTTTCTATTAATTTCTATTTATGTAAATATTAAGTTGCCTGACAGTTACAACCATTATTAGGTTGTCGGTGAAAAACTGAACTTAAATAAGTCATTCTAAAATCAACTATGCTTAACTCATAATATAGTTTCTCTGTAATTTCTTACCCAGAGTTACATTAAATACTTTATGCTTCATCGTCAATCTACTTTTCAACATCTACAAAATTCTAATGTATCTAATTATATTAATTTTATTGGAAAATTGTTGAAATGAAAGAGGCATTTTAATAATGCTTTGCATATCGTTTTCAGAAATGTAATCATGAAAGTGAAAATAATTTGAAATCCAATATTACTCATTCATACTTTGTTGTTTTGCTGTTGGTTTTAAGTCATTTAGAGTATTAAAATTTAACTTAGGAGTTTAATTACAATGTAATTTTATGCTCATGGTAATAGCACACTGTATGTAACCTGATTTCCTTAACACTTCAAAAATAGAATGGTTCATGTTTCTATTAGCCATAGTGTTTTTGTCACAGAATCTCTGCATATTTATTTTGTAAGTTTTTTGATGTTGTTCAGACATCTCTTTTCAAATTACATCTGTTGACACTAGTAGGAATTATATTAAGAGAGAATTAGATCTTTATTGTATTAATGCCTGATCTTGCTGCCTCTGAGTTTTGGTACTGAATTAATTGGAACTTGAATGAGACCTTTACAATAAATTCTGAAAAGCACCTTTTGATCTCCAGTAGCAAAATTTTATTCTGCTTTACAAAAACTGTTAAGATCTCATGTGATACCAAAATGACACAATGTCCTTGCTGATGATGGACACAGATCTCGGCTGGATTCATGTTCAGTAATCCAACTTTTTGCGTTCCTATTCTAACAAGAAAAAGTTATATGGTAGAGAAGCCCTTTGTAAGCAAGAAAATTTAGCTTTCAGACTAAAGTGGGAAAAGGCAGAAAGCTGTGCTACTTGAGTTTTCTACCAGATATTCAGGCTGGGATGTAGATGAGATAGTATTAGCTTCAAATGGAAAGTACTATGGACTTTATTGTGTTTTGAAGACCCTATTAGAATGTATAGGTGAAGGGCATCCTTGAATGGCTAAATAAAAGAGGGCCAAGAAACAAGCCTCAGTCCCAAGGTCAAGTGGCACAGATTAACTTACCCATATTGCTTAGGATGAGTTCTCTCCAAAACAGACTGGCCTTATTTGCACTACGTTATTCTTGGTTCTAAGTCTTTTTTGGCCCTGGGACAGAAGATATCACTACTATTTTTTATCAATTTAAAGTGCTTAAGATAACATTGTACGTTACCAGAATGGTGACTTTGCTCCCATGAGGTGGAAATATGTGTGTTATGTCCTGGTAAATTGCATACAGTTGTATATCAGTGTTAGGTGTGAAAAGTCTGCTAGGACGGTGTTGGTCCTAAACCTTATGTAGTCCCACTCCTGTTGCCTTTTGGTGGGAGAATCTGGAATGAACTGTTCCGACAACTCTGACCTGGCTTTGTCTTGGAAACAGCTAGTTGTAAGGGTCCAAACCTGATTAGTATGGGCTAATAATTGAGCTGTGTGCCAAGGGCACAGTATTCCTTCCTAACCTCTCACAGGCTGCTGGAGATCTTCCTGCTCCCACTCTTCGTCATGTAGCTAGAATGTATAACTTTTCCAACAGAACTGGGAAAATCCTTGGAATGACTGCATGTGACTGTTTTTTCCTACATTGGGACACTTCCACAGTGTAACCTACCTGCGGGCCAGCAGCATGCAGATCATTGCATATCTCAGTTTTACGCTCCTCACTGCTCTGGTTCCAGTGACAGGAGTTGAAAGCTATTATTACATACCACCAAAGCACTTTCATTTTCTGTGATTTCTAAGATGTTTAATTTTATGTTTTGTTCCGTTCCACATAATGTGTTTCTCAAATTTGTTTTTATGCTGTTCCACTTTTTCATTTGTTGTTATTATGAAACTAGTTTTAAAAAATCATAACAAAATGTACACCAATTTTTTTCTGTGAAGACTGATCATGACACTTGCTACCTGCTATAAATAAGCTCCTGTGAGAACCACAGAAATACTGTCACAAGTCTGCTGTCATGGTTTATTGGCTAATCAGCAAAGAATTGAAGTCTTGATTGGCTTTATTTGTTGGTTGATTGAAACGGTGAGATAGGAAGTACTGGACAGATTAATTAATTTGTGCTGGAGAATCCAAACTTAATCTAACAGATGCTGTCACTTTGATTGATGGCTGTGTAAAAGAAGAAAGAGGTGCTTTGAAAAAAAATTCATGAGTTGTCACTTTTGTGGCACATTAATACTAAGTTCTTGCCTTTTAACTGCTTCCATTCTGGTTTCTAATATAAATATCAATGTCTGTATCCAGCAACAACTACCTGAATGTTTATGAAGCAAGGGTCAATTAGCATCTGAAGGGTATTTAGAATAAGTGAGTGAAATGGTTATTAACAAGATGCGTATATATATACATATATATATTTAAACTGCTTCATGTGAAATTATAAAGCACCTAAACTGTGATAATTTACAATGTACAGAAGACAAAGTAAAGAGAATAGTTCCAGTCGGTCATAGCTAATATTTGTTACAAAATGTGACACCAAGAGCAGTGGAAGAATGAACGCTATTTTCACATTCTCATCAAGTTTGGAAAGTCAGGGTTACAGCTCAACTGTGTTCAAACTCACTATTAATTTAACTTAATTTTTACTATTATACTATGATTTTGTATTTTAAGCTACATGTCTGTTGTTTTATATGACAAGCTCCAACTTGGAGCCTTTCAGATAGACTGACATATTAAGCTCTCTCATTACCTCAGCATATAAGTATTTCCTCTGTAGCTGAGAGAGGACCAAAAATAAACAAGGGATGTTAAAAGAGATTTCTTGAATTATTGTTTTATAAATAATCAAACATTTTTCCTTATGTGACATGAAATAAAATTATGAGTTGCAAATTCATAAATTTGTGGAAGAAACTGTTATACTCTTTTTTCAGAGGCACTGATTTTTTTAAAAAAAAGTCTATTGTAAAGCACTACAAAATAATTTCTTTATCCAAAAGCTCTGAAGCAGTTATTAAACCAGCTGTTTTCAAAAGTACACAAATCTGCTAAGTTGCAGTTGGGTAACTGTTAAATGTTAAAGCAGTGAATGATCAGCATGTAGCAGATGGCCTGGGAATGGGTTAGAAAATGGCAATGTTAATACCACCAGACTGAGATGTTCATTTGTGCTGTGGTATGTGCAGGCTGGGTGAATAATGAAGGCTCTGTAATAATTGTGTAAATCCCAACATTATTAAATCGATTCAGCTGGGGTTTCTTAATATATGTGAAGCACTTGATGTACTTTGAGAAACACCTCCTCTTTTTGCTAAAGCTGTTCTCATTAACTCATACTGCTTTATTTGCTGTGACCTCAGTGTTCCTGTTTAGTAATGAGTGGAATAAAAATTAGAAATCTGCTTTAACTCTCAATATGAGAGCTAGGAAAATATTCCAGAAACTAAGCACCTATCACACTGTTTTTTCAGTTTGGCCATTGTTTGAATTGTACACCTTCTCTTTTAGGATTTTAAAGTTAAAATTTCTCGTGAGAGGAACAGGGGAAGGAAAATCACAACCTAGTCAACTGCTAAAAGTTGTTTTACGCAGGTCAAATAAAAGAGTACACAAAATCAATAACCCCAATGGGTATCTTGGTCAAACAGCTTATCAAAGCTTGCTGCTCCCTGTGTAATGCTAAAAGGCAGAATAATTTTATATAGTTAGCGGGGAAATAGATCAGGAGTAGTGCACTTACACGCTTCAAAGAAGTGACCAAAAAAACCCCCCGTTTGACAGCCTCCAGAGGATGATCACATGTGATATTGAGGTAAAACACGAATCAAAACAAAGCAGAAAGTCAACGCACTGTAAACGTGCTTCAGGCAGATGCACAGCTTGCAGATTGTCTCTGGAGCGCCATGCCTGAATATATGCAGGTGTTAGAACATTTAAAAACTGTTACCCACCTACAGGTGTTTGCGCCTGTGAAGTGGAAATTCTCTTTACCCTTCAGCTTTTACCACGGATTAGGTGGAAGCGGAAGGCTATTAATACGGTATTACTTTTCACCACCATGGGCAATATGCTGCTTTAGCTGTGCGTGATGAGACTTGCACTGGCACCTGTGCCAGGACTGATAGCAGAAACATGGCCCCCTGGATCACTATGAGGCACCATACATACATACAGCCAAGGCAGCTGGAAGCTTCAATTCTGCCAGTTCCTCTCATTGGCTACTACATATACATTAGGAAAAAACAATAAGGGAAACTAAGAATTTATTAGTATTGTTTCCCTTTTGTAATAGCCCATACTAAAATTCTCAGATAAATAAAGCCTTTAAGTGACATCTATTAATAGTTCTGTTTGAGAATATTGGATAAAGGAAAGCACAGATCTAGAGAAGATGCATGTTCTACTTATCTGCTAATCAGCAATATGAACCAAAAGTATGTTGCTATACATAGAAGATGCAATATCCAAGATGGCAGTAAATTCCAATGCTATTTTACTGCTAAAATTCAAGATGTCTGCAAGAAAAAGGCAGACTAACATATCCTCTTCCTTAGCTGTGGATCTTTTTGCAGAAGTGAAAGCCCCCAATGAAATCAAGGAAAGAATTTCTACTGATTTTATACAAAGCCACCCCTGTCCCTGCATTTGTGTGAAACAGAGTTTACCATCATATGCTGGTGAAAAAATCGAGGATGGGTAGAATTAATATTTTTTTAAAAAGTCAGATTTTGCTCTCAGTCACATCTCTATAACCCTGCAAAGGTTGTAAATGTCACTTGAAGTGTCACATGCTTGGCTAAGGACAGAATTTGCCACTCAGCTTGCAGAATAAAAAGGGACTACAGAGCCCTTTAGGATGTCTGCATTTTGCTTAGCTTTACAGTATAGTACAGCTTATAGGAAGTACAATCTGTTTCCAAAGCTGGTTTATCCAGCCATAGTTAACTAGATTTAAGGATGAGCCTAATTTTACAGGGGTAATAAAGTGATTCTTTCAACAGTCCTCTTCCCCACTCCAGATGCTACTGTGGCAAAAAGAGAGAGAATTTGATAAAAAAGAAGTTCCACCAGGACATCATTATTCTACGCCAATCTTCAAGAGTGTTTTCAGATGCCTGTGAAAATCTAGGGCCAGCACAAGTCTGAATACCCCTCAGACTCTCTTATCAGAGTGTAGAGAACTGGCCCTGCATAAAGCAGCAGTAAGAAGTGCAAAGATTAATTCTGAAGCCCTCACAGTTTCTGTCTGTAATACTTGTAGAGAGTATGAGCTATCCTCTCAGTCATGCCTATCACAGGAGAGACAGACTGAATAGCAATCCATAGCAGGTTTGAACACTAGGGTTTATTTAAGAACGAGCAAGACTAATACTTCTATCCTATTTGATTATTTCATGCACTCAGCTCCCCTCAGCATTACTCAGTCTTGCCTTCCCGTTAAGGAGATTGCTGTTGGTCTGGGAAAGCTGAACTGAAAGTCCTGTTGGTTTCATGTGGTCCAGCTGTGTCCCTAGGCCTCCTCCAGCCATCGCTGATGCATTTCAGAGCATATCTATCTCCCACAGTACAAGGCTTCTCCAGTCTCAACAGTTTATATGCAGAAACGCAACGCATCATCAGTTTCCCAGCTGGTTTTTAGACAAATGTATAGTGCATATCTCTACACTTTAGAGAGTCCCATGTGTCTAACTTCTCGTCAGTCAGGCTGTTATCGCAGTTTACAGCCAGCCCATACTGGCTATAGTTCGCTATATATAGTAGGCTTGTGCTTGAGAATTCAAAGGCTTAGTTTGAGACATTCATGCACAAACATACAAACACAGTTATCTGCAACCCACAAGCATTCACAATCTAAGGCATTCCTCTTCTACCAAAATGCATGAACTTCTACGAAAACTCAGGATTTGCACCATAATGGAAGTCTGAGAGTGAATGAATGTGTATCTGTAAACCAGGTACACATGTAGTGTGTATGCAACTGGGAAGCAAGGATCCTGGTGCAAAACAGGCAATAAGACAAACTGACAGGACATGCCTCAGGGGTAACACATAGTGACTCATTAAATAGTTCCAGTTCTTCTAAACCAGTTTCTACTTTCAGTGTGTGTATAAAACTCGCTTATGAGAAGGAACAATAGAATTGGACCTGCTATGAAACATGAAATGGCTAACGTATTGATTGAACTTAAAAAAAAAAAACTAAACCAGAGAATATTACTGGTTGTAAAAGCAACCAACATTTAGTTTCGTTTGCTTCATTCATTTTCCCTATTCATCCTGTTTCCAGATCATTAATGAAGACTAAAAACAGTCCTAAATTGCACCATTTAGCAAACTCTGTATTTTATATTTCCATGTTTAGAAAACACTGTTTATTTTGTCAGTATCCAATCCATAACAGTTGTTTGCCTCTTATCCCAAAATATCTGTATTTCCACATAGCTTTTTATGAGGAGTTTGATTGCAGCATTTCTGAATAAAAATAAATTATGACTGTCAGTTCCTGTTTACCTACTGTTTTGCTGACCAGCTTGACAATATCTTTGTAATAGGTTGGAACTGTATTTTTTTCCTTTACAGAATCAATCTAGGTTCAGGCACATCATATCTTACCATGTTCCAGCATTTCAAAGAAAGTTTACAAAGGAATACAAAATCATTATATGAAGCTTGTATTTTACTCAAATATGTTAAATAATAGGGCTTACATAATGGGGGAGCTGCACTTCTTGTGTTAGACAGGCAATTGAGCTGAATAATGGTGCTTTAAACTTTTGAAGTGAATGAAATCTATATTCACTCAGATATTTTACAGTTTCAAGATTCATTATTTGTTTCAAAAAATTTTTTGAATGCTGTCATAATGGCCACAGTTAGGTAACATGAGCCATTTTGAGAGCAAGGTAAAAAGTTACCTTCCAGAACTTCTGCATGTCGTGCGTTTAAAAAAAGAAAAACTAACTTATTTTTGTAAGTGGCACAGACATGTAATTCTTCAATTCCTTCACAGATTTGAGTGGACCTAGTTTATGCGGCTTTTTCATAGGAAAATTGAAAAAATGTCTGAAACATCTGAAAGAGCTTCATAATCAATATATTTTTTGAGAAAGATGAGGTAGTGGAGCATTGAAGAATGTCATAGCACAGGTGTTGAAAAGGGAGGGAAAAAAGGAATTGAGGCCAGTCAACTTCAATTCTGAAGAAGTCTGGAAAAGATAATCAAAGGAATTATTTGCAAGTGCATGGATGATAGTAAGGAGATGAACAGCAGTAAAGAAAAAATTGTGTCAAACAAACCTGCATGATAAAGGAACAGATGTTATGGATAGGGGAGAAGTAATAGAGATTCTGTGACTTTAATCTATTAAATCAGGTCTCACAAAACATTCCCATAAGCAAGCTGTGGGAAAAGATTCTTGATGAAACTTCTATTCTGTTTCAACAAAACTGGTTGGACAGCTCAATCCAGAAAATAAGTTTTCAATGATTCACTTTCACATAGAAAGATGTGTCAAGTAGCATTCTGAAGATTATGATACCCTTTGGTATTTTCATTAGCAATCTTGCTGATGGAATACAAAATGGCCTTATTACATTTATAGATAATACCAAGCTGAATGAGGATATCTTGGGGACAGGGTTAGAATTAAAAAAGCCTGAACAAATTTGAGAGATGATATGGAAAGAGTAAAATTAATTTCTATGAAGGTAAATGCAAGATGATCAACTGCACAAATACAGGGGGGTAGTATTTCCTCAGAAAAGGATCTGGGCTTTTGAGGATCACAAGCTGAACACAAGACAGTAATACCACACCATTGCAGAGAAGGGAAACTGCATAGTGGAATGAATAAATATGAGGATAGTCTACCAAATAGGAGAAGAAATCTTTCCACTCCACTCAGCTCAGCTGAACTCAGTACAGGGTTCTCTTCTGAGACCCGTGTTTCAAGGAAGATGTGAACCAGTCTATGCAGTCTATGCCTGCAATAGAGCAAAGAGAATGATTAAGTTCTACAAAATGTGACCTACCTACTGAAAAAAATGAAGGTATTAAACCTAAGTAAAAGAAGAAGGCTGAGAGGGGATACAATGACATATTCAAAGTTACATAAAATCAGAATGGAAAAGAATAAATCATCTCAAATGTCCACCTTGCCTGTTATGACGTTTCTAGTAATGGCCAGAAACAGAAGCTCAAAGAAAGTAAGTACAAGAAAAGATGATACATCCAAAATCTTCTCAACCTTTAACTATTTTCAACTGACTGAATTCCTGAACTGGAGGTAGTTTTCATGTATTTAATAACTCTCAGCAGACAATGTGCCTAACAGGATTTTGAGAGATTGGTACAGTAATAAAGAAAAAAATCTGTTCTCCATGAATTGGTAGATAGGACTGTGAGCAATAGACTTCAATTACAGCAACAACAATTTAGGGCAGATATTAAAAAAAATAAATATCTAGTGGTAATGTATAGTGAAGTACAAGGGCAGCTTGCCTGAAGAGTTTGTGGAGTCTTCAACATTATAGATCATTAAGAACAGACCAACACCTTTTGGGATTGATATAAGTATCTGTAACACATAGCACATCCTGTGTGGTGGCAAGTGGAAGGAGAATAAAACTGTTTATGATCCTCCTTATTCCTGTCTTTCTGTAATTCTCCTGCTTACTGATAAACTTCCATTCTTTTTTGACATTCTTTCAGTGATATTGGCTGCTCTTTCTTTCCTAGCAGACTAACTCCAAACTAGATAGCTTCCCAAGCAACTAACTACACAATGAACCATTAATTTTATTTCTTTCCTATGGCTTTATCATAGGAAACTCTGGTACGAATACTTTGATCATTCATATTTTTAGATTTTCTCAGTTTTCCAGGAAAATACCACACTGAAAGCAAATGTAGCCCTCTTATTGGCTGGCAAATAATTCTGGGAGAAAATAATTTCCATGCAGAAAGCAGTACTAAGTCTATGCACTACTTAGTGATGTGGTCATGTGCTATTTCTTTATTCCGACTGAATTCTATATTAATTCAGCTAAAGCTGTCTCTCATTTAAATCTCCTGTACAAATGATCAGAGAGAGAAGCACGTGTGTCTGAAAACAGATCTGTGTTGTCAATTCATTTCAGATAAACAAGCAGTTTTTCACTTACTAGCAACCCAGATCAAAATTAAAGCTCTTAATTTATAGGTGAAAGTGTATTGAACGAATGCTAATAAAAATGTCTCACTCTGTTTTCATGATAAAAGGCAAATTTGTTTAAACTGCCTTAAAGAGGAAAGAGAGATATATGTGTATATAAAAAGAAAAAACTGCAAATCATTAATGGAAAGTATTACTGAACTAATACAGTGTGTTGCTCAGAACAGATGTCTATTAAATAAATCAATGCAATCTACAAGCTTACTCTTGTTATCAATATATCCAATAAGTTTTCAAAATGAGGAAAAATACCTACTTTTGAGAAGTCTAGGCTGTGACACCAGTCTTGAAGGTTTGAGCTAGAAAAAACACTAACTTAACAAAACTGCATTTAATTACAAGTCTTTTCACCCTACATTAAAATTAATCAGTACTTCCTTTGTGTTTCTCGTCTTCTGCATAACATGTGGGTCCAGATGGTTCTCAAAGACTGTAATTTCTAGGGATTTTGAACAACACATTTGTATTCTGTAATAGAAGGCATTTGATCCTTTATTTGATGTTGGTTCTCAGAAAATCCCTACCTTTAAAAATTCATGAGAGGATTGGAGTGGTAATCTAAGCAGCTGGTCATTTTCCTGTTCAGTTCATTTAAACCTAGCTAAAAAAAAAGAAAAGATTTTTAAACGGGTTCATGGTTTCCAGGTCCTAATAAAGATAATAGACTGTGAAATTTCATCCGTAGAACTTAAAATGTCAAGAATCTTAGCTAATGAAAACAACAACAACTGACTACGGGGATAGTTATATTACCTGATCTGTTGACAGCAAAAATACACATTTTACTGCAGGGTTTTTTCTCCACTAGTTAAAAACACATTGTTTATGAGTAAATGGATGAGTCAAGGGGTTGTTAGAAAGATATGTGACCTTTTCTCTTTAGCTAAGTGGTCTGAATATGACCCAAGTCAGCACGGAGTGACAGACAGTACTATCACCTGATGCGTATGTGGCATATACAAAATTAGCTCAATATCTAATTCTAGTTCACCAAGATCAATTGTTCATTTTGCAAGAATGATCAATTGTTCAACTGCTAGCAGATCAGGATGAAAAATACAATCCAAGCTGATGAAAAGAACAAACAACATTTTATACTTAGGTATACCTTAGCCCAGAAAGGAAGTATTTTGATGATACACATGCATTTCCATTACTTATGTCATGTATGGAGGTGAAAATAGGAGTTGTATCATAAGGATATGTGCAAGTGCAAACATTAAATCCTGGAAAAGGGTGTGCTTATTTTATAGCACCAATGCAATATACGATAAATGATGTGCACATATATATGTATTTGTGTGTGTTAATTTTATATATTATACATGATATCTATTATTATAACTAATAAAATTAAAATGTATGAGATACCCACTTCTACATGTCTTTCCTAAAAAGGCCATTTCATTAAATTTTATGGCTTAACACTATGTTTTTCTTTTTTCAGCCTTTATAATAATTAACTTTTGTTTCAAAATTCCCCCTGAAAATTTTATGTATATGGTTTGCTCTCTCTCAATTCATCTTTAATTAATTGTTTTCTCTCCTTCCTTTTCTTCTCCAAATTTCAACTATGATTTCTTTTTGTCTTTGCAATCAGGAAAATACAAGGGATTTTGGTCTGTCAGGTGGCAGGCTTGGGTATTTTGGGTTATTTATTTATTTATTGGCAGATGCTGTGGCAGTATGCAGCAAATTCAAGTGGGAACAGAGAGAGAGGAGGGAGAAAGGAAGAAGATCACCATTTGGGTTAATAGTGATTACCATACACATGCATGTGGTATTGCTCTCTCCAAATCTAATTACTGAAATGAATAGCAGGAGTAGAATTCTCTGATACGCTGGTCCAAATGCATCCAGGGAATATGTATGAAAGGACAGCATTTGTCAAATCATCATCTGTGTCCCTTGTTCCAGAGTGCTCTGTGGGAAATATCTAAAGTGTAAACATGAGTGGATTATCAGCTTTTATGGTATCATCGCGTTGCACCTTTCCTCCAGCAAAAAGAATGAATGATTGTCTGTCTTTATAATGATCCTCCAGTGAAAGATGGTAGTGCTCATGGATTAGATGGAATTTAACATGTCAGAGAGAATATTTCCTCAGTCAATATAAAAACTGACTTTCAAGTGAAATGTGCGTAAATTACCTTATTTGAATTTTAGTGAATTAAAGTGATTAAGATAGAAATTTACATTGGATAAGAAAATCTATTTAAAAATTGCAAAGCAGAATTTGAGAACTGGGATGCTAAGGGTTAAAATTCAGGGGAATTTAAACTGCAGTTTCAGCTTCTTTTTCAAATTGCTGTTCTAGTCTCTGACTAGACGATGCCCAGATAGGTTTGATTCCAAGAAGCCTAACACACGTCTAACTTAGATTGCCACAACTGAAAAAAAAGTGGGAAATCAAATCCACTTGTTTGTGTTGCTTCAGAGACAGGAAAAGGAAGAAGAATTTCAGCTGGGCTGTAAAGATTCAAATACAAAATTATTATTAGCAATAATAAAAATACCCATGGAAATGGGTACTGATGCTGATGTGACTGTGAGATTTGGTGCTTTGCCTATTGTAATCAGAATGATATGAATAGGTGCAGCGTGTGAGTATTCAGTGCCCTCTGAAAATCAGAGCCCTCCAATAAAGCATTCAGGACCTGTTATCTTTTTTTCTTTTTTCTTTTTTTTTTTTTTTTTTAAATCAGACTCCCATAAATTCACATTACAGTGCCATTTAGTGACCAATAGAGCAGGGGTCAACAAAATCAATCACAGGGTCAGAGATCTGAAATGATGCACGACATGGACTGGATGAGCCCAAGAGCAGCAGCACCTTGAGGAAGACATCTAGCAGAGAGAGAAAGCAGATCCCAGCTTCTCTGTCTGGAGGAGCCCCTTGCAGGGGGCTGAAACATCGCTGCTAGCATTATTGGGAACATCAACTTTGGAAAACCGCATCTCCTTGTTTCCGTTGATATTCCAATGCACACTTAGCCTCTAACTTGAACAAGAAAAACGCAGCCTGGCACACCTCTCACTGCCCTTAGTTTAGAGGATTTCTAGCACAATACCGAATGTTTCCCTAAAGACATAGAGACCTGCATGAGGGGAAGGACATGCCTCTATGTTCTCTTTCTAGTAAACCCAGTGAATAATCTTCACATTGTGTAATGATGTTGCTAATGTGAAAGGAGCTGGCAGAGAAACATGAAGAGAGAAAGATGAGAAAAAGGGAAGGGAAGGGAAGGGAAGGGAAGGGAAGGGAAGGGAAGGGAAGGGAAGGGAAGGGAAGGGAAGGGAAGGGAAGGGAAGGGAAGGGAAGGGAAGGGAAGGGAAGGGAAGGGAAGGGAAGGGAAGGGAAGGGAAGGGAAGGGAAGGGAAGGGAAGGGAAGGGAAGGGAAGGGAAGGGAAGGGAAGGGAAGGGAAGGGAAGGGAAGGGAAGGGAAAGGAAGGGAAGGGAAGGGAAAGGAAAAGAAAGGAAAGGAAGTGAAGGGAAGGGAAGGCAAGGCAAGGCACCTACGAATGAACTTGGTCAATAGATGTTTTTTAAATAAAATGCTGATTTGCTGTAAGTGATAGTGATAAAAAAGCAACTCAATTGTAACAGCTATTTCTTGTTGCTTTTGGTTTTGTTTTCAGGGATTATGAAATTTGTAAGTTCAATTTGAATATATACGCTTTACTTGTTTCTTGATAAGAAAGAACATAAAATCCCTTTTCCTTTTATAGATAAAATGTAAACAGATTTTGTTGATCACTTCTCTTTCAAAACAGACTCTTCTTAAATTTCCTTGGCTGAAATATCACAATGTGACATAGCACATTTGGCTACACCCATCAAGCTGGGTTAACACTGCCTTCTGTAACACAATAGCGCATGGCTGATGTGACAGGAAATTGAACAGGACAACACAGAGTTTCAGAACAGGAATTTTATCATGAGAACATTGTCTTTGCTGAAAACCATTTAAGAAAACACAAATCTAATCCCTTGTGCAATTTGCTCCACCTTCATTTCCAAATGCAAAATGGCTGTACTTAGCTGCAGCTATCTGAAGGTGTTTAATAGACTGTGCTTTTCTTTGTAAATAATTGTGTTCCGGTAAAAATTAACTAGGTTTATAGCAACTGAATTAGCCAGGAAGTTTTCTGTAACAAGTTGGTTTTAGGCCAAATACATTTCACACTAAGAGCTCACTAACACTGAGACAGCTTGAGAAGCCAATCTCCCCACACTATTCTCTTTTAATTGTTTAGTTTATCCAGCTTCATAGAGGTTATTTCTCATCCTTATGCTCAGGAAAGCGTGATACACATACATAAAGAACTGGATTGATACACGCGTCAAAATAAGTAGTAGAGTGTTGAGTACTGCAGAGGCATCTTCAGATACAGGGGGATTCACATTTTAACAGTAACTCTTCACAATATATGATATTTTTGTCATCACCTCCTATTTCATCCATAGAGCTCATGTGGGCACACGGAGATTGAGCCTGTCTTTAAATCGAAATTAAACAAAGAAGATTTTTCCTGCCTTATGGACAGATGGCAGCTTATTACAGGTATTCTCAAATGGTTCCTCTGTGCTTATGTGGACATATGTCAATGAAAAGTGAGTTGCTGTCGGGCTGGACTCTTGGTTTCTTGCTGAGGAGAAGTTATATCCCAGTCTTTACTGATACATGAAAAGATTAATAAATGACTTTTCTTATAGTACAGGGAGCTTTCCATTATAGTGAACTACTAGATTAAATCAAGTAATTATACACCATTAGACTAAATATTATGATATTGATTCAATAATCACTCATTTTTGACATATTTATAATAAAACTCTTTGGAACTACCCTCTAGCTCTTAGGATCCCAGTACAAAAACCTTGGAACAGAGGAAAATAACCTAAATCCATTCTCAGGTAAATAGCGATATCCTCATCTGAATCGCAATCAATTTGAAAAACTCTTGGTAATAAAGCATAGGCTGGTACAAGTTGAATTGCAAATGCTCCAGACAAGTGCTTCTGTTCTCTATAGAGATAATGATTGCAAGCTTTGAGAAAAGGTATTGCTTAGTTGCTCAGCCGCAACTTGGTATTTTAAAGAGAAGCTCAAGTAATCTCCTCAACTCTCCTCTGAGAGAGAACAGGGAAATGGGGCAGTAGAAAATAAACACTTAGGCTCCAGAAACTAATCTGACCAGCTTTCACTGATGAATTAATTTATCTGGAATTACTCATTAGAGCCTCAATCCTACAAACTACTGAGCATTCTTTCTCTTCTCCAGCAAAGTACTTAAGCATGTGCTTAAACTTAAACATAAGCATTCTTTGGGATTTGCTTGACTGGGCCAGACTACTCACTGCTTCACAGAATCAAGCACTAAACTGTCGTCTATGAATTTAGCTCCTTGCCATTTTCCCTTACAACCCTTAAAACTACCTGCTCATTAAGTTTACACTTTGTGAAGCTAAAGTGCAAATATTTATTGGACAAAGGAATCTTTTTTTTGCTTGCTGAAGGACACCAATAAAATGATACAATTTCTTCTAAGTTATTTAACAGCTGACCTCGTAAAATTATACTCTATGATAAAAAACCCCAACAAGACCCCAAATCCCTCAATACACTCTGTCAATTTTTCCATGGATATTTTATATTTCTTACTGCAATACGGAGATGTTGAACACCTGTGACTGGACATACGAAATTATTCTGCTCCTAGACAAGACAAATATATTTATAAGGAACACAGTTTGCAGGAAACACACAACCATGAATCTCTTGAAGTGAAAACTGGTAGAATCAAAAATTCTTCATTATATCAAGAATACAAAGAATATTTCTAATAAGTGCAATCTGTTCTGGTTAGAACTGTGAAGTTTTTATAAGCCACAACTACTAGAAAAACTAGGTTAAAATGAGGTCTGCAGATGGACAATATACAAAAAGATCTCACTTTTGCTGAGTAATAATTTGCTATCTGCCAGAATCATGTAAAAAATCTTAAAATTAACAATGCAGAAGGACATTAAAGTGAATATTTTGTGTACTAGGTTTAAATTCACTTTATCATGCATTTAGTTAAACATTCATCTCTAATGAACACAATATAAATAAATTACCTCAGTGTAAAAACTTTGATCAAATATAAGTAGTAAAATATTTATGGAAGGTTTGTAATACAGAACAGAGAATATATTCCCTCTTTATAACAATCAACCATTTACCTCTCAGTCAGTATCTCTCCTAAAACCTATCGAAGTTGCAAGCTACAAAAATTATACCAAATGCTGACTTGATATGAGTCTCAGCAGACGTAGGAATGCCCAGTGCGATCTGAAAGGTATTTTCGCAATTGCTGCTGTCATGATACAACCAAACACCCATTTCGCAGATGCTTAAGATATCTTTAAATAAATCAAAAGTATCTCTTGGGAAGGTTGTCAATAGAATTTCTTTCCAGTTCTATCTCAGATTGCAGATCTAGAGTTTGGTAATGTCACCTTGCTTACCTTTCTCACATTAACAAAAAAAAAGACAAAAATAAAATTTAATATCGTCAAGAAATAAAACAATTAAAATATAATCAATTTATTTGGAAACAAAAAATTAAAAGACACTTGCGAAGGCAGGGGCAAGAATCAAACTAATTACACTTCTGAAAGCTTCAGATATTGATTGATTCTGATTCTTTCCTCAGAAAGTTATGGTCTAGAGTTATCACTGAATTGAATGATCAAGTAGAAATAATTTACTGTTAAATTAATTTCTAAGCCTAAATCCAAGGTATTCTCATATAAACCTAAATCCTAAGAGGTCTCTTGATACTCTGATCAAACCAGAACTGGAAGTCTTCCCTCCTTCATGATGATTAAACACTTCTTCCTTGCCCACTGAAAATCAGACAGCTGTTGTATGCCAAAATTACCCGGAGAAAATGGCTCATTAACTGCATATATGAGTTATACTTGGTATTTTGGACTGTGCTGTGACATGAAGTTCTTCTCATCTTTGCTACAGAAAATGGTTGAAAATATTCATGTGGTCTCTTTATCAAGCAGGTAAATATCCAAGTTTTAATTAGTTTTAATGTAGATTTTGCATCTTCTGAAGACTAGACATCTTTAATACAGACATGGTTACTCTAAGAATGAACATTTTTGATGTTGTGTTAAGTATATCTAACTAAATAAGTGAGGACGAACACATACATACCTGGCAATTTCAGGCCAGGATAAACACTGTACTTCTCTATTTTGAAGATAGTTACACATATAAGGAAACTTTCATTTTTATTTTCCAAATAATTATAGAGGACTTAGAATCCATGGAAAAGAAATGAGGTTGGCAGTCAAAGTTTATTATTATTCAAACCGTCTTATTGATAAGAACACATTAATCTTTTTTAATTACAGCCAAATATCTGTGCTTCATTCAATACACTGCAAGATGATATCCAATATTAGCTGGATGTGGAAAAACAATGGTTTTGGTTTTCTCCAATGCTTAAATATCAGCAATTCCAATTTTCCTTTCCTTCTATGCTTTTTTTTCATTTTACTTATAGCTTTCTTTCCAAGTAGAAGAGCATACTAGCAAATCGTATTAAATTGGAGTTCAGCAGAGATGTCCTGAACTTTTTCATCTGGTGATATTCACTGAGCAGAATGTATTATCTTGATGACTCTCTTTTCTTCTCAATTTGTCTTGGAAATATTAAATTTTGTTGTGGGCAGAGAAATATGCTGTACTCCAAAGTTCTTTTGCATCCCAGTCACTTGCTTAAAATTCTAAAATGTCTTGCCTGGAGTTCAAATGTTCATTGGGACTTTGACGAAAGTTTTTGTGAGGCTAAAACACAAAAGTTTTTATGACATGCTATTTGTTTCTTTGCACTATAGTACCACATGGTTATAGCATGACCTATTAAAAAGACTATGACTGGGTATCACAGAGGGCAGTGGATTTTCATCATTTTGGCTTTCATACACAGAGACAGGTAGAATCTGTTGTTCTTAGGGAATGCTTCTTCCCTAGAGCAACTGAGCATATACACCTGGGAGATTGTCATGGACAGCTGTAATAAAAATGGCAGAGAGTAGGACAGAGATGTGGGAACTGGGGAATCTGTGGCAAGAGTAGAGACTGTTATGAGACTAGAGACTAGATACGTAGCCACGTCTCACACTTAAGATGATTCTGCCAGGGTTCAGAGGGCATTGTGCAGAACTTGGCCTAACAGAAAATGTATGAAGATTGATGGACTGAAAAAGCAAAGTCCTGCCAAAGTATTTACTGGCAAATATACAGTGTGGTGACCTCCTTCTGGAAGAGACAATGGAAGGAAGACAGACAGAACTCTTTAGAAGAGACCTATGTCAATATTTAGGTTATCATCATTGCCAACCAAAGTTTTTCAAGCACATTTCCCAGGTTGGCTGTATAAACATTTAGCAAGTCAAAATTAAGCTCCAGCCTCAACCCATCTCTTTGCAAATTCACTTGCATTTTCTTAAAATGGCAGCTCCTGTTCCTTCATCGGCCAGGTTTCTTAAACATTATCCCTCTTTTCCCATTTTTACTCTCCAGTGCTCTATGGATGAGATGGGCTTGCATTAAAGACATTTGAGAGACCTCAAATTCTCCTCCATAAAAATCTCTGAAAACTGGTAAATAAAAGCTTTGGGTCTTCCTGCTGTGTGAAAAGTTAATCTGTCTGCTTCTGGTGTGAGAAGAGAACTTGAGTACACAGAATCCACCTACTTTGATTTTAATTTGAAAATGGAAAAGCAGTATATTTCTACAGAAACTACCACAAAACCTGTAAATAGTAATTGATTTAAAAGTTCTTGTCTACAACAATTAGAACCTTCTTAAAAGGTCAGTGCTAGATGGGCAAAAAAATGTCATTGTTAGGATATTTTAACAACGATTTTTGAGCATGACATGGTCTGTATATATCAGATTATACTGCAGAAGCGGACACATTACAAGATTTTGTTTAAAAAAGGTGAGTGAAGTAGGTGACATGTTGTTGGAATTTTAATATTGAGGTTGGTAAATGAATGTAAACTTCTATTTGGACTATCTGGCACTTTTGTGCAGTATATTTATCAAGAACCTACCTCAGCAAAGAGCAGATAAAAGCAAAGTAAGGGTCTATGAATGTCCTTCCTTTACTTGCACTTCTAAGAAGGTCAAGAACAGGACACAATAGCTGCTTCCCAAACCAAAGGGAAAAAACACAGTAATTTCCAATGAGTTATTGAACCTTTATACTGCAAGTAAAGTTTAGAGCAAAAATACAAACTGCTGCTTTCAGAAAGCCTGTTTTTGTCTAAATGGCTGAATAATCTCTATTGCAGTGATCAGTAAAAATGAGTCTGACTGTATTGCTTTGGCATTCTTGGGCAGCAAGCTTTTAGATGAAATGACCTCTATTTTATAGGACAAACATTACAGCATTCTGAGTTGTCTGATTCTCTGACACCAGCAGTGACAGGAGAATAATAAAATAAGCCATATAAATATTCAAGAAGAGAGCATTTGCCTTAATACTTAATTTATCTTTTTTCTCTACTAAGTCTACTTACAGACCTGCTATCAGAGAAGCAATTTACTTGAAAGCTATGCTTCCTAATGTTCTCATTTTGATTTTGTGTTTGCAGATCAAAGAGGAAATCTACCCTTACGAAACTTTCTCAATTTATCACCTTGGTGGATTTCACATTTATTAAATTCTTATCCATATGAGCCTATGTAAAACTCAATGTATAATTACCACCATTATGTGTCATGCAGAAGCTATGGCTTGACTTTTTTTGATGTATCAGATGGTGCATCAGGTACAACAGGTCTCAAGAACAACCTCTTCTCATCTTAATGTTCTAACTATAAATTTTGTATATAGAGCACCTATGTGTGCCCTGCTTAATTTCATCTTATCATTTAGATGTCAAAGCAAATGAATATACATACAATGAAAAAGCAGAATTGATTATTGCAACTGGTTTGTAACTTCTTCCACGAAATATTGTCAGCTGGATCATGATGACCTTTCCTAATGGGAAAAGATAAAAATAGACATGAAGGAAAATGGAAAGGCAGAAGGAATCACAAAAGAAAAAAGGGCAAGACATTAAAAATGACTGGGTTTGGTTGCCTCCATTTCTAGACAGCTAACCTTTTGGTTTGCAGGAGGAGCAAACACTTACTTTTAGAAGCGTTTAAAATGCCTTATCATAGTCACCTAAAAACATGACTCATCCACTTCTTTATGCTCTTAGCCTTTTGGATATCTGTGAGCTTTTACTTCCATACTTTTTTTTTTTTTTCTGGATTCCTCCATAAGGCAGCAAGGGTTTTTTCCATAATGAAAAGAATCGTAAGTTTTAAACCCTGGATTACAGGAAAGTGGTTTGTGGGAAGATGGTAAATAGCAGCCATAAATCATTTCCTTCACAGGAAAGGAATATGCTCTTCCACATTTTTGAAGATATGTTATTAACTAGATTGGCCTGACCTAGTAGAATAATTCCTAGTTTATTTAAATTGGTTACTTTAGTTGACAGTGAGAAACAGGAACAGCATTTTCTTCATAGTTTGGATTATTAAGTACAGGTTCATTTTATTAGTGTATTTTTTTGCAATAGATAGGCTGCTGGACAGAACAAATGCTACAGTGAACAAGGGCACACTCTAAATGGCCAGGAATTGCAACTTTTTACCTTGATAGGAACCCTTAAGGAAAATACATTGACAGTTTTTATTAATCAGATTAACTAGGGTACATGCAATATTTACTTTGGAAACATAACATACACTAAGAAAAAAAAAACAGGAAGAAGATTGTTAAGGAATAACAAAAACTTTTAGATGTGTACTGACTTTGTCTTTTAAAGAATGGCCTCAAACCAGTGATGGCGTATCTTATTTGATAAAACTTTTTGGATTAATCTGCACCCAACAGAAAAATCATCTTGACTTGAATGATAAATTTTCCAGTAAAGCACTTACTGTCTTACGTGCTTCCCTGTCTTACTATGAAGTTTGCTCCTCCAAAATGCATTGACCACACTGTCTCTGCTGATGGTGATTGCTTTCCCCCTGATGTCTGCAGTAGCTGTGCACCCCTTTGGGACATGAGGAACATTATAGGGACCACGGTAGTGGTATTTCATTCTAGTGAAGTGAAATGCTATGAAAATCTCAAAATATATTTTTTCAAATGCATAAATTATCATTCCAGTGGTAATGAACTACTAACTACAGCAAAGACATTCCATGAGGAAAAAAAGGTCCCATGGTGGTTCTAATCCCACTGAAACTAAGAAAGGTTTTCAGAAAAAAGTTCATTACTGAAGTTCTAATGAAGGAGAATTTTCCACAGGCCAAACTAAAGGAAGGGACATATATCTTTAGCCCTTGTTACTCTCAGGGAGCCTCACTGTTCACTTGCACTCTATCTGATAAAAGAAAGACAGCCATGAAAAATAACAGTGAAATATTTGGAGTTGCTATATTAGTAATGCATGCAACTTCCAGAATACTATTGATAAGGGCTAGAAATATCAAACAAGAATAAAGATAAGGAGGAAAGAAAAACAAGTGTGACTCAAGAAAGAAATGATGACTATTCCTTATCACCTCAGTACATTTCTACGCAAAATGCATAAGATGAGGGTCCTCTGGATAAATACTACATTTAAAATACAAATTTTCAAATGGATCTACCTGAATTACAATGCAAAATAATAATAATAGTAATAGTAATAGTAGTAATAACAGCAACAACAACAACAACAATAATAATAATAGTAAGGTAAGACTCAAGGAGAATATAATAATTGAATCTGAACTCATATGCTTGCAAACAAAATGCACAAGTATGTAGGAATAAAACCAGAAAGGCTGAGACACAAACTGAGTTTCAATTAGTAAGGAACACAAAAGGCAACAAGAAAAGGTTCTATAAATACACTATAAATAAGAGGAAAACAAAGGGAAGAATAATTCCATTACTAAATGGGAAAGAGAGCAAATAATAGATGACACAGAAAAAGCTGAAATATTCAGTGCCTTCCAGTTTCTTTACTCTTTACCAAAACATTAAATTGTGACTAGCTACTTAGTTTATCCAGAAGATAGGAACACAGTCCAAATAAGAAGAATAGACTGAAAAATATGCAGTTAGAACAGTCTGAATTGTTAGGGCTTTATGAAATTCACATTTGAATGCTTTTTTGAAGCAATCTCTAAGTCTTTACTATCTTCCCCAAGGACTAAAGGAAAGCAAATGTAGTAACCATCTTTAGTAGAAGGGAAAAGGAGAATGAAAAACTCAGAAATTATCTTCCTTTTCACATCTGGAAAGAGTCTGGGCAAAATTATTAAATAATCAAATAAATGCCTGAAAATACTAAAGTAAGGGAAAAGAATTAACATTGATTTGACAAAAGCGAATGATGTTAAATTTGTCCAAGTTCTTTCTTTAACAGAATGCAGTGAGCATGGGAGGAATTGTTCGGGCATTTGGATTTTGCAACATTTTTGGTATTATTCAAATGGCTTAGCTTCTAAGCAAGCTAAAGAAATACTGGTCTAGATGTAACTTACATCAATGGCATTTTTACAATAAATTGACTGGTTTATGTACAACAAATTTGAACAGTAGCTCTCAAAAAGAATTATCAATATGTCTCTGTCAAAATGGGAAGGAATCTCTTTCGGATAGGGTTTATCGTAGGCCAAGTTCCACTTAACAGTCTCAACAATTTGGATGAGAGAGTGACATTTTTGCAGGAAACTGTGAAGAACAAGGTTTGCAAGTTCTTTGGAGAATATGATCATAAATCAAAATGATCTTGGCTAATTGGAGAGAAAGCAAGAAATAGACAAGAGCAAATTAAATGAAAGCATGAGCTAAGATCTACAGTTCAAAGAGAGTATTTAAATGCACTCATACAAAATGAGACCTGTAGAGGAGTACGGAAAAGAATCTAAGGGTTGTAATGTCTTTGAAATTAAATATGAGTCAGCTACATGTTTCCATCACAAAAACATTACATTAGGCAATGCAGATCAGAGCTTCAGCAACAGAAGTATCCTGTGTAGGGCATGGAAAATAATTATTCCGTTTCATCAGTTCTGATGAAACTGGAGATAAGTTGATGTAGATTCATTTTTAGGAAAAAATAAAAATCACTTTTTAATTGTTTAGATGATAAAATACTGGAACAGCCTGACTTAGACTGTTATGAAATCTCCCTCATTTTTCCTATTTATTGCATTTGAATTAAAGAAAGAAGAAAATAGTAGGTTTATTCTGCTGTTTGGTTAATCCAGCACGTTAGATCTATTGTTTTAAACAATAAGTTTCTCACTGAACTTGAGCTTTCGAGGAATACCAAAATATGTGGATATTATAAACTATTATTATCCACTATGAGCTTAACTAAAATGCTTTTCAGTCATCTCTTTTTCTTTAGGCTACTCAGGCCTTCTAGATAAGCATATAGCCTTCATTTGCCACAAAGCTTTCTTACTATCCCTATGCCACTTCATAGTTTTGATTGTTTTAGAATTGTACTTGCTTAAGAAACACATATAAAAAATAAATACATCCTTATATAAACGTACATAACATTCTCTATGCAGTTCTTTGTATTTTCATGGCTTCACAAAAGTGAAAATTTAATTAGCATTTGTAATTAAGTTCACTGATTAAATGAAGAAACCTAAGCATAATAAAAAAATATTTTGTCAGCTTAATACAGTAGCTGCATAAAACTTTGGATGGTGTTGTATGGCAGAGCTTTGTAATCCTCCTACATGTCCATCTGAGATCCCATTCATCAGGGTTCTGTATAACTATTAGGTTAAAGAAGATGAAACGCTGTACCAATGTACCTTGCACGGCAGAAGTATCTTACTCTTCCAAAGATTTCATCAGGAATTCAGCTACCTGGATAATGCCTGCTTGTAAAAAGAGGTTTGACTTTTTTTCCCCCCTTTCTTTTGATTTCTGCAAGTTAGTGAATGCTTGCAATACTGGAGTGTTCTGCTAGAAGGGGCCCTCAACTAGCACTTAATTGTAGTGCAAATTACAGAATAAGCAATCGTTATTCAATCATTACATTGTTAAATATATTACTGTGAACTCACAGGTGCAGTAATGTTTGTACCTCTTCAATTATAGTCTGCATGTGGAGTGGTGTAGAACTCCGAAGGCCAGAGAAGTGTTAATTCCATTCTGAAATATGTAACATGACTTGTATATTTTATTTGTTCTTTAGCAATTCCACAGGTATATTTGGGGATATTCATAATTACTCTTTTTTTAATATTTTTTTTTAAATAAAAAGTAAAAGCTCAGTTTGGAATTTCATCTTGAAATACAAAGTTTTACTTCATAGTCAAGTAAGAGTTTTAATGATTTTAAATTAAAAGAGAAGCTAAAGAAAAGTATTATGTGAACAGGCTTTTTTAATACAAAGGTACACATTTCATTTAAAAATGGTGACAATAAAACACTTTGGATTTTTAATTAAGACCAGTTTGTTCATTTTCATACTACAGTTTCACAGACCAGAGACAAATATGCCATGGGTATTACATCCTGAATATCACGGGTAAATAAGAGATTAAGGCAACTCATCTTCAGGTGATAAAGGTGGTATCCAGACGATGAAACCCAGGCATTGACATAGATTTTTCTCTACATTTCAAAAGCAATCTTTACTAGAGTCTGCATTTGGAGGCAAAGTAATAGGCTTCTCCACGCTACTTCTCTGTGTGGCTGATAGTGTGCTATTAGGAAAGATGTTTTTCATAAAAGTTATATGTTATTAATTAATCATTGAAATATACTGATACTTTCAACTGCAATATCCCAAGTTATTTAATTATTAGCTAGTTGTGAAATCTCGATGCATCCATTTAAATTTGAACTGTTATTTATCTAGCATGCAATCATAGCTGTATCCAGTCTAAATTAAAAATGCATCGAAATGCACTGAAGACACTTTATTTAAAGTGTTACCAAATATGTTACAGGACGTAAAGCTGTGTAATTACTTAAGCGATCATATTTATAGCATTGGAGTATCCCAAGCATTAAATGGCTTTTGTAGTTGATTAAACGTTGAAGTGATCCTGAGGTAGAACTGCCAACGCTGCCAATGTGCAACCCATACATTTTCTCCCAGTCTCTGAAGTGCTGTGCTGGCTTCCTTTAGGGCTGTCCAATACTATCACTTGAAACAGCAATGAATGATAGAGATTAGGGTTTACTTGTAATGTGCGGAGGATTCAGAGAGGAGTATGAGAGATTAAGGAGCACATAATGGAAGGTTAGAAATCAGGAAGAAATAGTATCATAGAGGTGGAGGATTGATTTATAATGCTAGAAAGAGAGAGCCAAGGATGAAAGAATGTAGAGGTGAAAAGGGCAGGGAGCGGAAAAACAAGTGGACTTTATTTTATCTTGAAAATATTGTCTAGGTACCTGAACAAGAGGGTAGGTAAGTGCAACACCTGGAACACTTAAAAAATACTTTTTAAAAGAAACTTTACGAGATCTGTAAAGGCTGCAAATCAGCAGAGGTGATCATGTGTGTGTATAGCCGTGAGCCAAATAATGCTTTTTTGCATGAACGCAATACATTCTGGATGGCATCCTCAGTGGGAACATGATTCTGCCTCCCACACACAACACAGCTGAATAAAATGCTAGCTATATGTGCAGACTTGGCAATAGGGGTATGTATGGTCAAGGGAAACAAAAAGACTCATCAGAGAACATATGAAATCTCAGAACAAATTATCTGTATTTAACATATATCTATGTTTAACATATATCTATATTTAATTATCTATATTTATCTCTATATAACAAATTATCACTAGTGACCACTGACTGGAAGACACTACCAGGACTGCTATAGTATGTTCCCTGCCATGTACCCTAAAATTGTGAGTGAATGGTGGTTTTCTTATTCCCATGCATTAGTCCAATTAGTCCATATATGGCCTGTTTATTCAGATTTCTCACACAGAAAAAAGAGAGCAAAGGAAAGATAACGTCAGACAAAATAAAGAACTCTGTTTTTTTAATGTCTGCTTCATATTAAGAACTCCCTTCTAACACTGTATTTGGAAACAACTGATCTAGGTATAGGGTTATAATACTTTCAAATGTCCTTTGGAGGAAAAGTAATTTTATTTGGTAAATAGAATGCATGAATAATGAAGAATACAAGAATACTATAAAATAATTAGGAAGTGGTTCAAAGGTGTTCATTTACAATGGAGAAAATTAAATATGCAAATACCTTATTATCACAGAGGTAGTTAACAAACAAATGAGTAGGAAAAAAAGATTGTGCCTTCTAATTCATCATTGTTTAAAAGACACCTGTGAGTTCTATCTGAAAAATGACAACGCTGAGAAATGCAGATGGTTGCATTTTGCCTTCTATCACAAATTTCTTTTACACGTTAAATACACGGGGGGAGGGGGCAAGAATGTTTCCCGTAAGAATACAATATGATTTAAATATACATAAGACAATTTATATATACTTTAAAAATTTAAGTAAAATGGCTAAATAATGGAGTGTAAGCCATCTTTCCCTCTCACACATCTCTCATGCTTTGTCTGTTTTCTCAAAGCAACATGGAAAATTTGACCAGTTAAACAGCTTCCCACACTTTTGCTGTGCTGCTTCTTTAACACTTCATAACATGGCTGCACCTGAGAATCATGCTATGTACTCAGAAAAATTTCATTATATCTACATAAATGATTTTCAGAAGAACACTATTTCCTTTTACTTTTTAACCTAACTGTTATTAACATCATTTCACATTTCAGCCAAAAATAGTTTCATTGTCCTCTAAGATCTCAATATGGAGATTAACTTTTTTACACAGCCTACTGAGGTTTAACAGCAAAATTCCTCTAGTTTTACCTAGTGGAGTGAAGTCGTTCCTTGAACCTAAGCAGGGTCAGCACATATCCCTTCTAGTCCCATGAAGAGCTGATGATAGGAATGTTAAGACAGCCAAGATCCGTCCATTCTCACATAAAACCCAATCTTTGAGAAAAATTGAAAATATGATGTTGTTACTATCTTTCCTGTTCTTAAAGAAAATTTTTTAATACAAAACTAGATTGAGTCTATTGCCCTGTAGACTTCAAGGAGTAATTAAAAACTGGAAAGATAATGGCAGAAAAGAAACCTGTGCTATTAATATGTAATATATAAAGCCCATTTCATGCATATTCAGCAAGTAATAAACAACTTCCATGTGACGATGGTGTTTTGATCTAAACTGAATATAAACGGTATTCACAAATATAAGCAGAAGAAACTTAATGAAGGTTCTACAACAAGTATTTGCAGCAAGTAGCTATTATCAGTGTTGCTTTTTTAATGTATTTTAGGGGAAACTTTCTGCATGAATACATTAGGTTGGTTTAGCAGTAGGCTGTTAAATCTCAAGAGAAAATGGGATAGTACTTAAAGACAAACAACTACATGAGAATACTTAAGATAGTAGGGCCATAAACTTTTGAGGACAGACTGTCTTTTGAGCTCACTGAAGCAACTGGTTAAAGGAACGAGGACAGTGTCAAGACCATTCGGTCTTCCAAAAAAAACCCCAAACATAGTCAACAGAAATAGTCAACAGAGGGGTTTCAGAACCACAGGTTGGCACGGCAGAGCTTGCCAGATGTTAACTGGAAGGTAGAAAGGAAAAGCTGTCTCTACAACGTTTGCATGATTCAGAAAGGAGCAGATGCACACCTCTTATACTTGGTAGTACTTTGCATTGGTTTGTAACTTCAGAAGACACTAAAAGTACAAAGTTCTTTCAAAACACCTGTATGTAATACAAGTAAGATGTATTACATGTAACACTATGTAAGACATTGGTCTGAGAGGAGTTAATGTACACCTTGCTATGTCAAGGCTACGTTACATTTCCTTATTGTAGGCATTTTACACCCTCTATATTTTATATCAATAAAAGAGAGACCAAAGACTAAAATAAGAATTGGGGCTCTATGTCTTTGTATGAGATAATCTCAATTTTATTTTATATTTAATAGAAATATTTTTGATATATCTCCTTGTATTGTCATAAAACATCATTTGAATATGTGCCTTTTCTACAGTAGCGGTACTAATGAGGATGCTGGTAATTCATTTTTAGGAGAAGCCATAAGAAGGAACTGACAGACCAGACATCAGGTGAGCAGACAGTCTTTCGTGCTGCTGGAGAGCCTATATATCTTTCAGAATTGGATATTATTAAATGGGATTGGCCAGGTGTGAAGTGTTGAAACAGGAAGCAAGTGGTGAACAGGATTGGACCGGAATATTTGAGAGAAATTTAAAGAACTGTACATTTCAGCACTGTGATTTCCATGAGTATGGAGAAGAGATGGAAAAGCAAGACAGGAGGTTTAGCAACTTGTGGAAATTTAAGCTTCCAATGAACTCTCACAAAGTAAAATTAATTTGATAGTCTATCCTATTTCTTGCTCTCCACTTCAACAAAATATCACAGACCTTGCTTGGGTAGGCAGGATGGAGGGGAATATTTGCTGAGAACCATGGGTACTAAACTCATCTCAGTGTGATATTTGTAATTCGTTTCCACAAGTATTCAATATATCCACAGGTTTGTTTTGTTTTGTTTTAAAGAGAAGAAAGGAAAGAAAGAAAAACATTTGCAAGAAAAACAGTCCCTTATTTCAGAAATAATGTTTGCTGGCAAACAAGTACAGTATGTACTCTAAAACAGTTTACTCTAATACAATATATACTGAATTACTTCTTGAATTGCCACCTTCCAAAAGAAACAAGTAATAGTTCAGAGGATGAAAATTACTGACCGATTCTGCTGATTATATATATTTATTGTAGGTTGTGCTATAAATGTATCAGACATGGAATAAGCCAACTCTTTCATTCTATAGAAAAAAACCCAAACCCAACACACAACACATCAATTTTTCCTAGTACACTGGAAACATATTTTTCATAGAAATAAACACATTTTGCAAGCTTTTCTTTTTCTCCTTTACTTTGGTAAAATAAAAGGTACATAGCAGGGTGTCTTGTAACAAACTGTCTCTTGAAATTGCAAGAGGACATTCTATATGCCTAGTGGCCATTTAATTTAATGGGATTTTTATTAGTGTACACCGACTGAGTTATTTAAACCACAGGGGTCTTTACAAGTAAAAGCACAATCTGAACATGGAAGAAAACCAAACCCAGCTATTTTGTTTTAAAAATTAAACATATTGCATTGGATTCATCTTTTAAAATGGTGTTTTTCCTAACAATTTGATGAAATTTCACTTCTGCTGAAGTATAAAAAATAATTGGGTTCTTTAATTGTCATTGCATAACAGTACAATTGCTTTGAGAATCTCAACAGACTTTACTGCAAAAGGGTATTACCTTTGCACCTGAAGCATGGACATGAGGTTTACATACCCCAAATCCTCTTTGTTATCCTACTTGAAGGAACATTTCTATTTACTTTATATTTTCACATTCTAATCTTTACACACATGGCGCAGGGAAGTGGATATGCATGGGTGTCCACAATATTCTAAAATAGCTATCCTGGCAATCTTTAGACTTCTGCATCTACTTTATTTGACTGCTGTTCCAGTTAGCTTAATTTGTGATAGTTATATTTTAGAATGGCTCTATATTATTAACAGCAACAAGACTGACTCACGTTCTAATGATCAGTTTTACATTGAAGTTCATTAATAATTTCATCTTCTTTCTTAAACTACTTCATTAAGGTTTTCTTAAATGAAACATCCAAAACCAGAACGTAAAATTTCAGTTTTGCAGTATGGAAATTACGAGGGGAAAAAACCCTCACAAGAAAAGTAATGTTTTATTGAGCAATGCTTCTTCTAGCTAAGGATTATTTGAAGTTCAAAAAATCTTTCCTTACTCCTCTGAACTGAAAGTATGCCTTACTATGCATTGTACATACTGTAAAGCACGGGTTTTGTTTCAAAGAGCTTGTAATTTAAACAAACTCTGCCCTTTGTAAGAAATAGCCAATGAGAATTAAGAAAAAAGGGTACCAACATCTATAGGATGGATAAAAAGGTTCCAGCCAAGAACGTGGAACAAATAGGCGTCAACAAGATGCTACTTAGCAGTACAGTGATTTTTTAGCTCACTTAAGAGAAAACCAGCTAAGAAGCTACACAGCAACAATCTACATTAGAAGAACATTACCAGGGTCACAAAGTCAAGCATTCAGATTGCTAGAATTTCATGATGCCACAAATGAAGTGTTACTGTATTTTGGAAAAGTAGTATCAAATACCTAGCCTGCATTAGCAAATATGGGAAGCTTTCAGTGCTAATCATTACTTGACCTAGGTCAGATGTACTACTTCCACAAACAAAAGTAATGAAGAATAACAATTTCCTTCGTAATGGACTATGAATACATCAAATACTACTAGTGACTAAACATGAAAGACAATTATTACTGAATCACATAGTTCAATACAAAAAAAGGATGACCGTTCTTTTGTGGACTGTCTGCATCTATGAATCTGTATACAGTGTTAGTAACATGCATATATATATAAAATATATTCTATTCTGTATGATTCTATTCTGTATGATTAGGAGAGAGACTTGCTCTTCATACTGAACATGTGAATTCAAACACTTGCGAAGGAATTTATACATGAGCTAATGTATTTGCTTTGTCATTCCCCTGTTTCAAAAATAGAAGTAATCTAGCAAAACAAGGCCCAGTTGGATCTTTCAGAGGCAGGTTACCACTCCTGCCTGCAAACAATGAATAATCAGCTAGAAATATTCAAAATGAGTCATTATTAATAACAGATGAATTTCAAATTGTTGGCTGACATTGCAAGAACTCTCAAATAGCAACTAAGAATTGTATTAAAGAGTGAACTAGAAATCTTTATTCGTGAGAAGATTTATGATGAGAAAACGGGCTAAACTGACAATGAGTAGTGTGCATGCCTCTGAGCTCACTTTTACAGGATTAATTCTACTGACTTTGATTAAGTCAGTAGGTTTGTTTGTCAGTTCGTTCTAACTCACAACAGTCTGAGTAGAGAAGCAGAATAATTTTTATTGTCAAGAAGAATCTATGTGTAAGGGCCAGATGTCACAGAAGAAAGATAAGTAATGCAAATGGGCAAAAGTAAGACCCAAATGTACATTAAATTATTAGTTAGATGACATTACCTTAAAATGAAGATATGCTGTTCCAAGCTAAAATATGTAATTCAACCAATCTTGTTTCAAGTTCTGTCGTGGTTTAACCCCAGCCAGCAACTATGCACCACACAGCCGCTCGCTCACTCCCTCCCCCGCGGTGGGGTAGGGGAGAAAATTGGTAGGGTGAAAGTCAGAAAAACTCGTGGGTTGAGATAAGAACAGTTTAATAATTGAAGTAAAATGAAATAGAATAGTAGTAGCAATAATAATAATATAATACAATAATAATAATATAAAGCAAGTGATACACGACACAATTGCTCACCACCCACCGACGATGCCCAGCCCGTTCCTGAGCAGCGATCGCCTTCCCCTCCGGCCAGCTCTCCTCAGTTTATATACTGAGCATGATGTCATATGGTATGGAATAGCCCTTTGGCCAGGCTGGGTCAGCTGTCCTGGCTGTGCCCCCTCCCAGCTTCTTGTGCACCGGGCAGAGCATGGGAAGCTGAAAAGTCCTTGACTGGTGTGAGCACTACTTAGCAACAACTAAAACATCAGTGTGTTATCACCATTATTCTCATACTAAATCCAAAACACAGCACTATACCAGCTACTAAGAAGAAAATTAACTCTATCCCAGCTGAAACCAGGACAAGTTCTCCGGCTTAGTCTATGGAAATGATGAACTGATAAACAGCCTGATCTGATTTTAGAAGGTGTGACACTGGAGACTGAATACAGTGTTGCTACTAAACCATAAGGGGGGAAAATGGTGTCCTGCTTCACACTCTGTCTTACTTCCCCATATTGCTTAAAAACACAGAAGACATATGATTTACTCTGTATGTTTAGTCTGTACCATTTATTCTGTATTATAATGACAAAGCAAACATCATTCTGGGATCATCCTGGATTAGTTAGATGTTTGGATCTTGAAAAATGATTCCTACAGCATGGTTTTCTTTTGAAGATATGGGTGTACAAGAACTATGTGACTGTTTTCTGTTTCTTTTTTAGAAAAAAAGCCAGGTCTCTGGCTGAACATGGAATCTGAAATCTAACAAGGTGACTCAGAGCCACATTGTCCCTTCTTACTGATCTATGCTTCATTCACTGCAAATGTAATCCAGCATTTTGTCACGATGTTCAAATTTAAATCTCTCAAAATAATGTAAATAATAAGAAGTCATCAGCAGAAAAAAAGAAAACAAACTACAGAGCAGACTGAACAAGGAATTTACAACAGTAATTGAACATCCAATGACAAGCCACTGGGAGAAGAGGGAACACGTTACTGTCAGTAAATTTGAGAGGCTTATAACTCTGGTTTAAATTTATAATTGGGCATTGTAAAACACGTAACAAGGAAAATAATTGTAATTATACACCTTAATACAGACTACAGGTATCAGACTATTGGACATTACAGGTACAGATACTAGATACTACAGATTACATTATCTTCTGTTCCACAAGTTACCACTTTGAATGTGTCAAAAGCCAGCTTTCTAATGCTGCCAATCTTACCCAATCACAAATCATGACTTATTTTTTCCCTCAAAATCATGAGTTTGACTTTAAAATCGGGAGATTTTATTTTGACATATGGTCTCTTCCCTGGTGAGATTTTAACACTTGAAAATACATGAAGAAATCCTGTCCTCTCCCGGAAGAACCATACTAATTTACCTCTGTGAAAGGCTTTTATACACCAGACCAGGAGTTGAGAGGAAATTTGGTATTAGTGGAAATACAATTGCTAAAGCAGAAAATCTGCTTTTAGCCAGCAATATTCCTGTTTTATCCAAGGGCTACAGCTTACAAACTGTAAAACGCTCAGTCACTTCATTTTTATCTTCTGATAAAAAACAAAGACAACCTTCAGTCTTCCATCATTCCTCCTCAAAAGGTTTATGTATGTCAGGCAAGGTAATGTCAGTTCCAAGATACATAGAAATTTATTTTTATTGCACATCCATAGGAAAGGAATGCTATTAAAGAAATAATCATACTATAAGAAATCCAGCATGCTAGCAGGTAAAGGAAGTACAAAGCATAGTGTGATCACCTCTTCAGAACAGAAAATCCTGATTGGGACTATTGCACCTAGCCATACTTAATTCAGTGTAAAAAAATCAGTGAGATTTAAAAAGCTTCATACAGAGGCTCTAATTGAATTTAGGTGAAGCAAAACTAATGCACTGTTTGGCATATCTGAATCATCTCTGCCTAAAAGAAGCATTTTACTTCTCCCTATGGTTTATGAGCAAGGATGCTTGTCACAGACCATATCCCATGCTGACCAAGTGCGCTAATGGGTTTACATGTTAGGGAAGCACTGTCCCACTCAAAAATAGCCACTTATTCACCACTGGTGCACACCCATGGGCAGCCCTTAAGATGCAGAGCTGTAACAACAATTTTAAAGTGATGCTGTGTAGAAGGCCAGATATTCTGAGCCCTGTACTCATCCCATCTGATCCTTCCTTCTCCCCACCTAGGCATGAGCAATCATGTTATCTTTAGGCTCCAGAGTACAAATATGAAGCATGTAAAGCGGGAGGGACCATGTGCACAGCCTCCTGTATTCTGTTGAGTACACAAACTAAGATTTAGGTTTTTAAAAGATATTTATAGGTAGTACTGAGAAAACACCCCCTTTCTCAGAATATAATTCAATGTAAGCTCACACTGTGCAACAGACTTGCTATTTAAAGTCTATGTACTAAATTTTGGGGCAAAAGAAGTGCTTGTCAATCATATCCAATTAACAGAATTAATTTTCTTTATTTTGTCAGTAATACAGGTAGCACATCAGTACACCAAATAGACAGGTAGACTGACAGATAGACAGCAAGCATACAAACACTTCCTAAGTGTACCCACTTTTGTACATGAAGCTGATCATTGCTATTTTCAGAGTCTTCACTGTTCATAAGTATAGATCACTGCCAGACAGTTGGTTAACACTGTTTTTAGTTTTTCTGGTTCTGTTGCTTGAGTGTCTACAAAAGGTTGCTTGTCTGTGCAAGTGCTGTTAGTTGCCATGACAGTATTTGTGATATCAATAAAGCAGCAGTAACTTCAAAATGTCCTGCTACTGCAAGATGCTTGGTGCTCACTGCAAAACACGCAGAGACAAAGCCTGTCTTCAATGGTTCAGAGCTCCAGAAAAATACTAGATACAGAGCCACAAGTTATTCTTAACAAGCCTGGCTACTGTCTTCAATCCTGTAAGCCAAACCCTTTCTTGGAGGAATAGCTATTTCAGTAGAACTGGCTGTTAAAATTTGCTGGCTATGCAAATCAGCTGTTCACATTTTCATTCGTCAAGCTTCCTCCACTGTCCTTTCCATTTCTGGGTAGCCACCCGCCCATGCTACGTTCTTTAGCTCAAAACACAAGAAACTCACCTTCCATGCAGAAGAATACTAATCTCTGCCTTTCTGTTTTCTGTCTTTTCATGGTTTCATCTGTTATGTGATGACCATGTGAAACAGGCTTGCAATGTTAATAGCAGATGCATAAAACACAATGCTATGAGGAAGGAGTATGAGAGACTGAGTCCCACTTGCAGTGTATGATGCTTAGACATCATACACATCACATGAGTGAGTCCCACTTGCAGTGTATGATGCTTAGACAGGTCCACCTTCCCCATTTAATCTTATAAACCCTACCTTCCAAAAATGATATTGGATCTCATGGCATGACCCACTCCCACCAACTATATACAGCCTTTCAATACCAATACCACATAAATCTCTGAGCTACCCAACCCTGCTCCCCAGCCAGTTCTTCTCTACCCCATTCATAAGGTCAAGTTTTGACACGAGATCTACTACTGTGCAGAGCAGATAGCTGAGTAAGTTCTGGATCCTGGGATGATGCTTCAAATGCCACTAGCTCCAAAGAAGGCTACATCTTAGAGTAACTATCCAGCATAACTTACATTAGAGCACTGCAAGATAGTTAAAACTTACTTCCCGCCCCCTCTTTGAAATAGCAGGATGCTACTTTGCATACGCAGTGGTGAGAAACCTGACTTCTTCATGGGGAAGGAAGACAGGAAAAGACAGGAAGATTGAACTGTTGGACCAGTGGGCCTTACCATCTAAGGAACTCAATGGCTCTAGTTTTAAAGTCAGCCCTGCTTTGAGCAGGAGGTCAGCATGGACAACATCCAGATGTCTCCTCAAACTTAACATATTCTGTAGTTCAGTGACTCAGTGGATGGCTTTCTTCAAAAATGACTTAGGGTCTCCTTCTTTTGGCTTGATTTAGAGAGTGTTTTTAGAGGGTAGGGGGTTGGCCTGCTCAGTATGACCAAATTCAGAGGGTAATCTCTGTTCTTATATATATATGTCAGTTTGTAACTATAATAAAGGAGACAATATAGCCCAAAAGTCCATCTTGAACAGTAGTTTCTTATTTTCAATATCATTCAAAAACAACCAGAGCAGACTACTGCAGGACTATCTCATGAAAAGACTTCCCATGGAAATGAACACAGGTGGACAAAAGCTTTGTTCTTAGGAATACAAAAAGCAAGGACAGGAAAAATCACCACCTGACTACAGGTTGTGGTATAGTTCATAAAATGATTTCTCATTAAAGCAGACATCATGAACCTTTAAGAATCTGAAACACTCAAAATTCTTTTAGTGCTTAACTTTATCAGCAGGAATTATTGTACAAATACAAAGAGCATCTTTAAGCAGAACTGAAAAAAGCAACATAAGGTCAAGCAGATACTTCCATTTTCCTAAATCAATTATAAATATTATGCTATGGAAGGAGGGTAGCTATGCAACCACTAAAAAAACCCAGAAGATAAATAAGTAGTATATGAACTATTATAACTGAAATAATTCAGTATCTATTTGTTGTGGGCTTTTGTGTTGTTTTTTAATATAGGGAAAAAACTTACAGGATAAATGACTGAACTAGCAAAGAAACTAGTAACATCCATTTCTATAAAAAGTATAGTATTAGTTAGAACACAACGGATTTTGATAACAAAATGCATTTACAGGTTTCTTTTTAAATATATGTTTTGTGCTTCTTTGTATAAGCCATGGGAGACATAGAATTCAAGATAATTAAAGCTATAAATAGAAAGACCTGCTTCTTAAAACTACTGAAGATTTGAATTCACGAGCTTAGACTTTTTAGATGCTATTTTCTTCAATTTTCACTCATTTGTTGGACTAGGCAGTGACTAAAGAACCTTTAACATTTATCTTGCTCTTAGATCTTATATCATTTATTGTAAAAGTGCCTGTAGAAAGAAAGAACCAAGAACTGGTATGACTAATCCCCAAAGGATCTGTTAGTGAGCATCAGTTCTCCCCATTTTTTGGCCTTTTTGCCTGTTGACATTTACTGTTTCTTTTTAAAGCCATTAGGAAACTGCAACACATAGCTTCTGATACAGTGAAAGTCCCCAGTGACAGAAGACCAGGACAAATCTGAACAGGCATTCTTCGGCGTAAATTAGCAGATCTTGGAATCCACAGGCTGTTAAAATATAGGCAGTGATAAGTGGGACCTTTCTGGATCAGCAGCTTCCCACTTATGCCAGAAAAATAGCACATTAACATCCTAAAGATGTGTTTACATATGAAATTAGGCAAGATGGAGAAAACTGAATTCTCACATAATGCAAATTAATGTGAATGAAATGGAAAACAAAAGTAACATTTATTTGTCTAATGCTTACTAAAATTAATTGGAATTAGATTTGTAAAAACTACTGTGACCTGACCTGAATTTAACTACATAGAAGCAAAATCCCTATGTCTCCAGATCACCAGGAGCTGATAAGAACTGCACTTCTAAGAACTCAGAGACTTCAGTAGAGACCCTATCCTGGCATTAGTCTTTGAGCCAAACAGCAAAGTTATCCTCACTCTGCATCTGATGCTTGATGCAAGCTCTGCTTCTCTTTCAACTCTGTAGAAGGTGTCTGAAGAATAAACAATAAAATCTTTCAGAATGAAGTATGGTTTTGTGATTAAAGAAGTATGCTGGGACTAGTTCCCAGACCTGCCATAGCCTCCCTGTCTGACCTTAATCTCTCTATTATTCAGTTCCTTATCTGTAAAATAAGATAGTAATACTTCTGTTCTCCCATTCTTTGTCTGACTTGGTTCTCTGAACTGTCTGATCTTCAGAACAGCAACTGATTTCATTTGAGTATATTTTCTGGTCCTTCCACAACTACATTTTAATCCCAGTTCATGTCACAAAGGTTCTTTTAATACAAGTAATTAAATAAAACATCACTGAATGTTTTTTTGGGAATAGAATAATATCTGAAACCTGACAAAGTAATTCTGAAAAGCTTTCATGTAAAAACCACTGGAGAAAATGCCTACATTGGGACAGAAAGAAGGAGGGGGAGGGAGGGGTAAGTGATGGATAAAAAGATGGCAAAACATTTTGCTGAAGCTCTGGGCCAACAACCTAATTACCAGAAATAATTTATATCAAAGTACCACATTTTACTGTATATATGGACATGTGAGGACCTGTATGCATGCTTATGTATGCTATGTAGCAAGTTAGGCAGATTACCCCACTTCCACTGACAAATAAACTGTCTTAAACGAATTCACATTAATCGCAACACTAACATGTCTGTAAATGTAGATTAACCAATGCACAAAAAAAAAAAAAAAGTTATTTGATACGTAAAAAGTTAGTGAAGTACTTTGATCAAGAGCATCAGAAAAGGAGTATGGAGGTGAACTTCACTGAACATCTGCAAGACTGCATCAAGACTGGACGAAAGACAAAAAGATTCCTTGACCATCTCTGAAGATGCACAAAACCATACCTGTCATGAGGGACATTAAGTACCAAGACAGCTGCTGGATAAAAACACAACTAATCAAGCATGCATCATCACGGAGGGCAATTTTATGATCCAGAAAGGAGAGGATTTAACTAGCCTGCTCAAGAAGGATTAGTAGAAATTGTGAGAAATAGTGACATTCAATACCTTTTGACCACAAGCTACTTTGATTTAACAGAGTAAGAAATGTTCTCCCTGAACAAAGCAATATAAAAATACTGTATTTTGTATGAGCAAAATGAAGTAATTGAGACGGTAAGTTGTAACTCTTTCTGATGTTCAAAGGCCAGAGCAGTAGCAGATTGATCAAGACACTACTTCAGAAGTTTAAATCAAAAAAATATTTGTTGAAATATATATTTTTGGAAGCAAGTTATATAAAATGTAAGGCAATTATTACAAAAAATAAAAATACATGGTCAGAATGTAAGGAAAAAAGTAAATCCTTGACCGGCTAACAAGATCTCTTTGTTAGAAGTGAAAAGTTCATATCCTACAGCTGGAAACCATTAGGTAATAAAAACAACAGAACAGATTCTAGCAAAACAGGGTCAAGGGAGTAAGGAAGATGTCTGCAGATCCAACAAATGGACAAAGAAAAACAAGTGAGATTTAGCTCATTAATAAATAAGGAGTGGGATAAAATAGATAATACGGACATGTTCTCCTAAGGCTCAACTTTCAAAACAGAGAAAGTGTTAGTGGTATACAAAATGAGTAAAACAGCTTTGGACAATTAGGAGGTAATAATGACTTTGAACACACGTTCTAGGGTATTCAGGGACTTTGCTAGCGAAGTCACTGAACCACTTACAATTGTTTAAGCTATAGAGAATTCCAAAGTACCTGAGAAAAGCAAACCTACCAGCGATCATAAAAAAGGAAGAGAGAGAAGATTAATCTTTAGGAATTATATCTTTAACTCCATTGCTTAGGGAAACATATATAATGTAAGAAATGTAGGAAAATCATATGAAGAAGCCTAGAATTTTATAGTATGGCTTGAAGAAAGAGAGACACAGATAGTTACATATCCTCTTCAGCCTCCTCACACAGGCAGCAGATCTGGAAACAAATTACAAAAGATAGTTACAGTTTATCTCTTGAGAAGAGAACATAATGTCCCTGTTGCTTTCTTGTGGATCTGCACACTGCCCTCTGTTCATTCCTTTACATTCTCTGGCTATAGAGTAGGGAAGGAGGGACCTGGGGATATGTCATCTTCTCAGATCCTTTCTCCTAACAGTTTGCTGTCAGAATAGAATATCAGCAAACATTCCACCTTTCCCTGCACTGGGTAGAGTAATAATGTAAATATCATCTTATAAGCTTGTGATATGCTTGTTCCTCCGTGGAACTAACACATCTCTGACAATTTACCCGTAAGTGAACATTTAGGAGACCGTAGTCATGAGACTTGCTTAACAGGAGGGTCATATCCAATGAATGAAGAGATCACTTTATACTTGCTCATGAAGTATATGAGTGGATGAAAGAAATGCAACACCAGTCCAATGCAACAATGCATACATGTGTTGTTTTTACGTAGCATCATTCAAAATTAATGTCAATGTTCTCGGCTGTAGGCAAACGGGATATGAAAATGTAGTGAAGGACAACAGAAAAGATAATGAAGAGCAGAACTGTAGCAGCATACAGTGTACAGAAGTGTGCAACGGTGTGTTACAAGGATCAGTGTTACACCTGCTCTTATTTAAACATGCTACTGAATGATTTAAAGCAGGGGCAAACAACCAAGATAATGAAATTTAAAGCTGACACTAAATTAATACATTCTGAGAGTGTTAAGAGAGCTCAAAGATTCAGAACTATAAAAACTAGACAAAATATGGACAGAAAATATCAGGATGAAGATGCAGCTGGCTTTCTCATGTGAACTATTTATCCAGGAAAAAAATAATACGAAATAAAGACTTTCTATGAGAATAATCTAGAAATGAACACTGATGAAAGGACTTACAAGTGACAATGGATAGTAAATTAGGTATGTGTTTATAAAGCAAATTTGCAACAAGAAAAGGTCAGTATGACTTGGGAAGTGTTTGAAGGGAGGGATCATATCATGACAAAGGCATAGAAAGTCCCTCTTTGGTGTATGAATAGCAAATTGCACCTAAAATATTGTGGCAGACCTTGGTACTCCATTCTCAGGAACGTATAGGTAAGTTGAATTCAGAAAGGAGCAGCAAAAATTCTGCTGCTCCTGTAGCAATTCTCATGCTATTGAAGAGGTAAAATGCCTGGATATAAAAGCAACAACTTTTAAATAATGAAAGAGAATAACCATGAGACAAGAGCAGACACTATCAGGATGAAAGGCTTTATAGATGGGTCAGCAAGATGAACTTAAGAAATTGACTTCTCAACAAGAGACCTATTTAGTTGTCAAGAAAAGTGACAGAAGTACATCTAAAAAGACAACTTGAACTATAGCAGAAAAAAACCCAAAAGACAAATAAACAAAAAAAAGGGTGCTTTGAGGAACTTTATGATTTGGCAAAAGGAAAACTAAGATGGAGTAACAGGTATTTTCCATGTCAGTGTTCGTTTTTCTTTATCAGAAGCATAATATTAAAGACAGTATAAAACACAGTATACAACATAGTAATAAAGTAGAATAATGAATCCAAGAGAACTTTCCTTTGTTTCCAAAATATGTATTTCTTCATTAGGACACTACTGAAAACCAAAACCTCTTTTTTGCCTTTACCAAAGCTCATGAGGACAGAAGTCCTGTTGTTTTTAAGAAATACACGTGTTAAAATTTCAGGCAATCATTTTGTTGTTTTTTATAATCTACAGTGAAGGCAGCACTTACAAACTTTCAGCAAGGACTCGTAGCAGCAAGAGCCACTGTGTACTTTCGTAAACATATTAAGAAGAAAGAAAGAAGGAAAAAAATAGAATAAATAAGGAGAGTGGACAGTAAATTTACTTTAGATTTCTTGGAATAAGAAAAAACAGAACAAATGGGGAAAAGCAGAAACAAATCTCTAAAGTTTCAAATGATCTGTGAAAAATGTACAATACAAATATTCAAAAATGAAAAAAAACAGTATAAGGAAGACAGTCGTAGAAATATCAACAAAGGTGGAGGAGGGTGAGAAACAGGCCAAGCAGAATGTAATAAAAAGGGAAGAATGCATTAAGAAGGAGAGATAGCAAAAGATAATGTCAAAAGAGAGTCAGAGAACAGAGAAAAGACAGAGATAACTGTCCAGACAGAGTGCAGCTGCACTGTTGCTGTGTCATCTGAAGTGCACTGTATGAAGGAAAACAATTTTGAAAAGACGGCATACAAAAATGCCAATTTGAAAGTTGAGCAAAGTTACTGAGAATCCATTGATAAATATCTTCTTGATCAATAATTTTTGCTTTGAGAAAAGCTAAAATTTGTATATCACATATAAAGCATGGTAGGTAGATGCTTTGCGGAAAGAAAAAAAAAAAGATTTTGAGAGAGAAAATGGAAGGCAACTATAATAAATGCTCCCAGAAGTTAAGATAAAAGGAAGCTCTTATCAAATATACTTTTCTTTCCTGAAGTACAAGGTTTTGTCCAATACTTAATGCAATTATATCTTATAACCGTTGAAACAATGTTTTTGCTCCTTCTCATAAACCTAGTGGATTTTGATTTGGTTGGTTTCAGGTCAAAATGGACATGTGCCACTGATAAATTAGTGCTAATGAATTCCTGGGTTGAATGCACCACCTCTGAATTTTTAGCACATTTTAAGAAAGCTTCAACAGGCATTAATCAAGCAACAAAGCAGTAATTCATTACTCCAATGATTTCTTCCTCAAAGGACCAGCAAATTCACATAAAAATTGGAAGACTCAGAAATACCTCACATATTGGCAATCCCTGCTTGTCGATAACTGGAGATAAAATTGAATGCTTGGTGCTCTTTTCATTGATGTTAGACTTCTTCACAAAGTGATCTGACTTCAAGTTTCTAACATATATGGCTTGATTTCATGGAGGCATATATTTCTCCAAAGCACTTCCAGTTCTGTTATTAATGTCCTATTTTGTATAAGTGTCCACTAACTTTTATCAGCATTACAGCACGCTGCAGATACTTGTTGCAGATACTTCTGCTGTAGGATCAGCAGAATTTGGAAATATAAATTAGGGTTCACTTCCTCCTCACCAAGGATGGGTAATTCAAATCTACCTTTGGACTAAAGAGACAAAAGCAACACTGGATGTTCCTAGCCAGAAAACCACCTCTTTATGCAGCAGGAATGTACCTGTCACAGGAGACAGCAGTCAAGAAGTAAATAACATTCCCACTGTCTTCCCTTATCCCATCTTTCTTGCAGCAACTATTGACGGAGAGTCCCCCATTCTGAGCAGTAACAGCAGCTGACAAGACAGGGTAGAGTTGCCGAATTTCACATTGTACTACCACTGTCCTTACTAAAGGTGTAGATTCCAGTGGCACTTTTTCTCCTGGACCATTACACATTTTTCAGTACAGGTGGGTAGGATATGCTTACCTACTGCATAAGATTTCATTTTCCTTTTTTCCAGATAAAAATGAAAAATAAAATTATCCAAACTTGCATGAATTCTTCATGCAGAATATATTTCTACTATACAGACTGTTAAGCTTCATTTTGTTCCATTGTAACCCATTGCATTATTTAAATAACATCCAGTTTTCAAACAAAAAAAGATATTTTTGAACTAAGAATTGACTTCATGATAAACTTACGGCAAGTTCTTTTCAATGGCCCCATGTCCCACAAACTGTTTGTCATGGTTTAACCCCAGACAGCAAGTAAGAACCACACAACTGCTCACTCACTCCCCCCACAGCAGGATGAGGGAGAGAATCAGAAGAGAAAAAGTGAGAAAACTCATGGGTTGAGATAAAGACAGTTTAATAAGTAAAGCAAAAGCCACGCACGCAAGCAAAGCAAAACAAGGAATTCATTCACTACTTCCCATCAGCAGGCAGGTGTTCAGCCATCTCCAGGAAAGCAGGGCTCCATCACACATAACAGTTACTCAGGAAGACAAACACCATAACTCTGAACATCCCCCACTTCCTTCTTCCCCCAGCTTTGTATGCTGAGCATGACATCATATGGGATGGAATAGCCCTTTGGTCTTTTGGGGTCAGCTGTCCCAGCTGTGTCCCCTCCCGGCTTCTTGTGCACCCCCAGCCTCCTTGCTGGTGGGGTGGGGTGAGAAGCAGCAAAGGCCTTGACTCTGTGTAAGCACTGCTCAGCAATAGCTAAAACATCCCTGTGTTATCAACACTGCTTCCAGCACAAATCCCAAACATAGCCCCATACTCGCTACTATGAAGAAAATGAACTCTACCCCAGCCAAAACCAGCACACTGTTTTATTTGATAAGAAAATGTTTTCTCTACAATGAAGAATAAGAACATTTTCTCGCTCCTGTTTCTTAGACCACTGCCCATTTACTTTTGTCTGCATTGGGGTAAATACTTTCTTGGTGTCAGTCTGTAAGATCATTTCAGAAGGATTTGTTGAGTTTAGTGTGGTTCATTACTGTTAAATTTAGTGTGGTTAGTATCTGCAAAGATTATGTGCAAATGAGAGCATCTGTAATTCTAATGTTCATAATTTAGCTCTGTTTTATGCTGTTAACCAGCCTTATTAGCATTTTTAACTTAGAAAATTATTTGTTGAATAGAAAGCATTGCAACTGATGATCACTGTTTGGTATAATAAAAAATTCCCAAACTGATGGAATTAGTTGAATAACAACGTTCAATTTCCTCGTAGTGTAGATTTGGGTAAGAAATTACCAGAGAATGGAGAAATACTCTGCTCCATCAGTACGTATCTCGTGAATGTTATACAGTTTCTGAGTATGTCTCCATATCATAGAGTCTTCTAAAACAAATAACTTAGGGAAAACATTAAGTGCTTGGCTACACTGGCATTGTTTCAGAGTTCCTGTGTCTAAATACTGACCTGAGAAGATAAATAATATGTTTTAGATGCACTTGGAGTCCTAGAATTCATTGTGGGCCAAGAGGAAAAAGAGGCAACATGAGAGAACAGAAATATTTGGCTTTATAACCTCCTTTCTTAAAAGTCAGCAAGATACTTTGTCATTTTTTATGGCTGTTGAATTGAAAAAAAAATAGGAGAGAGGGGACTGATAAACTCCAATTTTGAAATACAGGTTTGTTAAGAAATGTTATTGTCAGCCTGATGCATTTATGGTTATTTACAGAAATAACTCAGCAGTACCTATATCATGTTTAAGATGATTGACTAGAGAATTTTTGAAACTACTGAAACAGGTGAGGAATTCCCATGATGCTGATACTCGTGTAGGCTTGTTAGGGTTTCATCCTGAAATACTGGTTATATTCTTTTTAACATGTGGACTGAAACCCAGTAATTGAGTCCTTGTGTGTATAGCAGTTAGAAAACCAATGCTAATTTTGAGCATAATCCAGACCCAATTCTCCTTGTAGTGTTATACAAAATGGAAAAATTTTAATTTTCCATATTAATGTTCAAAATCAAGTCAATACAATAGATAGCTACAGATCATGCAAGTGTAAATTGCATGCTAATCCTATGTCTTGATAATAATTGCTACTTAGCTCCGTTGCTTGATTTTTTAATTTATTTTAGAATTAGGATATTTATTTGGACAATAAATTTGCATTTACAATCAGTTTATGTATTTAAAATTCCCAGGTTACTTCTGAACAGTTCCTCTGATTCTTTTCATACATCACAGTAAGTCAATTTTTGATAAATTGTGCAAAAAGGGACCCAAGGATTTTGTCAGGAAGCAGTGCGAGCTGGCTTCTCCCTGAAAGACGCAGAGCCAGGACTGACAGCATAGCTGGCAGGCCAGGGGCCTTGCCAGCCAGGGACCACCACATCACTGCCTCCTGCAAAGGAGCAGGGCAGGCTGGCGGGCTGCTGGGGCAGCCTGGGGGGCCACTGGGGCAGCCTCAGGGAATCAGGTACCTCCACAGGGATGGGCCAAGGCCATGCCAGGATGTCAGCCTGCGGGTCGGGGTAAAGATCAGACACAGTAAGGGTAACCAGGGTCAGACTAAGCCCCAGGATGGCTAGGAAGGGCTGCAGAGGCAGGGACAGGATGAGGCCAGGCTGAGATATCAGCCTGTGGATCAGGACCGGCTCAGACCATGGCTGGGCAGGGCATGGCTGTGGTGGATCAAGAGACCCACACTGCTGCAGCATCACTGGCGCAGGGACTGGCAGCCCTAGGCTGGGCTGAAATGGGGTCCTGGGCCATGAGCAGTGTGGTGGGGCAGGCCCAAAGGACTCTGGTCAGGACCAGTAAGGCCTGTTAGTGCCCTCATGGCCCTGACAGGATGCAGGTCTTGGGTTCTTACAAAATTATTCCAGAACACTAGCAATAATACATAATACTGTATCAAAGGACATCATTGAAAATAACACATAATGCCACATCAAGTTATACTTTTTTGCAGGTCAAACAATCCAAAATAGTCAAGTGCACAGCAGAGAGAGCTGGAACAAAGAATTAACTTTAGTCAGATGAAAACTAAAAGTGTATTGTCTAAGATAGTTACATAGGCACTCTCTCTCTAGTCTATGCAGAGACTCTCATCTGATCCTAAGAAAGTAAATAAGGCTACATCTCCATGGGTATGGCTAAGCTGATCTAATTATGACTGCCTGGCTTCACATTCCATCCTACCCCTGGAAACAAGCTGCTGCTGTTTGCTTTGCCTAGCACCAGGCATGGTGAGCTGGTTTAGGATCCAAACAAGCAGAACTGTAACTAAAAGTCAATGAATAGTTGTCTCAGGCAAAAGGCAATGCTGGTCCCAGGAAGTTGGGGAGGGAGAAACATAACCAAACCTTCACTGGTAGCCAGCTGCCAGATCACTCCAGCGTGGAAATGAGTCATCTGATGGATGTTCTCTCCTTTCATGGCCTCTGGAGGCAATGCTGATGACTAGCTAAGACTAGGTATCAAACCTCTGGATGGAAACTGTCAGGTAAAATGAATCCTATTTGAAATGTTTCTCTTAAATCTTTCTCTTTTAAAAACCCTGATCTTTTTTACTAAATTTCTCACTAGAACAATTTTTTAAGAACACTAAATTTTATACTGAATTTGTATTGCAGGCAAAGGAACAGACAAGAACATTTCACTTTCATTCAGTCTGACCTAAAGCCATGTCTTCCTGAACTATGGTTGTTCCAGTATTACCTTCTTCCCACATTAATTCTTCTGTATAGATTTCTCTGGCCTGTTTTTCCTCTAGTGCAACACAACCTTCCTACCAGAGAAGTACCCAGATACTAAGCCAGCTGATATTTTCAGTAGACATAGTTCAGAACTGTTCCCACTGTCCACAGACTGTGACAATGCCAAATTTTCTGTGGGAATTTTCATTCCTCAAAAATGTTACTTCCATGTTACTGACTCAGACCAAAACAGTTTAAAATATTCCCACTGAATCAGAATTCTGGGCCCATTTGAGCAACCGGGTTTGTAAAGTGCTCTGAGCATACTACATCTATATATAGCGCCTTCAGTAAAGATCTTACCTGGCACTTCTACTTGTTACAAAGAAAATCCTGATCAAGTGGGAAGCCTCATTTACTTCCACTGGTGAGTGTCATCTGGTCATGGGCAGCTTTAAAAAGTCTGTACCTGCTCTGTTCCTGAAAGATTCTACGTGTATTTGGGAATTAACAAATGAGTTATGGGACTGCACGTCATTAGACAATTGCATCATAGTACAGTCGCACTGTTTGTTAGAACTAATTATTTGCAGACTCCACTACAACACTGACTTTCTAGAATGTTGACATTTCCACTTCAAATATTTTTGCTCATATTAAAAGGAAAATCTGAAAATTCAAAATTGTCATTAAAAGGACATTCTAGAGGGAATAAGAAAATTTCAAACCCATTTTCTTAAAAAAAAAATCTTATTTAGACTTCTTTCACTTATACTAACATTTTTGTATAAAAATACTAAAAATGTCTGTTTTGAAGTGGAAAATCAATTTAGAATAAAAATGTCAACACTGTTTTAGAAAAATTAAATTTTAAAAGATTTCAACATTTTCATTTCCTCCTTTCAAAATAAAATTTTATAAAAAATGAAGTATTTTATGAAAGATGTTTTGATTAAATGGAATGTTCAAGCACATCTTTTGAACAGTCCCAAATTTTTTACTCATGTTTTACATGCTGTGCTTTGTTTGCTGAAAGCTCATTAGCTAAACTCCAGAGATCACAGAGATGCACTGAATACCTTGCACCATGAAAGGAACACTCAAATTCTGGAATTTAGAGTTAGGCAGTTCTGTGGAGTTAGAATTTTTAATTATATGACATTTCGCTTGATTTCATACATAAAATGCTGTTTTATCAGAATTTAAATGGGTATCATACAGTTTAAGTCCATTACATTAAATACATTGATTTAAAGAAAAAACTCAAAGACTTATGCAGTTCTGACCTACTCAGCATAGAGGCCAGAACCCAAGATGTAGAAAACAACAGAATATATTGACAGTCTGAATTACATTCAGATAAGCTTAGTAGATCTGTGTAAATTTTCATTCTGGTTGGAAATAATTTTTTTAGGGATTATATAAATAATACCTCAGAATTGAAACTGGAATTAATTTCTCATTATAAGAGAAATGCACAGTATTTTGCAAGGTAAATATAACTGGCCTGCTTTTCTTCTGAGTAAGGAAGGATTAGGTGTATTTGAGTTGATTTGTTCTTTAATATGCATTGAAATCTGCTATTGCTTTTTCAAAAATGCAAAATACGTCTATTTCATGTTGATCTGTTGCAGCTTGCCAGTCATGCAGGTAAATGGGGATACAGTTCTATGACTGCAGACACAATGCGATACTTGCTCAGGAACTACGCAGACACTAACCAGACCCCGAACAGAAAAAGAAAGGTCCTTAATATATACTTCATAGAATTTGCATATTGTCTTCTAAGATTAAATTATTTAAGCTTACTTCATTTAAGACTCACTTGATTTGTTGAGCTGAAAAATATTGACTCGTATTATATTAACTCTGTGTTCATTCAACAACCTTCAGCTCTGTTGAGATGATGTGTCTGACTCAGGTGAGCATTTAGCAAGTCTTAAGCATGTTGCATTCTCACCTACTATTTTTTCATCAAGATTTTTTTCTTCAGGCTTTAATTCATTCCCTTTCTTTCTCATTATATCTTTCACATTTCCACCCAGGTATTTTTTTTTAAGCAGTCTGTAACTTTTACATCAGTATTAATAAAGAGTTTATTGCAAAACAGAATTAATCATCTTTTCTCCTCCTCCATACTCTGCCTTAAAACACCTCATGTTAACCAAGATAGCTGAACCAGTACAATTAACCACCCCAGCTTGACGCTTCTTTCAAGACAGAAAAAGCTTCTACCCAAGAGCCTGCGAAAAAGAGGGTGTTCTGCAGAACAGGCATGGGAAGTCAATCCCTAAGCAATGTCTGGCTGGAGAGCTAAAAGGTGTAATATTACAAAGCCAAGTGCTCTGCTGGTATCTCCCTCATTGTTATACAGCCAGGCTCCATCTTGAATACATCTCCTTATCCCAGGACACAGCATGGCAACAGAGTCCATATAGAACCTGGTAAGCAACAGACTGAATTATGTTAACCTTCACTTAACTGTATTAAGAAATTAGAGTAGGAAGCTACACAAATTCTTTTGCTTTGTGAGTTATCACCTTGCTTAGTACACGCAGACCTCCCTCCAGCCTTTCTCAACTATAATCTAGTAACCCTTAACCATCCCTTTCTTCTGCATCTTTTTGACTTCATTCAGTTATAATCAATCTTTGAGTTATGATTTTAATTTAAATAGTCAAAGCATTCCTTCTTGTGTATATCTTTGCAGAAATTAATCCATTTGCTCAAGTAGCTTTTAAAAAAAATGACGGTTAAGTCTTCAGTAGTGTGTTGAGTGGCATGGACACGAACCAGAAAGGGTTATTGTCTCTTCAGGAGCGCAGATATTTCAAGGCTCATTCACTTGGCACAACCATAATACCCACTTTTGACTGTCTTTAGTCAAAATAGCTCAGCCCACATCACTGCATCTGTTATTTTTTTAAGATTACAATATCAATGAATCAAGGAATACTTTGTACTTGACAATAGGCCAGGTTGGCAATAGCAAATGTAAAGGACATTTTATCGTGAGAAATCAGCAGGCCACTTACAGATTAAGGTAGGTCCTGTGTAAATCTCAGGAATAAGTGTTTTGAAAATACTACCCTTCAATTCTGTTAGGAATACTAGAACCTGAGGCATCATTTCCATTTTTAGTGAGTATATCAGTTTTATTCTGCCTAATGACTGCAGCTTATTTAATACAGAAGTTACTGGCTAGCCATAAAAACATATCTTGAGATTCTTTTTTTTGTAGGACATCAAGCACTATTCTTCTTCCCGGTTTGACTTAATGCAATGCCATTTCATTGTAATAGAGTCAAAGAAAAAAATAGACATTTTTCTTGTAAAGAAGCAGCCTATCTTATACCACTGATAGTTCACAGAGCTGCAGATACAGTAGAACACATGCATTGCTAATGTGTGTTTTTCTGGTGCCAACAGGGAAGCTGACCTTAGTAGGACTTAACCAAATTCAGGCACAGGGATTTGGCCTTGGCAGCTGAGTACCGAAGACATGTAAGTTAATTAACTGAATTAACAGCATTTGGAAAATGTTCATTTATTCCTACAGAAACCAACTTCACAAGATACAACCCCTTGTGTCACCTATTCTCCTCAGTTGAGCCAAGACAATGAAAAATCACTTTAAGTGTGTAGCTTTGTGTACTCTCACTGTACACAGAACTGAATGAGATACAGCCTCTGTTCTTCCCTATACAGCACTTTTTGATTTTTTAGCTATAAACACAGCTCATTCAGTCATTTTCCTGGCCCAGGAATGATTTTTCAGACTTATAATGTTTCCAGATCAAGAGCCAAGATTTCAAAATCAAGCTTTTTTTGTTTCTGTTTAAAATAACAACTCTAAGAGGAAAGATTCTTGAGTGAGAATTAATCTGGAAATTCTGATGATGATGGATGAGATGAAACAGAACTCAGCTTGCCCATCTGCAACTACATTGGCTCAGCGACACTGACAAGAAGATAAACATGTTTCTGCCACTAAGCTAGACATGGTATTCAGAAGACACATAAGAAACAAACTTCTGCAGGACATAAATACAAGTATATAAAGTTGATTTTTCTGACTACAATCAAAGGAAAGGCTTTCTCCTCAAGAGTTATTAGCAGGTGAGTGTATGCTATTCCTAAAGTAAGCCTGTGAGAGTACTTCGTATCCACACTTTGGTAACTCTTCTGTCCACTCACCTGAGCGCAACACGGAAAACACAATTCTGCTAAAGGAAGTCTTCACGACAAACTAGATTTGTTTCCAGTAAAAGAAAAATGAAAAAAAAAAAGTTGCCAAAATATCAGAAATAGAAAGTGAGTAAAATCAATTACAAAATACATATTAAAATTGTGAGAATTAAGTACCTCTCTTGCACATAAATGAGCTAGCCTATTATTTCATAAAATAAATATTTCCTGATAGGAAGGCATATTTTATTTCAAAAGTAAATTTTCAGATTTGTTGAAAAGGTCTCATTTTTTATTGGGAAAATCATAGTGATGACTACTGGCTACCTGCGTGGAAGACTGTTGTGAATTTATTTTTTTACCTGCACGGAAACAGGAGAATTGACAAGAGTATTTTAGACAACTCTAGGAAACCAGGGAAGACAGTTTGTCCTTACTCTTCACCTGTCCCAGCATTGCAGTCAACACAGTCTTGACTCAGGGAGGTTCACTTAGTTTGATCTATTGACAATTAATATAAGCTTTTAATTCCTGATTGTCCCAATATTTTCCCCTCAATACTCAAACAGTTAAACAAGCACTTACTGAACATCTTCCCCACTGCCCCTTCCTCAGGCTCAGCTTAGCCTGACATCTACCTCTCCTCTCTCCCCTCCTAGTCTCAGCTTTCCTTATTTTAGCAGCACACAGTGGAAGACGTTATGACTGCTGTCTGTTTCCTTTTGCCAGTCCTTGCTTCCTCCTCTTTTTCCCCATGGCTCCTTGTTTCTTACTGCTCCTCTGTTCCAGCACGGGCTGTCTGTGGACCACAGTCTTGCGGGGCTGCCTGTGTCTGTGCCCTGGCATGGGCAAGCCACCCACAGGCCACAGTCCCTCAGAGCCATACCTCCTTTGACAGGGAGCACCTCTCCAGCTACATCTCCAACCATGTCCCTTTCCACATGTTTCCTCCGCTTTCTCCTCCATTTTCTCTTGAAACATGCCTCTTCACATTCCTGTTTGAATACGCATCCCTTTATAAGCTGTACTTTTAACATAATCACAACTTTAATATACCTGAACTGTAAATGCAACTCTTCCTCTCAGACAACAGGGATTAATTTTGTACAATGTGCACACACTCTCAGTAAATCACCTTTTGCCCCTGGAAATGAGACTGTTGGCGTTAACATTACCACAGTTTACATAAGTACTCCTCACAAACTTCCCCTCTTGCCCCTGCAAAACGCAAACGCCAGAAACTTGCAAGACTTTGAATACACCCGCTGCGATCAGACCTCAGTTTCTGCACCCGAGGGCTCGGCTTCCCCCACCGGGGCGGCCGCTGCCACCAGCCCAGGCCCGGCTGCAACGCGGCCGGGGCAGCGCCTCCAGCTGCTCGCTGATGCCCAGGGACCCGCCCGCCCCGAGCACTTGCTAACGCCCCCCTTAGCAGCCCGTTGCTCCGAGGAAGGCCGTCAGCCCTGCCCCCGCCACCGGACTCCGCTGAGCGGTCCCGTTCCCTCCAGATCCCGGCTGGGAGCAGGCAGCGTCCTGCAGCCCTCCCCGCAGCCCCCGGGCTCGGGCGGCCGAGTTTTAAAGTCAGGCCCAGCCGCCGACGGGCATAGCCCCTGTTTCTCCACCGGTTACTAGTAGCCGCGGCAAACTTCCTCGCCCAAAGGCACCCCTCTTCTAGCCCTCCTCACTTGCTCCCTGCTCTGCACCCACCCCGCAGCGCTGCCCCCTGCCTGCTCGGGGGAGCCCCTGACCGCGGCGGTTTTAGCGGGCGGTGGGGAGCTCACCCCGCTGCCGGAACGGGCTGCGACCGGCCCGGGGCAGTTGGCGGCCGCTCCCCTCACAGGGCACCGGCTGTGCCCAGCACAGCCCGCTGCCGGGCGGCAGCAGCAGAGGGCAAGTGCAGCCTGGGCGACGCTGGGCATTTGGTCAGAGGTGGCTTCTCCTAACGGCATTTATTAATTCTGTTTCCTGCTGGAAAAAAGCGGCGCAGACAGGAGCCTTGCAGGTATGCGTGCAATACGTTGAGAAGTACTGTTTTCATTCTTTTGAGAGTGGGTTTTGGGGGTGGTGGTGGTAGCTTTGTTCTCTGTTCTTCTCAGAAGCAAATATGGTTTTTGTTTCCTGTTGAAAAACAGGAAAATCGCTTTGCTTATATTTTTTTTTTTTTCCTAATTTGAGATGGAAGTGAATTTGCAATTATGTTTTAACCAGAAAAAAAAAAAAACCAAACCTGAAGTTTCTAATCACGGTATCTGGCCTTAGTGCAGGAAAGCACTAAAAGACTGTACAGCTCTAAGCCTGTGTACTGTGTCATCAATTTAAAATGCTATTAATGTGCATAAGGGGTGTGCTTGAGCACTGTGTCAGAGCTGGTTTTGAGCAGGGGGAGCTCAGCTGAGCTGCTGCTGACGGGCTTTGTGGGGGCTTCCTTGCTGGGGTGGTCCTGGCCCAACTCCTGCACCCGCTGAAAAACTGCGAACATTTTGGCAGAGTGAGGATTTCCAGTACTAGGCCGTTAATGTAGCAGGGTTTTCACAGCAGGGGAGACTAGGAATAAATAAAAAAACATAAAAGACTGACAGGCAAGGATCATTGCAGAATCTGTATGGAGAGACCAGGAGCGTGGATTTTTACTGTGTACAAGCAGGAGCTGAGGGCAAAGGAGTCAAAGTGGAGAAACCGGCATACATCTTGGTGTTCTCTACCCCATCAGATAAAGAAAAGGCTATTTGGCACTGTCTTTGTTAAATAGTAGTGGTATCTGTTAGGGGTAGGTACAGTCCATGCTGGGATACCAATGGCTATAGTATGCATGCTTTTTGTTTTGAACTAGCTGTAGTTTGTTCCCGTTAGATAAATGCCTATTAGCAGCTGGAGAACATTAAGTGTGCTCTGAGTGCATCTTCTGGTTCAGCTTCTGCACTGAGTTCGTGTACTCTGAGACTACTTTGCAATATGAAAGAAAGTGTAGTTTAGAGGATTTGCTACAAAAGCTTATTCCTGATCTGCCCTGAAACATTAGTGTGGGTGCTCCCTTTCTAGGCCAGAAGTGAAGTATAAATACATCTTTACTCTTTTTTTTTTCTTAACCAAAGAAAATAAATATTATCTTTCTATTGACTTCAGTGTTTTAGCATTAAGACCATAATAAATGCATATTAAATAACATTGAATATGTTAAGATTTTCGCCAATGCACTCAAGTAGAAGGAGGCAACACTTCTGGAATACCTAATTATTTAGGAGCCTTGCTATTTGGAAAATGAAAATGAAGACTGAGGAGAATGCTGCATGCAATTGTTTATTTCTGATCCAAAAGAGGCTTGGTTTTTAGTGTGTTAGGGGAAGATCTTGTGACTCCAGTTAACTGGTTTAACTGGTTTGTATGGCATAAGGATGTTATAATTTGTTAGACTGGACTGTGCATAAATTGTGTACCAAGATTATTTTCACAGCAAGCACTTTCATAAGGTTCGTTTAGGGCTGCGCTGTAATAAAAATCATAGAATCGTTTAGGTTGGAAAAGACCTTTAACATCATCAAGTCCAACCATTAACCTAGCACTGCCAAGTCCACCACTAAACCACGTCCCTAAGCACCACATCTACACATCTTCTAAATAACCTCCAGGGATGGGGACACAGCCACTTCCCTGGGCAGCCTGTTCCAATGCCTGACTACCCTTTTGGTGAAGAAGTTTTTCCTAATATCCAACCTAAACTTCCCCTGGTGCAACTTGAGCCTGTTTCCTCTTTTCCTATTGCTTGTTACCTCGGAGAAGAGACCGACCCCCACCTTGCTACAACCTCCTTTCAGGTAGTTGTAGAGAGCAATAAGGTCTCCCCTGAGCCTCCTTTTCTCCAGGCTACACAACCGCAGTTCCTTCAGCCACTCCTCATAAGACTTGCTCTCTAGACCCTTCACCAGCTTCGTTGCCCTTCTCTGGACACGCTCCAGCACCTCAATGTCCTACTTGTAGTGAGGGGCCCAAAACTGAACACAGTACTCGAGGCGCGGCCTCACCAGTGCTGAATAGGTTAACAGTAGGTTAACGGTTGGACTCGATGATCTTAAGGGTCTTTTCCAACCTTGACGATTCTATGATTATATGATTCTATGAATACAGAGGGACGATCACTTCCCTAGTCCTGCTGGCCACGTTATTTCTGATACAAGCCAGGATGCCATTGGCCTTCTTGGCCACCTGGGCACACTGCTGGCTCATATTCAGCCAGCTGTCTACCATGTAAAGACAGAAACAATGCTAATATAGGAATGATATAGGTTTAAATAAGTAAGTATGTAGCCAGTAGAATCAAACTCCCCAATATTGAGTTACATGCTTTTTTATATGTTGAGGCATACACAGTTTTAGTAGTTCAATGATGAATAAGGTACAGAAGGGTGTGTTTAAGAGGTGTTTTTTCTGAGTGTTTTTTTTTCAGGTGAAACACATCTGTGAGGTCATCTTGTCTCTGAGGAGGCTGTAAATATAAATAAGGCTTACAGGCACTGCTTTTGAGAGAGCTTACATTGATTTTAGAGTGCTAACTTGTGTCTTACATGGTTTGTACAGTGCAAACATGCAACTTTGCTGTAAAGTCTTGAATGTGATCGTTCAGAGGTTAGAACTAACACAGACTAGGTCACTGATTGGCCGTAATTTTGCCTGATACATAGCAATACAAGCATATTCAAATTCAGCAATGTATTACACACTATTGATACACGCAATGGAAATTAGTACTATAAAACTAAATGTGACATCTTACAGAAGGGTAAGGTGGTACTTTCTTACAGAAGGGTAAGGTGGTACTTACTTACAAAACCCTTATGCAAGTTAATTTTATGCATTCACATTCTGACAAGCAACAAGACGTGTGTATCCAGCTGGCCTGGCCAGGATCACTTCTGTGCTACACAGGAGAAGAGGCTTGGCAGTCGAGTCCTCACAACAGCTCTGGGTCCTCTTGACTGGCAATGACAAACCAGTCTTTGGGCAGATCTTCTATAACCTTTAGTAGTTATCAGCTATTAGGGTCGTAATTTGGCTCAGAATCTTGCTTCAGTCTCCGTAGATCTTAGGATCTTAGGCCACATTGCTTGCCTGCTGTATGTTTGGGTTTTTTTTGTTTTTGGTTTTGTTTTTTTTCCTTTTTTGGCATATATGCTTGAAATATATGTTTGCAGTTTGTTTTCCTGAGCGGTTAACAGGAAAAGAACTGGTATATGTGATAAACTGCAATCTTGCTGCCATCTTCATGGTGTTAGGACACAGGGTCTTCACTGACAGTCATCCGTGCTTTGATGCTTCTGAGTGCAAGCCTTTTAGTCTTGACATAATACATTTCTTAATTTTACTGCTGGGAGTGGTGGTCTGAAAACAGGGTCCTATGTTGTCAATACAGGGGTTTTAACCCTGTAACCCTTTTAAGCCTTGTTTTGTATTTCAGTTTTAGTGCTTACACACACATTTCCAGTCATAATAGTTCCAACCTTAGAAATTTTGTTGCAAATTTCTTCACTCTGAGGTAGAGAATGATATGGCCATTCCTTATCTTGCTGCTGCTGAGGTGCATCATTAAGTGCAGCAGATGACATTAAACCCTAGCCAGCTTAGACAGCTCTACAGACTGTTGACATGGCACGTTGGTGTTACCAGGTCCCGTGCCTCTTTCCTGTACTGCTTGATGAAATGGAAAAAGATGGGTCAAATGAAGGGAAATAACAGTTCATGTTCCTGTAATCTTCTGCCATCAGTTTTACAGCAGTGCTCACCCCATTAATTTCAGCCTTACTCATCCTACTTTAAAATGATGCAGAAAAAACAAGTCTGTAGGGGCTCTTTTGAATGGTGTTAATTATATATAAAGTCTAATGCTCACCAGCTATAGACCACATCATCAGCTGGAGTATTTGATACAAATTTACTGGCCTGAAACAAGTCTCTCTGAAACTACTGAGGATCTAGCTCCGATAAGTGGCATCTCTTGGCCTTGAACTCCTGTTTATCAGCAGGTAAGTGTGAGACATCTAAAAGATGCAAGAGCCATAGAATAAAGAGACCAGTGTTTATGTGCTTTAGGAATTAGGTGGCTGGGGTTGGAAGGAAACAAGGTCCACTACAGAGCTTTCTGCTCTGTTTTAAATTAAAAGAGTGTGATGCAACAAAATACATGTTGTAAGATAAATTTTCATAAGGCTGAAATTACCAAATAAACAAATACTACAAAATATCAAGGCTAGCACCACGTTCCAGTAAATATAACTGAAACACATGAAAAAATTTAAATAATATACTTTGCTACTTATTTTGAAGATTAAATTACTCCAGCAAAGGCGACATTTTCCTATGTTCTCTGAACTAACTGGGTCTTTTTCTAAGAACCTCTCAGCCAGATTTCCTGGTATAGCCTGACTGCCCTGTGAAGCTTTGGCAATGCAATTTTTTCTGTACTTAAGTATCCAGGTAAACCAGAATTATGAACTGTTTGGCTCTGTTGGAAGAAGATTAGGCAACCAGTGTATGCCAGGGAGCATCAACATATCTAGGAATTAGTTTATAATCTTTTTCCTTGGATCATATTTGGAAGTAAAATTGTAAGCTTGGCTGCCTGAAGTGGGTAGGAGCATATGTTGGGATCAAGACCCTGTCTACAATTAAGATAATCTGAAGAATGCCTTTCTATAAAAGGGATGGTCTTCTCAGTCAGAACTTCCTTTATCCATTAGAAAGAAATATGTTCATGTCTAAATGAAAGGATGCCGTTTTCCTTCTAGATCTTTCCTCCTAATAAAATGCTGCATTTTCACTTTCTGTTTTACTTTCTCCACATGTGTGCCTACTCCCAGAACAAATTCCTATTGAATTCAATGTGAGAGTAGGGTATCTCTTTATCTAGTTATTTCTTTTGAAGCAGAATTATTTCTGTAATCTTCTGTTTTGACTGAACAAAGAAAAAAGCACCCCTGTGTATTTTAACGAATACAGGAGTTGAAATTATGGAGCGCTCACCAAAGTACTTAGGTTTCCTCAGGATTTATCACTGAAACAGATTACTTGCCTAATTTTAAACCACACTAATAACAGTCTATTTTGATTAATGTCCATTGTTTAATCAATCTAATCTTTCCACTGAAATTAAATTGCCAAACTCCTGCTGATATCAATGGTATCAGGATCAGACCTACATACAGGACACTCAATAGTTTTGTCATTCTTAAAAGGTTTTGTTTGGTTTAGAAGCTGTCCTGGTTTTGGCTAGGATAGAGTTAATTTTCTTCTTAGTAGCTGGTATAGTGCTGTGTTTTGGATTTAGCAGAATAATGTTGATAACACACTGATGTTTTAGTTGTTGCTAAGTAGTGCTTATACTAGTCAAGGACTTTTCAGCTTCCCATGCTCTGCCAGGTGCACAAGAAGCTGGGAGGGAGCATGGCCAGGACAGCTGACCCAGACTGGCTAAAGGGCTATTCCATACTATATGACATCATGCTCAGTATATAAACTGGGGAGAGTTGGCGGAGGCATCAATCACTGCTCGGGGACTGGCTTGGCATTGTTTGGTGGGTGGTGAGCGATTGCATCACTTGTTTTTCCTGGGTTTTGGTTTTGTTCCTCTCTTTGTTGTTGTTGTATTCCTTTTCACTATATCATATTATTATTATTATTATTATTATTATTATTGCTATTATTGCTATTATTGCTATTATTAAATTAATTTTATTTCAATTATTAAACTGTTCTTATCTCAACCCACAAGTTTTCTTACTTTTGCCCTTCCAATTCTCTCCCCCATCCCACCGGGAGGGGGAAGGGGAGCGAGCTGCTGTGTGGTGCTTAGTTGCTGGCAGAGGTTAAACCACGAGAGAAGTGAAAGCTGTTTTGTCTGTGGATGTCCAAGAGCAATACAGGAAGAAAAGATGTAAATTTAAGATTGTATTTCAGTGTGCCAGTCTGCACTGAAAGGATTCACCTGTGAACCTGATCTTAGTGGCTAAACAGAAGTTGCTTCACTGTGCTGATGGTTACTTCAGCCACTTGGATGAGGCGATTGCTCCAGAACCAGTCTGAAATGCCTCAGATGGACGGAAAGAGAGAGCAGCGTGATTGCTTCCTAACTGCTCCTTGCTTAATAACCATCCTTCTCTCTGACTCCTCAGGGTGCTTGGCCTCATCATGACTTAATTTGCCGTTTCCACAGATGTGATTCCATTAAATGAAATAAAATAAATCAGTGATCTCATACACCTCATAGATTTATATCTCAAAGTGACCCTTTCAAAGTAGATTTTTCTGTTAACAGCAACTAAAAAAACTACACATTTTCTTGTCAAATTTTCTGTGACCTCAAAAAAGGGGATGATTGAAATTCTCATCATCATGGCGAGGTTATATAAATTACAAAAGGGATTATAACATATTGAAAATCAACATTGAAAAAGAATTGAAATGATCTTAATCATCAGTGTTGTTTGCATGTTATTTACTGAAGCACGTACAGCATCTGCAGCGCTTCAGATCATATCAGAATCACTTCAGATCGGTCCCACACTTCACATAAATGAAGCTTCTCTTCAGAAATGGCAGCTCTAGAACCAATTTTTTTGAGAGCATCTTAGTTTTAGGAAATTGTTACAGAAACGTTTCATGTTTGGTTCTGTCCTGAATCTGATTTTCTGTCTGCTAAAGCTAAAATGAAGAGAGAAAGATTTAAAATATTAAATGTAAGGGTTGAGCCTTTTAAATATTTATGCATGCAGATGAAAGAAGCTAACAAATAGTGTTTAATTCTTCAAAAGAATAATAATTTCTCCACTGTCTTGTTTTCAAACTTAATGTTATCATAAAGTTTGGGTTAGGCTGAACTGAAAGGGTTTATTGGATTAGATAATTCATATAGTTTTTTATATATACCTATATAGCTATATAGCCATGTCTTGAAAAAACATCTACTTTGTATTTTGTAAAGCAGTATCATGCTTTACAAATTCAAGCTGAAAGTGTGGAATTCAGAAATGTGTAAGACATGGACCATCTCATGTTGTCAGGCAAACAGAACTAATTCTGTTTCACATAGTCACAAATAGCAGGTTACATCTGAAACCTGCAGCCACCTTTCTTTGCCAGAAGTGATGTGTTATCTTTACCTTTTGCTCAGATTTGCTGCTAAAAGCAAATGAAAGGAACCGCCATAGTATGGGACTTGTGTTGAGTAGCATGTGAATCTCAACCTTGAGGTGAGAGTTACGCTATAAACTTTTTCCTCTAATAATACAACAAACTGAACTTGGCTACCACTGAGCATAGGAAATCTAAGAATTTCCAATTTTTTATGGAGAGTGGGTTTATTGTTTAACGCCTTCCGGAAGATTTGTACCCAGAGGCGTTCTGAGTGCCTGCACAGGGTAGAGCCCCTGCACCATCTGTTTCAGTATCAGGTACACTGAGTGGCCTGCTTTCCTTCATTTCCAGCTGTACTGCCTACCTCTCACTCTTATTTATCTCTGTGGAAGTGCTACCAATACATTTAACTATCTGGGAATCATCTGTCCCCAGGGAATTACCCTTTTCACATTGGTTGAATGGTCATTGAAGGACTCACCCAGTGACTGCAGGCTTGCAGTCAATATTTCTGCCTTTATCATAATATGTAGAGGTATTCCTGCCATTAGGGAAGAATGATAAACTAACTTATACTTACTGATTTAACCTGTTACCTGTTGACTTCTACATTTAATCTCTGAAGGAATAAGAGAGACAAGATGTTGACAGTACTTTTTCTAACTGTTAGTAACATTTAAGCAAATTAACAACAACAACAAAAAAAAACACCACAAGAAAATTATCTTTCAAACCAGTCTGTTGCACAAGGGCAGACTTTTTCTAGGTTCTTTCTACGTTCAGCCTGGAAAAGAGAAGGCTTGCGGAGACCTTATTGCAGCCTTTTAATACTTAAAAGGGGGCTTATAAGAAATATGGAGAAAGAATTTTTACCAGGGCCTGTAGTGACATGAGAAGGGGTAATGGTTTTAAACTGAAAGAGGGTAGATTTAGATTGGGTATAAGGAAGAAATTTTTATGATGAGGATGGTGAGATCCTGGAACAGGTTGCCCAGAGAAGCTGTGGATGCCCCATCCTTGGAAGTGTTCACAGTCAGGTCGGATGGGGCTTAGAGCAACCTGATCTAGTGAAAGATGTCCCTGCCCATGGCAGGGGGTTGGACTAGATGATCTTTAAAAACTCCCTTCCAACCCAAACCATTCTTACCGCTGGATGTATACATATAGAATTGGATTTTTTTTTTTTTTTGTCATAAAGAAACAGACAATTTTCATAGCAGTATCCCAATTTAAGGTTATCCTATATTTAGTCTTCTGATATTTTAGTACAAAATAGTGAAAAATCCTTAAAGAGAGAAATGAGAGCAGCTTCAAGTCATATTGCATGTTAAGAAAAGTAATAGACTGATACTGGCTATTTGTGAGGAGACTCTCAGCTAATGTTTCAAGGTTTTGAGCATTTCCAAACAGTAAAAAAATCTCGTGCCTGGTCAGGACTTCCAGTTCCGCCCTTTTAACTTTGGAGGGTTTGGTCACTGGTGTTTTAGGAGTCATTAATCTTCCCTGAAAAAATAGTAATTGATAAGACTATATGGGCAAAATTGTGACACTGTAAGTTCCCAGTACAATTTTACTCTTCTGTAATTTTTATCCAAGAGTAAATTATGCGTCTCTTTCTTCATGTGGTTGTCTAGTCAGTCTCTTTGCATTTTGAAAGAGAAAGGTTTTTGGTTACTAAATGCCTTGAAATATTTGGTTGGTTTGTTTTAATCAGTATTGAGGGAAACTGCACTTTCCTGACCTCCTTTATGGTCATTGATTATTTCCTTACCATTTTCCTGTCAACTTGCTGTAACTTCTAGATTAGATTATTAAAGAAGATGAAGTCTCAACCTACTGAGGTATGAATCTGAGAAAGATCTGTAGTGTAGGAAGTAGTATAACATAATGGAATCTAAAAGTGGTTATACCGCAGCAAGGGTCAAAGTGACTGCTATATTTTCACTACTTGAATCATTTAGTGTACTTGGATTGAAAAGGCTATGTGGCCTATCAGTTACTAATTAATAATATTATTTAAAATTAGCCATTTCCTTCTTTTTCATACCTTACACTCAATTTCCAAATATGTGTCCAGTTTAAATTTCCAGTTTGCGGTTAAGGGTTTAAATACAGTGCTGGCATTATGTGATGCTTTGTACAATACATTTTGATACCTGTGAAGCAAGACATACTACCAAGTTTATATCAACTGTAAAATGTAAAACAATTGCAACATAAGGTAAACAAAACTAATGAGGAGCAAGCAGTCCTGAACGTTTACTATGGTTATCAGGGCCATAAGTTTCACATGACAATATCTTTATATTTAAAAATGGTTGTACGTCAGACATCCTCCAGTGGAGGAGTGATGGTAATAATTAAGCTGATAAGTTTTATTCCCTCCTTTTGATTAATCTCATCACTTGAATACAGTGAAACTCCCACAAATATATAATAAATTATGGGTGTGTTGCAGAAAAAAACAGTCTTGTCTCAGGGAACTTATACTTTAATACATTGCCAGTTAATATAAACTTCTAATCACTAATCTGTAATTGAGAAAAAAGAAAACATAAACAATTAAAGACCTTTTTCCCCCCCTTTCCTAGGTTCAGCTTAACCTGAGCACCTGTCCTACCCCCTTTCTTCTGTCAGCTGCTTTGTTTTCACCGTGGGTGAGCGACGGGCGGTGCAGGAGGTTGGGGTCATGTGTGTAACAGTTTTTTTCTGCTGCTCTTTGCTCTCTACTGGGTATCCTCCGCTCCTCTGTGGTTCTCAGTGTACGTGCTCCAGCGTAGGCCCTCCATGGGCTACGGTCCCTCAGCGGTGTCTCTGTACCAGCGTGGGTCATCTGCAGGCTGCTGTCTGTCAGGGGTGTCCCTCTTTGGCATGAAGTGCCTCCTCCCAAGGGCATGTCTCCTTCTGTGTGCTCCAAATGCTTCTCCCCAACATGTCTTCCCCAAGAGCATCTCCTTGGTGTCTCCTCAAGTCTCCTGCCCTCTTCCTCCTCATATCAGCTGAGGGTGGTTCATGGCCTCTTCCCAAACGGAGCACCCCACAGCCCCCTGTTATCCCCCCCCTGCCAAGTATGCCCCGTGTAGTATGCCAAGCTACACATAATCAGCTCATTTTGGAAGCAATTGTATATTTTTTGTATATATAATTGTAATTTTTTTTTAAGTAGGATTCTTACTTCAAATTGTACTTTCTCCTAAATTAATGCCACGAATTCCAACTGTGGAGTGCACGTTACAGAGCTTAGAAATACCCTTTCTCTCTTGATAAGAAATGTTGATTTTATCTGCAGGTTAACAGAGGCATTCCTCCACTCAGCATACCTCAGGTGTAGAATTAGGAGTTCAGTGGATGGTCAAGTCAAGTCTCTTCCTACCTTTGATACTCATCAGTAGCGCATGCTACTGTTGACATAAGGTCTGTTTCATAAAGACCTGCTGCAGAAACACCTCTTTTCAGCATTTTCTTTCTCACCCTCTGAATGAGAGGCTCATTCATGCTTTTAAATATGTATATTTAGGTCTTTCCCCTGTTCATCTTACATATAAAGGATTGAAAATGTAACTTGAATATGGAGGGGACATGTATTAATTTTTATGCTGTTTACTAGCATGTGATTTATCTCACTAATCTTTTCATTATTTGTCTTGTAATTAAAAGGATACTACTTCCAATACAGATGAGGAGTACCTGGTAAATCAAAGTGAATTCCTTTTGGTCATTAATGATCATATCATATATTACTAGCACCATAATCTCAACTTTTTTGTGATCAGTAACATATATAACCCTGATTTCCTCTGCTCACCATTTAATTTCTAGGGAAAAACACAGGAGCAATTTTGTATTTTTGTAAGTTGACCCCCTTCTAGCTTCCATGTATTTTAGGAAGGGTTTCATTGAAATTCAGTTTGAAAATGAATGTAATTTACTGCTAGTTGATAATAAGAGATCATCTGGCTTCAGCAAGGCTCGCGTGACTGAGTTTAATAAAATATTTGATGAAATCTTGATTAGATCACACAAAGCTTAGTATTTGGGAAACATCAAGTGTGATTTGTGCTTTTGTATCATTCTAACCCTAATGTCCCTTCTGCTGAATGAAATAATCAGCTTAAATGTATGTACACTAATGATGTGTTTGTCATGAAAACATAGCACACAATTCCTTCATCAGTGTCACAGGAAAGTACAATGGATTTAATGCAGTGCTAGTTGCAAAGTATTTTTGTGGTGGGATGTTCTTAAAAGGCAAGATAAATTTGAAAAGCTCTCCTGTGTGTAATTTATACAGACAATAGAGTGATAAGCAGGGTCAACCAGGGAGGTCCCAGATGACTGGAAGTTAGCAAATGTGACGCCCCTCTACCCCTTCGGTCGGAAGGAGGATCCGGGGAACTACAGGCCTGTCAGCCTGACCTCGGGGCCGGGGAAGGTCATGGAGCACATCATCTTGAGTGCCATTATGCGGCACGTGCGGGACAACTGGGGGATCAGGCTCAGCCAGCATAGGTTTATGAAAGGGAGGTCCTGCTTCACTAACCTGGTGTCCTTCTGTGACAAGGTGACCCCCTTAGTGGATGAGGGGAAGGCTGTGGATGTTGTCTGCCTGGACTTCAGTAAGGCCTTTGACACTGTCTCCCACAGCATTCTCCTGGAGAAGCTGGCTGCTCACGGCTTGGATAAGTGCACTCTGTGCTGGGTTCAAAACTGACAGCCGGGCCCAGAGAGTGGTGGTGAATGGAGTCAAATCCAGTTGGCAGTCAGTCACAAGTGGTGTTCCCCAGGGCTCAGTGTTGGGGCCGGTCCTGTTCAACTTCTTCATTGATGATCTGGATGAGGGGATTGAGTGCACCCTCAGTAAGTTTGCAGATGACACCAAGTTGGGTGGAAGTGTTGATCTGCTGGAGGGTAGGAAGGCCCTACAGAGGGACCTAGACAGACTGGATCATTGGGCCAGGGCCAACTGTATGAGATTCAACGAAGCTGAGTGCCGGGTCCTGCACTTGGGTCACAACAACCCCATGCAACGCTACAGGCTTGGGGAGGAGTGGCTGTAGAGCTGCCTGGCGGAAAAGGACCTGAGGGCGTTGGTTGACAGCCGCCTGAACGTGAGCCAGCAGTGTGCTCAGGTGGCCAAGAAGGCCAGTGGCATCCTGGCTTGTATCAGGAATAGTGTGGCCAGCAGGACCAAGGAGGTGATAGTGCCCCTATACTTGGCACTGGTGAGGCTGTGCCTCGAATACTGTGTTCAGTTTTGGGCCCCTCACTACAAGAAGGACATCTGGATTTTAATGTCCAAGGCATGTCCAAAGAAGGGCAACGAAGCTGGTGAAGGGTCTAGAGCACAAGTCTTGCAAGGAGCGGCTGAGGGAGCTGGCGTTGTTTAGTTTGGAGAGGAGGAAGCTGAGGGGTGACCTTATGGCTCGTCTACAGCTACCTGAAAGGAGGTTGTAGTGAGGTGGGGGTCGATCTCTGCTCCCAAGTAACAAGTGATAGGATGAGAGGTAAACGGTCTCAAGCTGCGCCAGGGGAAGTTTAGGTTGGATATTAGGAAAAACTTTTTCACTGAAAGGGCAGTCAGGCATTGGAACAGGCTGCCCTGGGAAGTGGTTGTCTCCATCCCTGGAGGTATTTAAAAGACGGGTAGACATGGTGCTTGAGGACATGGTTTAGTGGTGGACTTGGCAGTGCTAGGTTAACGGTTGGACTTGATGATCTTAAGGGTCTTTTCCAACCTTAATGATTCTATGATTCTGTGATTTATCCTAGGTGTCCTTATTGTTCTCTGTTTTACATTTTGGAATTGGGAAAAATAATATATAATCGGCTGTGATAGGATATGGTCTGAAGTAGGAGTAAATTCATCATCACTCTGCTATGACACTGCTTGATACAAGTCTTTTCAGTAGTCATGTATGTAGCTTGTGAAATGTCTGGTAACTTACTCTCCCCACCTCCTTTCCTTCCATGGAAGCAAATTTGGGCCAATATGAAATACTTTTGTGTCTCCCATTTTGACTTGTTAATGTCAAATGCACATTTGCATCAGAGACATGATAAAAAAATTCTGAAATCCTATAAAATGTTCTGAGATAATATTGTTTTCATTGAGGAGTAACACCTTATTAAAATTAAGCAGCTAGATTTCAAGAACATTTCTTTAAAGAACGCTGAAATGATTTCAATTAAGTTAAAATCTTCTATCTGCCCTTCTTTGACAGAACATTGTGGCTTTTCATTTCAAGATATTTGCTATGATATTTTATGTTATTCGGTTGCAAGATAAATTGTCAAAGTCAAAATTTTACCTTTCAGTGCCATCAAGCCAAATGATTTTTATTTCCTTATTTTTTCTATTCCAAGTCATAAGAGTTTGGAAAAAGGTTGAGGTTCTAATAGTACAAATATATGTACACATACTTCTAATATGTACGCCTCTTTAGAATGGATATTCTGATTTTGTCATCTGTTAACTGCACTGTTAGAAAAGTTTACATTTTCTTTGTGATCCAATTAAATTACATTGGAATATCTATTTTACAGTATATTCTGTGTTTTAAATATTTTTTTACTTTTTAATATTGGATAGAGTTGTTTATTTACTGGCAGATCCTATGTCCTGTTTCTTCATTGTATCAAGTAAGAAGTATTTTATGATACCAACTTTTATCACTGCAAAAACAGCTAACTACAAAGTAAAGCAGACTTGATAACAGTCTCAAAAAACATTTTTGTGGAATTTTAAATTCATATGAATCTATGGAGGAAATGCAAGTCCTCTTAGTTGTCCATGTTTCTAATTTTGTGCTAAGCTTGTTCGAGCCTTGCTTACTTTTTCTTTTGTTTTGTAGACCTTTACAATTCTGAATAAATTTCTTCTTGGGTTAAACAGAGGGTATGTTGGCATCAGATAGTCCTAACTAGGAGTTGCTTCTGCCATTACTTCATGACAATATTTTTCGAACTAAGTCTGAACCAGTCAAAGCCTGGCTTCTCCATAGTTTCTTTTTCAGGAAGATTATTAGGAGGAAAGGGTAGGCTGAAGTAAATGTGTCTTTTTTTTTTTTTCTGTTTATGGAGGGAGACATTCTGAGCTGGAATACTTAAGGAAAGAGGGAACAACATTGCATCGCGTGTCAACTGTAAACTATATAGTGCTTACAAAGTCTTGGATAGCTTTTTAAGACTGTAATAACATCTAGTTGAAAGTTTGGATTTAGAGTATCCTTCATATGTCAGTGGCATCAAAAAACTAGTATGTGGCAGGTTGTTAGAGGGAATTAGTTGGTAGCTTACATTAATGAACCACAAAAAAATCTGGATGAAGAACACTCAGAATTTCTTATATTCATAAATTCTCATATTCATAAATTCTGAGTTTAAATGTACACAAGATGTAATATTTGGATGCACATTTCAAATAAACAACATTTGAATGAACTCTGGATCTAGTGTCTGATCTAATAGTATAAATATTTGGTATTTCTAACATCCATATTAGGGTATAATTTGTAGTTGTTGTATCTACTGTCACTGTCATGTAGGAGCTCTAGCCAAGGATCAGAATTTTATTGTCCTAAGTGTTATACAAGCCAAAAAGGTGTCACACTGGGATAGTTCACTTTTCCCATAAAATACTCTTGATTCTTTTAGCAACTGAAATTGTTGAGAGCTTGATATAGAAACTAATAACCACTAAAGTTAATGAGAGTCTGTCTTGTGGAGAAGTGGTTCAACCTCAGTGTTAACCTCTACATCTTCAAGTAAATGTAGTATTAAAATTTGCAGTCTCCTTGATCATGTAACTTGATGCTCACTCAGATCCCCATTTCAGTGATTCGGTCAATACTCTTACAAACACAGAGATGAAAAGAAAATGTCAACAGTACAGAAAAGAGACTAATATCTGTCACCAGTAGGATTTATTGCGAATATAGTAGTATCTGGAAAGCCTCCAGCATACAACCTGCAATACTGGCATGCATCTCCATTATTGTTAGGGTTCGTGTTTTATATTCTAAGTTGCACTTGTTATTTGACACTACCAATGTTTTCCTGCTGTGAAGTGCCATAAAGTGCCAAATGATTTATTTTTGCTGTATTCCTAGAGTTAGAAAATTATTTAGAGGAAGAAGATTTTTAGGGTGTTTTTGTTGCCATCATTGTTCATTGACTGTAGGAATTCAGCCTTCTTACTCTGGCAATTATGTAGAAAAATAATTAATATTTTAACATGAGAAATAACACCATATTCAAGTGCTGGTAAAAGACATATGATGGGAAGTGTTAGAAATACAATGAAAAAACCTTTGGGATGTGATTCTGGAAGGGTTCAGCATTTCTCTAGCTTGTATTCCATTGATATTCTTAGGAGATTTCCTGTGGACTTCAGTAGTAGCATTTAGATCAACACTGACCACTTGTGAAAATCCTACTTTTTGAAAATCTCTTTAATTCATTGGCAAAACTTGTAAGGTACAGAAAGCTTAGTCTGGCACCTAAAACTGATGTCAGTGGGATTTAGGTGTCTAAACCCTGAATGTAGAGGATTAAGTAACCACCTAGAGCTGGAGACACATGAATGTACTTAGCACCCGTATTTTGAACTGCAGAGCTGCCCTGGCATTGTGCTCACTGTTCCTGGGAGCCAGGCATCCCATTCTCATACAAGCTCTGTTTTGATCACCAGATATGCAGAGGATTGCCTGAGCTCTGCCTGTGTTCCAGAGGGTGCATTCCGAAGCATTCAGGTGGTATCTGAGCCTAGCATGAAATGCAACTCAGAAGTGCAATCAGCAGTGATGCTTATTGCATGTGCACAAAATAGCAGCTTCAGTGCAGCTGAAGCACTTCTCTCCATTCAGTGACCTCCTCAGGCAAAGGGAATTTAAACCACCTCTCCAATTTCTCTGAAAAACTGTTGGAAAGGAGGGGCAAGAGGAAAATCTTTCCTCTTTCCATCAGAAGTGGATTAGTATGCAGCCAAGAATGCAATTCTTGGGGCCAGAGGAAAAGAAATTTGGACAACTTGATTGTTTCGTATCATGGTTATGTCACTTCCCTCATAGCTGGAAACAGTTTTGCAGGGAACAAGGAGTGGAAGATGAAGGTTTGTCCAAGCCCAAATCCATATTTCAGTTCATAAATGTTTACATTTGCAGCACTTGTGAAAACTCAAAAAGCAGCAATTGAAGCTGTTTCTGAAAGTTCTCAATCCCTCTTTATCCATTTCTATTTTTTATACCAATTTACAGTGACTTCTACAAATGAATAACTGAGTGTATCTGTAATCTCGCTATTACTAATTTGGCTATCTGGCTATTAATTAGATTTATATTCAGAGTGTGATGGTTTTGAAATGTTTGCACAGAGAGGGTGTTATGGCAAGACCTGCAATATAAATATAATTGTTAGGTTTATTAAAGAAACCAAAGGAGAGCATATCTTTTAACCTCCTCTTGAACCCATCAATAATATAGCTGTTACTTAACTGGGTAAGAATATCTGCCGTGTCCTATTGTGGATCAAGATCCTGCCAAATGTTGTAGTGCTTCATAATAGTGTATCACAAGCCAAGAGGAGAATAGCATTAGCACAAGTAGGGAAGCAGTTAGAGGAAACCTGCTGTGCTTCTGTTATGTGTTTCTCACCTCCTGAATGTTAGCTGAAAATCTGCTTATGGAACAGGTAATGCTGTTATTCTTGAAAATAGTTGCAGTATTTTTAGAAAATCACTTTTTTTGTGTGTGTGACATGGAGGGCGAGATTAACTTTTTGCTAAAAGTAAATATTAAGAAATATAGATCTATAATCTAGGCTAGTTTTTTAGGTTCTGTCAACAGTGAAAGCCATTTCTAGACAGATGTCTGACACGTACTGCCCATTTAAATTGGGCACATTCCATTTATTTATCATCCATGACTGCCAGTGATATCGGCTACCACATGGTTCTCCATACTTAACATGCATCTACCAACAGTCCTTGGTAATAAGGGAGTCAACACAGCAAAAAATGTATTCCAAACTGTATGGAATGAAGAGCCATTTGTTGCCAATGATGATGTAACCCAGACCTGGCTCTGTGTGTTTGCTGATGTAAAAGGTGCTAAGTCTGATAAAAGAAAACATAAAAAGAGAGGGAAAAAATAGAGAAGGAAAATGAGTACCTAGGGATTCCACAGATCTGTGCACAAGCAGCACCACATCCAGGAGGTTAAGATAGCTCAGCCTCTGACAGTGAACTGACAGTTAATTTTCTTACTCTTTTGAAAGATAATATAATTGACTTTCTATTTATTGCCTGTAGCTTTTAAAGTTTCTAAAACAGTAAAGAACTTAACTTTTTGTTTATCTCAGAAGGAAATAGTGAGTGATCCCACAGTCTGAAATTTCCTATGACTCTTTAGTCTCACTCTCCCTCAATTATGAGTTTAATTTGGCTCATCTATAACTTGACTTTAAAGCTGTGCTTTCTAAAAAATTCCATTTAAAAATCAACAAATTTAACTTATTTTTTCTTAGGCTGTACAGAAACAGCCAGATACAAAGATAAAATGGCTCATCTTTAGGAAGTAAAACATCATTATGAGCTGCATAATGTACACTATAAAAATAAATATATCTTCCTACATTCAGACACTAAGTTTTTTTCAAAACTTATTTCGATGTTTCCTTTTTGTCCTAGTTGGGTCTTTCTGTTTCAGCTTCTTCAGATCTATTGCTGATTTTATACCTACACAACTGACTAGAAGGAATGATGAAAAACCCAAACACATGTGAAATACTCCTGTGGAAAATACCAAATACTGCAAGATAACCTCTAGCCCTGTACATGAATCTGAAAACATGAACAGGAGCTGAAAGCTAAGAGCTTTCTCAGACAACAGGTGTCTCACTGAAGCCAGAGTATTCCCTAGTCAAAAGGGAGTCTGGAGGACAAACTCAAATTTTATTATCTGGACAGCAGTAATAATTTAGAAAATAGCAGCACTTGATTTCTAAAATAACCCGGGCTTCAAAGACATTTTCTATATGCCTGGCACTGTTCAAGTACATTTTCCTAAACTTACTCTTTCATTATTTTAAACTTCCCTCCTCCGGGGACAGAATTTAGCACTTCCAAGTGAACCTGTGATATCATAGGTGCGTCAAACAACTGTAATTTTCATTTTGAGTTTGATGTAAAAAGGTGTGACTGTGCAAGAGCCTTTAGTTTCTTAAGCATCAGACTGGTTAAAATTATGATCTGGTTTCACTCTCTTTGAAAAATCATTTTTACCATAACTTCTGGAACTAAGAAATCAAAACGATCTAGTGAGAACAGGAACACAAGGGAGAGCAACTACGACAGAGGAAAAGCAGTGCAGAAATAGTCTCAAATAAAAGCCAACCTTGGAATTCAGTAACAACTATTGATTTTATAAATGAAGTTTACTCCATCCTTAGTGAAAATATTTTCCTCAGTTAATTCCTTGATTTCTTTCCTAATGACTTGATAGGCATTACCACTGCAATGTGTTTCTGTCCATAGAAAATATTGTACAGTATATCGTATATGTCTGTGTAAGTATGAACCTGAATACAGCATTGGGGTTACGTAAAGATACAGGGTCAGTGTAATACCAGTACACTTGCTATTATTCTTGCATTACGTACTTAGGTGCGGTAAGCAAAAGCCATTGGCTATCATAAGGAAAACCTAATAAGTATAAGGATAAAAGTAGAGGCACTGCTATGTACATCTAGATTGAGAAAATAAAATTAGATGGAGCAGTTCGAATTTGTTGGACTTGTGAAAAGGGAAAAACAGTCCAAGGCTCCTCAATTATGGTACGACTATGCTACTCCCAATACCATGACTAGAAATATTTCTCTGAACCACGGTAAATAAAATGTAATGAAATTAAGGTAAAATACACATAATTCCTAAAATAACTAAGACGTACAATAGCACTAAAGAGTTAATCAGCTAAGGCATGGAGATACGGCCAGAAATTTAACATAATGCCTATAATTATACAGAAAAAAAATACAGAACATAACAGCATGACAAGGTGTAGAGTTAAATGTGTCAGCCCACACTGAAGTATCCAAAGTACGGGAAAAAAGAATTTCCTCTGAATACTAGATGTGGTTATTCATCTTCAGAGTAAGAAAAAAACTCAGAACATAAAAACGAATAACATATTCTACTTCATTTCTAAATTTCTTCTACCATACTTGAAAATTTTCTTGGTAGTCACAGAACAATAACGTGAAGGGTGAAGGTAAGCTGAAGTGCGCAGGAGCATGGGTGGCTGGGATGAGAAAGGTGTGGAGGGAGCACTGTTGGTGCAGTGCCGTGCTCCCCTTGGCGTGCCTTTGGCAGCGCCAGTGTCCCTGGAGCTGTAGGCTTTGTGGCTCTCTGAACCCTAACCCTAACCCTAATTGTAATGGGGGCTTAGATTTTGGGCTGAGGTCCGCCGGTGCACGGGTGGCTGGGATGAGAAAGGTGTGGAGGGAGCACTGTTGGTGCAGTGCCGTGCTCCCCTTGGCGTGCCTTTGGCAGCGCCAGTGTCCCTGGAGCTGTAGGCTTTGTGGCTCTCTGAACCCTAACCCTAACCCTAATTGTAATGGGGGCTTAGATTTTGGGCTGAGGTCCGCCGGTGCACGGGTGGCTGGGATGAGAAAGGTGTGGAGGGAGCACTGTTGGTGCAGTGCCGTGCTCCCCTTGGCGTGCCTTTGGCAGCGCTGGTGTCCCTGGAGCTGTAGGCTTTGTGGCTCTCTGAACCCTAACCCTAACCCTAATTGTAATGGGGGCTTAGATTTTGGGCTGAGGTCCGCAGGTGCATGGGTGGTTGGGATGAGAAAGGTGTGGAGGGAGCACTGTTGGTGCAGTGCCGTGCTCCCCTTGGCGTGCCTTTGGCAGCGCTGGTGTCCCTGGAGCTGTAGGCTTTGTGGCTCTCTGAACCCTAACCCTAACCCTAATTGTAATGGGGGCTTAGATTTTGGGCTGAGGTCCGCAGGTGCCTGGGTGGTTGGGATGAGAAAGGTGTGGAGGGAGCACTGTTGGTGCAGTGCCGTGCTCCCCTTGGCGTGCCTTTGGCAGCGCCAGTGTCCCTGGAGCTGTAGGCTTTGTGGCTCTCTGAACCCTAACCCTAACCCTAATTATAAAGGGACCTTGGATTTTGGGCTGAGGTCCGCAGGTGCACGGGTGGCACGGATGAGAAAGGTGTGGAGGGAGCACTGTTGGTGCGGTGCCATGCTCCCCTTGGCGTGCCTTTGGCAGCGCCATTGTCCCTGGAGCTGTAGGCTTTGTGGCTCTCTGAACCCTAACCCTAACCCTAATTGTAATGGGGGCTTAGATTTTGGGCTGAGGTCCGCAGGTGCCTGGGTGGTTGGGATGAGAAAGGTGTGGAGGGAGCACTGTTGGTGCGGTGCCGTGCTCCCCTTGGCGTGCCTTTGGCAGCGCCAGTGTCCCTGGAGCTGTAGGCTTTGTGGCTCTCTGAACCCTAACCCTAACCCTAATTATAAAGGGACCTTGGATTTTGGGCTGAGGTCCGCAGGTGCACGGGTGGCACGGATGAGAAAGGTGTGGAGGGAGCACTGTTGGTGCAGTGCCGTGCTCCCCTTGGCGTGCCTTTGGCAGCGCCATTGTCCCTGGAGCTGTAGGCTTTGTGTCTCTCTGAACCCTAACCCTAACCCTAATTGTAATGGGGGCTTAGATTTTGGGCTGAGGTCCGCAGGTGCCTGTGTGGTTGGGATGAGAAAGGTGTGGAGGGAGCACTGTTGGTGCAGTGCCGTGCTCCCCTTGGCGTGCCTTTGGCAGCGCTGGTGTCCCTGGAGCTGTAGGCTTTGTGGCTCTCTGAACCCTAACCCTAACCCTAATTGTAACGGGAGCTTAGATTTTGGGCTGAGGTCCGCAGGTGCACGGGTGGTTGGGATGAGAAAGGTGTGGAGGGAGCACTGTTGGTGCAGTGCCGTGCTCCCCTTGGCGTGCCTTTGGCAGCGCCAGTGTCCCTGGAGCTGTAGGCTTTGTGCCTCTCTGAACCCTAACCCTAACCCCAATTGTAATGGGGGCTTAGATTTTGGGCTGAGGTCCGCAGGTGCCTGGGTGGTTGGGATGAGAAAGGTGTGGAGGGAGCACTGTTGGTGCGGTGCCGTGCTCCCCTTGGCGTGCCTTTGGCAGCGCCAGTGTCCCTGGAGCTGTAGGCTTTGTGGCTCTCTGAACCCTAACCCTAATTGTAACGGGAGCTTAGATTTTGGGCTGAGGTCCGCAGGTGCCTGGGTGGTTGGGATGAGAAAGGTGTGGAGGGAGCACTGTTGGTGCAGTGCCGTGCTCCCCTTGGCGTGCCTTTTGCAGCGCCGGTGTCCCTGGAGCTGTAGGCTTTGTGGCTCTCTGAACCCTAACCCTAACCCTAATTGTAACGGGAGCTTAGATTTTGGGCTGAGGTCCGCAGGTGCCTGGGTGGTTGGGATGAGAAAGGTGTGGAGGGAGCACTGTTGGTGCAGTGCCGTGCTCCCCTTGGCGTGCCTTTGGCAGCGCCGGTGTCCCTGGAGCTGTAGGCTTTGTGGCTCTCTGAACCCTAACCCTAACCCTAATTGTAATGGGGGCTTAGATTTTGGGCTGAGGTCCGCAGGTGCCTGGGTGGTTGGGATGAGAAAGGTGTGGAGGGAGCACTGTTGGTGCAGTGCCGTGCTCCCCTTGGCGTGCCTCTTGCAGCGCCAGTGTCCCTGGAGCTGTAGGCTTTGTGGCTCTCTGAACCCTAACCCTAACCCTAATTGTAATGGGGGCTTAGATTTTGGGCTGAGGTCCGCAGGTGCACGGGTGGCACGGATGAGAAAGGTGTGGAGGGAGCACTGTTGGTGCAGTGCCATGCTCCCCTTGGCGTGCCTTTGGCAGCGCCAGTGTCCCTGGAGCTGTAGGCTTTGTGGCTCTCTGAACCCTAACCCTAACCCTAATTGTAATGGGGGCTTAGATTTTGGGCTGAGGTCCGCAGGTGCCTGGGTGGTTGGGATGAGAAAGGTGTGGAGGGAGCACTGTTGGTGCAGTGCCGTGCTCCCCTTGGCGTGCCTTTGGCAGCGCCAGTGTCCCTGGAGCTGTAGGCTTTGTGGCTCTCTGAACCCTAACCCTAATTGTAATGGGGGCTTAGATTTTGGGCTGAGGTCCGCAGGTGCCTGGGTGGTTGGGATGAGAAAGGTGTGGAGGGAGCACTGTTGGTGCAGTGCCGTGCTCCCCTTGGCGTGCCTTTGGCAGTGCCAGTGTCCCTGGAGCTGTAGGCTTTGTGGCTCTCTGAACCCTAACCCTAACCCTAATTGTAATGGGGGCTTAGATTTTGGGGTGAGGTCCGCAGGTGCCTGGGTGGTTGGGATGAGAAAGGTGTGGAGGGAGCACTGTTGGTGCAGTGCCGTGCTCCCCTTGGCGTGCCTTTGGCAGCGCCAGTGTCCCTGGAGCTGTAGGCTTTGTGGCTCTCTGAACCCTAACCCTAACCCTAATTGTAATGGGGGCTTAGATTTTGGGCTGAAGTCCGCAGGTGCATGGGTGGTTGGGATGAGAAAGTTGTGGAGGGAGCACTGTTGGTGCAGTGCCGTGCTCCCCTTGGCGTGCCTTTGGCAGCGCCAGTGTCCCTGGAGCTGTAGGCTTTGTGGCTCTCTGAACCCTAACCCTAACCCTAATTGTAATGGGGGCTTAGATTTTGGGCTGAGGTCCGCAGGTGCCTGGGTGGTTGGGATGAGAAAGGTGTGGAGGGAGCACTGTTGGTGCAGTGCCGTGCTCCCCTTGGCGTGCCTTTGGCAGCGCCAGTGTCCCTGGAGCTGTAGGCTTTGTGGCTCTCTGAACCCTAACCCTAACCCTAATTGTAATGGGGGCTTAGATTTTGGGCTGAGGTCCGCAGGTGCCTGGGTGGTTGGGATGAGAAAGGTGTGGAGGGAGCACTGTTGGTGCAGTGCCGTGCTCCCCTTGGCGTGCCTTTGGCAGCTCCAGTGTCCCTGGAGCTGTAGGCTTTGTGGCTCTCTGAACCCTAACCCTAACCCTAATTATAAAGGGACCTTGGATTTTGGGCTGAGGTCCGCAGGTGCCTGGGTGGTTGGGATGAGAAAGGTGTGGAGGGAGCACTGTTGGTGCAGTGCCGTGCTCCCCTTGGCGTGCCTTTGGCAGCGCCAGTGTCCCTGGAGCTGTAGGCTTTGTGGCTCTCTGAACCCTAACCCTAACCCTAATTGTAACGGGAGCTTAGATTTTGGGCTGAGGTCCGCAGGTGCACGGGTGGCACGGATGAGAAAGGTGTGGAGGGAGCACTGTTGGTGCGGTGCCGTGCTCCCCTTGGCGTGCCTTTGGCAGCGCCGGTGTCCCTGGAGCTGTAGGCTTTGTGTCTGTCTGAACCCTAACCCTAACCCTAATTGTAATGGGGGCTTAGATTTTGGGCTGAGGTCCGCAGGTGCCTGGGTGGTTGGGATGAGAAAGGTGTGGAGGGAGCACTGTTGGTGCAGTGCCGTGCTCCCCTTGGCGTGCCTTTGGCAGCGCCAGTGTCCCTGGAGCTGTAGGCTTTGTGGCTCTCTGAACCCTAACCCTAACCCTAATTGTAATGGGGGCTTAGATTTTGGGCTGAGGTCCGCAGGTGCCTGGGTGGTTGGGATGAGAAAGGTGTGGAGGGAGCACTGTTGGTGCAGTGCCGTGCTCCCCTTGGCGTGCCTTTGGCAGCGCCAGTGTCCCTGGAGCTGTAGGCTTTGTGGCTCTCTGAACCCTAACCCTAACCCTAATTGTAATGGGGGCTTAGATTATGGGCTGAAGTCCGCAGGTGCCTGGGTGGTTGGGATGAGAAAGTTGTGGAGGGAGCACTGTTGGTGCAGTGCCGTGCTCCCCTTGGCGTGCCTTTGGCAGCGCCAGTGTCCCTGGAGCTGTAGGCTTTGTGGCTCTCTGAACCCTAACCCTAACCCTAATTGTAATGGGGGCTTAGATTTTGGGCTGAGGTCCGCAGGTGCCTGGGTGGTTGGGATGAGAAAGGTGTGGAGGGAGCACTGTTGGTGCAGTGCCGTGCTCCCCTTGGCGTGCCTTTGGCAGCGCCAGTGTCCCTGGAGCTGTAGGCTTTGTGGCTCTCTGAACCCTAACCCTAACCCTGATTGTAATGGGGGCTTAGATTTTGGGCTGAGGTCCGCAGGTGCCTGGGTGGTTGGGATGAGAAGGGTGTGGAGGGAGCACTGTTGGTGCAGTGCCGTGCTCCCCTTGGCGTGCCTTTGGCAGCGCCAGTGTCCCTGGAGCTGTAGGCTTTGTGGCTCTCTGAACCCTAACCCTAACCCTAATTGTAATGGGGGCTTAGATTTTGGGCTGAGGTCCGCAGGTGCCTGGGTGGTTGGGATGAGAAAGGTGTGGAGGGAGCACTGTTGGTGCAGTGCCGTGCTCCCCTTGGCGTGCCTTTGGCAGCGCCAGTGTCCCTGGAGCTGTAGGCTTTGTGGCTCTCTGAACCCTAACCCTAACCCTAATTGTAATGGGGGCTTAGATTTTGGGCTGAGGTCCGCAGGTGCCTGGGTGGTTGGGATGAGAAAGGTGTGGAGGGAGCACTGTTGGTGCAGTGCCGTGCTCCCCTTGGCATGCCTTTGGCAGCGCCGGTGTCCCTGGAGCTGTAGGCTTTGTGGCTCTCTGAACCCTAGCCCTAACCCTAATTATAAAGGGACCTTGGATTTTGGGCTGAGGTCCGCAGGTGCACGGGTGGCACGGATGAGAAAGGTGTGGAGGGAGCACTGTTGGTGCAGTGCCGTGCTCCCCTTGGCGTGCCTTTGGCAGCGCCAGTGTCCCTGGAGCTGTAGGCTTTGTGGCTCTCTGAACCCTAACCCTAACCCTAATTGTAACGGGAGCTTAGATTTTGGGCTGAGGTCCGCAGGTGCCTGGGTGGTTGGGATGAGAAAGGTGTGGAGGGAGCACTGTTGGTGCAGTGCCGTGCTCCCCTTGGCGTGCCTCTTGCAGCGCTGGTGTCCCTGGAGCTGTAGGCTTTGTGGCTCTCTGAACCCTAACCCTAACCCTAATTGTAACGGGACCTTAGATTTTGGGCTGAGGTCCGCAGGTGCCTGGGTGGTTGGGATGAGAAGGGTGTGGAGGGAGCACTGTTGGTGCAGTGCCGTGCTCCCCTTGGCGTGCCTTTGGCAGCGCCAGTGTCCCTGGAGCTGTAGGCTTTGTGGCTCTCTGAACCCTAACCCTAACCCTAATTGTAATGGGGGCTTAGATTATGGGCTGAAGTCCGCAGGTGCCTGGGTGGTTGGGATGAGAAAGTTGTGGAGGGAGCACTGTTGGTGCAGTGCCGTGCTCCCCTTGGCGTGCCTTTGGCAGCGCCAGTGTCCCTGGAGCTGGAGGCTTTGTGGCTCTCTGAACCCTAACCCTAACCCTAATTGTAATGGGGGCTTAGATTTTGGGCTGAGGTCCGCAGGTGCCTGGGTGGTTGGGATGAGAAAGGTGTGGAGGGAGCACTGTTGGTGCAGTGCCGTGCTCCCCTTGGCGTGCCTTTGGCAGCGCCGGTGTCCCTGGAGCTGTAGGCTTTGTGGCTCTCTGAACCCTAACCCTAACCCTAATTGTAATGGGGGCTTAGATTTTGGGCTGAGGTCCGCAGGTGCCTGGGTGGTTGGGATGAGAAGGGTGTGGAGGGAGCACTGTTGGTGCAGTGCCGTGCTCCCCTTGGCGTGCCTTTGGCAGCGCCAGTGTCCCTGGAGCTGTAGGCTTTGTGGCTCTCTGAACCCTAACCCTAACCCTAATTGTAATGGGGGCTTAGATTTTGGGCTGAAGTCCGCAGGTGCATGGGTGGTTGGGATGAGAAAGTTGTGGAGGGAGCACTGTTGGTGCAGTGCCGTGCTCCCCTTGGCGTGCCTTTGGCAGCGCCAGTGTCCCTGGAGCTGTAGGCTTTGTGGCTCTCTGAACCCTAACCCTAACCCTAATTGTAATGGGGGCTTAGATTTTGGGCTGAGGTCCGCAGGTGCCTGGGTGGTTGGGATGAGAAAGGTGTGGAGGGAGCACTGTTGGTGCAGTGCCGTGCTCCCCTTGGCGTGCCTTTGGCAGCGCCAGTGTCCCTGGAGCTGTAGGCTTTGTGGCTCTCTGAACCCTAACCCTAACCCTAATTGTAATGGGGGCTTAGATTTTGGGCTGAGGTCCGCAGGTGCCTGGGTGGTTGGGATGAGAAAGGTGTGGAGGGAGCACTGTTGGTGCAGTGCCGTGCTCCCCTTGGCGTGCCTTTGGCAGCTCCAGTGTCCCTGGAGCTGTAGGCTTTGTGGCTCTCTGAACCCTAACCCTAACCCTAATTATAAAGGGACCTTGGATTTTGGGCTGAGGTCCGCAGGTGCCTGGGTGGTTGGGATGAGAAAGGTGTGGAGGGAGCACTGTTGGTGCAGTGCCGTGCTCCCCTTGGCGTGCCTTTGGCAGCGCCAGTGTCCCTGGAGCTGTAGGCTTTGTGGCTCTCTGAACCCTAACCCTAACCCTAATTGTAACGGGAGCTTAGATTTTGGGCTGAGGTCCGCAGGTGCACGGGTGGCACGGATGAGAAAGGTGTGGAGGGAGCACTGTTGGTGCAGTGCCGTGCTCCCCTTGGCGTGCCTTTGGCAGCGCTGGTGTCCCTGGAGCTGTAGGCTTTGTGTCTCTCTGAACCCTAACCCTAACCCTAATTGTAATGGGGGCTTAGATTTTGGGCTGAGGTCCGCAGGTGCCTGGGTGGCACGGATGAGAAAGGTGTGGAGGGAGCACTGTTGGTGCAGTGCCGTGCTCCCCTTGGCGTGCCTTTGGCAGCGCCAGTGTCCCTGGAGCTGTAGGCTTTGTGGCTCTCTGAACCCTAAGCCTAACCCTAATTGTAACGGGGGCTTAGATTTTGGGCTGAGGTCCGCAGGTGCACGGGTGGCACGGATGAGAAAGGTGTGGAGGGAGCACTGTTGGTGCGGTGCCGTGCTCCCCTTGGCGTGCCTTTGGCAGCGCCAGTGTCCCTGGAGCTGTAGGCTTTGTGTCTGTCTGAACCCTAACCCTAACCCTAATTGTAATGGGGGCTTAGATTTTGGGCTGAGGTCCGCAGGTGCCTGGGTGGTTGGGATGAGAAAGGTGTGGAGGGAGCACTGTTGGTGCAGTGCCGTGCTCCCCTTGGCGTGCCTTTTGCAGCGCCAGTGTCCCTGGAGCTGTAGGCTTTGTGGCTCTCTGAACCCTAACCCTAACCCTAATTGTAATGGGGGCTTAGATTTTGGGCTGAGGTCCGCAGGTGCCTGGGTGGTTGGGATGAGAAAGGTGTGGAGGGAGCACTGTTGGTGCAGTGCCGTGCTCCCCTTGGCGTGCCTTTGGCAGCGCCAGTGTCCCTGGAGCTGTAGGCTTTGTGGCTCTCTGAACCCTAACCCTAACCCTAATTGTAATGGGGGCTTAGATTATGGGCTGAAGTCCGCAGGTGCCTGGGTGGTTGGGATGAGAAAGTTGTGGAGGGAGCACTGTTGGTGCAGTGCCGTGCTCCCCTTGGCGTGCCTTTGGCAGCGCCAGTGTCCCTGGAGCTGTAGGCTTTGTGGCTCTCTGAACCCTAACCCTAACCCTAATTGTAATGGGGGCTTAGATTTTGGGCTGAGGTCCGCAGGTGCCTGGGTGGTTGGGATGAGAAAGGTGTGGAGGGAGCACTGTTGGTGCAGTGCCGTGCTCCCCTTGGCGTGCCTTTGGCAGCGCCAGTGTCCCTGGAGCTGTAGGCTTTGTGGCTCTCTGAACCCTAACCCTAACCCTGATTGTAATGGGGGCTTAGATTTTGGGCTGAGGTCCGCAGGTGCCTGGGTGGTTGGGATGAGAAGGGTGTGGAGGGAGCACTGTTGGTGCAGTGCCGTGCTCCCCTTGGCGTGCCTTTGGCAGCGCCAGTGTCCCTGGAGCTGTAGGCTTTGTGGCTCTCTGAACCCTAACCCTAACCCTAATTGTAATGGGGGCTTAGATTTTGGGCTGAGGTCCGCAGGTGCCTGGGTGGTTGGGATGAGAAAGGTGTGGAGGGAGCACTGTTGGTGCAGTGCCGTGCTCCCCTTGGCATGCCTTTGGCAGCGCCGGTGTCCCTGGAGCTGTAGGCTTTGTGGCTCTCTGAACCCTAGCCCTAACCCTAATTATAAAGGGACCTTGGATTTTGGGCTGAGGTCCGCAGGTGCACGGGTGGCACGGATGAGAAAGGTGTGGAGGGAGCACTGTTGGTGCAGTGCCGTGCTCCCCTTGGCGTGCCTTTGGCAGCGCCAGTGTCCCTGGAGCTGTAGGCTTTGTGGCTCTCTGAACCCTAACCCTAACCCTAATTGTAACGGGAGCTTAGATTTTGGGCTGAGGTCCGCAGGTGCCTGGGTGGTTGGGATGAGAAAGGTGTGGAGGGAGCACTGTTGGTGCAGTGCCGTGCTCCCCTTGGCGTGCCTCTTGCAGCGCTGGTGTCCCTGGAGCTGTAGGCTTTGTGGCTCTCTGAACCCTAACCCTAACCCTAATTGTAATGGGGGCTTAGATTTTGGGCTGAGGTCCGCAGGTGCCTGGGTGGTTGGGATGAGAAAGGTGTGGAGGGAGCACTGTTGGTGCAGTGCCGTGCTCCCCTTGGCGTGCCTTTGGCAGCGCCGGTGTCCCTGGAGCTGTAGGCTTTGTGGCTCTCTGAACCCTAACCCTAACCCTAATTGTAATGGGGGCTTAGATTTTGGGCTGAGGTCCGCAGGTGCCTGGGTGGTTGGGATGAGAAGGGTGTGGAGGGAGCACTGTTGGTGCAGTGCCGTGCTCCCCTTGGCGTGCCTTTGGCAGCGCCAGTGTCCCTGGAGCTGTAGGCTTTGTGTCTCTCTGAACCCTAACCCTAACCCTAATTGTAATGGGGGCTTAGATTTTGGGCTGAGGTCCGCAGGTGCCTGGGTGGTTGGGATGAGAAAGGTGTGGAGGGAGCACTGTTGGTGCAGTGCCGTGCTCCCCTTGGCGTGCCTTTGGCAGCGCCAGTGTCCCTGGAGCTGTAGGCTTTGTGGCTCTCTGAACCCTAACCCTAACCCTAATTGTAATGGGGGCTTAGATTTTGGGCTGAGGTCCGCAGGTGCCTGGGTGGTTGGGATGAGAAAGGTGTGGAGGGAGCACTGTTGGTGCAGTGCCGTGCTCCCCTTGGCGTGCCTTTGGCAGCGCCAGTGTCCCTGGAGCTGTAGGCTTTGTGGCTCTCTGAACCCTAACCCTAACCCTAATTGTAATGGGGGCTTAGATTTTGGGCTGAGGTCCGCAGGTGCCTGGGTGGTTGGGATGAGAAAGGTGTGGAGGGAGCACTGTTGGTGCAGTGCCGTGCTCCCCTTGGCGTGCCTTTGGCAGCGCCAGTGTCCCTGGAGCTGTAGGCTTTGTGGCTCTCTGAACCCTAACCCTAACCCTAATTGTAATGGGGGCTTAGATTATGGGCTGAAGTCCGCAGGTGCCTGGGTGGTTGGGATGAGAAAGTTGTGGAGGGAGCACTGTTGGTGCAGTGCCGTGCTCCCCTTGGCGTGCCTTTGGCAGCGCCAGTGTCCCTGGAGCTGTAGGCTTTGTGGCTCTCTGAACCCTAACCCTAACCCTAATTGTAATGGGGGCTTAGATTTTGGGCTGAGGTCCGCAGGCGCCTGGGTGGTTGGGATGAGAAGGGTGTGGAGGGAGCACTGTTGGTGCAGTGCCGTGCTCCCCTTGGCGTGCCTTTGGCAGCGCCAGTGTCCCTGGAGCTGTAGGCTTTGTGTCTCTCTGAACCCTAACCCTAACCCTAATTGTAATGGGGGCTTAGATTTTGGGCTGAGGTCCGCAGGTGCACAGGTGGCACGGATGAGAAAGGTGTGGAGGGAGCACTGTTGGTGCAGTGCCGTGCTCCCCTTGGCGTGCCTTTGGCAGCGCTGGTGTCCCTGGAGCTGTAGGCTTTGTGGCTCTCTGAACCCTAACCCTAACCCTAATTGTAATGGGGGCTTAGATTTTGGGCTGAGGTCCGCAGGTGCCTGGGTGGTTGGGATGAGAAAGGTGTGGAGGGAGCACTGTTGGTGCAGTGCCGTGCTCCCCTTGGCATGCCTTTGGCAGCGCCGGTGTCCCTGGAGCTGTAGGCTTTGTGGCTCTCTGAACCCTAGCCCTAACCCTAATTATAAAGGGACCTTGGATTTTGGGCTGAGGTCCGCAGGTGCACGGGTGGCACGGATGAGAAAGGTGTGGAGGGAGCACTGTTGGTGCAGTGCCGTGCTCCCCTTGGCGTGCCTTTGGCAGCGCCAGTGTCCCTGGAGCTGTAGGCTTTGTGGCTCTCTGAACCCTAACCCTAACCCTAATTGTAACGGGAGCTTAGATTTTGGGCTGAGGTCCGCAGGTGCACGGGTGGTTGGGATGAGAAAGGTGTGGAGGGAGCACTGTTGGTGCAGTGCCGTGCTCCCCTTGGCGTGCCTCTTGCAGCGCTGGTGTCCCTGGAGCTGTAGGCTTTGTGGCTCTCTGAACCCTAACCCTAACCCTAATTGTAATGGGGGCTTAGATTTTGGGCTGAGGTCCGCAGGTGCCTGGGTGGTTGGGATGAGAAGGGTGTGGAGGGAGCACTGTTGGTGCAGTGCCGTGCTCCCCTTGGTGTGCCTTTGGCAGCGCCAGTGTCCCTGGAGCTGTAGGCTTTGTGGCTCTCTGAACCCTAACCCTAACCCTAATTGTTATGGGACCTTGGATTTTGGGGTGAGGTCCGCAGGTGCCTGGGTGGTTGGGATGAGAAAGGTGTGGAGGGAGCACTGTTGGTGCAGTGCCGTGCTCCCCTTGGCGTGCCTCTTGCAGCGCCGGTGTCCCTGGAGCTGTAGGCTTTGTGGCTCTCTGAACCCTAACCCTAACCCTAATTGTAATGGGGGCTTAGATTTTGGGCTGAGGTCCGCAGGTGCCTGGGTGGTTGGGATGAGAAGGGTGTGGAGGGAGCACTGTTGGTGCAGTGCCGTGCTCCCCTTGGCGTGCCTTTGGCAGCGCCAGTGTCCCTGGAGCTGTAGGCTTTGTGGCTCTCTGAACCCTAACCCTAACCCTAATTGTAATGGGGGCTTAGATTTTGGGCTGAGGTTCGCCGGTGCACGGGTGGCTGGGATGAGAAAGGTGTGGAGGGAGCACTGTTGGTGCAGTGCCGTGCTCCCCTTGGCGTGCCTTTGGCAGCGCCAGTGTCCCTGGAGCTGTAGGCTTTGTGGCTCTCTGAACCCTAACCCTAACCCTAATTGTAATGGGGGCTTAGATTTTGGGGTGAGGTCCGCAGGTGCATGGGTGGTTGGGATGAGAAAGGTGTGGAGGGAGCACTGTTGGTGCAGTGCCGTGCTCCCCTTGGCGTGCCTTTGGCAGCGCTGGTGTCCCTGGAGCTGTAGGCTTTGTGGCTCTCTGAACCCTAACCCTAACCCTAATTGTAATGGGGGCTTAGATTTTGGGCTGAAGTCCGCAGGTGCATGGGTGGTTGGGATGAGAAAGTTGTGGAGGGAGCACTGTTGGTGCAGTGCCGTGCTCCCCTTGGCGTGCCTTTGGCAGCGCCAGTGTCCCTGGAGCTGTAGGCTTTGTGGCTCTCTGAACCCTAACCCTAACCCTAATTGTAATGGGGGCTTAGATTTTGGGCTGAGGTCCGCAGGTGCCTGGGTGGTTGGGATGAGAAAGGTGTGGAGGGAGCACTGTTGGTGCAGTGCCGTGCTCCCCTTGGCGTGCCTTTGGCAGCGCCAGTGTCCCTGGAGCTGTAGGCTTTGTGGCTCTCTGAACCCTAACCCTAACCCTAATTGTAATGGGGGCTTAGATTTTGGGCTGAGGTCCGCAGGTGCCTGGGTGGTTGGGATGAGAAAGGTGTGGAGGGAGCACTGTTGGTGCAGTGCCGTGCTCCCCTTGGCGTGCCTTTGGCAGCTCCAGTGTCCCTGGAGCTGTAGGCTTTGTGGCTCTCTGAACCCTAACCCTAACCCTAATTATAAAGGGACCTTGGATTTTGGGCTGAGGTCCGCAGGTGCCTGGGTGGTTGGGATGAGAAAGGTGTGGAGGGAGCACTGTTGGTGCAGTGCCGTGCTCCCCTTGGCGTGCCTTTGGCAGCGCCAGTGTCCCTGGAGCTGTAGGCTTTGTGGCTCTCTGAACCCTAACCCTAACCCTAATTGTAACGGGAGCTTAGATTTTGGGCTGAGGTCCGCAGGTGCACAGGTGGCACGGATGAGAAAGGTGTGGAGGGAGCACTGTTGGTGCAGTGCCGTGCTCCCCTTGGCGTGCCTTTGGCAGCGCTGGTGTCCCTGGAGCTGTAGGCTTTGTGGCTCTCTGAACCCTAACCCTAACCCTAATTGTAATGGGGGCTTAGATTTTGGGCTGAGGTCCGCAGGTGCCTGGGTGACATAGATGAGAAAGGTGTGGAGGGAGCACTGTTGGTGCAGTGCCGTGCTCCCCTTGGCGTGCCTTTGGCAGCGCCAGTGTCCCTGGAGCTGTAGGCTTTGTGGCTCTCTGAACCCTAAGCCTAACCCTAATTGTAACGGGGGCTTAGATTTTGGGCTGAGGTCCGCAGGTGCACGGGTGGCACGGATGAGAAAGGTGTGGAGGGAGCACTGTTGGTGCGGTGCCGTGCTCCCCTTGGCGTGCCTTTGGCAGCGCTGGTGTCCCTGGAGCTGTAGGCTTTGTGTCTGTCTGAACCCTAACCCTAACCCTAATTGTAATGGGGGCTTAGATTTTGGGCTGAGGTCCGCAGGTGCCTGGGTGGTTGGGATGAGAAAGGTGTGGAGGGAGCACTGTTGGTGCAGTGCCGTGCTCCCCTTGGCGTGCCTTTGGCAGCTCCAGTGTCCCTGGAGCTGTAGGCTTTGTGGCTCTCTGAACCCTAACCCTAACCCTAATTATAAAGGGACCTTGGATTTTGGGCTGAGGTCCGCAGGTGCCTGGGTGGTTGGGATGAGAAAGGTGTGGAGGGAGCACTGTTGGTGCAGTGCCGTGCTCCCCTTGGCGTGCCTTTGGCAGCGCCAGTGTCCCTGGAGCTGTAGGCTTTGTGGCTCTCTGAACCCTAACCCTAACCCTAATTGTAACGGGAGCTTAGATTTTGGGCTGAGGTCCGCAGGTGCACGGGTGGCACGGATGAGAAAGGTGTGGAGGGAGCACTGTTGGTGCAGTGCCGTGCTCCCCTTGGCGTGCCTTTGGCAGCGCTGGTGTCCCTGGAGCTGTAGGCTTTGTGTCTCTCTGAACCCTAACCCTAACCCTAATTGTAATGGGGGCTTAGATTTTGGGCTGAGGTCCGCAGGTGCCTGGGTGACATAGATGAGAAAGGTGTGGAGGGAGCACTGTTGGTGCAGTGCCGTGCTCCCCTTGGCGTGCCTTTGGCAGCGCCAGTGTCCCTGGAGCTGTAGGCTTTGTGGCTCTCTGAACCCTAAGCCTAACCCTAATTGTAACGGGGGCTTAGATTTTGGGCTGAGGTCCGCAGGTGCACGGGTGGCACGGATGAGAAAGGTGTGGAGGGAGCACTGTTGGTGCGGTGCCGTGCTCCCCTTGGCGTGCTTTTGGCAGCGCCAGTGTCCCTGGAGCTGTAGGCTTTGTGTCTGTCTGAACCCTAACCCTAACCCTAATTGTAATGGGGGCTTAGATTTTGGGCTGAGGTCCGCAGGTGCCTGGGTGGTTGGGATGAGAAAGGTGTGGAGGGAGCACTGTTGGTGCAGTGCCGTGCTCCCCTTGGCGTGCCTTTGGCAGCGCCAGTGTCCCTGGAGCTGTAGGCTTTGTGGCTCTCTGAACCCTAACCCTAACCCTAATTGTAATGGGGGCTTAGATTTTGGGCTGAGGTCCGCAGGTGCCTGGGTGGTTGGGATGAGAAAGGTGTGGAGGGAGCACTGTTGGTGCAGTGCCGTGCTCCCCTTGGCGTGCCTTTGGCAGCGCCAGTGTCCCTGGAGCTGTAGGCTTTGTGGCTCTCTGAACCCTAACCCTAACCCTAATTGTAATGGGGGCTTAGATTATGGGCTGAAGTCCGCAGGTGCCTGGGTGGTTGGGATGAGAAAGTTGTGGAGGGAGCACTGTTGGTGCAGTGCCGTGCTCCCCTTGGCGTGCCTTTGGCAGCGCCAGTGTCCCTGGAGCTGTAGGCTTTGTGGCTCTCTGAACCCTAACCCTAACCCTAATTGTAATGGGGGCTTAGATTTTGGGCTGAGGTCCGCAGGTGCCTGGGTGGTTGGGATGAGAAAGGTGTGGAGGGAGCACTGTTGGTGCAGTGCCGTGCTCCCCTTGGCGTGCCTTTGGCAGCGCCAGTGTCCCTGGAGCTGTAGGCTTTGTGGCTCTCTGAACCCTAACCCTAACCCTGATTGTAATGGGGGCTTAGATTTTGGGCTGAGGTCCGCAGGTGCCTGGGTGGTTGGGATGAGAAGGGTGTGGAGGGAGCACTGTTGGTGCAGTGCCGTGCTCCCCTTGGCGTGCCTTTGGCAGCGCCAGTGTCCCTGGAGCTGTAGGCTTTGTGGCTCTCTGAACCCTAACCCTAACCCTAATTGTAATGGGGGCTTAGATTTTGGGCTGAGGTCCGCAGGTGCCTGGGTGGTTGGGATGAGAAAGGTGTGGAGGGAGCACTGTTGGTGCAGTGCCGTGCTCCCCTTGGCGTGCCTTTGGCAGCGCCGGTGTCCCTGGAGCTGTAGGCTTTGTGTCTGTCTGAACCCTAACCCTAACCCTAATTGTAATGGGGGCTTAGATTTTGGGCTGAGGTCCGCAGGTGCCTGGGTGGTTGGGATGAGAAAGGTGTGGAGGGAGCACTGTTGGTGCAGTGCCGTGCTCCCCTTGGCGTGCCTTTGGCAGCTCCAGTGTCCCTGGAGCTGTAGGCTTTGTGGCTCTCTGAACCCTAACCCTAACCCTAATTATAAAGGGACCTTGGATTTTGGGCTGAGGTCCGCAGGTGCCTGGGTGGTTGGGATGAGAAAGGTGTGGAGGGAGCACTGTTGGTGCAGTGCCGTGCTCCCCTTGGCGTGCCTTTGGCAGCGCCAGTGTCCCTGGAGCTGTAGGCTTTGTGGCTCTCTGAACCCTAACCCTAACCCTAATTGTAACGGGAGCTTAGATTTTGGGCTGAGGTCCGCAGGTGCACGGGTGGCACGGATGAGAAAGGTGTGGAGGGAGCACTGTTGGTGCAGTGCCGTGCTCCCCTTGGCGTGCCTTTGGCAGCGCTGGTGTCCCTGGAGCTGTAGGCTTTGTGGCTCTCTGAACCCTAACCCTAACCCTAATTGTAATGGGGGCTTAGATTTTGGGCTGAGGTCCGCAGGTGCCTGGGTGACATAGATAAGAAAGGTGTGGAGGGAGCACTGTTGGTGCAGTGCCGTGCTCCCCTTGGCGTGCCTTTGGCAGCGCCAGTGTCCCTGGAGCTGTAGGCTTTGTGGCTCTCTGAACCCTAAGCCTAACCCTAATTGTAACGGGGGCTTAGATTTTGGGCTGAGGTCCGCAGGTGCACGGGTGGCACGGATGAGAAAGGTGTGGAGGGAGCACTGTTGGTGCGGTGCCGTGCTCCCCTTGGCGTGCCTTTGGCAGCGCCAGTGTCCCTGGAGCTGTAGGCTTTGTGTCTGTCTGAACCCTAACCCTAACCCTAATTGTAATGGGGGCTTAGATTTTGGGCTGAGGTCCGCAGGTGCCTGGGTGGTTGGGATGAGAAAGGTGTGGAGGGAGCACTGTTGGTGCGGTGCCGTGCTCCCCTTGGCGTGCCTTTGGCAGCGCCAGTGTCCCTGGAGCTGTAGGCTTTGTGGCTCTCTGAACCCTAACCCTAACCCTAATTGTAATGGGGGCTTAGATTTTGGGCTGAGGTCCGCAGGTGCCTGGGTGGTTGGGATGAGAAAGGTGTGGAGGGAGCACTGTTGGTGCAGTGCCGTGCTCCCCTTGGCGTGCCTTTGGCAGCGCCAGTGTCCCTGGAGCTGTAGGCTTTGTGGCTCTCTGAACCCTAACCCTAACCCTAATTGTAATGGGGGCTTAGATTATGGGCTGAAGTCCGCAGGTGCCTGGGTGGTTGGGATGAGAAAGTTGTGGAGGGAGCACTGTTGGTGCAGTGCCGTGCTCCCCTTGGCGTGCCTTTGGCAGCGCCAGTGTCCCTGGAGCTGTAGGCTTTGTGGCTCTCTGAACCCTAACCCTAACCCTAATTGTAATGGGGGCTTAGATTTTGGGCTGAGGTCCGCAGGTGCCTGGGTGGTTGGGATGAGAAAGGTGTGGAGGGAGCACTGTTGGTGCAGTGCCGTGCTCCCCTTGGCGTGCCTTTGGCAGCGCCAGTGTCCCTGGAGCTGTAGGCTTTGTGGCTCTCTGAACCCTAACCCTAACCCTGATTGTAATGGGGGCTTAGATTTTGGGCTGAGGTCCGCAGGTGCCTGGGTGGTTGGGATGAGAAGGGTGTGGAGGGAGCACTGTTGGTGCAGTGCCGTGCTCCCCTTGGCGTGCCTTTGGCAGCGCCAGTGTCCCTGGAGCTGTAGGCTTTGTGGCTCTCTGAACCCTAACCCTAACCCTAATTGTAATGGGGGCTTAGATTTTGGGCTGAGGTCCGCAGGTGCCTGGGTGGTTGGGATGAGAAAGGTGTGGAGGGAGCACTGTTGGTGCAGTGCCGTGCTCCCCTTGGCATGCCTTTGGCAGCGCCGGTGTCCCTGGAGCTGTAGGCTTTGTGGCTCTCTGAACCCTAGCCCTAACCCTAATTATAAAGGGACCTTGGATTTTGGGCTGAGGTCCGCAGGTGCACGGGTGGCACGGATGAGAAAGGTGTGGAGGGAGCACTGTTGGTGCAGTGCCGTGCTCCCCTTGGCGTGCCTTTGGCAGCGCCAGTGTCCCTGGAGCTGTAGGCTTTGTGGCTCTCTGAACCCTAACCCTAACCCTAATTGTAACGGGAGCTTAGATTTTGGGCTGAGGTCCGCAGGTGCACGGGTGGTTGGGATGAGAAAGGTGTGGAGGGAGCACTGTTGGTGCAGTGCCGTGCTCCCCTTGGCGTGCCTTTGGCAGCGCCAGTGTCCCTGGAGCTGTAGGCTTTGTGGCTCTCTGAACCCTAACCCTAACCCTAATTGTAATGGGGGCTTAGATTATGGGCTGAAGTCCGCAGGTGCCTGGGTGGTTGGGATGAGAAAGTTGTGGAGGGAGCACTGTTGGTGCAGTGCCGTGCTCCCCTTGGCGTGCCTTTGGCAGCGCCAGTGTCCCTGGAGCTGTAGGCTTTGTGGCTCTCTGAACCCTAACCCTAACCCTAATTGTAATGGGGGCTTAGATTTTGGGCTGAGGTCCGCAGGTGCCTGGGTGGTTGGGATGAGAAAGGTGTGGAGGGAGCACTGTTGGTGCAGTGCCGTGCTCCCCTTGGCGTGCCTTTGGCAGCGCCAGTGTCCCTGGAGCTGTAGGCTTTGTGGCTCTCTGAACCCTAACCCTAACCCTAATTGTAATGGGGGCTTAGATTTTGGGCTGAGGTCCGCAGGTGCCTGGGTGGTTGGGATGAGAAGGGTGTGGAGGGAGCACTGTTGGTGCAGTGCCGTGCTCCCCTTGGCGTGCCTTTGGCAGCGCCAGTGTCCCTGGAGCTGTAGGCTTTGTGTCTCTCTGAACCCTAACCCTAACCCTAATTGTAATGGGGGCTTAGATTTTGGGGTGAGGTCCGCAGGTGCCTGGGTGGTTGGGATGAGAAAGGTGTGGAGGGAGCACTGTTGGTGCAGTGCCGTGCTCCCCTTGGCGTGCCTTTGGCAGCGCCAGTGTCCCTGGAGCTGTAGGCTTTGTGGCTCTCTGAACCCTAACCCTAACCCTAATTGTAATGGGGGCTTAGATTTTGGGCTGAGGTCCGCAGGTGCCTGGGTGGTTGGGATGAGAAAGGTGTGGAGGGAGCACTGTTGGTGCAGTGCCGTGCTCCCCTTGGCGTGCCTTTGGCAGCGCCAGTGTCCCTGGAGCTGTAGGCTTTGTGGCTCTCTGAACCCTAACCCTAACCCTAATTGTAATGGGGGCTTAGATTTTGGGCTGAGGTCCGCAGGTGCCTGGGTGGTTGGGATGAGAAAGGTGTGGAGGGAGCACTGTTGGTGCAGTGCCGTGCTCCCCTTGGCGTGCCTTTGGCAGCGCCAGTGTCCCTGGAGCTGTAGGCTTTGTGGCTCTCTGAACCCTAACCCTAACCCTAATTGTAATGGGGGCTTAGATTATGGGCTGAAGTCCGCAGGTACCTGGGTGGTTGGGATGAGAAAGTTGTGGAGGGAGCACTGTTGGTGCAGTGCCGTGCTCCCCTTGGCGTGCCTTTGGCAGCGCCAGTGTCCCTGGAGCTGTAGGCTTTGTGGCTCTCTGAACCCTAACCCTAACCCTAATTGTAATGGGGGCTTAGATTTTGGGGTGAGGTCCGCAGGTGCCTGGGTGGTTGGGATGAGAAAGGTGTGGAGGGAGCACTGTTGGTGCAGTGCCGTGCTCCCCTTGGCGTGCCTTTGGCAGCGCCAGTGTCCCTGGAGCTGTAGGCTTTGTGTCTCTCTGAACCCTAACCCTAACCCTAATTGTAATGGGGGCTTAGATTTTGGGCTGAGGTCCGCAGGTGCCTGGGTGGTTGGGATGAGAAGGGTGTGGAGGGAGCACTGTTGGTGCAGTGCCGTGCTCCCCTTGGCGTGCCTTTGGCAGCGCCAGTGTCCCTGGAGCTGTAGGCTTTGTGGCTCTCTGAACCCTAACCCTAACCCTAATTGTAATGGGGGCTTAGATTTTGGGCTGAGGTCCGCAGGTGCCTGGGTGGTTGGGATGAGAAAGGTGTGGAGGGAGCACTGTTGGTGCAGTGCCGTGCTCCCCTTGGCGTGCCTTTGGCAGCGCCAGTGTCCCTGGAGCTGTAGGCTTTGTGGCTCTCTGAACCCTAACCCTAACCCTAATTGTAATGGGGGCTTAGATTTTGGGCTGAGGTCCGCAGGTGCCTGGGTGGTTGGGATGAGAAAGGTGTGGAGGGAGCACTGTTGGTGCAGTGCCGTGCTCCCCTTGGCATGCCTTTGGCAGCGCCGGTGTCCCTGGAGCTGTAGGCTTTGTGGCTCTCTGAACCCTAGCCCTAACCCTAATTATAAAGGGACCTTGGATTTTGGGCTGAGGTCCGCAGGTGCCTGGGTGGTTGGGATGAGAAAGTTGTGGAGGGAGCACTGTTGGTGCAGTGCCGTGCTCCCCTTGGCGTGCCTTTGGCAGCGCCAGTGTCCCTGGAGCTGTAGGCTTTGTGGCTCTCTGAACCCTAACCCTAACCCTAATTGTAATGGGGGCTTAGATTTTGGGCTGAGGTCCGCAGGTGCCTGGGTGGTTGGGATGAGAAAGGTGTGGAGGGAGCACTGTTGGTGCAGTGCCGTGCTCCCCTTGGCGTGCCTTTGGCAGCGCCAGTGTCCCTGGAGCTGTAGGCTTTGTGGCTCTCTGAACCCTAACCCTAACCCTGATTGTAATGGGGGCTTAGATTTTGGGCTGAGGTCCGCAGGTGCCTGGGTGGTTGGGATGAGAAGGGTGTGGAGGGAGCACTGTTGGTGCAGTGCCGTGCTCCCCTTGGCGTGCCTTTGGCAGCGCCAGTGTCCCTGGAGCTGTAGGCTTTGTGGCTCTCTGAACCCTAACCCTAACCCTAATTGTAATGGGGGCTTAGATTTTGGGCTGAGGTCCGCAGGTGCCTGGGTGGTTGGGATGAGAAAGGTGTGGAGGGAGCACTGTTGGTGCAGTGCCGTGCTCCCCTTGGCATGCCTTTGGCAGCGCCGGTGTCCCTGGAGCTGTAGGCTTTGTGGCTCTCTGAACCCTAGCCCTAACCCTAATTATAAAGGGACCTTGGATTTTGGGCTGAGGTCCGCAGGTGCACGGGTGGCACGGATGAGAAAGGTGTGGAGGGAGCACTGTTGGTGCAGTGCCGTGCTCCCCTTGGCGTGCCTTTGGCAGCGCCAGTGTCCCTGGAGCTGTAGGCTTTGTGGCTCTCTGAACCCTAACCCTAACCCTAATTGTAACGGGAGCTTAGATTTTGGGCTGAGGTCCGCAGGTGCACGGGTGGTTGGGATGAGAAAGGTGTGGAGGGAGCACTGTTGGTGCAGTGCCGTGCTCCCCTTGGCGTGCCTTTGGCAGCGCCAGTGTCCCTGGAGCTGTAGGCTTTGTGGCTCTCTGAACCCTAACCCTAACCCTAATTGTAATGGGGGCTTAGATTATGGGCTGAAGTCCGCAGGTGCCTGGGTGGTTGGGATGAGAAAGTTGTGGAGGGAGCACTGTTGGTGCAGTGCCGTGCTCCCCTTGGCGTGCCTTTGGCAGCGCCAGTGTCCCTGGAGCTGTAGGCTTTGTGGCTCTCTGAACCCTAACCCTAACCCTAATTGTAATGGGGGCTTAGATTTTGGGCTGAGGTCCGCAGGTGCCTGGGTGGTTGGGATGAGAAAGGTGTGGAGGGAGCACTGTTGGTGCAGTGCCGTGCTCCCCTTGGCGTGCCTTTGGCAGCGCCAGTGTCCCTGGAGCTGTAGGCTTTGTGGCTCTCTGAACCCTAACCCTAACCCTAATTGTAATGGGGGCTTAGATTTTGGGCTGAGGTCCGCAGGTGCCTGGGTGGTTGGGATGAGAAGGGTGTGGAGGGAGCACTGTTGGTGCAGTGCCGTGCTCCCCTTGGCGTGCCTTTGGCAGCGCCAGTGTCCCTGGAGCTGTAGGCTTTGTGTCTCTCTGAACCCTAACCCTAACCCTAATTGTAATGGGGGCTTAGATTTTGGGGTGAGGTCCGCAGGTGCCTGGGTGGTTGGGATGAGAAAGGTGTGGAGGGAGCACTGTTGGTGCAGTGCCGTGCTCCCCTTGGCGTGCCTTTGGCAGCGCCAGTGTCCCTGGAGCTGTAGGCTTTGTGGCTCTCTGAACCCTAACCCTAACCCTAATTGTAATGGGGGCTTAGATTTTGGGCTGAGGTCCGCAGGTGCCTGGGTGGTTGGGATGAGAAAGGTGTGGAGGGAGCACTGTTGGTGCAGTGCCGTGCTCCCCTTGGCGTGCCTTTGGCAGCGCCAGTGTCCCTGGAGCTGTAGGCTTTGTGGCTCTCTGAACCCTAACCCTAACCCTAATTGTAATGGGGGCTTAGATTTTGGGCTGAGGTCCGCAGGTGCCTGGGTGGTTGGGATGAGAAAGGTGTGGAGGGAGCACTGTTGGTGCAGTGCCGTGCTCCCCTTGGCGTGCCTTTGGCAGCGCCAGTGTCCCTGGAGCTGTAGGCTTTGTGGCTCTCTGAACCCTAACCCTAACCCTAATTGTAATGGGGGCTTAGATTATGGGCTGAAGTCCGCAGGTGCCTGGGTGGTTGGGATGAGAAAGTTGTGGAGGGAGCACTGTTGGTGCAGTGCCGTGCTCCCCTTGGCGTGCCTTTGGCAGCGCCAGTGTCCCTGGAGCTGTAGGCTTTGTGGCTCTCTGAACCCTAACCCTAACCCTAATTGTAATGGGGGCTTAGATTTTGGGCTGAGGTCCGCAGGTGCCTGGGTGGTTGGGATGAGAAAGGTGTGGAGGGAGCACTGTTGGTGCAGTGCCGTGCTCCCCTTGGCGTGCCTTTGGCAGCGCCAGTGTCCCTGGAGCTGTAGGCTTTGTGTCTCTCTGAACCCTAACCCTAACCCTAATTGTAATGGGGGCTTAGATTTTGGGCTGAGGTCCGCAGGTGCCTGGGTGGTTGGGATGAGAAGGGTGTGGAGGGAGCACTGTTGGTGCAGTGCCGTGCTCCCCTTGGCGTGCCTTTGGCAGCGCCAGTGTCCCTGGAGCTGTAGGCTTTGTGGCTCTCTGAACCCTAACCCTAACCCTAATTGTAATGGGGGCTTAGATTTTGGGCTGAGGTCCGCAGGTGCCTGGGTGGTTGGGATGAGAAAGGTGTGGAGGGAGCACTGTTGGTGCAGTGCCGTGCTCCCCTTGGCGTGCCTTTGGCAGCGCCAGTGTCCCTGGAGCTGTAGGCTTTGTGGCTCTCTGAACCCTAACCCTAACCCTAATTGTAATGGGGGCTTAGATTTTGGGCTGAGGTCCGCAGGTGCCTGGGTGGTTGGGATGAGAAAGGTGTGGAGGGAGCACTGTTGGTGCAGTGCCGTGCTCCCCTTGGCATGCCTTTGGCAGCGCCGGTGTCCCTGGAGCTGTAGGCTTTGTGGCTCTCTGAACCCTAGCCCTAACCCTAATTATAAAGGGACCTTGGATTTTGGGCTGAGGTCCGCAGGTGCACGGGTGGCACGGATGAGAAAGGTGTGGAGGGAGCACTGTTGGTGCAGTGCCGTGCTCCCCTTGGCGTGCCTTTGGCAGCGCCAGTGTCCCTGGAGCTGTAGGCTTTGTGGCTCTCTGAACCCTAACCCTAACCCTAATTGTAACGGGAGCTTAGATTTTGGGCTGAGGTCCGCAGGTGCACGGGTGGTTGGGATGAGAAAGGTGTGGAGGGAGCACTGTTGGTGCAGTGCCGTGCTCCCCTTGGCGTGCCTCTTGCAGCGCTGGTGTCCCTGGAGCTGTAGGCTTTGTGGCTCTCTGAACCCTAACCCTAACCCTAATTGTAACGGGAGCTTAGATTTTGGGCTGAGGTCCGCAGGTGCACGGGTGGTTGGGATGAGAAAGGTGTGGAGGGAGCACTGTTGGTGCAGTGCCGTGCTCCCCTTGGCGTGCCTTTGGCAGCGCCAGTGTCCCTGGAGCTGTAGGCTTTGTGGCTCTCTGAACCCTAACCCTAACCCTAATTGTTATGGGACCTTGGATTTTGGGGTGAGGTCCGCAGGTGCCTGGGTGGCACGGATGAGAAAGGTGTGGAGGGAGCACTGTTGGTGCAGTGCCGTGCTCCCCTTGGCGTGCCTCTTGCAGCGCCGGTGTCCCTGGAGCTGTAGGCTTTGTGGCTCTCTGAACCCTAACCCTAACCCTAATTGTAATGGGGGCTTAGATTTTGGGCTGAGGTCCGCAGGTGCCTGGGTGGTTGCGATGAGAAAGGTGTGGAGGGAGCACTGTTGGTGCAGTGCCGTGCTCCCCTTGGCGTGCCTCTTGCAGCGCCAGTGTCCCTGGAGCTGTAGGCTTTGTGGCTCTCTGAACCCTAACCCTAACCCTAATTGTAATGGGGGCTTAGATTTTGGGCTGAGGTCCGCAGGTGCCTGGGTGGTTGGGATGAGAAGGGTGTGGAGGGAGCACTGTTGGTGCAGTGCCGTGCTCCCCTTGGCGTGCCTTTGGCAGCGCCAGTGTCCCTGGAGCTGTAGGCTTTGTGGCTCTCTGAACCCTAACCCTAACCCTAATTGTAATGGGGGCTTAGATTTTGGGCTGAGGTCCGCCGGTGCACGGGTGGCTGGGATGAGAAAGGTGTGGAGGGAGCACTGTTGGTGCAGTGCCGTGCTCCCCTTGGCGTGCCTTTGGCAGCGCCAGTGTCCCTGGAGCTGTAGGCTTTGTGGCTCTCTGAACCCTAACCCTAACCCTAATTGTAATGGGGGCTTAGATTTTGGGGTGAGGTCCGCAGGTGCATGGGTGGTTGGGATGAGAAAGGTGTGGAGGGAGCACTGTTGGTGCAGTGCCGTGCTCCCCTTGGCGTGCCTTTGGCAGCGCTGGTGTCCCTGGAGCTGTAGGCTTTGTGGCTCTCTGAACCCTAACCCTAACCCTAATTGTAACGGGAGCTTAGATTTTGGGCAGAGGTCCGCAGGTGCCTGGGTGGTTGGGATGAGAAAGGTGTGGAGGGAGCACTGTTGGTGCGGTGCCGTGCTCCCCTTGGCGTGCCTTTGGCAGCGCCAGTGTCCCTGGAGCTGTAGGCTTTGTGGCTCTCTGAACCCTAACCCTAACCCTAATTGTAACGGGAGCTTAGATTTTGGGCTGAGGTCCGCAGGTGCCTGGGTGGTTGGGATGAGAAAGGTGTGGAGGGAGCACTGTTGGTGCAGTGCCGTGCTCCCCTTGGCGTGCCTTTTGCAGCGCCAGTGTCCCTGGAGCTGTAGGCTTTGTGGCTCTCTGAACCCTAACCCTAACCCTAATTGTAATGGGGGCTTAGATTTTGGGCTGAGGTCCGCAGGTGCCTGGGTGGTTGGGATGAGAAAGGTGTGGAGGGAGCACTCTTGGTGCAGTGCCGTGCTCCCCTTGGCGTGCCTTTGGCAGCGCCAGTGTCCCTGGAGCTGTAGGCTTTGTGGCTCTCTGAACCCTAACCCTAACCCTAATTGTAACGGGAGCTTAGATTTTGGGCTGAGGTCCGCAGGTGCATGGGTGGTTGGGATGAGAAAGGTGTGGAGGGAGCACTGTTGGTGCAGTGCCGTGCTCCCCTTGGCGTGCCTTTAGCAGCGCCAGTGTCCCTGGAGCTGTAGGCTTTGTGGCTCTCTGAACCCTAACCCTAATTATAAAGGGACCTTGGATTTTGGGCTGAGGTCCGCAGGTGCACGGGTGGTTGGGATGAGAAAGGTGTGGAGGGAGCACTGTTGGTGCAGTGCCGTGCTCCCCTTGGCGTGCCTTTGGCAGCGCCAGTGTCCCTGGAGCTGTAGGCTTTGTGGCTCTCTGAACCCTAACCCTAATTGTAACGGGAGCTTAGATTTTGGGCTGAGGTCCGCAGGTGCCTGGGTGGTTGGGATGAGAAAGGTGTGGAGGGAGCACTGTTGGTGCAGTGCCGTGCTCCCCTTGGCGTGCCTTTGGCAGCGCTGGTGTCCCTGGAGCTGTAGGCTTTGTGGCTCTCTGAACCCTAACCCTAACCCTAATTGTAATGGGGGCTTAGATTTTGGGCTGAGGTCCGCAGGTGCCTGGGTGGTTGGGATGAGAAAGGTGTGGAGGGAGCACTGTTGGTGCAGTGCCGTGCTCCCCTTGGCGTGCCTTTGGCAGCGCCAGTGTCCCTGGAGCTGTAGGCTTTGTGGCTCTCTGAACCCTAACCCTAACCCTAATTGTAACGGGAGCTTAGATTTTGGGCTGAGGTCCGCAGGTGCCTGGGTGGTTGGGATGAGAAAGGTGTGGAGGGAGCACTGTTGGTGCAGTGCCGTGCTCCCCTTGGCGTGCCTTTGGCAGCGCCAGTGTCCCTGGAGCTGTAGGCTTTGTGTCTCTCTGAACCCTAACCCTAACCCTAATTGTAATGGGGGCTTAGATTTTGGGCTGAGGTCCGCAGGTGCCTGGGTGGCACGGATGAGAAAGGTGTGGAGGGAGCACTGTTGGTGCAGTGCCGTGCTCCCCTTGGTGTGCCTTTGGCAGCGCCAGTGTCCCTGGAGCTGTAGGCTTTGTGGCTCTCTGAACCCTAACCCTAACCCTAATTGTAACGGGAGCTTAGATTTTGGGCTGAGGTCCGCAGGTGCACGGGTGGCACAGATGAGAAAGGTGTGGAGGGAGCACTGTTGGTGCAGTGCCGTGCTCCCCTTGGCGTGCCTTTGGCAGCGCCAGTGTCCCTGGAGCCGTAGGCTTTGTGGCTCTCTGAACCCTAACCCTAACCCTAATTATAAAGGGACCTTGGATTTTGGGCTGAGGTCCGCAGGTGCCTGGGTGGTTGGGATGAGAAAGGTGTGGAGGGAGCACTGTTGGTGCAGTGCCGTGCTCCCCTTGGCGTGCCTTTGGCAGCGCCGGTGTCCCTGGAGCTGTAGGCTTTGTGGCTCTCTGAACCCTAACCCTAACCCTAATTGTAATGGGGGCTTAGATTTTGGGCTGAGGTCCGCAGGTGCCTGGGTGGTTGGGATGAGAAAGGTGTGGAGGGAGCACTGTTGGTGCGGTGCCGTGCTCCCCTTGGCGTGTCTTTTGCAGCGCTGGTGTCCCTGGAGCTGTAGGCTTTGTGGCTCTCTGAACCCTAACCCTAACCCTAATTGTAATGGGGGCTTAGATTTTGGGCTGAGGTCCGCAGGTGCCTGGGTGACATAGATGAGAAAGGTGTGGAGGGAGCACTGTTGGTGCAGTGCCGTGCTCCCCTTGGCGTGCCTTTGGCAGCGCCAGTGTCCCTGGAGCTGTAGGCTTTGTGGCTCTCTGAACCCTAACCCTAACCCTAATTGTAATGGGGGCTTAGATTTTGGGCTGAGGTCCGCAGGTGCCTGGGTGGTTGGGATGAGAAAAGTGTGGAGGGAGCACTGTTGGTGCGGTGCCGTGCTCCCCTTGGCGTGCCTTTGGCAGCGCCAGTGTCCCTGGAGCTGTAGGCTTTGTGGCTCTCTGAACCCTAACCCTAACCCTAATTGTAATGGGGGCTTAGATTTTGGGCTGAGGTCCGCAGGTGCCTGGGTGGTTGGGATGAGAAAGGTGTGGAGGGAGCACTGTTGGTGCAGTGCCGTGCTCCCCTTGGCGTGCCTTTGGCAGCGCCAGTGTCCCTGGAGCTGTAGGCTTTGTGGCTCTCTGAACCCTAACCCTAACCCTAATTGTAATGGGGGCTTAGATTTTGGGCTGAGGTCCGCAGGTGCCTGGGTGGTTGGGATGAGAAAGGTGTGGAGGGAGCACTGTTGGTGCGGTGCCGTGCTCCCCTTGGCGTGCCTTTGGCAGCGCCAGTGTCCCTGGAGCTGTAGGCTTTGTGTCTCTCTGAACCCTAAGCCTAACCCTAATTGTAACGGGAGCTTAGATTTTGGGCTGAGGTCCGCAGGTGCACGGGTGGCACGGATGAGAAAGGTGTGGAGGGAGCACTGTTGGTGCAGTGCCGTGCTCCCCTTGGTGTGCCTTTGGCAGCGCCAGTGTCCCTGGAGCTGTAGGCTTTGTGGCTCTCTGAACCCTAACCCTAACCCTAATTGTAATGGGGGCTTAGATTTTGGGCTGAGGTCCGCAGGTGCCTGGGTGGTTGGGATGAGAAAGGTGTGGAGGGAGCACTGTTGGTGCGGTGCCGTGCTCCCCTTGGCGTGCCTTTGGCAGCGCCAGTGTCCCTGGAGCTGTAGGCTTTGTGGCTCTCTGAACCCTAACCCTAACCCTAATTGTAACGGGAGCTTAGATTTTGGGCTGAGGTCCGCAGGTGCCTGGGTGGTTGGGATGAGAAAGGTGTGGAGGGAGCACTGTTGGTGCAGTGCCGTGCTCCCCTTGGCGTGCCTTTGGCAGTGCCAGTGTCCCTGGAGCTGTAGGCTTTGTGGCTCTCTGAACCCTAACCCTAACCCTAATTGTAATGGGGGCTTAGATTTTGGGCTGAGGTCCGCAGGTGCCTGGGTGGTTGGGATGAGAAAGGTGTGGAGGGAGCACTGTTGGTGCAGTGCCGTGCTCCCCTTGGCGTGCCTTTGGCAGCGCCAGTGTCCCTGGAGCTGTAGGCTTTGTGTCTCTCTGAACCCTAACCCTAACCCTAATTGTAATGGGGGCTTAGATTTTGGGCTGAGGTCCGCAGGTGCCTGAGTGGTTGGGATGAGAAAGGTGTGGAGGGAGCACTGTTGGTGCAGTGCCGTGCTCCCCTTGGCGTGCCTTTGGCAGCGCCAGTGTCCCTGGAGCTGTAGGCTTTGTGGCTCTCTGAACCCTAACCCTAACCCTAATTGTAACGGGACCTTAGATTTTGGGCTGAGGTCCGCAGGTGCCTGGGTGGTTGGGATGAGAAAGGTGTGGAGGGAGCACTGTTGGTGCAGTGCCGTGCTCCCCTTGGCGTGTCTTTTGCAGCGCTGGTGTCCCTGGAGCTGTAGGCTTTGTGGCTCTCTGAACCCTAACCCTAACCCTAATTGTAATGGGGGCTTAGATTTTGGGCTGAGGTCCGCAGGTGCCTGGGTGGTTGGGATGAGAAAGGTGTGGAGGGAGCACTGTTGGTGCAGTGCCGTGCTCCCCTTGGCGTGCCTTTGGCAGCGCCAGTGTCCCTGGAGCTGTAGGCTTTGTGGCTCTCTGAACCCTAACCCTAACCCTAATTGTAATGGGGGCTTAGATTTTGGGCTGAGGTCCGCAGGTGCCTGGGTGGCACGGATGAGAAAGGTGTGGAGGGAGCACTGTTGGTGCAGTGCCGTGCTCCCCTTGGTGTGCCTTTGGCAGCGCCAGTGTCCCTGGAGCTGTAGGCTTTGTGGCTCTCTGAACCCTAACCCTAACCCTAATTCTAACGGGAGCTTAGATTTTGGGCTGAGGTCCTCAGGTGCCTGGGTGGTTGGGATGAGAAAGGTGTGGAGGGAGCACTGTTGGTGCAGTGCCGTGCTCCCCTTGGCGTGCCTTTGGCAGCGCCAGTGTCCCTGGAGCTGTAGGCTTTGTGGCTCTCTGAACCCTAACCCTAACCCTAATTGTAACGGGACCTTAGATTTTGGGCTGAGGTCCGCAGGTGCCTGGGTGGTTGGGATGAGAAAAGTGTGGAGGGAGCACTGTTGGTGCGGTGCCGTGCTCCCCTTGGCGTGCCTTTGGCAGCGCCAGTGTCCCTGGAGCTGTAGGCTTTGTGGCTCTCTGAACCCTAACCCTAACCCTAATTGTAATGGGGGCTTAGATTTTGGGCTGAGGTCCGCAGGTGCCTGGGTGACATAGATGAGAAAGGTGTGGAGGGAGCACTGTTGGTGCAGTGCCGTGCTCCCCTTGGCGTGCCTTTGGCAGCGCCAGTGTCCCTGGAGCTGTAGGCTTTGTGGCTCTCTGAACCCTAACCCTAACCCTAATTGTAATGGGGGCTTAGATTTTGGGCTGAGGTCCGCAGGTGCCTGAGTGGTTGGGATGAGAAAGGTGTGGAGGGAGCACTGTTGGTGCAGTGCCGTGCTCCCCTTGGCGTGCCTTTGGCAGCGCCAGTGTCCCTGGAGCTGTAGGCTTTGTGGCTCTCTGAACCCTAACCCTAACCCTAATTGTAACGGGACCTTAGATTTTGGGCTGAGGTCCGCAGGTGCCTGGGTGGTTGGGACGAGAAAGGTGTGGAGGGAGCACTGTTGGTGCAGTGCCGTGCTCCCCTTGGCGTGCCTTTGGCAGCGCTGGTGTCCCTGGAGCTGTAGGCTTTGTGGCTCTCTGAACCCTAACCCTAACCCTAATTGTAATGGGGGCTTAGATTTTGGGCTGAGGTCCGCAGGTGCCTGGGTGGTTGGGATGAGAAAGGTGTGGAGGGAGCACTGTTGGTGCAGTGCCGTGCTCCCCTTGGCGTGCCTTTGGCAGCGCCAGTGTCCCTGGAGCTGTAGGCTTTGTGGCTCTCTGAACCCTAACCCTAACCCTAATTGTAATGGGGGCTTAGATTTTGGGCTGAGGTCCGCAGGTGCCTGGGTGGTTGGGATGAGAAAGGTGTGGAGGGAGCACTGTTGGTGCAGTGCCGTGCTCCCCTTGGCGTGCCTTTGGCAGCGCCAGTGTCCCTGGAGCTGTAGGCTTTGTGGCTCTCTGAACCCTAACCCTAACCCTAATTGTAATGGGGGCTTAGATTTTGGGCTGAGGTCCGCAGGTGCCTGAGTGGTTGGGATGAGAAAGGTGTGGAGGGAGCACTGTTGGTGCAGTGCCGTGCTCCCCTTGGCGTGCCTTTGGCAGCGCCAGTGTCCCTGGAGCTGTAGGCTTTGTGGCTCTCTGAACCCTAACCCTAACCCTAATTGTAACGGGACCTTAGATTTTGGGCTGAGGTCCGCAGGTGCCTGGGTGGTTGGGATGAGAAAGGTGTGGAGGGAGCACTGTTGGTGCAGTGCCGTGCTCCCCTTGGCGTGTCTTTTGCAGCGCTGGTGTCCCTGGAGCTGTAGGCTTTGTGGCTCTCTGAACCCTAACCCTAACCCTAATTGTAATGGGGGCTTAGATTTTGGGCTGAGGTCCGCAGGTGCCTGGGTGGTTGGGATGAGAAAGGTGTGGAGGGAGCACTGTTGGTGCAGTGCCGTGCTCCCCTTGGCGTGCCTTTGGCAGCGCCAGTGTCCCTGGAGCTGTAGGCTTTGTGGCTCTCTGAACCCTAACCCTAACCCTAATTGTAATGGGGGCTTAGATTTTGGGCTGAGGTCCGCAGGTGCCTGGGTGGTTGGGATGAGAAAGGTGTGGAGGGAGCACTGTTGGTGCAGTGCCGTGCTCCCCTTGGTGTGCCTTTGGCAGCGCCAGTGTCCCTGGAGCTGTAGGCTTTGTGGCTCTCTGAACCCTAACCCTAATTGTAACGGGAGCTTAGATTTTGGGCTGAGGTCCGCAGGTGCCTGGGTGGTTGGGATGAGAAAGGTGTGGAGGGAGCACTGTTGGTGCAGTGCCGTGCTCCCCTTGGCGTGCCTTTGGCAGCGCCAGTGTCCCTGGAGTTGTAGGCTTTGTGGCTCTCTGAACCCTAACCCTAACCCTAATTGTAATGGGGGCTTAGATTTTGGGCTGAGGTCCGCAGGTGCCTGGGTGGTTGGGATGAGAAAAGTGTGGAGGGAGCACTGTTGGTGCAGTGCCGTGCTCCCCTTGGCGTGCCTTTGGCAGCGCTGGTGTCCCTGGAGCTGTAGGCTTTGTGGCTCTCTGAACCCTAACCCTAACCCTAATTGTAATGGGGGCTTAGATTTTGGGCTGAGGTCCGCAGGTGCCTGGGTGGTTGGGATGAGAAAGGTGTGGAGGGAGCACTGTTGGTGCAGTGCCGTGCTCCCCTTGGCGTGCCTTTGGCAGCGCCAGTGTCCCTGGAGCTGTAGGCTTTGTGGCTCTCTGAACCCTAACCCTAACCCTAATTGTAATGGGGGCTTAGATTTTGGGCTGAGGTCCGCAGGTGCCTGGGTGGTTGGGATGAGAAAGGTGTGGAGGGAGCACTGTTGGTGCAGTGCCGTGCTCCCCTTGGCGTGCCTTTGGCAGCGCCAGTGTCCCTGGAGCTGTAGGCTTTGTGGCTCTCTGAACCCTAACCCTAACCCTAATTGTAACGGGAGCTTAGATTTTGGGCTGAGGTCCGCAGGTGCCTGGGTGGTTGGGATGAGAAAGGTGTGGAGGGAGCACTGTTGGTGCAGTGCCGTGCTCCCCTTGGCGTGCCTTTGGCAGCGCCAGTGTCCCTGGAGCCGTAGGCTTTGTGGCTCTCTGAACCCTAACCCTAATTGTAACGGGAGCTTAGATTTTGGGCTGAGGTCCGCAGGTGCACGGGTGGTTGGGATGAGAAAGGTGTGGAGGGAGCACTGTTGGTGCGGTGCCGTGCTCCCCTTGGCGTGCCTTTGGCAGCGCCAGTGTCCCTGGAGTTGTAGGCTTTGTGGCTCTCTGAACCCTAACCCTAACCCTAATTGTAATGGGGGCTTAGATTTTGGGCTGAGGTCCGCAGGTGCCTGGGTGGTTGGGATGAGAAAAGTGTGGAGGGAGCACTGTTGGTGCGGTGCCGTGCTCCCCTTGGCGTGCCTTTGGCAGCGCCAGTGTCCCTGGAGCTGTAGGCTTTGTGGCTCTCTGAACCCTAACCCTAACCCTAATTGTAATGGGGGCTTAGATTTTGGGCTGAGGTCCGCAGGTGCCTGGGTGGTTGGGATGAGAAAGGTGTGGAGGGAGCACTGTTGGTGCAGTGCCGTGCTCCCCTTGGCGTGCCTTTGGCAGCGCCAGTGTCCCTGGAGCTGTAGGCTTTGTGGCTCTCTGAACCCTAACCCTAACCCTAATTGTAATGGGGGCTTAGATTTTGGGCTGAGGTCCGCAGGTGCCTGGGTGGTTGGGATGAGAAAGGTGTGGAGGGAGCACTGTTGGTGCGGTGCCGTGCTCCCCTTGGCGTGCCTTTGGCAGCGCCAGTGTCCCTGGAGCTGTAGGCTTTGTGGCTCTCTGAACCCTAAGCCTAACCCTAATTGTAACGGGAGCTTAGATTTTGGGCTGAGGTCCGCAGGTGCACGGGTGGCACGGCTGAGAAAGGTGTGGAGGGAGCACTGTTGGTGCAGTGCCGTGCTCCCCTTGGCGTGCCTTTGGCAGCGCCAGTGTCCCTGGAGCTGTAGGCTTTGTGGCTCTCTGAACCCTAACCCTAACCCTAATTGTAATGGGGGCTTAGATTTTGGGCTGAAGTCCGCAGGTGCCTGGGTGGTTGGGATGAGAAAGGTGTGGAGGGAGCACTGTTGGTGCAGTGCCGTGCTCCCCTTGGCGTGCCTTTGGCAGCGCCAGTGTCCCTGGAGCTGTAGGCTTTGTGGCTCTCTGAACCCTAACCCTAACCCTAATTGTAACGGGAGCTTAGATTTTGGGCTGAGGTCCGCAGGTGCCTGGGTGGTTGGGATGAGAAAGGTGTGGAGGGAGCACTGTTGGTGCAGTGCCGTGCTCCCCTTGGCGTGCCTTTGGCAGTGCCAGTGTCCCTGGAGCTGTAGGCTTTGTGGCTCTCTGAACCCTAACCCTAACCCTAATTGTAATGGGGGCTTAGATTTTGGGCTGAGGTCCGCAGGTGCCTGGGTGGTTGGGATGAGAAAGGTGTGGAGGGAGCACTGTTGGTGCGGTGCCGTGCTCCCCTTGGCGTGCCTTTTGCAGCGCCAGTGTCCCTGGAGCTGTAGGCTTTGTGGCTCTCTGAACCCTAACCCTAACCCTAATTGTAATGGGGGCTTAGATTTTGGGCTGAGGTCCGCAGGTGCCTGGGTGACATAGATGAGAAAGGTGTGGAGGGAGCACTGTTGGTGCAGTGCCGTGCTCCCCTTGGCGTGCCTTTGGCAGCGCCAGTGTCCCTGGAGCTGTAGGCTTTGTGGCTCTCTGAACCCTAACCCTAACCCTAATTATAAAGGGACCTTGGATTTTGGGCTGAGGTCCGCAGGTGCACGGGTGGTTGGGATGAGAAAGGTGTGGAGGGAGCACTGTTGGTGCAGTGCCGTGCTCCCCTTGGCGTGCCTTTGGCAGCGCCAGTGTCCCTGGAGCTGTAGGCTTTGTGGCTCTCTGAACCCTAACCCTAACCCTAATTGTAATGGGGGCTTAGATTTTGGGCTGAGGTCCGCAGGTGCCTGGGTGGTTGGGATGAGAAAGGTGTGGAGGGAGCACTGTTGGTGCAGTGCCGTGCTGCCCTTGGCGTGCCTCTTGCAGCGCCGGTGTCCCTGGAGCTGTAGGCTTTGTGGCTCTCTGAACCCTAACCCTAACCCTAATTGTAATGGGGGCTTAGATTTTGGGCTGAGGTCCGCAGGTGCCTGGGTGGTTGGGATGAGAAAGGTGTGGAGGGAGCACTGTTGGTGCAGTGCCGTGCTCCCCTTGGCGTGCCTTTGGCAGCGCCAGTGTCCCTGGAGCTGTAGGCTTTGTGGCTCTCTGAACCCTAACCCTAACCCTAATTGTAACGGGAGCTTAGATTTTGGGCTGATGTCCGCAGGTGCCTGGGTGGTTGGGATGAGAAAGGTGTGGAGGGAGCACTGTTGGTGCAGTGCCGTGCTCCCCTTGGCGTGCCTTTGGCAGCGCTGGTGTCCCTGGAGCTGTAGGCTTTGTGGCTCTCTGAACCCTAACCCTAACCCTAATTGTAATGGGGGCTTAGATTTTGGGCTGAGGTCCGCAGGTGCCTGGGTGGTTGGGATGAGAAAGGTGTGGAGGGAGCACTGTTGGTGCAGTGCCGTGCTCCCCTTGGCGTGCCTTTGGCAGCGCCAGTGTCCCTGGAGCTGTAGGCTTTGTGGCTCTCTGAACCCTAACCCTAACCCTAATTGTAATGGGGGCTTAGATTTTGGGCTGAGGTCCGCAGGTGCCTGGGTGGCACGGATGAGAAAGGTGTGGAGGGAGCACTGTTGGTGCAGTGCCGTGCTCCCCTTGGTGTGCCTTTGGCAGCGCCAGTGTCCCTGGAGCTGTAGGCTTTGTGGCTCTCTGAACCCTAACCCTAACCCTAATTCTAACGGGAGCTTAGATTTTGGGCTGAGGTCCTCAGGTGCCTGGGTGGTTGGGATGAGAAAGGTGTGGAGGGAGCACTGTTGGTGCAGTGCCGTGCTCCCCTTGGCGTGCCTTTGGCAGCGCCAGTGTCCCTGGAGCTGTAGGCTTTGTGGCTCTCTGAACCCTAACCCTAACCCTAATTGTAACGGGACCTTAGATTTTGGGCTGAGGTCCGCAGGTGCCTGGGTGGTTGGGATGAGAAAGGTGTGGAGGGAGCACTGTTGGTGCAGTGCCGTGCTCCCCTTGGCGTGCCTTTGGCAGCGCCAGTGTCCCTGGAGTTGTAGGCTTTGTGGCTCTCTGAACCCTAACCCTAACACCAATTGTAATGGGGGCTTAGATTTTGGGCTGAGGTCCGCAGGTGCCTGGGTGGTTGGGATGAGAAAAGTGTGGAGGGAGCACTGTTGGTGCGGTGCCGTGCTCCCCTTGGCGTGCCTTTGGCAGCGCCAGTGTCCCTGGAGCTGTAGGCTTTGTGGCTCTCTGAACCCTAACCCTAACCCTAATTGTAATGGGGGCTTAGATTTTGGGCTGAGGTCCGCAGGTGCCTGGGTGGTTGGGATGAGAAAGGTGTGGAGGGAGCACTGTTGGTGCAGTGCCGTGCTCCCCTTGGCGTGCCTTTGGCAGCGCCAGTGTCCCTGGAGCTGTAGGCTTTGTGGCTCTCTGAACCCTAACCCTAACCCTAATTGTAATGGGGGCTTAGATTTTGGGCTGAGGTCCGCAGGTGCCTGGGTGGTTGGGATGAGAAAGGTGTGGAGGGAGCACTGTTGGTGCAGTGCCGTGCTCCCCTTGGCGTGCCTTTGGCAGCGCCAGTGTCCCTGGAGCTGTAGGCTTTGTGTCTCTCTGAACCCTAACCCTAACCCTAATTGTAATGGGGGCTTAGATTTTGGGCTGAGGTCCGCAGGTGCCTGGGTGGCACGGATGAGAAAGGTGTGGAGGGAGCACTGTTGGTGCAGTGCCGTGCTCCCCTTGGTGTGCCTTTGGCAGCGCCAGTGTCCCTGGAGCTGTAGGCTTTGTGGCTCTCTGAACCCTAACCCTAACCCTAATTGTAACGGGAGCTTAGATTTTGGGCTGAGGTCCGCAGGTGCCTGGGTGGTTGGGATGAGAAAGGTGTGGAGGGAGCACTGTTGGTGCAGTGCCGTGCTCCCCTTGGCGTGCCTTTGGCAGCGCCAGTGTCCCTGGAGCCGTAGGCTTTGTGGCTCTCTGAACCCTAACCCTAATTGTAACGGGAGCTTAGATTTTGGGCTGAGGTCCGCAGGTGCACGGGTGGTTGGGATGAGAAAGGTGTGGAGGGAGCACTGTTGGTGCGGTGCCGTGCTCCCCTTGGCGTGCCTTTGGCAGCGCCAGTGTCCCTGGAGCTGTAGGCTTTGTGGCTCTCTGAACCCTAACCCTAACCCCAATTGTAATGGGGGCTTAGATTTTGGGCTGAGGTCCGCAGGTGCCTGGGTGGTTGGGATGAGAAAAGTGTGGAGGGAGCACTGTTGGTGCGGTGCCGTGCTCCCCTTGGCGTGCCTTTGGCAGCGCCAGTGTCCCTGGAGCTGTAGGCTTTGTGGCTCTCTGAACCCTAACCCTAACCCTAATTGTAATGGGGGCTTAGATTTTGGGCTGAGGTCCGCAGGTGCCTGGGTGGTTGGGATGAGAAAGGTGTGGAGGGAGCACTGTTGGTGCAGTGCCGTGCTCCCCTTGGCGTGCCTTTGGCAGCGCCAGTGTCCCTGGAGCTGTAGGCTTTGTGGCTCTCTGAACCCTAACCCTAACCCTAATTGTAATGGGGGCTTAGATTTTGGGCTGAGGTCCGCAGGTGCCTGGGTGGTTGGGATGAGAAAGGTGTGGAGGGAGCACTGTTGGTGCGGTGCCGTGCTCCCCTTGGCGTGCCTTTGGCAGCGCCAGTGTCCCTGGAGCTGTAGGCTTTGTGGCTCTCTGAACCCTAAGCCTAACCCTAATTGTAACGGGAGCTTAGATTTTGGGCTGAGGTCCGCAGGTGCACGGGTGGCACGGATGAGAAAGGTGTGGAGGGAGCACTGTTGGTGCAGTGCCGTGCTCCCCTTGGCGTGCCTTTGGCAGCGCCAGTGTCCCTGGAGCTGTAGGCTTTGTGGCTCTCTGAACCCTAACCCTAACCCTAATTGTAATGGGGGCTTAGATTTTGGGCTGAGGTCCGCAGGTGCCTGGGTGGTTGGGATGAGAAAGGTGTGGAGGGAGCACTGTTGGTGCAGTGCCGTGCTCCCCTTGGCGTGCCTTTGGCAGCGCCAGTGTCCCTGGAGCTGTAGGCTTTGTGGCTCTCTGAACCCTAACCCTAACCCTAATTATAAAGGGACCTTGGATTTTGGGCTGAGGTCCGCAGGTGCCTGGGTGGTTGGGATGAGAAAGGTGTGGAGGGAGCACTGTTGGTGCAGTGCCGTGCTCCCCTTGGCGTGCCTTTGGCAGCGCCAGTGTCCCTGGAGCTGTAGGCTTTGTGGCTCTCTGAACCCTAACCCTAACCCTAATTGTAATGGGGGCTTAGATTTTGGGCTGAGGTCCGCAGGTGCCTGGGTGGTTGGGATGAGAAAGGTGTGGAGGGAGCACTGTTGGTGCAGTGCCGTGCTCCCCTTGGCGTGCCTTTGGCAGTGCCAGTGTCCCTGGAGCTGTAGGCTTTGTGGCTCTCTGAACCCTAACCCTAACCCTAATTGTAATGGGGGCTTAGATTTTGGGCTGAGGTCCGCAGGTGCCTGGGTGGTTGGGATGAGAAAGGTGTGGAGGGAGCACTGTTGGTGCGGTGCCGTGCTCCCCTTGGCGTGTCTTTTGCAGCGCTGGTGTCCCTGGAGCTGTAGGCTTTGTGGCTCTCTGAACCCTAACCCTAACCCTAATTGTAATGGGGGCTTAGATTTTGGGCTGAGGTCCGCAGGTGCCTGGGTGGTTGGGATGAGAAAGGTGTGGAGGGAGCACTGTTGGTGCGGTGCCGTGCTCCCCTTGGCGTGCCTTTGGCAGCGCCAGTGTCCCTGGAGCTGTAGGCTTTGTGGCTCTCTGAACCCTAAGCCTAACCCTAATTGTAACGGGAGCTTAGATTTTGGGCTGAGGTCCGCAGGTGCACGGGTGGCACGGATGAGAAAGGTGTGGAGGGAGCACTGTTGGTGCAGTGCCGTGCTCCCCTTGGCGTGCCTTTGGCAGCGCCAGTGTCCCTGGAGCTGTAGGCTTTGTGGCTCTCTGAACCCTAACCCTAACCCTAATTGTAATGGGGGCTTAGATTTTGGGCTGAGGTCCGCAGGTGCCTGGGTGGTTGGGATGAGAAAGGTGTGGAGGGAGCACTGTTGGTGCAGTGCCGTGCTCCCCTTGGCGTGCCTTTGGCAGCGCCAGTGTCCCTGGAGCTGTAGGCTTTGTGGCTCTCTGAACCCTAACCCTAACCCTAATTGTAACGGGAGCTTAGATTTTGGGCTGAGGTCCGCAGGTGCCTGGGTGGTTGGGATGAGAAAGGTGTGGAGGGAGCACTGTTGGTGCAGTGCCGTGCTCCCCTTGGCGTGCCTTTGGCAGTGCCAGTGTCCCTGGAGCTGTAGGCTTTGTGGCTCTCTGAACCCTAACCCTAACCCTAATTGTAATGGGGGCTTAGATTTTGGGCTGAGGTCCGCAGGTGCCTGGGTGGTTGGGATGAGAAAGGTGTGGAGGGAGCACTGTTGGTGCGGTGCCGTGCTCCCCTTGGCGTGTCTTTTGCAGCGCTGGTGTCCCTGGAGCTGTAGGCTTTGTGGCTCTCTGAACCCTAACCCTAACCCTAATTGTAATGGGGGCTTAGATTTTGGGCTGAGGTCCGCAGGTGCCTGGGTGGTTGGGATGAGAAAGGTGTGGAGGGAGCACTGTTGGTGCAGTGCCGTGCTCCCCTTGGCGTGCCTTTGGCAGCGCCAGTGTCCCTGGAGCTGTAGGCTTTGTGGCTCTCTGAACCCTAACCCTAATTATAAAGGGACCTTGGATTTTGGGCTGAGGTCCGCAGGTGCACGGGTGGCACGGATGAGAAAGGTGTGGAGGGAGCACTGTTGGTGCAGTGCCGTGCTCCCCTTGGCGTGCCTTTGGCAGCGCCAGTGTCCCTGGAGCTGTAGGCTTTGTGGCTCTCTGAACCCTAACCCTAACCCTAATTCTAACGGGAGCTTAGATTTTGGGCTGAGGTCCTCAGGTGCCTGGGTGGTTGGGATGAGAAAGGTGTGGAGGGAGCACTGTTGGTGCAGTGCCGTGCTCCCCTTGGCGTGCCTCTTGCAGCGCCGGTGTCCCTGGAGCTGTAGGCTTTGTGGCTCTCTGAACCCTAACCCTAACCCTAATTGTAATGGGGGCTTAGATTTTGGGCTGAGGTCCGCAGGTGCCTGGGTGGTTGGGATGAGAAAGGTGTGGAGGGAGCACTCTTGGTGCAGTGCCGTGCTCCCCTTGGCGTGCCTTTGGCAGCGCCAGTGTCCCTGGAGCTGTAGGCTTTGTGGCTCTCTGAACCCTAACCCTAACCCTAATTGTAATGGGGGCTTAGATTTTGGGCTGAGGTCCGCAGGTGCCTGGGTGGCACGGATGAGAAAGGTGTGGAGGGAGCACTGTTGGTGCAGTGCCGTGCTCCCCTTGGCGTGCCTTTGGCAGCGCCAGTGTCCCTGGAGCTGTAGGCTTTGTGGCTCTCTGAACCCTAACCCTAACCCTAATTGTAACGGGAGCTTAGATTTTGGGCTGAGGTCCGCAGGTGCCTGGGTGGTTGGGATGAGAAAGGTGTGGAGGGAGCACTGTTGGTGCGGTGCCGTGCTCCCCTTGGCGTGCCTTTGGCAGCGCCAGTGTCCCTGGAGCTGTAGGCTTTGTGGCTCTCTGAACCCTAACCCTAACCCTAATTGTAATGGGGGCTTAGATTTTGGGCTGAGGTCCGCAGGTGCCTGGGTGGTTGGGATGAGAAAGGTGTGGAGGGAGCACTGTTGGTGCGGTGCCGTGCTCCCCTTGGCGTGCCTTTGGCAGCGCCAGTGTCCCTGGAGCTGTAGGCTTTGTGGCTCTCTGAACCCTAACCCTAACCCTAATTGTAATGGGGGCTTAGATTTTGGGCTGAGGTCCGCAGGTGCCTGGGTGGTTGGGATGAGAAAGGTGTGGAGGGAGCACTGTTGGTGCAGTGCCGTGCTCCCCTTGGCGTGCCTTTGGCAGCGCCAGTGTCCCTGGAGCTGTAGGCTTTGTGGCTCTCTGAACCCTAACCCTAACCCTAATTATAAAGGGACCTTGGATTTTGGGCTGAGGTCCGCAGGTGCCTGGGTGGTTGGGATGAGAAAGGTGTGGAGGGAGCACTGTTGGTGCAGTGCCGTGCTCCCCTTGGCGTGCCTTTGGCAGCGCCAGTGTCCCTGGAGCTGTAGGCTTTGTGGCTCTCTGAACCCTAACCCTAACCCTAATTGTAATGGGGGCTTAGATTTTGGGCTGAGGTCCGCAGGTGCCTGGGTGGTTGGGATGAGAAAGGTGTGGAGGGAGCACTGTTGGTGCAGTGCCGTGCTCCCCTTGGCGTGCCTTTGGCAGTGCCAGTGTCCCTGGAGCTGTAGGCTTTGTGGCTCTCTGAACCCTAACCCTAACCCTAATTGTAATGGGGGCTTAGATTTTGGGCTGAGGTCCGCAGGTGCCTGGGTGGTTGGGATGAGAAAGGTGTGGAGGGAGCACTGTTGGTGCGGTGCCGTGCTCCCCTTGGCGTGTCTTTTGCAGCGCTGGTGTCCCTGGAGCTGTAGGCTTTGTGGCTCTCTGAACCCTAACCCTAACCCTAATTGTAATGGGGGCTTAGATTTTGGGCTGAGGTCCGCAGGTGCCTGGGTGGTTGGGATGAGAAAGGTGTGGAGGGAGCACTGTTGGTGCGGTGCCGTGCTCCCCTTGGCGTGCCTTTGGCAGCGCCAGTGTCCCTGGAGCTGTAGGCTTTGTGGCTCTCTGAACCCTAAGCCTAACCCTAATTGTAACGGGAGCTTAGATTTTGGGCTGAGGTCCGCAGGTGCACGGGTGGCACGGATGAGAAAGGTGTGGAGGGAGCACTGTTGGTGCAGTGCCGTGCTCCCCTTGGCGTGCCTTTGGCAGCGCCAGTGTCCCTGGAGCTGTAGGCTTTGTGGCTCTCTGAACCCTAACCCTAACCCTAATTGTAATGGGGGCTTAGATTTTGGGCTGAGGTCCGCAGGTGCCTGGGTGGTTGGGATGAGAAAGGTGTGGAGGGAGCACTGTTGGTGCAGTGCCGTGCTCCCCTTGGCGTGCCTTTGGCAGCGCCAGTGTCCCTGGAGCTGTAGGCTTTGTGGCTCTCTGAACCCTAACCCTAACCCTAATTGTAATGGGGGCTTAGATTTTGGGCTGAGGTCCGCAGGTGCCTGGGTGGTTGGGATGAGAAAGGTGTGGAGGGAGCACTGTTGGTGCGGTGCCGTGCTCCCCTTGGCGTGCCTTTGGCAGCGCCAGTGTCCCTGGAGCTGTAGGCTTTGTGGCTCTCTGAACCCTAACCCTAAACCTAATTGTAATGGGGGCTTAGATTTTGGGCTGAGGTCCGCAGGTGCCTGGGTGGTTGGGATGAGAAAGGTGTGGAGGGAGCACTGTTGGTGCGGTGCCGTGCTCCCCTTGGCGTGTCTTTTGCAGCGCTGGTGTCCCTGGAGCTGTAGGCTTTGTGGCTCTCTGAACCCTAACCCTAACCCTAATTGTAATGGGGGCTTAGATTTTGGGCTGAGGTCCGCAGGTGCCTGGGTGGTTGGGATGAGAAAGGTGTGGAGGGAGCACTGTTGGTGCAGTGCCGTGCTCCCCTTGGCGTGCCTTTGGCAGCGCCAGTGTCCCTGGAGCTGTAGGCTTTGTGGCTCTCTGAACCCTAACCCTAATTATAAAGGGACCTTGGATTTTGGGCTGAGGTCCGCAGGTGCACGGGTGGCACGGATGAGAAAGGTGTGGAGGGAGCACTGTTGGTGCAGTGCCGTGCTCCCCTTGGCGTGCCTTTGGCAGCGCCAGTGTCCCTGGAGCTGTAGGCTTTGTGGCTCTCTGAACCCTAACCCTAACCCTAATTCTAACGGGAGCTTAGATTTTGGGCTGAGGTCCTCAGGTGCCTGGGTGGTTGGGATGAGAAAGGTGTGGAGGGAGCACTGTTGGTGCAGTGCCGTGCTCCCCTTGGCGTGCCTCTTGCAGCGCCGGTGTCCCTGGAGCTGTAGGCTTTGTGGCTCTCTGAACCCTAACCCTAACCCTAATTGTAATGGGGGCTTAGATTTTGGGCTGAGGTCCGCAGGTGCCTGGGTGGTTGGGATGAGAAAGGTGTGGAGGGAGCACTCTTGGTGCAGTGCCGTGCTCCCCTTGGCGTGCCTTTGGCAGCGCCAGTGTCCCTGGAGCTGTAGGCTTTGTGGCTCTCTGAACCCTAACCCTAACCCTAATTGTAATGGGGGCTTAGATTTTGGGCTGAGGTCCGCAGGTGCCTGGGTGGCACGGATGAGAAAGGTGTGGAGGGAGCACTGTTGGTGCAGTGCCGTGCTCCCCTTGGCGTGCCTTTGGCAGCGCCAGTGTCCCTGGAGCTGTAGGCTTTGTGGCTCTCTGAACCCTAACCCTAACCCTAATTGTAACGGGAGCTTAGATTTTGGGCTGAGGTCCGCAGGTGCCTGGGTGGTTGGGATGAGAAAGGTGTGGAGGGAGCACTGTTGGTGCGGTGCCGTGCTCCCCTTGGCGTGCCTTTGGCAGCGCCAGTGTCCCTGGAGCTGTAGGCTTTGTGGCTCTCTGAACCCTAACCCTAACCCTAATTGTAATGGGGGCTTAGATTTTGGGCTGAGGTCCGCAGGTGCCTGGGTGGTTGGGATGAGAAAGGTGTGGAGGGAGCACTGTTGGTGCGGTGCCGTGCTCCCCTTGGCGTGCCTTTGGCAGCGCTGGTGTCCCTGGAGCTGTAGGCTTTGTGGCTCTCTGAACCCTAACCCTAACCCTAATTGTAATGGGGGCTTAGATTTTGGGCTGAGGTTTGCAGGTGCCTGGGTGACATAGATGAGAAAGGTGTGGAGGGAGCACTGTTGGTGCAGTGCCGTGCTCCCCTTGGCGTGCCTTTGGCAGCGCCAGTGTCCCTGGAGCTGTAGGCTTTGTGGCTCTCTGAACCCTAACCCTAACCCTAATTGTAACGGGAGCTTAGATTTTGGGCTGAGGTCCGCAGGTGCCTGGGTGGTTGGGATGAGAAAGGTGTGGAGGGAGCACTGTTGGTGCGGTGCCGTGCTCCCCTTGGCGTGCCTTTGGCAGCGCCAGTGTCCCTGGAGCTGTAGGCTTTGTGGCTCTCTGAACCCTAACCCTAACCCCAATTGTAATGGGGGCTTAGATTTTGGGCTGAGGTCCGCAGGTGCCTGGGTGGTTGGGATGAGAAAAGTGTGGAGGGAGCACTGTTGGTGCGGTGCCGTGCTCCCCTTGGCGTGCCTTTGGCAGCGCCAGTGTCCCTGGAGCTGTAGGCTTTGTGGCTCTCTGAACCCTAACCCTAACCCTAATTGTAACGGGAGCTTAGATTTTGGGCTGAGGTCCGCAGGTGCCTGGGTGGTTGGGATGAGAAAGGTGTGGAGGGAGCACTGTTGGTGCAGTGCCGTGCTCCCCTTGGCGTGCCTTTGGCAGCGCCAGTGTCCCTGGAGCTGTAGGCTTTGTGGCTCTCTGAACCCTAACCCTAACCCTAATTGTAATGGGGGCTTAGATTTTGGGCTGAGGTCCGCAGGTGCCTGGGTGGTTGGGATGAGAAAGGTGTGGAGGGAGCACTGTTGGTGCAGTGCCATGCTCCCTTTGGCGTGCCTTTGGCAGCGCCAGTGTCCCTGGAGCCGTAGGCTTTGTGGCTCTCTGAACCCTAACCCTAATTGTAACGGGAGCTTAGATTTTGGGCTGAGGTCCGCAGGTGCCTGGGTGGTTGGGATGAGAAAGGTGTGGAGGGAGCACTGTTGGTGCGGTGCCGTGCTCCCCTTGGCGTGCCTTTTGCAGCGCCAGTGTCCCTGGAGCTGTAGGCTTTGTGGCTCTCTGAACCCTAACCCTAACCCTAATTGTAATGGGGGCTTAGATTTTGGGCTGAGGTCCGCAGGTGCACGGGTGGTTGGGATGAGAAAGGTGTGGAGGGAGCACTGTTGGTGCGGTGCCGTGCTCCCCTTGGCGTGCCTTTTGCAGCGCTGGTGTCCCTGGAGCTGTAGGCTTTGTGGCTCTCTGAACCCTAACCCTAACCCTAATTGTAATGGGGGCTTAGATTTTGGGCTGAGGTCCGCAGGTGCCTGGGTGGTTGGGATGAGAAAGGTGTGGAGGGAGCACTGTTGGTGCGGTGCCGTGCTCCCCTTGGCGTGCCTTTGGCAGCGCCAGTGTCCCTGGAGCTGTAGGCTTTGTGGCTCTCTGAACCCTAAGCCTAACCCTAATTGTAACGGGAGCTTAGATTTTGGGCTGAGGTCCGCAGGTGCACGGGTGGCACGGATGAGAAAGGTGTGGAGGGAGCACTGTTGGTGCAGTGCCGTGCTCCCCTTGGCGTGCCTTTGACAGTGCTGGTGTCCCTGGAGCTGTAGGCTTTGTGGCTCTCTGAACCCTAACCCTAACCCTAATTGTAATGGGGGCTTAGATTTTGGGCTGAGGTCCGCAGGTGCCTGGGTGGTTGGGATGAGAAAGGTGTGGAGGGAGCACTGTTGGTGCAGTGCCGTGCTCCCCTTGGCGTGCCTTTGGCAGCGCCAGTGTCCCTGGAGCTGTAGGCTTTGTGGCTCTCTGAACCCTAACCCTAACCCTAATTGTAATGGGGGCTTAGATTTTGGGCTGAGGTCCGCAGGTGCCTGGGTGGTTGGGATGAGAAAGGTGTGGAGGGAGCACTGTTGGTGCGGTGCCGTGCTCCCCTTGGCGTGCCTTTGGCAGCGCTGGTGTCCCTGGAGCTGTAGGCTTTGTGGCTCTCTGAACCCTAACCCTAACCCTAATTGTAATGGGGGCTTAGATTTTGGGCTGAGGTTTGCAGGTGCCTGGGTGACATAGATGAGAAAGGTGTGGAGGGAGCACTGTTGGTGCAGTGCCGTGCTCCCCTTGGCGTGCCTTTGGCAGCGCCAGTGTCCCTGGAGCTGTAGGCTTTGTGGCTCTCTGAACCCTAACCCTAACCCTAATTGTAACGGGAGCTTAGATTTTGGGCTGAGGTCCGCAGGTGCCTGGGTGGTTGGGATGAGAAAGGTGTGGAGGGAGCACTGTTGGTGCGGTGCCGTGCTCCCCTTGGCGTGCCTTTGGCAGCGCCAGTGTCCCTGGAGCTGTAGGCTTTGTGGCTCTCTGAACCCTAACCCTAACCCCAATTGTAATGGGGGCTTAGATTTTGGGCTGAGGTCCGCAGGTGCCTGGGTGGTTGGGATGAGAAAAGTGTGGAGGGAGCACTGTTGGTGCGGTGCCGTGCTCCCCTTGGCGTGCCTTTGGCAGCGCCAGTGTCCCTGGAGCTGTAGGCTTTGTGGCTCTCTGAACCCTAACCCTAACCCTAATTGTAATGGGGGCTTAGATTTTGGGCTGAGGTCCGCAGGTGCCTGGGTGGTTGGGATGAGAAAGGTGTGGAGGGAGCACTGTTGGTGCAGTGCCGTGCTCCCCTTGGCGTGCCTTTGGCAGCGCCAGTGTCCCTGGAGCTGTAGGCTTTGTGGCTCTCTGAACCCTAACCCTAACCCTAATTGTAATGGGGGCTTAGATTTTGGGCTGAGGTCCGCAGGTGCCTGGGTGGTTGGGATGAGAAAGGTGTGGAGGGAGCACTGTTGGTGCAGTGCCGTGCTCCCCTTGGCGTGCCTTTGGCAGCGCCAGTGTCCCTGGAGCTGTAGGCTTTGTGGCTCTCTGAACCCTAACCCTAACCCTAATTGTAATGGGGGCTTAGATTTTGGGCTGAGGTCCGCAGGTGCCTGGGTGGTTGGGATGAGAAAGGTGTGGAGGGAGCACTGTTGGTGCGGTGCCGTGCTCCCCTTGGCGTGCCTTTGGCAGCGCCAGTGTCCCTGGAGCTGTAGGCTTTGTGGCTCTCTGAACCCTAAGCCTAACCCTAATTGTAACGGGGGCTTAGATTTTGGGCTGAGGTCCGCAGGTGCACGGGTGGCACGGATGAGAAAGGTGTGGAGGGAGCACTGTTGGTGCGGTGCCGTGCTCCCCTTGGCGTGCCTTTGGCAGCGCCAGTGTCCCTGGAGCTGTAGGCTTTGTGTCTGTCTGAACCCTAACCCTAACCCTAATTGTAATGGGGGCTTAGATTTTGGGCTGAGGTCCGCAGGTGCCTGGGTGGTTGGGATGAGAAAGGTGTGGAGGGAGCACTGTTGGTGCAGTGCCGTGCTCCCCTTGGCGTGCCTTTGGCAGCGCCAGTGTCCCTGGAGCTGTAGGCTTTGTGGCTCTCTGAACCCTAACCCTAACCCTAATTGTAATGGGGGCTTAGATTTTGGGCTGAGGTCCGCAGGTGCCTGGGTGGTTGGGATGAGAAAGGTGTGGAGGGAGCACTGTTGGTGCGGTGCCGTGCTCCCCTTGGCGTGCCTTTGGCAGCGCCAGTGTCCCTGGAGCTGTAGGCTTTGTGGCTCTCTGAACCCTAAGCCTAACCCTAATTGTAACGGGAGCTTAGATTTTGGGCTGAGGTCCGCAGGTGCACGGGTGGCACGGATGAGAAAAGTGTGGAGGGAGCACTGTTGGTGCAGTGCCGTGCTCCCCTTGGCGTGCCTTTGACAGTGCTGGTGTCCCTGGAGCTGTAGGCTTTGTGGCTCTCTGAACCCTAACCCTAATAACCCTAATTGTAATGGGGGCTTAGATTTTGGGCTGAGGTCCGCAGGTGCCTGGGTGGTTGGGATGAGAAAGGTGTGGAGGGAGCACTGTTGGTGCGGTGCCGTGCTCCCCTTGGCGTGCCTTTGGCAGCGCCAGTGTCCCTGGAGCTGTAGGCTTTGTGGCTCTCTGAACCCTAACCCTAACCCTAATTGTAATGGGGGCTTAGATTTTGGGCTGAGGTCCGCAGGTGCCTGGGTGGTTGGGATGAGAAAGGTGTGGAGGGAGCACTGTTGGTGCGGTGCCGTGCTCCCCTTGGCGTGCCTTTGGCAGCGCCAGTGTCCCTGGAGCTGTAGGCTTTGTGGCTCTCTGAACCCTAACCCTAATAACCCTAATTGTAACGGGAGCTTAGATTTTGGGCTGAGGTCCGCAGGTGCCTGGGTGGTTGGGATGAGAAAGGTGTGGAGGGAGCACTGTTGGTGCGGTGCCGTGCTCCCCTTGGCGTGCCTTTGGCAGCGCCAGTGTCCCTGGAGCTGTAGGCTTTGTGGCTCTCTGAACCCTAACCCTAACCCTAATTGTAATGGGGGCTTAGATTTTGGGCTGAGGTCCGCAGGTGCCTGGGTGGTTGGGATGAGAAAGGTGTGGAGGGAGCACTGTTGGTGCAGTGCCGTGCTCCCCTTGGCGTGCCTTTGGCAGCGCCAGTGTCCCTGGAGCTGTAGGCTTTGTGGCTCTCTGAACCCTAACCCTAACCCTAATTGTAATGGGGGCTTAGATTTTGGGCTGAGGTCCGCAGGTGCCTGGGTGGTTGGGATGAGAAAGGTGTGGAGGGAGCACTGTTGGTGCGGTGCCGTGCTCCCCTTGGCGTGCCTTTGGCAGCGCCAGTGTCCCTGGAGCTGTAGGCTTTGTGGCTCTCTGAACCCTAACCCTAACCCTAATTGTAACGGGAGCTTAGATTTTGGGCTGAGGTCCGCAGGTGCACGGGTGGCACGGATGAGAAAGGTGTGGAGGGAGCACTGTTGGTGCAGTGCCGTGCTCCCCTTGGCGTGCCTTTGGCAGCGCCGGTGTCCCTGGAGCTGTAGGCTTTGTGGCTCTCTGAACCCTAACCCTAACCCTAATTGTAATGGGGGCTTAGATTTTGGGCTGAGGTCCGCAGGTGCCTGGGTGGTTGGGATGAGAAAGGTGTGGAGGGAGCACTGTTGGTGCAGTGCCGTGCTCCCCTTGGCGTGCCTTTGGCAGCGCCAGTGTCCCTGGAGCTGTAGGCTTTGTGGCTCTCTGAACCCTAACCCTAACCCTAATTGTAATGGGGGCTTAGATTTTGGGCTGAGGTCCGCAGGTGCACGGGTGGTTGGGATGAGAAAGGTGTGGAGGGAGCACTGTTGGTGCGGTGCCGTGCTCCCCTTGGCGTGTCTTTTGCAGCGCTGGTGTCCCTGGAGCTGTAGGCTTTGTGGCTCTCTGAACCCTAACCCTAACCCTAATTGTAACGGGAGCTTAGATTTTGGGCTGAGGTCCGCAGGTGCCTGGGTGACATAGATGAGAAAGGTGTGGAGGGAGCACTGTTGGTGCAGTGCCGTGCTCCCCTTGGCGTGCCTTTGGCAGCGCCAGTGTCCCTGGAGCTGTAGGCTTTGTGGCTCTCTGAACCCTAACCCTAACCCTAATTGTAACGGGAGCTTAGATTTTGGGCTGAGGTCCGCAGGTGCCTGGGTGGTTGGGATGAGAAAGGTGTGGAGGGAGCACTGTTGGTGCGGTGCCGTGCTCCCCTTGGCGTGCCTTTGGCAGCTCCAGTGTCCCTGGAGCTGTAGGCTTTGTGGCTCTCTGAACCCTAACCCTAACCCCAATTGTAATGGGGGCTTAGATTTTGGGCTGAGGTCCGCAGGTGCCTGGGTGGTTGGGATGAGAAAAGTGTGGAGGGAGCACTGTTGGTGCGGTGCCGTGCTCCCCTTGGCGTGCCTTTGGCAGCGCCAGTGTCCCTGGAGCTGTAGGCTTTGTGGCTCTCTGAACCCTAACCCTAACCCTAATTGTAATGGGGGCTTAGATTTTGGGCTGAGGTCCGCAGGTGCCTGGGTGGTTGGGATGAGAAAGGTGTGGAGGGAGCACTGTTGGTGCAGTGCCGTGCTCCCCTTGGCGTGCCTTTGGCAGCGCCAGTGTCCCTGGAGCTGTAGGCTTTGTGGCTCTCTGAACCCTAACCCTAACCCTAATTGTAATGGGGGCTTAGATTTTGGGCTGAGGTCCGCAGGTGCCTGGGTGGTTGGGATGAGAAAGGTGTGGAGGGAGCACTGTTGGTGCAGTGCCGTGCTCCCCTTGGCGTGCCTTTGGCAGCGCCAGTGTCCCTGGAGCTGTAGGCTTTGTGGCTCTCTGAACCCTAACCCTAACCCTAATTGTAATGGGGGCTTAGATTTTGGGCTGAGGTCCGCAGGTGCCTGGGTGGTTGGGATGAGAAAGGTGTGGAGGGAGCACTGTTGGTGCAGTGCCGTGCTCCCCTTGGCGTGCCTTTGGCAGCGCCAGTGTCCCTGGAGCTGTAGGCTTTGTGGCTCTCTGAACCCTAAGCCTAACCCTAATTGTAACGGGGGCTTAGATTTTGGGCTGAGGTCCGCAGGTGCACGGGTGGCACGGATGAGAAAGGTGTGGAGGGAGCACTGTTGGTGCGGTGCCGTGCTCCCCTTGGCGTGCCTTTGGCAGCGCCAGTGTCCCTGGAGCTGTAGGCTTTGTGTCTGTCTGAACCCTAACCCTAACCCTAATTGTAATGGGGGCTTAGATTTTGGGCTGAGGTCCGCAGGTGCCTGGGTGGTTGGGATGAGAAAGGTGTGGAGGGAGCACTGTTGGTGCAGTGCCGTGCTCCCCTTGGCGTGCCTTTGGCAGCGCCAGTGTCCCTGGAGCTGTAGGCTTTGTGGCTCTCTGAACCCTAACCCTAACCCTAATTGTAATGGGGGCTTAGATTTTGGGCTGAGGTCCGCAGGTGCCTGGGTGGTTGGGATGAGAAAGGTGTGGAGGGAGCACTGTTGGTGCGGTGCCGTGCTCCCCTTGGCGTGCCTTTGGCAGCGCCAGTGTCCCTGGAGCTGTAGGCTTTGTGGCTCTCTGAACCCTAAGCCTAACCCTAATTGTAACGGGAGCTTAGATTTTGGGCTGAGGTCCGCAGGTGCACGGGTGGCACGGATGAGAAAAGTGTGGAGGGAGCACTGTTGGTGCAGTGCCGTGCTCCCCTTGGCGTGCCTTTGACAGTGCTGGTGTCCCTGGAGCTGTAGGCTTTGTGGCTCTCTGAACCCTAACCCTAACCCTAATTGTAATGGGGGCTTAGATTTTGGGCTGAGGTCCGCAGGTGCCTGGGTGGTTGGGATGAGAAAGGTGTGGAGGGAGCACTGTTGGTGCAGTGCCGTGCTCCCCTTGGCGTGCCTTTGGCAGCGCCAGTGTCCCTGGAGCTGTAGGCTTTGTGGCTCTCTGAACCCTAACCCTAACCCTAATTGTAACGGGAGCTTAGATTTTGGGCTGAGGTCCGCAGGTGCCTGGGTGGTTGGGATGAGAAAGTTGTGGAGGGAGCACTGTTGGTGCAGTGCCGTGCTCCCCTTGGCGTGCCTTTGGCAGCGCCAGTGTCCCTGGAGCTGTAGGCTTTGTGGCTCTCTGAACCCTAACCCTAACCCTAATTGTAATGGGGGCTTAGATTTTGGGCTGAGGTCCGCAGGTGCCTGGGTGACATAGATGAGAAAGGTGTGGAGGGAGCACTGTTGGTGCAGTGCCGTGCTCCCCTTGGCGTGCCTTTGGCAGCGCCAGTGTCCCTGGAGCTGTAGGCTTTGTGGCTCTCTGAACCCTAACCCTAACCCTAATTATAAAGGGACCTTGGATTTTGGGCTGAGGTCCGCAGGTGCACGGGTGGTTGGGATGAGAAAGGTGTGGAGGGAGCACTGTTGGTGCAGTGCCGTGCTCCCCTTGGCGTGCCTTTGGCAGCGCCAGTGTCCCTGGAGCTGTAGGCTTTGTGGCTCTCTGAACCCTAACCCTAACCCCAATTGTAATGGGGGCTTAGATTTTGGGCTGAGGTCCGCAGGTGCCTGGGTGGTTGGGATGAGAAAAGTGTGGAGGGAGCACTGTTGGTGCGGTGCCGTGCTCCCCTTGGCGTGCCTTTGGCAGCGCCAGTGTCCCTGGAGCTGTAGGCTTTGTGGCTCTCTGAACCCTAACCCTAACCCTAATTGTAATGGGGGCTTAGATTTTGGGCTGAGGTCCGCAGGTGCCTGGGTGGTTGGGATGAGAAAGGTGTGGAGGGAGCACTGTTGGTGCAGTGCCGTGCTCCCCTTGGCGTGCCTTTGGCAGCGCCAGTGTCCCTGGAGCTGTAGGCTTTGTGGCTCTCTGAACCCTAACCCTAACCCCAATTGTAATGGGGGCTTAGATTTTGGGCTGAGGTCCGCAGGTGCCTGGGTGGTTGGGATGAGAAAAGTGTGGAGGGAGCACTGTTGGTGCGGTGCCGTGCTCCCCTTGGCGTGCCTTTGGCAGCGCCAGTGTCCCTGGAGCTGTAGGCTTTGTGGCTCTCTGAACCCTAACCCTAACCCTAATTGTAATGGGGGCTTAGATTTTGGGCTGAGGTCCGCAGGTGCCTGGGTGGTTGGGATGAGAAAGGTGTGGAGGGAGCACTGTTGGTGCAGTGCCGTGCTCCCCTTGGCGTGCCTTTGGCAGCGCCAGTGTCCCTGGAGCTGTAGGCTTTGTGGCTCTCTGAACCCTAACCCTAAACCTAATTGTAATGGGGGCTTAGATTTTGGGCTGAGGTCCGCAGGTGCACGGGTGGCACGGATGAGAAAGGTGTGGAGGGAGCACTGTTGGTGCAGTGCCATGCTCCCCTTGGCGTGCCTTTGGCAGCGCCAGTGTCCCTGGAGCCGTAGGCTTTGTGGCTCTCTGAACCCTAACCCTAATTGTAATGGGGGCTTAGATTTTGGGCTGAGGTCCGCAGGTGCCTGGGTGGTTGGGATGAGAAAGGTGTGGAGGGAGCACTGTTGGTGCGGTGCCGTGCTCCCCTTGGCGTGCCTTTTGCAGCGCCAGTGTCCCTGGAGCTGTAGGCTTTGTGGCTCTCTGAACCCTAACCCTAATAACCCTAATTGTAACGGGAGCTTAGATTTTGGGCTGAGGTGCGCAGGTGCCTGGGTGGTTGGGATGAGAAAGGTGTGGAGGGAGCACTGTTGGTGCAGTGCCGTGCTCCCCTTGGCGTGCCTTTGGCAGCGCCAGTGTCCCTGGAGCTGTAGGCTTTGTGGCTCTCTGAACCCTAACCCTAACCCTAATTGTAATGGGGGCTTAGATTTTGGGCTGAGGTCCGCAGGTGCCTGGGTGGTTGGGATGAGAAAGGTGTGGAGGGAGCACTGTTGGTGCGGTGCCGTGCTCCCCTTGGCGTGCCTTTGGCAGCGCCAGTGTCCCTGGAGCTGTAGGCTTTGTGGCTCTCTGAACCCTAAGCCTAACCCTAATTGTAACGGGGGCTTAGATTTTGGGCTGAGGTCCGCAGGTGCACGGGTGGCACGGATGAGAAAGGTGTGGAGGGAGCACTGTTGGTGCGGTGCCGTGCTCCCCTTGGCGTGCCTTTGGCAGCGCCAGTGTCCCTGGAGCTGTAGGCTTTGTGGCTCTCTGAACCCTAACCCTAACCCTAATTGTAACGGGAGCTTAGATTTTGGGCTGAGGTCCGCAGGTGCCTGGGTGGTTGGGATGAGAAAGGTGTGGAGGGAGCACTGTTGGTGCAGTGCCGTGCTCCCCTTGGCGTGCCTTTGGCAGCGCCAGTGTCCCTGGAGCTGTAGGCTTTGTGGCTCTGAACCCTAACCCTAACCCTAATTGTAACGGGGGCTTAGATTTTGGGCTGAGGTCCGCAGGTGCCTGGGTGGTTGGGATGAGAAAGGTGTGGAGGGAGCACTGTTGGTGCAGTGCCGTGCTCCCCTTGGCGTGCCTTTGGCAGCGCCAGTGTCCCTGGAGCTGTAGGCTTTGTGGCTCTCTGAACCCTAACCCTAACCCTAATTGTAATGGGGGCTTAGATTTTGGGCTGAGGTCCGCAGGTGCCTGGGTGGTTGGGATGAGAAAGGTGTGGAGGGAGCACTGTTGGTGCGGTGCCGTGCTCCCCTTGGCGTGCCTTTGGCAGCGCCAGTGTCCCTGGAGCTGTAGGCTTTGTGGCTCTCTGAACCCTAAGCCTAACCCTAATTGTAACGGGAGCTTAGATTTTGGGCTGAGGTCCGCAGGTGCACGGGTGGCACGGATGAGAAAAGTGTGGAGGGAGCACTGTTGGTGCAGTGCCGTGCTCCCCTTGGCGTGCCTTTGACAGTGCTGGTGTCCCTGGAGCTGTAGGCTTTGTGGCTCTCTGAACCCTAACCCTAACCCTAATTGTAATGGGGGCTTAGATTTTGGGCTGAGGTCCGCAGGTGCCTGGGTGGTTGGGATGAGAAAGGTGTGGAGGGAGCACTGTTGGTGCAGTGCCGTGCTCCCCTTGGCGTGCCTTTGGCAGCGCCAGTGTCCCTGGAGCTGTAGGCTTTGTGGCTCTCTGAACCCTAACCCTAACCCTAATTGTAACGGGAGCTTAGATTTTGGGCTGAGGTCCGCAGGTGCCTGGGTGGTTGGGATGAGAAAGTTGTGGAGGGAGCACTGTTGGTGCAGTGCCGTGCTCCCCTTGGCGTGCCTTTGGCAGCGCCAGTGTCCCTGGAGCTGTAGGCTTTGTGGCTCTCTGAACCCTAACCCTAACCCTAATTGTAATGGGGGCTTAGATTTTGGGCTGAGGTCCGCAGGTGCCTGGGTGACATAGATGAGAAAGGTGTGGAGGGAGCACTGTTGGTGCAGTGCCGTGCTCCCCTTGGCGTGCCTTTGGCAGCGCCAGTGTCCCTGGAGCTGTAGGCTTTGTGGCTCTCTGAACCCTAACCCTAACCCTAATTATAAAGGGACCTTGGATTTTGGGCTGAGGTCCGCAGGTGCACGGGTGGCACGGATGAGAAAGGTGTGGAGGGAGCACTGTTGGTGCAGTGCCGTGCTCCCCTTGGTGTGCCTTTGGCAGCGCCAGTGTCCCTGGAGCTGTAGGCTTTGTGGCTCTCTGAACCCTAACCCTAACCCTAATTGTAACGGGAGCTTAGATTTTGGGCTGAGGTCCGCAGGTGCACGGGTGGTTGGGATGAGAAAGGTGTGGAGGGAGCACTGTTGGTGCAGTGCCGTGCTCCCCTTGGCGTGCCTTTGGCAGCGCCAGTGTCCCTGGAGCTGTAGGATTTGTGGCTCTCTGAACCCTAACCCTAACCCTAATTGTAACGGGAGCTTAGATTTTGGGCTGAGGTCCGCAGGTGCCTGGGTGGTTGGGATGAGAAAGGTGTGGAGGGAGCACTGTTGGTGCAGTGCCGTGCTCCCCTTGGCGTGCCTTTGGCAGCGCCAGTGTCCCTGGAGCTGTAGGCTTTGTGGCTCTCTGAACCCTAACCCTAACCCCAATTGTAATGGGGGCTTAGATTTTGGGCTGAGGTCCGCAGGTGCCTGGGTGGTTGGGATGAGAAAAGTGTGGAGGGAGCACTGTTGGTGCGGTGCCGTGCTCCCCTTGGCGTGCCTTTGGCAGCGCCAGTGTCCCTGGAGCTGTAGGCTTTGTGGCTCTCTGAACCCTAACCCTAACCCTAATTGTAATGGGGGCTTAGATTTTGGGCTGAGGTCCGCAGGTGCCTGGGTGGTTGGGATGAGAAAGGTGTGGAGGGAGCACTGTTGGTGCAGTGCCGTGCTCCCCTTGGCGTGCCTTTGGCAGCGCCAGTGTCCCTGGAGCTGTAGGCTTTGTGGCTCTCTGAACCCTAACCCTAACCCCAATTGTAATGGGGGCTTAGATTTTGGGCTGAGGTCCGCAGGTGCCTGGGTGGTTGGGATGAGAAAAGTGTGGAGGGAGCACTGTTGGTGCGGTGCCGTGCTCCCCTTGGCGTGCCTTTGGCAGCGCCAGTGTCCCTGGAGCTGTAGGCTTTGTGGCTCTGAACCCTAACCCTAACCCTAATTGTAACGGGGGCTTAGATTTTGGGCTGAGGTCCGCAGGTGCCTGGGTGGTTGGGATGAGAAAGGTGTGGAGGGAGCACTGTTGGTGCAGTGCCGTGCTCCCCTTGGCGTGCCTTTGGCAGCGCCAGTGTCCCTGGAGCTGTAGGCTTTGTGGCTCTCTGAACCCTAACCCTAACCCTAATTGTAATGGGGGCTTAGATTTTGGGCTGAGGTCCGCAGGTGCCTGGGTGGTTGGGATGAGAAAGGTGTGGAGGGAGCACTGTTGGTGCGGTGCCGTGCTCCCCTTGGCGTGCCTTTGGCAGCGCCAGTGTCCCTGGAGCTGTAGGCTTTGTGGCTCTCTGAACCCTAAGCCTAACCCTAATTGTAACGGGAGCTTAGATTTTGGGCTGAGGTCCGCAGGTGCACGGGTGGCACGGATGAGAAAAGTGTGGAGGGAGCACTGTTGGTGCAGTGCCGTGCTCCCCTTGGCGTGCCTTTGACAGTGCTGGTGTCCCTGGAGCTGTAGGCTTTGTGGCTCTCTGAACCCTAACCCTAACCCTAATTGTAATGGGGGCTTAGATTTTGGGCTGAGGTCCGCAGGTGCCTGGGTGGTTGGGATGAGAAAGGTGTGGAGGGAGCACTGTTGGTGCAGTGCCGTGCTCCCCTTGGCGTGCCTTTGGCAGCGCCAGTGTCCCTGGAGCTGTAGGCTTTGTGGCTCTCTGAACCCTAACCCTAACCCTAATTGTAACGGGAGCTTAGATTTTGGGCTGAGGTCCGCAGGTGCCTGGGTGGTTGGGATGAGAAAGTTGTGGAGGGAGCACTGTTGGTGCAGTGCCGTGCTCCCCTTGGCGTGCCTTTGGCAGCGCCAGTGTCCCTGGAGCTGTAGGCTTTGTGGCTCTCTGAACCCTAACCCTAACCCTAATTGTAATGGGGGCTTAGATTTTGGGCTGAGGTCCGCAGGTGCCTGGGTGACATAGATGAGAAAGGTGTGGAGGGAGCACTGTTGGTGCAGTGCCGTGCTCCCCTTGGCGTGCCTTTGGCAGCGCCAGTGTCCCTGGAGCTGTAGGCTTTGTGGCTCTCTGAACCCTAACCCTAACCCTAATTATAAAGGGACCTTGGATTTTGGGCTGAGGTCCGCAGGTGCACGGGTGGCACGGATGAGAAAGGTGTGGAGGGAGCACTGTTGGTGCAGTGCCGTGCTCCCCTTGGTGTGCCTTTGGCAGCGCCAGTGTCCCTGGAGCTGTAGGCTTTGTGGCTCTCTGAACCCTAACCCTAACCCTAATTGTAACGGGAGCTTAGATTTTGGGCTGAGGTCCGCAGGTGCACGGGTGGTTGGGATGAGAAAGGTGTGGAGGGAGCACTGTTGGTGCAGTGCCGTGCTCCCCTTGGCGTGCCTTTGGCAGCGCCAGTGTCCCTGGAGCTGTAGGATTTGTGGCTCTCTGAACCCTAACCCTAACCCTAATTGTAACGGGAGCTTAGATTTTGGGCTGAGGTCCGCAGGTGCCTGGGTGGTTGGGATGAGAAAGGTGTGGAGGGAGCACTGTTGGTGCAGTGCCGTGCTCCCCTTGGCGTGCCTTTGGCAGCGCCAGTGTCCCTGGAGCTGTAGGCTTTGTGGCTCTCTGAACCCTAACCCTAACCCCAATTGTAATGGGGGCTTAGATTTTGGGCTGAGGTCCGCAGGTGCCTGGGTGGTTGGGATGAGAAAAGTGTGGAGGGAGCACTGTTGGTGCGGTGCCGTGCTCCCCTTGGCGTGCCTTTGGCAGCGCCAGTGTCCCTGGAGCTGTAGGCTTTGTGGCTCTCTGAACCCTAACCCTAACCCTAATTGTAATGGGGGCTTAGATTTTGGGCTGAGGTCCGCAGGTGCCTGGGTGGTTGGGATGAGAAAGGTGTGGAGGGAGCACTGTTGGTGCAGTGCCGTGCTCCCCTTGGCGTGCCTTTGGCAGCGCCAGTGTCCCTGGAGCTGTAGGCTTTGTGGCTCTCTGAACCCTAACCCTAACCCCAATTGTAATGGGGGCTTAGATTTTGGGCTGAGGTCCGCAGGTGCCTGGGTGGTTGGGATGAGAAAAGTGTGGAGGGAGCACTGTTGGTGCGGTGCCGTGCTCCCCTTGGCGTGCCTTTGGCAGCGCCAGTGTCCCTGGAGCTGTAGGCTTTGTGGCTCTCTGAACCCTAACCCTAACCCTAATTGTAATGGGGGCTTAGATTTTGGGCTGAGGTCCGCAGGTGCCTGGGTGGTTGGGATGAGAAAGGTGTGGAGGGAGCACTGTTGGTGCGGTGCCGTGCTCCCCTTGGCGTGCCTTTGGCAGCGCCAGTGTCCCTGGAGCTGTAGGCTTTGTGGCTCTCTGAACCCTAACCCTAAACCTAATTGTAATGGGGGCTTAGATTTTGGGCTGAGGTCCGCAGGTGCACGGGTGGCACGGATGAGAAAGGTGTGGAGGGAGCACTGTTGGTGCAGTGCCATGCTCCCCTTGGCGTGCCTTTGGCAGCGCCAGTGTCCCTGGAGCTGTAGGCTTTGTGGCTCTCTGAACCCTAAGCCTAACCCTAATTGTAACGGGGGCTTAGATTTTGGGCTGAGGTCCGCAGGTGCACGGGTGGCACGGATGAGAAAGGTGTGGAGGGAGCACTGTTGGTGCGGTGCCGTGCTCCCCTTGGCGTGCCTTTGGCAGCGCCAGTGTCCCTGGAGCTGTAGGCTTTGTGTCTGTCTGAACCCTAACCCTAACCCTAATTGTAATGGGGGCTTAGATTTTGGGCTGAGGTCCGCAGGTGCCTGGGTGGTTGGGATGAGAAAGGTGTGGAGGGAGCACTGTTGGTGCAGTGCCGTGCTCCCCTTGGCGTGCCTTTGGCAGCGCCAGTGTCCCTGGAGCTGTAGGCTTTGTGGCTCTCTGAACCCTAACCCTAACCCTAATTGTAATGGGGGCTTAGATTTTGGGCTGAGGTCCGCAGGTGCCTGGGTGGTTGGGATGAGAAAGGTGTGGAGGGAGCACTGTTGGTGCGGTGCCGTGCTCCCCTTGGCGTGCCTTTGGCAGCGCCAGTGTCCCTGGAGCTGTAGGCTTTGTGGCTCTCTGAACCCTAAGCCTAACCCTAATTGTAACGGGAGCTTAGATTTTGGGCTGAGGTCCGCAGGTGCACGGGTGGCACGGATGAGAAAAGTGTGGAGGGAGCACTGTTGGTGCAGTGCCGTGCTCCCCTTGGCGTGCCTTTGACAGTGCTGGTGTCCCTGGAGCTGTAGGCTTTGTGGCTCTCTGAACCCTAACCCTAACCCTAATTGTAATGGGGGCTTAGATTTTGGGCTGAGGTCCGCAGGTGCCTGGGTGGTTGGGATGAGAAAGGTGTGGAGGGAGCACTGTTGGTGCAGTGCCGTGCTCCCCTTGGCGTGCCTTTGGCAGCGCCAGTGTCCCTGGAGCTGTAGGCTTTGTGGCTCTCTGAACCCTAACCCTAACCCTAATTGTAACGGGAGCTTAGATTTTGGGCTGAGGTCCGCAGGTGCCTGGGTGGTTGGGATGAGAAAGTTGTGGAGGGAGCACTGTTGGTGCAGTGCCGTGCTCCCCTTGGCGTGCCTTTGGCAGCGCCAGTGTCCCTGGAGCTGTAGGCTTTGTGGCTCTCTGAACCCTAACCCTAACCCTAATTGTAATGGGGGCTTAGATTTTGGGCTGAGGTCCGCAGGTGCCTGGGTGACATAGATGAGAAAGGTGTGGAGGGAGCACTGTTGGTGCAGTGCCGTGCTCCCCTTGGCGTGCCTTTGGCAGCGCCAGTGTCCCTGGAGCTGTAGGCTTTGTGGCTCTCTGAACCCTAACCCTAACCCTAATTATAAAGGGACCTTGGATTTTGGGCTGAGGTCCGCAGGTGCACGGGTGGCACGGATGAGAAAGGTGTGGAGGGAGCACTGTTGGTGCAGTGCCGTGCTCCCCTTGGTGTGCCTTTGGCAGCGCCAGTGTCCCTGGAGCTGTAGGCTTTGTGGCTCTCTGAACCCTAACCCTAACCCTAATTGTAACGGGAGCTTAGATTTTGGGCTGAGGTCCGCAGGTGCACGGGTGGTTGGGATGAGAAAGGTGTGGAGGGAGCACTGTTGGTGCAGTGCCGTGCTCCCCTTGGCGTGCCTTTGGCAGCGCCAGTGTCCCTGGAGCTGTAGGCTTTGTGGCTCTCTGAACCCTAACCCTAACCCTAATTGTAATGGGGGCTTAGATTTTGGGCTGAGGTCCGCAGGTGCCTGGGTGGTTGGGATGAGAAAGGTGTGGAGGGAGCACTGTTGGTGCAGTGCCGTGCTCCCCTTGGCGTGCCTTTGGCAGCGCCAGTGTCCCTGGAGCTGTAGGCTTTGTGGCTCTCTGAACCCTAACCCTAACCCCAATTGTAATGGGGGCTTAGATTTTGGGCTGAGGTCCGCAGGTGCCTGGGTGGTTGGGATGAGAAAAGTGTGGAGGGAGCACTGTTGGTGCGGTGCCGTGCTCCCCTTGGCGTGCCTTTGGCAGCGCCAGTGTCCCTGGAGCTGTAGGCTTTGTGGCTCTCTGAACCCTAACCCTAACCCTAATTGTAATGGGGGCTTAGATTTTGGGCTGAGGTCCGCAGGTGCCTGGGTGGTTGGGATGAGAAAGGTGTGGAGGGAGCACTGTTGGTGCAGTGCCGTGCTCCCCTTGGCGTGCCTTTGGCAGCGCCAGTGTCCCTGGAGCTGTAGGCTTTGTGGCTCTCTGAACCCTAACCCTAAACCTAATTGTAATGGGGGCTTAGATTTTGGGCTGAGGTCCGCAGGTGCACGGGTGGCACGGATGAGAAAGGTGTGGAGGGAGCACTGTTGGTGCAGTGCCATGCTCCCCTTGGCGTGCCTTTGGCAGCGCCAGTGTCCCTGGAGCCGTAGGCTTTGTGGCTCTCTGAACCCTAACCCTAATTGTAATGGGGGCTTAGATTTTGGGCTGAGGTCCGCAGGTGCACGGGTGGTTGGGATGAGAAAGGTGTGGAGGGAGCACTGTTGGTGCGGTGCCGTGCTCCCCTTGACGTGCCTTTTGCAGCGCCAGTGTCCCTGGAGCTGTAGGCTTTGTGGCTCTCTGAACCCTAACCCTAATAACCCTAATTGTAACGGGAGCTTAGATTTTGGGCTGAGGTGCGCAGGTGCCTGGGTGGTTGGGATGAGAAAGGTGTGGAGGGAGCACTGTTGGTGCGGTGCCGTGCTCCCCTTGGCGTGCCTTTGGCAGCGCCAGTGTCCCTGGAGCTGTAGGCTTTGTGGCTCTCTGAACCCTAACCCTAACCCTAATTATAAAGGGACCTTGGATTTTGGGCTGAGGTCCGCAGGTGCACGGGTGGCACGGATGAGAAAGGTGTGGAGGGAGCACTGTTGGTGCAGTGCCGTGCTCCCCTTGGTGTGCCTTTGGCAGCGCCAGTGTCCCTGGAGCTGTAGGCTTTGTGGCTCTCTGAACCCTAACCCTAATAACCCTAATTGTAACGGGAGCTTAGATTTTGGGCTGAGGTCCGCAGGTGCCTGGGTGGTTGGGATGAGAAAGGTGTGGAGGGAGCACTGTTGGTGCGGTGCCGTGCTCCCCTTGGCGTGCCTTTGGCAGCGCCAGTGTCCATGGAGCTGTAGGCTTTGTGGCTCTCTGAACCCTAACCCTAACCCTAATTGTAATGGGGGCTTAGATTTTGGGCTGAGGTCCGCAGGTGCCTGGGTGGTTGGGATGAGAAAGGTGTGGAGGGAGCACTGTTGGTGCAGTGCCGTGCTCCCCTTGGCGTGCCTTTGGCAGCGCCAGTGTCCCTGGAGCTGTAGGCTTTGTGGCTCTCTGAACCCTAACCCTAACCCTAATTGTAACGGGAGCTTAGATTTTGGGCTGAGGTCCGCAGGTGCACGGGTGGCACGGATGAGAAAGGTGTGGAGGGAGCACTGTTGGTGCAGTGCCGTGCTCCCCTTGGCGTGCCTTTGGCAGCGCCAGTGTCCCTGGAGCTGTAGGCTTTGTGGCTCTCTGAACCCTAACCCTAACCCTAATTGTAATGGGGGCTTATATTTTGGGCTGAGGTCCGCAGGTGCCTGGGTGGTTGGGATGAGAAAGGTGTGGAGGGAGCACTGTTGGTGCAGTGCCGTGCTCCCCTTGGCGTGCCTTTGGCAGCGCCAGTGTCCCTGGAGCTGTAGGCTTTGTGGCTCTCTGAACCCTAACCCTAACCCTAATTATAAAGGGACCTTGGATTTTGGGCTGAGGTCCGCAGGTGCACGGGTGGCACGGATGAGAAAGGTGTGGAGGGAGCACTGTTGGTGCAGTGCCGTGCTCCCCTTGGCGTGCCTTTGGCAGCGCCAGTGTCCCTGGAGCTGTAGGCTTTGTGGCTCTCTGAACCCTAACCCTAACCCTAATTGTAACGGGAGCTTAGATTTTGGGCTGAGGTCCGCAGGTGCACGGGTGGTTGGGATGAGAAAGGTGTGGAGGGAGCACTGTTGGTGCAGTGCCGTGCTCCCCTTGGCGTGCCTTTGGCAGCGCCGGTGTCCCTGGAGCTGTAGGCTTTGTGGCTCTCTGAACCCTAACCCTTACCCTAATTGTAAGGGGGGCTTAGATTTTGGGCTGAGGTCCGCAGGTGCCTGGGTGGTTGGGATGAGAAAGGTGTGGAGGGAGCACTGTTGGTGCAGTGCCGTGCTCCCCTTGGCGTGCCTCTTGCAGCGCCGGTGTCCCTGGAGCTGTAGGCTTTGTGGCTCTCTGAACCCTAACCCTAACCCCAATTGTAATGGGGGCTTAGATTTTGGGCTGAGGTCCGCAGGTGCCTGAGTGGTTGGGATGAGAAAGGTGTGGAGGGAGCACTGTTGGTGCAGTGCCGTGCTCCCCTTGGCGTGCCTTTGGCAGCGCCAGTGTCCCTGGAGCTGTAGGCTTTGTGGCTCTCTGAACCCTAACCCTAACCCTAATTGTAACGGGAGCTTAGATTTTGGGCTGAGGTCCGCAGGTGCCTGGGTGGTTGGGATGAGAAAGGTGTGGAGGGAGCACTGTTGGTGCAGTGCCGTGCTCCCCTTGGCGTGCCTTTGGCAGCGCCAGTGTCCCTGGAGCTGTAGGCTTTGTGGCTCTCTGAACCCTAACCCTAACCCTAATTGTAACGGGAGCTTAGATTTTGGGCTGAGGTCCGCAGGTGCCTGGGTGATTGGGATGAGAAAGGTGTGGAGGGAGCACTGTTGGTGCGGTGCCGTGCTCCCCTTGGCGTGCCTTTTGCAGCGCTGGTGTCCCTGGAGCTGTAGGCTTTGTGGCTCTCTGAACCCTAACCCTAACCCTAATTGTAATGGGGGCTTAGATTTTGGGCTGAGGTCCGCAGGTGCCTGGGTGGTTGGGATGAGAAAGGTGTGGAGGGAGCACTGTTGGTGCAGTGCCGTGCTCCCCTTGGCGTGCCTTTTGCAGCGCTGGTGTCCCTGGAGCTGTAGGCTTTGTGGCTCTCTGAACCCTAACCCTAACCCTAATTGTAATGGGGGCTTAGATTTTGGGCTGAGGTCCGCAGGTGCCTGGGTGGTTGGGATGAGAAAGGTGTGGAGGGAGCACTGTTGGTGCAGTGCCGTGCTCCCCTTGGCGTGCCTTTGGCAGCGCCAGTGTCCCTGGAGCTGTAGGCTTTGTGTCTCTCTGAACCCTAACCCTAACCCTAATTGTAATGGGGGCTTAGATTTTGGGCTGAGGTCCGCAGGTGCCTGGGTGGTTGGGATGAGAAAGGTGTGGAGGGAGCACTGTTGGTGCAGTGCCGTGCTCCCCTTGGCGTGCCTTTGGCAGCTCCAGTGTCCCTGGAGCTGTAGGCTTTGTGGCTCTCTGAACCCTAACCCTAACCCTAATTGTAATGGGGGCTTAGATTTTGGGCTGAGGTCCGCAGGTGCACGGGTGGTTGGGATGAGAAAGGTGTGGAGGGAGCACTGTTGGTGCAGTGCCGTGCTCCCCTTGGCGTGCCTTTGGCAGCGCCAGTGTCCCTGGAGCTGTAGGCTTTGTGGCTCTCTGAACCCTAACCCTAACCCTAATTGTAACGGGAGCTTAGATTTTGGGCTGAGGTCCGCAGGTGCCTGGGTGGTTGGGATGAGAAAGGTGTGGAGGGAGCACTGTTGGTGCAGTGCCGTGCTCCCCTTGGCGTGCCTCTTGCAGCGCTGGTGTCCCTGGAGCTGTAGGCTTTGTGGCTCTCTGAACCCTAACCCTAACCCTAATTGTAACGGGAGCTTAGATTTTGGGCTGAGGTCCGCAGGTGCCTGGGTGGTTGGGATGAGAAAGGTGTGGAGGGAGCACTGTTGGTGCGGTGCCGTGCTCCCCTTGGCGTGCCTTTGGCAGCGCCAGTGTCCCTGGAGCTGTAGGCTTTGTGGCTCTCTGAACCCTAACCCTAACCCTAATTGTAACGGGAGCTTAGATTTTGGGCTGAGGTCCGCAGGTGCACGGGTGGCACGGATGAGAAAGGTGTGGAGGGAGCACTGTTGGTGCGGTGCCGTGCTCCCCTTGGCGTGCCTTTGGCAGCGCTGGTGTCCCTGGAGCTGTAGGCTTTGTGGCTCTCTGAACCCTAACCCTAACCCTAATTGTAACGGGAGCTTAGATTTTGGGCTGAGGTCCGCAGGTGCACGGGTGGTTGGGATGAGAAAGGTGTGGAGGGAGCACTGTTGGTGCAGTGCCGTGCTCCCCTTGGCGTGCCTTTGGCAGCGCCAGTGTCCCTGGAGCTGTAGGCTTTGTGGCTCTCTGAACCCTAACCCTAACCCTAATTGTAATGGGAGCTTAGATTTTGGGCTGAGGTCCGCAGGTGCCTGGGTGGTTGGGATGAGAAAGGTGTGGAGGGAGCACTGTTGGTGCAGTGCCGTGCTCCCCTTGGCGTGCCTTTGGCAGCGCCAGTGTCCCTGGAGCTGTAGGCTTTGTGGCTCTCTGAACCCTAACCCTAACCCTAATTGTAACGGGAGCTTAGATTTTGGGCTGAGGTCCGCAGGTGCCTGGGTGACATAGATGAGAAAGGTGTGGAGGGAGCACTGTTGGTGCAGTGCCGTGCTCCCCTTGGCGTGCCTTTGGCAGCGCCAGTGTCCCTGGAGCTGTAGGCTTTGTGGCTCTCTGAACCCTAACCCTAACCCTAATTGTAACGGGAGCTTAGATTTTGGGCTGAGGTCCGCAGGTGCCTGGGTGGTTGGGATGAGAAAGGTGTGGAGGGAGCACTGTTGGTGCGGTGCCGTGCTCCCCTTGGCGTGCCTTTGGCAGCGCCGGTGTCCCTGGAGCTGTAGGCTTTGTGGCTCTCTGAACCCTAACCCTAACCCTAATTGTTATGGGACCTTGGATTTTGGGCTGAGGTCCGCAGGTGCCTGGGTGGTTGGGATGAGAAAAGTGTGGAGGGAGCACTGTTGGTGCAGTGCCGTGCTCCCCTTGGCGTGCCTTTGGCAGCGCCAGTGTCCCTGGAGCTGTAGGCTTTGTGGCTCTCTGAACCCTAACCCTAACCCTAATTGTAACGGGAACTTAGATTTTGGGCTGAGGTCCGCAGGTGCCTGGGTGGTTGGGATGAGAAAGGTGTGGAGGGAGCACTGTTGGTGCAGTGCCGTGCTCCCCTTGGCGTGTCTTTTGCAGCGCCAGTGTCCCTGGAGCTGTAGGCTTTGTGGCTCTCTGAACCCTAACCCTAACCCTAATTGTAATGGGGGCTTAGATTTTGGGCTGAGGTCCACAGGTGCCTGGGTGGTTGGGATGAGAAGGGTGTGGAGGGAGCACTGTTGGTGCGGTGCCGTGCTCCCCTTGGCGTGCCTTTGGCAGCGCTGGTGTCCCTGGAGCTGTAGGCTTTGTGGCTCTCTGAACCCTAACCCTAACCCTAATTGTATCGGGAGCTTAGATTTTGGGCTGAGGTCCGCAGGTGCCTGGGTGGTCGGGATGAGAAAAGTGTGGGGGGAGCACTGTTGGTGCAGTGCCGTGCTCCCCTTGGCATGCCTTTTGCAGCGCCAGTGTCCCTGGAGCTGTAGGCTTTGTGGCTCTCTGAACCCTAACCCTAACCCTAATTGTAACGGGAACTTAGATTTTGGGCTGAGGTCCGCAGGTGCCTGGGTGGTTGGGATGAGAAAGGTGTGGAGGGAGCACTGTTGGTGCAGTGCCATGCTCCCTTTGGCGTGCCTTTGGCAGCGCCAGTGTCCCTGGAGCCGTAGGCTTTGTGGCTCTCTGAACCCTAACCCTAATTGTAACGGGAGCTTAGATTTTGGGCTGAGGTCCGCAGGTGCCTGGGTGGTTGGGATGAGAAAGGTGTGGAGGGAGCACTGTTGGTGCGGTGCCGTGCTCTCCTTGGCGTGCCTTTTGCAGCGCCGGTGTCCCTGGAGCTGTAGGCTTTGTGGCTCTCTGAACCCTAACCCTAACCCTAATTGTAATGGGGGCTTAGATTTTGGGCTGAGGTCCGCAGGTGCCTGGGTGGTTGGGATGAGAAAGGTGTGGAGGGAGCACTGTTGGTGCAGTGCCGTGCTCCCCTTGGCGTGCCTTTGGCAGCACCAGTGTCCCTGGAGCTGTAGGCTTTGTGGCTCTCTGAACCCTAACCCTAACCCTAATTGTAATGGGGGCTTAGATTTTGGGCTGAGGTCCGCAGGTGCCTGGGTGGTTGGGATGAGAAAGGTGTGGAGGGAGCACTGTTGGTGCAGTGCCGTGCTCCCCTTGGCGTGCCTTTGGCAGCGCCAGTGTCCCTGGAGCTGTAGGCTTTGTGGCTCTCTGAACCCTAAGCCTAACCCTAATTGTAACGGGAGCTTAGATTTTGGGCTGCGGTCCGCAGGTGCCTGGGTGGTTGGGATGAGAAAGGTGCGGAGGGAGCACTGTTGGTGCGGTGCCGTGCTCCCCTTGGCGTGCCTTTGGCAGCGCCAGTGTCCCTGGAGCTGTAGGCTTTGTGGCTCTCTGAACCCTAACCCTAACCCTAATTGTAACGGGGGCTTAGATTTTGGGCTGAGGTCCGCAGGTGCCTGGGTGGTTGGGATGAGAAAGGTGTGGAGGGAGCACTGTTGGTGCAGTGCCGTACTCCCCTTGGCGTGCCTTTGGCAGCGCCAGTGTCCCTGGAGCTGTAGGCTTTGTGGCTCTCTGAACCCTAACCCTAACCCTAATTGTAACGGGGGCTTAGATTTTGGGCTGAGGTCCGCAGGTGCCTGGGTGGTTGGGATGAGAAAGGTGTGGAGGGAGCACTGTTGGTGCAGTGCCGTGCTCCCCTTGGCGTGCCTTTGGCAGCGCCAGTGTCCCTGGAGCTGTAGGCTTTGTGGCTCTCTGAACCCTAACCCTAACCCTAATTGTAACGGGAGCTTAGATTTTGGGCTGAGGTCCGCAGGTGCCTGGGTGGTTGGGATGAGAAAGGTGTGGAGGGAGCACTGTTGGTGCAGTGCCGTGCTCCCCTTGGCGTGCCTTTAGCAGCGCCAGTGTCCCTGGAGCTGTAGGCTTTGTGTCTCTGTGAACCCTAACCCTAACCCTAATTGTAATGGGGGCTTAGATTTTGGGCTGAGGTCCGCAGGTGCCTGGGTGGTTGGGATGAGAAAGGTGTGGAGGGAGCACTGTTTGTGCAGTGCCGTGCTCCCCTTGGCGTGCCTTTGGCAGCGCTGGTGTCCCTGGAGCTGTAGGCTTTGTGGCTCTCTGAACCCTAACCCTAACCCTAATTGTAACGGGGGCTTAGATTTTGGGCTGAGGTCCGCAGGTGCCTGGGTGGTTGGGATGAGAAAGGTGTGGAGGGAGCACTGTTGGTGCGGTGCCGTGCTCCCCTTGGCGTGCCTTTGGCAGCGCCAGTGTCCCTGGAGCTGTAGGCTTTGTGGCTCTCTGAACCCTAACCCTAACCCTAATTGTAACGGGAGCTTAGATTTTGGGCTGAGGTCCGCAGGTGCACGGGTGGTTGGGATGAGAAAGGTGTGGAGGGAGCACTGTTGGTGCAGTGCCGTGCTCCCCTTGGCGTGCCTCTTGCAGCGCTGGTGTCCCTGGAGCTGTAGGCTTTGTGGCTCTCTGAACCCTAACCCTAACCCTAATTGTAACGGGAGCTTAGATTTTGGGCTGAGGTCCGCAGGTGCCTGGGTGGTTGGGATGAGAAAGGTGTGGAGGGAGCACTGTTGGTGCGGTGCCGTGCTCCCCTTGGCGTGCCTTTGGCAGCGCCAGTGTCCCTGGAGCTGTAGGCTTTGTGGCTCTCTGAACCCTAACCCTAACCCTAAGTGTAACGGGAGCTTAGATTTTGGGCTGAGGTCCGCAGGTGCACGGGTGGCACGGATGAGAAAGGTGTGGAGGGAGCACTGTTGGTGCGGTGCCGTGCTCCCCTTGGCGTGCCTTTGGCAGCGCTGGTGTCCCTGGAGCTGTAGGCTTTGTGGCTCTCTGAACCCTAACCCTAACCCTAATTGTAATGGGGGCTTAGATTTTGGGCTGAGGTCCGCAGGTGCACGGGTGGTTGGGATGAGAAAGGTGTGGAGGGAGCACTGTTGGTGCAGTGCCGTGCTCCCCTTGGCGTGCCTTTGGCAGCGCCAGTGTCCCTGGAGCTGTAGGCTTTGTGGCTCTCTGAACCCTAACCCTAACCCTAATTGTAATGGGAGCTTAGATTTTGGGCTGAGGTCCGCAGGTGCCTGGGTGGTTGGGATGAGAAAGGTGTGGAGGGAGCACTGTTGGTGCAGTGCCGTGCTCCCCTTGGCGTGCCTTTGGCAGCGCCAGTGTCCCTGGAGCTGTAGGCTTTGTGGCTCTCTGAACCCTAACCCTAACCCTAATTGTAACGGGAGCTTACATTTTGGGCTGAGGTCCGCAGGTCCACGGGTGGCACGGATGAGAAAGGTGTGGAGGGAGCACTGTTGGTGCAGTGCCGTGCTCCCCTTGGCGTGCCTTTGGCAGCTCCAGTGTCCCTGGAGCTGTAGGCTTTGTGGCTCTCTGAACCCTAACCCTAACCCTAATTGTAACGGGAGCTTAGATTTTGGGCTGAGGTCCGCAGGTGCCTGGGTGACATAGATGAGAAAGGTGTGGAGGGAGCACTGTTGGTGCAGTGCCGTGCTCCCCTTGGCGTGCCTTTGGCAGCGCCAGTGTCCCTGGAGCTGTAGGCTTTGTGGCTCTCTGAACCCTAACCCTAACCCTAATTGTAACGGGAGCTTAGATTTTGGGCTGAGGTCCGCAGGTGCCTGGGTGGTTGGGATGAGAAAGGTGTGGAGGGAGCACTGTTGGTGCGGTGCCGTGCTCCCCTTGGCGTGCCTTTGGCAGCGCCGGTGTCCCTGGAGCTGTAGGCTTTGTGGCTCTCTGAACCCTAACCCTAACCCTAATTGTTATGGGACCTTGGATTTTGGGCTGAGGTCCGCAGGTGCACGGGTGGTTGGGATGAGAAAGGTGTGGAGGGAGCACTGTTGGTGCAGTGCCGTGCTCCCCTTGGCGTGCCTTTGGCAGCGCCAGTGTCCCTGGAGCTGTAGGCTTTGTGGCTCTCTGAACCCTAACCCTAACCCTAATTGTAACGGGAACTTAGATTTTGGGCTGAGGTCCGCAGGTGCCTGGGTGGTTGGGATGAGAAAGGTGTGGAGGGAGCACTGTTGGTGCAGTGCCGTGCTCCCCTTGGCGTGTCTTTTGCAGCGCCAGTGTCCCTGGAGCTGTAGGCTTTGTGGCTCTCTGAACCCTAACCCTAACCCTAATTGTAATGGGGGCTTAGATTTTGGGCTGAGGTCCGCAGGTGCCTGGGTGGTTGGGATGAGAAAAGTGTGGAGGGAGCACTGTTGGTGCGGTGCCGTGCTCCCCTTGGCGTGCCTTTGGCAGCGCTGGTGTCCCTGGAGCTGTAGGCTTTGTGGCTCTCTGAACCCTAACCCTAACCCTAATTGTATCGGGAGCTTAGATTTTGGGCTGAGGTCCGCAGGTGCCTGGGTGGTTGGGATGAGAAAGGTGTGGAGGGAGCACTGTTGGTGCAGTGCCGTGCTCCCCTTGGCATGCCTTTTGCAGCGCCAGTGTCCCTGGAGCTGTAGGCTTTGTGGCTCTCTGAACCCTAACCCTAACCCTAATTGTAATGGGGGCTTAGATTTTGGGCTGAGGTCCGCAGGTGCCTGGGTGGTTGGGATGAGAAAGGTGTGGAGGGAGCACTGTTGGTGCAGTGCCGTGCTCCCCTTGGCGTGCCTTTTGCAGCGCCAGTGTCCCTGGAGCTGTAGGCTTTGTGGCTCTCTGAACCCTAACCCTAACCCTAATTGTAACGGGGGCTTAGATTTTGGGCTGAGGTCCGCAGGTGCACGGGTGGCACGGATGAGAAAGGTGTGGAGGGAGCACTGTTGGTGCAGTGCCGTGCTCCCCTTGGCGTGCCTTTGGCAGCGCTGGTGTCCCTGGAGCTGTAGGCTTTGTGGCTCTCTGAACCCTAACCCTAACCCTAATTGTAATGGGGGCTTAGATTTTGGGCTGAGGTCCGCAGGTGCCTGGGTGGTCGGGATGAGAAAAGTGTGGGGGGAGCACTGTTGGTGCAGTGCCGTGCTCCCCTTGGCATGCCTTTTGCAGCGCCAGTGTCCCTGGAGCTGTAGGCTTTGTGGCTCTCTGAACCCGAACCCTAACCCTAATTGTAATGGGGGCTTAGATTTTGGGCTGAGGTCCGCAGGTGCCTGGGTGGTTGGGATGAGAAAGGTGTGGAGGGAGCACTGTTGGTGCAGTGCCGTGCTCCCCTTGGCGTGCCTTTGGCAGTGCCAGTGTCCCTGGAGCTGTAGGCTTTGTGGCTCTCTGAACCCTAACCCTAACCCTAATTGTAATGGGGGCTTAGATTTTGGGCTGAGGTCCGCAGGTGCCTGGGTGATTGGGATGAGAAAGGTGTGGAGGGAGCACTGTTGGTGCAGTGCCGTGCTCCCCTTGGCGTGCCTTTGGCAGCGCCAGTGTCCCTGGAGCTGTAGGCTTTGTGGCTCTCTGAACCCTAACCCTAACCCTAATTGTAATGGGGGCTTAGATTTTGGGCTGAGGTCCGCAGGTGCCTGGGTGGTTGGGATGAGAAAGGTGTGGAGGGAGCACTGTTGGTGCAGTGCCGTGCTCCCCTTGGCGTGCCTTTGGCAGCGCCAGTGTCCCTGGAGCTGTAGGCTTTGTGGCTCTCTGAACCCTAACCCTAACCCTAATTGTAACGGGAGCTTAGATTTTGGGCTGAGGTCCGCAGGTGCATGGGTGGTTGGGATGAGAAAGGTGTGGAGGGAGCACTGTTGGTGCAGTGCCGTGCTCCCCTTGGCGTGCCTTTGGCAGCGCCGGTGTCCCTGGAGCTGTAGGCTTTGTGGCTCTCTGAACCCTAACCCTAACCCTAATTGTAACGGGAGCTTAGATTTTGGGCTGAGGTCCGCAGGTGCCTGGGTGGTTGGGATGAGAAAGGTGTGGAGGGAGCACTGTTGGTGCAGTGCCGTGCTCCCCTTGGCGTGCCTTTGGCAGCGCCAGTGTCCCTGGAGCTGTAGGCTTTGTGGCTCTCTGAACCCTAACCCTAACCCTAATTGTAACGGGAGCTTAGATTTTGGGCTGAGGTCCGCAGGTGCCTGGGTGGTTGGGATGAGAAAGGTGTGGAGGGAGCACTGTTGGTGCAGTGCCGTGCTCCCCTTGACGTGCCTTTGGCAGCGCTGGTGTCCCTGGAGCTGTAGGCTTTGTGGCTCTCTGAACCCTAACCCTAACCCTAATTGTAATGGGGGCTTAGATTTTGGGCTGAGGTCCGCAGGTGCACGGGTGGTTGGGATGAGAAAGGTGTGGAGGGAGCACTGTTGGTGCAGTGCTGTGCTCCCCTTGGCGTGTCTTTTGCAGCGCTGGTGTCCCTGGAGCTGTAGGCTTTGTGGCTCTCTGAACCCTAACCCTAACCCTAATTGTAATGGGGGCTTAGATTTTGGGCTGAGGTCCGCAGGTGCCTGGGTGACATAGATGAGAAAGGTGTGGAGGGAGCACTGTTGGTGCAGTGCCGTGCTCCCCTTGGCGTGCCTTTGGCAGCGCCAGTGTCCCTGGAGCTGTAGGCTTTGTGGCTCTCTGAACCCTAACCCTAACCCTAATTGTAATGGGGGCTTAGATTTTGGGCTGAGGTCCGCAGGTGCCTGGGTGGTTGGGATGAGAAAGGTGTGGAGGGAGCACTGTTGGTGCAGTGCCGTGCTCCCCTTGGCGTGCCTTTGGCAGCGCCAGTGTCCCTGGAGCTGTAGGCTTTGTGGCTCTCTGAACCCTAACCCTAACCCTAATTATAAAGGGACCTTGGATTTTGGGCTGAGGTCCGCAGGTGCCTGGGTGGTTGGGATGAGAAAGGTGTGGAGGGAGCACTGTTGGTGCAGTGCCGTGCTCCCCTTGGCGTGCCTTTGGCAGCGCCGGTGTCCCTGGAGCTGTAGGCTTTGTGGCTCTCTGAACCCTAACCCTAACCCTAATTGTAACGGGAGCTTAGATTTTGGGCTGAGGTCCGCAGGTGCACGGGTGGCACGGATGAGAAAGGTGTGGAGGGAGCACTGTTGGTGCAGTGCCGTGCTCCCCTTGGCGTGCCTTTGGCAGCGCCAGTGTCCCTGGAGCTGTAGGCTTTGTGGCTCTCTGAACCCTAACCCTAACCCTAATTGTAACGGGAGCTTAGATTTTGGGCTGAGGTCCTCAGGTGCCTGGGTGGTTGGGATGAGAAAGGTGTGGAGGGAGCACTGTTGGTGCAGTGCCGTGCTCCCCTTGGCGTGCCTCTTGCAGCGCCGGTGTCCCTGGAGCTGTAGGCTTTGTGGCTCTCTGAACCCTAACCCTAACCCTAATTGTAATGGGGGCTTAGATTTTGGGCTGAGGTCCGCAGGTGCCTGGGTGGTTGGGATGAGAAAGGTGTGGAGGGAGCACTGTTGGTGCAGTGCCGTGCTCCCCTTGGCGTGCCTTTGGCAGCGCCAGTGTCCCTGGAGCTGTAGGCTTTGTGGCTCTCTGAACCCTAACCCTAACCCTAATTATAAAGGGACCTTGGATTTTGGGCTGAGGTCCGCAGGTGCCTGGGTGGTTGGGATGAGAAAGGTGTGGAGGGAGCACTGTTGGTGCAGTGCCGTGCTCCCCTTGGCGTGCCTTTGGCAGCGCCGGTGTCCCTGGAGCTGTAGGCTTTGTGGCTCTCTGAACCCTAACCCTAATTGTAACGGGAGCTTAGATTTTGGGCTGAGGTCCGCAGGTGCCTGGGTGGTTGGGATGAGAAAGGTGTGGAGGGAGCACTGTTGGTGCGGTGCCGTGCTCCCCTTGGCGTGCCTTTTGCAGCGCCAGTGTCCCTGGAGCTGTAGGCTTTGTGGCTCTCTGAACCCTAACCCTAACCCTAATTGTAACGGGAGCTTAGATTTTGGGCTGAGGTCCGCAGGTGCCTGGGTGGTTGGGATGAGAAAGGTGTGGAGGGAGCACTGTTGGTGCGGTGCCGTGCTCTCCTTGGCGTGCCTTTTGCAGCGCCGGTGTCCCTGGAGCTGTAGGCTTTGTGGCTCTCTGAACCCTAACCCTAACCCTAATTGTAATGGGGGCTTAGATTTTGGGCTGAGGTCCGCAGGTGCCTGGGTGGTTGGGATGAGAAAGGTGTGGAGGGAGCACTGTTGGTGCAGTGCCGTGCTCCCCTTGGCGTGCCTTTGGCAGCACCAGTGTCCCTGGAGCTGTAGGCTTTGTGGCTCTCTGAACCCTAACCCTAACCCTAATTGTAATGGGGGCTTAGATTTTGGGCTGAGGTCCGCAGGTGCCTGGGTGGTTGGGATGAGAAAGGTGTGGAGGGAGCACTGTTGGTGCGGTGCCGTGCTCCCCTTGGCGTGCCTTTGGCAGCGCCAGTGTCCCTGGAGCTGTAGGCTTTGTGGCTCTCTGAACCCTAAGCCTAACCCTAATTGTAACGGGAGCTTAGATTTTGGGCTGCGGTCCGCAGGTGCCTGGGTGGTTGGGATGAGAAAGGTGCGGAGGGAGCACTGTTGGTGCGGTGCCGTGCTCCCCTTGGCGTGCCTTTGGCAGCGCCAGTGTCCCTGGAGCTGTAGGCTTTGTGGCTCTCTGAACCCTAACCCTAACCCTAATTGTAATGGGGGCTTAGATTTTGGGCTGAGGTCCGCAGGTGCCTGGGTGGTTGGGATGAGAAAGGTGTGGAGGGAGCACTGTTGGTGCAGTGCCGTGCTCCCCTTGGCGTGCCTTTGGCAGCGCCAGTGTCCCTGGAGCTGTAGGCTTTGTGGCTCTCTGAACCCTAACCCTAACCCTAATTGTAACGGGAGCTTAGATTTTGGGCTGAGGTCCGCAGGTGCATGGGTGGTTGGGATGAGAAAGGTGTGGAGGGAGCACTGTTGGTGCAGTGCCGTGCTCCCCTTGGCGTGCCTTTGGCAGCGCCGGTGTCCCTGGAGCTGTAGGCTTTGTGGCTCTCTGAACCCTAACCCTAACCCTAATTGTAACGGGAGCTTAGATTTTGGGCTGAGGTCCGCAGGTGCCTGGGTGGTTGGGATGAGAAAGGTGTGGAGGGAGCACTGTTGGTGCAGTGCCGTGCTCCCCTTGGCGTGCCTTTTGCAGCGCCAGTGTCCCTGGAGCTGTAGGCTTTGTGGCTCTCTGAACCCTAACCCTAACCCTAATTGTAACGGGAGCTTAGATTTTGGGCTGAGGTCCGCAGGTGCCTGGGTGGTTGGGATGAGAAAGGTGTGGAGGGAGCACTGTTGGTGCAGTGCCGTGCTCCCCTTGACGTGCCTTTGGCAGCGCTGGTGTCCCTGGAGCTGTAGGCTTTGTGGCTCTCTGAACCCTAACCCTAACCCTAATTGTAATGGGGGCTTAGATTTTGGGCTGAGGTCCGCAGGTGCACGGGTGGTTGGGATGAGAAAGGTGTGGAGGGAGCACTGTTGGTGCAGTGCTGTGCTCCCCTTGGCGTGTCTTTTGCAGCGCTGGTGTCCCTGGAGCTGTAGGCTTTGTGGCTCTCTGAACCCTAACCCTAACCCTAATTGTAATGGGGGCTTAGATTTTGGGCTGAGGTCCGCAGGTGCCTGGGTGACATAGATGAGAAAGGTGTGGAGGGAGCACTGTTGGTGCAGTGCCGTGCTCCCCTTGGCGTGCCTTTGGCAGCGCCAGTGTCCCTGGAGCTGTAGGCTTTGTGGCTCTCTGAACCCTAACCCTAACCCTAATTGTAATGGGGGCTTAGATTTTGGGCTGAGGTCCGCAGGTGCCTGGGTGGTTGGGATGAGAAAGGTGTGGAGGGAGCACTGTTGGTGCAGTGCCGTGCTCCCCTTGGCGTGCCTTTGGCAGCGCCAGTGTCCCTGGAGCTGTAGGCTTTGTGGCTCTCTGAACCCTAACCCTAACCCTAATTATAAAGGGACCTTGGATTTTGGGCTGAGGTCCGCAGGTGCCTGGGTGGTTGGGATGAGAAAGGTGTGGAGGGAGCACTGTTGGTGCAGTGCCGTGCTCCCCTTGGCGTGCCTTTGGCAGCGCCGGTGTCCCTGGAGCTGTAGGCTTTGTGGCTCTCTGAACCCTAACCCTAACCCTAATTGTAACGGGAGCTTAGATTTTGGGCTGAGGTCCGCAGGTGCACGGGTGGCACGGATGAGAAAGGTGTGGAGGGAGCACTGTTGGTGCAGTGCCGTGCTCCCCTTGGCGTGCCTTTGGCAGCGCCAGTGTCCCTGGAGCTGTAGGCTTTGTGGCTCTCTGAACCCTAACCCTAACCCTAATTGTAACGGGAGCTTAGATTTTGGGCTGAGGTCCTCAGGTGCCTGGGTGGTTGGGATGAGAAAGGTGTGGAGGGAGCACTGTTGGTGCAGTGCCGTGCTCCCCTTGGCGTGCCTCTTGCAGCGCCGGTGTCCCTGGAGCTGTAGGCTTTGTGGCTCTCTGAACCCTAACCCTAACCCTAATTGTAATGGGGGCTTAGATTTTGGGCTGAGGTCCGCAGGTGCCTGGGTGGTTGGGATGAGAAAGGTGTGGAGGGAGCACTGTTGGTGCAGTGCCGTGCTCCCCTTGGCGTGCCTTTGGCAGCGCCAGTGTCCCTGGAGCTGTAGGCTTTGTGGCTCTCTGAACCCTAACCCTAACCCTAATTATAAAGGGACCTTGGATTTTGGGCTGAGGTCCGCAGGTGCCTGGGTGGTTGGGATGAGAAAGGTGTGGAGGGAGCACTGTTGGTGCAGTGCCGTGCTCCCCTTGGCGTGCCTTTGGCAGCGCCGGTGTCCCTGGAGCTGTAGGCTTTGTGGCTCTCTGAACCCTAACCCTAATTGTAACGGGAGCTTAGATTTTGGGCTGAGGTCCGCAGGTGCCTGGGTGGTTGGGATGAGAAAGGTGTGGAGGGAGCACTGTTGGTGCGGTGCCGTGCTCCCCTTGGCGTGCCTTTTGCAGCGCCAGTGTCCCTGGAGCTGTAGGCTTTGTGGCTCTCTGAACCCTAACCCTAACCCTAATTGTAACGGGAGCTTAGATTTTGGGCTGAGGTCCGCAGGTGCCTGGGTGGTTGGGATGAGAAAGGTGTGGAGGGAGCACTGTTGGTGCGGTGCCGTGCTCTCCTTGGCGTGCCTTTTGCAGCGCCGGTGTCCCTGGAGCTGTAGGCTTTGTGGCTCTCTGAACCCTAACCCTAACCCTAATTGTAATGGGGGCTTAGATTTTGGGCTGAGGTCCGCAGGTGCCTGGGTGGTTGGGATGAGAAAGGTGTGGAGGGAGCACTGTTGGTGCAGTGCCGTGCTCCCCTTGGCGTGCCTTTGGCAGCACCAGTGTCCCTGGAGCTGTAGGCTTTGTGGCTCTCTGAACCCTAACCCTAACCCTAATTGTAATGGGGGCTTAGATTTTGGGCTGAGGTCCGCAGGTGCCTGGGTGGTTGGGATGAGAAAGGTGTGGAGGGAGCACTGTTGGTGCGGTGCCGTGCTCCCCTTGGCGTGCCTTTGGCAGCGCCAGTGTCCCTGGAGCTGTAGGCTTTGTGGCTCTCTGAACCCTAAGCCTAACCCTAATTGTAACGGGAGCTTAGATTTTGGGCTGCGGTCCGCAGGTGCCTGGGTGGTTGGGATGAGAAAGGTGTGGAGGGAGCACTGTTGGTGCGGTGCCGTGCTCCCCTTGGCGTGCCTTTGGCAGCGCCAGTGTCCCTGGAGCTGTAGGCTTTGTGGCTCTCTGAACCCTAACCCTAACCCTAATTGTAACGGGGGCTTAGATTTTGGGCTGAGGTCCGCAGGTGCCTGGGTGGTTGGGATGAGAAAGGTGTGGAGGGAGCACTGTTGGTGCAGTGCCGTACTCCCCTTGGCGTGCCTTTGGCAGCGCCAGTGTCCCTGGAGCTGTAGGCTTTGTGGCTCTCTGAACCCTAACCCTAACCCTAATTGTAATGGGGGCTTAGATTTTGGGCTGAGGTCCGCAGGTGCCTGGGTGGTTGGGATGAGAAAAGTGTGGAGGGAGCACTGTTGGTGCGGTGCCGTGCTCCCCTTGGCGTGCCTTTGGCAGCGCCAGTGTCCCTGGAGCTGTAGACTTTGTGGCTCTCTGAACCCTAACCCTAACCCTAATTATAAAGGGAGCTTAGATTTTGGGCTGAGGTCCGCAGGTGCCTGGGTGGTTGGGATGAGAAAGGTGTGGAGGGAGCACTGTTGGTGCAGTGCCGTGCTCCCCTTGGCGTGCCTTTGGCAGCGCCAGTGTCCCTGGAGCTGTAGGCTTTGTGGCTCTCTGAACCCTAACCCTAACCCTAATTGTAACGGGAGCTTAGATTTTGGGCTGAGGTCCGCAGGTGCCTGGGTGGTTGGGATGAGAAAGGTGTGGAGGGAGCACTGTTGGTGCAGTGCCGTGCTCCCCTTGGCGTGCCTTTAGCAGCGCCAGTGTCCCTGGAGCTGTAGGCTTTGTGTCTCTGTGAACCCTAACCCTAACCCTAATTGTAATGGGGGCTTAGATTTTGGGCTGAGGTCCGCAGGTGCCTGGGTGGTTGGGATGAGAAAGGTGTGGAGGGAGCACTGTTGGTGCAGTGCCGTGCTCCCCTTGGCGTGCCTTTGGCAGCGCCGGTGTCCCTGGAGCTGTAGGCTTTGTGGCTCTCTGAACCCTAACCCTAACCCTAATTGTAACGGGAGCTTAGATTTTGGGCTGAGGTCCGCAGGTGCCTGGGTGGTTGGGATGAGAAAGGTGTGGAGGGAGCACTGTTGGTGCGGTGCCGTGCTCCCCTTGGCGTGCCTTTGGCAGCGCCAGTGTCCCTGGAGCTGTAGGCTTTGTGGCTCTCTGAACCCTAACCCTAACCCTAATTGTAACGGGAGCTTAGATTTTGGGCTGAGGTCCGCAGGTGCACGGGTGGCACGGATGAGAAAGGTGTGGAGGGAGCACTGTTGGTGCGGTGCCGTGCTCCCCTTGGCGTGCCTTTGGCAGCGCTGGTGTCCCTGGAGCTGTAGGCTTTGTGGCTCTCTGAACCCTAACCCTAACCCTAATTGTAATGGGGGCTTAGATTTTGGGCTGAGGTCCGCAGGTGCACGGGTGGTTGGGATGAGAAAGGTGTGGAGGGAGCACTGTTGGTGCAGTGCCGTGCTCCCCTTGGCGTGCCTTTGGCAGCGCCAGTGTCCCTGGAGCTGTAGGCTTTGTGGCTCTCTGAACCCTAACCCTAACCCTAATTGTAATGGGAGCTTAGATTTTGGGCTGAGGTCCGCAGGTGCCTGGGTGGTTGGGATGAGAAAGGTGTGGAGGGAGCACTGTTGGTGCAGTGCCGTGCTCCCCTTGGCGTGCCTTTTGCAGCGCCAGTGTCCCTGGAGCTGTAGGCTTTGTGGCTCTCTGAACCCTAACCCTAACCCTAATTGTAACGGGAGCTTACATTTTGGGCTGAGGTCCGCAGGTCCACGGGTGGCACGGATGAGAAAGGTGTGGAGGGAGCACTGTTGGTGCAGTGCCGTGCTCCCCTTGGCGTGCCTTTGGCAGCTCCAGTGTCCCTGGAGCTGTAGGCTTTGTGGCTCTCTGAACCCTAACCCTAACCCTAATTGTAACGGGAGCTTAGATTTTGGGCTGAGGTCCGCAGGTGCCTGGGTGACATAGATGAGAAAGGTGTGGAGGGAGCACTGTTGGTGCAGTGCCGTGCTCCCCTTGGCGTGCCTTTGGCAGCGCCAGTGTCCCTGGAGCTGTAGGCTTTGTGGCTCTCTGAACCCTAACCCTAACCCTAATTGTAACGGGAGCTTAGATTTTGGGCTGAGGTCCGCATGTGCCTGGGTGGTTGGGATGAGAAAGGTGTGGAGGGAGCACTGTTGGTGCGGTGCCGTGCTCCCCTTGGCGTGCCTTTGGCAGCGCCGGTGTCCCTGGAGCTGTAGGCTTTGTGGCTCTCTGAACCCTAACCCTAACCCTAATTGTTATGGGACCTTGGATTTTGGGCTGAGGTCCGCAGGTGCACGGGTGGTTGGGATGAGAAAGGTGTGGAGGGAGCACTGTTGGTGCAGTGCCGTGCTCCCCTTGGCGTGCCTTTGGCAGCGCCAGTGTCCCTGGAGCTGTAGGCTTTGTGGCTCTCTGAACCCTAACCCTAACCCTAATTGTAACGGGAACTTAGATTTTGGGCTGAGGTCCGCAGGTGCCTGGGTGGTTGGGATGAGAAAGGTGTGGAGGGAGCACTGTTGGTGCAGTGCCGTGCTCCCCTTGGCGTGTCTTTTGCAGCGCCAGTGTCCCTGGAGCTGTAGGCTTTGTGGCTCTCTGAACCCTAACCCTAACCCTAATTGTAATGGGGGCTTAGATTTTGGGCTGAGGTCCGCAGGTGCCTGGGTGGTCGGGATGAGAAAAGTGTGGAGGGAGCACTGTTGGTGCGGTGCCGTGCTCCCCTTGGCGTGCCTTTGGCAGCGCTGGTGTCCCTGGAGCTGTAGGCTTTGTGGCTCTCTGAACCCTAACCCTAACCCTAATTGTATCGGGAGCTTAGATTTTGGGCTGAGGTCCGCAGGTGCCTGGGTGGTCGGGATGAGAAAAGTGTGGGGGGAGCACTGTTGGTGCAGTGCCGTGCTCCCCTTGGCATGCCTTTTGCAGCGCCAGTGTCCCTGGAGCTGTAGGCTTTGTGGCTCTCTGAACCCTAACCCTAACCCTAATTGTAACGGGAACTTAGATTTTGGGCTGAGGTCCGCAGGTGCCTGGGTGGTTGGGATGAGAAAGGTGTGGAGGGAGCACTGTTGGTGCAGTGCCGTGCTCCCCTTGGCGTGCCTTTTGCAGCGCCAGTGTCCCTGGAGCTGTAGGCTTTGTGGCTCTCTGAACCCTAACCCTAACCCTAATTGTAATGGGGGCTTAGATTTTGGGCTGAGGTCCGCAGGTGCACGGGTGGCACGGATGAGAAAGGTGTGGAGGGAGCACTGTTGGTGCAGTGCCGTGCTCCCCTTGGCGTGCCTTTGGCAGCGCTGGTGTCCCTGGAGCTGTAGGCTTTGTGGCTCTCTGAACCCTAACCCTAACCCTAATTGTAATGGGGGCTTAGATTTTGGGCTGAGGTCCGCAGGTGCCTGGGTGGTCGGGATGAGAAAAGTGTGGGGGGAGCACTGTTGGTGCAGTGCCGTGCTCCCCTTGGCATGCCTTTTGCAGCGCCAGTGTCCCTGGAGCTGTAGGCTTTGTGTCTCTCTGAACCCTAACCCTAACCCTAATTGTAATGGGGGCTTAGATTTTGGGCTGAGGTCCGCAGGTGCCTGGGTGGTTGGGATGAGAAAGGTGTGGAGGGAGCACTGTTGGTGCAGTGCCGTGCTCCCCTTGGCGTGCCTTTGGCAGCGCCAGTGTCCCTGGAGCTGTAGGCTTTGTGGCTCTCTGAACCCTAACCCTAACCCTAATTGTAACGGGAGCTTAGATTTTGGGCTGAGGTCCGCAGGTGCACGGGTGGCACGGATGAGAAAGGTGTGGAGGGAGCACTGTTGGTGCAGTGCCGTGCTCCCCTTGGCGTGCCTTTGGCAGCGCTGGTGTCCCTGGAGCTGTAGGCTTTGTGTCTCTCTGAACCCTAACCCTAACCCTAATTGTAATGGGGGCTTAGATTTTGGGCTGAGGTCCGCAGGTGCCTGGGTGACATAGATGAGAAAGGTGTGGAGGGAGCACTGTTGGTGCAGTGCCGTGCTCCCCTTGACGTGCCTTTGGCAGCGCTGGTGTCCCTGGAGCTGTAGGCTTTGTGGCTCTCTGAACCCTAACCCTAACCCTAATTGTAATGGGGGCTTAGATTTTGGGCTGAGGTCCGCAGGTGCCTGGGTGGTTGGGATGAGAAAGGTGTGGAGGGAGCACTGTTGGTGCAGTGCTGTGCTCCCCTTGGCGTGTCTTTTGCAGCGCCAGTGTCCCTGGAGCTGTAGGCTTTGTGGCTCTCTGAACCCTAACCCTAACCCTAATTGTAATGGGGGCTTAGATTTTGGGCTGAGGTCCGCAGGTGCCTGGGTGACATAGATGAGAAAGGTGTGGAGGGAGCACTGTTGGTGCAGTGCCGTGCTCCCCTTGGCGTGCCTTTGGCAGCGCCAGTGTCCCTGGAGCTGTAGGCTTTGTGGCTCTCTGAACCCTAACCCTAACCCTAATTGTAATGGGGGCTTAGATTTTGGGCTGAGGTCCGCAGGTGCCTGGGTGGTTGGGATGAGAAAGGTGTGGAGGGAGCACTGTTGGTGCAGTGCCGTGCTCCCCTTGGCGTGCCTTTGGCAGCGCCAGTGTCCCTGGAGCTGTAGGCTTTGTGGCTCTCTGAACCCTAACCCTAACCCTAATTATAAAGGGACCTTGGATTTTGGGCTGAGGTCCGCAGGTGCCTGGGTGGTTGGGATGAGAAAGGTGTGGAGGGAGCACTGTTGGTGCAGTGCCGTGCTCCCCTTGGCGTGCCTTTGGCAGCGCCGGTGTCCCTGGAGCTGTAGGCTTTGTGGCTCTCTGAACCCTAACCCTAACCCTAATTGTAACGGGAGCTTAGATTTTGGGCTGAGGTCCGCAGGTGCACGGGTGGCACGGATGAGAAAGGTGTGGAGGGAGCACTGTTGGTGCAGTGCCGTGCTCCCCTTGGCGTGCCTTTGGCAGCGCCAGTGTCCCTGGAGCTGTAGGCTTTGTGGCTCTCTGAACCCTAACCCTAACCCTAATTGTAACGGGAGCTTAGATTTTGGGCTGAGGTCCTCAGGTGCCTGGGTGGTTGGGATGAGAAAGGTGTGGAGGGAGCACTGTTGGTGCAGTGCCGTGCTCCCCTTGGCGTGCCTCTTGCAGCGCCGGTGTCCCTGGAGCTGTAGGCTTTGTGGCTCTCTGAACCCTAACCCTAACCCTAATTGTAATGGGGGCTTAGATTTTGGGCTGAGGTCCGCAGGTGCCTGGGTGGTTGGGATGAGAAAGGTGTGGAGGGAGCACTGTTGGTGCAGTGCCGTGCTCCCCTTGGCGTGCCTTTGGCAGCGCCAGTGTCCCTGGAGCTGTAGGCTTTGTGGCTCTCTGAACCCTAACCCTAACCCTAATTATAAAGGGACCTTGGATTTTGGGCTGAGGTCCGCAGGTGCCTGGGTGGTTGGGATGAGAAAGGTGTGGAGGGAGCACTGTTGGTGCAGTGCCGTGCTCCCCTTGGCGTGCCTTTGGCAGCGCCGGTGTCCCTGGAGCTGTAGGCTTTGTGGCTCTCTGAACCCTAACCCTAACCCTAATTGTAACGGGAGCTTAGATTTTGGGCTGAGGTCCGCAGGTGCACGGGTGGTTGGGATGAGAAAGGTGTGGAGGGAGCACTGTTGGTGCAGTGCCGTGCTCCCCTTGGCGTGCCTTTGGCAGCGCCAGTGTCCCTGGAGCTGTAGGCTTTGTGGCTCTCTGAACCCTAACCCTAACCCTAATTGTAACGGGAGCTTAGATTTTGGGCTGAGGTCCTCAGGTGCCTGGGTGGTTGGGATGAGAAAGGTGTGGAGGGAGCACTGTTGGTGCAGTGCCGTGCTCCCCTTGGCGTGCCTCTTGCAGCGCCGGTGTCCCTGGAGCTGTAGGCTTTGTGGTTCTCTGAACCCTAACCCTAACCCTAATTGTTATGGGACCTTGGATTTTGGGGTGAGGTCCGCAGGTGCCTGGGTGGTTGGGATGAGAAAGGTGTGGAGGGAGCACTGTTGGTGCAGTGCTGTGCTCCCCTTGGCGTGCCTTTGGCAGCGCCGGTGTCCCTGGAGCTGTAGGCTTTGTGGCTCTCTGAACCCTAACCCTAACCCTAATTGTAATGGGGGCTTAGATTTTGGGCTGAGGTCCGCAGGTGCCTGGGTGGTTGGGATGAGAAAGGTGTGGAGGGAGCACTGTTGGTGCGGTGCCGTGCTCCCCTTGGCGTGCCTTTGGCAGCGCTGGTGTCCCTGGAGCTGTAGGCTTTGTGGCTCTCTGAACCCTAACCCTAACCCTAATTGTAATGGGGGCTTAGATTTTGGGCTGAGGTCCGCAGGTGCACGGGTGGCACGGATGAGAAAGGTGTGGAGGGAGCACTGTTGGTGCGGTGCCGTGCTCCCCTTGGTGTGCCTTTGGCAGCGCCAGTGTCCCTGGAGCTGTAGGCTTTGTGGCTCTCTGAACCCTAACCCTAACCCTAATTGTAATGGGGGCTTAGATTTTGGGCTGAGGTCCGCAGGTGCCTGGGTGGTTGGGATGAGAAAGGTGTGGAGGGAGCACTGTTGGTGCAGTGCCGTGCTCCCCTTGGCGTGTCTTTTGCAGCGCCAGTGTCCCTGGAGCTGTAGGCTTTGTGGCTCTCTGAACCCTAACCCTAACCCTAATTGTAATGGGAGCTTAGATTTTGGGCTGAGGTCCGCAGGTGCCTGGGTGGTTGGGATGAGAAAGGTGTGGAGGGAGCACTGTTGGTGCGGTGCCGTGCTCCCCTTGGCGTGCCTTTTGCAGCGCCGGTGTCCCTGGAGCTGTAGGCTTTGTGGCTCTCTGAACCCTAACCCTAACCCTAATTGTAACGGGAGCTTAGATTTTGGGCTGAGGTCCGCAGGTGCCTGGGTGGTTGGGATGAGAAAGGTGTGGAGGGAGCACTGTTGGTGCAGTGCCGTGCTCCCCTTGGCGTGCCTTTTGCAGCGCCGGTGTCCCTGGAGCTGTAGGCTTTGTGGCTCTCTGAACCCTAACCCTAACCCTAATTGTAACGGGGGCTTAGATTTTGGGCTGAGGTCCGCAGGTGCCTGGGTGGTTGGGATGAGAAAGGTGTGGAGGGAGCACTGTTGGTGCAGTGCCGTGCTCCCCTTGGCGTGCCTTTTGCAGCGCCAGTGTCCCTGGAGCTGCAGGCTTTGTGGCTCTCTGAACCCTAACCCTAACCCTAATTGTAACGGGAGCTTAGATTTTGGGCTGAGGTCCGCAGGTGCCTGGGTGGTTGGGATGAGAAAGGTGTGGAGGGAGCACTGTTGGTGCAGTGCCGTGCTCCCCTTGGCGTGCCTTTGGCAGCGCCGGTGTCCCTGGAGCTGTAGGCTTTGTGGCTCTCTGAACCCTAACCCTAACCCTAATTGCAATGGGGGCTTAGATTTTGGGCTGAGGTCCGCAGGTGCACGGGTGGTTGGGATGAGAAAGGTGTGGAGGGAGCACTGTTGGTGCAGTGCCGTGCTCCCCTTGGCGTGTCTTTTGCAGCGCTGGTGTCCCTGGAGCTGTAGGCTTTGTGGCTCTCTGAACCCTAACCCTAACCCTAATTGTAATGGGGGCTTAGATTTTGGGCTGAGGTCCGCAAGTGCCTGGGTGACATAGATGAGAAAGGTGTGGAGGGAGCACTGTTGGTGCAGTGCCGTGCTCCCCTTGGCGTGCCTTTGGCAGCGCCAGTGTCCCTGGAGCTGTAGGCTTTGTGGCTCTCTGAACCCTAACCCTAACCCTAATTATAAAGGGACCTTGGATTTTGGGCTGAGGTCCGCAGGTGCCTGGGTGGTTGGGATGAGAAAGGTGTGGAGGGAGCACTGTTGGTGCAGTGCCGTGCTCCCCTTGGCGTGCCTTTGGCAGCGCCGGTGTCCCTGGAGCTGTAGGCTTTGTGGCTCTCTGAACCCTAACCCTAACCCTAATTGTAACGGGAGCTTAGATTTTGGGCTGAGGTCCGCAGGTGCCTGGGTGGTTGGGATGAGAAAGGTGTGGAGGGAGCACTGTTGGTGCAGTGCCGTGCTCCCCTTGGCGTGCCTCTTGCAGCGCCAGTGTCCCTGGAGCTGTAGGCTTTGTGGCTCTCTGAACCCTAACCCTAACCCTAATTGTAATGGGGGCTTAGATTTTGGGCTGAGGTCCGCAGGTGCCTGGGTGGTTGGGATGAGAAAGGTGTGGAGGGAGCACTGTTGGTGCAGTGCCGTGCTCCCCTTGGCGTGCCTTTGGCAGCGCCGGTGTCCCTGGAGCTGTAGGCTTTGTGGCTCTCTGAACCCTAACCCTAACCCTAATTGTAACGGGGGCTTAGATTTTGGGCTGAGGTCCGCAGGTGCCTGGGTGGTTGGGATGAGAAAGGTGTGGAGGGAGCACTGTTGGTGCAGTGCCGTGCTCCCCTTGGCGTGCCTTTTGCAGCGCCAGTGTCCCTGGAGCTGTAGGCTTTGTGGCTCTCTGAACCCTAACCCTAACCCTAATTGTAACGGGAGCTTAGATTTTGGGCTGAGGTCCGCAGGTGCCTGGGTGGTTGGGATGAGAAAGGTGTGGAGGGAGCACTGTTGGTGCAGTGCCGTGCTCCCCTTGGCGTGCCTTTGGCAGCGCTGGTGTCCCTGGAGCTGTAGGCTTTGTGGCTCTCTGAACCCTAACCCTAACCCTAATTGTAATGGGGGCTTAGATTTTGGGCTGAGGTCCGCAGGTGCCTGGGTGGTCGGGATGAGAAAGGTGTGGAGGGAGCACTGTTGGTGCGGTGCCGTGCTCCCCTTGGCGTGCCTTTGGCAGCGCCAGTGTCCCTGGAGCTGTAGGCTTTGTGGCTCTCTGAACCCTAAGCCTAACCCTAATTGTAACGGGAGCTTAGATTTTGGGCTGAGGTCCGCAGGTGCACGGGTGGCACGGATGAGAAAGGTGTGGAGGGAGCACTGTTGGTGCAGTGCCGTGCTCCCCTTGGCGTGCCTTTGGCAGCGCCAGTGTCCCTGGAGCTGTAGGCTTTGTGGCTCTCTGAACCCTAACCCTAACCCTAATTGTAATGGGGGCTTAGATTTTGGGCTGAGGTCCGCAGGTGCCTGGGTGGTTGGGATGAGAAAGGTGTGGAGGGAGCACTGTTGGTGCAGTGCCGTGCTCCCCTTGGCGTGCCTTTGGCAGCGCCAGTGTCCCTGGAGCTGTAGGCTTTGTGGCTCTCTGAACCCTAACCCTAACCCTAATTGTAACGGGGGCTTAGATTTTGGGCTGAGGTCCGCAGGTGCACGGGTGGCACGGATGAGAAAGGTGTGGAGGGAGCACTGTTGGTGCGGTGCCGTGCTCCCCTTGGTGTGCCTTTGGCAGCGCCAGTGTCCCTGGAGCTGTAGGCTTTGTGGCTCTCTGAACCCTAACCCTAACCCTAATTGTAATGGGGGCTTAGATTTTGGGCTGAGGTCCGCAGGTGCCTGGGTGGTTGGCATGAGAAAGGTGTGGAGGGAGCACTGTTGGTGCAGTGCCGTGCTCCCCTTGGCGTGCCTTTGGCAGCGCCAGTGTCCCTGGAGCTGTAGGCTTTGTGGCTCTCTGAACCCTAACCCTAACCCTAATTGTAATGGGGGCTTAGATTTTGGGGTGAGGTCCGCAGGTGCCTGGGTGGTTGGGATGAGAAAGGTGTGGAGGGAGCACTGTTGGTGCAGTGCCGTGCTCCCCTTGGCGTGCCTTTGGCAGCGCCGGTGTCCCTGGAGCTGTAGGCTTTGTGGCTCTCTGAACCCTAACCCTAACCCTAATTGTAACGGGAGCTTAGATTTTGGGCTGAGGTCCGCAGGTGCCTGGGTGGCACAGATGAGAAAGGTGTGGAGGGAGCACTGTTGGTGCAGTGCCGTGCTCCCCTTGGCGTGCCTTTGGCAGCGCCAGTGTCCCTGGAGCTGTAGGCTTTGTGGCTCTCTGAACCCTAACCCTAACCCTAATTGTAACGGGAGCTTAGATTTTGGGCTGAGGTCCGCAGGTGCACGGGTGGCACGGATGAGAAAGGTGTGGAGGGAGCACTGTTGGTGCAGTGCCGTGCTCCCCTTGGCGTGCCTTTGGCAGCGCCAGTGTCCCTGGAGCTGTAGGCTTTGTGGCTCTCTGAACCCTAACCCTAACCCTAATTGTAACGGGGGCTTAGATTTTGGGCTGAGGTCCGCAGGTGCCTGGGTGGTTGGGATGAGAAAGGTGTGGAGGGAGCACTGTTGGTGCAGTGCCGTGCTCCCCTTGGCGTGCCTTTGGCAGCGCCAGTGTCCCTGGAGCTGTAGGCTTTGTGGCTCTCTGAACCCTAACCCTAACCCTAATTGTAATGGGGGCTTAGATTTTGGGCTGAGGTCCGCAGGTGCACGGGTGGCACGGATGAGAAAGGTGTGGAGGGAGCACTGTTGGTGCGGTGCCGTGCTCCCCTTGGTGTGCCTTTGGCAGCGCCAGTGTCCCTGGAGCTGTAGGCTTTGTGGCTCTCTGAACCCTAACCCTAACCCTAATTGTAACGGGAGCTTAGATTTTGGGCTGAGGTCCGCAGGTGCCTGGGTGACATAGATGAGAAAGGTGTGGAGGGAGCACTGTTGGTGCAGTGCCGTGCTCCCCTTGGCGTGCCTCTTGCAGCGCTGGTGTTCCTGGAGCTGTAGGCTTTGTGGCTCTCTGAACCCTAACCCTAACCCTAATTGTAACGGGAGCTTAGATTTTGGGCTGAGGTCCGCAGGTGCCTGGGTGGTTGGGATGAGAAAGGTGTGGAGGGAGCACTGTTGGTGCAGTGCCGTGCTCCCCTTGGCGTGCCTTTGGCAGCGCCGGTGTCCCTGGAGCTGTAGGCTTTGTGGCTCTCTAACCCTAACCCTAACCCTAATTGTAACGGGGGCTTAGATTTTGGGCTGAGGTCCGCAGGTGCCTGGGTGGTTGGGATGAGAAAGGTGTGGAGGGAGCACTGTTGGTGCAGTGCCGTGCTCCCCTTGGCGTGCCTTTGGCAGCTCCAGTGTCCCTGGAGCTGTAGGCTTTGTGGCTCTCTGAACCCTAACCCTAACCCTAATTGTAACGGGAGCTTAGATTTTGGGCTGAGGTCCGCAGGTGCCTGGGTGGTTGGGATGAGAAAGGTGTGGAGGGAGCACTGTTGGTGCAGTGCCGTGCTCCCCTTGGCGTGCCTTTGGCAGCGCTGGTGTCCCTGGAGCTGTAGGCTTTGTGGCTCTCTGAACCCTAACCCTAACCCTAATTGTAATGGGGGCTTAGATTTTGGGCTGAGGTCCGCAGGTGCCTGGGTGGTCGGGATGAGAAAGGTGTGGAGGGAGCACTGTTGGTGCGGTGCCGTGCTCCCCTTGGCGTGCCTTTGGCAGCGCCAGTGTCCCTGGAGCTGTAGGCTTTGTGGCTCTCTGAACCCTAACCCTAACCCTAATTGTAATGGGGGCTTAGATTTTGGGGTGAGGTCCGCAGGTGCCTGGGTGGTTGGGATGAGAAAGGTGTGGAGGGAGCACTGTTGGTGCAGTGCCGTGCTCCCCTTGGCGTGCCTTTGGCAGCGCCAGTGTCCCTGGAGCTGTAGGCTTTGTGGCTCTCTGAACCCTAACCCTAACCCTAATTGTAATGGGGGCTTAGATTTTGGGCTGAGGTCCACAGGTGCCTGGGTGGCACAGATGAGAAAGGTGTGGAGGGAGCACTGTTGGTGCAGTGCCGTGCTCCCCTTGGCGTGCCTTTTGCAGTGCCAGTGTCCCTGGAGCTGTAGGCTTTGTGGCTCTCTGAACCCTAACCCTAACCCTAATTGTAATGGGGGCTTAGATTTTGGGCTGAGGTCCGCAGGTGCCTGGGTGGTTGGGATGAGAAAGGTGTGGAGGGAGCACTGTTGGTGCAGTGCCGTGCTCCCCTTGGCGTGCCTTTGGCAGCGCCAGTGTCCCTGGAGCTGTAGGCTTCGTGGCTCTCTGAACCCTAACCCTAACCCTAATTGTAATGGGGGCTTAGATTTTGGGCTGAGGTCCGCAGGTGCCTGGGTGGTTGGGATGAGAAAGGTGTGGAGGGAGCACTGTTGGTGCAGTGCCGTGCTCCCCTTGGCGTGCCTTTGGCAGCGCCAGTGTCCCTGGAGCTGTAGGCTTTGTGGCTCTCTGAACCCTAACCCTAACCCTAATTATAAAGGGACCTTGGATTTTGGGCTGAGGTCCGCAGGTGCACGGGTGGCATGGATGAGAAAGGTGTGGAGGGAGCACTGTTGGTGCAGTGCCGTGCTCCCCTTGGCGTGCCTTTGGCAGTGCCGGTGTCCCTGGAGCTGTAGGCTTTGTGGCTCTCTGAACCCTAACCCTAACCCTAATTGTAACGGGAGCTTAGATTTTGGGCTGAGGTCCGCAGGTGCACGGGTGGCACGGATGAGAAAGGTGTGGAGGGAGCACTGTTGGTGCAGTGCCGTGCTCCCCTTGGCGTGCCTTTGGCAGCGCTGGTGTCCCTGGAGCTGTAGGCTTTGTGGCTCTCTGAACCCTAACCCTAACCCTAATTGTAATGGGGGCTTAGATTTTGGGCTGAGGTCCGCAGGTGCCTGGGTGGCACGGATGAGAAAGGTGTGGAGGGAGCACTGTTGGTGCAGTGCCGTGCTCCCCTTGGCGTGCCTTTGGCAGCGCCGGTGTCCCTGGAGCTGTAGGCTTTGTGGCTCTCTGAACCCTAACCCTAACCCTAATTGTAATGGGGGCTTAGATTTTGGGCTGAGGTCCGCAGGTGCCTGGGTGGTCGGGATGAGAAAAGTGTGGAGGGAGCACTGTTGGTGCGGTGCCGTGCTCCCCTTGGCGTGCCTTTTGCAGCGCTGGTGTCCCTGGAGCTGTAGGCTTTGTGGCTCTCTGAACCCTAACCCTAACCCTAATTGTAACGGGAGCTTAGATTTTGGGCTGAGGTCCGCAGGTGCCTGGGTGGTTGGGATGAGAAAGGTGTGGAGGGAGCACTGTTGGTGCAGTGCCGTGCTCCCCTTGGCGTGCCTTTGGCAGCGCCGGTGTCCCTGGAGCTGTAGGCTTTGTGGCTCTCTAACCCTAACCCTAACCCTAATTGTAACGGGAGCTTAGATTTTGGGCTGAGGTCCGCAGGTGCCTGGGTGGTTGGGATGAGAAAAGTGTGGAGGGAGCACTGTTGGTGCAGTGCCGTGCTCCCCTTGGCGTGCCTTTGGCAGCGCCAGTGTCCCTGGAGCTGTAGGCTTTGTGGCTCTCTGAACCCTAACCCTAACCCTAATTGTAATGGGGGCTTAGATTTTGGGCTGAGGTCCGCAGGTGCCTGGGTGGTCGGGATGAGAAAGGTGTGGAGGGAGCACTGTTGGTGCAGTGCCGTGCTCCCCTTGGCGTGCCTTTGGCAGCGCCAGTGTCCCTGGAGCTGTAGGCTTTGTGGCTCTCTGAACCCTAACCCTAACCCTAATTGTAACGGGAGCTTAGATTTTGGGCTGAGGTCCGCAGGTGCCTGGGTGGTTGGGATGAGAAAGGTGTGGAGGGAGCACTGTTGGTGCAGTGCCGTGCTCCCCTTGGCGTGCCTTTGGCAGCGCCAGTGTCCCTGGAGCTGTAGGCTTTGTGGCTCTCTGAACCCTAACCCTAACCCTAATTGTAACGGGAGCTTAGATTTTGGGCTGAGGTCCGCAGGTGCCTGGGTGGTTGGGATGAGAAAGGTGTGGAGGGAGCACTGTTGGTGCAGTGCCGTGCTCCCCTTGGCGTGCCTTTTGCAGTGCCAGTGTCCCTGGAGCTGTAGGCTTTGTGGCTCTCTGAACCCTAACCCTAACCCTAATTGTAACGGGAGCTTAGATTTTGGGCTGAGGTCCGCAGGTGCCTGGGTGGTTGGGATGAGAAAGGTGTGGAGGGAGCACTGTTGGTGCAGTGCCGTGCTCCCCTTGGCGTGCCTTTGGCAGCTCCAGTGTCCCTGGAGCTGTAGGCTTTGTGGCTCTCTGAACCCTAACCCTAACCCTAATTGTAATGGGGGCTTAGATTTTGGGCTGAGGTCCGCAGGTGCCTGGGTGGTTGGGATGAGAAAGGTGTGGAGGGAGCACTGTTGGTGCAGTGCCGTGCTCCCCTTGGCGTGCCTTTGGCAGCTCCAGTGTCCCTGGAGCTGTAGGCTTTGTGGCTCTCTGAACCCTAACCCTAACCCTAATTGTAATGGGGGCTTAGATTTTGGGCTGAGGTCCGCAGGTGCCTGGGTGGTCGGGATGAGAAAAGTGTGGAGGGAGCACTGTTGGTGCGGTGCCGTGCTCCCCTTGGCGTGCCTTTGGCAGCGCCAGTGTCCCTGGAGCTGTAGGCTTTGTGGCTCTCTGAACCCTAACCCTAATTGTAATGGGGGCTTAGATTTTGGGCTGAGGTCCGCAGGTGCCTGGGTGGTCGGGATGAGAAAAGTGTGGAGGGAGCACTGTTGGTGCGGTGCCGTGCTCCCCTTGGCGTGCCTTTGGCAGCGCCAGTGTCCCTGGAGCTGTAGGCTTTGTGGCTCTCTGAACCCTAACCCTAACCCTAATTATAAAGGGACCTTGGATTTTGGGCTGAGGTCCGCAGGTGCCTGGGTGGTTGGGATGAGAAAGGTGTGGAGGGAGCACTGTTGGTGCAGTGCCGTGCTTCCCTTGGCGTGCCTTTGGCAGCGCCAGTGTCCCTGGAGCTGTAGGCTTTGTGGCTCTCTGAACCCTAACCCTAACCCTAATTGTAATGGGGGCTTAGATTTTGGGCTGAGGTCCGCAGGTGCCTGGGTGGTTGGGATGAGAAAGGTGTGGAGGGAGCACTGTTGGTGCGGTGCCGTGCTCCCCTTGGCGTGCCTTTGGCAGCGCCAGTGTCCCTGGAGCTGTAGGCTTTGTGGCTCTCTGAACCCTAACCCTAACCCTAATTGTAATGGGGGCTTAGATTTTGGGCTGAGGTCCGCAGGTGCCTGAGTGGTTGGGATGAGAAAGGTGTGGAGGGAGCACTGTTGGTGCAGTGCCGTGCTCCCCTTGGCGTGCCTTTTGCAGCGCCAGTGTCCCTGGAGCTGTAGGCTTTGTGGCTCTCTGAACCCTAACCCTAACCCTAATTGTAACGGGAGCTTAGATTTTGGGCTGAGGTCCGCAGGTGCACGGGTGGCACGGATGAGAAAGGTGTGGAGGGAGCACTGTTGGTGCAGTGCCGTGCTCCCCTTGGCGTGCCTTTGGCAGCGCCAGTGTCCCTGGAGCTGTAGGCTTTGTGGCTCTCTGAACCCTAACCCTAACCCTAATTGTAATGGGGGCTTAGATTTTGGGCTGAGGTCCGCAGGTGCCTGGGTGGTTGGGATGAGAAAGGTGTGGAGGGAGCACTGTTGGTGCAGTGCCGTGCTCCCCTTGGCGTGCCTTTGGCAGCGCCAGTGTCCCTGGAGCTGTAGGCTTTGTGGCTCTCTGAACCCTAACCCTAACCCTAATTGTAATGGGGGCTTAGATTTTGGGCTGAGGTCCGCAGGTGCACGGGTGGCACGGATGAGAAAGCTGTGGAGGGAGCACTGTTGGTGCAGTGCCATGCTCCCCTTGGCGTGCCTTTGGCAGCGCTGGTGTCCCTGGAGCTGTAGGCTTTGTGGCTCTCTGAACCCTAACCCTAACCCTAATTGTAATGGGGGCTTAGATTTTGGGCTGAGGTCCGCAGGTGCCTGGGTGGTTGGGATGAGAAAAGTGTGGAGGGAGCACTGTTGGTGCGGTGCCGTGCTCCCCTTGGTGTGCCTTTGGCAGCGCCAGTGTCCCTGGAGCTGTAGGCTTTGTGGCTCTCTGAACCCTAACCCTAACCCTAATTGTAATGGGGGCTTAGATTTTGGGCTGAGGTCCGCAGGTGCCTGGGTGGTTGGGATGAGAAAGGTGTGGAGGGAGCACTGTTGGTGCAGTGCCGTGCTCCCCTTGGCGTGCCTTTGGCAGCGCCAGTGTCCCTGGAGCTGTAGGCTTTGTGGCTCTCTGAACGCTAACCCTAACCCTAATTGTAACGGGAGCTTAGATTTTGGGCTGAGGTCTGCAGGTGCCTGGGTGGTTGGGATGAGAAAGGTGTGGAGGGAGCACTGTTGGTGCAGTGCCGTGCTCCCCTTGGCGTGCCTTTGGCAGCGCCATTGTCCCTGGAGCTGTAGGCTTTGTGGCTCTCTGAACCCTAACCCTAACCCTAATTGTAATGGGGGCTTAGATTTTGGGCTGAGGTCCGCAGGTGCCTGGGTGGTCGGGATGAGAAAAGTGTGGAGGGAGCACTGTTGGTGCGGTGCCGTGCTCCCCTTGGCGTGCCTTTTGCAGCACCAGTGTCCCTGGAGCTGTAGGCTTTGTGGCTCTCTGAACCCTAACCCTAACCCTAATTGTAATGGGGGTTTAGATTTTGGGCTGAGGTCCGCAGGTGCCTGGGTGGTTGGGATGAGAAAGGTGTGGAGGGAGCACTGTTGGTGCAGTGCCGTGCTCCCCTTGGCGTGCCTTTGGCAGCGCCAGTGTCCCTGGAGCTGTAGGCTTTGTGGCTCTCTGAACCCTAACCCTAATTGTAATGGGGGCTTAGATTTTGGGCTGAGGTCCGCAGGTGCCTGGGTGGTTGGGATGAGAAAGGTGTGGAGGGAGCACTGTTGGTGCGGTGCCGTGCTGCCCTTGGCGTGCCTTTGGCAGCGCCAGTGTCCCTGGAGCTGTAGGCTTTGTGGCTCTCTGAACCCTAACCCTAACCCTAATTGTAACGGGGGCTTAGATTTTGGGCTGAGGTCCGCAGGTGCCTGGGTGGTTGGGATGAGAAAGGTGTGGAGGGAGCACTGTTGGTGCAGTGCCGTGCTCCCCTTGGCGTGCCTTTGGCAGCGCCAGTGTCCCTGGAGCTGTAGGCTTTGTGGCTCTCTGAACCCTAACCCTAACCCTAATTGTAATGGGGGCTTAGATTTTGGGCTGAGGTCCGCAGGTGCCTGGGTGGTTGGGATGAGAAAGGTGTGGAGGGAGCACTGTTGGTGCAGTGCCGTGCTCCCCTTGGCGTGCCTTTGGCAGCGCCAGTGTCCCTGGAGCTGTAGGCTTTGTGTCTCTCTGAACCCTAACCCTAACCCTAATTGTAATGGGGGCTTAGATTTTGGGCTGAGGTCCGCAGGTGCCTGGGTGGTTGGGATGAGAAAGGTGTGGAGGGAGCACTGTTGGTGCAGTGCCGTGCTCCCCTTGGCGTGCCTTTGGCAGCGCCAGTGTCCCTGGAGCTGTAGGCTTTGTGGCTCTCTGAACCCTAACCCTAACCCTAATTGTAATGGGGGCTTAGATTTTGGGCTGAGGTCCGCAGGTGCCTGGGTGGTTGGGATGAGAAAGGTGTGGAGGGAGCACTGTTGGTGCAGTGCCGTGCTCCCCTTGGCGTGCCTTTGGCAGCGCCAGTGTCCCTGGAGCTGTAGGCTTTGTGGCTCTCTGAACCCTAACCCTCACCCTAATTGTAACGGGAGCTTAGATTTTGGGCTGAGGTCCGCAGGTGCCTGGGTGGTTGGGATGAGAAAGGTGTGGAGGGAGCACTGTTGGTGCAGTGCCGTGCTCCCCTTGGCGTGCCTTTTGCAGTGCCAGTGTCCCTGGAGCTGTAGGCTTTGTGGCTCTCTGAACCCTAACCCTAACCCTAATTGTAACGGGGGCTTAGATTTTGGGCTGAAGTCCGCAGGTGCACGGGTGGCACGGATGAGAAAGCTGTGGAGGGAGCACTGTTGGTGCAGTGCCGTGCTCCCCTTGGCGTGCCTTTGGCAGCGCCAGTGTCCCTGGAGCTGTAGGCTTTGTGGCTCTCTGAACCCTAACCCTAACCCTAATTGTAACGGGAGCTTAGATTTTGGGCTGAGGTCCGCAGGTGCCTGGGTGGTTGGGATGAGAAAGGTGTGGAGGGAGCACTGTTGGTGCAGTGCCGTGCTCCCCTTGGCGTGCCTTTGGCAGCTCCAGTGTCCCTGGAGCTGTAGGCTTTGTGGCTCTCTGAACCCTAACCCTAACCCTAATTGTAATGGGGGCTTAGATTTTGGGCTGAGGTCCGCAGGTGCCTGGGTGGTTGGGATGAGAAAGGTGTGGAGGGAGCACTGTTGGTGCAGTGCCGTGCTCCCCTTGGCGTGCCTTTGGCAGCGCCGGTGTCCCTGGAGCTGTAGGCTTTGTGGCTCTCTGAACCCTAACCCTAACCCTAATTGTAATGGGGGCTTAGATTTTGGGCTGAGGTCCGCAGGTGCCTGGGTGGTCGGGATGAGAAAAGTGTGGAGGGAGCACTGTTGGTGCGGTGCCGTGCTCCCCTTGGCGTGCCTTTGGCAGCGCCAGTGTCCCTGGAGCTGTAGGCTTTGTGGCTCTCTGAACCCTAACCCTAATTGTAATGGGACCTTGGATTTTGGGCTGAGGTCCGCAGGTGCACGGGTGGTTGGGATGAGAAAGGTGTGGAGGGAGCACTGTTGGTGCAGTGCCGTGCTCCCCTTGGCGTGCCTTTGGCAGCGCCAGTGTCCCTGGAGCTGTAGGCTTTGTGGCTCTCTGAACCCTAACCCTAACCCTAATTATAAAGGGACCTTGGATTTTGGGCTGAGGTCCGCAGGTGCCTGGGTGGTTGGGATGAGAAAGGTGTGGAGGGAGCACTGTTGGTGCAGTGCCGTGCTCCCCTTGGCGTGCCTTTGGCAGCGCCAGTGTCCCTGGAGCTGTAGGCTTTGTGGCTCTCTGAACCCTAACCCTAACCCTAATTGTAATGGGGGCTTAGATTTTGGGCTGAGGTCCGCAGGTGCCTGGGTGGTTGGGATGAGAAAGGTGTGGAGGGAGCACTGTTGGTGCGGTGCCGTGCTCCCCTTGGCGTGCCTTTGGCAGCGCCAGTGTCCCTGGAGCTGTAGGCTTTGTGGCTCTCTGAACCCTAACCCTAACCCTAATTGTAATGGGGGCTTAGATTTTGGGCTGAGGTCCGCAGGTGCCTGAGTGGTTGGGATGAGAAAGGTGTGGAGGGAGCACTGTTGGTGCAGTGCCATGCTCCCCTTGGCGTGCCTTTTGCAGCGCCAGTGTCCCTGGAGCTGTAGGCTTTGTGGCTCTCTGAACCCTAACCCTAACCCTAATTGTAACGGGAGCTTAGATTTTGGGCTGAGGTCCGCAGGTGCACGGGTGGCACGGATGAGAAAGGTGTGGAGGGAGCACTGTTGGTGCAGTGCCGTGCTCCCCTTGGCGTGCCTTTGGCAGCGCCAGTGTCCCTGGAGCTGTAGGCTTTGTGGCTCTCTGAACCCTAACCCTAACCCTAATTGTAACGGGAGCTTAGATTTTGGGCTGAGGTCCGCAGGTGCCTGGGTGGTTGGGATGAGAAAGGTGTGGAGGGAGCACTGTTGGTGCAGTGCCGTGCTCCCCTTGGCGTGCCTTTGGCAGCGCCAGTGTCCCTGGAGCTGTAGGCTTTGTGGCTCTCTGAACCCTAACCCTAACCCTAATTGTAATGGGGGCTTAGATTTTGGGCTGAGGTCCGCAGGTGCACGGGTGGCACGGATGAGAAAGCTGTGGAGGGAGCACTGTTGGTGCAGTGCCATGCTCCCCTTGGCGTGCCTTTGGCAGCGCCAGTGTCCCTGGAGCTGTAGGCTTTGTGGCTCTCTGAACCCTAACCCTAACCTTAATTGTAATGGGGGCTTAGATTTTGGGCTGAGGTCCGCAGGTGCCTGGGTGGTTGGGATGAGAAAAGTGTGGAGGGAGCACTGTTGGTGCGGTGCCGTGCTCCCCTTGGTGTGCCTTTGGCAGCGCCAGTGTCCCTGGAGCTGTAGGCTTTGTGGCTCTCTGAACCCTAACCCTAACCCTAATTGTAATGGGGGCTTAGATTTTGGGCTGAGGTCCGCAGGTGCCTGGGTGGTTGGGATGAGAAAGGTGTGGAGGGAGCACTGTTGGTGCAGTGCCGTGCTCCCCTTGGCGTGCCTTTGGCAGCGCCAGTGTCCCTGGAGCTGTAGGCTTTGTGGCTCTCTGAACGCTAACCCTAACCCTAATTGTAACGGGAGCTTAGATTTTGGGCTGAGGTCTGCAGGTGCCTGGGTGGTTGGGATGAGAAAGGTGTGGAGGGAGCACTGTTGGTGCAGTGCCGTGCTCCCCTTGGCGTGCCTTTGGCAGCGCCATTGTCCCTGGAGCTGTAGGCTTTGTGGCTCTCTGAACCCTAACCCTAACCCTAATTGTAATGGGGGCTTAGATTTTGGGCTGAGGTCCGCAGGTGCCTGGGTGGTCGGGATGAGAAAAGTGTGGAGGGAGCACTGTTGGTGCGGTGCCGTGCTCCCCTTGGCGTGCCTTTTGCAGCGCCAGTGTCCCTGGAGCTGTAGGCTTTGTGGCTCTCTGAACCCTAACCCTAACCCTAATTGTAATGGGGGCTTAGATTTTGGGCTGAGGTCCGCAGGTGCCTGGGTGGTTGGGATGAGAAAGGTGTGGAGGGAGCACTGTTGGTGCAGTGCCGTGCTCCCCTTGGCGTGCCTTTGGCAGCGCCAGTGTCCCTGGAGCTGTAGGCTTTGTGGCTCTCTGAACCCTAACCCTAACCCTAATTGTAATGGGGGCTTAGATTTTGGGCTGAGGTCCGCAGGTGCCTGGGTGGTTGGGATGAGAAAGGTGTGGAGGGAGCACTGTTGGTGCGGTGCCGTGCTCCCCTTGGCGTGCCTTTGGCAGCGCCAGTGTCCCTGGAGCTGTAGGCTTTGTGGCTCTCTGAACCCTAACCCTAACCCTAATTGTAACGGGAGCTTAGATTTTGGGCTGAGGTCCGCAGGTGCCTGGGTGGTTGGGATGAGAAAGGTGTGGAGGGAGCACTGTTGGTGCAGTGCCGTGCTCCCCTTGGCGTGCCTTTGGCAGCGCCAGTGTCCCTGGAGCTGTAGGCTTTGTGGCTCTCTGAACCCTAACCCTAACCCTAATTGTAATGGGGGCTTAGATTTTGGGCTGAGGTCCGCAGGTGCACGGGTGGCACGGATGAGAAAGGTGTGGAGGGAGCACTGTTGGTGCAGTGCCGTGCTCCCCTTGGCGTGCCTTTGGCAGCTCCAGTGTCCCTGGAGCTGTAGGCTTTGTGGCTCTCTGAACCCTAACCCTAACCCTAATTGTAATGGGGGCTTAGATTTTGGGCTGAGGTCCGCAGGTGCCTGGGTGGTTGGGATGAGAAAAGTGTGGAGGGAGCACTGTTGGTGCGGTGCCGTGCTCCCCTTGGCGTGCCTTTGGCAGCGCCAGTGTCCCTGGAGCTGTAGGCTTTGTGGCTCTCTGAACCCTAACCCTAACCCTAATTGTAATGGGGGCTTAGATTTTGGGCTGAGGTCCGCAGGTGCCTGGGTGGTTGGGATGAGAAAGGTGTGGAGGGAGCACTGTTGGTGCAGTGCCGTGCTCCCCTTGGCGTGCCTTTGGCAGCGCCAGTGTCCCTGGAGCTGTAGGCTTTGTGGCTCTCTGAACCCTAACCCTAACCCTAATTGTAATGGGAGCTTAGATTTTGGGCTGAGGTCCGCAGGTGCCTGGGTGGTTGGGATGAGAAAGGTGTGGAGGGAGCACTGTTGGTGCAGTGCCGTGCTCCCCTTGGCGTGCCTTTGGCAGTGCCAGTGTCCCTGGAGCTGTAGGCTTTGTGGCTCTCTGAACCCTAACCCTAACCCTAATTGTAATGGGGGCTTAGATTTTGGGCTGAGGTCCACAGGTGCCTGGGTGATTGGGATGAGAAAGGTGTGGAGGGAGCACTGTTGGTGCAGTGCCGTGCTCCCCTTGGCGTGCCTTTGGCAGCGCTGGTGTCCCTGGAGCTGTAGGCTTTGTGGCTCTCTGAACCCTAACCCTAACCCTAATTGTAATGGGGGCTTAGATTTTGGGCTGAGGTCCGCAGGTGCACGGGTGGTTGGGATGAGAAAGGTGTGGAGGGAGCACTGTTGGTGCAGTGCCGTGCTCCCCTTGGCGTGCCTTTGGCAGCTCCAGTGTCCCCGGAGCTGTAGGCTTTGTGGCTCTCTGAACCCTAACCCTAACCCTAATTGTAACGGGAGCTTAGATTTTGGGCTGAGGTCCGCAGGTGCCTGGGTGGTTGGGATGAGAAAGGTGTGGAGGGAGCACTGTTGGTGCAGTGCCGTGCTCCCCTTGGCGTGCCTTTGGCAGCGCCGGTGTCCCTGGAGCTGTAGGCTTTGTGGCTCTCTGAACCCTAACCCTAACCCTAATTGTAACGGGAGCTTAGATTTTGGGCTGAGGTCCGCAGGTGCCTGGGTGGTTGGGATGAGAAAGGTGTGGAGGGAGCACTGTTGGTGCAGTGCCGTGCTCCCCTTGGCGTGCCTTTGGCAGCGCCGGTGTCCCTGGAGCTGTAGGCTTTGTGGCTCTCTGAACCCTAACCCTAACCCTAATTGTAACGGGGGCTTAGATTTTGGGCTGAGGTCCGCAGGTGCCTGGGTGGTTGGGATGAGAAAGGTGTGGAGGGAGCACTGTTGGTGCGGTGCCGTGCTCCCCTTGGCGTGCCTTTTGCAGCGCCAGTGTCCCTGGAGCTGTAGGCTTTGTGGCTCTCTGAACCCTAACCCTAACCCTAATTGTAACGGGACCTTAGATTTTGGGCTGAGGTCCGCAGGTGCCTGGGTGGTTAGGATGAGAAAGGTGTGGAGGGAGCACTGTTGGTGCGGTGCCGTGCTCCCCTTGGCGTGCCTTTTGCAGCGCCAGTGTCTCTGGAGCTGTAGGCTTTGTGGCTCTCTGAACCCTAACCCTAACCCTAATTGTAACGGGAGCTTAGATTTTGGGCTGAGGTCCTCAGGTGCCTGGGTGGTTGGGATGAGAAAGGTGTGGAGGGAGCACTGTTGGTGCAGTGCCGTGCTCCCCTTGGCGTGCCTTTGGCAGCGCTGGTGTCCCTGGAGCTGTAGGCTTTGTGGCTCTCTGAACCCTAACCCTAACCCTAATTGTAATGGGGGCTTAGATTTTGGGCTGAGGTCCGCAGGTGCCTGGGTGGTTGGGATGAGAAAGGTGTGGAGGGAGCACTGTTGGTGCGGTGCCGTGCTCCCCTTGGCGTGCCTTTGGCAGCGCCAGTGTCCCTGGAGCTGTAGGCTTTGTGGCTCTCTGAACCCTAACCCTAACCCTAATTGTAATGGGGGCTTAGATTTTGGGCTGAGGTCCGCAGGTGCACGGGTGGCACGGATGAGAAAGGTGTGGAGGGAGCACTGTTGGTGCGGTGCCGTGCTCCCCTTGGCGTGCCTTTGGCAGCGCCAGTGTCCCTGGAGCTGTAGGCTTTGTGGCTCTCTGAACCCTAACCCTAACCCTAATTATAAAGGGACCTTGGATTTTGGGCTGAGGTCCGCAGGTGCCTGGGTGGTTGGGATGAGAAAGGTGTGGAGGGAGCACTGTTGGTGCAGTGCCGTGCTCCCCTTGGCGTGCCTTTGGCAGCTCCAGTGTCCCTGGAGCTGTAGGCTTTGTGGCTCTCTGAACCCTAACCCTAACCCTAATTGTAACGGGAGCTTAGATTTTGGGCTGAGGTCCACAGGTGCCTGGGTGGTTGGGATGAGAAAGGTGTGGAGGGAGCACTGTTGGTGCAGTGCCGTGCTCCCCTTGGCGTGCCTTTGGCAGCGCCGGTGTCCCTGGAGCTGTAGGCTTTGTGGCTCTCTGAACCCTAACCCTAACCCTAATTGTAATGGGGGCTTAGATTTTGGGCTGAGGTCCGCAGGTGCCTGGGTGGTTGGGATGAGAAAGCTGTGGAGGGAGCACTGTTGGTGCAGTGCCATGCTCCCCTTGGCGTGCCTTTGGCAGCGCTGGTGTCCCTGGAGCTGTAGGCTTTGTGGCTCTCTGAACCCTAACCCTAACCCTAATTGTAATGGGGGCTTAGATTTTGGGCTGAGGTCCGCAGGTGCCTGGGTGGTTGGGATGAGAAAAGTGTGGAGGGAGCACTGTTGGTGCGGTGCCGTGCTCCCCTTGGTGTGCCTTTGGCAGCGCCAGTGTCCCTGGAGCTGTAGGCTTTGTGGCTCTCTGAACCCTAACCCTAACCCTAATTGTAATGGGGGCTTAGATTTTGGGCTGAGGTCCACAGGTGCCTGGGTGATTGGGATGAGAAAGGTGTGGAGGGAGCACTGTTGGTGCAGTGCCGTGCTCCCCTTGGCGTGCCTTTGGCAGCGCTGGTGTCCCTGGAGCTGTAGGCTTTGTGGCTCTCTGAACCCTAACCCTAACCCTAATTGTAATGGGGGCTTAGATTTTGGGCTGAGGTCCGCAGGTGCACGGGTGGTTGGGATGAGAAAGGTGTGGAGGGAGCACTGTTGGTGCAGTGCCGTGCTCCCCTTGGCGTGCCTTTGGCAGCTCCAGTGTCCCCGAAGCTGTAGGCTTTGTGGCTCTCTGAACCCTAACCCTAACCCTAATTGTAACGGGAGCTTAGATTTTGGGCTGAGGTCCGCAGGTGCCTGGGTGGTTGGGATGAGAAAGGTGTGGAGGGAGCACTGTTGGTGCAGTGCCGTGCTCCCCTTGGCGTGCCTTTTGCAGCACCAGTGTCCCTGGAGCTGTAGGCTTTGTGGCTCTCTGAACCCTAACCCTAACCCTAATTGTAACGGGACCTTAGATTTTGGGCTGAGGTCCGCAGGTGCCTGGGTGGTTAGGATGAGAAAGGTGTGGAGGGAGCACTGTTGGTGCGGTGCCGTGCTCCCCTTGGCGTGCCTTTTGCAGCGCCAGTGTCTCTGGAGCTGTAGGCTTTGTGGCTCTCTGAACCCTAACCCTAACCCTAATTGTAACGGGAGCTTAGATTTTGGGCTGAGGTCCTCAGGTGCCTGGGTGGTTGGGATGAGAAAGGTGTGGAGGGAGCACTGTTGGTGCAGTGCCGTGCTCCCCTTGGCGTGCCTTTGGCAGCGCCAGTGTCCCTGGAGCTGTAGGCTTTGTGGCTCTCTGAACCCTAACCCTAACCCTAATTGTAATGGGGGCTTATATTTTGGGCTGAGGTCCGCAGGTGCCTGGGTGGTCGGGATGAGAAAAGTGTGGAGGGAGCACTGTTGGTGCGGTGCCGTGCTCCCCTTGGCGTGCCTTTTGCAGCGCCATTGTCCCTGGAGCTGTAGGCTTTGTGTCTCTCTGAACCCTAACCCTAACCCTAATTGTAATGGGGGCTTAGATTTTGGGCTGAGGTCCGCAGGTGCCTGGGTGGTTGGGATGAGAAAGGTGTGGAGGGAGCACTGTTGGTGCAGTGCCGTGCTCCCCTTGGCGTGCCTTTGGCAGCGCCAGTGTCCCTGGAGCTGTAGGCTTTGTGGCTCTCTGAACCCTAACCCTAACCCTAATTGTAATGGGAGCTTAGATTTTGGGCTGAGGTCCGCAGGTGCCTGGGTGGTTGGGATGAGAAAGGTGTGGAGGGAGCACTGTTGGTGCAGTGCCGTGCTCCCCTTGGCGTGCCTTTGGCAGCGCCAGTGTCCCTGGAGCTGTAGGCTTTGTGTCTCTCTGAACCCTAACCCTAACCCTAATTGTAATGGGGGCTTAGATTTTGGGCTGAGGTCCGCAGGTGCCTGGGTGGTTGGGATGAGAAAGGTGTGGAGGGAGCACTGTTGGTGCAGTGCCGTGCTCCCCTTGGCGTGCCTTTGGCAGCTCCAGTGTCCCTGGAGCTGTAGGCTTTGTGGCTCTCTGAACCCTAACCCTAACCCTAATTGTAACGGGAGCTTAGATTTTGGGCTGAGGTCCACAGGTGCCTGGGTGGTTGGGATGAGAAAGGTGTGGAGGGAGCACTGTTGGTGCAGTGCCGTGCTCCCCTTGGCGTGCCTTTGGCAGCGCCGGTGTCCCTGGAGCTGTAGGCTTTGTGGCTCTCTGAACCCTAACCCTAACCCTAATTGTAACGGGGGCTTAGATTTTGGGCTGAGGTCCGCAGGTGCCTGGGTGGTTGGGATGAGAAAGGTGTGGAGGGAGCACTGTTGGTGCAGTGCCGTGCTCCCCTTGGCGTGCCTTTGGCAGCGCTGGTGTCCCTGGAGCTGTAGGCTTTGTGGCTCTCTGAACCCTAACCCTAACCCTAATTGTAATGGGGGCTTAGATTTTGGGCTGAGGTCCGCAGGTGCCTGGGTGGTTGGGATGAGAAAAGTGTGGAGGGAGCACTGTTGGTGCGGTGCCGTGCTCCCCTTGGTGTGCCTTTGGCAGCGCCAGTGTCCCTGGAGCTGTAGGCTTTGTGGCTCTCTGAACCCTAACCCTAACCCTAATTGTAATGGGGGCTTAGATTTTGGGCTGAGGTCCGCAGGTGCCTGGGTGGTTGGGATGAGAAAGGTGTGGAGGGAGCACTGTTGGTGCAGTGCCGTGCTCCCCTTGGCGTGCCTTTGGCAGCGCCAGTGTCCCTGGAGCTGTAGGCTTTGTGTCTCTCTGAACCCTAACCCTAACCCTAATTGTAATGGGGGCTTAGATTTTGGGCTGAGGTCCGCAGGTGCCTGGGTGGTTGGGATGAGAAAGGTGTGGAGGGAGCACTGTTGGTGCAGTGCCGTGCTCCCCTTGGCGTGCCTTTGGCAGCGCCAGTGTCCCTGGAGCTGTAGGCTTTGTGGCTCTCTGAACCCTAACCCTAACCCTAATTGTAATGGGGGCTTAGATTTTGGGCTGAGGTCCGCAGGTGCCTGGGTGGTTGGGATGAGAAAGGTGTGGAGGGAGCACTGTTGGTGCGGTGCCGTGCTGCCCTTGGCGTGCCTTTGGCAGCGCCAGTGTCCCTGGAGCTGTAGGCTTTGTGGCTCTCTGAACCCTAACCCTAACCCTAATTGTAACGGGAGCTTAGATTTTGGGCTGAGGTCCGCAGGTGCCTGGGTGGTTGGGATGAGAAAGGTGTGGAGGGAGCACTGTTGGTGCAGTGCCGTGCTCCCCTTGGCGTGCCTTTGGCAGCGCCAGTGTCCCTGGAGCTGTAGGCTTTGTGGCTCTCTGAACCCTAACCCTAACCCTAATTGTAATGGGGGCTTAGATTTTGGGCTGAGGTCCGCAGGTGCACGGGTGGCACGGATGAGAAAGGTGTGGAGGGAGCACTGTTGGTGCAGTGCCGTGCTCCCCTTGGCGTGCCTTTGGCAGCGCTGGTGTCCCTGGAGCTGTAGGCTTTGTGGCTCTCTGAACCCTAACCCTAACCCTAATTGTAATGGGGGCTTAGATTTTGGGCTGAGGTCCGCAGGTGCCTGGGTGGTTGGGATGAGAAAGGTGTGGAGGGAGCACTGTTGGTGCGGTGCCGTGCTCCCCTTGGCGTGCCTTTGGCAGCGCCAGTGTCCCTGGAGCTGTAGGCTTTGTGGCTCTCTGAACCCTAACCCTAACCCTAATTGTAATGGGGGCTTAGATTTTGGGGTGAGGTCCGCAGGTGCCTGGGTGGTTGGGATGAGAAAGGTGTGGAGGGAGCACTGTTGGTGCAGTGCCGTGCTCCCCTTGGCGTGCCTTTGGCAGCGCCAGTGTCCCTGGAGCTGTAGGCTTTGTGGCTCTCTGAACCCTAACCCTAACCCTAATTGTAATGGGGGCTTAGATTTTGGGCTGAGGTCCGCAGGTGCACGGGTGGCACGGATGAGAAAGGTGTGGAGGGAGCACTGTTGGTGCAGTGCCGTGCTCCCCTTGGCGTGCCTTTGGCAGCGCCAGTGTCCCTGGAGCTGTAGGCTTTGTGGCTCTCTGAACCCTAACCCTAACCCTAATTGTAATGGGGGCTTAGATTTTGGGCTGAGGTCCGCAGGTGCCTGGGTGGTCGGGATGAGAAAAGTGTGGAGGGAGCACTGTTGGTGCGGTGCCGTGCTCCCCTTGGCGTGCCTTTTGCAGCGCCAGTGTCCCTGGAGCTGTAGGCTTTGTGGCTCTCTGAACCCTAACCCTAACCCTAATTGTAATGGGGGCTTAGATTTTGGGCTGAGGTCCGCAGGTGCCTGGGTGGTTGGGATGAGAAAGGTGTGGAGGGAGCACTGTTGGTGCAGTGCCGTGCTCCCCTTGGCGTGCCTTTGGCAGCGCCAGTGTCCCTGGAGCTGTAGGCTTTGTGGCTCTCTGAACCCTAACCCTAACCCTAATTGTAATGGGGGCTTAGATTTTGGGCTGAGGTCCGCAGGTGCACGGATGGTTGGGATGAGAAAGGTGTGGAGGGAGCACTGTTGGTGCGGTGCCGTGCTCCCCTTGGCGTGCCTTTTGCAGCGCCAGTGTCCCTGGAGCTGTAGGCTTTGTGGCTCTCTGAACCCTAACCCTAACCCTAATTGTAACGGGAGCTTAGATTTTGGGCTGAGGTCCGCAGGTGCCTGGGTGGTTGGGATGAGAAAGGTGTGGAGGGAGCACTGTTGGTGCAGTGCCGTGCTCCCCTTGGCGTGCCTTTGGCAGCGCCAGTGTCCCTGGAGCTGTAGGCTTTGTGGCTCTCTGAACCCTAACCCTAACCCTAATTGTAATGGGGGCTTAGATTTTGGGCTGAGGTCCGCAGGTGCCTCGGTGGTTGGGATGAGAAAGGTGTGGAGGGAGCACTGTTGGTGCAGTGCCGTGCTCCCCTTGGCGTGCCTTTGGCAGCTCCAGTGTCCCTGGAGCTGTAGGCTTTGTGGCTCTCTGAACCCTAACCCTAACCCTAATTGTAATGGGGGCTTAGATTTTGGGCTGAGGTCCGCAGGTGCCTGGGTGGTTGGGATGAGAAAAGTGTGGAGGGAGCACTGTTGGTGCGGTGCCGTGCTCCCCTTGGCGTGCCTTTGGCAGCGCCAGTGTCCCTGGAGCTGTAGGCTTTGTGGCTCTCTGAACCCTAACCCTAACCCTAATTATAAAGGGACCTTGGATTTTGGGCTGAGGTCCGCAGGTGCATGGGTGACATAGATGAGAAAGGTGTGGAGGGAGCACTGTTGGTGCAGTGCCGTGCTCCCCTTGGCGTGCCTTTGGCAGCGCCAGTGTCCCTGGAGCTGTAGGCTTTGTGGCTCTCTGAACCCTAACCCTAACCCTAATTGTAATGGGAGCTTAGATTTTGGGCTGAGGTCCGCAGGTGCCTGGGTGGTTGGGATGAGAAAGGTGTGGAGGGAGCACTGTTGGTGCAGTGCCGTGCTCCCCTTGGCGTGCCTTTGGCAGCGCTGGTGTCCCTGGAGCTGTAGGCTTTGTGGCTCTCTGAACCCTAACCCTAACCCTAATTGTAATGGGGGCTTAGATTTTGGGCTGAGGTCCACAGGTGCCTGGGTGATTGGGATGAGAAAGGTGTGGAGGGAGCACTGTTGGTGCAGTGCCGTGCTCCCCTTGGCGTGCCTTTTGCAGCGCTGGTGTCCCTGGAGCTGTAGGCTTTGTGGCTCTCTGAACCCTAACCCTAACCCTAATTGTAATGGGGGCTTAGATTTTGGGCTGAGGTCCACAGGTGCACGGGTGGCACGGATGAGAAAGGTGTGGAGGGAGCACTGTTGGTGCAGTGCCGTGCTCCCCTTGGCGTGCCTTTGGCAGCGCCAGTGTCCCTGGAGCTGTAGGCTTTGTGGCTCTCTGAACCCTAACCCTAACCCTAATTGTAACGGGACCTTAGATTTTGGGCTGAGGTCCGCAGGTGCCTGGGTGGTTGGGATGAGAAAGGTGTGGAGGGAGCACTGTTGGTGCAGTGCCGTGCTCCCCTTGGCGTGCCTTTGGCAGCGCCAGTGTCCCTGGAGCTGTAGGCTTTGTGTCTCTCTGAACCCTAACCCTAACCCTAATTGTAATGGGGGCTTAGATTTTGGGCTGAGGTCCGCAGGTGCACGGGTGGCACGGATGAGAAAGGTGTGGAGGGAGCACTGTTGGTGCAGTGCCATGCTCCCCTTGGCGTGCCTTTGGCAGCGCCAGTGTCCCTGGAGCTGTAGGCTTTGTGGCTCTCTGAACCCTAACCCTAACCCTAATTGTAACGGGAGCTTAGATTTTGGGCTGAGGTCCGCAGGTGCCTGGGTGGTTGGGATGAGAAAGGTGTGGAGGGAGCACTGTTGGTGCAGTGCCGTGCTCCCCTTGGCGTGCCTTTGGCAGCGCCGGTGTCCCTGGAGCTGTAGGCTTTGTGGCTCTCTGAACCCTAACCCTAACCCTAATTGTAATGGGGGCTTAGATTTTGGGCTGAGGTCCGCAGGTGCCTGGGTGGTCGGGATGAGAAAGCTGTGGAGGGAGCACTGTTGGTGCAGTGCCATGCTCCCCTTGGCGTGCCTTTGGCAGCGCTGGTGTCCCTGGAGCTGTAGGCTTTGTGGCTCTCTGAACCCTAACCCTAACCCTAATTGTAATGGGGGCTTAGATTTTGGGCTGAGGTCCGCAGGTGCCTGGGTGGTTGGGATGAGAAAAGTGTGGAGGGAGCACTGTTGGTGCGGTGCCGTGCTCCCCTTGGTGTGCCTTTGGCAGCGCCAGTGTCCCTGGAGCTGTAGGCTTTGTGGCTCTCTGAACCCTAACCCTAACCCTAATTGTAATGGGGGCTTAGATTTTGGGCTGAGGTCCGCAGGTGCCTGGGTGGTTGGGATGAGAAAGGTGTGGAGGGAGCACTGTTGGTGCAGTGCCGTGCTCCCCTTGGCGTGCCTTTGGCAGCGCCAGTGTCCCTGGAGCTGTAGGCTTTGTGGCTCTCTGAACGCTAACCCTAACCCTAATTGTAATGGGACCTTGGACTTTGGGCTGAGGTCTGCAGGTGCCTGGGTGGTTGGGATGAGAAAGGTGTGGAGGGAGCACTGTTGGTGCAGTGCCGTGCTCCCCTTGGCGTGCCTTTGGCAGCGCCAGTGTCCCTGGAGCTGTAGGCTTTGTGGCTCTCTGAACCCTAACCCTAACCCTAATTGTAATGGGGGCTTAGATTTTGGACTGAGGTCCGCAGGTGCCTGGGTGGTTGGGATGAGAAAGGTGTGGAGGGAGCACTGTTGGTGCAGTGCCATGCTCCCCTTGGCGTGCCTTTGGCAGCGCCAGTGTCCCTGGAGCTGTAGGCTTTGTGGCTCTCTGAACCCTAACCCTAACCCTAATTGTAACGGGGGCTTAGATTTTGGGCTGAGGTCCACAGGTGCCTGGGTGGTTGGGATGAGAAAGGTGTGGAGGGAGCACTGTTGGTGCAGTGCCGTGCTCCCCTTGGCGTGCCTTTGGCAGCGCCAGTGTCCCTGGAGCTGTAGGCTTTGTGGCTCTCTGAACCCTAACTCTAACCCTAATTATAAAGGGACCTTGGATTTTGGGCTGAGGTCCGCAGGTGCATGGGTGACATAGATGAGAAAGGTGTGGAGGGAGCACTGTTGGTGCGGTGCCGTGCTCCCCTTGGCGTGCCTTTGGCAGCGCCAGTGTCCCTGGAGCTGTAGGCTTTGTGGCTCTCTGAACCCTAACCCTAACCCTAATTGTAATGGAGGCTTAGATTTTGGGCTGAGGTCCGCAGGTGCCTGGGTGGTTGGGATGAGAAAGGTGTGGAGGGAGCACTGTTGGTGCAGTGCCGTGCTCCCCTTGGCGTGCCTTTGGCAGCGCCAGTGTCCCTGGAGCTGTAGGCTTTGTGGCTCTGAACCCTAACCCTAACCCTAATTGTAACGGGGGCTTAGATTTTGGGCTGAGGTCCGCAGGTGCCTGGGTGGTTGGGATGAGAAAGGTGTGGAGGGAGCACTGTTGGTGCAGTGCCGTGCTCCCCTTGGCGTGCCTTTGGCAGCGCCAGTGTCCCTGGAGCTGTAGGCTTTGTGGCTCTCTGAACCCTAACCCTAACCCTAATTATAAAGGGACCTTGGATTTTGGGCTGAGGTCCGCAGGTGCATGGGTGACATAGATGAGAAAGGTGTGGAGGGAGCACTGTTGGTGCAGTGCCGTGCTCCCCTTGGCGTGCCTTTGGCAGCGCCAGTGTCCCTGGAGCTGTAGGCTTTGTGGCTCTCTGAACCCTAACCCTAACCCTAATTGTAATGGGGGCTTAGATTTTGGGCTGAGGTCCGCAGGTGCACGGGTGGCACGGATGAGAAAGGTGTGGAGGGAGCACTGTTGGTGCGGTGCCGTGCTCCCCTTGGCGTGCCTTTGGCAGCGCCAGTGTCCCTGGAGCTGTAGGCTTTGTGGCTCTCTGAACCCTAACCCTAACCCTAATTATAAAGGGACCTTGGATTTTGGGCTGAGGTCCGCAGGTGCATGGGTGACATAGATGAGAAAGGTGTGGAGGGAGCACTGTTGGTGCAGTGCCGTGCTCCCCTTGGCGTGCCTTTGGCAGCGCCAGTGTCCCTGGAGCTGTAGGCTTTGTGGCTCTCTGAACCCTAACCCTAACCCTAATTGTAATGGGGGCTTAGATTTTGGGCTGAGGTCCGCAGGTGCCTGGGTGGTTGGGATGAGAAAGGTGTGGAGGGAGCACTGTTGGTGCAGTGCCATGCTCCCCTTGGCGTGCCTTTGGCAGCGCCAGTGTCCCTGGAGCTGTAGGCTTTGTGGCTCTCTGAACCCTAACCCTAACCCTAATTGTAACGGGAGCTTAGATTTTGGGCTGAGGTCCGCAGGTGCCTGGGTGGTTGGGATGAGAAAGGTGTGGAGGGAGCACTGTTGGTGCAGTGCCGTGCTCCCCTTGGCGTGCCTTTGGCAGCGCCAGTGTCCCTGGAGCTGTAGGCTTTGTGGCTCTCTGAACCCTAACCCTAACCCTAATTGTAATGGGGGCTTAGATTTTGGGCTGAGGTCCGCAGGTGCACGGGTGGCACGGATGAGAAAGGTGTGGAGGGAGCACTGTTGGTGCGGTGCCGTGCTCCCCTTGGCGTGCCTTTGGCAGCGCCAGTGTCCCTGGAGCTGTAGGCTTTGTGGCTCTCTGAACCCTAACCCTAACCCTAATTGTAATGGGGGCTTAGATTTTGGGCTGAGGTCCGCAGGTGCCTGGGTGGTTGGGATGAGAAGGGTGTGGAGGGAGCACTGTTGGTGCAGTGCCGTGCTCCCCTTGGCGTGCCTTTGGCAGCGCCAGTGTCCCTGGAGCTGTAGGCTTTGTGGCTCTCTGAACCCTAACCCTAACCCTAATTGTAATGGGGGCTTAGATTTTGGGCTGAGGTCCGCAGGTGCACGGGTGGTTGGGATGAGAAAGGTGTGGAGGAATCACTGTTGGTGCAGTGCCATGCTCCCCTTGGCGTGCCTTTGGCAGCGCCAGTGTCCCTGGAGCTGTAGGCTTTGTGGCTCTCTGAACCCTAACCCTAACCCTAATTGTAATGGGGGCTTAGATTTTGGGCTGAGGTCCGCAGGTGCCTGGGTGGTTGGGATGAGAAAGGTGTGGAGGGAGCACTGTTGGTGCAGTGCCGTGCTCCCCTTGGCGTGCCTTTGGCAGCGCCAGTGTCCCTGGAGCTGTAGGCTTTGTGGCTCTCTGAACCCTAACCCTAACCCTAATTGTAATGGGACCTTGGATTTTGGGCTGAGGTCCGCAGGTGCACGGGTGGTTGGGATGAGAAAGGTGTGGAGGGAGCACTGTTGGTGCAGTGCCGTGCTCCCCTTGGCGTGCCTTTGGCAGCGCCAGTGTCCCTGGAGCTGTAGGCTTTGTGGCTCTCTGAACCCTAACCCTAACCCTAATTATAAAGGGACCTTGGATTTTGGGCTGAGGTCCGCAGGTGCCTGGGTGGTTGGGATGAGAAAGGTGTGGAGGGAGCACTGTTGGTGCAGTGCCGTGCTCCCCTTGGCGTGCCTTTGGCAGCGCCAGTGTCCCTGGAGCTGTAGGCTTTGTGGCTCTCTGAACCCTAACCCTAACCCTAATTGTAATGGGGGCTTAGATTTTGGGCTGAGGTCCGCAGGTGCCTGGGTGGTTGGGATGAGAAAGGTGTGGAGGGAGCACTGTTGGTGCGGTGCCGTGCTCCCCTTGGCGTGCCTTTGGCAGCGCCAGTGTCCCTGGAGCTGTAGGCTTTGTGGCTCTCTGAACCCTAACCCTAACCCTAATTGTAATGGGGGCTTAGATTTTGGGCTGAGGTCCGCAGGTGCCTGAGTGGTTGGGATGAGAAAGGTGTGGAGGGAGCACTGTTGGTGCAGTGCCATGCTCCCCTTGGCGTGCCTTTTGCAGCGCCAGTGTCCCTGGAGCTGTAGGCTTTGTGGCTCTCTGAACCCTAACCCTAACCCTAATTGTAACGGGAGCTTAGATTTTGGGCTGAGGTCCGCAGGTGCACGGGTGGCACGGATGAGAAAGGTGTGGAGGGAGCACTGTTGGTGCAGTGCCGTGCTCCCCTTGGCGTGCCTTTGGCAGCGCCAGTGTCCCTGGAGCTGTAGGCTTTGTGGCTCTCTGAACCCTAACCCTAACCCTAATTGTAACGGGAGCTTAGATTTTGGGCTGAGGTCCGCAGGTGCCTGGGTGGTTGGGATGAGAAAGGTGTGGAGGGAGCACTGTTGGTGCAGTGCCGTGCTCCCCTTGGCGTGCCTTTGGCAGCGCCAGTGTCCCTGGAGCTGTAGGCTTTGTGGCTCTCTGAACCCTAACCCTAACCCTAATTGTAATGGGGGCTTAGATTTTGGGCTGAGGTCCGCAGGTGCACGGGTGGCACGGATGAGAAAGCTGTGGAGGGAGCACTGTTGGTGCAGTGCCATGCTCCCCTTGGCGTGCCTTTGGCAGCGCCAGTGTCCCTGGAGCTGTAGGCTTTGTGGCTCTCTGAACCCTAACCCTAACCTTAATTGTAATGGGGGCTTAGATTTTGGGCTGAGGTCCGCAGGTGCCTGGGTGGTTGGGATGAGAAAAGTGTGGAGGGAGCACTGTTGGTGCGGTGCCGTGCTCCCCTTGGTGTGCCTTTGGCAGCGCCAGTGTCCCTGGAGCTGTAGGCTTTGTGGCTCTCTGAACCCTAACCCTAACCCTAATTGTAATGGGGGCTTAGATTTTGGGCTGAGGTCCGCAGGTGCCTGGGTGGTTGGGATGAGAAAGGTGTGGAGGGAGCACTGTTGGTGCAGTGCCGTGCTCCCCTTGGCGTGCCTTTGGCAGCGCCAGTGTCCCTGGAGCTGTAGGCTTTGTGGCTCTCTGAACGCTAACCCTAACCCTAATTGTAACGGGAGCTTAGATTTTGGGCTGAGGTCTGCAGGTGCCTGGGTGGTTGGGATGAGAAAGGTGTGGAGGGAGCACTGTTGGTGCAGTGCCGTGCTCCCCTTGGCGTGCCTTTGGCAGCGCCATTGTCCCTGGAGCTGTAGGCTTTGTGGCTCTCTGAACCCTAACCCTAACCCTAATTGTAATGGGGGCTTAGATTTTGGGCTGAGGTCCGCAGGTGCCTGGGTGGTCGGGATGAGAAAAGTGTGGAGGGAGCACTGTTGGTGCGGTGCCGTGCTCCCCTTGGCGTGCCTTTTGCAGCGCCAGTGTCCCTGGAGCTGTAGGCTTTGTGGCTCTCTGAACCCTAACCCTAACCCTAATTGTAATGGGGGCTTAGATTTTGGGCTGAGGTCCGCAGGTGCCTGAGTGGTTGGGATGAGAAAGGTGTGGAGGGAGCACTGTTGGTGCAGTGCCGTGCTCCCCTTGGCGTGCCTTTGGCAGCGCCAGTGTCCCTGGAGCTGTAGGCTTTGTGGCTCTCTGAACCCTAACCCTAACCCTAATTGTAATGGGGGCTTAGATTTTGGGCTGAGGTCCGCAGGTGCCTGGGTGGTTGGGATGAGAAAGGTGTGGAGGGAGCACTGTTGGTGCGGTGCCGTGCTCCCCTTGGCGTGCCTTTGGCAGCGCCAGTGTCCCTGGAGCTGTAGGCTTTGTGGCTCTCTGAACCCTAACCCTAACCCTAATTGTAACGGGAGCTTAGATTTTGGGCTGAGGTCCGCAGGTGCCTGGGTGGTTGGGATGAGAAAGGTGTGGAGGGAGCACTGTTGGTGCAGTGCCGTGCTCCCCTTGGCGTGCCTTTGGCAGCGCCAGTGTCCCTGGAGCTGTAGGCTTTGTGGCTCTCTGAACCCTAACCCTAACCCTAATTGTAATGGGGGCTTAGATTTTGGGCTGAGGTCCGCAGGTGCACGGGTGGCACGGATGAGAAAGGTGTGGAGGGAGCACTGTTGGTGCAGTGCCGTGCTCCCCTTGGCGTGCCTTTGGCAGCTCCAGTGTCCCTGGAGCTGTAGGCTTTGTGGCTCTCTGAACCCTAACCCTAACCCTAATTGTAATGGGGGCTTAGATTTTGGGCTGAGGTCCGCAGGTGCCTGGGTGGTTGGGATGAGAAAAGTGTGGAGGGAGCACTGTTGGTGCGGTGCCGTGCTCCCCTTGGCGTGCCTTTGGCAGCGCCAGTGTCCCTGGAGCTGTAGGCTTTGTGTCTCTCTGAACCCTAACCCTAACCCTAATTGTAATGGGGGCTTAGATTTTGGGCTGAGGTCCGCAGGTGCCTGGGTGGTTGGGATGAGAAAGGTGTGGAGGGAGCACTGTTGGTGCAGTGCCGTGCTCCCCTTGGCGTGCCTTTGGCAGCGCCAGTGTCCCTGGAGCTGTAGGCTTTGTGGCTCTCTGAACCCTAACCCTAACCCTAATTGTAATGGGAGCTTAGATTTTGGGCTGAGGTCCGCAGGTGCCTGGGTGGTTGGGATGAGAAAGGTGTGGAGGGAGCACTGTTGGTGCAGTGCCGTGCTCCCCTTGGCGTGCCTTTGGCAGTGCCAGTGTCCCTGGAGCTGTAGGCTTTGTGGCTCTCTGAACCCTAACCCTAACCCTAATTGTAATGGGGGCTTAGATTTTGGGCTGAGGTCCACAGGTGCCTGGGTGATTGGGATGAGAAAGGTGTGGAGGGAGCACTGTTGGTGCAGTGCCGTGCTCCCCTTGGCGTGCCTTTGGCAGCGCTGGTGTCCCTGGAGCTGTAGGCTTTGTGGCTCTCTGAACCCTAACCCTAACCCTAATTGTAATGGGGGCTTAGATTTTGGGCTGAGGTCCGCAGGTGCACGGGTGGTTGGGATGAGAAAGGTGTGGAGGGAGCACTGTTGGTGCAGTGCCGTGCTCCCCTTGGCGTGCCTTTGGCAGCTCCAGTGTCCCCGGAGCTGTAGGCTTTGTGGCTCTCTGAACCCTAACCCTAACCCTAATTGTAACGGGAGCTTAGATTTTGGGCTGAGGTCCGCAGGTGCCTGGGTGGTTGGGATGAGAAAGGTGTGGAGGGAGCACTGTTGGTGCAGTGCCGTGCTCCCCTTGGCGTGCCTTTGGCAGCGCCGGTGTCCCTGGAGCTGTAGGCTTTGTGGCTCTCTGAACCCTAACCCTAACCCTAATTGTAACGGGAGCTTAGATTTTGGGCTGAGGTCCGCAGGTGCCTAGGTGGTTGGGATGAGAAAGGTGTGGAGGGAGCACTGTTGGTGCAGTGCCGTGCTCCCCTTGGCGTGCCTTTGGCAGCGCCGGTGTCCCTGGAGCTGTAGGCTTTGTGGCTCTCTGAACCCTAACCCTAACCCTAATTGTAACGGGGGCTTAGATTTTGGGCTGAGGTCCGCAGGTGCCTGGGTGGTTGGGATGAGAAAGGTGTGGAGGGAGCACTGTTGGTGCGGTGCCGTGCTCCCCTTGGCGTGCCTTTTGCAGCGCCAGTGTCCCTGGAGCTGTAGGCTTTGTGGCTCTCTGAACCCTAACCCTAACCCTAATTGTAACGGGACCTTAGATTTTGGGCTGAGGTCCGCAGGTGCCTGGGTGGTTAGGATGAGAAAGGTGTGGAGGGAGCACTGTTGGTGCGGTGCCGTGCTCCCCTTGGCGTGCCTTTTGCAGCGCCAGTGTCTCTGGAGCTGTAGGCTTTGTGGCTCTCTGAACCCTAACCCTAACCCTAATTGTAACGGGAGCTTAGATTTTGGGCTGAGGTCCTCAGGTGCCTGGGTGGTTGGGATGAGAAAGGTGTGGAGGGAGCACTGTTGGTGCAGTGCCGTGCTCCCCTTGGCGTGCCTTTGGCAGCGCTGGTGTCCCTGGAGCTGTAGGCTTTGTGGCTCTCTGAACCCTAACCCTAACCCTAATTGTAATGGGGGCTTAGATTTTGGGCTGAGGTCCGCAGGTGCCTGGGTGGTCGGGATGAGAAAAGTGTGGAGGGAGCACTGTTGGTGCGGTGCCGTGCTCCCCTTGGCGTGCCTTTTGCAGCGCCAGTGTCCCTGGAGCTGTAGGCTTTGTGTCTCTCTGAACCCTAACCCTAACCCTAATTGTAATGGGGGCTTAGATTTTGGGCTGAGGTCCGCAGGTGCCTGGGTGGTTGGCATGAGAAAGGTGTGGAGGGAGCACTGTTGGTGCAGTGCCGTGCTCCCCTTGGCGTGCCTTTGGCAGCGCCAGTGTCCCTGGAGCTGTAGGCTTTGTGGCTCTCTGAACCCTAACCCTAACCCTAATTGTAATGGGGGCTTAGATTTTGGGCTGAGGTCCGCAGGTGCACGGGTGGCACGGATGAGAAAGGTGTGGAGGGAGCACTGTTGGTGCGGTGCCGTGCTCCCCTTGGCGTGCCTTTGGCAGCGCCAGTGTCCCTGGAGCTGTAGGCTTTGTGGCTCTCTGAACCCTAACCCTAACCCTAATTGTAACGGGAGCTTAGATTTTGGGCTGAGGTCCACAGGTGCCTGGGTGGTTGGGATGAGAAAGGTGTGGAGGGAGCACTGTTGGTGCAGTGCCGTGCTCCCCTTGGCGTGCCTTTGGCAGCTCCAGTGTCCCTGGAGCTGTAGGCTTTGTGGCTCTCTGAACCCTAACCCTAACCCTAATTGTAACGGGAGCTTAGATTTTGGGCTGAGGTCCACAGGTGCCTGGGTGGTTGGGATGAGAAAGGTGTGGAGGGAGCACTGTTGGTGCAGTGCCGTGCTCCCCTTGGCGTGCCTTTGGCAGCGCCGGTGTCCCTGGAGCTGTAGGCTTTGTGGCTCTCTGAACCCTAACCCTAACCCTAATTGTAATGGGGGCTTAGATTTTGGGCTGAGGTCCGCAGGTGCCTGGGTGGTTGGGATGAGAAAGCTGTGGAGGGAGCACTGTTGGTGCAGTGCCATGCTCCCCTTGGCGTGCCTTTGGCAGCGCTGGTGTCCCTGGAGCTGTAGGCTTTGTGGCTCTCTGAACCCTAACCCTAACCCTAATTGTAATGGGGGCTTAGATTTTGGGCTGAGGTCCGCAGGTGCCTGGGTGGTTGGGATGAGAAAAGTGTGGAGGGAGCACTGTTGGTGCGGTGCCGTGCTCCCCTTGGTGTGCCTTTGGCAGCGCCAGTGTCCCTGGAGCTGTAGGCTTTGTGGCTCTCTGAACCCTAACCCTAACCCTAATTGTAATGGGGGCTTAGATTTTGGGCTGAGGTCCACAGGTGCCTGGGTGATTGGGATGAGAAAGGTGTGGAGGGAGCACTGTTGGTGCAGTGCCGTGCTCCCCTTGGCGTGCCTTTGGCAGCGCTGGTGTCCCTGGAGCTGTAGGCTTTGTGGCTCTCTGAACCCTAACCCTAACCCTAATTGTAATGGGGGCTTAGATTTTGGGCTGAGGTCCGCAGGTGCACGGGTGGTTGGGATGAGAAAGGTGTGGAGGGAGCACTGTTGGTGCAGTGCCGTGCTCCCCTTGGCGTGCCTTTGGCAGCTCCAGTGTCCCCGGAGCTGTAGGCTTTGTGGCTCTCTGAACCCTAACCCTAACCCTAATTGTAACGGGAGCTTAGATTTTGGGCTGAGGTCCGCAGGTGCCTGGGTGGTTGGGATGAGAAAGGTGTGGAGGGAGCACTGTTGGTGCAGTGCCGTGCTCCCCTTGGCGTGCCTTTGGCAGCGCCGGTGTCCCTGGAGCTGTAGGCTTTGTGGCTCTCTGAACCCTAACCCTAACCCTAATTGTAACGGGAGCTTAGATTTTGGGCTGAGGTCCGCAGGTGCCTGGGTGGTTGGGATGAGAAAGGTGTGGAGGGAGCACTGTTGGTGCAGTGCCGTGCTCCCCTTGGCGTGCCTTTGGCAGCGCCGGTGTCCCTGGAGCTGTAGGCTTTGTGGCTCTCTGAACCCTAACCCTAACCCTAATTGTAACGGGGGCTTAGATTTTGGGCTGAGGTCCGCAGGTGCCTGGGTGGTTGGGATGAGAAAGGTGTGGAGGGAGCACTGTTGGTGCGGTGCCGTGCTCCCCTTGGCGTGCCTTTTGCAGCACCAGTGTCCCTGGAGCTGTAGGCTTTGTGGCTCTCTGAACCCTAACCCTAACCCTAATTGTAACGGGACCTTAGATTTTGGGCTGAGGTCCGCAGGTGCCTGGGTGGTTAGGATGAGAAAGGTGTGGAGGGAGCACTGTTGGTGCGGTGCCGTGCTCCCCTTGGCGTGCCTTTTGCAGCGCCAGTGTCTCTGGAGCTGTAGGCTTTGTGGCTCTCTGAACCCTAACCCTAACCCTAATTGTAACGGGAGCTTAGATTTTGGGCTGAGGTCCTCAGGTGCCTGGGTGGTTGGGATGAGAAAGGTGTGGAGGGAGCACTGTTGGTGCAGTGCCGTGCTCCCCTTGGCGTGCCTTTGGCAGCGCCAGTGTCTCTGGAGCTGTAGGCTTTGTGGCTCTCTGAACCCTAACCCTAACCCTAATTGTAACGGGAGCTTAGATTTTGGGCTGAGGTCCTCAGGTGCCTGGGTGGTTGGGATGAGAAAGGTGTGGAGGGAGCACTGTTGGTGCAGTGCCGTGCTCCCCTTGGCGTGCCTTTTGCAGCGCCATTGTCCCTGGAGCTGTAGGCTTTGTGTCTCTCTGAACCCTAACCCTAACCCTAATTGTAATGGGGGCTTAGATTTTGGGCTGAGGTCCGCAGGTGCCTGGGTGGTTGGCATGAGAAAGGTGTGGAGGGAGCACTGTTGGTGCAGTGCCGTGCTCCCCTTGGCGTGCCTTTGGCAGCGCCAGTGTCCCTGGAGCTGTAGGCTTTGTGGCTCTCTGAACCCTAACCCTAACCCTAATTGTAATGGGAGCTTAGATTTTGGGCTGAGGTCCGCAGGTGCCTGGGTGGTTGGGATGAGAAAGGTGTGGAGGGAGCACTGTTGGTGCAGTGCCGTGCTCCCCTTGGCGTGCCTTTGGCAGCGCCAGTGTCCCTGGAGCTGTAGGCTTTGTGTCTCTCTGAACCCTAACCCTAACCCTAATTGTAATGGGGGCTTAGATTTTGGGCTGAGGTCCGCAGGTGCCTGGGTGGTTGGGATGAGAAAGGTGTGGAGGGAGCACTGTTGGTGCAGTGCCGTGCTCCCCTTGGCGTGCCTTTGGCAGCTCCAGTGTCCCTGGAGCTGTAGGCTTTGTGGCTCTCTGAACCCTAACCCTAACCCTAATTGTAACGGGAGCTTAGATTTTGGGCTGAGGTCCACAGGTGCCTGGGTGGTTGGGATGAGAAAGGTGTGGAGGGAGCACTGTTGGTGCAGTGCCGTGCTCCCCTTGGCGTGCCTTTGGCAGCGCCGGTGTCCCTGGAGCTGTAGGCTTTGTGGCTCTCTGAACCCTAACCCTAACCCTAATTGTAACGGGGGCTTAGATTTTGGGCTGAGGTCCGCAGGTGCCTGGGTGGTTGGGATGAGAAAGGTGTGGAGGGAGCACTGTTGGTGCAGTGCCGTGCTCCCCTTGGCGTGCCTTTGGCAGCGCTGGTGTCCCTGGAGCTGTAGGCTTTGTGGCTCTCTGAACCCTAACCCTAACCCTAATTGTAATGGGGGCTTAGATTTTGGGCTGAGGTCCGCAGGTGCCTGGGTGGTTGGGATGAGAAAAGTGTGGAGGGAGCACTGTTGGTGCGGTGCCGTGCTCCCCTTGGTGTGCCTTTGGCAGCGCCAGTGTCCCTGGAGCTGTAGGCTTTGTGGCTCTCTGAACCCTAACCCTAACCCTAATTGTAATGGGGGCTTAGATTTTGGGCTGAGGTCCGCAGGTGCCTGGGTGGTTGGGATGAGAAAGGTGTGGAGGGAGCACTGTTGGTGCAGTGCCGTGCTCCCCTTGGCGTGCCTTTGGCAGCGCCAGTGTCCCTGGAGCTGTAGGCTTTGTGGCTCTCTGAACCCTAACCCTAACCCTAATTGTAATGGGGGCTTAGATTTTGGGCTGAGGTCCGCAGGTGCCTGGGTGGTTGGGATGAGAAAGGTGTGGAGGGAGCACTGTTGGTGCAGTGCCGTGCTCCCCTTGGCGTGCCTTTGGCAGCGCCAGTGTCCCTGGAGCTGTAGGCTTTGTGGCTCTCTGAACCCTAACCCTAACCCTAATTGTAATGGGGGCTTAGATTTTGGGCTGAGGTCCGCAGGTGCCTGGGTGGTTGGGATGAGAAAGGTGTGGAGGGAGCACTGTTGGTGCGGTGCCGTGCTCCCCTTGGCGTGCCTTTGGCAGCGCCAGTGTCCCTGGAGCTGTAGGCTTTGTGGCTCTCTGAACCCTAACCCTAACCCTAATTGTAACGGGAGCTTAGATTTTGGGCTGAGGTCCGCAGGTGCCTGGGTGGTTGGGATGAGAAAGGTGTGGAGGGAGCACTGTTGGTGCAGTGCCGTGCTCCCCTTGGCGTGCCTTTGGCAGCGCCAGTGTCCCTGGAGCTGTAGGCTTTGTGGCTCTCTGAACCCTAACCCTAACCCTAATTGTAATGGGGGCTTAGATTTTGGGCTGAGGTCCGCAGGTGCACGGGTGGCACGGATGAGAAAGGTGTGGAGGGAGCACTGTTGGTGCAGTGCCGTGCTCCCCTTGGCGTGCCTTTGGCAGCTCCAGTGTCCCTGGAGCTGTAGGCTTTGTGGCTCTCTGAACCCTAACCCTAACCCTAATTGTAATGGGGGCTTAGATTTTGGGCTGAGGTCCGCAGGTGCCTGGGTGGTTGGGATGAGAAAGGTGTGGAGGGAGCACTGTTGGTGCGGTGCCGTGCTCCCCTTGGCGTGCCTTTGGCAGCGCCAGTGTCCCTGGAGCTGTAGGCTTTGTGGCTCTCTGAACCCTAACCCTAACCCTAATTGTAATGGGGGCTTAGATTTTGGGGTGAGGTCCGCAGGTGCCTGGGTGGTTGGGATGAGAAAGGTGTGGAGGGAGCACTGTTGGTGCAGTGCCGTGCTCCCCTTGGCGTGCCTTTGGCAGCGCCAGTGTCCCTGGAGCTGTAGGCTTTGTGGCTCTCTGAACCCTAACCCTAACCCTAATTGTAATGGGGGCTTAGATTTTGGGCTGAGGTCCGCAGGTGCACGGGTGGCATGGATGAGAAAGGTGTGGAGGGAGCACTGTTGGTGCAGTGCCGTGCTCCCCTTGGCGTGCCTTTGGCAGCGCCAGTGTCCCTGGAGCTGTAGGCTTTGTGGCTCTCTGAACCCTAACCCTAACCCTAATTGTAATGGGGGCTTAGATTTTGGGCTGAGGTCCGCAGGTGCCTGGGTGGTCGGGATGAGAAAAGTGTGGAGGGAGCACTGTTGGTGCGGTGCCGTGCTCCCCTTGGCGTGCCTTTTGCAGCGCCAGTGTCCCTGGAGCTGTAGGCTTTGTGGCTCTCTGAACCCTAACCCTAACCCTAATTGTAATGGGGGCTTAGATTTTGGGCTGAGGTCCGCAGGTGCCTGGGTGGTTGGGATGAGAAAGGTGTGGAGGGAGCACTGTTGGTGCAGTGCCGTGCTCCCCTTGGCGTGCCTTTGGCAGCGCCAGTGTCCCTGGAGCTGTAGGCTTTGTGGCTCTCTGAACCCTAACCCTAACCCTAATTGTAATGGGGGCTTAGATTTTGGGCTGAGGTCCGCAGGTGCACGGATGGTTGGGATGAGAAAGGTGTGGAGGGAGCACTGTTGGTGCGGTGCCGTGCTCCCCTTGGCGTGCCTTTTGCAGCGCCAGTGTCCCTGGAGCTGTAGGCTTTGTGGCTCTCTGAACCCTAACCCTAACCCTAATTGTAACGGGAGCTTAGATTTTGGGCTGAGGTCCGCAGGTGCCTGGGTGGTTGGGATGAGAAAGGTGTGGAGGGAGCACTGTTGGTGCAGTGCCGTGCTCCCCTTGGCGTGCCTTTGGCAGCGCCAGTGTCCCTGGAGCTGTAGGCTTTGTGGCTCTCTGAACCCTAACCCTAACCCTAATTGTAATGGGGGCTTAGATTTTGGGCTGAGGTCCGCAGGTGCCTCGGTGGTTGGGATGAGAAAGGTGTGGAGGGAGCACTGTTGGTGCAGTGCCGTGCTCCCCTTGGCGTGCCTTTGGCAGCTCCAGTGTCCCTGGAGCTGTAGGCTTTGTGGCTCTCTGAACCCTAACCCTAACCCTAATTGTAATGGGGGCTTAGATTTTGGGCTGAGGTCCGCAGGTGCCTGGGTGGTTGGGATGAGAAAAGTGTGGAGGGAGCACTGTTGGTGCGGTGCCGTGCTCCCCTTGGCGTGCCTTTGGCAGTGCCAGTGTCCCTGGAGCTGTAGGCTTTGTGGCTCTCTGAACCCTAACCCTAACCCTAATTGTAATGGGGGCTTAGATTTTGGGGTGAGGTCCGCAGGTGCCTGGGTGGTTGGGATGAGAAAGGTGTGGAGGGAGCACTGTTGGTGCAGTGCCGTGCTCCCCTTGGCGTGCCTTTGGCAGCGCCAGTGTCCCTGGAGCTGTAGGCTTTGTGGCTCTCTGAACCCTAACCCTAACCCTAATTGTAATGGGAGCTTAGATTTTGGGCTGAGGTCCGCAGGTGCCTGGGTGGTTGGGATGAGAAAGGTGTGGAGGGAGCACTGTTGGTGCAGTGCCGTGCTCCCCTTGGCGTGCCTTTTGCAGCGCTGGTGTCCCTGGAGCTGTAGGCTTTGTGGCTCTCTGAACCCTAACCCTAACCCTAATTGTAATGGGGGCTTAGATTTTGGGCTGAGGTCCGCAGGTGCACGGGTGGCACGGATGAGAAAGGTGTGGAGGGAGCACTGTTGGTGCAGTGCCGTGCTCCCCTTGGCGTGCCTTTGGCAGCGCCAGTGTCCCTGGAGCTGTAGGCTTTGTGGCTCTCTGAACCCTAACCCTAACCCTAATTGTAATGGGGGCTTAGATTTTGGGCTGAGGTCCGCAGGTGCCTGGGTGGTTGGGATGAGAAAGGTGTGGAGGGAGCACTGTTGGTGCAGTGCCGTGCTCCCCTTGGCGTGCCTTTGGCAGCGCCAGTGTCCCTGGAGCTGTAGGCTTTGTGTCTCTCTGAACCCTAACCCTAACCCTAATTGTAATGGGGGCTTAGATTTTGGGCTGAGGTCCGCAGGTGCACGGGTGGCACGGATGAGAAAGGTGTGGAGGGAGCACTGTTGGTGCAGTGCCATGCTCCCCTTGGCGTGCCTTTGGCAGCGCCAGTGTCCCTGGAGCTGTAGGCTTTGTGGCTCTCTGAACCCTAACCCTAACCCTAATTGTAACGGGAGCTTAGATTTTGGGCTGAGGTCCGCAGGTGCCTGGGTGGTTGGGATGAGAAAGGTGTGGAGGGAGCACTGTTGGTGCAGTGCCGTGCTCCCCTTGGCGTGCCTTTGGCAGCGCCGGTGTCCCTGGAGCTGTAGGCTTTGTGGCTCTCTGAACCCTAACCCTAACCCTAATTGTAATGGGGGCTTAGATTTTGGGCTGAGGTCCGCAGGTGCCTGGGTGGTCGGGATGAGAAAGCTGTGGAGGGAGCACTGTTGGTGCAGTGCCATGCTCCCCTTGGCGTGCCTTTGGCAGCGCTGGTGTCCCTGGAGCTGTAGGCTTTGTGGCTCTCTGAACCCTAACCCTAACCCTAATTGTAATGGGGGCTTAGATTTTGGGCTGAGGTCCGCAGGTGCCTGGGTGGTTGGGATGAGAAAAGTGTGGAGGGAGCACTGTTGGTGCGGTGCCGTGCTCCCCTTGGTGTGCCTTTGGCAGCGCCAGTGTCCCTGGAGCTGTAGGCTTTGTGGCTCTCTGAACCCTAACCCTAACCCTAATTGTAATGGGGGCTTAGATTTTGGGCTGAGGTCCGCAGGTGCCTGGGTGGTTGGGATGAGAAAGGTGTGGAGGGAGCACTGTTGGTGCAGTGCCGTGCTCCCCTTGGCGTGCCTTTGGCAGCGCCAGTGTCCCTGGAGCTGTAGGCTTTGTGGCTCTCTGAACGCTAACCCTAACCCTAATTGTAATGGGACCTTGGACTTTGGGCTGAGGTCTGCAGGTGCCTGGGTGGTTGGGATGAGAAAGGTGTGGAGGGAGCACTGTTGGTGCAGTGCCGTGCTCCCCTTGGCGTGCCTTTGGCAGCGCCAGTGTCCCTGGAGCTGTAGGCTTTGTGGCTCTCTGAACCCTAACCCTAACCCTAATTGTAATGGGGGCTTAGATTTTGGGCTGAGGTCCGCAGGTGCCTGGGTGGTTGGGATGAGAAAGGTGTGGAGGGAGCACTGTTGGTGCAGTGCCATGCTCCCCTTGGCGTGCCTTTGGCAGCGCCAGTGTCCCTGGAGCTGTAGGCTTTGAGGCTCTCTGAACCCTAACCCTAACCCTAATTGTAACGGGGGCTTAGATTTTGGGCTGAGGTCCACAGGTGCCTGGGTGGTTGGGATGAGAAAGGTGTGGAGGGAGCACTGTTGGTGCAGTGCCGTGCTCCCCTTGGCGTGCCTTTGGCAGCGCCAGTGTCCCTGGAGCTGTAGGCTTTGTGGCTCTCTGAACCCTAACTCTAACCCTAATTATAAAGGGACCTTGGATTTTGGGCTGAGGTCCGCAGGTGCATGGGTGACATAGATGAGAAAGGTGTGGAGGGAGCACTGTTGGTGCGGTGCCGTGCTCCCCTTGGCGTGCCTTTGGCAGCGCCAGTGTCCCTGGAGCTGTAGGCTTTGTGGCTCTCTGAACCCTAACCCTAACCCTAATTGTAATGGAGGCTTAGATTTTGGGCTGAGGTCCGCAGGTGCCTGGGTGGTTGGGATGAGAAAGGTGTGGAGGGAGCACTGTTGGTGCAGTGCCGTGCTCCCCTTGGCGTGCCTTTGGCAGCGCCAGTGTCCCTGGAGCTGTAGGCTTTGTGGCTCTGAACCCTAACCCTAACCCTAATTGTAACGGGGGCTTAGATTTTGGGCTGAGGTCCGCAGGTGCCTGGGTGGTTGGGATGAGAAAGGTGTGGAGGGAGCACTGTTGGTGCAGTGCCGTGCTCCCCTTGGCGTGCCTTTGGCAGCGCCAGTGTCCCTGGAGCTGTAGGCTTTGTGGCTCTCTGAACCCTAACCCTAACCCTAATTATAAAGGGACCTTGGATTTTGGGCTGAGGTCCGCAGGTGCATGGGTGACATAGATGAGAAAGGTGTGGAGGGAGCACTGTTGGTGCAGTGCCGTGCTCCCCTTGGCGTGCCTTTGGCAGCGCCAGTGTCCCTGGAGCTGTAGGCTTTGTGGCTCTCTGAACCCTAACCCTAACCCTAATTGTAATGGGGGCTTAGATTTTGGGCTGAGGTCCGCAGGTGCACGGGTGGCACGGATGAGAAAGGTGTGGAGGGAGCACTGTTGGTGCGGTGCCGTGCTCCCCTTGGCGTGCCTTTGGCAGCGCCAGTGTCCCTGGAGCTGTAGGCTTTGTGGCTCTCTGAACCCTAACCCTAACCCTAATTATAAAGGGACCTTGGATTTTGGGCTGAGGTCCGCAGGTGCATGGGTGACATAGATGAGAAAGGTGTGGAGGGAGCACTGTTGGTGCAGTGCCGTGCTCCCCTTGGCGTGCCTTTGGCAGCGCCAGTGTCCCTGGAGCTGTAGGCTTTGTGGCTCTCTGAACCCTAACCCTAACCCTAATTGTAATGGGGGCTTAGATTTTGGGCTGAGGTCCGCAGGTGCCTGGGTGGTTGGGATGAGAAAGGTGTGGAGGGAGCACTGTTGGTGCAGTGCCATGCTCCCCTTGGCGTGCCTTTGGCAGCGCCAGTGTCCCTGGAGCTGTAGGCTTTGTGGCTCTCTGAACCCTAACCCTAACCCTAATTGTAACGGGAGCTTAGATTTTGGGCTGAGGTCCGCAGGTGCCTGGGTGGTTGGGATGAGAAAGGTGTGGAGGGAGCACTGTTGGTGCAGTGCCGTGCTCCCCTTGGCGTGCCTTTGGCAGCGCCAGTGTCCCTGGAGCTGTAGGCTTTGTGGCTCTCTGAACCCTAACCCTAACCCTAATTGTAATGGGGGCTTAGATTTTGGGCTGAGGTCCGCAGGTGCACGGGTGGCACGGATGAGAAAGGTGTGGAGGGAGCACTGTTGGTGCGGTGCCGTGCTCCCCTTGGCGTGCCTTTGGCAGCGCCAGTGTCCCTGGAGCTGTAGGCTTTGTGGCTCTCTGAACCCTAACCCTAACCCTAATTGTAATGGGGGCTTAGATTTTGGGCTGAGGTCCGCAGGTGCCTGGGTGGTTGGGATGAGAAAGGTGTGGAGGGAGCACTGTTGGTGCAGTGCCGTGCTCCCCTTGGCGTGCCTTTGGCAGCGCCAGTGTCCCTGGAGCTGTAGGCTTTGTGGCTCTCTGAACCCTAACCCTAACCCTAATTGTAATGGGGGCTTAGATTTTGGGCTGAGGTCCGCAGGTGCACGGATGGTTGGGATGAGAAAGGTGTGGAGGGAGCACTGTTGGTGCAGTGCCGTGCTCCCCTTGGCGTGCCTTTGGCAGCGCCAGTGTCCCTGGAGCTGTAGGCTTTGTGGCTCTCTGAACCCTAACCCTAACCCTAATTGTAACGGGAGCTTAGATTTTGGGCTGAGGTCCGCAGGTGCCTGGGTGGTTGGGATGAGAAAGGTGTGGAGGGAGCACTGTTGGTGCAGTGCCGTGCTCCCCTTGGCGTGCCTTTGGCAGCGCCAGTGTCCCTGGAGCTGTAGGCTTTGTGGCTCTCTGAACCCTAACCCTAACCCTAATTGTAACGGGAGCTTAGATTTTGGGGTGAGGTCCGCAGGTGCCTGGGTGGTTGGGATGAGAAAGGTGTGGAGGGAGCACTGTTGGTGCAGTGCCGTGCTCCCCTTGGCGTGCCTTTGGCAGCGCCAGTGTCCCTGGAGCTGTAGGCTTTGTGGCTCTCTGAACCCTAACCCTAACCCTAATTGTAATGGGAGCTTAGATTTTGGGCTGAGGTCCGCAGGTGCCTGGGTGGTTGGGATGAGAAAGGTGTGGAGGGAGCACTGTTGGTGCGGTGCCGTGCTCCCCTTGGCGTGCCTTTGGCAGCGCCGGTGTCCCTGGAGCTGTAGGCTTTGTGGCTCTCTGAACCCTAACCCTAACCCTAATTGTAACGGGAGCTTAGATTTTGGGCTGAGGTCCGCAGGTGCACGGGTGGCACGGATGAGAAAGGTGTGGAGGGAGCACTGTTGGTGCGGTGCCGTGCTCCCCTTGGCGTGCCTTTGGCAGCGCCAGTGTCCCTGGAGCTGTAGGCTTTGTGGCTCTCTGAACCCTAACCCTAACCCTAATTGTAATGGGGGCTTAGATTTTGGGCTGAGGTCCGCAGGTGCACGGGTGGCACGGATGAGAAAGGTGTGGAGGGAGCACTGTTGGTGCGGTGCCGTGCTCCCCTTGGCGTGCCTTTGGCAGCGCCAGTGTCCCTGGAGCTGTAGGCTTTGTGGCTCTCTGAACCCTAACCCTAACCCTAATTGTAATGGGGGCTTAGATTTTGGGCTGAGGTCCGCAGGTGCACGGATGGTTGGGATGAGAAAGGTGTGGAGGGATCACTGTTGGTGCAGTGCCATGCTCCCCTTGGCGTGCCTTTGGCAGCGCCAGTGTCCCTGGAGCTGTAGGCTTTGTGGCTCTCTGAACCCTAACCCTAACCCTAATTGTAATGGGGGCTTAGATTTTGGGCTGAGGTCCGCAGGTGCCTGGGTGGTTGGGATGAGAAAGGTGTGGAGGGAGCACTGTTGGTGCAGTGCCGTGCTCCCCTTGGCGTGCCTTTGGCAGCGCCAGTGTCCCTGGAGCTGTAGGCTTTGTGGCTCTCTGAACCCTAACCCTAACCCTAATTGTAATGGGGGCTTAGATTTTGGGCTGAGGTCCGCAGGTGCCTGGGTGGTTGGGATGAGAAAGGTGTGGAGGGAGCACTGTTGGTGCAGTGCCGTGCTCCCCTTGGCGTGCCTTTGGCAGTGCCAGTGTCCCTGGAGCTGTAGGCTTTGTGGCTCTCTGAACCCTAACCCTAACCCTAATTGTAATGGGGGCTTAGATTTTGGGCTGAGGTCCGCAGGTGCACGGATGGTTGGGATGAGAAAGGTGTGGAGGGAGCACTGTTGGTGCAGTGCCGTGCTCCCCTTGGCGTGCCTTTGGCAGCGCCAGTGTCCCTGGAGCTGTAGGCTTTGTGGCTCTCTGAACCCTAACCCTAACCCTAATTGTAACGGGAGCTTAGATTTTGGGCTGAGGTCCGCAGGTGCCTGGGTGGTTGGGATGAGAAAGGTGTGGAGGGAGCACTGTTGGTGCAGTGCCGTGCTCCCCTTGGCGTGCCTTTGGCAGCGCCAGTGTCCCTGGAGCTGTAGGCTTTGTGGCTCTCTGAACCCTAACCCTAACCCTAATTGTAACGGGGGCTTAGATTTTGGGCTGAGGTCCGCAGGTGCCTGGGTGGTTGGGATGAGAAAGGTGTGGAGGGAGCACTGTTGGTGCAGTGCCATGCTCCCTTTGGCGTGCCTTTGGCAGCGCCGGTGTCCCTGGAGCTGTAGGCTTTGTGGCTCTCTGAACCCTAACCCTAACCCTAATTGTAACGGGAGCTTAGATTTTGGGCTGAGGTCCGCAGGTGCATGGGTGGTTGGGATGAGAAAGTTGTGGAGGGAGCACTGTTGGTGCAGTGCCGTGCTCCCCTTGGCGTGCCTTTGCAGCGCCAGTGTCCCTGGAGCTGTAGGCTTTGTGGCTCTCTGAACCCTAACCCTAACCCTAATTGTAATGGGGGCTTAGATTTTGGGCTGAGGTCCGCAGGTGCCTGGGTGGTTGGGATGAGAAAGGTGTGGAGGGAGCACTGTTGGTGCAGTGCCGTGCTCCCCTTGGCGTGCCTTTGGCAGCGCCAGTGTCCCTGGAGCTGTAGGCTTTGTGGCTCTGAACCCTAACCCTAACCCTAATTGTAACGGGGGCTTAGATTTTGGGCTGAGGTCCGCAGGTGCCTCGGTGGTTGGGATGAGAAAGGTGTGGAGGGAGCACTGTTGGTGCAGTGCCGTGCTCCCCTTGGCGTGCCTTTGGCAGCGCCAGTGTCCCTGGAGCTGTAGGCTTTGTGGCTCTCTGAACCCTAACCCTAACCCTAATTATAAAGGGACCTTGGATTTTGGGCTGAGGTCCGCAGGTGCACGGGTGGCACGGATGAGAAAGGTGTGGAGGGAGCACTGTTGGTGCGGTGCCGTGCTCCCCTTGGCGTGCCTTTGGCAGCGCCAGTGTCCCTGGAGCTGTAGGCTTTGTGGCTCTCTGAACCCTAACCCTAACCCTAATTGTAATGGGGGCTTAGATTTTGGGCTGAGGTCCGCAGGTGCCTGGGTGGTTGGGATGAGAAAGGTGTGGAGGGAGCACTGTTGGTGCAGTGCCGTGCTCCCCTTGGCGTGCCTTTGGCAGCGCCAGTGTCCCTGGAGCTGTAGGCTTTGTGGCTCTCTGAACCCTAACCCTAACCCTAATTGTAATGGGGGCTTAGATTTTGGGCTGAGGTCCGCAGGTGCACGGATGGTTGGGATGAGAAAGGTGTGGAGGGAGCACTGTTGGTGCAGTGCCGTGCTCCCCTTGGCGTGCCTTTGGCAGCGCCAGTGTCCCTGGAGCTGTAGGCTTTGTGGCTCTCTGAACCCTAACCCTAACCCTAATTGTAACGGGAGCTTAGATTTTGGGCTGAGGTCCGCAGGTGCCTGGGTGGTTGGGATGAGAAAGGTGTGGAGGGAGCACTGTTGGTGCAGTGCCGTGCTCCCCTTGGCGTGCCTTTGGCAGCGCCAGTGTCCCTGGAGCTGTAGGCTTTGTGGCTCTCTGAACCCTAACCCTAACCCTAATTGTAACGGGAGCTTAGATTTTGGGGTGAGGTCCGCAGGTGCCTGGGTGGTTGGGATGAGAAAGGTGTGGAGGGAGCACTGTTGGTGCAGTGCCGTGCTCCCCTTGGCGTGCCTTTGGCAGCGCCAGTGTCCCTGGAGCTGTAGGCTTTGTGGCTCTCTGAACCCTAACCCTAACCCTAATTGTAATGGGAGCTTAGATTTTGGGCTGAGGTCCGCAGGTGCCTGGGTGGTTGGGATGAGAAAGGTGTGGAGGGAGCACTGTTGGTGCGGTGCCGTGCTCCCCTTGGCGTGCCTTTGGCAGCGCCGGTGTCCCTGGAGCTGTAGGCTTTGTGGCTCTCTGAACCCTAACCCTAACCCTAATTGTAACGGGAGCTTAGATTTTGGGCTGAGGTCCGCAGGTGCACGGGTGGCACGGATGAGAAAGGTGTGGAGGGAGCACTGTTGGTGCGGTGCCGTGCTCCCCTTGGCGTGCCTTTGGCAGCGCCAGTGTCCCTGGAGCTGTAGGCTTTGTGGCTCTCTGAACCCTAACCCTAACCCTAATTGTAATGGGGGCTTAGATTTTGGGCTGAGGTCCGCAGGTGCACGGGTGGCACGGATGAGAAAGGTGTGGAGGGAGCACTGTTGGTGCGGTGCCGTGCTCCCCTTGGCGTGCCTTTGGCAGCGCCAGTGTCCCTGGAGCTGTAGGCTTTGTGGCTCTCTGAACCCTAACCCTAACCCTAATTGTAATGGGGGCTTAGATTTTGGGCTGAGGTCCGCAGGTGCACGGATGGTTGGGATGAGAAAGGTGTGGAGGGATCACTGTTGGTGCAGTGCCATGCTCCCCTTGGCGTGCCTTTGGCAGCGCCAGTGTCCCTGGAGCTGTAGGCTTTGTGGCTCTCTGAACCCTAACCCTAACCCTAATTGTAATGGGGGCTTAGATTTTGGGCTGAGGTCCGCAGGTGCCTGGGTGGTTGGGATGAGAAAGGTGTGGAGGGAGCACTGTTGGTGCAGTGCCGTGCTCCCCTTGGCGTGCCTTTGGCAGCGCCAGTGTCCCTGGAGCTGTAGGCTTTGTGGCTCTCTGAACCCTAACCCTAACCCTAATTGTAATGGGGGCTTAGATTTTGGGCTGAGGTCCGCAGGTGCCTGGGTGGTTGGGATGAGAAAGGTGTGGAGGGAGCACTGTTGGTGCAGTGCCGTGCTCCCCTTGGCGTGCCTTTGGCAGTGCCAGTGTCCCTGGAGCTGTAGGCTTTGTGGCTCTCTGAACCCTAACCCTAACCCTAATTGTAATGGGGGCTTAGATTTTGGGCTGAGGTCCGCAGGTGCACGGATGGTTGGGATGAGAAAGGTGTGGAGGGAGCACTGTTGGTGCAGTGCCGTGCTCCCCTTGGCGTGCCTTTGGCAGCGCCAGTGTCCCTGGAGCTGTAGGCTTTGTGGCTCTCTGAACCCTAACCCTAACCCTAATTGTAACGGGAGCTTAGATTTTGGGCTGAGGTCCGCAGGTGCCTGGGTGGTTGGGATGAGAAAGGTGTGGAGGGAGCACTGTTGGTGCAGTGCCGTGCTCCCCTTGGCGTGCCTTTGGCAGCGCCAGTGTCCCTGGAGCTGTAGGCTTTGTGGCTCTCTGAACCCTAACCCTAACCCTAATTGTAACGGGGGCTTAGATTTTGGGCTGAGGTCCGCAGGTGCCTGGGTGGTTGGGATGAGAAAGGTGTGGAGGGAGCACTGTTGGTGCAGTGCCATGCTCCCTTTGGCGTGCCTTTGGCAGCGCCGGTGTCCCTGGAGCTGTAGGCTTTGTGGCTCTCTGAACCCTAACCCTAACCCTAATTGTAACGGGAGCTTAGATTTTGGGCTGAGGTCCGCAGGTGCATGGGTGGTTGGGATGAGAAAGTTGTGGAGGGAGCACTGTTGGTGCAGTGCCGTGCTCCCCTTGGCGTGCCTTTGCAGCGCCAGTGTCCCTGGAGCTGTAGGCTTTGTGGCTCTCTGAACCCTAACCCTAACCCTAATTGTAATGGGGGCTTAGATTTTGGGCTGAGGTCCGCAGGTGCCTGGGTGGTTGGGATGAGAAAGGTGTGGAGGGAGCACTGTTGGTGCAGTGCCGTGCTCCCCTTGGCGTGCCTTTGGCAGCGCCAGTGTCCCTGGAGCTGTAGGCTTTGTGGCTCTGAACCCTAACCCTAACCCTAATTGTAACGGGGGCTTAGATTTTGGGCTGAGGTCCGCAGGTGCCTCGGTGGTTGGGATGAGAAAGGTGTGGAGGGAGCACTGTTGGTGCAGTGCCGTGCTCCCCTTGGCGTGCCTTTGGCAGCGCCAGTGTCCCTGGAGCTGTAGGCTTTGTGGCTCTCTGAACCCTAACCCTAACCCTAATTATAAAGGGACCTTGGATTTTGGGCTGAGGTCCGCAGGTGCATGGGTGACATAGATGAGAAAGGTGTGGAGGGAGCACTGTTGGTGCAGTGCCGTGCTCCCCTTGGCGTGCCTTTGGCAGCGCCAGTGTCCCTGGAGCTGTAGGCTTTGTGGCTCTCTGAACCCTAACCCTAACCCTAATTGTAACGGGAGCTTAGATTTTGGGCTGAGGTCCGCAGGTGCCTGGGTGGTTGGGATGAGAAAGGTGTGGAGGGAGCACTGTTGGTGCGGTGCCGTGCTCCCCTTGGCGTGCCTTTGGCAGCGCCAGTGTCCCTGGAGCTGTAGGCTTTGTGGCTCTCTGAACCCTAACCCTAACCCTAATTATAAAGGGACCTTGGATTTTGGGCTGAGGTCCGCAGGTGCATGGGTGACATAGATGAGAAAGGTGTGGAGGGAGCACTGTTGGTGCAGTGCCGTGCTCCCCTTGGCGTGCCTTTGGCAGCGCCAGTGTCCCTGGAGCTGTAGGCTTTGTGGCTCTCTGAACCCTAACCCTAACCCTAATTGTAATGGGGGCTTAGATTTTGGGCTGAGGTCCGCAGGTGCCTGGGTGGTTGGGATGAGAAAGGTGTGGAGGGAGCACTGTTGGTGCAGTGCCGTGCTCCCCTTGGCGTGCCTTTGGCAGCGCCAGTGTCCCTGGAGCTGTAGGCTTTGTGGCTCTCTGAACCCTAACCCTAACCCTAATTGTAATGGGGGCTTAGATTTTGGGCTGAGGTCCGCAGGTGCACGGGTGGCACGGATGAGAAAGGTGTGGAGGGAGCACTGTTGGTGCGGTGCCGTGCTCCCCTTGGCGTGCCTTTGGCAGCGCCAGTGTCCCTGGAGCTGTAGGCTTTGTGGCTCTCTGAACCCTAACCCTAACCCTAATTGTAATGGGGGCTTAGATTTTGGGCTGAGGTCCGCAGGTGCCTGGGTGGTTGGGATGAGAAGGGTGTGGAGGGAGCACTGTTGGTGCAGTGCCGTGCTCCCCTTGGCGTGCCTTTGGCAGCGCCAGTGTCCCTGGAGCTGTAGGCTTTGTGGCTCTCTGAACCCTAACCCTAACCCTAATTGTAATGGGGGCTTAGATTTTGGGCTGAGGTCCGCAGGTGCACGGATGGTTGGGATGAGAAAGGTGTGGAGGAATCACTGTTGGTGCAGTGCCATGCTCCCCTTGGCGTGCCTTTGGCAGCGCCAGTGTCCCTGGAGCTGTAGGCTTTGTGGCTCTCTGAACCCTAACCCTAACCCTAATTGTAATGGGGGCTTAGATTTTGGGCTGAGGTCCGCAGGTGCCTGGGTGGTTGGGATGAGAAAGGTGTGGAGGGAGCACTGTTGGTGCAGTGCCGTGCTCCCCTTGGCGTGCCTTTGGCAGCGCCAGTGTCCCTGGAGCTGTAGGCTTTGTGGCTCTCTGAACCCTAACCCTAACCCTAATTGTAATGGGGGCTTAGATTTTGGGCTGAGGTCCGCAGGTGCCTGGGTGGTTGGGATGAGAAAGGTGTGGAGGGAGCACTGTTGGTGCAGTGCCGTGCTCCCCTTGGCGTGCCTTTGGCAGTGCCAGTGTCCCTGGACCTGTAGGCTTTGTGGCTCTCTGAACCCTAACCCTAACCCTAATTGTAATGGGGGCTTAGATTTTGGGCTGAGGTCCGCAGGTGCACGGATGGTTGGGATGAGAAAGGTGTGGAGGGAGCACTGTTGGTGCAGTGCCGTGCTCCCCTTGGCGTGCCTTTGGCAGCGCCAGTGTCCCTGGAGCTGTAGGCTTTGTGGCTCTCTGAACCCTAACCCTAACCCTAATTGTAACGGGAGCTTAGATTTTGGGCTGAGGTCCGCAGGTGCCTGGGTGGTTGGGATGAGAAAGGTGTGGAGGGAGCACTGTTGGTGCAGTGCCGTGCTCCCCTTGGCGTGCCTTTGGCAGCGCCAGTGTCCCTGGAGCTGTAGGCTTTGTGGCTCTCTGAACCCTAACCCTAACCCTAATTGTAACGGGAGCTTAGATTTTGGGGTGAGGTCCGCAGGTGCCTGGGTGGTTGGGATGAGAAAGGTGTGGAGGGAGCACTGTTGGTGCAGTGCCGTGCTCCCCTTGGCGTGCCTTTGGCAGCGCCAGTGTCCCTGGAGCTGTAGGCTTTGTGGCTCTCTGAACCCTAACCCTAACCCTAATTGTAATGGGAGCTTAGATTTTGGGCTGAGGTCCGCAGGTGCCTGGGTGGTTGGGATGAGAAAGGTGTGGAGGGAGCACTGTTGGTGCGGTGCCGTGCTCCCCTTGGCGTGCCTTTGGCAGCGCCGGTGTCCCTGGAGCTGTAGGCTTTGTGGCTCTCTGAACCCTAACCCTAACCCTAATTGTAACGGGAGCTTAGATTTTGGGCTGAGGTCCGCAGGTGCACGGGTGGCACGGATGAGAAAGGTGTGGAGGGAGCACTGTTGGTGCGGTGCCGTGCTCCCCTTGGCGTGCCTTTGGCAGCGCCAGTGTCCCTGGAGCTGTAGGCTTTGTGGCTCTCTGAACCCTAACCCTAACCCTAATTGTAATGGGGGCTTAGATTTTGGGCTGAGGTCCGCAGGTGCACGGGTGGCACGGATGAGAAAGGTGTGGAGGGAGCACTGTTGGTGCGGTGCCGTGCTCCCCTTGGCGTGCCTTTGGCAGCGCCAGTGTCCCTGGAGCTGTAGGCTTTGTGGCTCTCTGAACCCTAACCCTAACCCTAATTGTAATGGGGGCTTAGATTTTGGGCTGAGGTCCGCAGGTGCACGGGTGGCACGGATGAGAAAGGTGTGGAGGGAGCACTGTTGGTGCGGTGCCGTGCTCCCCTTGGCGTGCCTTTGGCAGCGCCAGTGTCCCTGGAGCTGTAGGCTTTGTGGCTCTCTGAACCCTAACCCTAACCCTAATTGTAATGGGGGCTTAGATTTTGGGCTGAGGTCCGCAGGTGCACGGATGGTTGGGATGAGAAAGGTGTGGAGGGATCACTGTTGGTGCAGTGCCATGCTCCCCTTGGCGTGCCTTTGGCAGCGCCAGTGTCCCTGGAGCTGTAGGCTTTGTGGCTCTCTGAACCCTAACCCTAACCCTAATTGTAATGGGGGCTTAGATTTTGGGCTGAGGTCCGCAGGTGCCTGGGTGGTTGGGATGAGAAAGGTGTGGAGGGAGCACTGTTGGTGCAGTGCCGTGCTCCCCTTGGCGTGCCTTTGGCAGCGCCAGTGTCCCTGGAGCTGTAGGCTTTGTGGCTCTCTGAACCCTAACCCTAACCCTAATTGTAATGGGGGCTTAGATTTTGGGCTGAGGTCCGCAGGTGCCTGGGTGGTTGGGATGAGAAAGGTGTGGAGGGAGCACTGTTGGTGCAGTGCCGTGCTCCCCTTGGCGTGCCTTTGGCAGCGCCAGTGTCCCTGGAGCTGTAGGCTTTGTGGCTCTCTGAACCCTAACCCTAACCCTAATTGTAATGGGGGCTTAGATTTTGGGCTGAGGTCCGCAGGTGCACGGATGGTTGGGATGAGAAAGGTGTGGAGGGAGCACTGTTGGTGCAGTGCCGTGCTCCCCTTGGCGTGCCTTTGGCAGCGCCAGTGTCCCTGGAGCTGTAGGCTTTGTGGCTCTCTGAACCCTAACCCTAACCCTAATTGTAACGGGAGCTTAGATTTTGGGCTGAGGTCCGCAGGTGCCTGGGTGGTTGGGATGAGAAAGGTGTGGAGGGAGCACTGTTGGTGCAGTGCCGTGCTCCCCTTGGCGTGCCTTTGGCAGCGCCAGTGTCCCTGGAGCTGTAGGCTTTGTGGCTCTCTGAACCCTAACCCTAACCCTAATTGTAACGGGGGCTTAGATTTTGGGCTGAGGTCCGCAGGTGCCTGGGTGGTTGGGATGAGAAAGGTGTGGAGGGAGCACTGTTGGTGCAGTGCCATGCTCCCTTTGGCGTGCCTTTGGCAGCGCCGGTGTCCCTGGAGCTGTAGGCTTTGTGGCTCTCTGAACCCTAACCCTAACCCTAATTGTAACGGGAGCTTAGATTTTGGGCTGAGGTCCGCAGGTGCATGGGTGGTTGGGATGAGAAAGTTGTGGAGGGAGCACTGTTGGTGCAGTGCCGTGCTCCCCTTGGCGTGCCTTTGGCAGCGCCAGTGTCCCTGGAGCTGTAGGCTTTGTGGCTCTCTGAACCCTAACCCTAACCCTAATTGTAATGGGGGCTTAGATTTTGGGCTGAGGTCCGCAGGTGCCTGGGTGGTTGGGATGAGAAAGGTGTGGAGGGAGCACTGTTGGTGCAGTGCCGTGCTCCCCTTGGCGTGCCTTTGGCAGCGCCAGTGTCCCTGGAGCTGTAGGCTTTGTGGCTCTGAACCCTAACCCTAACCCTAATTGTAACGGGGGCTTAGATTTTGGGCTGAGGTCCGCAGGTGCCTCGGTGGTTGGGATGAGAAAGGTGTGGAGGGAGCACTGTTGGTGCAGTGCCGTGCTCCCCTTGGCGTGCCTTTGGCAGCGCCAGTGTCCCTGGAGCTGTAGGCTTTGTGGCTCTCTGAACCCTAACCCTAACCCTAATTATAAAGGGACCTTGGATTTTGGGCTGAGGTCCGCAGGTGCATGGGTGACATAGATGAGAAAGGTGTGGAGGGAGCACTGTTGGTGCAGTGCCGTGCTCCCCTTGGCGTGCCTTTGGCAGCGCCAGTGTCCCTGGAGCTGTAGGCTTTGTGGCTCTCTGAACCCTAACCCTAACCCTAATTGTAACGGGAGCTTAGATTTTGGGCTGAGGTCCGCAGGTGCCTGGGTGGTTGGGATGAGAAAGGTGTGGAGGGAGCACTGTTGGTGCGGTGCCGTGCTCCCCTTGGCGTGCCTTTGGCAGCGCCAGTGTCCCTGGAGCTGTAGGCTTTGTGGCTCTCTGAACCCTAACCCTAACCCTAATTATAAAGGGACCTTGGATTTTGGGCTGAGGTCCGCAGGTGCATGGGTGACATAGATGAGAAAGGTGTGGAGGGAGCACTGTTGGTGCAGTGCCGTGCTCCCCTTGGCGTGCCTTTGGCAGCGCCAGTGTCCCTGGAGCTGTAGGCTTTGTGGCTCTCTGAACCCTAACCCTAACCCTAATTGTAATGGGGGCTTAGATTTTGGGCTGAGGTCCGCAGGTGCCTGGGTGGTTGGGATGAGAAAGGTGTGGAGGGAGCACTGTTGGTGCAGTGCCATGCTCCCCTTGGCGTGCCTTTGGCAGCGCCAGTGTCCCTGGAGCTGTAGGCTTTGTGGCTCTCTGAACCCTAACCCTAACCCTAATTGTAACGGGAGCTTAGATTTTGGGCTGAGGTCCGCAGGTGCCTGGGTGGTTGGGATGAGAAAGGTGTGGAGGGAGCACTGTTGGTGCAGTGCCGTGCTCCCCTTGGCGTGCCTTTGGCAGCGCCAGTGTCCCTGGAGCTGTAGGCTTTGTGGCTCTCTGAACCCTAACCCTAACCCTAATTGTAATGGGGGCTTAGATTTTGGGCTGAGGTCCGCAGGTGCACGGGTGGCACGGATGAGAAAGGTGTGGAGGGAGCACTGTTGGTGCGGTGCCGTGCTCCCCTTGGCGTGCCTTTGGCAGCGCCAGTGTCCCTGGAGCTGTAGGCTTTGTGGCTCTCTGAACCCTAACCCTAACCCTAATTGTAATGGGGGCTTAGATTTTGGGCTGAGGTCCGCAGGTGCCTGGGTGGTTGGGATGAGAAGGGTGTGGAGGGAGCACTGTTGGTGCAGTGCCGTGCTCCCCTTGGCGTGCCTTTGGCAGCGCCAGTGTCCCTGGAGCTGTAGGCTTTGTGGCTCTCTGAACCCTAACCCTAACCCTAATTGTAATGGGGGCTTAGATTTTGGGCTGAGGTCCGCAGGTGCACGGATGGTTGGGATGAGAAAGGTGTGGAGGAATCACTGTTGGTGCAGTGCCATGCTCCCCTTGGCGTGCCTTTGGCAGCGCCAGTGTCCCTGGAGCTGTAGGCTTTGTGGCTCTCTGAACCCTAACCCTAACCCTAATTGTAATGGGGGCTTAGATTTTGGGCTGAGGTCCGCAGGTGCCTGGGTGGTTGGGATGAGAAAGGTGTGGAGGGAGCACTGTTGGTGCAGTGCCGTGCTCCCCTTGGCGTGCCTTTGGCAGCGCCAGTGTCCCTGGAGCTGTAGGCTTTGTGGCTCTCTGAACCCTAACCCTAACCCTAATTGTAATGGGGGCTTAGATTTTGGGCTGAGGTCCGCAGGTGCACGGATGGTTGGGATGAGAAAGGTGTGGAGGGAGCACTGTTGGTGCAGTGCCGTGCTCCCCTTGGCGTGCCTTTGGCAGCGCCAGTGTCCCTGGAGCTGTAGGCTTTGTGGCTCTCTGAACCCTAACCCTAACCCTAATTGTAACGGGAGCTTAGATTTTGGGCTGAGGTCCGCAGGTGCCTGGGTGGTTGGGATGAGAAAGGTGTGGAGGGAGCACTGTTGGTGCAGTGCCGTGCTCCCCTTGGCGTGCCTTTGGCAGCGCCAGTGTCCCTGGAGCTGTAGGCTTTGTGGCTCTCTGAACCCTAACCCTAACCCTAATTGTAACGGGAGCTTAGATTTTGGGGTGAGGTCCGCAGGTGCCTGGGTGGTTGGGATGAGAAAGGTGTGGAGGGAGCACTGTTGGTGCAGTGCCGTGCTCCCCTTGGCGTGCCTTTGGCAGCGCCAGTGTCCCTGGAGCTGTAGGCTTTGTGGCTCTCTGAACCCTAACCCTAACCCTAATTGTAATGGGAGCTTAGATTTTGGGCTGAGGTCCGCAGGTGCCTGGGTGGTTGGGATGAGAAAGGTGTGGAGGGAGCACTGTTGGTGCGGTGCCGTGCTCCCCTTGGCGTGCCTTTGGCAGCGCCGGTGTCCCTGGAGCTGTAGGCTTTGTGGCTCTCTGAACCCTAACCCTAACCCTAATTGTAACGGGAGCTTAGATTTTGGGCTGAGGTCCGCAGGTGCACGGGTGGCACGGATGAGAAAGGTGTGGAGGGAGCACTGTTGGTGCGGTGCCGTGCTCCCCTTGGCGTGCCTTTGGCAGCGCCAGTGTCCCTGGAGCTGTAGGCTTTGTGGCTCTCTGAACCCTAACCCTAACCCTAATTGTAATGGGGGCTTAGATTTTGGGCTGAGGTCCGCAGGTGCCTGGGTGGTTGGGATGAGAAAGGTGTGGAGGGAGCACTGTTGGTGCAGTGCCGTGCTCCCCTTGGCGTGCCTTTGGCAGCGCCAGTGTCCCTGGAGCTGTAGGCTTTGTGGCTCTCTGAACCCTAACCCTAACCCTAATTGTAACGGGAGCTTAGATTTTGGGGTGAGGTCCGCAGGTGCCTGGGTGGTTGGGATGAGAAAGGTGTGGAGGGAGCACTGTTGGTGCAGTGCCGTGCTCCCCTTGGCGTGCCTTTGGCAGCGCCAGTGTCCCTGGAGCTGTAGGCTTTGTGGCTCTCTGAACCCTAACCCTAACCCTAATTGTAACGGGGGCTTAGATTTTGGGCTGAGGTCCGCAGGTGCCTGGGTGGTTGGGATGAGAAAGGTGTGGAGGGAGCACTGTTGGTGCAGTGCCATGCTCCCTTTGGCGTGCCTTTGGCAGCGCCGGTGTCCCTGGAGCTGTAGGCTTTGTGGCTCTCTGAACCCTAACCCTAACCCTAATTGTAACGGGAGCTTAGATTTTGGGCTGAGGTCCGCAGGTGCATGGGTGGTTGGGATGAGAAAGTTGTGGAGGGAGCACTGTTGGTGCAGTGCCGTGCTCCCCTTGGCGTGCCTTTGGCAGCGCCAGTGTCCCTGGAGCTGTAGGCTTTGTGGCTCTCTGAACCCTAACCCTAACCCTAATTGTAATGGGGGCTTAGATTTTGGGCTGAGGTCCGCAGGTGCCTGGGTGGTTGGGATGAGAAAGGTGTGGAGGGAGCACTGTTGGTGCAGTGCCGTGCTCCCCTTGGCGTGCCTTTGGCAGCGCCAGTGTCCCTGGAGCCGTAGGCTTTGTGGCTCTCTGAACCCTAACCCTAACCCTAATTGTAACGGGGGCTTAGATTTTGGGCTGAGGTCCGCAGGTGCCTGGGTGGTTGGGATGAGAAAGGTGTGGAGGGAGCACTGTTGGTGCAGTGCCGTGCTCCCCTTGGCGTGCCTTTGGCAGCGCCAGTGTCCCTGGAGCTGTAGGCTTTGTGGCTCTCTGAACCCTAACCCTAACCCTAATTGTAACGGGGGCTTAGATTTTGGGCTGAGGTCCGCAGGTGCATGGGTGGTTGGGATGAGAAAGGTGTGGAGGGAGCACTGTTGGTGCAGTGCCGTGCTCCCCTTGGCGTGCCTTTGGCAGCGCCAGTGTCCCTGGAGCTGTAGGCTTTGTGGCTCTCTGAACCCTAACCCTAACCCTAATTGTAACGGGAGCTTAGATTTTGGGGTGAGGTCCGCAGGTGCCTGGGTGGTTGGGATGAGAAAGGTGTGGAGGGAGCACTGTTGGTGCAGTGCCGTGCTCCCCTTGGCGTGCCTTTGGCAGCGCCAGTGTCCCTGGAGCTGTAGGCTTTGTGGCTCTCTGAACCCTAACCCTAACCCTAATTGTAACGGGAGCTTAGATTTTGGGCTGAGGTCCGCAGGTGCCTGGGTGGTTGGGATGAGAAAGGTGTGGAGGGAGCACTGTTGGTGCAGTGCCGTGCTCCCCTTGGCGTGCCTTTGGCAGCGCCGGTGTCCCTGGAGCTGTAGGCTTTGTGGCTCTCTGAACCCTAACCCTAACCCTAATTGTAACGGGAGCTTAGATTTTGGGCTGAGGTCCGCAGGTGCCTGGGTGGTTGGGATGAGAAAGGTGTGGAGGGAGCACTGTTGGTGCAGTGCCGTGCTCCCCTTGGCGTGCCTTTGGCAGCGCCGGTGTCCCTGGAGCTGTAGGCTTTGTGGCTCTCTGAACCCTAACCCTAACCCTAATTGTAATGGGGGCTTAGATTTTGGGCTGAGGTCCGCAGGTGCCTGTGTGGTTGGGATGAGAAAGGTGTGGAGGGAGCACTGTTGGTGCAGTGCCGTGCTCCCCTTGGCGTGCCTTTGGCAGCGCCAGTGTCCCGGGAGCTGTAGGCTTTGTGGCTCTCTGAACCCTAACCCTAACCCTAATTGTAACGGGAGCTTAGATTTTGGGCTGAGGTCCGCAGGTGCATGGGTGGTTGGGATGAGAAAGTTGTGGAGGGAGCACTGTTGGTGCAGTGCCGTGCTCCCCTTGGCGTGCCTTTGGCAGCGCCAGTGTCCCTGGAGCTGTAGGCTTTGTGGCTCTCTGAACCCTAACCCTAACCCTAACCCTAATTGTAATGGGGGCTTAGATTTTGGGCTGAGGTCCGCAGGTGCACGGATGGTTGGGATGAGAAAGGTGTGGAGGGAGCACTGTTGGTGCAGTGCCGTGCTCCCCTTGGCGTGCCTTTGGCAGCGCCAGTGTCCCTGGAGCTGTAGGCTTTGTGGCTCTCTGAACCCTAACCCTAACCCTAATTGTAATGGGGGCTTAGATTTTGGGGTGAGGTCCGCAGGTGCCTGTGTGGTTGGGATGAGAAAGGTGTGGAGGGAGCACTGTTGGTGCAGTGCCGTGCTCCCCTTGGCGTGCCTTTGGCAGCGCCAGTGTCCCTGGAGCTGTAGGCTTTGTGTCTCTCTGAACCCTAACCCTAACCCTAATTGTAATGGGGGCTTAGATTTTGGGCTGAGGTCCGCAGGTGCCTGGGTGGTTGGGATGAGAAAGGTGTGGAGGGAGCACTGTTGGTGCAGTGCCGTGCTCCCCTTGGCGTGCCTTTGGCAGCGCCAGTGTCCCTGGAGCTGTAGGCTTTGTGGCTCTCTGAACCCTAACCCTAACCCTAATTGTAATGGGGGCTTAGATTTTGGGCTGAGGTCCGCAGGTGCACGGATGGTTGGGATGAGAAAGGTGTGGAGGGAGCACTGTTGGTGCAGTGCCGTGCTCCCCTTGGCGTGTCTTTTGCAGCGCCAGTGTCCCTGGAGCTGTAGGCTTTGTGGCTCTCTGAACCCTAACCCTAACCCTAATTGTAACGGGACCTTGGATTTTGGGCTGAGGTCCGCAGGTGCCTGGGTGGTTGGGATGAGAAAGGTGTGGAGGGAGCACTGTTGGTGCAGTGCCGTGCTCCCCTTGGCGTGCCTTTGGCAGCGCCAGTGTCCCTGGAGCTGTAGGCTTTGTGGCTCTCTGAACCCTAACCCTAACCCTAATTGTAACGGGAGCTTAGATTTTGGGCTGAGGTCCGCAGGTGCCTGGGTGGTTGGGATGAGAAAGTTGTGGAGGGAGCACTGTTGGTGCAGTGCCGTGCTCCCCTTGGCGTGCCTTTGGCAGCGCCAGTGTCCCTGGAGCTGTAGGCTTTGTGGCTCTCTGAACCCTAACCCTAACCCTAATTGTAACGGGAGCTTAGATTTTGGGGTGAGGTCCGCAGGTGCCTGGGTGGTTGGGATGAGAAAAGTGTGGAGGGAGCACTGTTGGTGCGGTGCCGTGCTCCCCTTGGCGTGCCTTTGGCAGCGCCAGTGTCCCTGGAGCTGTAGGCTTTGTGGCTCTCTGAACCCTAACCCTAACCCTAATTGTAACGGGAGCTTAGATTTTGGGCTGAGGTCCGCAGGTGCCTGGGTGGTTGGGATGAGAAAGGTGTGGAGGGAGCACTGTTGGTGCGGTGCCGTGCTCCCCTTGGCGTGCCTTTGGCAGCGCCGGTGTCCCTGGAGCTGTAGGCTTTGTGGCTCTCTGAACCCTAACCCTAACCCTAATTGTAATGGGGGCTTAGATTTTGGGCTGAGGTCCGCAGGTGCCTGGGTGGTTGGGATGAGAAAGGTGTGGAGGGAGCACTGTTGGTGCGGTGCCATGCTCCCTTTGGCGTGCCTTTGGCAGCGCCGGTGTCCCTGGAGCTGTAGGCTTTGTGGCTCTCTGAACCCTAACTCTAACCCTAATTATAAAGGGACCTTGGATTTTGGGCTGAGGTCCGCAGGTGCATGGGTGACATAGATGAGAAAGGTGTGGAGGGAGCACTGTTGGTGCAGTGCCGTGCTCCCCTTGGCGTGCCTTTGGCAGCGCCAGTGTCCCTGGAGCTGTAGGCTTTGTGGCTCTCTGAACCCTAACCCTAACCCTAATTGTAATGGGGGCTTAGATTTTGGGCTGAGGTCCGCAGGTGCACGGGTGGCACGGATGAGAAAGGTGTGGAGGGAGCACTGTTGGTGCGGTGCCGTGCTCCCCTTGGCGTGCCTTTGGCAGCGCCAGTGTCCCTGGAGCTGTAGGCTTTGTGGCTCTCTGAACCCTAACCCTAACCCTAATTGTAATGGAGGCTTAGATTTTGGGCTGAGGTCCGCAGGTGCCTGGGTGGTTGGGATGAGAAAGGTGTGGAGGGAGCACTGTTGGTGCGGTGCCGTGCTCCCCTTGGCGTGCCTTTGGCAGCGCCAGTGTCCCTGGAGCTGTAGGCTTTGTGGCTCTCTGAACCCTAACCCTAACCCTAATTGTAACGGGAGCTTAGATTTTGGGCTGAGGTCCGCAGGTGCATGGGTGGTTGGGATGAGAAAGGTGTGGAGGGAGCACTGTTGGTGCAGTGCCGTGCTCCCCTTGGCGTGCCTTTGGCAGCGCCAGTGTCCCTGGAGCTGTAGGCTTTGTGGCTCTCTGAACCCTAACCCTAACCCTAATTGTAACGGGAGCTTAGATTTTGGGCTGAGGTCCGCAGGTGCCTGGGTGGTTGGGATGAGAAAGGTGTGGAGGGAGCACTGTTGGTGCAGTGCCGTGCTCCCCTTGGCGTGCCTTTGGCAGCGCCGGTGTCCCTGGAGCTGTAGGCTTTGTGGCTCTCTGAACCCTAACCCTAACCCTAATTGTAACGGGAGCTTAGATTTTGGGCTGAGGTCCGCAGGTGCCTGGGTGGTTGGGATGAGAAAGGTGTGGAGGGAGCACTGTTGGTGCAGTGCCGTGCTCCCCTTGGCGTGCCTTTGGCAGCGCCGGTGTCCCTGGAGCTGTAGGCTTTGTGGCTCTCTGAACCCTAACCCTAACCCTAATTGTAATGGGAGCTTAGAATTTGGGCTGAGGTCCGCAGGTGCCTGTGTGGTTGGGATGAGAAAGGTGTGGAGGGAGCACTGTTGGTGCAGTGCCATGCTCCCCTTGGCGTGCCTTTTGCAGCGCCAGTGTCCCTGGAGCTGTAGGCTTTGTGGCTCTCTGAACCCTAACCCTAACCCTAATTGTAACGGGAGCTTAGATTTTGGGCTGAGGTCCGCAGGTGCATGGGTGGTTGGGATGAGAAAGTTGTGGAGGGAGCACTGTTGGTGCAGTGCCGTGCTCCCCTTGGCGTGCCTTTGGCAGCGCCAGTGTCCCTGGAGCTGTAGGCTTTGTGGCTCTCTGAACCCTAACCCTAACCCTAATTGTAATGGGGGCTTAGATTTTGGGGTGAGGTCCGCAGGTGCCTGTGTGGTTGGGATGAGAAAGGTGTGGAGGGAGCACTGTTGGTGCAGTGCCGTGCTCCCCTTGGCGTGCCTTTGGCAGCGCCAGTGTCCCTGGAGCTGTAGGCTTTGTGTCTCTCTGAACCCTAACCCTAACCCTAATTGTAATGGGGGCTTAGATTTTGGGCTGAGGTCCGCAGGTGCCTGGGTGGTTGGGATGAGAAAGGTGTGGAGGGAGCACTGTTGGTGCAGTGCCGTGCTCCCCTTGGCGTGCCTTTGGCAGCGCCAGTGTCCCTGGAGCTGTAGGCTTTGTGGCTCTCTGAACCCTAACCCTAACCCTAATTGTAATGGGGGCTTAGATTTTGGGCTGAGGTCCGCAGGTGCACGGATGGTTGGGATGAGAAAGGTGTGGAGGGAGCACTGTTGGTGCAGTGCCGTGCTCCCCTTGGCGTGTCTTTTGCAGCGCCAGTGTCCCTGGAGCTGTAGGCTTTGTGGCTCTCTGAACCCTAACCCTAACCCTAATTGTAACGGGACCTTGGATTTTGGGCTGAGGTCCGCAGGTGCCTGGGTGGTTGGGATGAGAAAGGTGTGGAGGGAGCACTGTTGGTGCAGTGCCGTGCTCCCCTTGGCGTGCCTTTGGCAGCGCCAGTGTCCCTGGAGCTGTAGGCTTTGTGGCTCTCTGAACCCTAACCCTAACCCTAATTGTAACGGGAGCTTAGATTTTGGGCTGAGGTCCGCAGGTGCCTGGGTGGTTGGGATGAGAAAGTTGTGGAGGGAGCACTGTTGGTGCAGTGCCGTGCTCCCCTTGGCGTGCCTTTGGCAGCGCCAGTGTCCCTGGAGCTGTAGGCTTTGTGGCTCTCTGAACCCTAACCCTAACCCTAATTGTAACGGGAGCTTAGATTTTGGGGTGAGGTCCGCAGGTGCCTGGGTGGTTGGGATGAGAAAAGTGTGGAGGGAGCACTGTTGGTGCGGTGCCGTGCTCCCCTTGGCGTGCCTTTGGCAGCGCCAGTGTCCCTGGAGCTGTAGGCTTTGTGGCTCTCTGAACCCTAACCCTAACCCTAATTGTAACGGGAGCTTAGATTTTGGGCTGAGGTCCGCAGGTGCCTGGGTGGTTGGGATGAGAAAGGTGTGGAGGGAGCACTGTTGGTGCGGTGCCGTGCTCCCCTTGGCGTGCCTTTGGCAGCGCCGGTGTCCCTGGAGCTGTAGGCTTTGTGGCTCTCTGAACCCTAACCCTAACCCTAATTGTAATGGGGGCTTAGATTTTGGGCTGAGGTCCGCAGGTGCCTGGGTGGTTGGGATGAGAAAGGTGTGGAGGGAGCACTGTTGGTGCGGTGCCATGCTCCCTTTGGCGTGCCTTTGGCAGCGCCGGTGTCCCTGGAGCTGTAGGCTTTGTGGCTCTCTGAACCCTAACTCTAACCCTAATTATAAAGGGACCTTGGATTTTGGGCTGAGGTCCGCAGGTGCATGGGTGACATAGATGAGAAAGGTGTGGAGGGAGCACTGTTGGTGCAGTGCCGTGCTCCCCTTGGCGTGCCTTTGGCAGCGCCAGTGTCCCTGGAGCTGTAGGCTTTGTGGCTCTCTGAACCCTAACCCTAACCCTAATTGTAATGGGGGCTTAGATTTTGGGCTGAGGTCCGCAGGTGCACGGGTGGCACGGATGAGAAAGGTGTGGAGGGAGCACTGTTGGTGCGGTGCCGTGCTCCCCTTGGCGTGCCTTTGGCAGCGCCAGTGTCCCTGGAGCTGTAGGCTTTGTGGCTCTCTGAACCCTAACCCTAACCCTAATTGTAATGGAGGCTTAGATTTTGGGCTGAGGTCCGCAGGTGCCTGGGTGGTTGGGATGAGAAAGGTGTGGAGGGAGCACTGTTGGTGCGGTGCCGTGCTCCCCTTGGCGTGCCTTTGGCAGCGCCAGTGTCCCTGGAGCTGTAGGCTTTGTGGCTCTCTGAACCCTAACCCTAACCCTAATTGTAACGGGAGCTTAGATTTTGGGCTGAGGTCCGCAGGTGCATGGGTGGTTGGGATGAGAAAGGTGTGGAGGGAGCACTGTTGGTGCAGTGCCGTGCTCCCCTTGGCGTGCCTTTGGCAGCGCCAGTGTCCCTGGAGCTGTAGGCTTTGTGGCTCTCTGAACCCTAACCCTAACCCTAATTGTAACGGGAGCTTAGATTTTGGGCTGAGGTCCGCAGGTGCCTGGGTGGTTGGGATGAGAAAGGTGTGGAGGGAGCACTGTTGGTGCAGTGCCGTGCTCCCCTTGGCGTGCCTTTGGCAGCGCCGGTGTCCCTGGAGCTGTAGGCTTTGTGGCTCTCTGAACCCTAACCCTAACCCTAATTGTAACGGGAGCTTAGATTTTGGGCTGAGGTCCGCAGGTGCCTGGGTGGTTGGGATGAGAAAGGTGTGGAGGGAGCACTGTTGGTGCAGTGCCGTGCTCCCCTTGGCGTGCCTTTGGCAGCGCCGGTGTCCCTGGAGCTGTAGGCTTTGTGGCTCTCTGAACCCTAACCCTAACCCTAATTGTAATGGGAGCTTAGAATTTGGGCTGAGGTCCGCAGGTGCCTGTGTGGTTGGGATGAGAAAGGTGTGGAGGGAGCACTGTTGGTGCAGTGCCATGCTCCCCTTGGCGTGCCTTTTGCAGCGCCAGTGTCCCTGGAGCTGTAGGCTTTGTGGCTCTCTGAACCCTAACCCTAACCCTAATTGTAACGGGAGCTTAGATTTTGGGCTGAGGTCCGCAGGTGCATGGGTGGTTGGGATGAGAAAGTTGTGGAGGGAGCACTGTTGGTGCAGTGCCGTGCTCCCCTTGGCGTGCCTTTGGCAGCGCCAGTGTCCCTGGAGCTGTAGGCTTTGTGGCTCTCTGAACCCTAACCCTAACCCTAATTGTAATGGGGGCTTAGATTTTGGGCTGAGGTCCGCAGGTGCCTGGGTGGTTGGGATGAGAAAGGTGTGGAGGGAGCACTGTTGGTGCAGTGCCGTGCTCCCCTTGGCGTGCCTTTGGCAGCGCCAGTGTCCCTGGAGCTGTAGGCTTTGTGGCTCTCTGAACCCTAACCCTAACCCTAATTATAAAGGGACCTTGGATTTTGGGCTGAGGTCCGCAGGTGCCTGGGTGGTTGGGATGAGAAAGGTGTGGAGGGAGCACTGTTGGTGCAGTGCCGTGCTCCCCTTGGCGTGCCTTTGGCAGCGCCAGTGTCCCTGGAGCTGTAGGCTTTGTGGCTCTCTGAACCCTAACCCTAACCCTAATTGTAATGGGGGCTTAGATTTTGGGCTGAGGTCCGCAGGTGCACGGGTGGCACGGATGAGAAAGGTGTGGAGGGAGCACTGTTGGTGCGGTGCCGTGCTCCCCTTGGCGTGCCTTTGGCAGCGCCAGTGTCCCTGGAGCTGTAGGCTTTGTGGCTCTCTGAACCCTAACCCTAACCCTAATTGTAATGGGGGCTTAGATTTTGGGCTGAGGTCCGCAGGTGCACGGGTGGTTGGGATGAGAAAGGTGTGGAGGGAGCACTGTTGGTGCAGTGCCGTGCTCCCCTTGGCGTGCCTTTGGCAGCGCCAGTGTCCCTGGAGCTGTAGGCTTTGTGGCTCTCTGAACCCTAACCCTAACCCTAATTATAAAGGGACCTTGGATTTTGGGCTGAGGTCCGCAGGTGCCTGGGTGACATAGATGAGAAAGGTGTGGAGGGAGCACTGTTGGTGCAGTGCCGTGCTCCCCTTGGCGTGCCTTTGGCAGCGCCAGTGTCCCTGGAGCTGTAGGCTTTGTGGCTCTCTGAACCCTAACCCTAACCCTAATTGTAACGGGAGCTTAGATTTTGGGCTGAGGTCCGCAGGTGCATGGGTGGTTGGGATGAGAAAGTTGTGGAGGGAGCACTGTTGGTGCAGTGCCGTGCTCCCCTTGGCGTGCCTTTGGCAGCGCCAGTGTCCCTGGAGCTGTAGGCTTTGTGGCTCTCTGAACCCTAACCCTAACCCTAATTGTAATGGGGGCTTAGATTTTGGGCTGAGGTCCGCAGGTGCCTGGGTGGTTGGGATGAGAAAGGTGTGGAGGGAGCACTGTTGGTGCAGTGCCGTGCTCCCCTTGGCGTGCCTTTGGCAGCGCCAGTGTCCCTGGAGCTGTAGGCTTTGTGGCTCTCTGAACCCTAACCCTAACCCTAATTGTAACGGGGGCTTAGATTTTGGGCTGAGGTCCGCAGGTGCCTGGGTGGTTGGGATGAGAAAGGTGTGGAGGGAGCACTGTTGGTGCAGTGCCGTGCTCCCCTTGGCGTGCCTTTGGCAGCGCCAGTGTCCCTGGAGCTGTAGGCTTTGTGGCTCTCTGAACCCTAACCCTAACCCTAATTATAAAGGGACCTTGGATTTTGGGCTGAGGTCCGCAGGTGCATGGGTGACATAGATGAGAAAGGTGTGGAGGGAGCACTGTTGGTGCAGTGCCGTGCTCCCCTTGGCGTGCCTTTGGCAGCTCCAGTGTCCCTGGAGCTGTAGGCTTTGTGGCTCTCTGAACCCTAACCCTAACCCTAATTGTAATGGGGGCTTAGATTTTGGGCTGAGGTCCGCAGGTGCACGGGTGGCACGGATGAGAAAGGTGTGGAGGGAGCACTGTTGGTGCGGTGCCGTGTTCCCCTTGGCGTGCCTTTGGCAGCGCCAGTGTCCCTGGAGCTGTAGGCTTTGTGGCTCTCTGAACCCTAACCCTAACCCTAATTGTAACGGGAGCTTAGATTTTGGGCTGAGGTCCGCAGGTGCCTGGGTGGTTGGGATGAGAAAGGTGTGGAGGGAGCACTGTTGGTGCGGTGCCGTGCTCCCCTTGGCGTGCCTTTGGCAGCGCCAGTGTCCCTGGAGCTGTAGGCTTTGTGGCTCTCTGAACCCTAACCCTAACCCTAATTATAAAGGGACCTTGGATTTTGGGCTGAGGTCCGCAGGTGCATGGGTGACATAGATGAGAAAGGTGTGGAGGGAGCACTGTTGGTGCAGTGCCGTGCTCCCCTTGGCGTGCCTTTGGCAGCGCCAGTGTCCCTGGAGCTGTAGGCTTTGTGGCTCTCTGAACCCTAACCCTAACCCTAATTGTAACGGGACCTTGGATTTTGGGCTGAGGTCCGCAGGTGCCTGGGTGGTTGGGATGAGAAAGGTGTGGAGGGAGCACTGTTGGTGCAGTGCCGTGCTCCCCTTGGCGTGCCTTTGGCAGCTCCAGTGTCCCTGGAGCTGTAGGCTTTGTGGCTCTCTGAACCCTAACCCTAACCCTAATTGTAACGGGAGCTTAGATTTTGGGCTGAGGTCCGCAGGTGCCTGGGTGGTTGGGATGAGAAAGGTGTGGAGGGAGCACTGTTGGTGCAGTGCCGTGCTCCCCTTGGCGTGCCTTTGGCAGCGCCAGTGTCCCTGGAGCTGTAGGCTTTGTGGCTCTCTGAACCCTAACCCTAACCCTAATTGTAATGGGGGCTTAGATTTTGGGCTGAGGTCCGCAGGTGCACGGGTGGCACGGATGAGAAAGGTGTGGAGGGAGCACTGTTGGTGCGGTGCCGTGCTCCCCTTGGCGTGCCTTTGGCAGCGCCAGTGTCCCTGGAGCTGTAGGCTTTGTGGCTCTCTGAACCCTAACCCTAACCCTAATTGTAATGGGGGCTTAGATTTTGGGCTGAGGTCCGCAGGTGCACGGGTGGTTGGGATGAGAAAGGTGTGGAGGGAGCACTGTTGGTGCAGTGCCGTGCTCCCCTTGGCGTGCCTTTGGCAGCGCCAGTGTCCCTGGAGCTGTAGGCTTTGTGGCTCTCTGAACCCTAACCCTAACCCTAATTGTAACGGGAGCTTAGATTTTGGGCTGAGGTCCGCAGGTGCCTGGGTGGTTGGGATGAGAAAGGTGTGGAGGGAGCACTGTTGGTGCAGTGCCGTGCTCCCCTTGGCGTGCCTTTGGCAGCGCCAGTGTCCCTGGAGCTGTAGGCTTTGTGGCTCTCTGAACCCTAACCCTAACCCTAATTATAAAGGGACCTTGGATTTTGGGCTGAGGTCCGCAGGTGCATGGGTGACATAGATGAGAAAGGTGTGGAGGGAGCACTGTTGGTGCAGTGCCGTGCTCCCCTTGGCGTGCCTTTGGCAGCTCCAGTGTCCCTGGAGCTGTAGGCTTTGTGGCTCTCTGAACCCTAACCCTAACCCTAATTGTAACGGGGGCTTAGATTTTGGGCTGAGGTCCGCAGGTGCCTGGGTGGTTGGGATGAGAAAGGTGTGGAGGGAGCACTGTTGGTGCAGTGCCGTGCTCCCCTTGGCGTGCCTTTGGCAGCTCCAGTGTCCCTGGAGCTGTAGGCTTTGTGGCTCTCTGAACCCTAACCCTAACCCTAATTGTAACGGGAGCTTAGATTTTGGGCTGAGGTCCGCAGGTGCCTGGGTGGTTGGGATGAGAAAGGTGTGGAGGGAGCACTGTTGGTGCAGTGCCGTGCTCCCCTTGGCGTGCCTTTGGCAGCGCCAGTGTCCCTGGAGCTGTAGGCTTTGTGGCTCTCTGAACCCTAACCCTAACCCTAATTGTAATGGGGGCTTAGATTTTGGGCTGAGGTCCGCAGGTGCACGGGTGGCACGGATGAGAAAGGTGTGGAGGGAGCACTGTTGGTGCGGTGCCGTGCTCCCCTTGGCGTGCCTTTGGCAGCGCCAGTGTCCCTGGAGCTGTAGGCTTTGTGGCTCTCTGAACCCTAACCCTAACCCTAATTGTAACGGGGGCTTAGATTTTGGGCTGAGGTCCGCAGGTGCACGGGTGGTTGGGATGAGAAAGGTGTGGAGGGAGCACTGTTGGTGCAGTGCCGTGCTCCCCTTGGCGTGCCTTTGGCAGCGCCAGTGTCCCTGGAGCTGTAGGCTTTGTGGCTCTCTGAACCCTAACCCTAACCCTAATTGTAACGGGAGCTTAGATTTTGGGCTGAGGTCCGCAGGTGCCTGGGTGGTTGGGATGAGAAAGGTGTGGAGGGAGCACTGTTGGTGCAGTGCCGTGCTCCCCTTGGCGTGCCTTTGGCAGCGCCAGTGTCCCTGGAGCTGTAGGCTTTGTGGCTCTCTGAACCCTAACCCTAACCCTAATTGTAACGGGAGCTTAGATTTTGGGCTGAGGTCCGCAGGTGCCTGGGTGGCACGGATGAGAAAGGTGTGGAGGGAGCACTGTTGGTGCAGTGCCGTGCTCCCCTTGGCGTGCCTTTGGCAGCGCCGGTGTCCCTGGAGCTGTAGGCTTTGTGGCTCTCTGAACCCTAACCCTAACCCTAATTGTAACGGGAGCTTAGATTTTGGGCTGAGGTCCGCAGGTGCCTGGGTGGTTGGGATGAGAAAGGTGTGGAGGGAGCACTGTTGGTGCAGTGCCGTGCTCCCCTTGGCGTGCCTTTGGCAGCGCCAGTGTCCCTGGAGCTGTAGGCTTTGTGGCTCTCTGAACCCTAACCCTAACCCTAATTGTAACGGGAGCTTAGATTTTGGGCTGAGGTCCGCAGGTGCCTGGGTGGTTGGGATGAGAAAGGTGTGGAGGGAGCACTGTTGGTGCAGTGCCGTGCTCCCCTTGGCGTGCCTTTGGCAGCGCCAGTGTCCCTGGAGCTGTAGGCTTTGTGGCTCTCTGAACCCTAACCCTAACCCTAATTATAAAGGGACCTTGGATTTTGGGCTGAGGTCCGCAGGTGCATGGGTGACATAGATGAGAAAGGTGTGGAGGGAGCACTGTTGGTGCAGTGCCGTGCTCCCCTTGGCGTGCCTTTGGCAGCGCCAGTGTCCCTGGAGCTGTAGGCTTTGTGGCTCTCTGAACCCTAACCCTAACCCTAATTGTAACGGGAGCTTAGATTTTGGGCTGAGGTCCGCAGGTGCCTGGGTGGTTGGGATGAGAAAGGTGTGGAGGGAGCACTGTTGGTGCAGTGCCGTGCTCCCCTTGGCGTGCCTTTGGCAGCGCCAGTGTCCCTGGAGCTGTAGGCTTTGTGGCTCTCTGAACCCTAACCCTAATCCTAATTATAAAGGGACCTTGGATTTTGGGCTGAGGTCCGCAGGTGCACGGATGGTTGGGATGAGAAAGGTGTGGAGGGAGCACTGTTGGTGCAGTGCCGTGCTCCCCTTGGCGTGCCTTTGGCAGCGCCAGTGTCCCTGGAGCTGTAGGCTTTGTGGCTCTCTGAACCCTAACCCTAACCCTAATTGTAACGGGAGCTTAGATTTTGGGGTGAGGTCCGCAGGTGCCTGGGTGGTTGGGATGAGAAAGGTGTGGAGGGAGCACTGTTGGTGCAGTGCCGTGCTCCCCTTGGCGTGCCTTTGGCAGCGCCAGTGTCCCTGGAGCTGTAGGCTTTGTGGCTCTCTGAACCCTAACCCTAACCCTAATTGTAACGGGAGCTTAGATTTTGGGCTGAGGTCCGCAGGTGCCTGGGTGGTTGGGATGAGAAAGGTGTGGAGGGAGCACTGTTGGTGCAGTGCCGTGCTCCCCTTGGCGTGCCTTTGGCAGCGCCAGTGTCCCTGGAGCTGTAGGCTTTGTGGCTCTCTGAACCCTAACCCTAACCCTAATTATAAAGGGACCTTGGATTTTGGGCTGAGGTCCGCAGGTGCACGGGTGGTTGGGATGAGAAAGGTGTGGAGGGAGCACTGTTGGTGCAGTGCCGTGCTCCCCTTGGCGTGCCTTTGGCAGCGCCAGTGTCCCTGGAGCTGTAGGCTTTGTGGCTCTCTGAACCCTAACCCTAACCCTAATTGTAACGGGAGCTTAGATTTTGGGCTGAGGTCCGCAGGTGCACGGGTGGTTGGGATGAGAAAGGTGTGGAGGGAGCACTGTTGGTGCAGTGCCGTGCTCCCCTTGGCGTGCCTTTGGCAGCGCCAGTGTCCCTGGAGCTGTAGGCTTTGTGGCTCTCTGAACCCTAACCCTAACCCTAATTGTAACGGGAGCTTAGATTTTGGGCTGAGGTCCGCAGGTGCATGGGTGGTTGGGATGAGAAAGTTGTGGAGGGAGCACTGTTGGTGCAGTGCCGTGCTCCCCTTGGCGTGCCTTTGGCAGCGCCAGTGTCCCTGGAGCTGTAGGCTTTGTGGCTCTCTGAACCCTAACCCTAACCCTAATTATAAAGGGACCTTGGATTTTGGGCTGAGGTCCGCAGGTGCATGGGTGACATAGATGAGAAAGGTGTGGAGGGAGCACTGTTGGTGCAGTGCCGTGCTCCCCTTGGCGTGCCTTTGGCAGCGCCAGTGTCCCTGGAGCTGTAGGCTTTGTGGCTCTCTGAACCCTAACCCTAACCCTAATTGTAATGGGGGCTTAGATTTTGGGCTGAGGTCCGCAGGTGCACGGGTGGCACGGATGAGAAAGGTGTGGTGGGAGCACTGTTGGTGCGGTGCCGTGCTCCCCTTGGCGTGCCTTTGGCAGCTCCAGTGTCCCTGGAGCTGTAGGCTTTGTGGCTCTCTGAACCCTAACCCTAACCCTAATTGTAACGGGAGCTTAGATTTTGGGCTGAGGTCCGCAGGTGCCTGGGTGGTTGGGATGAGAAAGGTGTGGAGGGAGCACTGTTGGTGCAGTGCTGTGCTCCCCTTGGCGTGCCTTTGGCAGCGCCAGTGTCCCTGGAGCTGTAGGCTTTGTGGCTCTCTGAACCCTAACCCTAACCCTAATTGTAATGGGGGCTTATATTTTGGGCTGAGGTCCGCAGGTGCCTGGGTGGTTGGGATGAGAAAGGTGTGGAGGGAGCACTGTTGGTGCAGTGCCATGCTCCCCTTGGCGTGCCTTTGGCAGCGCCAGTGTCCCTGGAGCTGTAGGCTTTGTGGCTCTCTGAACCCTAACCCTAACCCTAATTGTAACGGGAGCTTAGATTTTGGGCTGAGGTCCGCAGGTGCCTGGGTGGTTGGGATGAGAAAGGTGTGGAGGGAGCACTGTTGGTGCAGTGCCGTGCTCCCCTTGGCGTGCCTTTGGCAGCGCCAGTGTCCCTGGAGCTGTAGGCTTTGTGGCTCTCTGAACCCTAACCCTAATCCTAATTATAAAGGGACCTTGGATTTTGGGCTGAGGTCCGCAGGTGCACGGGTGGCACGGATGAGAAAGGTGTGGAGGGAGCACTGTTGGTGCAGTGCCGTGCTCCCCTTGGCGTGCCTTTGGCAGCGCCAGTGTCCCTGGAGCTGTAGGCTTTGTGTCTCTCTGAACCCTAACCCTAACCCTAATTGTAATGGGGGCTTAGATTTTGGGCTGAGGTCCGCAGGTGCCTGGGTGGTTGGGATGAGAAAGGTGTGGAGGGAGCACTGTTGGTGCGGTGCCGTGCTCCCCTTGGCGTGCCTTTGGCAGCGCCAGTGTCCCTGGAGCTGTAGGCTTTGTGGCTCTCTGAACCCTAACCCTAACCCTAATTGTAATGGGGGCTTAGATTTTGGGCTGAGGTCCGCAGGTGCCTGGGTGGTTGGGATGAGAAGGGTGTGGAGGGAGCACTGTTGGTGCAGTGCCGTGCTCCCCTTGGCGTGCCTTTTGCAGCGCCAGTGTCCCTGGAGCTGTAGGCTTTGTGGCTCTCTGAACCCTAACCCTAACCCTAATTGTAATGGAGGCTTAGATTTTGGGCTGAGGTCCGCAGGTGCACGGATGGTTGGGATGAGAAAGGTGTGGAGGGAGCACTGTTGGTGCAGTGCCATGCTCCCCTTGGCGTGCCTTTGGCAGCGCCAGTGTCCCTGGAGCTGTAGGCTTTGTGTCTCTCTGAACCCTAACCCTAACCCTAATTGTAATGGGGGCTTAGATTTTGGGCTGAGGTCCGCAGGTGCCTGGGTGGTTGGGATGAGAAAGGTGTGGAGGGAGCACTGTTGGTGCAGTGCCGTGCTCCCCTTGGCGTGCCTTTGGCAGCGCCAGTGTCCCTGGAGCTGTAGGCTTTGTGTCTCTCTGAACCCTAACCCTAACCCTAATTGTAATGGGGGCTTAGATTTTGGGCTGAGGTCCGCAGGTGCCTGGGTGGTTGGGATGAGAAAGGTGTGGAGGGAGCACTGTTGGTGCAGTGCCGTGCTCCCCTTGGCGTGCCTTTGGCAGTGCCAGTGTCCCTGGAGCTGTAGGCTTTGTGGCTCTCTGAACCCTAACCCTAACCCTAATTGTAATGGGGGCTTAGATTTTGGGCTGAGGTCCGCAGGTGCCTGGGTGGTTGGGATGAGAAAGGTGTGGAGGGAGCACTGTTGGTGCGGTGCCGTGCTCCCCTTGGCGTGCCTTTGGCAGCGCCAGTGTCCCTGGAGCTGTAGGCTTTGTGGCTCTCTGAACCCTAACCCTAACCCTAATTGTAATGGGGGCTTAGATTTTGGGCTGAGGTCCGCAGGTGCCTGGGTGGTTGGGATGAGAAGGGTGTGGAGGGAGCACTGTTGGTGCAGTGCCGTGCTCCCCTTGGCGTGCCTTTGGCAGCGCCAGTGTCCCTGGAGCTGTAGGCTTTGTGGCTCTCTGAACCCTAACCCTAACCCTAATTGTAATGGAGGCTTAGATTTTGGGCTGAGGTCCGCAGGTGCCTGGGTGGTTGGGATGAGAAAGGTGTGGAGGGAGCACTGTTGGTGCAGTGCCGTGCTCCCCTTGGCGTGCCTTTGGCAGCGCCAGTGTCCCTGGAGCTGTAGGCTTTGTGTCTCTCTGAACCCTAACCCTAACCCTAATTGTAATGGGGGCTTAGATTTTGGGCTGAGGTCCGCAGGTGCCTGGGTGGTTGGGATGAGAAAGGTGTGGAGGGAGCACTGTTGGTGCGGTGCCGTGCTCCCCTTGGCGTGCCTTTGGCAGCGCCAGTGTCCCTGGAGCTGTAGGCTTTGTGGCTCTCTGAACCCTAACCCTAACCCTAATTGTAATGGGGGCTTAGATTTTGGGCTGAGGTCCGCAGGTGCCTGGGTGGTTGGGATGAGAAGGGTGTGGAGGGAGCACTGTTGGTGCAGTGCCGTGCTCCCCTTGGCGTGCCTTTGGCAGCGCCAGTGTCCCTGGAGCTGTAGGCTTTGTGGCTCTCTGAACCCTAACCCTAATCCTAATTATAAAGGGACCTTGGATTTTGGGCTGAGGTCCGCAGGTGCACGGGTGGCACGGATGAGAAAGGTGTGGAGGGAGCACTGTTGGTGCAGTGCCGTGCTCCCCTTGGCGTGCCTTTGGCAGCGCCAGTGTCCCTGGAGCTGTAGGCTTTGTGGCTCTCTGAACCCTAACCCTAACCCTAATTGTAATGGGGGCTTAGATTTTGGGCTGAGGTCCGCAGGTGCACGGGTGGCACGGATGAGAAAGGTGTGGAGGGAGCACTGTTGGTGCGGTGCCGTGCTCCCCTTGGCGTGCCTTTGGCAGCGCCAGTGTCCCTGGAGCTGTAGGCTTTGTGGCTCTCTGAACCCTAACCCTAACCCTAATTGTAATGGGGGCTTAGATTTTGGGCTGAGGTCCGCAGGTGCCTGGGTGGTTGGGATGAGAAGGGTGTGGAGGGAGCACTGTTGGTGCAGTGCCGTGCTCCCCTTGGCGTGCCTTTTGCAGCGCCAGTGTCCCTGGAGCTGTAGGCTTTGTGGCTCTCTGAACCCTAACCCTAACCCTAATTGTAATGGAGGCTTAGATTTTGGGCTGAGGTCCGCAGGTGCACGGATGGTTGGGATGAGAAAGGTGTGGAGGGAGCACTGTTGGTGCAGTGCCATGCTCCCCTTGGCGTGCCTTTGGCAGCGCCAGTGTCCCTGGAGCTGTAGGCTTTGTGTCTCTCTGAACCCTAACCCTAACCCTAATTGTAATGGGGGCTTAGATTTTGGGCTGAGGTCCGCAGGTGCCTGGGTGGTTGGGATGAGAAAGGTGTGGAGGGAGCACTGTTGGTGCAGTGCCGTGCTCCCCTTGGCGTGCCTTTGGCAGCGCCAGTGTCCCTGGAGCTGTAGGCTTTGTGTCTCTCTGAACCCTAACCCTAACCCTAATTGTAATGGGGGCTTAGATTTTGGGCTGAGGTCCGCAGGTGCCTGGGTGGTTGGGATGAGAAAGGTGTGGAGGGAGCACTGTTGGTGCAGTGCCGTGCTCCCCTTGGCGTGCCTTTGGCAGTGCCAGTGTCCCTGGAGCTGTAGGCTTTGTGGCTCTCTGAACCCTAACCCTAACCCTAATTGTAATGGGGGCTTAGATTTTGGGCTGAGGTCCGCAGGTGCCTGGGTGGTTGGGATGAGAAAGGTGTGGAGGGAGCACTGTTGGTGCGGTGCCGTGCTCCCCTTGGCGTGCCTTTGGCAGCGCCAGTGTCCCTGGAGCTGTAGGCTTTGTGGCTCTCTGAACCCTAACCCTAACCCTAATTGTAATGGGGGCTTAGATTTTGGGCTGAGGTCCGCAGGTGCCTGGGTGGTTGGGATGAGAAGGGTGTGGAGGGAGCACTGTTGGTGCAGTGCCGTGCTCCCCTTGGCGTGCCTTTTGCAGCGCCAGTGTCCCTGGAGCTGTAGGCTTTGTGGCTCTCTGAACCCTAACCCTAACCCTAATTGTAATGGAGGCTTAGATTTTGGGCTGAGGTCCGCAGGTGCACGGATGGTTGGGATGAGAAAGGTGTGGAGGGAGCACTGTTGGTGCAGTGCCATGCTCCCCTTGGCGTGCCTTTGGCAGCGCCAGTGTCCCTGGAGCTGTAGGCTTTGTGGCTCTCTGAACCCTAACCCTAACCCTAATTGTAATGGGGGCTTAGATTTTGGGCTGAGGTCCGCAGGTGCCTGGGTGGTTGGGATGAGAAAGGTGTGGAGGGAGCACTGTTGGTGCGGTGCCGTGCTCCCCTTGGCGTGCCTTTGGCAGCGCCAGTGTCCCTGGAGCTGTAGGCTTTGTGGCTCTCTGAACCCTAACCCTAACCCTAATTGTAATGGGGGCTTAGATTTTGGGCTGAGGTCCGCAGGTGCCTGGGTGGTTGGGATGAGAAGGGTGTGGAGGGAGCACTGTTGGTGCAGTGCCGTGCTCCCCTTGGCGTGCCTTTGGCAGCGCCAGTGTCCCTGGAGCTGTAGGCTTTGTGGCTCTCTGAACCCTAACCCTAACCCTAATTGTAATGGAGGCTTAGATTTTGGGCTGAGGTCCGCAGGTGCCTGGGTGGTTGGGATGAGAAAGGTGTGGAGGGAGCACTGTTGGTGCAGTGCCGTGCTCCCCTTGGCGTGCCTTTGGCAGCGCCAGTGTCCCTGGAGCTGTAGGCTTTGTGTCTCTCTGAACCCTAACCCTAACCCTAATTGTAATGGGGGCTTAGATTTTGGGCTGAGGTCCGCAGGTGCCTGGGTGGTTGGGATGAGAAAGGTGTGGAGGGAGCACTGTTGGTGCGGTGCCGTGCTCCCCTTGGCGTGCCTTTGGCAGCGCCAGTGTCCCTGGAGCTGTAGGCTTTGTGGCTCTCTGAACCCTAACCCTAACCCTAATTGTAATGGGGGCTTAGATTTTGGGCTGAGGTCCGCAGGTGCCTGGGTGGTTGGGATGAGAAGGGTGTGGAGGGAGCACTGTTGGTGCAGTGCCGTGCTCCCCTTGGCGTGCCTTTGGCAGCGCCAGTGTCCCTGGAGCTGTAGGCTTTGTGGCTCTCTGAACCCTAACCCTAATCCTAATTATAAAGGGACCTTGGATTTTGGGCTGAGGTCCGCAGGTGCACGGGTGGCACGGATGAGAAAGGTGTGGAGGGAGCACTGTTGGTGCAGTGCCGTGCTCCCCTTGGCGTGCCTTTGGCAGCGCCAGTGTCCCTGGAGCTGTAGGCTTTGTGGCTCTCTGAACCCTAACCCTAACCCTAATTGTAATGGGGGCTTAGATTTTGGGCTGAGGTCCGCAGGTGCACGGGTGGCACGGATGAGAAAGGTGTGGAGGGAGCACTGTTGGTGCGGTGCCGTGCTCCCCTTGGCGTGCCTTTGGCAGCGCCAGTGTCCCTGGAGCTGTAGGCTTTGTGGCTCTCTGAACCCTAACCCTAACCCTAATTGTAATGGGGGCTTAGATTTTGGGCTGAGGTCCGCAGGTGCCTGGGTGGTTGGGATGAGAAGGGTGTGGAGGGAGCACTGTTGGTGCAGTGCCGTGCTCCCCTTGGCGTGCCTTTTGCAGCGCCAGTGTCCCTGGAGCTGTAGGCTTTGTGGCTCTCTGAACCCTAACCCTAACCCTAATTGTAATGGAGGCTTAGATTTTGGGCTGAGGTCCGCAGGTGCACGGATGGTTGGGATGAGAAAGGTGTGGAGGGAGCACTGTTGGTGCAGTGCCATGCTCCCCTTGGCGTGCCTTTGGCAGCGCCAGTGTCCCTGGAGCTGTAGGCTTTGTGTCTCTCTGAACCCTAACCCTAACCCTAATTGTAATGGGGGCTTAGATTTTGGGCTGAGGTCCGCAGGTGCCTGGGTGGTTGGGATGAGAAAGGTGTGGAGGGAGCACTGTTGGTGCAGTGCCGTGCTCCCCTTGGCGTGCCTTTGGCAGCGCCAGTGTCCCTGGAGCTGTAGGCTTTGTGTCTCTCTGAACCCTAACCCTAACCCTAATTGTAATGGGGGCTTAGATTTTGGGCTGAGGTCCGCAGGTGCCTGGGTGGTTGGGATGAGAAAGGTGTGGAGGGAGCACTGTTGGTGCAGTGCCGTGCTCCCCTTGGCGTGCCTTTGGCAGTGCCAGTGTCCCTGGAGCTGTAGGCTTTGTGGCTCTCTGAACCCTAACCCTAACCCTAATTGTAATGGGGGCTTAGATTTTGGGCTGAGGTCCGCAGGTGCCTGGGTGGTTGGGATGAGAAAGGTGTGGAGGGAGCACTGTTGGTGCGGTGCCGTGCTCCCCTTGGCGTGCCTTTGGCAGCGCCAGTGTCCCTGGAGCTGTAGGCTTTGTGGCTCTCTGAACCCTAACCCTAACCCTAATTGTAATGGGGGCTTAGATTTTGGGCTGAGGTCCGCAGGTGCCTGGGTGGTTGGGATGAGAAGGGTGTGGAGGGAGCACTGTTGGTGCAGTGCCGTGCTCCCCTTGGCGTGCCTTTTGCAGCGCCAGTGTCCCTGGAGCTGTAGGCTTTGTGGCTCTCTGAACCCTAACCCTAACCCTAATTGTAATGGAGGCTTAGATTTTGGGCTGAGGTCCGCAGGTGCACGGATGGTTGGGATGAGAAAGGTGTGGAGGGAGCACTGTTGGTGCAGTGCCATGCTCCCCTTGGCGTGCCTTTGGCAGCGCCAGTGTCCCTGGAGCTGTAGGCTTTGTGGCTCTCTGAACCCTAACCCTAACCCTAATTGTAATGGGGGCTTAGATTTTGGGCTGAGGTCCGCAGGTGCCTGGGTGGTTGGGATGAGAAAGGTGTGGAGGGAGCACTGTTGGTGCGGTGCCGTGCTCCCCTTGGCGTGCCTTTGGCAGCGCCAGTGTCCCTGGAGCTGTAGGCTTTGTGGCTCTCTGAACCCTAACCCTAACCCTAATTGTAATGGGGGCTTAGATTTTGGGCTGAGGTCCGCAGGTGCCTGGGTGGTTGGGATGAGAAGGGTGTGGAGGGAGCACTGTTGGTGCAGTGCCGTGCTCCCCTTGGCGTGCCTTTTGCAGCGCCAGTGTCCCTGGAGCTGTAGGCTTTGTGGCTCTCTGAACCCTAACCCTAACCCTAATTGTAATGGAGGCTTAGATTTTGGGCTGAGGTCCGCAGGTGCACGGATGGTTGGGATGAGAAAGGTGTGGAGGGAGCACTGTTGGTGCAGTGCCATGCTCCCCTTGGCGTGCCTTTGGCAGCGCCAGTGTCCCTGGAGCTGTAGGCTTTGTGTCTCTCTGAACCCTAACCCTAACCCTAATTGTAATGGGGGCTTAGATTTTGGGCTGAGGTCCGCAGGTGCCTGGGTGGTTGGGATGAGAAAGGTGTGGAGGGAGCACTGTTGGTGCAGTGCCGTGCTCCCCTTGGCGTGCCTTTGGCAGCGCCAGTGTCCCTGGAGCTGTAGGCTTTGTGTCTCTCTGAACCCTAACCCTAACCCTAATTGTAATGGGGGCTTAGATTTTGGGCTGAGGTCCGCAGGTGCCTGGGTGGTTGGGATGAGAAAGGTGTGGAGGGAGCACTGTTGGTGCAGTGCCGTGCTCCCCTTGGCATGCCTTTGGCAGTGCCAGTGTCCCTGGAGCTGTAGGCTTTGTGGCTCTCTGAACCCTAACCCTAACCCTAATTGTAATGGGGGCTTAGATTTTGGGCTGAGGTCCGCAGGTGCACGGATGGTTGGGATGAGAAAGGTGTGGAGGGAGCACTGTTGGTGCAGTGCCGTGCTCCCCTTGGCGTGTCTTTTGCAGCGCCAGTGTCCCTGGAGCTGTAGGCTTTGTGGCTCTCTGAACCCTAACCCTAACCCTAATTGTAACGGGAGCTTAGATTTTGGGGTGAGGTCCGCAGGTGCCTGGGTGGTTGGGATGAGAAAGGTGTGGAGGGAGCACTGTTGGTGCAGTGCCGTGCTCCCCTTGGCGTGCCTTTGGCAGCGCCAGTGTCCCTGGAGCTGTAGGCTTTGTGGCTCTCTGAACCCTAACCCTAACCCTAATTGTAACGGGAGCTTAGATTTTGGGCTGAGGTCCGCAGGTGCACGGGTGGCACGGATGAGAAAGGTGTGGAGGGAGCACTGTTGGTGCAGTGCCGTGCTCCCCTTGGCGTGCCTTTGGCAGTGCCAGTGTCCCTGGAGCTGTAGGCTTTGTGTCTCTCTGAACCCTAACCCTAACCCTAATTGTAACGGGAGCTTAGATTTTGGGCTGAGGTCCGCAGGTGCCTGGGTGGTTGGGATGAGAAAGGTGTGGAGGGAGCACTGTTGGTGCGGTGCCGTGCTCCCCTTGGCGTGCCTTTGGCAGCGCCAGTGTCCCTGGAGCTGTAGGCTTTGTGGCTCTCTGAACCCTAACCCTAACCCTAATTGTAACGGGAGCTTAGATTTTGGGCTGAGGTCCGCAGGTGCACGGGTGGCACGGATGAGAAAGGTGTGGAGGGAGCACTGTTGGTGCAGTGCCGTGCTCCCCTTGGCGTGCCTTTGGCAGTGCCAGTGTCCCTGGAGCTGTAGGCTTTGTGTCTCTCTGAACCCTAACCCTAACCCTAATTGTAACGGGAGCTTAGATTTTGGGCTGAGGTCCGCAGGTGCCTGGGTGGTTGGGATGAGAAAGGTGTGGAGGGAGCACTGTTGGTGCAGTGCCGTGCTCCCCTTGGCGTGCCTTTGGCAGCGCCAGTGTCCCTGGAGCTGTAGGCTTTGTGGCTCTCTGAACCCTAACCCTAACCCTAATTGTAATGGGGGCTTAGATTTTGGGCTGAGGTCCGCAGGTGCCTGTGTGGTTGGGATGAGAAAGTTGTGGAGGGAGCACTGTTGGTGCAGTGCCATGCTCCCCTTGGCGTGCCTTTGGCAGCGCCAGTGTCCCTGGAGCTGTAGGCTTTGTGGCTCTCTGAACCCTAACCCTAACCCTAATTGTAACGGGAGCTTAGATTTTGGGCTGAGGTCCGCAGGTGCATGGGTGGTTGGGATGAGAAAGTTGTGGAGGGAGCACTGTTGGTGCAGTGCCGTGCTCCCCTTGGCGTGCCTTTGGCAGTGCCAGTGTCCCTGGAGCTGTAGGCTTTGTGGCTCTCTGAACCCTAACCCTAACCCTAATTGTAATGGGGGCTTAGATTTTGGGCTGAGGTCCGCAGGTGCACGGATGGTTGGGATGAGAAAGGTGTGGAGGGAGCACTGTTGGTGCAGTGCCGTGCTCCCCTTGGCGTGTCTTTTGCAGCGCCAGTGTCCCTGGAGCTGTAGGCTTTGTGGCTCTCTGAACCCTAACCCTAACCCTAATTGTAACGGGAGCTTAGATTTTGGGCTGAGGTCCGCAGGTGCCTGGGTGGTTGGGATGAGAAAGGTGTGGAGGGAGCACTGTTGGTGCAGTGCCGTGCTCCCCTTGGCGTGCCTTTGGCAGCGCCAGTGTCCCTGGAGCTGTAGGCTTTGTGGCTCTCTGAACCCTAACCCTAACCCTAATTGTAGCGGGAGCTTAGATTTTGGGCTGAGGTCCGCAGGTGCCTGGGTGGTTGGGATGAGAAAGGTGTGGAGGGAGCACTGTTGGTGCAGTGCCGTGCTCCCCTTGGCGTGCCTTTGGCAGCGCCAGTGTCCCTGGAGCTGTAGGCTTTGTGGCTCTCTGAACCCTAACCCTAACCCTAATTGTAACGGGAGCTTAGATTTTGGGGTGAGGTCCGCAGGTGCCTGTGTGGTTGGGATGAGAAAGGTGTGGAGGGAGCACTGTTGGTGCAGTGCCGTGCTCCCCTTGGCGTGCCTTTGGCAGCGCCAGTGTCCCTGGAGCTGTAGGCTTTGTGGCTCTCTGAACCCTAACCCTAACCCTAATTGTAACGGGAGCTTAGATTTTGGGCTGAGGTCCGCAGGTGCACAGGTGGCACGGATGAGAAAGGTGTGGAGGGAGCACTGTTGGTGCAGTGCCGTGCTCCCCTTGGCGTGCCTTTGGCAGCGCCAGTGTCCCTGGAGCTGTAGGCTTTGTGGCTCTCTGAACCCTAACCCTAACCCTAATTGTAATGGGGGCTTAGATTTTGGGCTGAGGTCCGCAGGTGCCTGGGTGGTTGGGATGAGAAAGGTGTGGAGGGAGCACTGTTGGTGCAGTGCCATGCTCCCTTTGGCGTGCCTTTGGCAGCGCCAGTGTCCCTGGAGCTGTAGGCTTTGTGGCTCTCTGAACCCTAACCCTAACCCTAATTGTAACGGGAGCTTAGATTTTGGGCTGAGGTCCGCAGGTGCATGGGTGGTTGGGATGAGAAAGTTGTGGAGGGAGCACTGTTGGTGCAGTGCCGTGCTCCCCTTGGCATGCCTTTGGCAGCGCCAGTGTCCCTGGAGCTGTAGGCTTTGTGGCTCTCTGAACCCTAACCCTAACCCTAATTGTAATGGGGGCTTAGATTTTGGGCTGAGGTCCGCAGGTGCCTGGGTGGTTGGGATGAGAAAGGTGTGGAGGGAGCACTGTTGGTGCAGTGCCGTGCTCCCCTTGGCGTGCCTTTGGCAGCGCCAGTGTCCCTGGAGCTGTAGGCTTTGTGTCTCTCTGAACCCTAACCCTAACCCTAATTGTAACGGGAGCTTAGATTTTGGGCTGAGGTCCGCAGGTGCCTGGGTGGTTGGGATGAGAAAGGTGTGGAGGGAGCACTGTTGGTGCAGTGCCGTGCTCCCCTTGGCGTGCCTTTGGCAGCGCCAGTGTCCCTGGAGCTGTAGGCTTTGTGGCTCTCTGAACCCTAACCCTAATCCTAATTATAAAGGGACCTTGGATTTTGGGCTGAGGTCCGCAGGTGCACGGGTGGCACGGATGAGAAAGGTGTGGAGGGAGCACTGTTGGTGCAGTGCCGTGCTCCCCTTGGCGTGCCTTTGGCAGCGCTGGTGTCCCTGGAACTGTAGGCTTTGTGGCTCTCTGAACCCTAACCCTAACCCTAATTGTAACGGGAGCTTAGATTTTGGGCTGAGGTCCGCAGGTGCCTGGGTGGTTGGGATGAGAAAGGTGTGGAGGGAGCACTGTTGGTGCAGTGCCGTGCTCCCCTTGGCGTGCCTTTGGCAGCGCCAGTGTCCCTGGAGCTGTAGGCTTTGTGGCTCTCTGAACCCTAACCCTAACCCTAATTGTAATGGGGGCTTAGATTTTGGGCTGAGGTCCGCAGGTGCCTGTGTGGTTGGGATGAGAAAGGTGTGGAGGGAGCACTGTTGGTGCAGTGCCATGCTCCCCTTGGCGTGCCTTTGGCAGCGCCAGTGTCCCTGGAGCTGTAGGCTTTGTGGCTCTCTGAACCCTAACCCTAACCCTAATTGTAACGGGAGCTTAGATTTTGGGCTGAGGTCCGCAGGTGCATGGGTGGTTGGGATGAGAAAGTTGTGGAGGGAGCACTGTTGGTGCAGTGCCGTGCTCCCCTTGGCGTGCCTTTGGCAGTGCCAGTGTCCCTGGAGCTGTAGGCTTTGTGGCTCTCTGAACCCTAACCCTAACCCTAATTGTAATGGGGGCTTAGATTTTGGGCTGAGGTCCGCAGGTGCACGGATGGTTGGGATGAGAAAGGTGTGGAGGGAGCACTGTTGGTGCAGTGCCGTGCTCCCCTTGGCGTGTCTTTTGCAGCGCCAGTGTCCCTGGAGCTGTAGGCTTTGTGGCTCTCTGAACCCTAACCCTAACCCTAATTGTAACGGGAGCTTAGATTTTGGGCTGAGGTCCGCAGGTGCCTGGGTGGTTGGGATGAGAAAGGTGTGGAGGGAGCACTGTTGGTGCAGTGCCGTGCTCCCCTTGGCGTGCCTTTGGCAGCGCCAGTGTCCCTGGAGCTGTAGGCTTTGTGGCTCTCTGAACCCTAACCCTAACCCTAATTGTAGCGGGAGCTTAGATTTTGGGCTGAGGTCCGCAGGTGCCTGGGTGGTTGGGATGAGAAAGGTGTGGAGGGAGCACTGTTGGTGCAGTGCCGTGCTCCCCTTGGCGTGCCTTTGGCAGCGCCAGTGTCCCTGGAGCTGTAGGCTTTGTGGCTCTCTGAACCCTAACCCTAACCCTAATTGTAACGGGAGCTTAGATTTTGGGGTGAGGTCCGCAGGTGCCTGTGTGGTTGGGATGAGAAAGGTGTGGAGGGAGCACTGTTGGTGCAGTGCCGTGCTCCCCTTGGCGTGCCTTTGGCAGCGCCAGTGTCCCTGGAGCTGTAGGCTTTGTGGCTCTCTGAACCCTAACCCTAACCCTAATTGTAACGGGAGCTTAGATTTTGGGCTGAGGTCCGCAGGTGCACGGGTGGCACGGATGAGAAAGGTGTGGAGGGAGCACTGTTGGTGCAGTGCCGTGCTCCCCTTGGCGTGCCTTTGGCAGCGCCAGTGTCCCTGGAGCTGTAGGCTTTGTGGCTCTCTGAACCCTAACCCTAACCCTAATTGTAATGGGGGCTTAGATTTTGGGCTGAGGTCCGCAGGTGCCTGGGTGGTTGGGATGAGAAAGGTGTGGAGGGAGCACTGTTGGTGCAGTGCCATGCTCCCTTTGGCGTGCCTTTGGCAGCGCCAGTGTCCCTGGAGCTGTAGGCTTTGTGGCTCTCTGAACCCTAACCCTAACCCTAATTGTAACGGGAGCTTAGATTTTGGGCTGAGGTCCGCAGGTGCATGGGTGGTTGGGATGAGAAAGTTGTGGAGGGAGCACTGTTGGTGCAGTGCCGTGCTCCCCTTGGCATGCCTTTGGCAGCGCCAGTGTCCCTGGAGCTGTAGGCTTTGTGGCTCTCTGAACCCTAACCCTAACCCTAATTGTAATGGGGGCTTAGATTTTGGGCTGAGGTCCGCAGGTGCCTGGGTGGTTGGGATGAGAAAGGTGTGGAGGGAGCACTGTTGGTGCAGTGCCGTGCTCCCCTTGGCGTGCCTTTGGCAGCGCCAGTGTCCCTGGAGCTGTAGGCTTTGTGTCTCTCTGAACCCTAACCCTAACCCTAATTGTAACGGGAGCTTAGATTTTGGGCTGAGGTCCGCAGGTGCCTGGGTGGTTGGGATGAGAAAGGTGTGGAGGGAGCACTGTTGGTGCAGTGCCGTGCTCCCCTTGGCGTGCCTTTGGCAGCGCCAGTGTCCCTGGAGCTGTAGGCTTTGTGGCTCTCTGAACCCTAACCCTAATCCTAATTATAAAGGGACCTTGGATTTTGGGCTGAGGTCCGCAGGTGCACGGGTGGCACGGATGAGAAAGGTGTGGAGGGAGCACTGTTGGTGCAGTGCCGTGCTCCCCTTGGCGTGCCTTTGGCAGCGCTGGTGTCCCTGGAACTGTAGGCTTTGTGGCTCTCTGAACCCTAACCCTAACCCTAATTGTAACGGGAGCTTAGATTTTGGGCTGAGGTCCGCAGGTGCCTGGGTGGTTGGGATGAGAAAGGTGTGGAGGGAGCACTGTTGGTGCAGTGCCGTGCTCCCCTTGGCGTGCCTTTGGCAGCGCCAGTGTCCCTGGAGCTGTAGGCTTTGTGGCTCTCTGAACCCTAACCCTAATTGTAATGGGGGCTTAGATTTTGGGCTGAGGTCCGCAGGTGCCTGGGTGGTTGGGATGAGAAAGGTGTGGAGGGAGCACTGTTGGTGCAGTGCCGTGCTCCCCTTGGCGTGCCTTTGGCAGTGCCAGTGTCCCTGGAGCTGTAGGCTTTGTGGCTCTCTGAACCCTAACCCTAACCCTAATTGTAACGGGAGCTTAGATTTTGGGCTGAGGTCCGCAGGTGCCTGGGTGGTTAGGATGAGAAAGGTGTGGAGGGAGCACTGTTGGTGCAGTGCGTGCTCCCTTGGCATGCCTTTGGCAGCGCCAGTGTCCCTGGAGCTGTAGGCTTTGTGGCTCTCTGAACCCTAACCCTAACCCTAATTGTAATGGGGGCTTAGATTTTGGGCTGAGGTCCGCAGGTGCCTGGGTGGTTGGGATGAGAAAGGTGTGGAGGGAGCACTGTTGGTGCAGTGCCGTGCTCCCCTTGGCGTGCCTTTTGCAGCGCCAGTGTCCCTGGAGCTGTAGGCTTTGTGGCTCTCTGAACCCTAACCCTAACCCTAATTGTAACGGGAGCTTAGATTTTGGGCTGAGGTCCGCAGGTGCCTGGGTGGTTGGGATGAGAAAGGTGTGGAGGGAGCACTGTTGGTGCAGTGCCGTGCTCCCCTTGGCGTGCCTTTGGCAGCACCAGTGTCCCTGGAGCTGTAGGCTTTGTGGCTCTCTGAACCCTAACCCTAACCCTAATTGTAACGGGGGCTTAGATTTTGGGCTGAGGTCCGCAGGTGCCTGGGTGGTTGGGATGAGAAAGGTGTGGAGGGAGCACTGTTGGTGCAGTGCCGTGCTCCCCTTGGCGTGCCTTTGGCAGCGCCAGTGTCCCTGGAGCTGTAGGCTTTGTGGCTCTCTGAACCCTAACCCTAACCCTAATTATAAAGGGACCTTGGATTTTGGGGTGAGGTCCGCAGGTGCCTGGGTGGTTGGGATGAGAAAGGTGTGGAGGGAGCACTGTTGGTGCAGTGCCGTGCTCCCCTTGGCGTGCCTTTGGCAGCGCCAGTGTCCCTGGAGCTGTAGGCTTTGTGGCTCTCTGAACCCTAACCCTAACCCTAATTGTAACGGGAGCTTAGATTTTGGGCTGAGGTCCGCAGGTGCACGGGTGGCACGGATGAGAAAGGTGTGGAGGGAGCACTGTTGGTGCAGTGCCGTGCTCCCCTTGGCGTGCCTTTGGCAGCGCCAGTGTCCCTGGAGCTGTAGGCTTTGTGGCTCTCTGAACCCTAACCCTAACCCTAATTGTAACGGGAGCTTAGATTTTGGGCTGAGGTCCGCAGGTGCATGGGTGGTTGGGATGAGAAAGTTGTGGAGGGAGCACTGTTGGTGCAGTGCCGTGCTCCCCTTGGCGTGCCTTTGGCAGCGCCAGTGTCCCTGGAGCTGTAGGCTTTGTGGCTCTCTGAACCCTAACCCTAACCCTAATTGTAATGGGGGCTTAGATTTTGGGCTGAGGTCCGCAGGTGCCTGGGTGGTTGGGATGAGAAAGGTGTGGAGGGAGCACTGTTGGTGCAGTGCCGTGCTCCCCTTGGCGTGCCTTTGGCAGCGCCAGTGTCCCTGGAGCTGTAGGCTTTGTGGCTCTCTGAACCCTAACCCTAACCCTAATTATAAAGGGACCTTGGATTTTGGGCTGAGGTCCGCAGGTGCATGGGTGACATAGATGAGAAAGGTGTGGAGGGAGCACTGTTGGTGCAGTGCCGTGCTCCCCTTGGCGTGCCTTTGGCAGCGCCAGTGTCCCTGGAGCTGTAGGCTTTGTGGCTCTCTGAACCCTAACCCTAACCCTAATTGTAACGGGACCTTGGATTTTGGGCTGAGGTCCGCAGGTGCCTGGGTGGTTGGGATGAGAAAGGTGTGGAGGGAGCACTGTTGGTGCAGTGCCGTGCTCCCCTTGGCGTGCCTTTGGCAGCGCCAGTGTCCCTGGAGCTGTAGGCTTTGTGGCTCTCTGAACCCTAACCCTAACCCTAATTGTAACGGGGGCTTAGATTTTGGGCTGAGGTCCGCAGGTGCCTGGGTGGTTGGGATGAGAAAGGTGTGGAGGGAGCACTGTTGGTGCAGTGCCGTGCTCCCCTTGGCGTGCCTTTGGCAGCGCCAGTGTCCCTGGAGCTGTAGGCTTTGTGGCTCTCTGAACCCTAACCCTAACCCTAATTGTAATGGGGGCTTAGATTTTGGGCTGAGGTCCGCAGGTGCACGGGTGGCACGGATGAGAAAGGTGTGGAGGGAGCACTGTTGGTGCGGTGCCGTGCTCCCCTTGGCGTGCCTTTGGCAGCGCCAGTGTCCCGGGAGCTGTAGGCTTTGTGGCTCTCTGAACCCTAACCCTAACCCTAATTGTAATGGGGGCTTAGATTTTGGGCTGAGGTCCGCAGGTGCCTGGGTGGTTGGGATGAGAAAGGTGTGGAGGGAGCACTGTTGGTGCGGTGCCGTGCTCCCCTTGGCGTGCCTTTGGCAGCGCCAGTGTCCCTGGAGCTGTAGGCTTTGTGGCTCTCTGAACCCTAACCCTAACCCTAATTGTAACGGGAGCTTAGATTTTGGGCTGAGGTCCGCAGGTGCCTGGGTGGTTGGGATGAGAAAGGTGTGGAGGGAGCACTGTTGGTGCAGTGCCGTGCTCCCCTTGGCGTGCCTTTGGCAGCGCCAGTGTCCCTGGAGCTGTAGGCTTTGTGGCTCTCTGAACCCTAACCCTAACCCTAATTGTAACGGGACCTTGGATTTTGGGCTGAGGTCCACAGGTGCCTGGGTGGTTGGGATGAGAAAGGTGTGGAGGGAGCACTGTTGGTGCGGTGCCGTGCTCCCCTTGGCGTGCCTTTGGCAGCGCCGGTGTCCCTGGAGCTGTAGGCTTTGTGGCTCTCTGAACCCTAACCCTAACCCTAATTGTAACGGGAGCTTAGATTTTGGGCTGAGGTCCGCAGGTGCACGGGTGGCACGGATGAGAAAGGTGTGGAGGGAGCACTGTTGGTGCAGTGCCGTGCTCCCCTTGGCGTGCCTTTGGCAGCGCCGGTGTCCCTGGAGCTGTAGGCTTTGTGGCTCTCTGAACCCTAACCCTAACCCTAATTGTAACGGGAGCTTAGATTTTGGGCTGAGGTCCGCAGGTGCCTGGGTGGTTGGGATGAGAAAGGTGTGGAGGGAGCACTGTTGGTGCAGTGCCGTGCTCCCCTTGGCATGCCTTTGGCAGCGCCAGTGTCCCTGGAGCTGTAGGCTTTGTGGCTCTCTGAACCCTAACCCTAACCCTAATTGTAATGGGGGCTTAGATTTTGGGCTGAGGTCCGCAGGTGCCTGGGTGGTTGGGATGAGAAAGGTGTGGAGGGAGCACTGTTGGTGCAGTGCCGTGCTCCCCTTGGCGTGCCTTTGGCAGCGCCAGTGTCCCTGGAGCTGTAGGCTTTGTGTCTCTCTGAACCCTAACCCTAACCCTAATTGTAACGGGAGCTTAGATTTTGGGCTGAGGTCCGCAGGTGCCTGGGTGGTTGGGATGAGAAAGGTGTGGAGGGAGCACTGTTGGTGCAGTGCCGTGCTCCCCTTGGCGTGCCTTTGGCAGCGCCAGTGTCCCTGGAGCTGTAGGCTTTGTGGCTCTCTGAACCCTAACCCTAATCCTAATTATAAAGGGAGCTTAGATTTTGGGCTGAGGTCCGCAGGTGCACGGGTGGCACGGATGAGAAAGGTGTGGAGGGAGCACTGTTGGTGCAGTGCCGTGCTCCCCTTGGCGTGCCTTTGGCAGCGCCGGTGTCCCTGGAGCTGTAGGCTTTGTGGCTCTCTGAACCCTAACCCTAACCCTAATTGTAACGGGAGCTTAGATTTTGGGCTGAGGTCCGCAGGTGCCTGGGTGGTTGGGATGAGAAAGGTGTGGAGGGAGCACTGTTGGTGCAGTGCCGTGCTCCCCTTGGCGTGCCTTTGGCAGCGCCAGTGTCCCTGGAGCTGTAGGCTTTGTGGCTCTCTGAACCCTAACCCTAACCCTAATTGTAACGGGAGCTTAGATTTTGGGCTGAGGTCCGCAGGTGCCTGGGTGGTTGGGATGAGAAAGGTGTGGAGGGAGCACTGTTGGTGCAGTGCCGTGCTCCCCTTGGCGTGCCTTTGGCAGCGCCGGTGTCCCTGGAGCTGTAGGCTTTGTGGCTCTCTGAACCCTAACCCTAACCCTAATTGTAACGGGAGCTTAGATTTTGGGCTGAGGTCCGCAGGTGCCTGGGTGGTTGGGATGAGAAAGGTGTGGAGGGAGCACTGTTGGTGCAGTGCCGTGCTCCCCTTGGCGTGCCTTTGGCAGCGCCGGTGTCCCTGGAGCTGTAGGCTTTGTGTCTCTCTGAACCCTAACCCTAACCCTAATTGTAATGGGGGCTTAGATTTTGGGCTGAGGTCCGCAGGTGCCTGTGTGGTTGGGATGAGAAAGGTGTGGAGGGAGCACTGTTGGTGCAGTGCCATGCTCCCCTTGGCGTGCCTTTGGCAGCGCCAGTGTCCCTGGAGCTGTAGGCTTTGTGGCTCTCTGAACCCTAACCCTAACCCTAATTGTAACGGGAGCTTAGATTTTGGGCTGAGGTCCGCAGGTGCCTGGGTGGTTGGGATGAGAAAGGTGTGGAGGGAGCACTGTTGGTGCAGTGCCGTGCTCCCCTTGGCGTGCCTTTGGCAGCGCCAGTGTCCCTGGAGCTGTAGGCTTTGTGTCTCTCTGAACCCTAACCCTAACCCTAATTGTAATGGGGGCTTAGATTTTGGGCTGAGGTCCGCAGGTGCCTGGGTGGTTGGGATGAGAAAGGTGTGGAGGGAGCACTGTTGGTGCAGTGCCGTGCTCCCCTTGGCATGCCTTTGGCAGTGCCAGTGTCCCTGGAGCTGTAGGCTTTGTGGCTCTCTGAACCCTAACCCTAACCCTAATTGTAATGGGGGCTTAGATTTTGGGCTGAGGTCCGCAGGTGCACGGATGGTTGGGATGAGAAAGGTGTGGAGGGAGCACTGTTGGTGCAGTGCCGTGCTCCCCTTGGCGTGTCTTTTGCAGCGCCAGTGTCCCTGGAGCTGTAGGCTTTGTGGCTCTCTGAACCCTAACCCTAACCCTAATTGTAACGGGAGCTTAGATTTTGGGGTGAGGTCCGCAGGTGCCTGGGTGGTTGGGATGAGAAAGGTGTGGAGGGAGCACTGTTGGTGCAGTGCCGTGCTCCCCTTGGCGTGCCTTTGGCAGCGCCAGTGTCCCTGGAGCTGTAGGCTTTGTGGCTCTCTGAACCCTAACCCTAACCCTAATTGTAACGGGAGCTTAGATTTTGGGCTGAGGTCCGCAGGTGCCTGGGTGGTTGGGATGAGAAAGGTGTGGAGGGAGCACTGTTGGTGCAGTGCCGTGCTCCCCTTGGCATGCCTTTGGCAGCGCCAGTGTCCCTGGAGCTGTAGGCTTTGTGGCTCTCTGAACCCTAACCCTAACCCTAATTGTAATGGGGGCTTAGATTTTGGGCTGAGGTCCGCAGGTGCCTGGGTGGTTGGGATGAGAAAGGTGTGGAGGGAGCACTGTTGGTGCAGTGCCGTGCTCCCCTTGGCGTGCCTTTGGCAGCGCCAGTGTCCCTGGAGCTGTAGGCTTTGTGTCTCTCTGAACCCTAACCCTAACCCTAATTGTAACGGGAGCTTAGATTTTGGGCTGAGGTCCGCAGGTGCCTGGGTGGTTGGGATGAGAAAGGTGTGGAGGGAGCACTGTTGGTGCAGTGCCGTGCTCCCCTTGGCGTGCCTTTGGCAGCGCCAGTGTCCCTGGAGCTGTAGGCTTTGTGGCTCTCTGAACCCTAACCCTAATCCTAATTATAAAGGGACCTTGGATTTTGGGCTGAGGTCCGCAGGTGCACGGGTGGCACGGATGAGAAAGGTGTGGAGGGAGCACTGTTGGTGCAGTGCCGTGCTCCCCTTGGCGTGCCTTTGGCAGCGCCAGTGTCCCTGGAGCTGTAGGCTTTGTGGCTCTCTGAACCCTAACCCTAACCCTAATTGTAATGGGGGCTTAGATTTTGGGCTGAGGTCCGCAGGTGCCTGTGTGGTTGGGATGAGAAAGGTGTGGAGGGAGCACTGTTGGTGCAGTGCCATGCTCCCCTTGGCGTGCCTTTGGCAGCGCCAGTGTCCCTGGAGCTGTAGGCTTTGTGGCTCTCTGAACCCTAACCCTAACCCTAATTGTAACGGGAGCTTAGATTTTGGGCTGAGGTCCGCAGGTGCATGGGTGGTTGGGATGAGAAAGTTGTGGAGGGAGCACTGTTGGTGCAGTGCCGTGCTCCCCTTGGCGTGCCTTTGGCAGTGCCAGTGTCCCTGGAGCTGTAGGCTTTGTGGCTCTCTGAACCCTAACCCTAACCCTAATTGTAATGGGGGCTTAGATTTTGGGCTGAGGTCCGCAGGTGCACGGATGGTTGGGATGAGAAAGGTGTGGAGGGAGCACTGTTGGTGCAGTGCCGTGCTCCCCTTGGCGTGTCTTTTGCAGCGCCAGTGTCCCTGGAGCTGTAGGCTTTGTGGCTCTCTGAACCCTAACCCTAACCCTAATTGTAACGGGAGCTTAGATTTTGGGCTGAGGTCCGCAGGTGCCTGGGTGGTTGGGATGAGAAAGGTGTGGAGGGAGCACTGTTGGTGCAGTGCCGTGCTCCCCTTGGCGTGCCTTTGGCAGCGCCAGTGTCCCTGGAGCTGTAGGCTTTGTGGCTCTCTGAACCCTAACCCTAACCCTAATTGTAACGGGAGCTTAGATTTTGGGCTGAGGTCCGCAGGTGCCTGGGTGGTTGGGATGAGAAAGGTGTGGAGGGAGCACTGTTGGTGCAGTGCCGTGCTCCCCTTGGCGTGCCTTTGGCAGCGCCAGTGTCCCTGGAGCTGTAGGCTTTGTGGCTCTCTGAACCCTAACCCTAACCCTAATTGTAGCGGGAGCTTAGATTTTGGGCTGAGGTCCGCAGGTGCCTGGGTGGTTGGGATGAGAAAGGTGTGGAGGGAGCACTGTTGGTGCAGTGCCGTGCTCCCCTTGGCGTGCCTTTGGCAGCGCCAGTGTCCCTGGAGCTGTAGGCTTTGTGGCTCTCTGAACCCTAACCCTAACCCTAATTGTAACGGGAGCTTAGATTTTGGGGTGAGGTCCGCAGGTGCCTGTGTGGTTGGGATGAGAAAGGTGTGGAGGGAGCACTGTTGGTGCAGTGCCGTGCTCCCCTTGGCGTGCCTTTGGCAGCGCCAGTGTCCCTGGAGCTGTAGGCTTTGTGGCTCTCTGAACCCTAACCCTAACCCTAATTGTAACGGGAGCTTAGATTTTGGGCTGAGGTCCGCAGGTGCACGGGTGGCACGGATGAGAAAGGTGTGGAGGGAGCACTGTTGGTGCAGTGCCGTGCTCCCCTTGGCGTGCCTTTGGCAGCGCCAGTGTCCCTGGAGCTGTAGGCTTTGTGGCTCTCTGAACCCTAACCCTAACCCTAATTGTAATGGGGGCTTAGATTTTGGGCTGAGGTCCGCAGGTGCCTGGGTGGTTGGGATGAGAAAGGTGTGGAGGGAGCACTGTTGGTGCAGTGCCATGCTCCCTTTGGCGTGCCTTTGGCAGCGCCAGTGTCCCTGGAGCTGTAGGCTTTGTGGCTCTCTGAACCCTAACCCTAACCCTAATTGTAACGGGAGCTTAGATTTTGGGCTGAGGTCCGCAGGTGCATGGGTGGTTGGGATGAGAAAGTTGTGGAGGGAGCACTGTTGGTGCAGTGCCGTGCTCCCCTTGGCATGCCTTTGGCAGCGCCAGTGTCCCTGGAGCTGTAGGCTTTGTGGCTCTCTGAACCCTAACCCTAACCCTAATTGTAATGGGGGCTTAGATTTTGGGCTGAGGTCCGCAGGTGCCTGGGTGGTTGGGATGAGAAAGGTGTGGAGGGAGCACTGTTGGTGCAGTGCCGTGCTCCCCTTGGCGTGCCTTTGGCAGCGCCAGTGTCCCTGGAGCTGTAGGCTTTGTGTCTCTCTGAACCCTAACCCTAACCCTAATTGTAACGGGAGCTTAGATTTTGGGCTGAGGTCCGCAGGTGCCTGGGTGGTTGGGATGAGAAAGGTGTGGAGGGAGCACTGTTGGTGCAGTGCCGTGCTCCCCTTGGCGTGCCTTTGGCAGCGCTGGTGTCCCTGGAACTGTAGGCTTTGTGGCTCTCTGAACCCTAACCCTAACCCTAATTGTAACGGGAGCTTAGATTTTGGGCTGAGGTCCGCAGGTGCCTGGGTGGTTGGGATGAGAAAGGTGTGGAGGGAGCACTGTTGGTGCAGTGCCGTGCTCCCCTTGGCGTGCCTTTGGCAGCGCTGGTGTCCCTGGAGCTGTAGGCTTTGTGGCTCTCTGAACCCTAACCCTAATTGTAATGGGGGCTTAGATTTTGGGCTGAGGTCCGCAGGTGCCTGGGTGGTTGGGATGAGAAAGGTGTGGAGGGAGCACTGTTGGTGCAGTGCCGTGCTCCCCTTGGCGTGCCTTTGGCAGTGCCAGTGTCCCTGGAGCTGTAGGCTTTGTGGCTCTCTGAACCCTAACCCTAACCCTAATTGTAACGGGAGCTTAGATTTTGGGCTGAGGTCCGCAGGTGCCTGGGTGGTTAGGATGAGAAAGGTGTGGAGGGAGCACTGTTGGTGCAGTGCGTGCTCCCTTGGCATGCCTTTGGCAGCGCCAGTGTCCCTGGAGCTGTAGGCTTTGTGGCTCTCTGAACCCTAACCCTAACCCTAATTGTAATGGGGGCTTAGATTTTGGGCTGAGGTCCGCAGGTGCCTGGGTGGTTGGGATGAGAAAGGTGTGGAGGGAGCACTGTTGGTGCAGTGCCGTGCTCCCCTTGGCGTGCCTTTTGCAGCGCCAGTGTCCCTGGAGCTGTAGGCTTTGTGGCTCTCTGAACCCTAACCCTAACCCTAATTGTAACGGGGGCTTAGATTTTGGGCTGAGGTCCGCAGGTGCCTGGGTGGTTGGGATGAGAAAGGTGTGGAGGGAGCACTGTTGGTGCAGTGCCGTGCTCCCCTTGGCGTGCCTTTGGCAGTGCCAGTGTCCCTGGAGCTGTAGGCTTTGTGGCTCTCTGAACCCTAACCCTAACCCTAATTGTAACGGGAGCTTAGATTTTGGGCTGAGGTCCGCAGGTGCCTGGGTGGTTAGGATGAGAAAGGTGTGGAGGGAGCACTGTTGGTGCAGTGCGTGCTCCCTTGGCATGCCTTTGGCAGCGCCAGTGTCCCTGGAGCTGTAGGCTTTGTGGCTCTCTGAACCCTAACCCTAACCCTAATTGTAATGGGGGCTTAGATTTTGGGCTGAGGTCCGCAGGTGCCTGGGTGGTTGGGATGAGAAAGGTGTGGAGGGAGCACTGTTGGTGCAGTGCCGTGCTCCCCTTGGCGTGCCTTTGGCAGCACCAGTGTCCCTGGAGCTGTAGGCTTTGTGGCTCTCTGAACCCTAACCCTAACCCTAATTGTAACGGGGGCTTAGATTTTGGGCTGAGGTCCGCAGGTGCCTGGGTGGTTGGGATGAGAAAGGTGTGGAGGGAGCACTGTTGGTGCAGTGCCGTGCTCCCCTTGGCGTGCCTTTGGCAGCGCCAGTGTCCCTGGAGCTGTAGGCTTTGTGGCTCTCTGAACCCTAACCCTAACCCTAATTATAAAGGGACCTTGGATTTTGGGCTGAGGTCCGCAGGTGCCTGGGTGGTTGGGATGAGAAAGGTGTGGAGGGAGCACTGTTGGTGCAGTGCCGTGCTCCCCTTGGCGTGCCTTTGGCAGCGCCAGTGTCCCTGGAGCTGTAGGCTTTGTGGCTCTCTGAACCCTAACCCTAACCCTAATTATAAAGGGACCTTGGATTTTGGGCTGAGGTCCGCAGGTGCATGGGTGACATAGATGAGAAAGGTGTGGAGGGAGCACTGTTGGTGCAGTGCCGTGCTCCCCTTGGCGTGCCTTTGGCAGCGCCAGTGTCCCTGGAGCTGTAGGCTTTGTGGCTCTCTGAACCCTAACCCTAACCCTAATTGTAACGGGAGCTTAGATTTTGGGCTGAGGTCCGCAGGTGCATGGGTGGTTGGGATGAGAAAGTTGTGGAGGGAGCACTGTTGGTGCAGTGCCGTGCTCCCCTTGGCGTGCCTTTGGCAGCGCCAGTGTCCCTGGAGCTGTAGGCTTTGTGGCTCTCTGAACCCTAACCCTAACCCTAATTGTAATGGGGGCTTAGATTTTGGGCTGAGGTCCGCAGGTGCCTGGGTGGTTGGGATGAGAAAGGTGTGGAGGGAGCACTGTTGGTGCAGTGCCGTGCTCCCCTTGGCGTGCCTTTGGCAGCGCCAGTGTCCCTGGAGCTGTAGGCTTTGTGGCTCTCTGAACCCTAACCCTAACCCTAATTATAAAGGGACCTTGGATTTTGGGCTGAGGTCCGCAGGTGCATGGGTGACATAGATGAGAAAGGTGTGGAGGGAGCACTGTTGGTGCAGTGCCGTGCTCCCCTTGGCGTGCCTTTGGCAGCGCCAGTGTCCCTGGAGCTGTAGGCTTTGTGGCTCTCTGAACCCTAACCCTAACCCTAATTGTAACGGGACCTTGGATTTTGGGCTGAGGTCCGCAGGTGCCTGGGTGGTTGGGATGAGAAAGGTGTGGAGGGAGCACTGTTGGTGCAGTGCCGTGCTCCCCTTGGCGTGCCTTTGGCAGCGCCAGTGTCCCTGGAGCTGTAGGCTTTGTGGCTCTCTGAACCCTAACCCTAACCCTAATTGTAACGGGGGCTTAGATTTTGGGCTGAGGTCCGCAGGTGCCTGGGTGGTTGGGATGAGAAAGGTGTGGAGGGAGCACTGTTGGTGCAGTGCCGTGCTCCCCTTGGCGTGCCTTTGGCAGCGCCAGTGTCCCTGGAGCTGTAGGCTTTGTGGCTCTCTGAACCCTAACCCTAACCCTAATTGTAATGGGAGCTTAGATTTTGGGCTGAGGTCCGCAGGTGCACGGGTGGCACGGATGAGAAAGGTGTGGAGGGAGCACTGTTGGTGCGGTGCCGTGCTCCCCTTGGCGTGCCTTTGGCAGCGCCAGTGTCCCGGGAGCTGTAGGCTTTGTGGCTCTCTGAACCCTAACCCTAACCCTAATTGTAATGGGGGCTTAGATTTTGGGCTGAGGTCCGCAGGTGCCTGGGTGGTTGGGATGAGAAAGGTGTGGAGGGAGCACTGTTGGTGCGGTGCCGTGCTCCCCTTGGCGTGCCTTTGGCAGCGCCAGTGTCCCTGGAGCTGTAGGCTTTGTGGCTCTCTGAACCCTAACCCTAACCCTAATTGTAACGGGAGCTTAGATTTTGGGCTGAGGTCCGCAGGTGCCTGGGTGGTTGGGATGAGAAAGGTGTGGAGGGAGCACTGTTGGTGCAGTGCCGTGCTCCCCTTGGCGTGCCTTTGGCAGCGCCAGTGTCCCTGGAGCTGTAGGCTTTGTGGCTCTCTGAACCCTAACCCTAACCCTAATTGTAACGGGACCTTGGATTTTGGGCTGAGGTCCACAGGTGCCTGGGTGGTTGGGATGAGAAAGGTGTGGAGGGAGCACTGTTGGTGCGGTGCCGTGCTCCCCTTGGCGTGCCTTTGGCAGCGCCGGTGTCCCTGGAGCTGTAGGCTTTGTGGCTCTCTGAACCCTAACCCTAACCCTAATTGTAACGGGAGCTTAGATTTTGGGCTGAGGTCCGCAGGTGCACGGGTGGCACGGATGAGAAAGGTGTGGAGGGAGCACTGTTGGTGCAGTGCCGTGCTCCCCTTGGCGTGCCTTTGGCAGCGCCGGTGTCCCTGGAGCTGTAGGCTTTGTGGCTCTCTGAACCCTAACCCTAACCCTAATTGTAACGGGAGCTTAGATTTTGGGCTGAGGTCCGCAGGTGCCTGGGTGGTTGGGATGAGAAAGGTGTGGAGGGAGCACTGTTGGTGCAGTGCCGTGCTCCCCTTGGCATGCCTTTGGCAGCGCCAGTGTCCCTGGAGCTGTAGGCTTTGTGGCTCTCTGAACCCTAACCCTAACCCTAATTGTAATGGGGGCTTAGATTTTGGGCTGAGGTCCGCAGGTGCCTGGGTGGTTGGGATGAGAAAGGTGTGGAGGGAGCACTGTTGGTGCAGTGCCGTGCTCCCCTTGGCGTGCCTTTGGCAGCGCCAGTGTCCCTGGAGCTGTAGGCTTTGTGTCTCTCTGAACCCTAACCCTAACCCTAATTGTAACGGGAGCTTAGATTTTGGGCTGAGGTCCGCAGGTGCCTGGGTGGTTGGGATGAGAAAGGTGTGGAGGGAGCACTGTTGGTGCAGTGCCGTGCTCCCCTTGGCGTGCCTTTGGCAGCGCCAGTGTCCCTGGAGCTGTAGGCTTTGTGGCTCTCTGAACCCTAACCCTAATCCTAATTATAAAGGGACCTTGGATTTTGGGCTGAGGTCCGCAGGTGCACGGGTGGCACGGATGAGAAAGGTGTGGAGGGAGCACTGTTGGTGCAGTGCCGTGCTCCCCTTGGCGTGCCTTTGGCAGCGCCGGTGTCCCTGGAGCTGTAGGCTTTGTGGCTCTCTGAACCCTAACCCTAACCCTAATTGTAACGGGAGCTTAGATTTTGGGCTGAGGTCCGCAGGTGCCTGGGTGGTTGGGATGAGAAAGGTGTGGAGGGAGCACTGTTGGTGCAGTGCCGTGCTCCCCTTGGCGTGCCTTTGGCAGCGCCAGTGTCCCTGGAGCTGTAGGCTTTGTGGCTCTCTGAACCCTAACCCTAACCCTAATTGTAACGGGAGCTTAGATTTTGGGCTGAGGTCCGCAGGTGCCTGGGTGGTTGGGATGAGAAAGGTGTGGAGGGAGCACTGTTGGTGCAGTGCCGTGCTCCCCTTGGCGTGCCTTTGGCAGCGCCGGTGTCCCTGGAGCTGTAGGCTTTGTGGCTCTCTGAACCCTAACCCTAACCCTAATTGTAACGGGAGCTTAGATTTTGGGCTGAGGTCCGCAGGTGCCTGGGTGGTTGGGATGAGAAAGGTGTGGAGGGAGCACTGTTGGTGCAGTGCCGTGCTCCCCTTGGCGTGCCTTTGGCAGCGCCGGTGTCCCTGGAGCTGTAGGCTTTGTGTCTCTCTGAACCCTAACCCTAACCCTAATTGTAATGGGGGCTTAGATTTTGGGCTGAGGTCCGCAGGTGCCTGTGTGGTTGGGATGAGAAAGGTGTGGAGGGAGCACTGTTGGTGCAGTGCCGTGCTCCCCTTGGCGTGCCTTTGGCAGCGCCAGTGTCCCTGGAGCTGTAGGCTTTGTGGCTCTCTGAACCCTAACCCTAACCCTAATTGTAACGGGAGCTTAGATTTTGGGCTGAGGTCCGCAGGTGCATGGGTGGTTGGGATGAGAAAGTTGTGGAGGGAGCACTGTTGGTGCAGTGCCGTGCTCCCCTTGGCGTGCCTTTGGCAGCGCCAGTGTCCCTGGAGCTGTAGGCTTTGTGGCTCTCTGAACCCTAACCCTAACCCTAATTGTAACGGGGGCTTAGATTTTGGGCTGAGGTCCGCAGGTGCCTGGGTGGTTGGGATGAGAAAGGTGTGGAGGGAGCACTGTTGGTGCAGTGCCGTGCTCCCCTTGGCGTGCCTTTGGCAGCTCCAGTGTCCCTGGAGCTGTAGGCTTTGTGGCTCTCTGAACCCTAACCCTAACCCTAATTATAAAGGGACCTTGGATTTTGGGCTGAGGTCCGCAGGTGCCTGGGTGGTTGGGATGAGAAAGGTGTGGAGGGAGCACTGTTGGTGCAGTGCCGTGCTCCCCTTGGCGTGCCTTTGGCAGCGCCAGTGTCCCTGGAGCTGTAGGCTTTGTGTCTCTCTGAACCCTAACCCTAACCCTAATTGTAATGGGGGCTTAGATTTTGGGCTGAGGTCCGCAGGTGCACGGGTGGCACGGATGAGAAAGGTGTGGAGGGAGCACTGTTGGTGCGGTGCCGTGCTCCCCTTGGCGTGCCTTTGGCAGCGCCAGTGTCCCTGGAGCTGTAGGCTTTGTGGCTCTCTGAACCCTAACCCTAACCCTAATTGTAACGGGAGCTTAGATTTTGGGCTGAGGTCCGCAGGTGCCTGGGTGGTTGGGATGAGAAAGGTGTGGAGGGAGCACTGTTGGTGCAGTGCCGTGCTCCCCTTGGCGTGCCTTTGGCAGCGCCAGTGTCCCTGGAGCTGTAGGCTTTGTGGCTCTCTGAACCCTAACCCTAATCCTAATTATAAAGGGACCTGGGATTTTGGGCTGAGGTCCGCAGGTGCATGGGTGACATAGATGAGAAAGGTGTGGAGGGAGCACTGTTGGTGCAGTGCCGTGCTCCCCTTGGCGTGCCTTTGGCAGCGCCGGTGTCCCTGGAGCTGTAGGCTTTGTGGCTCTCTGAACCCTAACCCTAACCCTAATTGTAACGGGAGCTTAGATTTTGGGCTGAGGTCCGCAGGTGCCTGGGTGGTTGGGATGAGAAAGGTGTGGAGGGAGCACTGTTGGTGCAGTGCCGTGCTCCCCTTGGCGTGCCTTTGGCAGCGCCAGTGTCCCTGGAGCTGTAGGCTTTGTGGCTCTCTGAACCCTAACCCTAACCCTAATTGTAATGGGGGCTTAGATTTTGGGCTGAGGTCCGCAGGTGCCTGGGTGGTTGGGATGAGAAAGGTGTGGAGGGAGCACTGTTGGTGCAGTGCCGTGCTCCCCTTGGCGTGCCTTTGGCAGCGCCAGTGTCCCTGGAGCTGTAGGCTTTGTGGCTCTCTGAACCCTAACCCTAACCCTAATTGTAACGGGGGCTTAGATTTTGGGCTGAGGTCCGCAGGTGCCTGGGTGGTTGGGATGAGAAAGGTGTGGAGGGAGCACTGTTGGTGCAGTGCCGTGCTCCCCTTGGCGTGCCTTTGGCAGCGCCAGTGTCCCTGGAGCTGTAGGCTTTGTGGCTCTCTGAACCCTAACCCTAACCCTAATTGTAACGGGAGCTTAGATTTTGGGCTGAGGTCCGCAGGTGCCTGGGTGGTTGGGATGAGAAAGGTGTGGAGGGAGCTCTGTTGGTGCGGTGCCGTGCTCCCCTTGGCGTGCCTTTGGCAGCGCCGGTGTCCCTGGAGCTGTAGGCTTTGTGGCTCTCTGAACCCTAACCCTAACCCTAATTGTAACGGGAGCTTAGATTTTGGGCTGAGGTCCGCAGGTGCACGGGTGGCACGGATGAGAAAGGTGTGGAGGGAGCACTGTTGGTGCAGTGCTGTGCTCCCCTTGGCGTGCCTTTGGCAGCGCCAGTGTCCCTGGAGCTGTAGGCTTTGTGGCTCTCTGAACCCTAACCCTAACCCTAATTGTAACGGGAGCTTAGATTTTGGGGTGAGGTCCGCAGGTGCCTGGGTGGTTGGGATGAGAAAGGTGTGGAGGGAGCACTGTTGGTGCAGTGCCGTGCTCCCCTTGGCGTGCCTTTGGCAGCGCCAGTGTCCCTGGAGCTGTAGGCTTTGTGGCTCTCTGAACCCTAACCCTAACCCTAATTGTAATGGGGGCTTAGATTTTGGGCTGAGGTCCGCAGGTGCCTGGGTGGTTGGGATGAGAAAGGTGTGGAGGGAGCACTGTTGGTGCAGTGCCGTGCTCTCCTTGGCGTGCCTTTGGCAGTGCCAGTGTCCCTGGAGCTGTAGGCTTTGTGGCTCTCTGAACCCTAACCCTAACCCTAATTGTAATGGGGGCTTAGATTTTGGGCTGAGGTCCGCAGGTGCCTGGGTGGTTGGGATGAGAAAGGTGTGGAGGGAGCACTGTTGGTGCAGTGCCGTGCTCCCCTTGGCGTGCCTTTGGCAGCGCCAGTGTCCCTGGAGCTGTAGGCTTTGTGGCTCTCTGAACCCTAACCCTAACCCTAATTGTAATGGGGGCTTATATTTTGGGCTGAGGTCCGCAGGTGCCTGGGTGGTTGGGATGAGAAAGGTGTGGAGGGAGCACTGTTGGTGCAGTGCCATGCTCCCCTTGGCGTGCCTTTGGCAGCGCCAGTGTCCCTGGAGCTGTAGGCTTTGTGGCTCTCTGAACCCTAACCCTAACCCTAATTGTAACGGGAGCTTAGATTTTGGGCTGAGGTCCGCAGGTGCCTGGGTGGTTGGGATGAGAAAGGTGTGGAGGGAGCACTGTTGGTGCAGTGCCGTGCTCCCCTTGGCGTGCCTTTGGCAGCGCCAGTGTCCCTGGAGCTGTAGGCTTTGTGGCTCTCTGAACCCTAACCCTAACCCTAATTGTAATGGGGGCTTAGATTTTGGGCTGAGGTCCGCAGGTGCACGGGTGGCACGGATGAGAAAGGTGTGGAGGGAGCACTGTTGGTGCGGTGCCGTGCTCCCCTTGGCGTGCCTTTGGCAGCGCCAGTGTCCCTGGAGCTGTAGGCTTTGTGGCTCTCTGAACCCTAACCCTAACCCTAATTGTAATGGGGGCTTAGATTTTGGGGTGAGGTCCGCAGGTGCCTGGGTGGTTGGGATGAGAAGGGTGTGGAGGGAGCACTGTTGGTGCAGTGCCGTGCTCCCCTTGGCGTGCCTTTTGCAGCGCCAGTGTCCCTGGAGCTGTAGGCTTTGTGGCTCTCTGAACCCTAACCCTAACCCTAATTGTAATGGAGGCTTAGATTTTGGGCTGAGGTCCGCAGGTGCACGGATGGTTGGGATGAGAAAGGTGTGGAGGGAGCACTGTTGGTGCAGTGCCATGCTCCCCTTGGCGTGCCTTTGGCAGCGCCAGTGTCCCTGGAGCTGTAGGCTTTGTGTCTCTCTGAACCCTAACCCTAACCCTAATTGTAATGGGGGCTTAGATTTTGGGCTGAGGTCCGCAGGTGCCTGGGTGGTTGGGATGAGAAAGGTGTGGAGGGAGCACTGTTGGTGCAGTGCCGTGCTCCCCTTGGCGTGCCTTTGGCAGCGCCAGTGTCCCTGGAGCTGTAGGCTTTGTGTCTCTCTGAACCCTAACCCTAACCCTAATTGTAATGGGGGCTTAGATTTTGGGCTGAGGTCCGCAGGTGCCTGGGTGGTTGGGATGAGAAAGGTGTGGAGGGAGCACTGTTGGTGCAGTGCCGTGCTCCCCTTGGCGTGCCTTTGGCAGCGCTGGTGTCCCTGGAGCTGTAGGCTTTGTGGCTCTCTGAACCCTAACCCTAACCCTAATTGTAATGGGGGCTTAGATTTTGGGCTGAGGTCCGCAGGTGCACGGATGGTTGGGATGAGAAAGGTGTGGAGGGAGCACTGTTGGTGCAGTGCCGTGCTCCCCTTGGCGTGCCTTTGGCAGCGCTGGTGTCCCTGGAGCTGTAGGCTTTGTGGCTCTCTGAACCCTAACCCTAACCCTAATTGTAACGGGAGCTTAGATTTTGGGGTGAGGTCCGCAGGCGCCTGGGTGGTTGGGATGAGAAAGGTGTGGAGGGAGCACTGTTGGTGCAGTGCCGTGCTCCCCTTGGCGTGCCTTTGGCAGCGCCAGTGTCCCTGGAGCTGTAGGCTTTGTGGCTCTCTGAACCCTAACCCTAACCCTAATTGTAACGGGAGCTTAGATTTTGGGCTGAGGTCCGCAGGTGCCTGGGTGGTTGGGATGAGAAAGGTGTGGAGGGAGCACTGTTGGTGCGGTGCCGTGCTCCCCTTGGCGTGCCTTTGGCAGTGCCAGTGTCCCTGGAGCTGTAGGCTTTGTGGCTCTCTGAACCCTAACCCTAACCCTAATTGTAACGGGAGCTTAGATTTTGGGCTGAGGTCCGCAGGTGCCTGGGTGGTTGGGATGAGAAAGGTGTGGAGGGAGCACTGTTGGTGCGGTGCCGTGCTCCCCTTGGCGTGCCTTTGGCAGCGCCAGTGTCCCTGGAGCTGTAGGCTTTGTGGCTCTCTGAACCCTAACCCTAACCCTAATTGTAATGGGGGCTTAGATTTTGGGCTGAGGTCCGCAGGTGCCTGGGTGGTTGGGATGAGAAAGGTGTGGAGGGAGCACTGTTGGTGCAGTGCCGTGCTCCCCTTGGCGTGCCTTTGGCAGCGCCAGTGTCCCTGGAGCTGTAGGCTTTGTGGCTCTCTGAACCCTAACCCTAACCCTAATTGTAATGGGGGCTTAGATTTTGGGCTGAGGTCCACAGGTGCCTGGGTTATTGGGATAAGAAAGGTGTGGAGGGAGCACTGTTGGTGCAGTGCCGTGCTCCCCTTGGCGTGCCTTTGGCAGCGCCAGTGTCCCTGGAGCTGTAGGCTTTGTGGCTCTCTGAACCCTAACCCTAACCCTAATTATAAAGGGACCTTGGATTTTGGGCTGAGGTCCGCAGGTGCACGGGTGGTTGGGATGAGAAAGGTGTGGAGGGAGCACTGTTGGTGCAGTGCCGTGCTCCCCTTGGCGTGCCTTTGGCAGCGCCAGTGTCCCTGGAGCTGTAGGCTTTGTGGCTCTCTGAACCCTAACCCTAACCCTAATTGTAATGGGGGCTTAGATTTTGGGCTGAGGTCCGCAGGTGCCTGGGTGGTTGGGATGAGAAAGGTGTGGAGGGAGCACTGTTGGTGCGGTGCCGTGCTCCCCTTGGCGTGCCTTTGGCAGCGCCAGTGTCCCTGGAGCTGTAGGCTTTGTGGCTCTCTGAACCCTAACCCTAACCCTAATTGTAACGGGAGCTTAGATTTTGGGCTGAGGTCCGCAGGTGCACGGGTGGCACGGATGAGAAAGGTGTGGAGGGAGCACTGTTGGTGCAGTGCCGTGCTCCCCTTGGCGTGCCTTTGGCAGTGCCAGTGTCCCTGGAGCTGTAGGCTTTGTGTCTCTCTGAACCCTAACCCTAACCCTAATTGTAACGGGAGCTTAGATTTTGGGCTGAGGTCCGCAGGTGCACGGGTGGTTGGGATGAGAAAGGTGTGGAGGGAGCACTGTTGGTGCGGTGCCGTGCTCCCCTTGGCGTGCCTTTGGCAGCGCCAGTGTCCCTGGAGCTGTAGGCTTTGTGGCTCTCTGAACCCTAACCCTAACCCTAATTGTAACGGGAGCTTAGATTTTGGGGTGAGGTCCGCAGGTGCCTGGGTGGTTGGGATGAGAAAGGTGTGGAGGGAGCACTGTTGGTGCAGTGCCGTGCTCCCCTTGGCGTGCCTTTGGCAGCGCTGGTGTCCCTGGAGCTGTAGGCTTTGTGGCTCTCTGAACCCTAACCCTAACCCTAATTGTAATGGGGGCTTAGATTTTGGGCTGAGGTCCGCAGGTGCCTGGGTGGTTGGGATGAGAAAGGTGTGGAGGGAGCACTGTTGGTGCGGTGCCGTGCTCCCCTTGGCGTGCCTTTGGCAGCGCTGGTGTCCCTGGAGCTGTAGGCTTTGTGTCTCTCTGAACCCTAACCCTAACCCTAATTGTAATGGGGGCTTAGATTTTGGGCTGAGGTCCGCAGGTGCCTGGGTGGTTGGGATGAGAAAGGTGTGGAGGGAGCACTGTTGGTGCAGTGCCGTGCTCCCCTTGGCGTGCCTTTGGCAGCGCCGGTGTCCCTGGAGCTGTAGGCTTTGTGGCTCTCTGAACCCTAACCCTAACCCTAATTGTAACGGGAGCTTATATTTTGGGCTGAGGTCCTCAGGTGCCTGGGTGGTTGGGATGAGAAAGGTGTGGAGGGAGCACTGTTGGTGCAGTGCCGTGCTCCCCTTGGCGTGCCTTTGGCAGCGCCAGTGTCCCTGGAGCTGTAGGCTTTGTGGCTCTCTGAACCCTAACCCTAACCCTAATTGTAACGGGAGCTTAGATTTTGGGCTGAGGTCCGCAGGTGCCTGGGTGGTTGGGATGAGAAAGGTGTGGAGGGAGCACTGTTGGTGCAGTGCCGTGCTCCCCTTGGCGTGCCTTTGGCAGCGCCAGTGTCCCTGGAGCTGTAGGCTTTGTGGCTCTCTGAACCCTAACCCTAACCCTAATTATAAAGGGACCTTGGATTTTGGGCTGAGGTCCGCAGGTGCATGGGTGACATAGATGAGAAAGGTGTGGAGGGAGCACTGTTGGTGCAGTGCCGTGCTCCCCTTGGCGTGCCTTTGGCAGCGCCAGTGTCCCTGGAGCTGTAGGCTTTGTGGCTCTCTGAACCCTAACCCTAACCCTAATTGTAATGGGGGCTTAGATTTTGGGCTGAGGTCCGCAGGTGCCTGGGTGGTTGGGATGAGAAAGGTGTGGAGGGAGCACTGTTGGTGCAGTGCCGTGCTCCCCTTGGCGTGCCTTTGGCAGCGCCGGTGTCCCTGGAGCTGTAGGCTTTGTGGCTCTCTGAACCCTAACCCTAACCCTAATTGTAACGGGAGCTTATATTTTGGGCTGAGGTCCTCAGGTGCCTGGGTGGTTGGGATGAGAAAGGTGTGGAGGGAGCACTGTTGGTGCAGTGCCGTGCTCCCCTTGGCGTGCCTTTGGCAGCGCCAGTGTCCCTGGAGCTGTAGGCTTTGTGGCTCTCTGAACCCTAACCCTAACCCTAATTGTAACGGGAGCTTAGATTTTGGGCTGAGGTCCGCAGGTGCCTGGGTGGTTGGGATGAGAAAGGTGTGGAGGGAGCACTGTTGGTGCAGTGCCGTGCTCCCCTTGGCGTGCCTTTGGCAGCGCCGGTGTCCCTGGAGCTGTAGGCTTTGTGTCTCTCTGAACCCTAACCCTAACCCTAATTGTAATGGGGGCTTAGATTTTGGGCTGAGGTCCGCAGGTGCCTGGGTGGTTGGGATGAGAAAGGTGTGGAGGGAGCACTGTTGGTGCAGTGCCGTGCTCCCCTTGGCGTGCCTTTGGCAGCGCCAGTGTCCCTGGAGCTGTAGGCTTTGTGTCTCTCTGAACCCTAACCCTAACCCTAATTGTAATGGGGGCTTAGATTTTGGGCTGAGGTCCGCAGGTGCCTGGGTGGTTGGGATGAGAAAGGTGTGGAGGGAGCACTGTTGGTGCAGTGCCGTGCTCCCCTTGGCGTGCCTTTGGCAGCGCTGGTGTCCCTGGAGCTGTAGGCTTTGTGGCTCTCTGAACCCTAACCCTAACCCTAATTGTAATGGGGGCTTAGATTTTGGGCTGAGGTCCGCAGGTGCCTGGGTGGTTGGGATGAGAAAGGTGTAGAGGGAGCACTGTTGGTGCGGTGCCGTGCTCCCCTTGGCGTGCCTTTGGCAGCGCTGGTGTCCCTGGAGCTGTAGGCTTTGTGGCTCTCTGAACCCTAACCCTAACCCTAATTGTAATGGGGGCTTAGATTTTGGGCTGAGGTCCGCAGGTGCCTGGGTGGTTGGGATGAGAAAGGTGTGGAGGGAGCACTGTTGGTGCAGTGCCGTGCTCCCCTTGGCGTGCCTTTGGCAGCGCCAGTGTCCCTGGAGCTGTAGGCTTTGTGGCTCTCTGAACCCTAACCCTAACCCTAATTGTAATGGGGGCTTAGATTTTGGGCTGAGGTCCACAGGTGCCTGGGTTATTGGGATAAGAAAGGTGTGGAGGGAGCACTGTTGGTGCAGTGCCGTGCTCCCCTTGGCGTGCCTTTGGCAGCGCCAGTGTCCCTGGAGCTGTAGGCTTTGTGGCTCTCTGAACCCTAACCCTAACCCTAATTGTAATGGGGGCTTAGATTTTGGGCTGAGGTCCGCAGGTGCACGGGTGGTTGGGATGAGAAAGGTGTGGAGGGAGCACTGTTGGTGCAGTGCCGTGCTCCCCTTGGCGTGTCTTTTGCAGCGCCAGTGTCCCTGGAGCTGTAGGCTTTGTGGCTCTCTGAACCCTAACCCTAACCCTAATTGTAATGGGGGCTTAGATTTTGGGCTGAGGTCCGCAGGTGCCTGGGTGGTTGGGATGAGAAAGGTGTGGAGGGAGCACTGTTGGTGCGGTGCCGTGCTCCCCTTGGCGTGCCTTTGGCAGCGCCAGTGTCCCTGGAGCTGTAGGCTTTGTGGCTCTCTGAACCCTAACCCTAACCCTAATTGTAACGGGGGCTTAGATTTTGGGCTGAGGTCCGCAGGTGCACGGGTGGCACGGATGAGAAAGGTGTGGAGGGAGCACTGTTGGTGCAGTGCCGTGCTCCCCTTGGCGTGCCTTTGGCAGTGCCAGTGTCCCTGGAGCTGTAGGCTTTGTGTCTCTCTGAACCCTAACCCTAACCCTAATTGTAACGGGAGCTTAGATTTTGGGCTGAGGTCCGCAGGTGCACGGGTGGTTGGGATGAGAAAGGTGTGGAGGGAGCACTGTTGGTGCGGTGCCGTGCTCCCCTTGGCGTGCCTTTGGCAGCGCCAGTGTCCCTGGAGCTGTAGGCTTTGTGGCTCTCTGAACCCTAACCCTAACCCTAATTGTAACGGGAGCTTAGATTTTGGGGTGAGGTCCGCAGGTGCCTGGGTGGTTGGGATGAGAAAGGTGTGGAGGGAGCACTGTTGGTGCAGTGCCGTGCTCCCCTTGGCGTGCCTTTGGCAGCGCTGGTGTCCCTGGAACTGTAGGCTTTGTGGCTCTCTGAACCCTAACCCTAACCCTAATTGTAATGGGGGCTTAGATTTTGGGCTGAGGTCCGCAGGTGCCTGGGTGGTTGGGATGAGAAAGGTGTGGAGGGAGCACTGTTGGTGCGGTGCCGTGCTCCCCTTGGCGTGCCTTTGGCAGCGCTGGTGTCCCTGGAGCTGTAGGCTTTGTGTCTCTCTGAACCCTAACCCTAACCCTAATTGTAATGGGGGCTTAGATTTTGGGCTGAGGTCCGCAGGTGCCTGGGTGGTTGGGATGAGAAAGGTGTGGAGGGAGCACTGTTGGTGCAGTGCCGTGCTCCCCTTGGCGTGCCTTTGGCAGCGCCGGTGTCCCTGGAGCTGTAGGCTTTGTGGCTCTCTGAACCCTAACCCTAACCCTAATTGTAACGGGAGCTTATATTTTGGGCTGAGGTCCTCAGGTGCCTGGGTGGTTGGGATGAGAAAGGTGTGGAGGGAGCACTGTTGGTGCAGTGCCGTGCTCCCCTTGGCGTGCCTTTGGCAGCGCCAGTGTCCCTGGAGCTGTAGGCTTTGTGGCTCTCTGAACCCTAACCCTAACCCTAATTGTAATGGGGGCTTAGATTTTGGGCTGAGGTCCGCAGGTGCCTGGGTGGTTGGGATGAGAAAGGTGTGGAGGGAGCACTGTTGGTGCAGTGCCGTGCTCCCCTTGGCGTGCCTTTGGCAGCGCCGGTGTCCCTGGAGCTGTAGGCTTTGTGGCTCTCTGAACCATAACCCTAACCCTAATTGTAACGGGAGCTTAGATTTTGGGCTGAGGTCCGCAGGTGCACGGGTGGCACGGATGAGAAAGGTGTGGAGGGAGCACTGTTGGTGCAGTGCCGTGCTCCCCTTGGCGTGCCTTTGGCAGTGCCAGTGTCCCTGGAGCTGTAGGCTTTGTGTCTCTCTGAACCCTAACCCTAACCCTAATTGTAACGGGAGCTTAGATTTTGGGCTGAGGTCCGCAGGTGCACGGGTGGTTGGGATGAGAAAGGTGTGGAGGGAGCACTGTTGGTGCGGTGCCGTGCTCCCCTTGGCGTGCCTTTGGCAGCGCCAGTGTCCCTGGAGCTGTAGGCTTTGTGGCTCTCTGAACCCTAACCCTAACCCTAATTGTAACGGGAGCTTAGATTTTGGGGTGAGGTCCGCAGGTGCCTGGGTGGTTGGGATGAGAAAGGTGTGGAGGGAGCACTGTTGGTGCAGTGCCGTGCTCCCCTTGGCGTGCCTTTGGCAGCGCTGGTGTCCCTGGAGCTGTAGGCTTTGTGGCTCTCTGAACCCTAACCCTAACCCTAATTGTAATGGGGGCTTAGATTTTGGGCTGAGGTCCGCAGGTGCCTGGGTGGTTGGGATGAGAAAGGTGTGGAGGGAGCACTGTTGGTGCGGTGCCGTGCTCCCCTTGGCGTGCCTTTGGCAGCGCTGGTGTCCCTGGAGCTGTAGGCTTTGTGTCTCTCTGAACCCTAACCCTAACCCTAATTGTAATGGGGGCTTAGATTTTGGGCTGAGGTCCGCAGGTGCCTGGGTGGTTGGGATGAGAAAGGTGTGGAGGGAGCACTGTTGGTGCAGTGCCGTGCTCCCCTTGGCGTGCCTTTGGCAGCGCCGGTGTCCCTGGAGCTGTAGGCTTTGTGGCTCTCTGAACCATAACCCTAACCCTAATTGTAACGGGAGCTTAGATTTTGGGCTGAGGTCCGCAGGTGCACGGGTGGCACGGATGAGAAAGGTGTGGAGGGAGCACTGTTGGTGCAGTGCCGTGCTCCCCTTGGCGTGCCTTTGGCAGTGCCAGTGTCCCTGGAGCTGTAGGCTTTGTGTCTCTCTGAACCCTAACCCTAACCCTAATTGTAACGGGAGCTTAGATTTTGGGCTGAGGTCCGCAGGTGCACGGGTGGTTGGGATGAGAAAGGTGTGGAGGGAGCACTGTTGGTGCGGTGCCGTGCTCCCCTTGGCGTGCCTTTGGCAGCGCCAGTGTCCCTGGAGCTGTAGGCTTTGTGGCTCTCTGAACCCTAACCCTAACCCTAATTGTAACGGGAGCTTAGATTTTGGGGTGAGGTCCGCAGGTGCCTGGGTGGTTGGGATGAGAAAGGTGTGGAGGGAGCACTGTTGGTGCAGTGCCGTGCTCCCCTTGGCGTGCCTTTGGCAGTGCCAGTGTCCCTGGAGCTGTAGGCTTTGTGTCTCTCTGAACCCTAACCCTAACCCTAATTGTAACGGGAGCTTAGATTTTGGGCTGAGGTCCGCAGGTGCACGGGTGGTTGGGATGAGAAAGGTGTGGAGGGAGCACTGTTGGTGCGGTGCCGTGCTCCCCTTGGCGTGCCTTTGGCAGCGCCAGTGTCCCTGGAGCTGTAGGCTTTGTGGCTCTCTGAACCCTAACCCTAACCCTAATTGTAACGGGAGCTTAGATTTTGGGGTGAGGTCCGCAGGTGCCTGGGTGGTTGGGATGAGAAAGGTGTGGAGGGAGCACTGTTGGTGCAGTGCCGTGCTCCCCTTGGCGTGCCTTTGGCAGCGCTGGTGTCCCTGGAGCTGTAGGCTTTGTGGCTCTCTGAACCCTAACCCTAACCCTAATTGTAATGGGGGCTTAGATTTTGGGCTGAGGTCCGCAGGTGCCTGGGTGGTTGGGATGAGAAAGGTGTGGAGGGAGCACTGTTGGTGCGGTGCCGTGCTCCCCTTGGCGTGCCTTTGGCAGCGCTGGTGTCCCTGGAGCTGTAGGCTTTGTGTCTCTCTGAACCCTAACCCTAACCCTAATTGTAATGGGGGCTTAGATTTTGGGCTGAGGTCCGCAGGTGCCTGGGTGGTTGGGATGAGAAAGGTGTGGAGGGAGCACTGTTGGTGCAGTGCCGTGCTCCCCTTGGCGTGCCTTTGGCAGCGCCGGTGTCCCTGGAGCTGTAGGCTTTGTGGCTCTCTGAACCCTAACCCTAACCCTAATTGTAACGGGAGCTTATATTTTGGGCTGAGGTCCTCAGGTGCCTGGGTGGTTGGGATGAGAAAGGTGTGGAGGGAGCACTGTTGGTGCAGTGCCGTGCTCCCCTTGGCGTGCCTTTGGCAGCGCCAGTGTCCCTGGAGCTGTAGGCTTTGTGGCTCTCTGAACCCTAACCCTAACCCTAATTGTAACGGGAGCTTAGATTTTGGGCTGAGGTCCGCAGGTGCCTGGGTGGTTGGGATGAGAAAGGTGTGGAGGGAGCACTGTTGGTGCAGTGCCGTGCTCCCCTTGGCGTGCCTTTGGCAGCGCCAGTGTCCCTGGAGCTGTAGGCTTTGTGGCTCTCTGAACCCTAACCCTAACCCTAATTATAAAGGGACCTTGGATTTTGGGCTGAGGTCCGCAGGTGCATGGGTGACATAGATGAGAAAGGTGTGGAGGGAGCACTGTTGGTGCAGTGCCGTGCTCCCCTTGGCGTGCCTTTGGCAGCGCCAGTGTCCCTGGAGCTGTAGGCTTTGTGGCTCTCTGAACCCTAACCCTAACCCTAATTGTAATGGGGGCTTAGATTTTGGGCTGAGGTCCGCAGGTGCCTGGGTGGTTGGGATGAGAAAGGTGTGGAGGGAGCACTGTTGGTGCAGTGCCGTGCTCCCCTTGGCGTGCCTTTGGCAGCGCCGGTGTCCCTGGAGCTGTAGGCTTTGTGGCTCTCTGAACCCTAACCCTAACCCTAATTGTAACGGGAGCTTATATTTTGGGCTGAGGTCCTCAGGTGCCTGGGTGGTTGGGATGAGAAAGGTGTGGAGGGAGCACTGTTGGTGCAGTGCCGTGCTCCCCTTGGCGTGCCTTTGGCAGCGCCAGTGTCCCTGGAGCTGTAGGCTTTGTGGCTCTCTGAACCCTAACCCTAACCCTAATTGTAACGGGAGCTTAGATTTTGGGCTGAGGTCCGCAGGTGCCTGGGTGGTTGGGATGAGAAAGGTGTGGAGGGAGCACTGTTGGTGCAGTGCCGTGCTCCCCTTGGCGTGCCTTTGGCAGCGCCGGTGTCCCTGGAGCTGTAGGCTTTGTGTCTCTCTGAACCCTAACCCTAACCCTAATTGTAATGGGGGCTTAGATTTTGGGCTGAGGTCCGCAGGTGCCTGGGTGGTTGGGATGAGAAAGGTGTGGAGGGAGCACTGTTGGTGCAGTGCCGTGCTCCCCTTGGCGTGCCTTTGGCAGCGCCAGTGTCCCTGGAGCTGTAGGCTTTGTGTCTCTCTGAACCCTAACCCTAACCCTAATTGTAATGGGGGCTTAGATTTTGGGCTGAGGTCCGCAGGTGCCTGGGTGGTTGGGATGAGAAAGGTGTGGAGGGAGCACTGTTGGTGCAGTGCCGTGCTCCCCTTGGCGTGCCTTTGGCAGCGCTGGTGTCCCTGGAGCTGTAGGCTTTGTGGCTCTCTGAACCCTAACCCTAACCCTAATTGTAATGGGGGCTTAGATTTTGGGCTGAGGTCCGCAGGTGCCTGGGTGGTTGGGATGAGAAAGGTGTAGAGGGAGCACTGTTGGTGCGGTGCCGTGCTCCCCTTGGCGTGCCTTTGGCAGCGCTGGTGTCCCTGGAGCTGTAGGCTTTGTGGCTCTCTGAACCCTAACCCTAACCCTAATTGTAATGGGGGCTTAGATTTTGGGCTGAGGTCCGCAGGTGCCTGGGTGGTTGGGATGAGAAAGGTGTGGAGGGAGCACTGTTGGTGCAGTGCCGTGCTCCCCTTGGCGTGCCTTTGGCAGCGCCAGTGTCCCTGGAGCTGTAGGCTTTGTGGCTCTCTGAACCCTAACCCTAACCCTAATTGTAATGGGGGCTTAGATTTTGGGCTGAGGTCCACAGGTGCCTGGGTTATTGGGATAAGAAAGGTGTGGAGGGAGCACTGTTGGTGCAGTGCCGTGCTCCCCTTGGCGTGCCTTTGGCAGCGCCAGTGTCCCTGGAGCTGTAGGCTTTGTGGCTCTCTGAACCCTAACCCTAACCCTAATTGTAATGGGGGCTTAGATTTTGGGCTGAGGTCCGCAGGTGCACGGGTGGTTGGGATGAGAAAGGTGTGGAGGGAGCACTGTTGGTGCAGTGCCGTGCTCCCCTTGGCGTGTCTTTTGCAGCGCCAGTGTCCCTGGAGCTGTAGGCTTTGTGGCTCTCTGAACCCTAACCCTAACCCTAATTGTAATGGGGGCTTAGATTTTGGGCTGAGGTCCGCAGGTGCCTGGGTGGTTGGGATGAGAAAGGTGTGGAGGGAGCACTGTTGGTGCGGTGCCGTGCTCCCCTTGGCGTGCCTTTGGCAGCGCCAGTGTCCCTGGAGCTGTAGGCTTTGTGGCTCTCTGAACCCTAACCCTAACCCTAATTGTAACGGGGGCTTAGATTTTGGGCTGAGGTCCGCAGGTGCACGGGTGGCACGGATGAGAAAGGTGTGGAGGGAGCACTGTTGGTGCAGTGCCGTGCTCCCCTTGGCGTGCCTTTGGCAGTGCCAGTGTCCCTGGAGCTGTAGGCTTTGTGTCTCTCTGAACCCTAACCCTAACCCTAATTGTAACGGGAGCTTAGATTTTGGGCTGAGGTCCGCAGGTGCACGGGTGGTTGGGATGAGAAAGGTGTGGAGGGAGCACTGTTGGTGCGGTGCCGTGCTCCCCTTGGCGTGCCTTTGGCAGCGCCAGTGTCCCTGGAGCTGTAGGCTTTGTGGCTCTCTGAACCCTAACCCTAACCCTAATTGTAACGGGAGCTTAGATTTTGGGGTGAGGTCCGCAGGTGCCTGGGTGGTTGGGATGAGAAAGGTGTGGAGGGAGCACTGTTGGTGCAGTGCCGTGCTCCCCTTGGCGTGCCTTTGGCAGCGCTGGTGTCCCTGGAACTGTAGGCTTTGTGGCTCTCTGAACCCTAACCCTAACCCTAATTGTAATGGGGGCTTAGATTTTGGGCTGAGGTCCGCAGGTGCCTGGGTGGTTGGGATGAGAAAGGTGTGGAGGGAGCACTGTTGGTGCGGTGCCGTGCTCCCCTTGGCGTGCCTTTGGCAGCGCTGGTGTCCCTGGAGCTGTAGGCTTTGTGTCTCTCTGAACCCTAACCCTAACCCTAATTGTAATGGGGGCTTAGATTTTGGGCTGAGGTCCGCAGGTGCCTGGGTGGTTGGGATGAGAAAGGTGTGGAGGGAGCACTGTTGGTGCAGTGCCGTGCTCCCCTTGGCGTGCCTTTGGCAGCGCCGGTGTCCCTGGAGCTGTAGGCTTTGTGGCTCTCTGAACCCTAACCCTAACCCTAATTGTAACGGGAGCTTATATTTTGGGCTGAGGTCCTCAGGTGCCTGGGTGGTTGGGATGAGAAAGGTGTGGAGGGAGCACTGTTGGTGCAGTGCCGTGCTCCCCTTGGCGTGCCTTTGGCAGCGCCAGTGTCCCTGGAGCTGTAGGCTTTGTGGCTCTCTGAACCCTAACCCTAACCCTAATTGTAATGGGGGCTTAGATTTTGGGCTGAGGTCCGCAGGTGCCTGGGTGGTTGGGATGAGAAAGGTGTGGAGGGAGCACTGTTGGTGCAGTGCCGTGCTCCCCTTGGCGTGCCTTTGGCAGCGCCGGTGTCCCTGGAGCTGTAGGCTTTGTGGCTCTCTGAACCATAACCCTAACCCTAATTGTAATGGGGGCTTAGATTTTGGGCTGAGGTCCGCAGGTGCCTGGGTGGTTGGGATGAGAAAGGTGTGGAGGGAGCACTGTTGGTGCAGTGCCATGCTCCCCTTGGCGTGCCTTTGGCAGCGCCAGTGTCCCTGGAGCTGTAGGCTTTGTGGCTCTCTGAACCCTAACCCTAACCCTAATTGTAACGGGAGCTTAGATTTTGGGCTGAGGTCCGCAGGTGCATGGGTGGTTGGGATGAGAAAGTTGTGGAGGGAGCACTGTTGGTGCAGTGCCGTGCTCCCCTTGGCGTGCCTTTGGCAGCGCCAGTGTCCCTGGAGCTGTAGGCTTTGTGGCTCTCTGAACCCTAACCCTAACCCTAATTGTAATGGAGGCTTAGATTTTGGGCTGAGGTCCGCAGGTGCCTGGGTGGTTGGGATGAGAAAGGTGTGGAGGGAGCACTGTTGGTGCAGTGCCGTGCTCCCCTTGGCGTGCCTTTGGCAGCGCCAGTGTCCCTGGAGCTGTAGGCTTTGTGGCTCTCTGAACCCTAACCCTAACCCTAATTGTAACGGGGGCTTAGATTTTGGGCTGAGGTCCGCAGGTGCCTGGGTGGTTGGGATGAGAAAGGTGTGGAGGGAGCACTGTTGGTGCAGTGCCGTGCTCCCCTTGGCGTGCCTTTGGCAGCGCCAGTGTCCCTGGAGCTGTAGGCTTTGTAGCTCTCTGAACCCTAACCATAACCCTAATTATAAAGGGACCTTGGATTTTGGGCTGAGGTCCGCAGGTGCCTGGGTGGTTGGGATGAGAAAGTTGTGGAGGGAGCACTGTTGGTGCAGTGCCGTGCTCCCCTTGGCGTGCCTTTGGCAGCGCCAGTGTCCCTGGAGCTGTAGGCTTTGTGGCTCTCTGAACCCTAACCCTAACCCTAATTGTAATGGGGGCTTAGATTTTGGGCTGAGGTCCGCAGGTGCATGGGTGACATAGATGAGAAAGGTGTGGAGGGAGCACTGTTGGTGCAGTGCCGTGCTCCCCTTGGCGTGCCTTTGGCAGCGCCAGTGTCCCTGGAGCTGTAGGCTTTGTGGCTCTCTGAACCCTAACCCTAACCCTAATTGTAACGGGACCTTGGATTTTGGGCTGAGGTCCGCAGGTGCCTGGGTGGTTGGGATGAGAAAGGTGTGGAGGGAGCACTGTTGGTGCAGTGCCGTGCTCCCCTTGGCGTGCCTTTGGCAGTGCCAGTGTCCCTGGAGCTGTAGGCTTTGTGGCTCTCTGAACCCTAACCCTAACCCTAATTGTAACGGGAGCTTAGATTTTGGGCTGAGGTCCGCAGGTGCCTGGGTGGTTGGGATGAGAAAGGTGTGGAGGGAGCACTGTTGGTGCAGTGCCGTGCTCCCCTTGGCGTGCCTTTGGCAGCGCCAGTGTCCCTGGAGCTGTAGGCTTTGTGGCTCTCTGAACCCTAACCCTAACCCTAATTGTAACGGGAGCTTAGATTTTGGGCTGAGGTCCGCAGGTGCCTGGGTGGTTGGGATGAGAAAGGTGTGGAGGGAGCACTGTTGGTGCAGTGCCATGCTCCCCTTGGCGTGCCTTTGGCAGCGCCAGTGTCCCTGGAGCTGTAGGCTTTGTGGCTCTCTGAACCCTAACCCTAACCCTAATTGTAACGGGAGCTTAGATTTTGGGCTGAGGTCCGCAGGTGCCTGGGTGGTTGGGATGAGAAAGGTGTGGAGGGAGCACTGTTGGTGCAGTGCCGTGCTCCCCTTGGCGTGCCTTTGGCAGCGCCAGTGTCCCTGGAGCTGTAGGCTTTGTGGCTCTCTGAACCCTAACCCTAACCCTAATTGTAACGGGGGCTTAGATTTTGGGCTGAGGTCCGCAGGTGCCTGGGTGGTTGGGATGAGAAAGTTGTGGAGGGAGCACTGTTGGTGCAGTGCCGTGCTCCCCTTGGCGTGCCTTTGGCAGCGCCGGTGTCCCTGGAGCTGTAGGCTTTGTGTCTCTCTGAACCCTAACCCTAACCCTAATTGTAATGGGGGCTTAGATTTTGGGCTGAGGTCCGCAGGTGCACGGGTGGCACGGATGAGAAAGGTGTGGAGGGAGCACTGTTGGTGCGGTGCCGTGCTCCCCTTGGCGTGCCTTTGGCAGCGCCAGTGTCCCTGGAGCTGTAGGCTTTGTGGCTCTCTGAACCCTAACCCTAACCCTAATTGTAATGGGGGCTTAGATTTTGGGCTGAGGTCCGCAGGTGCCTGGGTGGTTGGGATGAGAAGGGTGTGGAGGGAGCACTGTTGGTGCAGTGCCGTGCTCCCCTTGGCGTGCCTTTTGCAGCGCCGGTGTCCCTGGAGCTGTAGGCTTTGTGTCTCTCTGAACCCTAACCCTAACCCTAATTGTAATGGGGGCTTAGATTTTGGGCTGAGGTCCGCAGGTGCACGGGTGGCACGGATGAGAAAGGTGTGGAGGGAGCACTGTTGGTGCGGTGCCGTGCTCCCCTTGGCGTGCCTTTGGCAGCGCCAGTGTCCCTGGAGCTGTAGGCTTTGTGGCTCTCTGAACCCTAACCCTAACCCTAATTGTAACGGGAGCTTAGATTTTGGGCTGAGGTCCGCAGGTGCACGGGTGGCACGGATGAGAAAGGTGTGGAGGGAGCACTGTTGGTGCAGTGCCGTGCTCCCCTTGGCGTGCCTTTGGCAGCGCCAGTGTCCCTGGAGCTGTAGGCTTTGTGGCTCTCTGAACCCTAACCCTAACCCTAATTGTAACGGGAGCTTAGATTTTGGGGTGAGGTCCGCAGGTGCCTGGGTGGTTGGGATGAGAAAGGTGTGGAGGGAGCACTGTTGGTGCAGTGCCGTGCTCCCCTTGGCGTGCCTTTGGCAGCGCCAGTGTCCCTGGAGCTGTAGGCTTTGTGGCTCTCTGAACCCTAACCCTAACCCTAATTGTAACGGGAGCTTAGATTTTGGGCTGAGGTCCGCAGGTGCCTGGGTGGTTGGGATGAGAAAGGTGTGGAGGGAGCACTGTTGGTGCAGTGCCGTGCTCCCCTTGGCGTGCCTTTGGCAGCGCCGGTGTCCCTGGAGCTGTAGGCTTTGTGGCTCTCTGAACCCTAACCCTAACCCTAATTATAAAGGGACCTTGGATTTTGGGCTGAGGTCCGCAGGTGCCTGGGTGGTTGGGATGAGAAAGGTGTGGAGGGAGCACTGTTGGTGCAGTGCCGTGCTCCCCTTGGCGTGCCTTTGGCAGCGCCAGTGTCCCTGGAGCTGTAGGCTTTGTGGCTCTCTGAACCCTAACCCTAACCCTAATTGTAACGGGAGCTTAGATTTTGGGCTGAGGTCCGCAGGTGCACGGGTGGCACGGATGAGAAAGGTGTGGAGGGAGCACTGTTGGTGCAGTGCCGTGCTCCCCTTGGCGTGCCTTTGGCAGCGCCAGTGTCCCTGGAGCTGTAGGCTTTGTGGCTCTCTGAACCCTAACCCTAACCCTAATTGTAACGGGAGCTTAGATTTTGGGGTGAGGTCCGCAGGTGCCTGGGTGGTTGGGATGAGAAAGGTGTGGAGGGAGCACTGTTGGTGCAGTGCCGTGCTCCCCTTGGCGTGCCTTTGGCAGCGCCAGTGTCCCTGGAGCTGTAGGCTTTGTGGCTCTCTGAACCCTAACCCTAACCCTAATTGTAACGGGAGCTTAGATTTTGGGCTGAGGTCCGCAGGTGCCTGGGTGGTTGGGATGAGAAAGGTGTGGAGGGAGCTCTGTTGGTGCGGTGCCGTGCTCCCCTTGGCGTGCCTTTGGCAGCGCCGGTGTCCCTGGAGCTGTAGGCTTTGTGGCTCTCTGAACACTAACCCTAACCCTAATTGTAACGGGAGCTTAGATTTTGGGCTGAGGTCCGCAGGTGCACGGGTGGCACGGATGAGAAAGGTGTGGAGGGAGCACTGTTGGTGCGGTGCCGTGCTCCCCTTGGCGTGCCTTTGGCAGCGCCAGTGTCCCTGGAGCTGTAGGCTTTGTGGCTCTCTGAACCCTAACCCTAACCCTAATTGTAACGGGAGCTTAGATTTTGGGGTGAGGTCCGCAGGTGCCTGGGTGGTTGGGATGAGAAAGGTGTGGAGGGAGCACTGTTGGTGCAGTGCCGTGCTCCCCTTGGCGTGCCTTTGGCAGCGCCAGTGTCCCTGGAGCTGTAGGCTTTGTGGCTCTCTGAACCCTAACCCTAACCCTAATTGTAACGGGAGCTTAGATTTTGGGCTGAGGTCCGCAGGTGCCTGGGTGGTTGGGATGAGAAAGGTGTGGAGGGAGCACTGTTGGTGCAGTGCCGTGCTCCCCTTGGCGTGCCTTTGGCAGCGCCGGTGTCCCTGGAGCTGTAGGCTTTGTGGCTCTCTGAACCCTAACCCTAACCCTAATTATAAAGGGACCTTGGATTTTGGGCTGAGGTCCGCAGGTGCCTGTGTGGTTGGGATGAGAAAGGTGTGGAGGGAGCACTGTTGGTGCAGTGCCATGCTCCCCTTGGCGTGCCTTTGGCAGCGCCGGTGTCCCTGGAGCTGTAGGCTTTGTGGCTCTCTGAACCCTAACCCTAACCCTAATTGTAACGGGAGCTTAGATTTTGGGCTGAGGTCCGCAGGTGCATGGGTGGTTGGGATGAGAAAGTTGTGGAGGGAGCACTGTTGGTGCAGTGCCGTGCTCCCCTTGGCGTGCCTTTGGCAGCGCCAGTGTCCCTGGAGCTGTAGGCTTTGTGGCTCTCTGAACCCTAACCCTAACCCTAATTGTAATGGGGGCTTAGATTTTGGGCTGAGGTCCGCAGGTGCCTGGGTGGTTGGGATGAGAAAGGTGTGGAGGGAGCACTGTTGGTGCAGTGCCGTGCTCCCCTTGGCGTGCCTTTGGCAGCGCCAGTGTCCCTGGAGCTGTAGGCTTTGTGGCTCTCTGAACCCTAACCCTAACCCTAATTGTAACGGGGGCTTAGATTTTGGGCTGAGGTCCGCAGGTGCCTGGGTGGTTGGGATGAGAAAGGTGTGGAGGGAGCACTGTTGGTGCAGTGCCGTGCTCCCCTTGGCGTGCCTTTGGCAGCGCCAGTGTCCCTGGAGCTGTAGGCTTTGTGGCTCTCTGAACCCTAACCCTAACCCTAATTATAAAGGGACCTTGGATTTTGGGCTGAGGTCCGCAGGTGCATGGGTGACATAGATGAGAAAGGTGTGGAGGGAGCACTGTTGGTGCAGTGCCGTGCTCCCCTTGGCGTGCCTTTGGCAGCGCCAGTGTCCCTGGAGCTGTAGGCTTTGTGGCTCTCTGAACCCTAACCCTAACCCTAATTGTAATGGGGGCTTAGATTTTGGGCTGAGGTCCGCAGGTGCACGGGTGGCACGGATGAGAAAGGTGTGGAGGGAGCACTGTTGGTGCGGTGCCGTGCTCCCCTTGGCGTGCCTTTGGCAGCGCCAGTGTCCCTGGAGCTGTAGGCTTTGTGGCTCTCTGAACCCTAACCCTAACCCTAATTGTAACGGGAGCTTAGATTTTGGGCTGAGGTCCGCAGGTGCCTGGGTGGTTGGGATGAGAAAGGTGTGGAGGGAGCACTGTTGGTGCAGTGCCGTGCTCCCCTTGGCGTGCCTTTGGCAGCGCCAGTGTCCCTGGAGCTGTAGGCTTTGTGGCTCTCTGAACCCTAACCCTAACCCTAATTATAAAGGGACCTTGGATTTTGGGCTGAGGTCCGCAGGTGCATGGGTGACATAGATGAGAAAGGTGTGGAGGGAGCACTGTTGGTGCAGTGCCGTGCTCCCCTTGGCGTGCCTTTGGCAGCGCCAGTGTCCCTGGAGCTGTAGGCTTTGTGGCTCTCTGAACCCTAACCCTAACCCTAATTGTAATGGGGGCTTAGATTTTGGGCTGAGGTCCGCAGGTGCCTGGGTGGTTGGGATGAGAAAGGTGTGGAGGGAGCACTGTTGGTGCAGTGCCGTGCTCCCCTTGGCGTGCCTTTGGCAGCGCCAGTGTCCCTGGAGCTGTAGGCTTTGTGGCTCTCTGAACCCTAACCCTAACCCTAATTGTAACGGGGGCTTAGATTTTGGGCTGAGGTCCGCAGGTGCCTGGGTGGTTGGGATGAGAAAGGTGTGGAGGGAGCACTGTTGGTGCAGTGCCGTGCTCCCCTTGGCGTGCCTTTGGCAGCGCCAGTGTCCCTGGAGCTGTAGGCTTTGTGGCTCTCTGAACCCTAACCCTAACCCTAATTGTAATGGGGGCTTAGATTTTGGGCTGAGGTCCGCAGGTGCACGGGTGGCACGGATGAGAAAGGTGTGGAGGGAGCACTGTTGGTGCAGTGCCGTGCTCCCCTTGGCGTGCCTTTGGCAGCGCCAGTGTCCCTGGAGCTGTAGGCTTTGTGGCTCTCTGAACCCTAACCCTAACCCTAATTGTAACGGGAGCTTAGATTTTGGGCTGAGGTCCGCAGGTGCCTGGGTGGTTGGGATGAGAAAGGTGTGGAGGGAGCACTGCTGGTGCAGTGCCGTGCTCCCCTTGGCGTGCCTTTGGCAGCGCCAGTGTCCCTGGAGCTGTAGGCTTTGTGGCTCTCTGAACCCTAACCCTAACCCTAATTATAAAGGGACCTTGGATTTTGGGCTGAGGTCCGCAGGTGCACGGGTGGTTGGGATGAGAAAGGTGTGGAGGGAGCACTGTTGGTGCAGTGCCGTGCTCCCCTTGGCGTGCCTTTGGCAGCGCCAGTGTCCCTGGAGCTGTAGGCTTTGTGGCTCTCTGAACCCTAACCCTAACCCTAATTGTAACGGGACCTTGGATTTTGGGCTGAGGTCCACAGGTGCCTGGGTGGTTGGGATGAGAAAGGTGTGGAGGGAGCACTGTTGGTGCAGTGCCGTGCTCCCCTTGGCGTGCCTTTGGCAGCGCCAGTGTCCCTGGAGCTGTAGGCTTTGTGGCTCTCTGAACCCTAACCCTAACCCTAATTGTAACGGGAGCTTAGATTTTGGGCTGAGGTCCGCAGGTGCCTGGGTGGTTGGGATGAGAAAGGTGTGGAGGGAGCATTGTTGGTGCAGTGCCGTGCTCCCCTTGGCGTGCCTTTGGCAGCGCCAGTGTCCCTGGAGCTGTAGGCTTTGTGGCTCTCTGAACCCTAACCCTAACCCTAATTGTAATGGGGGCTTATATTTTGGGCTGAGGTCCGCAGGTGCCTGGGTGGTTGGGATGAGAAAGGTGTGGAGGGAGCACTGTTGGTGCAGTGCCATGCTCCCCTTGGCGTGCCTTTGGCAGCGCCAGTGTCCCTGGAGCTGTAGGCTTTGTGGCTCTCTGAACCCTAACCCTAACCCTAATTGTAACGGGAGCTTAGATTTTGGGCTGAGGTCCGCAGGTGCCTGGGTGGTTGGGATGAGAAAGGTGTGGAGGGAGCACTGTTGGTGCAGTGCCGTGCTCCCCTTGGCGTGCCTTTGGCAGCGCCAGTGTCCCTGGAGCTGTAGGCTTTGTGGCTCTCTGAACCCTAACCCTAACCCTAATTGTAACGGGGGCTTAGATTTTGGGCTGAGGTCCGCAGGTGCCTGGGTGGTTGGGATGAGAAAGGTGTGGAGGGAGCACTGTTGGTGCAGTGCCGTGCTCCCCTTGGCGTGCCTTTGGCAGCGCCGGTGTCCCTGGAGCTGTAGGCTTTGTGGCTCTCTGAACCCTAACCCTAACCCTAATTGTAATGGGGGCTTAGATTTTGGGCTGAGGTCCGCAGGTGCCTGGGTGGTTGGGATGAGAAGGGTGTGGAGGGAGCACTGTTGGTGCAGTGCCGTGCTCCCCTTGGCGTGCCTTTGGCAGCGCCAGTGTCCCTGGAGCTGTAGGCTTTGTGGCTCTCTGAACCCTAACCCTAACCCTAATTGTAATGGGGGCTTAGATTTTGGGCTGAGGTCCGCAGGTGCACGGATGGTTGGGATGAGAAAGGTGTGGAGGGAGCACTGTTGGTGCAGTGCCATGCTCCCCTTGGCGTGCCTTTGGCAGCGCCAGTGTCCCTGGAGCTGTAGGCTTTGTGGCTCTCTGAACCCTAACCCTAACCCTAATTGTAATGGGGGCTTAGATTTTGGGCTGAGGTCCGCAGGTGCATGGGTGGTTGGGATGAGAAAGGTGTGGAGGGAGCACTGTTGGTGCAGTGCCGTGCTCCCCTTGGCGTGCCTTTGGCAGCGCCGGTGTCCCTGGAGCTGTAGGCTTTGTGGCTCTCTGAACCCTAACCCTAACCCTAATTGTAATGGGGGCTTAGATTTTGGGCTGAGGTCCGCAGGTGCCTGGGTGGTTGGGATGAGAAGGGTGTGGAGGGAGCACTGTTGGTGCAGTGCCGTGCTCCCCTTGGCGTGCCTTTGGCAGCGCCGGTGTCCCTGGAGCTGTAGGCTTTGTGGCTCTCTGAACCCTAACCCTAACCCTAATTGTAATGGGGGCTTAGATTTTGGGCTGAGGTCCGCAGGTGCACGGATGGTTGGGATGAGAAAGGTGTGGAGGGAGCACTGTTGGTGCAGTGCCATGCTCCCCTTGGCGTGCCTTTGGCAGCGCCAGTGTCCCTGGAGCTGTAGGCTTTGTGGCTCTCTGAACCCTAACCCTAACCCTAATTGTAATGGGGGCTTAGATTTTGGGCTGAGGTCCGCAGGTGCATGGGTGGTTGGGATGAGAAAGGTGTGGAGGGAGCACTGTTGGTGCAGTGCCGTGCTCCCCTTGGCGTGCCTTTGGCAGCGCCAGTGTCCCTGGAGCTGTAGGCTTTGTGGCTCTCTGAACCCTAACCCTAACCCTAATTGTAATGGGGGCTTAGATTTTGGGCTGAGGTCCGCAGGTGCCTGGGTGGTTGGGATGAGAAAGGTGTGGAGGGAGCACTGTTGGTGCAGTGCCGTGCTCCCCTTGGCGTGCCTTTGGCAGCGCTGGTGTCCCTGGAGCTGTAGGCTTTGTGGCTCTCTGAACCCTAACCCTAACCCTAATTGTAATGGGGGCTTAGATTTTGGGCTGAGGTCCGCAGGTGCACGGATGGTTGGGATGAGAAAGGTGTGGAGGGAGCACTGTTGGTGCAGTGCCGTGCTCCCCTTGGCGTGCCTTTGGCAGCGCCAGTGTCCCTGGAGCTGTAGGCTTTGTGGCTCTCTGAACCCTAACCCTAACCCTAATTGTAATGGGGGCTTAGATTTTGGGCTGAGGTCCGCAGGTGCACGGGTGGTTAGGATGAGAAAGGTGTGGAGGGAGCACTGTTGGTGCAGTGCCGTGCTCCCCTTGGCGTGCCTTTGGCAGCGCCAGTGTCCCTGGAGCTGTAGGCTTTGTGGCTCTCTGAACCCTAACCCTAACCCTAATTGTAATGGGGGCTTAGATTTTGGGCTGAGGTCCGCAGGTGCCTGGGTGGTTGGGATGAGAAAGGTGTGGAGGGAGCACTGTTGGTGCAGTGCCGTGCTCCCCTTGGCGTGCCTTTGGCAGCGCCAGTGTCCCTGGAGCTGTAGGCTTTGTGGCTCTCTGAACCCTAACCCTAACCCTAATTGTAATGGGGGCTTAGATTTTGGGCTGAGGTCCGCAGGTGCCTGGGTGGTTGGGATGAGAAAGGTGTGGAGGGAGCACTGTTGGTGCAGTGCCGTGCTCCCCTTGGCGTGCCTTTTGCAGCGCCAGTGTCCCTGGAGCTGTAGGCTTTGTGGCTCTCTGAACCCTAACCCTAACCCTAATTGTAACGGGACCTTGGATTTTGGGCTGAGGTCCACAGGTGCCTGGGTGGTTGGGATGAGAAAGGTGTGGAGGGAGCACTGTTGGTGCAGTGCCGTGCTCCCCTTGGCGTGCCTTTGGCAGCGCCAGTGTCCCTGGAGCTGTAGGCTTTGTGGCTCTCTGAACCCTAACCCTAACCCTAATTGTAACGGGAGCTTAGATTTTGGGCTGAGGTCCGCAGGTGCCTGGGTGGTTGGGATGAGAAAGGTGTGGAGGGAGCACTGTTGGTGCAGTGCCGTGCTCCCCTTGGCGTGCCTTTGGCAGCGCCAGTGTCCCTGGAGCTGTAGGCTTTGTGGCTCTCTGAACCCTAACCCTAACCCTAATTGTAATGGGGGCTTATATTTTGGGCTGAGGTCCGCAGGTGCCTGGGTGGTTGGGATGAGAAAGGTGTGGAGGGAGCACTGTTGGTGCAGTGCCATGCTCCCCTTGGCGTGCCTTTGGCAGCGCCAGTGTCCCTGGAGCTGTAGGCTTTGTGGCTCTCTGAACCCTAACCCTAACCCTAATTGTAACGGGAGCTTAGATTTTGGGCTGAGGTCCGCAGGTGCCTGGGTGGTTGGGATGAGAAAGGTGTGGAGGGAGCACTGTTGGTGCAGTGCCGTGCTCCCCTTGGCGTGCCTTTGGCAGCGCCAGTGTCCCTGGAGCTGTAGGCTTTGTGGCTCTCTGAACCCTAACCCTAACCCTAATTGTAACGGGGGCTTAGATTTTGGGCTGAGGTCCGCAGGTGCCTGGGTGGTTGGGATGAGAAAGGTGTGGAGGGAGCACTGTTGGTGCAGTGCCGTGCTCCCCTTGGCGTGCCTTTGGCAGCGCCGGTGTCCCTGGAGCTGTAGGCTTTGTGGCTCTCTGAACCCTAACCCTAACCCTAACCCTAATTGTAATGGGGGCTTAGATTTTGGGCTGAGGTCCGCAGGTGCCTGGGTGGTTGGGATGAGAAGGGTGTGGAGGGAGCACTGTTGGTGCAGTGCGGTGCTCCCCTTGGCGTGCCTTTGGCAGCGCCAGTGTCCCTGGAGCTGTAGGCTTTGTGGCTCTCTGAACCCTAACCCTAACCCTAATTGTAATGGGGGCTTAGATTTTGGGCTGAGGTCCGCAGGTGCACGGATGGTTGGGATGAGAAAGGTGTGGAGGGAGCACTGTTGGTGCAGTGCCATGCTCCCCTTGGCGTGCCTTTGGCAGCGCCAGTGTCCCTGGAGCTGTAGGCTTTGTGGCTCTCTGAACCCTAACCCTAACCCTAATTGTAATGGGGGCTTAGATTTTGGGCTGAGGTCCGCAGGTGCCTGGGTGGTTGGGATGAGAAAGGTGTGGAGGGAGCACTGTTGGTGCAGTGCCGTGCTCCCCTTGGCGTGCCTTTGGCAGCGCCAGTGTCCCTGGAGCTGTAGGCTTTGTGGCTCTCTGAACCCTAACCCTAACCCTAATTGTAATGGGGGCTTAGATTTTGGGCTGAGGTCCGCAGGTGCCTGGGTGGTTGGGATGAGAAAGGTGTGGAGGGAGCACTGTTGGTGCAGTGCCGTGCTCCCCTTGGCGTGCCTTTGGCAGTGCCAGTGTCCCTGGAGCTGTAGGCTTTGTGGCTCTCTGAACCCTAACCCTAACCCTAATTGTAATGGGGGCTTAGATTTTGGGCTGAGGTCCGCAGGTGCACGGATGGTTGGGATGAGAAAGGTGTGGAGGGAGCACTGTTGGTGCAGTGCCGTGCTCCCCTTGGCGTGTCTTTTGCAGCGCCAGTGTCCCTGGAGCTGTAGGCTTTGTGGCTCTCTGAACCCTAACCCTAACCCTAATTGTAACGGGAGCTTAGATTTTGGGCTGAGGTCCGCAGGTGCCTGGGTGGTTGGGATGAGAAAGGTGTGGAGGGAGCACTGTTGGTGCAGTGCCGTGCTCCCCTTGGCGTGCCTTTGGCAGCGCCAGTGTCCCTGGAGCTGTAGGCTTTGTGGCTCTCTGAACCCTAACCCTAACCCTAATTGTAACGGGAGCTTAGATTTTGGGCTGAGGTCCGCAGGTGCACGGGTGGTTAGGATGAGAAAGGTGTGGAGGGAGCACTGTTGGTGCAGTGCCGTGCTCCCCTTGGCGTGCCTTTGGCAGCGCCAGTGTCCCTGGAGCTGTAGGCTTTGTGGCTCTCTGAACCCTAACCCTAACCCTAATTGTAACGGGAGCTTAGATTTTGGGCTGAGGTCCGCAGGTGCCTGGGTGGTTAGGATGAGAAAGGTGTGGAGGGAGCACTGTTGGTGCAGTGCCGTGCTCCCCTTGGCGTGCCTTTGGCAGCGCCAGTGTCCCTGGAGCTGTAGGCTTTGTGGCTCTCTGAACCCTAACCCTAACCCTAATTGTAACGGGAGCTTAGATTTTGGGCTGAGGTCCGCAGGTGCACGGGTGGTTGGGATGAGAAAGGTGTGGAGGGAGCACTGTTGGTGCAGTGCCGTGCTCCCCTTGGCGTGCCTTTGGCAGCGCTGGTGTCCCTGGAGCTGTAGGCTTTGTGGCTCTCTGAACCCTAACCCTAACCCTAATTGTAATGGGGGCTTAGATTTTGGGCTGAGGTCCGCAGGTGCCTGGGTGGTTGGGATGAGAAAGGTGTGGAGGGAGCACTGTTGGTGCAGTGCCGTGCTCCCCTTGGCGTGCCTTTGGCAGCGCCAGTGTCCCTGGAGCTGTAGGCTTTGTGGCTCTCTGAACCCTAACCCTAACCCTAATTGTAACGGGAGCTTAGATTTTGGGCTGAGGTCCGCAGGTGCACGGGTGGTTGGGATGAGAAAGGTGTGGAGGGAGCACTGTTGGTGCAGTGCCGTGCTCCCCTTGGCGTGTCTTTTGCAGCGCCAGTGTCCCTGGAGCTGTAGGCTTTGTGGCTCTCTGAACCCTAACCCTAACCCTAATTGTAACGGGAGCTTAGATTTTGGGCTGAGGTCCGCAGGTGCACGGGTGGCACGGATGAGAAAGGTGTGGAGGGAGCACTGTTGGTGCAGTGCCGTGCTCCCCTTGGCGTGCCTTTGGCAGTGCCAGTGTCCCTGGAGCTGTAGGCTTTGTGTCTCTCTTAACCCTAACCCTAACCCTAATTGTAACGGGAGCTTAGAATTTGGGCTGAGGTCCGCAGGTGCCTGGGTGGTTGGGATGAGAAAGGTGTGGAGGGAGCACTGTTGGTGCGGTGCCGTGCTCCCCTTGGCGTGCCTTTGGCAGCGCCAGTGTCCCTGGAGCTGTAGGCTTTGTGGCTCTCTGAACCCTAACCCTAACCCTAATTGTAACGGGAGCTTAGATTTTGGGCTGAGGTCCGCAGGTGCCTGGGTGGTTGGGATGAGAAAGGTGTGGAGGGAGCACTGTTGGTGCGGTGCCATGCTCCCCTTGGCGTGCCTTTGGCAGCGCTGGTGTCCCTGGAGCTGTAGGCTTTGTGGCTCTCTGAACCCTAACCCTAACCCTAATTATAAAGGGACCTTGGATTTTTGGCTGAGGTCCGCAGGTGCACGGGTGGCACGGATGAGAAAGGTGTGGAGGGAGCACTGTTGGTGCAGTGCCGTGCTCCCCTTGGTGTGCCTTTGGCAGCGCCAGTGTCCCTGGAGCTGTAGGCTTTGTGGCTCTCTGAACCCTAACCCTAACCCTAATTGTAACGGGAGCTTAGATTTTGGGCTGAGGTCCGCAGGTGCATGGGTGACATAGATGAGAAAGGTGTGGAGGGAGCACTGTTGGTGCGGTGCCGTGCTCCCCTTGGCGTGCCTTTGGCAGCGCTGGTGTCCCTGGAGCTGTAGGCTTTGTGGCTCTCTGAACCCTAACCCTAACCCTAATTGTAACGGGAGCTTAGATTTTGGGCTGAGGTCCGCAGGTGCACGGGTGGCACGGATGAGAAAGGTGTGGAGGGAGCACTGTTGGTGCAGTGCCGTGCTCCCCTTGGCGTGCCTTTGGCAGCGCCGGTGTCCCTGGAGCTGTAGGCTTTGTGGCTCTCTGAACCCTAACCCTAACCCTAATTGTAATGGAGGCTTAGATTTTGGGCTGAGGTCCGCAGGTGCACGGATGGTTGGGATGAGAAAGGTGTGGAGGGAGCACTGTTGGTGCAGTGCCATGCTCCCCTTGGCGTGCCTTTGGCAGCGCCAGTGTCCCTGGAGCTGTAGGCTTTGTGTCTCTCTGAACCCTAACCCTAACCCTAATTGTAACGGGAGCTTAGATTTTGGGCTGAGGTCCGCAGGTGCCTGGGTGGTTGGGATGAGAAAGGTGTGGAGGGAGCACTGTTGGTGCAGTGCCGTGCTCCCCTTGGCGTGCCTTTGGCAGCGCCAGTGTCCCTGGAGCTGTAGGCTTTGTGGCTCTCTGAACCCTAACCCTAACCCTAATTGTAATGGGGGCTTAGATTTTGGGCTGAGGTCCGCAGGTGCCTGGGTGGTTGGGATGAGAAAGGTGTGGAGGGAGCACTGTTGGTGCAGTGCCGTGCTCCCCTTGGCGTGCCTTTGGCAGTGCCAGTGTCCCTGGAGCTGTAGGCTTTGTGGCTCTCTGAACCCTAACCCTAACCCTAATTGTAACGGGAGCTTAGATTTTGGGCTGAGGTCCGCAGGTGCCTGGGTGGTTGGGATGAGAAAGGTGTGGAGGGAGCACTGTTGGTGCGGTGCCGTGCTCCCCTTTGCGTGCCTTTTGCAGCGCTAGTGTCCCTGGAGCTGTAGGCTTTGTGGCTCTCTGAACCCTAACCCTAACCCTAATTGTAACGGGAGCTTAGATTTTGGGCTGAGGTCCGCAGGTGCACGGGTGGCACGGATGAGAAAGGTGTGGAGGGAGCACTGTTGGTGCAGTGCCGTGCTCCCCTTGGCGTGCCTTTGGCAGCGCTGGTGTCCCTGGAGCTGTAGGCTTTGTGGCTCTCTGAACCCTAACCCTAACCCTAATTGTAACGGGAGCTTAGATTTTGGGCTGAGGTCCGCAGGTGCCTGGGTGGTTGGGATGAGAAAGGTGTGGAGGGAGCACTGTTGGTGCAGTGCCGTGCTCCCCTTGGCGTGCCTTTGGCAGCGCTGGTGTCCCTGGAGCTGTAGGCTTTGTGGCTCTCTGAACCCTAACCCTAACCCTAATTGTAATGGGGGCTTAGATTTTGGGCTGAGGTCCGCAGGTGCCTGGGTGGTTGGGATGAGAAAGGTGTGGAGGGAGCACTGTTGGTGCAGTGCCGTGCTCCCCTTGGCGTGCCTTTGGCAGCGCCAGTGTCCCTGGAGCTGTAGGCTTTGTGGCTCTCTGAACCCTAACCCTAACCCTAATTGTAATGGGGGCTTAGATTTTGGGCTGAGGTCCACAGGTGCCTGGGTTATTGGGATAAGAAAGGTGTGGAGGGAGCACTGTTGGTGCAGTGCCGTGCTCCCCTTGGCGTGCCTTTGGCAGCGCCAGTGTCCCTGGAGCTGTAGGCTTTGTGGCTCTCTGAACCCTAACCCTAACCCTAATTGTAACGGGAGCTTAGATTTTGGGCTGAGGTCCGCAGGTGCACGGGTGGTTGGGATGAGAAAGGTGTGGAGGGAGCACTGTTGGTGCAGTGCCGTGCTCCCCTTGGCGTGTCTTTTGCAGCGCCAGTGTCCCTGGAGCTGTAGGCTTTGTGGCTCTCTGAACCCTAACCCTAACCCTAATTGTAACGGGGGCTTAGATTTTGGGCTGAGGTCCGCAGGTGCCTGGGTGGTTGGGATGAGAAAGGTGTGGAGGGAGCACTGTTGGTGCGGTGCCGTGCTCCCCTTGGCGTGCCTTTGGCAGCGCCAGTGTCCCTGGAGCTGTAGGCTTTGTGGCTCTCTGAACCCTAACCCTAACCCTAATTGTAACGGGAGCTTAGATTTTGGGCTGAGGTCCGCAGGTGCACGGGTGGCACGGATGAGAAAGGTGTGGAGGGAGCACTGTTGGTGCAGTGCCGTGCTCCCCTTGGCGTGCCTTTGGCAGTGCCAGTGTCCCTGGAGCTGTAGGCTTTGTGTCTCTCTGAACCCTAACCCTAACCCTAATTGTAACGGGAGCTTAGATTTTGGGCTGAGGTCCGCAGGTGCCTGGGTGGTTGGGATGAGAAAGGTGTGGAGGGAGCACTGTTGGTGCGGTGCCGTGCTCCCCTTGGCGTGCCTTTGGCAGCGCTGGTGTCCCTGGAGCTGTAGGCTTTGTGGCTCTCTGAACCCTAACCCTAACCCTAATTGTAATGGGGGCTTAGATTTTGGGCTGAGGTCCGCAGGTGCCTGGGTGGTTGGGATGAGAAAGGTGTGGAGGGAGCACTGTTGGTGCAGTGCCGTGCTCCCCTTGGCGTGCCTTTGGCAGCGCTGGTGTCCCTGGAGCTGTAGGCTTTGTGGCTCTCTGAACCCTAACCCTAACCCTAATTGTAATGGGGGCTTAGATTTTGGGCTGAGGTCCGCAGGTGCACGGGTGGTTGGGATGAGAAAGGTGTGGAGGGAGCACTGTTGGTGCAGTGCCGTGCTCCCCTTGGCGTGCCTTTGGCAGCGCTGGTGTCCCTGGAACTGTAGGCTTTGTGGCTCTCTGAACCCTAACCCTAACCCTAATTGTAATGGGGGCTTAGATTTTGGGCTGAGGTCCGCAGGTGCCTGTGTGGTTGGGATGAGAAAGGTGTGGAGGGAGCACTGTTGGTGCAGTGCCGTGCTCCCCTTGGCGTGCCTTTGGCAGCGCCAGTGTCCCTGGAGCTGTAGGCTTTGTGGCTCTCTGAACCCTAACCCTAACCCTAATTGTAATGGGGGCTTAGATTTTGGGCTGAGGTCCGCAGGTGCCTGGGTGGTTGGGATGAGAAAGGTGTGGAGGGAGCACTGTTGGTGCGGTGCCGTGCTCCCCTTGGCGTGCCTTTGGCAGCGCCAGTGTCCCTGGAGCTGTAGGCTTTGTGGCTCTCTGAACCCTAACCCTAACCCTAATTGTAATGGGGGCTTAGATTTTGGGCTGAGGTCCGCAGGTGCCTGGGTGGTTGGGATGAGAAAGGTGTGGAGGGAGCACTGTTGGTGCAGTGCCGTGCTCCCCTTGGCGTGCCTTTGGCAGCGCCGGTGTCCCTGGAGCTGTAGGCTTTGTGGCTCTCTGAACCCTAACCCTAACCCTAATTGTAACGGGAGCTTAGATTTTGGGCTGAGGTCCTCAGGTGCCTGGGTGGTTGGGATGAGAAAGGTGTGGAGGGAGCACTGTTGGTGCAGTGCCGTGCTCCCCTTGGCGTGCCTTTGGCAGCGCCAGTGTCCCTGGAGCTGTAGGCTTTGTGGCTCTCTGAACCCTAACCCTAACCCTAATTGTAACGGGAGCTTAGATTTTGGGCTGAGGTCCGCAGGTGCCTGGGTGGTTGGGATGAGAAAGGTGTGGAGGGAGCACTGTTGGTGCAGTGCCGTGCTCCCCTTGGCGTGCCTTTGGCAGCGCCAGTGTCCCTGGAGCTGTAGGCTTTGTGGCTCTCTGAACCATAACCCTAACCCTAATTGTAATGGGGGCTTAGATTTTGGGCTGAGGTCCACAGGTGCCTGGGTGGTTGGGATGAGAAAGGTGTGGAGGGAGCACTGTTGGTGCAGTGCCATGCTCCCCTTGGCGTGCCTTTGGCAGCGCCAGTGTCCCTGGAGCTGTAGGCTTTGTGGCTCTCTGAACCCTAACCCTAACCCTAATTGTAACGGGAGCTTAGATTTTGGGCTGAGGTCCGCAGGTGCCTGGGTGGTTGGGATGAGAAAGGTGTGGAGGGAGCACTGTTGGTGCAGTGCCGTGCTCCCCTTGGCGTGCCTTTGGCAGTGCCAGTGTCCCTGGAGCTGTAGGCTTTGTGGCTCTCTGAACCCTAACCCTAACCCTAATTGTAATGGAGGCTTAGATTTTGGGCTGAGGTCCGCAGGTGCCTGGGTGGTTGGGATGAGAAAGGTGTGGAGGGAGCACTGTTGGTGCAGTGCCGTGCTCCCCTTGGCGTGCCTTTGGCAGCGCCAGTGTCCCTGGAGCTGTAGGCTTTGTGGCTCTCTGAACCCTAACCCTAACCCTAATTGTAACGGGGGCTTAGATTTTGGGCTGAGGTCCGCAGGTGCCTGGGTGGTTGGGATGAGAAAGGTGTGGAGGGAGCACTGTTGGTGCAGTGCCGTGCTCCCCTTGGCGTGCCTTTGGCAGCGCCAGTGTCCCTGGAGCTGTAGGCTTTGTGGCTCTCTGAACCCTAACCATAACCCTAATTGTAACGGGAGCTTAGATTTTGGGCTGAGGTCCGCAGGTGCCTGGGTGGTTGGGATGAGAAAGGTGTGGAGGGAGCACTGTTGGTGCAGTGCCGTGCTCCCCTTGGCGTGCCTTTGGCAGCGCCAGTGTCCCTGGAGCTGTAGGCTTTGTGGCTCTCTGAACCCTAACCCTAACCCTAATTGTAATGGAGGCTTAGATTTTGGGCTGAGGTCCGCAGGTGCCTGGGTGGTTGGGATGAGAAAGGTGTGGAGGGAGCACTGTTGGTGCAGTGCCGTGCTCCCCTTGGCGTGCCTTTGGCAGCGCCAGTGTCCCTGGAGCTGTAGGCTTTGTGGCTCTCTGAACCCTAACCCTAACCCTAATTGTAACGGGAGCTTAGATTTTGGGCTGAGGTCCGCAGGTGCCTGGGTGGTTGGGATGAGAAAGGTGTGGAGGGAGCACTGTTGGTGCAGTGCCGTGCTCCCCTTGGCGTGCCTTTGGCAGCGCCAGTGTCCCTGGAGCTGTAGGCTTTGTGGCTCTCTGAACCCTAACCCTAACCCTAATTGTAACGGGGGCTTAGATTTTGGGCTGAGGTCCGCAGGTGCCTGGGTGGTTGGGATGAGAAGGGTGTGGAGGGATCACTGTTGGTGCAGTGCGGTGCTCCCCTTGGCGTGCCTTTGGCAGCGCCAGTGTCCCTGGAGCTGTAGGCTTTGTGGCTCTCTGAACCCTAACCCTAACCCTAATTGTAACGGGAGCTTAGATTTTGGGCTGAGGTCCGCAGGTGCCTGGGTGGTTAGGATGAGAAAGGTGTGGAGGGAGCACTGTTGGTGCGGTGCCGTGCTCCCCTTTGCGTGCCTTTTGCAGCGCTAGTGTCCCTGGAGCTGTAGGCTTTGTGGCTCTCTGAACCCTAACCCTAACCCTAATTGTAACGGGAGCTTAGATTTTGGGCTGAGGTCCGCAGGTGCACGGGTGGTTGGGATGAGAAAGGTGTGGAGGGAGCACTGTTGGTGCAGTGCCGTGCTCCCCTTGGCGTGCCTTTGGCAGCGCTGGTGTCCCTGGAGCTGTAGGCTTTGTGGCTCTCTGAACCCTAACCCTAACCCTAATTGTAACGGGAGCTTAGATTTTGGGCTGAGGTCCGCAGGTGCCTGGGTGGTTGGGATGAGAAAGGTGTGGAGGGAGCACTGTTGGTGCAGTGCCGTGCTCCCCTTGGCGTGCCTTTGGCAGCGCTGGTGTCCCTGGAGCTGTAGGCTTTGTGGCTCTCTGAACCCTAACCCTAACCCTAATTGTAATGGGGGCTTAGATTTTGGGCTGAGGTCCGCAGGTGCCTGGGTGGTTGGGATGAGAAAGGTGTGGAGGGAGCACTGTTGGTGCAGTGCCGTGCTCCCCTTGGCGTGCCTTTGGCAGCGCCATTGTCCCTGGAGCTGTAGGCTTTGTGGCTCTCTGAACCCTAACCCTAACCCTAATTGTAATGGGGGCTTAGATTTTGGGCTGAGGTCCACAGGTGCCTGGGTTATTGGGATAAGAAAGGTGTGGAGGGAGCACTGTTGGTGCAGTGCCGTGCTCCCCTTGGCGTGCCTTTGGCAGCGCCAGTGTCCCTGGAGCTGTAGGCTTTGTGGCTCTCTGAACCCTAACCCTAACCCTAATTGTAACGGGAGCTTAGATTTTGGGCTGAGGTCCGCAGGTGCACGGGTGGTTGGGATGAGAAAGGTGTGGAGGGAGCACTGTTGGTGCAGTGCCGTGCTCCCCTTGGCGTGCCTTTGGCAGCGCCAGTGTCCCTGGAGCTGTAGGCTTTGTGGCTCTCTGAACCCTAACCCTAACCCTAATTGTAACGGGGGCTTAGATTTTGGGCTGAGGTCCGCAGGTGCCTGGGTGGTTGGGATGAGAAAGGTGTGGAGGGAGCACTGTTGGTGCGGTGCCGTGCTCCCCTTGGCGTGCCTTTGGCAGCGCCAGTGTCCCTGGAGCTGTAGGCTTTGTGGCTCTCTGAACCCTAACCCTAACCCTAATTGTAACGGGAGCTTAGATTTTGGGCTGAGGTCCGCAGGTGCACGGGTGGCACGGATGAGAAAGGTGTGGAGGGAGCACTGTTGGTGCAGTGCCGTGCTCCCCTTGGCGTGCCTTTGGCAGTGCCAGTGTCCCTGGAGCTGTAGGCTTTGTGTCTCTCTGAACCCTAACCCTAACCCTAATTGTAACGGGAGCTTAGATTTTGGGCTGAGGTCCGCAGGTGCCTGGGTGGTTGGGATGAGAAAGGTGTGGAGGGAGCACTGTTGGTGCGGTGCCGTGCTCCCCTTGGCGTGCCTTTGGCAGCGCTGGTGTCCCTGGAGCTGTAGGCTTTGTGGCTCTCTGAACCCTAACCCTAACCCTAATTGTAATGGGGGCTTAGATTTTGGGCTGAGGTCCGCAGGTGCCTGGGTGGTTGGGATGAGAAAGGTGTGGAGGGAGCACTGTTGGTGCAGTGCCGTGCTCCCCTTGGCGTGCCTTTGGCAGCGCTGGTGTCCCTGGAGCTGTAGGCTTTGTGGCTCTCTGAACCCTAACCCTAACCCTAATTGTAATGGGGGCTTAGATTTTGGGCTGAGGTCCGCAGGTGCACGGGTGGTTGGGATGAGAAAGGTGTGGAGGGAGCACTGTTGGTGCAGTGCCGTGCTCCCCTTGGCGTGCCTTTGGCAGCGCTGGTGTCCCTGGAACTGTAGGCTTTGTGGCTCTCTGAACCCTAACCCTAACCCTAATTGTAACGGGAGCTTAGATTTTGGGCTGAGGTCCGCAGGTGCCTGGGTGGTTGGGATGAGAAAGGTGTGGAGGGAGCACTGTTGGTGCAGTGCCGTGCTCCCCTTGGCGTGCCTTTGGCAGCGCCAGTGTCCCTGGAGCTGTAGGCTTTGTGGCTCTCTGAACCCTAACCCTAACCCTAATTGTAATGGGGGCTTAGATTTTGGGCTGAGGTCCGCAGGTGCCTGGGTGGTTGGGATGAGAAAGGTGTGGAGGGAGCACTGTTGGTGCGGTGCCGTGCTCCCCTTGGCGTGCCTTTGGCAGCGCTGGTGTCCCTGGAGCTGTAGGCTTTGTGGCTCTCTGAACCCTAACCCTAACCCTAATTGTAATGGGGGCTTAGATTTTGGGCTGAGGTCCGCAGGTGCCTGGGTGGTTGGGATGAGAAAGGTGTGGAGGGAGCACTGTTGGTGCAGTGCCGTGCTCCCCTTGGCGTGCCTTTGGCAGCGCCGGTGTCCCTGGAGCTGTAGGCTTTGTGGCTCTCTGAACCCTAACCCTAACCCTAATTGTAACGGGAGCTTAGATTTTGGGCTGAGGTCCTCAGGTGCCTGGGTGGTTGGGATGAGAAAGGTGTGGAGGGAGCACTGTTGGTGCAGTGCCGTGCTCCCCTTGGCGTGCCTTTGGCAGCGCCATTGTCCCTGGAGCTGTAGGCTTTGTGGCTCTCTGAACCCTAACCCTAACCCTAATTGTAATGGGGGCTTAGATTTTGGGCTGAGGTCCGCAGGTGCCTGGGTGGTTGGGATGAGAAAGGTGTGGAGGGAGCACTGTTGGTGCAGTGCCGTGCTCCCCTTGGCGTGCCTTTGGCAGCGCCGGTGTCCCTGGAGCTGTAGGCTTTGTGGCTCTCTGAACCCTAACCCTAACCCTAATTGTAACGGGAGCTTAGATTTTGGGCTGAGGTCCGCAGGTGCCTGGGTGGTTGGGATGAGAAAGGTGTGGAGGGAGCACTGTTGGTGCAGTGCCGTGCTCCCCTTGGCGTGCCTTTGGCAGCGCCAGTGTCCCTGGAGCTGTAGGCTTTGTGGCTCTCTGAACCCTAACCCTAATTGTAATGGGGGCTTAGATTTTGGGCTGAGGTCCGCAGGTGCCTGGGTGGTTGGGATGAGAAAGTTGTGGAGGGAGCACTGTTGGTGCAGTGCCGTGCTCCCCTTGGCGTGCCTTTGGCAGCGCCAGTGTCCCTGGAGCTGTAGGCTTTGTGGCTCTCTGAACCCTAACCCTAACCCTAATTGTAATGGGGGCTTAGATTTTGGGCTGAGGTCCGCAGGTGCACGGGTGGCACGGATGAGAAAGGTGTGGAGGGAGCACTGTTGGTGCGGTGCCGTGCTCCCCTTGGCGTGCCTTTGGCAGCGCCAGTGTCCCTGGAGCTGTAGGCTTTGTGGCTCTCTGAACCCTAACCCTAACCCTAATTGTAACGGGGGCTTAGATTTTGGGCTGAGGTCCGCAGGTGCCTGGGTGGTTGGGATGAGAAAGGTGTGGAGGGAGCACTGTTGGTGCAGTGCCGTGCTCCCCTTGGCGTGCCTTTGGCAGCGCCAGTGTCCCTGGAGCTGTAGGCTTTGTGGCTCTCTGAACCCTAACCATAACCCTAATTATAAAGGGACCTTGGATTTTGGGCTGAGGTCTGCAGGTGCATGGGTGACATAGATGAGAAAGGTGTGGAGGGAGCACTGTTGGTGCAGTGCCGTGCTCCCCTTGGCGTGCCTTTGGCAGCGCCAGTGTCCCTGGAGCTGTAGGCTTTGTGGCTCTCTGAACCCTAACCCTAACCCTAATTGTAATGGGGGCTTAGATTTTGGGCTGAGGTCCGCAGGTGCACGGGTGGCACGGATGAGAAAGGTGTGGAGGGAGCACTGTTGGTGCAGTGCCGTGCTCCCCTTGGCGTGCCTTTGGCAGCGCCAGTGTCCCTGGAGCTGTAGGCTTTGTGGCTCTCTGAACCCTAACCCTAACCCTAATTGTAACGGGAGCTTAGATTTTGGGCTGAGGTCCGCAGGTGCCTGGGTGGTTGGGATGAGAAAGGTGTGGAGGGAGCACTGTTGGTGCAATGCCGTGCTCCCCTTGGCGTGCCTTTGGCAGCGCCAGTGTCCCTGGAGCTGTAGGCTTTGTGGCTCTCTGAACCCTAACCCTAACCCTAATTATAAAGGGACCTTGGATTTTGGGCTGAGGTCCGCAGGTGCATGGGTGACATAGATGAGAAAGGTGTGGAGGGAGCACTGTTGGTGCAGTGCCGTGCTCCCCTTGGCGTGCCTTTGGCAGCGCCAGTGTCCCTGGAGCTGTAGGCTTTGTGGCTCTCTGAACCCTAACCCTAACCCTAATTGTAACGGGACCTTGGATTTTGGGGTGAGGTCCGCAGGTGCCTGGGTGGTTGGGATGAGAAAGGTGTGGAGGGAGCACTGTTGGTGCAGTGCCGTGCTCCCCTTGGCGTGCCTTTGGCAGTGCCAGTGTCCCTGGAGCTGTAGGCTTTGTGGCTCTCTGAACCCTAACCCTAACCCTAATTGTAACGGGAGCTTAGATTTTGGGCTGAGGTCCGCAGGTGCCTGGGTGGTTGGGATGAGAAAGGTGTGGAGGGAGCACTGTTGGTGCAGTGCCGTGCTCCCCTTGGCGTGCCTTTGGCAGCGCCAGTGTCCCTGGAGCTGTAGGCTTTGTGGCTCTCTGAACCCTAACCCTAACCCTAATTGTAATGGGGGCTTAGATTTTGGGCTGAGGTCCGCAGGTGCACGGGTGGCACGGATGAGAAAGGTGTGGAGGGAGCACTGTTGGTGCAGTGCCGTGCTCCCCTTGGCGTGCCTTTGGCAGCGCCAGTGTCCCTGGAGCTGTAGGCTTTGTGGCTCTCTGAACCCTAACCCTAACCCTAATTGTAATGGGGGCTTAGATTTTGGGCTGAGGTCCGCAGGTGCCTGGGTGGTTGGGATGAGAAAGGTGTGGAGGGAGCACTGTTGGTGCGGTGCCGTGCTCCCCTTGGCGTGCCTTTGGCAGCGCCAGTGTCCCTGGAGCTGTAGGCTTTGTGGCTCTCTGAACCCTAACCCTAACCCTAATTGTAATGGGGGCTTAGATTTTGGGCTGAGGTCCGCAGGTGCACGGATGGTTGGGATGAGAAAGGTGTGGAGGGAGCACTGTTGGTGCGGTGCCGTGCTCCCCTTGGCGTGCCTTTGGCAGCGCCAGTGTCCCTGGAGCTGTAGGCTTTGTGGCTCTCTGAACCCTAACCCTAACCCTAATTGTAATGGGGGCTTAGATTTTGGGCTGAGGTCCGCAGGTGCCTGGGTGGTTGGGATGAGAAAGGTGTGGAGGGAGCACTGTTGGTGCAGTGCCGTGCTCCCCTTGGCGTGCCTTTGGCAGTGCCAGTGTCCCTGGAGCTGTAGGCTTTGTGGCTCTCTGAACCCTAACCCTAACCCTAATTGTAATGGGGGCTTAGATTTTGGGCTGAGGTCCGCAGGTGCATGGGTGACATAGATGAGAATGGTGTGGAGGGAGCACTGTTGGTGCAGTGCCGTGCTCCCCTTGGCGTGCCTTTGGCAGCGCCAGTGTCCCTGGAGCTGTAGGCTTTGTGGCTCTCTGAACCCTAACCCTAACCCTAATTGTAACGGGAGCTTAGATTTTGGGCTGAGGTCCGCAGGTGCCTGGGTGGTTGGGATGAGAAAGGTGTGGAGGGAGCACTGTTGGTGCAGTGCCGTGCTCCCCTTGGCGTGCCTTTGGCAGCGCCAGTGTCCCTGGAGCTGTAGGCTTTGTGGCTCTCTGAACCCTAACCCTAACCCTAATTGTAACGGGAGCTTAGATTTTGGGCTGAGGTCCGCAGGTGCACGGGTGGTTGGGATGAGAAAGGTGTGGAGGGAGCACTGTTGGTGCAGTGCCGTGCTCCCCTTGGCGTGCCTTTGGCAGCGCCAGTGTCCCTGGAGCTGTAGGCTTTGTGGCTCTCTGAACCCTAACCCTAACCCTAATTATAAAGGGACCTTGGATTTTGGGCTGAGGTCCGCAGGTGCATGGGTGACATAGATGAGAAAGGTGTGGAGGGAGCACTGTTGGTGCAGTGCCGTGCTCCCCTTGGCGTGCCTTTGGCAGTGCCAGTGTCCCTGGAGCTGTAGGCTTTGTGGCTCTCTGAACCCTAACCCTAACCCTAATTGTAATGGGGGCTTAGATTTTGGGCTGAGGTCCGCAGGTGCCTGGGTGGTTGGGATGAGAAAGGTGTGGAGGGAGCACTGTTGGTGCAGTGCCATGCTCCCCTTGGCGTGCCTTTGGCAGCGCCAGTGTCCCTGGAGCTGTAGGCTTTGTGGCTCTCTGAACCCTAACCCTAACCCTAATTGTAACGGGAGCTTAGATTTTGGGCTGAGGTCCGCAGGTGCCTGGGTGGTTGGGATGAGAAAGGTGTGGAGGGAGCACTGTTGGTGCAGTGCCGTGCTCCCCTTGGCGTGCCTTTGGCAGCGCCAGTGTCCCTGGAGCTGTAGGCTTTGTGGCTCTCTGAACCCTAACCCTAACCCTAATTGTAACGGGGGCTTAGATTTTGGGCTGAGGTCCGCAGGTGCCTGGGTGGTTGGGATGAGAAAGGTGTGGAGGGAGCACTGTTGGTGCAGTGCCGTGCTCCCCTTGGCGTGCCTTTGGCAGCGCCGGTGTCCCTGGAGCTGTAGGCTTTGTGGCTCTCTGAACCCTAACCCTAACCCTAATTGTAATGGGGGCTTAGATTTTGGGCTGAGGTCCGCAGGTGCACGGGTGGCACGGATGAGAAAGGTGTGGAGGGAGCACTGTTGGTGCAGTGCCGTGCTCCCCTTGGCGTGCCTTTGGCAGCGCCAGTGTCCCTGGAGCTGTAGGCTTTGTGGCTCTCTGAACCCTAACCCTAACCCTAATTGTAATGGGGGCTTAGATTTTGGGCTGAGGTCCGCAGGTGCCTGGGTGGTTGGGATGAGAAAGGTGTGGAGGGAGCACTGTTGGTGCGGTGCCGTGCTCCCCTTGGCGTGCCTTTGGCAGCGCCAGTGTCCCTGGAGCTGTAGGCTTTGTGGCTCTCTGAACCCTAACCCTAACCCTAATTGTAATGGGGGCTTAGATTTTGGGCTGAGGTCCGCAGGTGCACGGATGGTTGGGATGAGAAAGGTGTGGAGGGAGCACTGTTGGTGCGGTGCCGTGCTCCCCTTGGCGTGCCTTTGGCAGCGCCAGTGTCCCTGGAGCTGTAGGCTTTGTGGCTCTCTGAACCCTAACCCTAACCCTAATTGTAATGGGGGCTTAGATTTTGGGCTGAGGTCCGCAGGTGCCTGGGTGGTTGGGATGAGAAAGGTGTGGAGGGAGCACTGTTGGTGCAGTGCCGTGCTCCCCTTGGCGTGCCTTTGGCAGTGCCAGTGTCCCTGGAGCTGTAGGCTTTGTGGCTCTCTGAACCCTAACCCTAACCCTAATTGTAATGGGGGCTTAGATTTTGGGCTGAGGTCCGCAGGTGCATGGGTGACATAGATGAGAAAGGTGTGGAGGGAGCACTGTTGGTGCAGTGCCGTGCTCCCCTTGGCGTGCCTTTGGCAGCGCCAGTGTCCCTGGAGCTGTAGGCTTTGTGGCTCTCTGAACCCTAACCCTAACCCTAATTGTAACGGGAGCTTAGATTTTGGGCTGAGGTCCGCAGGTGCCTGGGTGGTTGGGATGAGAAAGGTGTGGAGGGAGCACTGTTGGTGCAGTGCCGTGCTCCCCTTGGCGTGCCTTTGGCAGCGCCAGTGTCCCTGGAGCTGTAGGCTTTGTGGCTCTCTGAACCCTAACCCTAACCCTAATTGTAACGGGGGCTTAGATTTTGGGCTGAGGTCCGCAGGTGCCTGGGTGGTTGGGATGAGAAAGGTGTGGAGGGAGCACTGTTGGTGCGGTGCCGTGCTCCCCTTGGCGTGCCTTTGGCAGCGCCGGTGTCCCTGGAGCTGTAGGCTTTGTGGCTCTCTGAACCCTAACCCTAACCCTAATTGTAATGGGGGCTTAGATTTTGGGCTGAGGTCCACAGGTGCCTGGGTTATTGGGATAAGAAAGGTGTGGAGGGAGCACTGTTGGTGCAGTGCCGTGCTCCCCTTGGCGTGCCTTTGGCAGCGCCAGTGTCCCTGGAGCTGTAGGCTTTGTGGCTCTCTGAACCCTAACCCTAACCCTAATTGTAACGGGGGCTTAGATTTTGGGCTGAGGTCCGCAGGTGCCTGGGTGGTTGGGATGAGAAAGGTGTGGAGGGAGCACTGTTGGTGCGGTGCCGTGCTCCCCTTGGCGTGCCTTTGGCAGCGCCAGTGTCCCTGGAGCTGTAGGCTTTGTGGCTCTCTGAACCCTAACCCTAACCCTAATTGTAACGGGAGCTTAGATTTTGGGCTGAGGTCCGCAGGTGCACGGGTGGCACGGATGAGAAAGGTGTGGAGGGAGCACTGTTGGTGCAGTGCCGTGCTCCCCTTGGCGTGCCTTTGGCAGTGCCAGTGTCCCTGGAGCTGTAGGCTTTGTGTCTCTCTGAACCCTAACCCTAACCCTAATTGTAACGGGAGCTTAGATTTTGGGCTGAGGTCCGCAGGTGCCTGGGTGGTTGGGATGAGAAAGGTGTGGAGGGAGCACTGTTGGTGCGGTGCCGTGCTCCCCTTGGCGTGCCTTTGGCAGCGCTGGTGTCCCTGGAGCTGTAGGCTTTGTGGCTCTCTGAACCCTAACCCTAACCCTAATTGTAATGGGGGCTTAGATTTTGGGCTGAGGTCCGCAGGTGCCTGGGTGGTTGGGATGAGAAAGGTGTGGAGGGAGCACTGTTGGTGCAGTGCCGTGCTCCCCTTGGCGTGCCTTTGGCAGCGCTGGTGTCCCTGGAGCTGTAGGCTTTGTGGCTCTCTGAACCCTAACCCTAACCCTAATTGTAATGGGGGCTTAGATTTTGGGCTGAGGTCCGCAGGTGCACGGGTGGTTGGGATGAGAAAGGTGTGGAGGGAGCACTGTTGGTGCAGTGCCGTGCTCCCCTTGGCGTGCCTTTGGCAGCGCTGGTGTCCCTGGAACTGTAGGCTTTGTGGCTCTCTGAACCCTAACCCTAACCCTAATTGTAACGGGAGCTTAGATTTTGGGCTGAGGTCCGCAGGTGCCTGGGTGGTTGGGATGAGAAAGGTGTGGAGGGAGCACTGTTGGTGCAGTGCCGTGCTCCCCTTGGCGTGCCTTTGGCAGCGCCAGTGTCCCTGGAGCTGTAGGCTTTGTGGCTCTCTGAACCCTAACCCTAACCCTAATTGTAATGGGGGCTTAGATTTTGGGCTGAGGTCCGCAGGTGCCTGGGTGGTTGGGATGAGAAAGGTGTGGAGGGAGCACTGTTGGTGCGGTGCCGTGCTCCCCTTGGCGTGCCTTTGGCAGCGCCAGTGTCCCTGGAGCTGTAGGCTTTGTGGCTCTCTGAACCCTAACCCTAACCCTAATTGTAATGGGGGCTTAGATTTTGGGCTGAGGTCCGCAGGTGCCTGGGTGGTTGGGATGAGAAAGGTGTGGAGGGAGCACTGTTGGTGCAGTGCCGTGCTCCCCTTGGCGTGCCTTTGGCAGCGCCGGTGTCCCTGGAGCTGTAGGCTTTGTGGCTCTCTGAACCCTAACCCTAACCCTAATTGTAACGGGAGCTTAGATTTTGGGCTGAGGTCCTCAGGTGCCTGGGTGGTTGGGATGAGAAAGGTGTGGAGGGAGCACTGTTGGTGCAGTGCCGT